>NC_090448.1:879916036-881219370 GCF_031143425.1 Pleurodeles waltl | reverse complement strand
TCATACATGGCTCTGTTCAGCAGCCTGAAAGAAGACGCCAACAATCGGAATCAGAGGCGATTTCACCAGTGTACCAAAGTGTTGGGACTTTGAAGTCTCCTGATATCCACAAGAGGGTTTCATATCTCAGTTGGTTCTAAACTGCACTACATCTATCCTTTGCTTGCGTGTCATTTCTTATTTATATGCAAGGACTTCAATTTAGATTGGATTGTAAATCCGATAGATGGAATAACTGTTTGCAACCTAAGACATTCCAATCAATCAATCAATCAGTAATTTGTTAAGCGCGCTACTCACCCAGTATGTCAGATTTATTTTCAAGAAACCTTAGCCTTGCTCTATTACATAGTTGCCCTACTAGCAACAGTAGTTCTCGCCGCTTAACAGCTGTGTGCTCTTTTTAATTTGTTCTCCCTTCAAAGCTCTTCATAGCTCTCCAATTCAACCAGTACTGCATACTTCAGGAAATATAACTGTTTTAGAGTTCATGTACTTTAAGAGTAGAAAAGGAGAGGCTTACAATTCAGTTTGTTAGGAGTGAACCAATGTTTCTAGGTTGAAAGCACATTTGAAAGGGGTTTGTTCTTTGTATCTTGCCTGCATGACATGCATTTCTTGTGTGCGTCTTCCACTCCCTTTGCTTGCCTACTTCATTGCTAATTGATTGTTGATTTGCATGGAAGATTGGATCTTTGCTCACTGTCACTTTGCCTGGTCATGATTGCTAACACGTGAAAGATGCCATAGAGCAGTTATTACCTTTGACAAATGCAGTTCTTGAGTCTGCATCATTATTAAAGGTCTTTGCACTACTCATTTGACTAGATCCACACTTCCACACAAAAAAACATTTTACAATCTCCTAGATATGCTTCAATCTCTTAATTTTGTCATCCTCCCAGGGGCACTGACTCTCTGCATATAAACTCCTTATACAAGGTGTTGACTCTGGTATTTAAAGCTGTTCTTCTCTCCTGACTACCTTTCTGAACTGCGCTAACCCAGTTGGAAAGCTATAGACTACCATTCCAAAAGCTGACCTGTGCTACATCTAGATTTCAGTCTGTCTTCACTGGAACTCATTTACTCCAGTCAATCCTCTAGTTTCAAATGGCCCTACGGAATCATCTCCCTGCCCTGGGGGTTAAAGTGTGATTTCTATCCATATAACCTTGGAGAATTGTGTAGAAGTATGTTTCAGTCTTTTTGCTTCTTTGGCGTTTTAGAATTACAAGAATCTCCTATATTGGTCTTTTCTTTTCTTTTCTTCTCATAAAATGCTGCCAGTGAGTTTTACCATGAGTGTTCAGTCTGGTGTTTCTTTCCACCCAGCCTCCTAAGACGAATTGTTACTGTTTTTTATTAAAAAATTAGCTGTTGTTGCAAAATAAGTAATTACTTAAGATTTGGGCAGAATGTTTGCACAGAGAGAGCCATGGTTTCAGTATGAGATTATGTTTATTGATCAGGCGTGATTGTCATACTAATCATTTTAGTCCTCTTTGTTGCTTCAATAGGGAGGATCATTTATTCCTTCTTTGTTTTTTTTGTTTAACCATGGTTAGTATCTGCCTTAGAATTCAGGTTTTAACTGAAGAGTTATTGTGACATTTGGTAGTTTTCAAGCCTAAAAATTTGCTTTTAGTGTCAGAGGGGGTCCATATTTCTAGGTCATTTTAAACTGCTAAATGACACTTTTTTCAAAGCACTGAGGTTAACTATATCTCATATATTTGCTAATATACCAAATACACAAAAGTCATATCTCAGGGTGTCATCCTTTCTTCAGTTCTCCCATAATATACCTACGTGAAAACGTGAAGTGACGCTAGCCCTCTTGACGTCTGCATCGTCTGATCTGACCTTGTTAGCTGTTACGAGATTTAGTCTGACCATGAAAGGGCAATTATTTGAAGCTCAGGATCCCCGAGTCTCCAGCAACCCCTATCTGAAGTTGTGCCACTGTCAATCTTTTTCAAACTGACACTCTACATTTCTATTTACATTGACGTTTTTAATCTCATTCTCAACTAATAGAACCTGGAGGCAGTTAGTCTGTAAATCATTATACCACTTTATATAGTCATTCACTGTGTTCATTCATTCATATAAATGTGTGTGAGCTTTTTACAAAATGTTATTTGGTAGCATTTTTGAACATGATATTTAATAAACTGTCATTGCCTACCCTTCACAGGTCGACGGCTCTCAGGCAGATACAGAAGAAGTTTTGAGACTGAAATTGAGCCTGGAAGAGCTGCAGAAAGCAAAGAGCCAAGCTGAAAATGAAAAAGTATGTTCTGATAATAACAATGTGAATTACGTTTGGTGGAAAATAATACACTGTTAATTCTTCCATGAACATAGTCTGCCACGAAAGCAAGATTCAGTTTTCAGAATACAAGGTCCTCAAAAACAGACCCTGATCACTGACTGCTAGTTTGAGCTGTTCTTTTGGTTTTGTCTTACTAGCAACAGTATTTCTCTCCGCTTAGCAGCTGTGTGCTCTTTTTAATTTGTTCTCCCTTCAAAGCTCTCCACAGCTCTCCAATTCAACTAGTACTGCATACTTCAGGAAATATAACTGTTTTAGAGTTCATGTACTTTAGAGTAGAAAAGGACAAGTTTCAATTGTCCAATGGCTCTGAAACCTCAGTTGGCAATGAAAGCACTAGATGTTCAGAAAGCCAAATGTCACCCTCTTCGTAGTCACTGAGTTATAGTTTCTCTGCATATCTTAATGCCATATCTGCTCTACTTGGACATCCTTACTTGGCCTCCGAATTTGGGCATTCCTTACCAGTTGAATTATTGTACTCATAGGATCTACTGGCTATAGTCCGCCCAGGGTTGCAGTTACATATGGTGCACACTACCTGCATTGTGTGCAGTCAGCATCTCCGTGTCCTCATCTTCTGTGACCATTGATAATCAGTTGTCCCACTTTCCTCCTCCTGAAAATCTTCCAACAGACCTCAGGCTCTTCGGAACAGTAGGTGCTTCCTTTACAAGCCCACTTGCACTGCTATTCCCAGTTCTTAATAAATCTGGTTAGTACTTTTGAAAAGAAGTCAAAAACATAAATTGGAGCTTGGGGTTTTTTGTGATTAAAACATGACTTACAGACCAGCCTCCGCTTTCTTCAAGAATAGGAGTGTGAGGTGCTTGCGCATCATCCAGACCTAGATGTGCAGCTCCTGTCTGAAGTTCAACCCAGTCAAGACAAAATTTCTGTTATTTGATATAAAAACAAACAAGAAGTAGTACACACCTGGCTCAAGAATATGAACTTTGAAAGTTTCATACTCAAACTTGCATTGAATGTTAATCCACATGGATTCACCTACCTCAGCCTCAAGGAACATATTGTCAAAAAGGCAAAGGCGGCTTGGTACCATCTTACACTTGTAAAGAAAGTGAAACTATTTCTTCCAGAGAGTGTCTTTAGAACTGTTACTCAAAACCTCATACTCTTGCATCTTGATGGTGGTAGTATCCAGCTCCATGCCCTCCCAGACTCCACACTAGTGCCTCTTCATGCCATCCTACAGGCTGCAGCATGTTTCATCCAGAGCCTGAAGAAATGTGATCACATCATGCCCATCCTGATGAAACTCCTTTGTTTCACATTGCTGGCTCACACAACTTCAACACCAACTGCATCATTTAAAAAGCCATTTTGACCAGCACCCTTGCTTATCTTGAAGCCAAGCTGAGCATCTCTGTTGGTTTTCGTCAGACCCTCAGCAAGGGCACCAGCAGACTGCAGATGAAGTAGTGTAAAAAAGAAAAATTAAGGCAGCAGGCGTTTTCCATCTGTGCTCTCTGGGTCTGGTGCAGCATCCCTCTATCCATCAGTACTGCCCCAATGCTGCTACAAAAAAGAGTTGAAAGCACACCTCTATAATAACCCTACTTCACAATGCATTAATAAGAACCAGCTACCTCTCCTTTCATTCATCTACTGTATGCTTGTATTTGACCCTGTATCATGGTCTGCTGCCTTTTGGCTAGGATTGTACTATAGAAATCCCACATACGTATGGGAAGCTGAGCAAGAAGATGGGAACTTCCAAGTATCTTCGCTGCTTATCGGACTGTCATAATGTGGCTAGTTCTAATTAGGCATTTGAAATTTTAAATAGGCAATAAAGTCTAACCTGCAACTGTAATTTAACCTATTTTCTATGTGATCATGATATTCAGAGGGTTACCACTACACCTCATACCGGATCTGAAAAATTGCAAAGTGGCATACCTAAAAAATTGTCCCCCAGCATCACAATCTTGATTCTGTCTGAAAGTCCTTCAAACACTCTCCACATTACTGCTTCAAAAAAAGAAACCACAGTAAGAAAATAACAATTGTATCTTTGATTTTAAAATTCATTATAAAATAGCTCATAGCCATTTTACTGGTAAAGATCTGGTGGCATGAAGTCTGTGTCACCAAGGCCAAGATTTTCGTGAGGATCTTACTTGAGTTGGCATCTTACACGGAGCCTTCTCCCAAAAGAGTCCATGTAGAGCGTCTCTAGCTCCAAGGTGAATTTGCTTAGGGAGTCTCCATCCTTAAAGGGATCCACCCTTAGAGACGAGTTTTTCGTACGTATACTCGGATTGTGAAGATATGTTTTTTCCTGCTGATGCAGGACACAGGTCAGACCATCCTCCACTTAATTTTTGTTAATCAGCAAAAATCATATATTTTGTATAGTGTTTCATGCCACACATATGTATTTTCGAACTACTGTAGATAACATGCGTTACCATAACCCAGTTTATTAATGATCAGTTTAATAGCCTCAGAAGAATGAAAGCTAAGTTGGTTTCCTGTCATTTGAACTTTGACCTGCTGGTCAAAATGCAGAATGCCAGTGGTGAACATTTAACTCACTGAACACTTCTCCACAAAGGTGCTGAACAGCCAGTTTTCAGCAGTTCCAGTTTCTAGATTTGGCAACTTTGAAAGTATACAGCACCTAAAACAATGTGTCCTTAAAGCCAGGCTTCTAAAGCTGATCACACACATCTTTGTTCTTTTAACTACCACAAGTCATGCCCACTTAATTGGGAGAGAAATTGTAACGCTGATCCCCCCTAGTCGTTTTTTGTTCTTGGCTATTGTTCCCTCAGTTGTTCTTTGGTAATAACATTTGTGTAGAGAAGAGCATTTTTCACATCTCAGGCCTCGTTTTTTGGGAACCCCATTTAAAAGTAGAAATGGCGTAGTTCTCATCAGCAATAGAATCTGCAGTACCAGTTCTTGGGCTATAAGAGAAAAATGTTTCACTAACCTCCAAAAGATATGACAAATCCTTCTGACATGGGACTTGGAGTGCAAGAGTAGTGGATCTTCTGCATGAAAAGCAGATAAGACAATCTTTGATTCCTGGTTTTGGACAGGAAAAATACTAACAAACCTTCTCTTTAATCACCTTTATAACTTCAATGTCCTTCCATTTGGCTAAAGTGTACTCCGAGAATCTTCAGAAGGTGTAATTTAGTTTCTGTCCATTTATGGATGCAAGGCATTTTACTTCGCTATTACTTGGATTTTTTGCTGATCATGGTAAACACAGCAAAGCAGCAAAACAATCAGTGTTTAGCAATTGTACAACATCAGTTGGATCTCGCTTGTACTATCCAAACTGGATTATGCTAATGACCTCTACCATGGATCATCTTGATCTATTATGAAAAAACTACAACGTATCCAGAATTTCCACAGCCAGGCTACTATTACTTGTAAAGCCGCAAGCCCACATCTCCCCCGCCTTAAGAGCACTACACTGGTTACCCGTTGCCAGAAGATGCACTTTCAAGCTGCCTTGTATCACCCACAAAGCTATACATGGAACAGACCGCTTTTTATCAGAAACAAAATAACCAAATACATTCAACAAAGAAACCTCCGCTCAAGATTGGCACCCCGCCTTAGAACACCACCATACTAGAAAAAGACTATAGGTGGTACATCCTTCTCCGATCAAGCAGCCAAACTATGGAATTAATTACCCCCAACTATAAGAGCCACAGATAACTTTCTTGTCTTCAGAAAACTACTCAAGAGTTGGCTCTTTCCTTCATAACCACCATATTCAAACAGCTATGGACTGCATATGCCTATGTTCTTTAGAAAATACGTATCGCTACTATGTCATAACAATAAAATGCACACACACTCTTTAAACCTGTTTGACTAAGTGTATTTTACCCATGGTTCTAATTATGTATTGTATGTGCATATGTGTGTGTATTCATGTGTGTTTGTATGTGTATGTATATGTATATGTATATATATATATATATATATATATATATATATGTTGTTTCTGTGCTTGGCCTGTTCGTGGGTCATTGCATGGCTCCCGGGTGGGTTGTTATACTAGATATCTATGAATTCCTGTTCTCATCTTATCTCACTTATCTATCCATCATCATATGTCATGTCTCTATCAAACTATTCTCCATTCTCACTGTGACTCATCCCAAATCCTTTCTACTACTTTAATCTCCTAAATAACTCTGCCTAAGCTCTTCCCTCCGCTTCCACATCTAACTCACCAAACCTCACTCTACAACCGTGACCTCCCACACAACCCTACTAAATTCTCCTGCATTTATCTCACCCTGCTACTATTCTCTCCTTAACCCTTCCACATACTCTTCCCTCCTCTATCCCCATCCTCCTTTACTCATCCCAAGCCTTTGGGTTGAGTAAATGAAGGATATACTCCCAATTAACACTTCTGGATTTCATTCCTCCTCCACCCCTCCATTACTCCAGTCAATCTAACTAACAAACTCTCATATCCGTGGCTCAAATTAACTCATAATAATGCTAAAACTGTACTCATTATTTCCCGATACTAATCCATCAATAATTCTTATTGGGTTCCAGAGTGGCGTGCTACTCACTGAAAAGCGCTTCGACGCCTCGTCAGGGGTAGTAAGCGCTATATAAATAAGATTACAACACAATACAATACAATCAGTCTGGAAATGATTTCTCTCCACTAGGGGTTTGTACCTGGAGACATTAGGGATACTGGAGGAGGAAGCCAGGCCCTTTGCAAGTGATATTTTCATCCATGTGATATTGTCTTCCTGGCTTTAAGATGAAGGATCACATATATAACAAGACATAGCAGGAATTTTGGATGCCATGGCTTTCTGCATTTTCATGATTGAGAATGCTAGACTTGCATAATGCCATGGGGTGATGCTAGAGGAGGGGATTGTAATTACCTAGAAAGCTCAAAAATACTTAAGCCGGTGGCCATCAGACCAAACTTTTGGAAAGAGATACCTTCCAATAAGGCTTACGCTGAAGTAGCCATAATCTGGTAATAATCTGTATAGGTGGGCCAGTCTGGATGAAATTACAATAATCCATTTGTCGTCCCCAACACAGAAACAGTACATTCAAAATGTTGGAACTCACAGCAGTGTATTTTGCATTAAAATCATTCCCTTCAATGGGTTGTCAAAAATCTGTACTACTTTAAATGAATAACACACAAAACAAGGTATTACAGTAGGCTAAATGAAGCAATAACATTTCAGTCCCTCACGACCATGCCCCACCTTTGAGGAGAGAACACAACTATTGAACTGACTGTGATTTCCAAAGAACATGAACAGTTTCTGAATGTCATATCCACATTATGGGTTTTGCTAGGGGTTGACTTGTTTGCTGCAGCTCACAACACAGGCTGGCCAAGATTTGCATTCTGATTTCTATAGCAGGGGGTCTCTGGAGATTCCCTTGTTACTGTACTCCTCCTATTCCAGTCCTCCAAGATCCCAAGTAATCAAGAAAGTCAGAAAAGCCAGAGAGTATGATTCTAATTGCATTATCTTGCATTTGGTAGCCCGTCCTTCGACATTTATCGGACACACCACTTTGGAGACTGTGATATAGGTTTAGAACAGCTTTTTTTTTTTTTTTTAACAAAGTTTTCCTTTCTGTCAAACTCATGCCTGAGTGATGCTTAAAATGCATGTCATAGAGGGTTTCTTTCCTAATAGCTAGTGTATAAGGTAAGACGATCAATGAAGTTCTGGCATTTTAGATTGACGAGCCTGCTATCATTTATCATAGTGTTAAACCTATATTTTATACTTACTCTTCATTACTTTTTAGGCATTTCCACATTTCCAGATAGTTAATTTACCTTTTTCATTTTCTAATACAATAGCCTCGATAGAGCTGTCCTTGGTTATTAAAACTATTATTTCATTGTCCAGAGCTTATGAGTCCGAGCATATTTTTTATTCAAAGCTCACTCAATAATATACAGGATGGCAATGCACAGCTTTTAGAGGCTTTCTTCATTTTGTATTTCCCCTGTTCAAAAAGCTCTCTACCATTTTTGACAAAGCTTGTGGAAGCCCCTTCTAGACATAAAGTGATTATTCAGGGTGGGAAGGTTTCTGTCGTTGAGTCTTGATCATACATTACTGACAAGAGACATCTCTTTTCAGCTCGTGCCCTCAGATAACCAAATTGGTGCTGATGAGTGGTGCATTGAAGTCTATCTTCGTTCTTCTTAAGTCTGTACCTAAGCATTTGTGTGTTAAGTGTTGGCGCTTGAAATGAGCTAATCACCTTAAATCTGCATCCTAGTCACATTTATTGTTCAAGTGGAGACGAGTAGATTTAAGGTGACAAAAAGGTTGTAACAGGCAAATGGGTTTCTTGAAGCGCTACCCTGTGTGTGAAATGAAAGTTTAGTACAATTTCCGTAAGTTATCCGCACAGGATACACAACTGAAAATAATTCCTTCTCTCGTAGGGGATTTCCATGTATAGTCATAAGCACTGAATAGTTCCGCGCGCCTGCGGGGACCCCGGAGCACTGTTGTGTAGTATATTCTTAAGTGCAATCATCAGCTCCTTGACAAAAAAGGTCTGTGAAAAACACTTAAGAATAACAATGTGCAGCCTATGTGAACAGCTACACAGGCCAAATTGTTAGAAGAAAAAACAGTTGTAGTGTAAATTTCACGTTTAAACCTCTATTTATTCTATAAATACATAAATAAATACATTCTCATATTTTATTTACACCTCTCATGAGAATAAAACAATGTAGGGCAGTGTAGCCCATAGGCTGCCATTATACAGAATGAAAATAGAGCTGTGCCTTTAAGAAAGTAAAGTCTTCCTGTTTCCCATCATGCACAGCAAAAGGCAGTTGCCTCAGTTCTTTTTTCCGGCTCCTTTCTGACAGGACCCTGAAGCATTGAGCTCTACCTCACAAAATCCTTTTGTGACAGAAATTCATTTAAAATCTTTTGAATTTCATTTTCACTCGACGTTTTTAACATTGAGTGATAATTTTCTGCTTTTTTCTGTTAGATTCTGACAGAATTTTGAGGCTTTTCTACTTCAGAAATGCCTTCACTGTTTGACAAATGTCCTTCTTGTGGCAGAAAAAAGGCCAAAACAGATCCACATCGGGTCTGCATAATTTGCCTTCCATCCAGCCACAAACCGGAGTCGTGTGACATCTGCAAAACCTTCTCCAGAAGGACCCTTCGTGACAGGGAGAAGATCCGACTCCAGGCGAAAGAGGACAGGAGGAAAAGTGGTCATTCTACCACAGAGCGAGGAGAAGGTCAGTCTTCTACCAGGGCTCACACTGGTTCCTCTATAACTCCGACCAGACCGGCTCAAAAACGGCACAGGTCTCCGACGACGTCGAGGGCGTCGACGTCGAGGCAAGGAACGGCGGCAACATGCTCGCCGTCGAGGAGTGGTTCGCCGGCGAGAAAGAGACATCGCTCGCCGTCGACGACGATTTCGCCGTCGAGACGGCGTGGACTTTCGCCGTCGAGATCTGGGTCACCGTCGACACGGCGAGGACGTTCCACGTCGAGGAGATCTGAATCCGGTTCGCCGTCGAAACGGCGAGATCGATCAACGTCGAGGGGTGCTCGACGTCGTAGACGTTCACCGTCATCACGGCGACGTCGAGGGTCGTCGTCGAGAGATTCTCAACGGCGAGAAGAATCGACGGCGAAGGACACTCGCCGTCACCGTACTTCGACGTCGAGGAGTGTGTCGACGTCGAGACAATCAAAAAGACCTAGGAGGGTTTATACAACCTCAGAATCCTCGGCTTCACTCATCCTCCTTCCAGCGTCTCCACAACTCTCTCCTCGACAATCACCATTGCCACAGACGCCGGTAACACCTACGGCGCCTCTTCCGGCTCCGCCTTCAGAGTCTGTTTTGAGGACTCCAACGCGGTCTGTAAGACGTTCGGGACATTCCTCTAGACGCTCTTCTTCCTCTCGGCACCGTCATGACCCACAGAGATCTCAGCATTCACATCACAGGCGTTCTTCTTCGTCTACACGGGACTACTCTCCAACCCTATCGGACTCACCGTCCCCGAGAGTGTCTCCCATAGATGATGTGAATACGTTCCAGGAGGTCTTAGTACGAGGGGCAACCAAGCTGAACATCCCGCTGGCGGTACCTGCCCCATCGACGTCAGTGATCTTCGAGACCTTGCATCATAGGACATCTTCCAGACCTTTGCTTCCACTGGTTCCAGGTCTCCTTGATCCAGCAATGGATATTTTCCTTGCACCGGCCGCAACAAAGTCTGCTCCTTCCAGACTTATTAAAAAATATCGTCCACCAGAACAAGATCCTCTATTCTTGAGGTCGGACCCAGTTCCTGATTCGGTGGTCATAGTAGCGGCAAAGAAACTGCATTCAACCTCACCATCTTCTTCTTCACCTCCAGATAAAGAGAGCAGAAAGATAGATGCTGCAGGACGAAAAGTATGCTCTACTGCAGCCGTCACGATGAAGGCAGCCAGCGCTACTGCGTTATTAGGGCGGTACGATCGTGCCCTCTGGGACTCTTTAATACAGTTTGCGGAACATCTTCCTAAGGATAAAAGGGAAGATTTCCTGGAGGTCGTGGGTGAGGGAGCCATGGTGTCTAACCAAATTATAAGTGCTGCAGCTGACTCTTCGGTGCTATCCGCACACAATTATGCACACGGGATAGCGCTCAGAAGGCATGCATGGTTGAGACTTACATCACTCAAACCTGAAGCGCAGCAGAGAATACAAAACCTGCCTTTCTCGGGCTCCACCTTGTTCGGTTCTCATGCCGATGACGAGATGGCTAGAATGAAAGCTGAACTAGATACCTTGAAAGCGGTAGGGATGGAAAGACCGAAAGAACAAAGAAAGGTTTTCCGGCCATATCAACGACGACTTTTCACCCACCGGTATCAGTCGCCACACTGGATGTCTTCGCGCCCCCAGCAGCAGCAACAACAGCAGTATCAAAGGGGTTTCTCTACTCAGCGAAGGTCGACAAGGGGTCGTTCAACACCTCAAACTCAGGCAACTCGACAGGCTCCCACGTCTAAGCCCTGAATCTTTGCTTCCCCCTCCTCCGTTATCCACTCCGGTAGGGGGAAGTATCTCAAATCATCTGGACGAGTGGCTACGCATCACAACAGACGCCTGGGTATTGAATATTGTGAGACATGGTTACGCTCTCAGATTCACCAGTCCTCCACCATCTGTTCCACCCAAAACAGCCAACCGCCATCTCGAAGCTCTACAGTTAGAGGTCAAATGTGCGATAGATCTTTGCGACGCTTACTTTCATATCCCAGTAACCAAGAAACATCGAAAATTCCTAAGGTTCACCGTCGGAAAACGCCATTACCAATTTGCAGTTCTACCTTTCGGCCTAAAATCAGCGCCAAGAACTTTTTCCAAATGCATGGCGGTAGTAGCCGCCCACTTGAGGAAACAGCGAATATTCGTCTACCCCTATCTAGACGATTGGCTCATAAAGGCCTCCAGTTGTCTCGAGACACAGCAACATTTCGAATGGACTCTACAACTGCTGCAAAAACTTGGTCTTCAAGTCAATCTCCTGAAATCTACAGCAACACCTGTTCAGAGGTTGCATTACTTAGGGGCCATTGTAGATACCAGGCTAGGAAAGGTGTTTCCTTCGGAGGAACAACGGTTATCGATTCTCCAGAAGTGCAAACAACTGCAGGAAAGACCTCAAGCCACTGCAAGAATAATAGCTTCTCTACTGGGCTCGATGGCGTCTTGTATCCATCTGGTTCCCAATGCTCGCCTCCATATGAGACCATTGCAGGAGAACCTGGAGGATCAGTGGTGTCAACTGAGGGACGATTGGGAGAACAAAGTCCTTCTTTCTCCTCACACCCTACAATCCCTCAAGTGGTGGTGTTTACCCAGCAATCTCTTGGTGGGGATTCCGTTCCAACAACGGCCCCCATCTCAAACCATCGTAACAGATGCGTCACTGATCGGATGGGGGGCGCACATGGAACATCTTCGAGTCCAAGGCGAGTGGTCACAGAGAGAGAGTCTCTATCACATCAACCTGCTGGAACTTCGCGCAGTCCACCTTGCGCTCAAAGCCTTCCTTCCCTCTCTGAGAACGGAAACTCTCCTTCTCCAGACAGACAACGTGGCCACTATGTACTACGTGAACAAACAAGGAGGCACCAGGTCCAGAATTTTATCCAGAGAGGCTCAGACAATCTGGCATTGGCTTCTAGCCAGGAACCTGTCACTAGTGGCAACTCACCTGCCCGGCATCCAGAATGTTCAAGCGGATGCCCTCAGTCGGGTAATGGACGAGAACCACGAATGGGTACTACACGACGACGTCGTTCATTCCATTTTCGCACTCTGGGGTACCCCCTCTACAGACCTATTCGCAACCCCAGAAAACAAAAAATGCCAAAACTTCGCCTCCAGATATTACCATCCAGGGACACTGGGGAATGCCCTGTGGATAAGCTGGTCAGGAGCATTTCTTTACGCCTTTCCACCGCTTCCCCTGATTCCGGCGGTCCTCCAGAAGCTGTCCAATGTTCAGACCAAAATGATCCTAATTGCTCCGGAGTGGCCACGCCAGTGGTGGTTCCCAGACCTTCTTCACCGGTCACTCAAACCACACATCAGGCTACCATATCGTCCGGACCTTCTCACGAAGTTCAGAGGGCAGATATCTCATCCCAACCCCTCATCGTTGAGTTTGGCAGCATGGCTCCTGAGCTAGTGCAATATGGACACTTGAACCTACCTCAGGACTGTATGGAAATTCTGAAGGAAGCAAAGCGCCCTTCCACACGATCAGCCTATGCAAGCAAGTGGAAGAGATTCTGCATTTGGTGTTTACACAACAACATTGACCCGGTTTCCTGTGGAGAACAATCTATCCTGCCATACTTGTTAAGTTTGGCAAAATCGGGCTTACAACTGTCGTCAATAAAAGTTCACTTGGCGGCTGTCACAGCATACAGAAAGAGTCCTTCACAAACTTCCTTTTTTCGGATTCCGATTATTAAGGATTTCCTAGAAGGTTTAAAGAAGGTTTTTCCCCCCATTAGAAAGCCTTCTCCTCCATGGGAACTGAACGTTGTTTTATCACGTCTGATGCTGCCGCCATTCGAGCCAATACATAAGGCATCGCTGCAACATCTCACATGGAAAGCTGCTTTTCTGGTGGCAATCACTTCAGCGCGTAGGGTCAGCGAAATCCAGGCCCTTTGCGCTCAGGAACCCTACACGGTTTTTCATTCTGCAAAAGTGGTAATGAGAACTCATCCAAAATTTTTACCTAAGGTAGTCTCCGACTTCCATGTGAACCAAACAATTTCATTACCGACTTTCTTTCAGAATCCAGCTACTCCTGCTGAGAGAACTCTGCACTCTCTGGATGTAAAGAGAGTCTTGAAATTTTACTTGGACAGGACAAAAAGCTTACGAAAATCACAACAGCTTTTTATTAACTATGGCCCAATCAGAACAGGTTTGGGCACATCTAAACAATCTTTATCCAGGTGGATTGTTTCATGTATAATGTTATGTTATCAGTTAGCAAACAAATCCCTTGGTGGTAGGCCAAAAGCCCACTCTACCAGAGGGAAAGCAGCTACTGTAGCCTTGATGAGAAATGTCCCTTTGGCAGAAAAATGCAAGGCTGCCACTTGGAGGTCGGTCCATACCTTTACTAAGCATTACTGCCTTGATACAGACGCTAGGGCAGATGCTCAGGTTGGGCAGGCTTTGCTCAAGAATTTGTTTGCATGATTCATGTTTTTCTCAGTATTCTTATATCTACTCCACCGCGGTTATGGGGATGGGCTTGCTACTCTATTCAGTGCTTATGACTATACATGGAAATCCCCTACGAGAGAAGGAATGGTTTCTTACCTGTAACTCCAGTTCTCTCGTAGGGGTATTTCCATGATAGTCATAAGCAACCCTCCCTCCTCCCCGGTGGAGTTGACATAGAACATGAATATTATGGAGGTTGGTACTCCAACAAATGTTTGTTTTTTCTTCATGTCAGGTTAATAGCCTCCAAAAAAGAACTGAGGCAACTGCCTTTTGCTGTGCATGATGGGAAACAGGAAGACTTTACTTTCTTAAAGGCACAGCTCTATTTTCATTCTGTATAATGGCAGCCTATGGGCTACACTGCCCTACATTGTTTTATTCTCATGAGAGGTGTAAATAAAATATGAGAATGTATTTATTTATGTATTTATAGAATAAATAGAGGTTTAAACGTGAAATTTACACTACAACTGTTTTTTCTTCTAACAATTTGGCCTGTGTAGCTGTTCACATAGGCTGCACATTGTTATTCTTAAGTGTTTTTCACAGACCTTTTTTGTCAAGGAGCTGATGATTGCACTTAAGAATATACTACACAACAGTGCTCCGGGGTCCCCGCAGGCGCGCGGAACTATTCAGTGCTTATGACTATCATGGAAATACCCCTACGAGAGAACTGGAGTTACAGGTAAGAAACCATTCCTTCTCATTGATAATCACAAGGTGCAAAGATGAGGAAGAGGTTTTGTCCTCTAAATAAAATTGAACAGCTGCAGCAGTAAGAATAGCAGTTAAGTAGATTGTGGTCACTTATTCCATGGAAGTTTGCACGCATTGCTTAAATTTTCTCATTGTCCTTCTTTGGCTGTTCCTGTATCTTGTCTACAATGTTTCAGATTACACCAATTCAGCTTTCGTACTGTAGATGCATTCATGGATCCGACAGTGAGAAGTTTGATGTTACATAGTCTTCATGTTAATCAATTGTAGGTAGCAACTAGTGCTCCTGGTTTGCCCATTAGCCCTCTTGTTAAACATTAACTAGCATTGGTCTTCGATGTTGTAATTTCACCCGAAAGAACAGAAATTACGCAGATCTGTAAGAGTTCTGTTTACTTTCATTAGTGTCCGCTGCCTAGCTCCCCAAAAACAAATATGATAAGCTGGGGGATGGAATTAGCCACCTCAAACACTACATAGTCTTGTATTCCTTATCTCTTGCATTTTGATGAATATAAATTCCCTCTAGATCGGGGTTTAAACCAATCTTTGTAAAATGAGGGCTAATTTATAATTCTTCATCTTATTCACTGCACAAATAATACAACATTCATTTTTTTTTTTTATTTTTTTATTTCAGGAGGATCTCCAAAAACAACTGGCTAATATGCAGGACTCTCAACTTGAGGCTGAGCTTGTTCAAACTGTGTCCCTCGAACATACAAACCAAGAGCTAGAAAGACTGCAAGAAAAGGTTAAGATGTTGGAGAGCAAGCTGAAAGAGTCTTTGCTTGAGAAAGACACACTCACAGCTGAGCTGGAAGAACTGGATAAGCAGAATCAAGAGGCGTTACAGGTAAATAAATTCACTAGAATTGTAGTGTGTGTGTGTCTTAACGGTTTGTTTTCAAATATGTAATAAGTTTTGTATTTTTTTTGAGAGCCTAGATTATAGTAAACAGAGGCAATGGCTAGATGGCTTAAATTAATAGCCGCACTAGTGATGCGATGAGATAAAATTACACTTGGGGCCTGATTTAGATTTTAGCTCACTGGTAACTTCATCACAAACATGATGGATAACCCGTCTGCTGTATAACAAGTTCGAAAGTATATAATGGGCTGGTGATATGGTGGGCAGGATATCCGTCACAATTGTGAAAGAGTTACCCAGTCCATCAAACTGTAAATCATGCCATTTATATCTTGTATATGAGCTGGGTCTCAGAAAATGATATGTCTTTAGTTTTTTTTGCGGCCAGTACACACTTTTCTGTTCCTCTATGTGTTTGAAACTGTGTGTACCACAACTTATGGCACTTCTCTACAAACCTCCAGCACTTAACATCTTTTTTTGATGAGTATACAGCAATCTCATAGAGACTTCTAGCTGTAGATTCATTACCTTTGAATTCTCCCCAGGCGTCAAACTGCAGCTGGAAGATTTTCGTGAGCAGTACCCATGTGCGCTGGTAGGTGGCGTAAATCAGCTCTGTTCTGTGTCTGTCGTCGGCTTCGTCTGTGTCGGAAATTACATTGCTGGTCCTATATAGGCACCACCCAAGCACACCAACGTCCGTTCTTTTCTTTCTGTGCTAGCCAGCGTTAATCCAGAGAGAGTTACGCCTCAGTCAATTTTGACCGGCCTTTTTCGACTTTGTGAGTCTTTTTGAGAGATTACTCTCCTGGTGTGTCAACGATATCTTCTAGAAAGATGGGACTCAAGCCTTGCGGATTCTGTTATCCAGCAATGTCCGTGACAGATTCGTACTTCATGTGCCTTTTGGTATCTGGAGCGTGACCATGACCCAAAGTCGTGTTCTGAGCCCTAATGCCATGCATCCAAGGGCTTAGAGGGAGTGGTCCTTAAAGCTGATGGTGGCCCGACACGTGACTCTGCACAACTCAAGGTCTTGATCGAGAGGAAGGTCCCGGGACCTGGCACGTAGTCAGAAGTCATCGTCGTCCAACTGCAAGACCTTGGGGCGATCAGGTAAATTGAGGCATAAGAAGAAATCCAAGTCTAGGCACTCTTCAACTTCTCCTTGTCCCTCTGCCAACAAGACCAGGGAGTGTTGATACTCTAGGCCTCATTCTGAGGAACCAGTGCTTAGGCCGATGCCGCACCTCCCGAGTTCCTGGGAACCGGAGTGACCCCTGCCCAACTCCGGGAATTTTGAGGCCATGCATCTCATTTTTGGGCAGCCAAACCCCCTGCTGGAGCACCTTTGGGCCCTGTGGGTTCAGGGGGGGGGGGGGGTTCTGGTTCTGTTCCAGCAGCTCTGGCTCCCAGAGATCAAGTTCCTGATGCGGACGCTCCTGGCACCACCCTTCACCCATATGCGGTGCCATCCCCATGGTAATTCCCGACTCGAAGCCCGATGGGCATCCTACGATGCCGACTCCAGTGCCGGCAGGAGCCTTGCCACCCTGCTAAGATCCTAAGCTCTATTCCTATGAGCTAGGTTTCGGGGATGAATGGGAGGGGTCCCTGGACACTTTAGAATATCAGCCACATAAAGAAATGGTCTGGCAAGAAAACTTAGGTCACTGACATCCTACTGGGTACCTGGTCCAAACCCAGCACAGGGGCTCCTGTGAAAAGGACGATTGCCTGCCGCCATCGCCCCACACCTGGAGACCCAAGTTTCTTTCTTTGATAAACATCTTTATTGATTTTATTACATCAACACTTTAACATGTCACATCCATGCCATCGACACCTTTGAACAATCTTCATTGCATCCCAATACATTGCACTCTCCAAAGTAGCTCAACATTCGGTTACCAATGTCCCAGCCCAGAAGACTATTCTCTGTTGGGTATCGCAAATCCCTTCCGTTTATTCCACATGTTAACAGTCGTGGCTGGCCACCCTTGCTCCTCGTATACCAGTTGCTCTTGCTTTGCGCACCATTCCACCTCCCCCCTCCACCCCCCCAACCACCTTCACCACCTGGTCACTGTAAGGATCTTCGCCAATCTTCAGTTGCCAGCTATATCCCACTTTGCTACCAGTAGCGCGGTCCCAAGGAGGGACACGGTCAGCTCTGTTGTTCCCACTCCCCCAAGAACACCCAGCAGGATTGGCAACTGAGCCATCTCCACCTCTACAGTCAACGCAGTTGAAAGTTCAGCAGTCAATGCCATCCAGTAACTCTATGTTTGGGCAGGACCTCACCCTGTGGAAAAAATCTGCGTTGGGTCGTGAGCAGCGTGGGCAGTCAGAGTGGGCCTGAAGACCAGCCTTCTGCATTCTGTCGGCGGTAAGGTATGCATTATGTAAATAGTATGTCTGAACTGAATAGAGACAAGAGGATATGTTTAAGGTCCTCGGGCCACCAGGGCATCTCTTCAGTCCTCCTTCTCAATCTGTCCCAGCCACCCCTCCCACCGCTCTCTAAGACTCGTAAGGTGTTCCATCTTGTTGATGATCAGAGAACAGTATATTTGGGACACCCCGCCCCTGCCCAGGCCACCCATTAGAACCTTTGTTTCTAAAAGACTAAACTCTGGGAGGAACGGTCTGAATGTGGATCCCCAAGGCATGCTGAAGTTGCAAATATTTGTGGAATTGTGCATTTGAGAGAGTACTGTTACTGCTGCTCTTGAAATGATAGCATATGTGAGTCGCTCCAGACATCCCCAAGAAGTGTAATGCCAAAGTTGCCCCATTTGTGAAACTCCTCTAGAGCTGAGACCTCTCGGAGCCATGTTCCCTGCCACAGGGGGGTTTGCTGGGTGAGTTTTGCCCACCAGCCCTTTTCACGTTAGGCTGCTCTCGATCCTACAAACACCATCCTTGTCCCTGTGAAGGGGAGCTCCATACAACAGACCTAGGAGCTTAGAGACTCCCAGGGTCAGGAGTTCCAACTGGTACGCCGGTTCTGACCACACTCCTCCCAACCAGTCGATAAATACGAATAGTTGTGTGGCAAGACAATAGAGATATAGATTAGACCAGAGTCCACCCTCCAGGATGTCGCTTTGACAGATACAAAATACTATCTGGTGGTGCAAGTTATACCACCAAAATTGCCTTGCCATCGAGTCCATCTCGCTGAACCAACTTTTGGAGAGCTGATAAGGAAGGTTCTGAAGGCGGTATAGAAAACTGGGCAGTATCATCATCTTATACAGGGCTATTTTTCCCAGAACTCTAAGGGACAGGGTTAGCCACCTCCTAAGGTCTTCCTTAATCTTCTGGGTGAGCGGCATAATGTTGAGGGACCATGTTAGCTCAGGCATCAGGGTGACGGTAATACCCAGATAGCGCCAAATTGTGATATTGTCTTGCCAGTTAGAGCAGTCCTTTGCGGGATGTAATGGGGCGAGCACAGATTTGCCTGGGTTAAGAGTCAATCCCAAGGCCACCGAGAATAAGTTCACGGTTTGTATGCAACGGGGTCCACTGCTGGTCGGGTCAGCTAAATAAAGAAGCACATCGTCAGCATTTAAAACAATGCGGTCCTCCTTCCCAATGGGCCAGGCCCAACCGCAAATCAGTGGGTCCTCTCATGATTTTTGCCAGTGGTTTGATCGCTAACGCAAAGAGGAGCCGGGGATAAAGGACACCTCTGGTGGGTCCCGCGCTGGATGGGGAAGGGATCAGAGACTACTCCGTTCACCTGGGCCCGAGCCGATGGGTTGGAGTAGAGGAGATGTACCAGCCTCTGATATTTATGGCCAATCCCTGCTTTTGTTAGCACCTGAAATAGGTACGGCCAATAGAATGTTTCAAATGGTTTCTCGAAGTCAATGAGAAGCAGAGCCAATTGTGGGGACAAAAGACGGAAATAGGCTAAGGCTGCATGAAGCCAGCGGAAGCAGTGTCTGGTACTTCTGGGGGCATGAACCTGCTTTGATCCAGGTGGGTAGGGTTTAAAGCACACTACGTGATTGGTTGGGCAGTATAGTGGAGAAGATTTTAATTTCAATTTTGAGGAGTGAGATACGACAATAGGTGGAGCAGCACACGGGGTGGTCGCGACTTCGGGAGCACTATGATCACAGCTTGATCGAGTTCCAAAGGGAAAGCTCCCTTCTGCACCTCTTCAGCATATAAGTTTAGCAAGTGTGGGGCTAGTTTATCCCTGTACTTACTATAAAATTCCGCTGGGTAGCCATCGGGGCTTAGCGTTTTGCCTGGGTCCAAGGCCGAGATAGCATGATGGCTTCATTAAGCTGCTCCTGCTCTGCATCGGAGATTCGGGGGAGGGACACATCCTGCAGGACTGGGGCCTCCCGCTCCGATCAAGGCCGTGGTCACTCTGCATAGCGCTTGGCATAGTAGGCGGCAAAAACCCCAGGCAATAGGGATGTCTTACAAGAGCTGCCTGAGTTGTCAGTGATTTCCAGAATGACTCTGCCAATGAGAGGTCGAGGCACCAGCCAGTACAACAGTTTACCATTTTTGTCCCCCCACCCATACACCCGAGGAAGTCGAGGCTCAACACATATGTTTTGCGGATTCAAGAGAAAGATGACTGATTTCTTCCCTTATCAACACCAGTTGTCTGGTGGCAGTTGCATGGGCAGTAGGAGAAAGTTTCATTTCCAGGTGCAATGCTTGGGCCTCTAGTTTTGCTACCTGCTGGAGCGTGGCACGGTCCCTCACCCTCAGATGGTGTCTGGCATGTCCTCAGAGGGTGGCCTTACAAGCCCATAGGGAGCCCGGCAACTGCCCTGAGCCAACATTATGTGTGTAATAGTGTGTGAGTTCCTCGCTCAGGGCTTGAGGTTTCATCTTGAAGATGCCAAGCATTTAAGTGCTGCATGGGGCGTAGGGGTTGTGTCAGTACCACCCATCTGCGCAAGAAGCCGTGCATGGTCAGAGATTTCATAGCGGAGGATCTGAGTTTCTGTGACGTCTGGAGCTGGCATTAAAAGGAGATCTATTCTTGGGTGCGTATGGTGAGCTGCTGGCGTGTGTATATATTGCCTCACTCTAGGATGCCAGACACGCCACACATCGCATAGGCCTAGGCCATCTGCCCGGCGATGCATTTGCTTGCTGCCGGCGGCACGTCCCGTTGATGGTGTGCCCGTAGCGTCTGCCTCTGAGTTCATGACTGCGTTAAAGTCACCTTCCAGAAGAGTTAATCCCCGTGGAATTTGTGATATAACTTCTTGGAGAGTCTCTAAGATTTGCTGCAGCGCGCCCGGGGGAAGGGGCATAAACACTCAAGAAATTAACAGGCTGGCCGTTCAGAATCCCAGATGTCACTACATATCGACCCTGTGGGTCTAGTTTAATTGTAGTGGTCATCATAGGAAGTGTGCGATGCAGCAGTATTGCCACTCCCCTAGAGCCTCCAGAAAAGCCTGCATGATATACCCTATCGTAGCCGCCACGCACTAGCATGGGGCATCGGGTGCCTGTCAAGTGTGTCTGCAGAAGCAGCAATATTGGATGGGTAAAGCAGTAGGCGGCACTAAAAACCTCTGAGCGCTTGATTTTGTCTGATAGGCCATTTATATTCCAGGAGATTACAGTGTAAGGGAGACTAGGGGTGTGAGGGTACAGGACTACATGTGCAGCTGATTTCCCGGGGGAATGGATCTGCGGGCCTAGAGCCCAGATGCAGAAGTCTTGCGTATAAAGGAATCCTAATAGCATGGTGTGACTTCCTGAGAGGAAAAGCTTAGCACATAGTGCAAATAACTCTTTAAACCACTCAACTGCCCCCCACCCCATACTTCCATCACTGAAGCATCTGTTGCCCAAGAACACAGACCCAAAACCAGAGTGTCTGAAACAGGTGTTGAGTGTTGGACCCCTCCAGGAAGCCAAATTACTGAAATAAACCCCATTCGTGGCCCCATTGTCAGCTAGAGTATCTTACCCCCATCTCCACAGCATAGAGAGCAAATCCCTGTTACTCATCCGTGTTATAGTGGGTGTGTTTCAGCTAAGGTGTTCTTTTGATTGATCTGACAAGTGTGCACGGATGGGGCTGGCCCCTCGGGGTGAGGACCCGGAGGGGTTGGGCCCCGGCGACAGGGATGCACTGCTTTGCTTTCTCCTGCGGTACCAGGTACGGCCCCAACTGCGTCTCGGCCCCAACTTCGTCTCGTCCCCAACAAGTTGCCTCACTTCGACCAAGGAACTTCCCCACTGCAGAGGGGGCCCCCTTGGCTAATACGGTGCTCCTTGGTGAGCTAGTCCAAAGCAGCCTTTGGCAAGTCAAAGAAAAAGGACTTGTCATTCATTAAGACCTTGAGACGTGCAGGGAACAAAAGCATATAGGATAGCTGCATTGCTCTAAGTTTTTGTTTGATTGCATCGTCTGAGCAGCGTTTATTCTGCACCTCGCGTGTATAGTCTGGAAAGATGAGAATTTTAGAGTTTTACCACTGAAGGTCAGGATAACATCTCGATCTTTGAAGATTAGAGACCTGGCAATCGTCGGTCGCCTCTTTCCCCACCGGAGGAGGTTTAGGAGCGAGTGCACTGTGGCTCAATTCAACTGCAAACTAGGGGTATTGTTTGTGGGCCTGTATCCAAGTTTTGAGCCATAGTTCCAGGAACTCAGCAGGCTGGGTCTTCTACACCCACTCAGGGAATCCTACGAAGCACAAATTATTGCGCCTGGAGCAATTTTCAGCATCCTCGACCCTATAATGAAGCTTGCCTGTGCAGGTCAGAGGCTGGGCTACTTTAGATTTAAGTTCTGTAACATGGTCCTCTACTGTGGAAACTCTGTCTTCCACCTCTTTGATTTGGCCCACCGCTGATCGCAGGTCTTGACGCAATAGACCCACTTCCTCACATACGTCTCCAATTTGGCCTCCACAGCTTGTTGTGAGGCCTGGATAGCCTGCAGGATTGTGTCCAGACACTCTATCGCAGGAGCCCCCTGTGCAGAAGTGCCAGACCCATTAGGGCCCTTCTGGGTGGTAAATTGTTCAATATGCTGCTGGGACTCACGCAGCTGCTTGCTCACTTTCTCCTTCTCCGTTGTGAGCCTCAGTGGATCTGGGCACCGTGGACGCTGGTCCGCCATCCCTCTGTCTCGACACGGGCAGCCAACAGTTCCAACTCCAATTACTGGGGGGGGGTCAGGTCGTCTCCCGCCAGGTCCAGCCCCCACCTGTCAACATCCTTAAGGGGTATTGCCGGAGGAAGGCTCCACTCTCAGGGAATTGTGGCCCCAGCAGGGATCATGCGCTCTTGTGTGCTAGTCAGTGGTGGTGGGGGGGGTAAGTGGTGGGGTGAGCAGGATCTCACCATGATATTCACCTCCTCGTGGCCTACCCCCATCATGCAAGCAGCCCTTTCCCAGTGGGCACACGAGTGGATGCACAAGTCTCCTTTGGATCCCTCTATCATGTGCACCCAGTCTTCACTGTGCCCAATACACGCTTTCTGTTCCTGGACTAGTCGCTGTCACTCACCGGGGGATCATATGTGCACCTTTCCCCTAGGCCCACCACTTGGGCCATCTTAGCCACTTCTCAGCAGTTCTCCCCGGTAAGTCACTCGGTTCCGTGCCACTCTGTCCGCCGATGCAGGTTGCACTGCGTTCTGTGGCCTAGCTCAAATCGTGGGGGGGTCAGCAGGTGAGGCACCCAGGACCTCTGCCCATCATCCCGTCAGCCGCCCCCCACTTCAGGATCTCACCGCTGGCTGCACCTCTCTCCTTCTCCATCCCCAGTCTCAAGGACAGAGGCTGCTGCAAGGACACGGAAGGTGGGCGGCAGATACCTCACAGCCACCCCTGGAACAGCTGGGTCACAGCGCACCAGCCTCAGCGCCTCACCTCCAGGCGGAGCCGCAGTCCCTCGCCAGAGCACTCAGTGGGGATTCCTCATGATCTGCAGACGCGATGAATGCAGGGCACTGGGGCTGATGGCAGAGGGGTCCAGAGCACTCTGAGTGCAACCACCATTTTGACCGGCTCAAGTTTCTTGATGCAGCAGCCCACCCCATAGAGCTTGGTAGTGCAAACCTCTACTTCTCCCGGCGTGTTCCCCTGGATAGGGTATCCAAAAGGCTGGACTTGTGAAGAAGATATTTTCTTCAGCCAGCCTTGCATTGCTGTCTGTAAACACCACGTGCCTTTTTGGCCATTATTCCCACATGCTGTTGAATACGGTTGCAGGAGTGCTGCCACAGGTTCTGAAGGTGGGCCGGACTGTACTCTCTGACTGTTGCTGATGGGAGAGCCATGGCAAGGTTCACAACTCATTGTGGACTTGACACAACCGAGGAGGCAGAGCGGTTCCTTTGACAGTGGACCAAAGGTGCCACGCCTGGCTGCGGACGTTCAGCTTTTTGGGGGATGTCCAGGCTTCTTGGATGGACATGCCCTTTGATGGCACTCGTCTCTTTGGAGACAAGTTAGGCAGACTTGTCGCTGGAGTGCTTCAATGCTTCTTGGGCTATGACCAGGTCCTTGGGCCTCGTGACGGCCTTTTGTCTCTTTCATGGCTATGGAAGGGGGTGCCCAAATGCGACCATTCCCGGTCAGCCACCGTGCCACGCATTCTTCCCAGCCTCTCCGTAGTCAAGGGCGTGGGACCCTCTGACCTCATTGGTCAGGTGGCCAGTGGTCTGGTTAGTCCGCCTCTCCCACACCCTTTTGCAGCAGCCTGTAAACCCTCCTGTTCTGCCCCCACTTCCCCACCAAGGACCAGTTGAAGGAAGGATTCACCATCACATGCCCCACTGGCTATCCATCACTTCAGACAGGTGGGTTTTGAAGGTAGTCCAAAGCGTCTACTCCCCTCCCCTTTGAGACCACCCCACCATCCATGCCACCATCCTACGATCTCATGACGGAGGATCATTTGTCCCTTCTTTGCAGGAAGGAGGTTATGGCTCTCTTGGCCAAGGGAACCATAGAGAGGGTGCCAGTGCCAGGGCTCTCTTGGCCAAGGGAACCATAGAGAGCGTGCCAGTGCCAGAAATAGGCTGTGGCTGCTATTCCTACTACTTTCTAGTCCCTAAAAATGACAAGGGTCTTTGCCCCATCCTGGACCTTCGATCCCTCAATCTCTTCCTCAAGAAGAAGTTCAAAATGCTTACATTGGCCTGGGTCTTGTCTGCACAGGAGGCTGGATGGTAACCTTGTACTTGCAGGACGTTTATTTTCATATCCCCATCCTGCCTGCCCACAGACATTACTTGCGGTTCACAGTAGGCCACGAGCACTTTCAGTATACTGTGCTCCCCTTTGGCCTTACCTGCGCTCCTCGGGTGTTCATCAAGGTGATGACGGTGGTTGCAGCTCATTGTGGAGATCAGGGATTTTAGTCTTCCCCAGTCTAGACGAAAGGCTGTTAGAAGTAGGTTTGCCCCAGGCTGTCGTCTCCTACTTCCAGACTACGGTGGACCTCCTGATTTGCTGGGGTTCACTATAAATGTGCTGAAGTCACACCTGACTCTCTCTCAGATACTCATTTTCATCTGAGCTGTTCTGGACACAGTGCAGTTTCAAGCTTAACCTCCAGAGTGGCGAGTCCTGGATATTCAGGCTATGATACCGATGTTTTAGCCTCTATCCTGGATTTCTGTAAGAATGACTCTGGGGCTGCTGGGTCTCATGGCCTCCTGCATCCTGCTGGTGACAGATGGCATATGCGGGCTCTGCAGTGGGACTTAAATTTCCATTGGGCATAGCATCAGGGGTATCTCTCAGACAGGGTCCAGATCTCAGAGGGAACTGCAAAAGATCTGCAGTGGTGGTTAACAAACCGCGATTGGGTCAGAGGCAGGTCCCTCTCCCCTCTTCAACTAGATCTGACAGTAATTGCAGATGCATCACTCATAGGATGGGGTGGCCATCTGGGAGAAGTGGAGATCATAGGTATCTGGTCTCTGGCTGAAACAGGTCTCTACATCTTCATGCTGGAGCTCCTTGCACTCCATCTGGTACTTAAAGCCTTTCTCCCTTCTATCACGGGAAAGATGTTGCAGGTGTTCACGGATAACACCGCTCCCATGAGGCACTGCAACAAGCAGGGCAGGGTGGGGTTGTGGACTCTGTCAAGAGGCTCTGCACCTCTGGACGTGGATGGAACAGCATGGTGGTTCAACATCTGGTGGGCTCTCTGAATGCTAGGGTGGACAAACTCATCCAAAAATGCCTGGCAGATCATGAATGGCATCTCCAGCCGGAGGTGGCACAAGCTCTGTTTCAGCAGTGGGGAGAGCCTTGGTTAGATCTGTTTGCCTCCTTAGAGAATGTGCATTGTCAGCAGTTTTGCTCGTTGGAGTTTCCAAGGCAGCAGAGACGCTTTTCATCTCAAGTGGAATTCAGGTCTCCTGTATGCCTTTCTACCCATATCACTCCGGCCCAGAGTTCTCAAAAAGATCAAAAACGACTGAGCCCAAGTAATCCTTGTGGCTCTGGACTGGACACGGAGAGTATGGCATACCTAGCTTCTTAGCATGTCAATCGATCCTCTGACCAGACTGTCCCTTCGGGAGGATCTTCTGTCGCATCAGCAGGGAAGGATTCTGCACGCGATCCTGCCCACTCTCTACCTTCCTGTGTGTAGATTGAGCAGTGGCAGTTGACAGCTTTTGACCTTCCTCACGAAGTCTGTAACGTAATCCTGACAGCCCGACGTCCCTCCGCCGAAATGGTATACACCTGTCGGAAGAAATTTGTGGCATGGTGCACAGACAAGTCTTTTGACCCACAAGATTGTATCTAAAGTTTTTAATTCTACAAAAAGATCTACAGTAAAACAGCAAGTTCCGCAATAATGCCATACATAACATTTTGCAATTGATGAAAGGAAATCACAATAAGTCAACAAATTCAGCTTAATACCATGCAGGACTATTATATTCCAGGAAGAATCAATTGGATTAAATGGTTAAACGTTTATTAATACATAATTTAAAAAAACTCTTTAAAAAATGAACATATTTTATAATCACATCATCTCACTGACCAGGTTCTAAAGGAACTGAGCAGCTGCTGTAGCTGTGTTAATGCCATGCCTCAAAAACAAGGATTTTAAAAACTGGCATCTAACTTAATTTAAAACAGGGCAGACAAAGAGTACATGGTCAATAGCCTGTACTGCGCCCATGCACATACTACACCTCCTATCAGCCTAGATTATCTGGTGCCACACATCTCCAACACAACACTTTGACCCCCATTCCGCCCCTCTCTCTGAGGTCCTGTTTTTCATTCTGTCCCTTGCCAATCAGGGCTCTGCTCTGGGCACTCTTAAAGGATATTTGTCTGATGTCTGCATTATTGTGTTTGCCTGATCAACATTTTTCTCTTATTGTACCTAGGTTCTTCAAAAGTCATGCATTTCTTTTTCCTCTTTCCCCATTCAAGGTGCCCCATTGGGATCTGAATTTGGTTCTGATTTTTTGGAGAATGCTTTTTTCGAAACCTCTTCACAATTGGCTTCTAATGTTGAAAACAGCCTTCTTTGTTGCAGTTTCATCTGCCTGAAGAGTGAGTGAGCTGCAGGCATTGTCATCTAAGCTGTCCTACCTTCTATCTGTCCTGACAAAGTGGTGCTTCTCACTAGGGCCTCTTTTCTGACAGAAGTGGTCACCCCCTTTCATATAGGCCAATCCATCACCTTGCTTACTTTTTACGCTCCCCCACATCCTTCTAAGTAAGAGGAGAGACTCCACCTCCTGGCCCCAAAAAGAGTGTTGGCGTTCTACCTTGATCGTTCAAAATAGTTCCAGGTAGATCACCAACTGTTTATGGGGTATGTGGGTGCCAAGAAAGGTTGGGCAGTGTCGAAGCAGTCCATCTCTAGTTGGGTTGTACTCTGCATTAAGATCTGCTACCCAGTGGCCAAAAAGCAACCCCTGAGGGTTTGCACTCTCATTCTACCTGAGTTATAGCTGCAGCCACTGCATTAGCATGCAGAGTTCCAGTACTGGACGACTTCCAGGCAGCAACATTGGCATTTCTGCGCACATTGACTGGACAGTAAGATCCATAGGGACGGCCTCTTTACTGGTTTGGTCCTGCAGGACTTTCTATTCTGAACTTTGTTCCCAGACCAACCTCTTGGGTGGTATTGCATGAGTATCTATTCAAAGGTAAGGAATCTACAGCTAGAAGTGTCTATCAGATAGGTTACTTACCATTGGTAACGCCTTTGTCTGGTAGAGACTACAGGGAGTGCAGAATTATTAGGCAAGTTGTATTTTTGACGATTAATTTTATTATTGAACAACAACCATGTTCTCAATGAACCCAAAAAACTCATTAATATCAAAACTGAATATTTTTGGAAGTAGTTTTTAGTTTGTTTTTAGTTTTAGCTATGTTAGGGGGATATCTGTGTGTGCAGGTGACTATCACTGTGCATAATTATTAGGCAACTTAACAAAAAAAAATATATACCCATTTCAATTATTTATCATTACCAGTGAAACCAATATAACATCTCAACATTCACAAATATACATTTCTGACATTCAAAAACAAAACAAAAACAAATCAGTGACCAATATAGCCACCTTTCTTTGCAAGGACACTCAAAAGCCTGCCATCCATGGATTCTGTCAGTGTTTTGATCTGTTCACCATCAACATTGCGTGCAGCAGCAACCACAGCCTCCCAGACACTGTTCAGAGAGGTGTACTGTTTTCCCTCCTTGTAAATCTCACATTTGATGATGGACCACAGGTTCTCAATGGGGTTCAGATCAGGTGAACAAGGAGGCCATGTCATTAGATTTCCTTCTTTTATACCCTTTCTTGCCAGCCACGCTGTGGAGTACTTGGACGCGTGTGATGGAGCATTGTCCTGCATGAAAATCATGTTTTTCTTGAAGGATGCAGACTTCTTCCTGTACCACTGCTTGAAGAAGGTGTCTTCCAGGAACTGGCAGTAGGACTGGGAGTTGAGCTTGACTCCATCCTCAACCCGAAAAGGCCCCACAAGCTCATCTTTGATGATACCAGCCCAAACCAGTACTCCACCTCCACCTTGCTGGCGTCTGAGTCGGACTGGAGCTCCCTGCCCTTTACCAATCCAGCCACGGGCCCATCCATCTGGCCCATCAAGACTCACTCTCATTTCATCAGTCCATAAAACCTTAGAAAAATCAGTCTTGAGATATTTCTTGGCCCAGTCTTGACGTTTCAGCTTGTGTGTCTTGTTCAGTGGTGGTCGTCTTTCAGCCTTTCATACCTTGGCCATGTCTCTGAGTATTGTACACCTTGTGCTTTTGGGCACTCCAGTGATGTTGCAGCTCTGAAATATGGCCAAACTGGTGGCAAGTGGCATCGTGGCAGCTGCACGCTTGACTTTTCTCAGTTCATGGGCAGTTATTTTGCGCCTTGGTTTTTCCACACGATTCTTGCGACCCTGTTGACTATTTTGAATGAAACGCTTGATTGTTCGATGATCACGCTTCAGAAGCTTTGCAATTTTAAGAGTGCTGCATCCCTCTGCAAGATATCTCACTATTTTTGACTTTTCTGAGCCTGTCAAGTCCTTCTTTTGACCCATTTTGCCAAAGGAAAGGAAGTTGCCTAATAATTATGCACACCTGATATAGGGTGTTGATGTCATTAGACCACACCCCTTCTCATTACAGAGATGCACATCACCTAATATGCTTAATTGGTAGTAGGCTTTCAAGCCTATACAGCTTGGAGTAAGACAACATGCATAAAGAGGATGATGTGGTCAAAATACTCATTTGCCTAATAATTCTGCACTCCCTGTATAGCTGGAGATTCCTTACTGACCCACCCATCCTCCCCGCTCTGTGAATTGATTTCTAGTGTAAGGGACACCCCTTTAAGGGCCTTCATTTTGACACACCAATAGACAGTGTTCTACATGGCTCTGTGCTTCTGGAGTGGAAAGTTGTGAAAAGAAACTGATGTCAGTCTGCCTGGGTGGAACCTATATAGGGCCTGTAACATCATGTTCGATGGCATCTGTCGCTGTAGATACACATGGTATGCATGAGCTCGCCATCTGGTGTTGGGTCGGAGTGTTACAAGTTGTTTTTCTTCGAAGAAGTGTTTTCGAGTCACGGGACCGAGTGACTCCTCCTTCTGTGCTCATTGCGCATGGGCGTCGACTCCATCTTCGATTGTTTTCTTTCCGCCATCGGGTTCGGACGTGTTCCTGTCGCTCTGAGTTTCGGAACGGAAAGATAGCTGAAACCAGAAGATTTTCGACGGTATCGTTGCGATCCGGTTCGAGATAGACACATACTACGACGCGTTGAACATCGAAGCGCTTCGGTGCCCTTCGGGGTAGATTTCGGCACCCCGTCGGGGCCTAGTCGGCCCGACCGCGTGGAGAACAACGCCGATGGAACGGACCCCGTTTCGATTCTGCCCCGAATGCCACAACAAATATCCTTATACGGACCTACACTCGGTCTGTAACCTGTGCCTGTCACCCGAGCACAGCGAAGAATCCTGTGAGGCCTGTCGGGCGTTCCGGTCCCGAAAAACTCTGCGCGACCGTCGAGCGAGAAGACTGCAGATGGCGTCCACGCCAAAGGAGCGTCGACAGTTCGAGACAGAAGAGGAACAGGAGGAATCCTTTTCCATCCAGGATTCAGACTCCGACGAGCTAGACTCTACAAAATCTGTGAGTAAGACGTCGAGATCAGAACTTAAAAAAGGAAAGAAGGCCCAGGGGATGCCACTGCCAACCGGCCATGGCTCCACCCAAATTCTCGGTGACCAACAATCGGCACCGAAAAAGGCCCATTCAGTGTCGAGATCGTCCGACTTCGGTCGAGACACCGGCACGCAGCCTCCTCGGGACCGAGAGAGTGCTAAACAGAAGCATCGACACCGAGAGTTCGGTGTCGACACGGATCGACGCCGAGACAGTGGCGCCAAAGACCATAGAGGCCAAGAATTTTCGGCACAGAAAAAGAGGAAGGTTACCTCGGAGCCGAAAAAACAATCAACAGGGTTTTCGGAGCCGAAAAAAGCGACATCAGACCCTGTTTCAGGCTCCTATACTGAAGAGCATTCTATGTCTTCACAAATGAAGAAACATAGATTTGAACAAGAACTGCAATCCACTGACGTGGATCACACGCAAAAGCGTATCTTTATTCAGCAGGGGACTGGGAAGATCAGTACCCTTCCACCTGTCAAACGAAAGAGAACGCTTCAGTTTACTCCTCAGCAACAAACAGCACAAAAGGTAACACCTCCTCCCTCGCCTCCACCTGTAACTCCGGCTTCGCCAACTTACACCCCGTCACATTCGCCAGCTCACACCGCCATGAGCCACGATGACCAAGATCAGGATGCGTGGGACTTGTACGACGCACCAGTGTCTGATAACAGCCCAGACACATACCCAACTAGGCCATCACCACCGGAAGACAGCACAGCCTACTCACAAGTGGTGGCTAGAGCAGCACTATTCCATAATGTGGAACTACACTCGGAACAAGTAGAGGATGATTTTTTATTTAACACCCTCTCTTCAACCCACAGCTCCTACCAAAGCCTGCCGATGCTCCCAGGCATGCTACGCCATGCAAAGGACATTTTCAAGGAGCCAGTTAAAAGTAGGGCAGTGACGCCTAGGGTGGACAAAAAGTATAAGGCGCCTCCTACGGACCCTGTATTCATCACCTCTCAGCTGCCACCAGATTCTGTGGTGGTAGGGGCTGCCAGAAAACGGGCAAATTCACACACTTCTGGGGATGCACCTCCCCCAGATAAAGAAAGCAGGAAGTTCGATGCAGCCGGGAAGAGGGTTGCTGTCCAAGCAGCAAACCAGTGGCGCATCGCAAATTCACAAGCGCTGCTAGCGCGATACGACAGAGCCCACTGGGATGAGATGCAGCATCTCATTGAACATCTCCCAAAAGATCTGCAAAAAAGAGCAAAACAGGTTGTTGAGGAGGGTCAAAACATTTCCAACAATCAAATACGCTCCTCCATGGATGCAGCAGACACGGCCGCAAGGACCATTAATACGTCGGTTACCATCCGTAGGCACGCATGGCTCAGAACGTCTGGATTCAAGCCAGAAATTCAGCAGGCAGTGCTTAACATGCCAGTAAACGAAAAACTTCTGTTCGGTCCGGAGGTCGACACAGCCATAGAAAAGCTCAAGAAGGACACTGACACTGCCAAGGCCATGGGCGCACTCTACTCCCCGCAGAGCAGAGGATCTTATAACACCTTCCGCAAAACACCTTTTAGAGGACGGTTTCGGGGTCAGGCCACACAAGCTAGCACCTCACAGTCCGCACCGCCCACCTACCAGGGACAGTACAGGGGAGGTTTTCGGGGCCAGTATAGAGGGGGGCAATTCCCTAGGAATAGAGGAAGATTTCAAAGCCCCAAAACCACTACCAACAAGCAGTGACTCACACGTCACTCACCCCTCCCACACAACACCAGTGGGGGGGAGAATACGTCAATATTACGAAGCATGGGACAAAATAACTACAGACACATGGGTCCTAGCAATTATCCAACATGGTTATTGCATAGAATTCATGCAATTCCCTCCAGACATACCACCAAAATCACAAAATTTATCAAAATACCATTCACAGCTTCTAGAGATAGAAGTTCAAGCACTACTGCAAAAAAATGCAATAGAATTAGTACCAAGCACACAAATAAACACAGGAGTTTATTCACTGTACTTCTTGATACCAAAAAAGGACGAAACACTGAGACCAATTCTAGACCTCAGGGTAGTAAACACATTCATCAAATCAGACCACTTTCACATGGTCACACTACAAGAAGTGTTACCATTGCTCAAAAAACACGACTACATGACAACCCTAGACCTCAAGGACGCATATTTCCATATACCAATACATCAATCACACAGGAAATATCTAAGGTTTGTATTCAAAGGAATACATTACCAATTCAAAGTATTGCCTTTTGGTTTAACAACCGCTCCAAGAGTATTCACAAAATGCCTAGCAGTAGTCGCTGCACACATCAGAAGGCAGCAAATACATGTGTTCCCGTATCTAGACGACTGGCTAATCAAAACCAGTTCGCTCACACAATGCTCAAACCACACAAATCAAGTCATACAAACCCTCTACAAACTAGGGTTCACCGTCAACTTTGCAAAATCAAACATTCTGCCAAGCAAAGTACAGCAATATCTAGGAGCCATAATAGACACGACAAAAGGAGTAGCAACGCCAACTCCACAAAGGATCCACAATTTCAACAGGGTCATTCAACACATGTCTCCAAACCAAACAATACAAGCAAGAACAATACTACAGCTCCTAGGCATGATGTCCTCATGCATAGCCATTGTCCCAAACGCAAGACTGCACATGAGGCCCTTACAACAGTGCCTAGCCTCACAGTGGTCTCAAGCACAGGGTCACCTTCTAGATCTGGTGTTGCTAGACCGCCAAACTTACCTCTCGCTTCTATGGTGGAACAGTATAAATTTAAACATAGGGCGGCCTTTCCAAGACCCAGTGCCACAGTACGTAATAACAACAGATGCTTCCATGACAGGGTGGGGAGCACATCTCAATCAACACAACATAAGAGGACAATGGAACATACATCAAACAAAACTGCATATAAATCATCTAGAATTATTAGCAGTTTTTCAAGCACTAAAAGCTTTCCAACCAATCATAACCCACAAATACATCCTTGTCAAAACAGACAACATGACAACTATGTATTATCTAAACAAACAAGGAGGAACACATTCAACGCAGTTAAGCTTGTTAGCTCAAAAAATATGGAAGTGGGCAATCCACCATCAAATTGGTCTAATAGCACAGTTTATTCCGGGGATCCAGAATCAGCTGGCAGACAATCTCTCTCGAGATCACCAGCAAGTCCACGAATGGGAAATCCACCCACAGATTCTGAACACCTACTTCACACTCTGGGGAACACCACAAATAGACTTATTTGCAACAAAAGAGAACGCAAAATGCCAAAACTTCGCGTCCAGATACCCACACAAGCAATCCCAAGGCAATGCCCTATGGATGAACTGGTCAGGAATATTTGCTTACGCTTTTCCTCCTCTCCCTCTCCTTCCTTACCTAGTAAACAAATTGAGTCAAAACAAACTCAAACTCATTTTAATAGCACCAACGTGAGCAAGACAACCCTGGTACACAACACTGCTAGATCTGTCTGTAGTACCACACATCAAACTGCCCAACAAACCAGATCTGTTAACGCAACACAACCAACAGATCAGACACCCGGACCCAGCATCGCTGAATCTAGCAATCTGGCTCCTGAAATCCTAGAATTCGGACACTTACAACTTAGCCAAGAGTGTATGGAAGTCATAAAGCAGGCCAGAAGGCCATCCACTAGACACTGCTACGCAAGTAAGTGGAAAAGATTTGTTTGGTACTGCCATCATAATCAGATACAACCACTAGACGCAACTCCAAAACATATAGTAAATTACTTGCTCCATTTACAAAAAGCAAAGCTAGCCTTCTCTTCTATTAAAATACACCTTGCAGAAATATCTGCATACCTGCAAACTACATATTCAACTTCCTTGTATAGGATACCAGTTATCAAAGCATTCAAAAGAATTATACCACCAAGAACACCACCTGTTCCTTCATGGAACCTAAACGTGGTTCTAACAAGACTCATGGGCCCACCTTTCGAACCCATGCACTCTTGCGGAATACAATTCCTAACCTGGAAAGTTGCCTTTCTCATCGCCATTACATCTCTAAGAAGAGTAAGTGAAATTCAAGCGTTCACAACACAAGAGCCTTTTATACAAATACATAAAAATAAGGTCGTCCTACGACCTAATCCAAAATTTTTACCCAAAGTTATTTCACCATTCCATCTAAATCAAACGGTAGAACTACCAGTTTTTTTCCCACAGCCAGATTCTGTGGCTGAAAGAGCACTACATACATTAGATGTCAAAAGAGCATTAATGTACTACATTGACAGAACAAAAAACATCAGAAAAACTAAACAGCTATTTATTGCATTCCAAAAACCTCATGCAGGTAACCCAATATCAAAACAAGGTATAGCCAGATGGATAGTTAAATGCATCCAAATCTGCTACCTTAAAGCAAAAAGACAACTGCCCATTACTCCCAGGGCACATTCAACAAGGAAAAAAGGTGCTTCAATGGCCTTTTTAGGAAACATCCCAATGCAGGAAATATGTAAGGCAGCCACTTGATCTACGCCTCACACATTCACCAAACACTACTGTATAGATGTGCTATCCGCACAACAAGCTACAGTAGGTCAAGCTGTATTAAGAACTCTATTTCAGACAACTTCTACTCCTACAGGCTAAACCACCGCTTATGGGGAACTAACTGCTTACTAGTCTATGCATACCATGTGTATCTACAGCGACAGATGCCATCGAACTGAAAATGTCACTTACCCAGTGTACATCTGTTCGAGGCATCAGTCGCTGAGATTCACATGGACCCACCCACCTCCCCGGAAGCCTGTAGCAGTTCAGAAGTTACCTTCAATTTTGTACATTTGTATATATATTATTTAATCCTTTAATAGGTACATACTTACATTTTTCATTGCGCGGGCACTATTACTATAGTACAACTCCTACCTCACCCTCTGCGGGGAAAACAATCGAAGATGGAGTCGACGCCCATGCGCAATGAGCACAGAAGGAGGAGTCACTCGGTTCCGTGACTCGAAAACACTTCTTCGAAGAAAAACAACTTGTAACACTCCGACCCAACACCAGATGGCGAGCTCATGCATACCATGTGAATCTCAGCGACTGATGCCACGAACAGATGTACACTGGGTAAGTGACATTTTCATTCCTGTGCGCACAATTCCAATACGGACATGGAGCTGATCTACGCCACTAACCAGTGCAAAGGGGTACTGCCCAAGAGAATATTCCAGATCTAGTAAGACACCTTGAGAAAATTCAAAGGGAAGGTATATGCAGCTAGTTATAGTCTCTACCAGATAAGACATTACTGAAGGTAAGTAACTTGTCCAGTTAGTACTGGATGGGTAAGGGCGTTTGTATAGTTGTTTCCCAATAGAAATATTCACCTCAAGACTGTGCATATTTCCCTATGATAACAACTGGGATTGAACTGCGATGTATTCCTGTTGCAGGGAAACATCTCAAAGTGCTATTATCTAGTTGGTAAATTACCAACTTTAGAAAGGGAGCTAATATTTGCTTTGGCCCTTGCCCAAACAAATTGTGTGATTCAGTTTGTAAATATGTGCAGTACACAAAACACCAACTGTTAAGTGAACAGTCTAGTACTGATAAATAAAATATTTCCACTGCTTCCTCCTGTCACATCCAAGTTTCAGTACTCCGATCTCTTGTCGGCACAGCATGAGTAGAATACAGGCCACCCATGTCATTCAGTTTCATGCAGAAATAGTATAATATTGATTCCAGTGCTGTGTAAACCAACTCTCTCTGATGCTCCCCTCCTTGTGACCATGTGAACTCTGGAAAAGTGGATTCCCTCTATTCTGCACATCAACTCAGATATGCATTATTCAAGGTGGTCTCCAATCTTTCAGATGTGTACAGTCACCCACACTACTTGGCATGAAAGTCTACTGAGACTGTGTCCCAATGGTAACTCTTTGACACTTTTCCTGTGTTTGCTTACCTGTTTATGTCTGCCAGTCAGCCTGCATATGTGGGCCCTCAGTTTGATTTCCCCATCATTGATATTTCCTTTTAGCCAACGGTAACATTTTTGTTAAAGTTGAGTTGTTCTCCATTTTGATTGGTTTAAATAGGGTTACAGTCCTCTACAAGAATAAAATGCTGTTAGTGTTCTGAGATTCTAGAGGTGCTAGGAACTGTTATTTGAATAAGAATTTATATAAAATGATCTTTATTCTTGACAATTCTGCCTATGCTTGCTTCGGTAATTATATATAAATAGTTTGTTCTCTAATACTTTTAATGGAATTCCTTCTTCCATTTACTGTTTTGAGTTTGCATTTCAAAGCCTCAAGCATACTGCCTTTTCCTTATTTTTACCAAGTTGTTACGGGCATTGACCTACAAATAATAATTGTGTCTGTAAAATACGGGATAAGTGTCAGTCATAGGCATAAATCACAATAGATAACATTCAGCTCCCTTGTGTCCAGACAAAGCTAAGCTAAATCGATCTGAAGAGCTATGATGATAGCAAAACACGTTTCAGAGGTTGCTTGTATTAATTCCAGGTTGTCTTTGTTGATATTTTACCAATCCAAAGCTATAACATTGTGCCTAAGGTGGTAAAAGGCTTTCATCATTTTACAGCTTAGCGTGGATGGCACTGTGCTAATCCTATGCCTAAATACTGTGCTGTATAAATGGCAAAAGATGTTGTCACTTTTTAGCTCGACGTAGATGGCGCTATTCTAATCCTATGTTTAAAAACTGCTAGAAAAAGTCTTTTGAGGTGAACAGATTCACAGTGTCACAGGTGTTGAGGGTGCTCTACATAGGAATTGCTCTCCACCTAAACTTGGGAACTAAAAACCCAGGGTGCTCTCCCTTTTTTGCATAGTTTATGCAGCACTCTAATCCTGAAAGGGTATTGGTTTGATATAAATCTTCAAGGTACATGAATGTGAAGTTAAAATAATAAATCTGTACTTACCCACCTTTACTATATTTTTGGTACACAATATTTAGGCTATACACAATATTCTGACAAACAACCCAAAGCTCGTTGGAACTTAAGGTCTGCTAAACACAGCTCACCTTCTGATAACATCACCAAATCCACACTGTGCTTGTTGCTGTGGCCCTTCTAGGCCCCCTATACTGAAATTTCCTTACTTCAGTCGAGCTAGTCAACCTTTACAAAAGTTGAAAATCAAACTGAAAAGTAATCTGCTGCAACTGGAAAGTCTGGAAAGTCATGATTGATATCCAACCCACTCTGTTGTAACTATATATAGTTAGTGGCTTTGTTCTGATTACCTCACAGGTATGTGTTTTTCAGTTGCAAATATGTAGAATTTAATGCTTTCACACTATATCAGCTAATATTTATGTTTTTGTCTGCCCATGATACTCATGCTGTGACAGAATATTTCCAAACTTAACTCTCTCTACCTATAGTAAATCCCACAGTGTTGTGACCTAGGCATCTCCTCTTTCTCTGTACAACATTTTTGATCAAAATATTGTGTTGCCAAATAAATAACAATAGTAAAATAAATGAACAAAATCAAAACAGAAGTGCAGGAAGAAAGTTGTGCAGAACCATTGGTTTGTGACTAGTTAGCTGCTGGCACAATAGCGGCAGACCCTACCTTTTTCAAAATACCTTTAATTTGAAAGGGGGTGACTACTGCCAGTTTGAATAGTGCAAACAGTTTAGGTCAAAATACTGTTCTTAGAGAATCTCTCATCACCCCCTAATAACTATGGTGCAAGCAGCAGACAGTCAGCAGAAAAGTAAATTTTACGTACAAGCAGTGCCAACAATTTTAAAACACAAATGTGACAACATTACCAAACCACGTTAAAAAAGAAAGAAATTTAAATGTAAAGAGCAAAAGTACCCAAAGACCATTAAACAAGGATGAGTAGAGCCAGAACTATGAATTTTTAAAGTTGTAAAGGTAAAAAGTTACTACAAAATGTAAAGTGGGATTGAAAAACAATTGTTTGCAGTTGATTGGGCTCTAGGTGTGATTTAAAGCTGACCGTGATTGAGCAGAAGTCTGATATGCCAAGCTACATCAAGCTTTCATCCCAGTCAGAGTTTTTATATTTGGACTTATTTTCTGACAATGAAGTAAAAATCTTCCAGTGTGGCAAGGTTCAAATATGTGGCCAGGGAGGGCCCACTGAAGTTGGACATGTTTGTCAACATCTCACTGAAGCTGTTGGTTTTGGCGCCAAAAGCTGTGTGCGCGACAAACCTGGTTTTCTTCCACAGGTAGGGTGAGACCCTCCGGGGCACCCTTCAGCATGTTTTCTTGGTTCTCCAGAGACGACTTTTATGGTATCTGCAAGACATTGCTATGCTGCCCTGTTCTAGCAGATTTATGTTGCCCACGCCCAGCATTCAATAAATCACCCTGAAATTCCATAAAGTACTCCAACCAGTTCTGTGCAGCTAATATCCTAAACATCCGTCTTCCTTACCTTAGAGCCGCACTCACCAGGGAACCTTTCCCTGCTCTTCGCTTGTCCTTTTGTTGCTGGGCAGTGTCATGGAATTGCACTCACCGGCATGCATGCATTTCTATCGTTCGCTGGTCTCAATGGCAATAGAAAGCTTTTATTTCTAGGAGTGGTAGTAGAGAGGGGGCCATTGGCACATTTGGACACATGCCCTTATGCCCTTTCCAGTCCTGGGTGTATGCTTTTTATGTGGCACCTCAAATAAAATAATTTCAGTAACCATTGATAGAGCTCAAATGTGCATTTGCAATAATTTAACATATCTATTTGTTTTTAAGCAGATTTACTCAATTGACTTTTATGTTTTCCAGCACATGATAACAATCAAGGAACAACTAATAAAGCAGCGCACTGAGGCAGAAAGCACAATCAACCAGTTGAAAGAAGACTTAAAGAGTGAAAAAAAACACATTATGCGAATTAAAGAGGAAAATACTGAAAAAAGTAAAGAATTAGAGGCACAGAAAGAGAAGCTCAGCCAAAGTGCATATGCATTAAATGACTTGCATATGATGAAACAGCAGCTCCAGGACAAAATCAGAGATCTAACTGAGGAGCTAAAAAAGTCACAAGCCTCTCATTGTGAAAATAAAAAGGAGACAGCAGAACTTAAAAGGAATTTGAAACAAGTAGAAGAAGAATTGCATCTAGCTAAGAGCAAGGTAGCAAATTATGCGAACCAAGGTTCTTCGGACAGTTCTGTAAATGATTTAATCAAAGAAAAGGATGTGCAGTTTGCAAAACTCTATAGTGATATCTCAGAACAAATACAACAAAATAATGAGCTAGAGAAGGTTGTTTGTGATTTGAGAATGGAGAATGAAATGCTTCTTTCTTCACAGGAGGAAGCCAAACAACAACTTCAGGTAGTGTTAGACTCCAAGAAGACATCTTCACTGGATACAGAAACGTTGCTGGAAGCATTGAGGATGGAAAAGGGGCAGTTGGAAGTTGAGCTAAGCAATGCAGAAAGGAAGTTGTTGGAACAAGCACATCAGTACCAACAAACCATTGGTGACTTGTCAAAGGCTCGAAGCATGGACACCACAGCTTTGCAACTAGAGCATGAGCGCCTTATTAAGCTTAATCAAGAAAAGGACTTCCAGATTGCAGAATACCAAGGGATCATGGAGCAGATGGAAGCTGATCACAAAGAGACCAAAGAGATGCTCACCACAAGCTTAGCTGGACAGAAACAGCTGACTCATTTAATAAAAGAAAAAGAGGTGTTTGTTGAACAGTGTAACAAAAAGACCTCTGTGTTGCAGGGAGAACTTGAAAAACATCTGAAGATCTCAAAGGAGTGTGAGACTCTTAGGCACAATCTGGAAGAAAAGGAAAGAAGTCTTGCATTCATGAAGGAAGAAACCAATCATCTGAAGGAGGAGCTAGAACATTTCAGGGATCAACAAAGTAGATCTAATGTCATGGCTGAACCTAAGACTCTTGATATCATCACTGAACTCGAAAATGAAATAGCACAATTAAGTATTGGTAAGAACAGTTGTGATGAACAGTTAAAGCTTCAGAAGAAGACTGTAGAGGAACAGAATCAAAACATCTTGCAACTCCAGCTGTCTCTTCAAGAACAAAGAAAGGAGTTAGATGAGGCCAAAATTCAGCATGAGAAGATGAACCTCGCATATGAGAAACTCTTCTTAGAGAAAGAGGACGAAATAGACAATCTACAGAAAACAATTGAGCTTTTTAAAAATCAGTTGCATAGAGAACAAGTGATCCCAACAGACTCATCTCTCATTTTCCAGGACAGCAAAGTGCAGACAATTAATGGAGAAAACGGGAACGAGAAGCATGACTTTTCAAAAGTTGAGATTGAAAAATTAGTGAAAGGTATCAAAGAGAAAGACATGGAGATTAAACTTCTAAATGAAAAGAACTCAACTTTAACAATGCAGATCGATCAGTTGTCTAAACATGAAGTTGGTAAACTGACTCAAATCATTCAGCAAAAAGATCTGGAGATACAAACACTACACGCAAGAGTGTCTTCTGTCTCTTACATGCAAGATGTTGTTTACCTTCAGCAGCAACTTCAGGCTTATGCAATGGAGCGAGAACAAGTGCTTGCAGTTTTGAGTGAAAAGACTAGAGAAAATAGTCAGTTGAAAACAGAATATCACAAAATCATGGACATTGTTGCCAGTAAGGAAGCAGCTCTTATGAAGCTTCAGGAAGAGAATAAATTCTTTACCAATAAAATTGAAGGCAGCTCTCAGGAGATGTTTAGAGAGACAATTCAAAACTTGTCTCGGATCATTCGAGAAAAAGACATTGAAATAGATGCTTTAAGTCAAAAATGCCAGACTTTATTGACAGTCTTGCAGACATCCAATACAGGTAATGGCAGTGATACCGGTAGTGTAAACAGTAACCAGTTTGAGGAGCTGTTACAGGAGCGTGACAAGCTTAAGCAGCAAGTCAAGAAAATGGAAGAGTGGAAGCAACAGGTAATGACCACTGTCCAGAACATGCAGCACGAATCTGCTCACCTTCAAGAAGAGCTGCATAGAATTCATGGGCAAGTCTCACTTGACACCGATTCCAATTCCAAGTTACAGATGGACTTCAATAGTTTGATCCAAGGCTATGAGCGGAACGAAGCTAAACTGAAAAATTTAAGTCAAGAGTTAAGCCAAGTGCAACACAGTATAGGCCAGCTTCATAACACCAAGGATATTCTTCTAGAAAAACTTGACATGAAATTGCCATCAGAGTCATCGGTGGTTGTGTCCTCCAATGAAATTGCAATAGAAGAAACTAATGGAAGGCCAAGCGATCAGTCCCAAAACCTTCAGCAGGAATGTGAGCGGTTAAAAAAACTATTGCAAGAAAAAGATTCCACAATTAAAACGCTCCAGGAAAACAATCAAAGGCTATCTGATTCCTTAGCTACAACATCTGGTATAGATCGAAGGATGAAAGACGAGAGTGCTTCAGAGGTGAAGCAGATGAAGGAGAAGGGGGAGGTGCTACAGAAGTCCCTTAGGGAGAAGGACCTCTTAATTAAATCCAGAAGTGACAAGTTGGATTCTGTAAGTGAAAGACTCCAGAGCAAAGAGAATGAAAATGAACTTTTAAAGCAAGCAGTCACCAACTTGAAAGAGAGAACCATGATTTTAGAAATGGACATTGTTAAATTGAAGGAAGAAAATGACAAAATAGTGAGTAAGAGCAGAGAGAAAGAAACAGAATTCCGAGCACTTCAGGAAACCAATATGCAGTTTTCAATGATGTTGCGAGAGAAGGAGTTTGAATCACATGCAATGAAAGAAAAAGCATCTGCTCTCGAACAGTTGCTGAAAGAAAAAGAACAGGTACAACTGCAATACAGTTTTGCTTTTTTGCTTTTTTATTTTTGAATTGGTAGATCCTTGTATTAATCTCTCAGGCCACAAATGAAACATTTATACCACGTAAGTGTTATTGCTAATATACAACAACCACAAAGGGTGTTTTCTCAAACGAAAGCCCTTCCCTGCTCCAGCAAAGATGCATGGTTCTTGATTAGAATATGTAAATTCTTGTGTTACCTGCATTGCAACTTGGATTCCGATAGTCAAACCTAAAATAGTTCCAATGTGCATTTCAATTCCCAAGTAGCAGAAGCTTCAGCCATCTTGAAGTTGGTCAACTGCTTCTGAAAAGGTGGAAAATAAGAAGAGTCTTTAGTTTTTCTACAGTTTTAAGCAACCCACTCAGTTTCCTGTTTTTCATCAGTTGATATTAATGCGATCCTTACTTTTTCTCCTTACTACGTTTTCAGCTTGATTCCCTATATATCTCAATGGCATGAAACAAAAAACGTTGTATCACCTTTTACCACAGCTGTTATGCATCATGTTGCAGTTATTGGGCTTACTTATAGCTTTCAGCCTCTGCAAGCTACTATACACCAGTGTATGTTATTTGGTACGAAGTTTCCTTCAATAGTTGACTTACATCTGGCTTGCAATACCTGCGTCAGAAGCAGAGACACTATTGGGTTCTGTTATTTGGCACCACGTTTCCTTCAAAGCTCATTTCTACACAATGAAAGGCAATGGGCATATCATGATGGAGGCACTGGACTATATCTCATTTTCCACCAGAGTGCATATGCTGGAAAATGGTATTGGTGGAGGTTTCGAGGCCATGGTTTGTCAAAGTGAATGATTACGTATACATGCTACTACAAGCACCAACTTGTCCTTTTTGCCCCTTTGGCCCCTTTGCCTATCTCTATAAGTGCAGTGTGACACAACAAAATCTCTCATTTGTAATCCGTCAAAGCTGCTTGTTGTTGTGATATTCATGAATGTATTTATAGGGTACCAAGCATGAGTTCTCGTATCTCAGTGAGTGTCCTGTTAGAGCCTCACTGATGATTAGTCACTTTGTCTAAAGCCCATTTCATTGTTATTTTAATACTTACTGCCACTGATGTAGGTCAGACCAGATTTCTGAAAAGAATTTATTTTCCATCAGACAAAACACAAAATGAAAAAGAAGTGATAAATTGTCCTTTGGTTTCCTCGCTGTTATTAAGACCTTATGTCAGTCAAAACACAAAAACAAAGTGGAGAGGGTTTCATTGTAAGTGCTTTCCAAAAGCAACAGGACCTCTGACTCCTCTTTTACGCACAGTACTGCATTTTGTTCTTTTGTTTCCCTCCTAAAAGATTTATTCTCTGATCTCTGGTTATTCAGGAGGATCCTGTGTCAATCTTCAAAATTGGATGTTTCATAGATTTACATGCTTGAATATCCCCCATCGTCAAGCTGGAAATGATCAGCGGTCATTGTTGAAATAGCAGTGTCGCATATGCTCAAATAATATTTAAAACAACCATAGTTTCCATGTAGTCCATTCATCTCTTTATGTGACCTGAACTCTGGCCAGAGGGGTGAAAGGACTTAGAGGTCCTACATCTCATAACATCTGAACTCTTCATATTTTATCCTTCGGTGAATCTGACAACAGGGGAACACTGTAAGAGCTTGGCTCTTCTCGTGCCTAGGCTTTCCCTACATTTTGATGGCAGGTGTTCTTAGTACTATTGTCACACCTTCTACAGGAGGTAACCGGTTTACCTGCCCCTTATGCACATGACTGACTGAATCCTTCGATCTCTATCCAGTTGGCTAACACCCGTTCCAATGTTAGAGACTTATTGAAGCCATGATGATTTTGTGGGGCTAGGAATACTTATCACAGTGACGCCTATTTTGTTTTTCTTGCCCAAAAACTTTGGGTATACTGACTGAGTTGTCCCTGGCATATGCCTCCTGTCATGGCCAAAAATATATTTGGAGACACTCTTGATCTCTACTCTGTAACTCTTTCATCATGTCTCTAAAGCTCAGACTCCTGTTGTGGTTAGTAAGCCTTCAAGAAAAGTAAAAATCAAAATCCAAGACCTTAGATGTTTCAGCGGTATCTCCTCAGTCTTCCACTTCAAAGATGCCTCCATAACCATTGCAACTGTAGTAAGCCTTCATCCTTGAAGGGACACTCCAAGACTGTTGAGATCTCATCAGTGCCTTTTCTGTCTTCATCTGCAGCCAAGCATGCCCTGACAACAACAAAAATGCCCTCATTGTCAAAGGGATCTAAAATTTATTTAAAAATATATTTTAAAAAAAACAAACGTACCTGCTCCGCTCCCGGACCGCACGCTTCTCCTGCTCCCGTTGCTGCAGGCAGGCACAGGCTCCCAGCCTGCCCTGCGGCCAATCAGGATTGGATGGGAGCGCCCAGCTAAGGGCGCTCCCAGCCAGGCTGGGAGCCTGTGCAGGCTCTTTCCAGCCTGGCAACTGTGTTGCTGGGCTGGAGAAAGCCTACTTCGAATGCGTGTTTGGCCGGCCCGAGACGGATGGCCAAACATACATGCGCACTGAGGGGAGTGCACAGTGCACTCCCCTCACTGCTTGTCACGCCTGTGGCCCCGATTCTTTAACAATTGAAACGATAATAAACTGGTTTATTATCGTTTAGTTTGTTAAAGGTTTTGCAGCTTCATGCGGCAGTGTATCAGACAGTACTGCACAACCTGTTAACTTATGGTAAGACCCATTACAGCAGTGGTAATCTTTATTCAAGTTCAAGCATGTGGATCTATGAAAGATGCGATATTGGAGAAGAAAAGGTTGTCTACCTGAAACCTCAGTTCTCCAACTTATGTATTTTTTTCATATATTCACATGCAGCCTGCCCAGAAATGAGGCTTTTCACTGGGCAATGTGTTGGCTAGCTGAGAAAATTGGAGAGACTCAGCTTTGTGAACAGTTTGAGCTCTGTCTTCTTTCACCTCACTTTCCAGTGTTCAGATTGCAAAAAGATGTGAATGAATTTAATGTAGTTTGTGGCTGTTTTTCAGTGTTATTTGAGTGTATTGATTTCTACTCTGTTTACATGGACTCCCAATGATTCCCAGCCAGTGATCGGAAGTATAAAAGCTTATAGGTGTATGAAAGATCATAAGTTGGAGAACCATAGTTCTTTCTTGGAGTTGGAGTCAGCTTTAGTATTTATTTTTTATGTGACTGATCTTGATCTTCAGATTTTGCCATTTATGTTTTTTAATTTAGAGAAAACTCTCTGGCATCTATCGTCACAATTCTTTTTTTCTTTTAGCATATATTGAAAAACGAGTTCATTTAAGCTTCCTTCCTCACTGTTTCAGGGAATGTCTGGTCTGAGTCACTTCTTAGCCTGCAATTAGTACTCTATGCTAGAAATATAGACATTGAGCATACAAATGTCTTTGGCTGATGCTGCTAATAGCACCCCTATATCTCTCCTCAACCCTCTTCTTGCATCTTCCCCAGTGAGATCATGGATGGATTAGGAAGTATGTCATTTTGACTAAATGAATACATGCTCATTATCGATGTCTCTTATGATCGTGGAATGGATTTATGCTAGAGGGGCTGTTGAGATTGCAATACCTTGCACTGTACTCTGCCAGAAAGTTTAAGTCTTCCAAATTAGTTACGTCCAAAGTCACTTTTATGGGTACTAGTTTTCATCCAGCTCACTCCTCCACTCCCAACTGATGTATACTCTGCCATCCAGTGGCAAATTTGGAATTTGCTAATCAAACTGTTTCAAGGAAGGGTACTATTTGCCTTCATAGAGGCCTTGATATGAGCCTGGTACCCCACCAGTTTCCCTATACAGCATGAACTCAGAGGTATTTGTTGCTCTTTGGCAGGGGGTTGGTGCGAATGTGTTGGGTGAAAGAGAGCTTCTTTGAGCAATGGAGTCTCCAAAAAGGTACTTTTATCCTATTACGATTCATATCTATTGGCTCCCTCCTTTCCCCAGCATGAGGAAGAAGAAACAGATGGAGGAATATTTTTAAAAAAATAGTTGAACTTCTAGAGACCTTTAGGCAAATAGAAGTTTTAGGATTTTGTGGCAAATTTCTCTTCACTTCCAGAGGAAGCAGTGTAGGGCTAACAGACTGTTGACACGGCCTCACAGCATGTTTTGCTGAATGCATCAGGCAAGGTGAGATTGTAGACTGGCCAGTGATGTGAATATGAACTTTAGCTGTGCCTCAGAACATCTAGAAGACAAACCAAAGATTTCCTTAAACTCTTCTTTTTTTTTCTCCCTTTAGGTGCATGCACAGAACTCGATTACTTTTGAGCTACTAAAATGTTCAGGATTATCATTTGATAAAGTTAAAAGAATAAAAAATCTTATTATATATTACCCAAACATTGTAAAATGTGGGTGTCTGGGTAGGCCTTATAGTACACGCTTTTATGGCTAGCACTTAATAGCAAAAAGTTGAGTATAGGATTTAATATGATGCAGCTTTCTCATTAAGTATGGTAAACTGGTCTTGCATTATTGCCAGTTTACAATCCAGTTTTTTATTAGAACACCGCCAGTGTGGAGCAGGTAGTAATCTCCTTCAACCTGTCCCCATTTGTGTGTCTGTGCTCTTCATTTTCACAATATATACGAGTATCCTTCCTCCAGTTTTGTTCTCATCGTTCTTGGGAACAGAATTCTGGCATGTGCACCCAGTTTAATCTTCATGGTCACTGTGAGACAATGTTTTAATGCACACCTAACAAGACTATAAGGAAGGGCATTAGCTCTTTTGATTGAGGTCTAACCGAACATAAAAAACAACTGTAACTCTGGTAGATGTAGGGGCACAAGGCCTCAACCCTAGTTACCCATCACCTATCAAAGACAAACCACAGTATATAGCGATTCCACATGGACTTGGTCAGCAGATCAGAAGACCCATCCCACAAAAGGGCTTCAAGTCCTTTTCAATTACACGCATGTCAAATGCTTTCTGCCATCTCAGACAGGTTGAATGTTATTTTAGTGCTACAGTTTTTCCTTTCCATTTACCTGCTGTTTTTTTACCTTTTACTTTCATCCTCTCTTTCCGTCACTTCACCTGTTGTCACGCCTGTCCTTGATCTGCCCTTCTGCCCCTGTCAGTGTTTGGTGTATGCCTGTTTTTGCAGGCACTAAAAAACCTATTTGTTTTATGGTTGGGAAAACCAGTAAGTCCAAAATGATTATTCTCTGCTACAGAGCTGCACCCTGGGAAAACCCAGCAGACATACTGCCTGGCACACATTCATTTGTCTGACTGTACTAGCGGACAAACTCCCTCCACCACCCTCGTGTTCACCACTTAGAACCCCCTCTTGGGTACAACCACAACAGAAAACTCAGGTCAGTCTTTAATCAGTGCCAAGAGGCCTAGTTATTGCAAAATGGAACAATATACAAAATATGCATAAAATAATATTTTACTGAGATGAAAGGCATTCTGTCAGACATTTAGCCAATTCAGTTATTTGGCCATCAAACAACTTGCAGCATTGAGAACTCCTAACATGTAGAAGGCGCGTATCCAAAAATAATTTACTACTAACAGACCGACAATGAATTGAGTGAAACAGACTTTGTGTCGCTTGGATAGCTTAGCTCCTGTAGGAGGGTAGACTGATAGGCATAGTGGACCTCCCATTGCCAAGGTTATTATACATAACGGCTCCAGTGAACTGAATTCTATCGAATAAAAGTAGACTGGATGATGTGAATTCTGTCTTGGGGATTCTACCAATTGGAGGACTTGAAACCAACTATCTGAAGCCTGATAAAAGTCAGAGAATTGTGGCAGTCAGACCCAACTGCAACTCTGCACGGTCCACCAAAAGAAGACTTTATTATTGGATATACCTTTGTTGATTTTGGCTTAATTTGAAAAACCATAGTGGTATGCAGGCATCATGTCAAGAAGCTTGACTTTCACTGTTGAAAGCAAACTTTAGAGTGGATGTTCAAGATGAAATGTTGTATTTAAAGAATGATATAGTCTTGAGAGTGTCACTTTCAACCACTTTGAGTCCATTGCCAGCTCCCTTCTGTATTTTCAAGAAGAACAGCACATTGTCTACGGGCTCGGAAGCTGTGGCATGAACTTTGAATGTATGATCTCTTAGTTCACTCCAGGAGAATGTTTGTCACTGGTCAACATACAGAAGATGTGCAACTATTTAAAGCTCATTTGTCATAAGGCCATGTCACTGTTTTTCATCTTTTAAGAATAATAGCCTACTGTTATTGGCAATAAGGCTTGTTGAAGGTTCCAAACTCAAATTACCAAACTCAAGTTGAAGACACAAGCCACAGGCATGGGGCTGTATCGAGGGCATGCACCCACGGGGGCGAAAATGTTCTAAATTAAAAATTTAGGAACAGATTTTGGAATGTTGGAGCAGAAGGTCTGTACCAGATATGATTGGCACTGAGCCTCTCCATTGTCTTCATTGGAGCTCTAAACATTCTAGTGTTCTGATGCATTTAATTGTGGCTAATGTTGCAGTCTCACATATAAAATTATGTAAATGTATTTATATTAAAAAGGTAAAGATTCAACTTGTATATTTTCTATATTATGAGTCATTGATAGAGAAGATATGACACATTGGACAGCCAATCTTTGTACCAAATGTTTGTCGGTACCTAAGACAGAGTCAACATTCTTGAACTTTGTAAGTGTTTGCATCATGCTTACTCCCAAACTCCATTGTGATAAGGTGGTGGCAGAATGTGAATCTTCTTCTCTCCCCTTCCCATCTTTAGAAACTGGCTGTATGGCTCCTACTGAAGAATCCTGTGAACCTTTGCCAGATATTTTCTAAATATTGGCTGGTGACTTAGAGTTATTGTTGTCACCAATTATGAATTATGAATTATGGATTTTGTAAAATTTGCTCATTTTAGGTGATCAGTTGAATCTGAGAATCCTAAATGATGAAAATTGTGTGCATACTTAGAAGTTGGCAAACAGGACAAGAAGGAAGTTATTAGAACTCCTTGACCTCAGGTGGCAGGCTTGGACTGTCTTCAGCATCACTTATGTTTGTCTTGGGTAGAAATACCAAATGTTCACATGGTGACTTTTGCCTTTGGACACTGAATCCTGTAGCTTATTAAGGCCGGAAATCAATAACTGATTTGATGAAAGAGTGTGGTCTAGATTGTATTATCCAGCTGGAACTCGTAAATTACGCCACAATCATTTCTGCTTTAAGGGCTAATGCAGTCTTCTTCCTTAAAAGGAGAGCTTAATGACTTGGTCTCAGCCTTCAAGCTTGATATAAATTCATGACTATGACTATTGAGTTAAAAAAAAATTCAATAGTGTTTTAACAAAACAAAGATGCACCAGTCACATTTATGGCCATAAGAAGACATTATTCCATTTGTAGCTAGCTATTATGTCAGTGTTGTTTGTCTCCTGGAAATACCTCCCGACTGATAAATGATTTTACCGGTGGTGTTTGCATTATTATTGTTGTAAGAGGTTCTTATCATGCTTTTGAAAAACACCACCAATTTAACTACTGTTGAGGATGGTTTCTAGACATAAAGACTACCTCATCTCAAGGTAGCCTGTGTTTGTTGCTGAGAGATTTGGTCATGAGTGGTTCAATGTAAAGCTTTTTCCATATTTCAGGAGTCTCTTTTCAGACTTCAGACTTCAGAGTGTGGGAAAAAATTCTTGTTGGAGGAATAGACAAATGCACCCAAGAAAACACCCTTATTGCTGGGACAAGTACTGGTGTCTGAGCAGAGACTGCAAAGTTTTGGCAAATAGTACAGATTATTTTCTGGGATGCTGAGGATCTTTGTGCTGTGTGTCTCTTAGCCATTAGCATGGGTTTCTGCATAAGACAGCTTCTTGTGATATGATTTGTTCTGTAATGGGGCCACCCAAGTTCTTTTGGAATAAAAAGAGTACCGCAACATTTGTGGTGCACGAGGACGCAGGGTGATATATTCAACAACACATTTGTCTTTCATTTTGACACTATTTGTGGTAAAATAACTTTCTGTTGTTAGGAGGTAGGAAAGGTTCTTTGCTATGTCCACCAGAATCCAACCACCTAACTTACTCTTGTTCAGAAGATGCACACATGTTGCCAAACGCTTCCCAGTAATGGGGCCCCAAAAAGATTTTGATCCCCTTGGCCACGCTATGGATGAAAAAAACAACTAAAGGAAAGTGGGTAAGCAAGTTCGTTTTTTCTGGGCAAGGGTGCCTGGCAAATACTCATGAGTATTTGACATTCAGGGTATAGCTCTGGTGGTCTCCTTTCAGAAGTTTTTAATGCTGTTGCTCCTAGGTATGGTTTTACAAGAAATAGATGGCATTGTCCTATATAAGACTGTCTAAAATCACACTCTTTTTCCCCCTCTGGGGTAAAGTGGCAGCTCCTTTAAACTCGAACTGCGCTATCAAGTCATGAGATATCCATGTCCATGCCCGAAAAAGCAATGATAGTTAAGCTCTAGGTTTTTTTTTAATTGTAGCTCTAGTCTTAAGTGATCAACCTTGCATATCTGTGATGTAGTTGACACATACGTAGGCTTTCTTTCAGAAGAGATGCAAGGTAAGCTTAATTTTACTTAATTTGTGGACAGTTCAAGGAAGCAGGTAAGCATTAACCTTTGTAACCATATTCATTACTTATACACCAACCATCCAATAGTTTTGAGGAGGTGAAATAGGAGTGTAGAGAGACGGGGTCAGATTATGGATGTGCAAGACTAGAGGAATCTATTAGTGGTTGGCCAGAGCTGCTGCTTGTGAAGGGTTTTAATCCTTTTGGCTGGTAATAAGGACTTTCCGGTTGCTGGGGTGAGTTGTTTGGGATGGCAGACCCATGATGTGTGGCAAAGGAATAGTACCACATGCTTGTAGCGAGAGAGAAGGGTGATGAAAGTTTAACACTCACCATTTTGTTTCCTCCCAGTTGTTTAATATCAACATTGCATAACTACTTGGTCACATCCTTGCTTTTAGATCTGTACCTTACAAAAAATTATGAATGTGAATCTTTTAATTTTGTATTGCTGTGCATATGCCTAGGATAAATAGTTAATGGTTTTGTTTCAATGGTCAAATGTAGAGCACCATGTTATTTAGCAGAGTAGACTGAGTCTTGGAATCAGACCGCTTCAGCTGAGTGTTGGTCAGACCTGTTGTTGCCATTATGCATAAAGTGTACTTTAGGTCACCCCTTTGCTTGCGATTATATCGCTTTTTTTCTGTCTCAGGTATCACCTCTTGATTTATTGGCTTTCCTCACTCTTTATGTTTGACCTGCAAAGGAGGATTTAATCTCAGTGTTCCAGTTGGTTTACTTGTATCCTTCTGCTGTTGACATTTAGGGAACTACTTTGTTCTTATACTTTAAGTACTCTATGGAAGGGCATTTTTTCTTGTTTTCTCCATTGGGCTGCTTCCCCCTTCTCGGTCCCCCTTGTTGTTTGAGTTGCTTCTCTCCCTCTCTCTCCTGCAGTGCGTCTGCTCGTCCTAATGCACTTGTTTTTTTTACATTCCTTCCACCCTCACTCCTCCATTACTATCCAGCCCTTACAGTCCCTTTCCCTCACCTCTCATTTATTATTCTCCAGTATTGGATATTTCATAGATTCACATGCTTGAATCATTCCCTGTCGTCGAAGTGGGATTCCCACTGTACATAGAAAGTAGTAATTCAAAATGTTTGCATTGAAGTTAATGCAAATACATTCACTTTAATAGCTTATCAGTATCATTAGAAGTGACCCAAAGTCCAGCCAAAGGGGCAACAGCACCCTTTAGAACCTTGACCACAGAGGCTCTAATCTCTCAGATTTTCTACTGCATGTCGTGTAATGGGAGTCTCCCTGAGCTCTGCTCATTTAGAGTTTGACAGAAATTCTTCGGAAAACATAGATTTTTCCTCTTGGACAAGCAGACTGCGACTTCTAACATCATTTCACCCCAACAGCACCTGTGGAAAACTAAGGCTCCACTGTGAAGATCTTCACAGGGACTGCATAGTGAAAGATTGCAAGATATGTCACGCTTTCTCTCACAAAGCCCTGCGAAATAAAGAGGCTAGGCTTCTGCTTTGAATACAAAAAAGAGAAAGATCTGTGAAGAAGTTCTCTCCAAAATCAAGTAAGGCAGCCAAGAAAACCCATTTGTTAGAGGTAAGAGCAGAAGAACATCCATCCACCTCTAAAAAACATATTTCCTCTGGAAAGGGTCTTTCTGAACCTTCCACACCATCTGCCAGAACTATACAGGTTAAAAAACCTACCTGATCTCTTCTGCCGCCACCGACAACAAAAAGCTCATTCTCGTTGAGGACACCCATCGACGACAACCTTGGTCACTACTGCTACCACAGTGACGGTGTTGTTTACTGCACTGCCTTCGCCCATGATAATAACCTCGTCACTTTTATCATCGACGACGGTCACATCTATCAAGGTAAAGTCTAACCCTCCCTTACCCTCAACGATGCTCCAGGTAAAGAAAGCGTCGACAAAATCCTCTAAGTTAGACCCGTTGATGAAGAAGGTCCGTTCCTCGTCTTCAGACCCGTTGACTTCACCAAAGAAATGAACGATGTCAGGGAAGTCTAGACCATTGACGTCCATACCGTCGATGGCAGCACCATCGACGGCCACACCATCAATGTCCACACCGTCAACTGCAGCACCGTCGACATCACAGTCATCGGCTCCACCACAGTCTATAGGCACACTAGCGATGACAGCAACATTACTGCCTTCAACAGGGACTGATTTGGAATCACACCAACCTTCTTTTCTAACTTTAATGCTAATACCATTAAGGCGCAAGTCAACTTAAGAGACACTGTTGCCATCCCATACCTCACCCAGTAAGGTATCACCTGCACCTCCAGATAACCTCCTTGATGGTGAGGAGGAATATTCAGATGATGGACTTTTTGGAGTGGCTTGTAGCCCTTTGGATTTACATATTACATGCCAAGAAGAGGATGAGAAGGACCAACAGTATGACGAACAACCATACGTTCATGATCCATTCGCATACGCAACAAGATGCCAGCTATTCACACCAACAGCAGCAGGAACCATATGTCAGTCTTCAGACTTTCCAATACCCTCAGCACCTTTGCCTGCTCCACTGTCTGCACCTCCAGTAGACGATCCACCTTCCTCAGATGGGGACCAAGTAGAGGGTGAGATTCAAGACACCGCCTCAATTCCCAAGGAGTGAGACGACTACCTAATACAGACACTGTCCCCTTCTACTCACCACCAGTAGATTCCCCACTCGAGGACAGCAGTGGGTTCCATAGTGTTATGAAACAAGCTGCCATTCAGCTTCTCATTGTGACAAAACAGTCGGAATGCTTTCCTTATGACTTTAAAGGGCAGTTTAGGAAGTCAGTTTGTGCTATCCCGAGAGCGGATTTTATTTGGGAAGAGGGCCATAAAGTAATGAAAATTCCATCCTTAATACCAGCTGTACTTCCAAGATTGGACAAGAAGTACAAAGCGCCTGAGAACTCCCCAGCATGCCTGGTTGGCCAACCTAAACCTGACTCTGTGTTAACACAGGCAGTCCAATGCAGCTCGAGAAATCCATCTTCTCCACTTTCCGCACATCTGGATAAGGAAGGGAGACGCCTCAACACTATTGGGAAGACATTTGCTACAATGGTGGCTACAGCTCTCCGAGCCGCAAACTCTTTGGTGATCCTAGGGCAATACGCCTGCCAAATGTGGTTGGACATCTCACAATACATTGATCTCCTTCCCGAAGATGCAAAATCAGAAGCATGGAAGATTCTACAAGAGGGAGAAAAGATTTCCGTGGAGAACATAGACTGTGCCATAGATGTGTCATCCACAGGCTTTCAACAGCTAGCTGGAGCCACAGTACTAAGACGCCGGTGGATGGCTAAAAGCTACCTCCTTCCACGCAGAAGTTCAATTGAAGATGCTAGACGTGATGCGATGGTGAATTGCTGTTTGGTAAGCATGTCAATGAAGCACTCCAGTCTATAAAGACCGACAGTGACACAGCCAAAACTTTTGGCACCCTCCATTATAGAAGACAGCCCTTTCGAGGAGCCAGGGGTCGAGGAGTGTTCTCCTATAGAGGTGGTTTCTATCAGTACCAATACTGTCAAACCACTAACCAACAATCCCAGCAGTCCTATAGGCAGCCGCAATCAGCAGCCTACAGACACCCCGCCAGAGGAAAGTCTTCCTATGGAGGCACAGACGCTTCCAAGAAACAGTGACCCCCAGGAAGTGCCGGCCACCACCCCCACCTTGACTACTCAGGGGGCAGAATTTGCAATTCCCTCCATCAGTGGTCTCAGATCACATCAGACCAGTGAGTTCTCAAAATTATCACCAGGGGGCAAACAGTAGAGTTTCATCAATGTACCACTGCGAGGACCACCACCTACCCACTTGAAAGAGCTCCTCTTGGAGATTACTGCAGTGATGCACAAGGGAGCCATAGAAATCATACCGAAGTCTCAGAGGGGAATCAACTTCTAATCTTGCTTCTTCCTTATTCAGAAAAAGACAGGAGACTGGCGCCCCATCTTTGATTTTCGTCAACTCAACCTGAAAAAACAATCATTCCTTATGATCACCCTTCAGGATGTGTTTCACCTGCTGAATCCGGGTGATCATATGACGCCTTGGATCTCCAAGATGCTTATTTTCACATTCCAATACACTCCAGCCACAGGAAATTCTTACGTTTCAGGGTAGCCGGCACTCACTAACAATTCAGGGTGTTACCATTCGATCTGAGGTCAGCACCTCAAGTATTCACCAAGGTCTTAGCTCCAGTAGCAGGATATCTCTGACAAAGAGGAGTTAAAGAATGTCCGTACTTGGACAATTGGCTGATAAAGGCAAACACAGCACACCAAGCAGCCAAGGACACAGAAACATGTCTATCTCTTTTCCGTACCTTAGGCCTGTCAGCCAACTACCAAAAGTCACATCTAACTCCTGCAACGAGCATCACCTTTCTGGGAACGGTGCTGGATACAGAGCAAGCAAAAGTCTTCGCCTCCCACGAGAGACAGGTAAAGATTCAGAACCTAGCACTGCACCTTGCCAAAAGAAGGTCCACTTCTGCCCGGACCTACAAGTCTTTCCTGGGGATGCTTTTGTCTTCCATTCCCCTTATACCAAACTGCCTTCTTGACATGAGATCACTTCAAGAGGAGCTGGACAGTCAATGGCTCCAAATCAACAGATCTTTCAACGATATTGTTCAGCTAACACCCGCAATAAGGCAGGCCGTGAAATGGTGGTTGCAGACATCCAACATCTCTGAGGGTCTCTCCTTCCTGACACACTTTCTGGAATATGTCATGACCACTGACATGTCCTTCGAGGGCTGGGGAGCTCATCCCCAAGACCTGACAGTTACAGAAACATTGATCACCCAAGAAGCAGCGCTCTATATCAACTTGCTGGAATTAAAGCCCATCTTCCTGGTGCTCAAATCTTTCCTAACCAAGAGCACAGGTTTATCGGTTCTCATCCAAACCAACAACACCACAAGCAGAGCACTAAATCCACAAGCAAAGCGGAACACGTTCATCAGCGCTATCTCTTCAGGCGCAAGCGAGATGAAACTGGGCCCTTGGACACAGCATAACTCTCAGGGCGAACCATGTACCAGGAGTATCCAACATCCTTGCAGACTCAGTAAGCAGGATCACAATGGCCTGCGATGAGTAGCGCTCGACCAGAAACTCTCACTCCTCTTTTCCATCTCTGGGGCAAGCTAAAATTAGACCTCTTCGTGACGAGAGAGATCAACAAATGCCAGTACTTCGCAAGTTGGTGACTGCAGAAAGGATCGTGGGGGGTTGCATTTTTGATCAAATGGTCAGGAATTTATGCTTATGCTTTTCCTCCCTGATTCCACTGATACCAAGAGTTACAAAGAAGATGAAGAGTGAGCCTTGTCGAGTACTGCTCATAGCACCCAAGTGGCCGCTCCAGTTTTGGTTTATGGAGCTCCCGCTCCTCTCGGAACAGCCTCACATTCCATTGTAACCAATACCGAACCTGTTAACGATGAACCACTGCCAGGTCAGTCATCCCAACCCGACTTCTCTTCGATTGTTGGCCTGGCTCCTGAGTTCCATGAATTTGCTGACCTAAATATTCCTTCAGATTGTCAAGATGTACTCGCTAATGCTAGAGCTCTGGCTATGAATAAAACATACAAACTTAAATGGAAGAGATCCTGTAGCTGGTGTAGGGATTCCACGGTCCCCCTTTCTCATCCTCACTAGAACAGATACTTCCGTATCTTCATCATCATTTAGCAAAACCTAGTCTTTCTCACTCATCCTGTCACGCTGCGACCGTCGCGGCTCCTGTGGTGGCCGCGGCCGCAGGCTCGGGGCGCCGCGGCATTCTTTACATGCCGCGGCGTGTGTGCGAGCCGCGGGAGAAGCCGCGGCTTGCACACAGGTCGCGGGGGAAGCCGCGGGAAACACCATAAGCCTGGTCAGGGGTCGCGGCACTCGCCGCACCCCCATCTTTCAGTTCTGCCGCAAAGGCAGACGCGGCAGGGCTTGAGACCCCGAGTGGGTTTCAGGCCTGACCGCGCATAGTGCATTTAGTGCGCTTTACATTTCAGTCTACATTAGATACACATCTGCTCACCACTTACCAATGTTTAAAGGCAAAAGCCGAATACTTGCACATGGTGGTGTTTTTATGCCTGCCTTTTCCCTTTCCCAGCATGCTGCCCACTTCCTCTCTTCCCAGCATGCATTGTTTCTATTTGTTTGGACGCGTGTACTTTATTCACTATGATATTCTTTTCCCCAATCCAAGATGGTGGTGTTTCTACTTCCTGTTTCCTACTTCCTCTCTAGAGGTATATAAGGGGAATTCAGCTGCTTGTTCATTGCGTTGCAACACTCCTTTGGTGGTAGTTACGCTCCGGCTGGTTTCTTCTTGTGAATCCAGTATTTTCCTGACCTGTCTTCGTCTCCAGTCTTCCTGTACCCTCGGATCTTCAGCTCTAACGCCTTGGTGTCCTCCTTCTGTTTCAGGGAGTTCCTGTTGGAGGTTTTTTACCCTATTGGGGTTTTTCCTCTGGGACTCCTTCTGGAGGGCACGGACTGTAGTGGCTTGCTATTGTCAAACAGCACCGTGGTTACCGGAAGGGGTCGCCCCTACCTCGGCCAGAGCAGAACCTGCCGGAACCGGGGTCGTTCCCCAACCCTCATCAACTTCGACGGTCAGCCCATTGAAAACCGTGACACATCCATCAAAATACATCTGGCAGCAATTTCTAGATTTCTTTGTACCAGTAACTCTCCATCGTTATGATCCTCGAATATTAAAACAATTCCTTAGGGGACTATTCAAGTTGTTTACTCCAGTGAAAATCCATCCTCCTCCTTGGCATCTCAATGTTGTACTTTCGCAAATTATGAAATACCCATTTGAGCCAATTCACAAGGCAGAGTTGAAATACATTTAATGGAAGACAGCGCTTCTCCTAGCACTTGCTTCAGCAAAGTGGGTCATCAACATTCAGGCGTTTACAATCAAACAACCTTTTCTCCAGTTCAAGGCTGATAGTGTCAGGACTAATTCTGAATGTATCCCTAAGGTCCCATCAGACTTTGACTTAAATTAACTAGTCAAATTGAGAGCTGTTTTTCCCAAATCCTCAAACTCCAGCAGAAGTGTCACTACATACATTAGAGATGAAACAATGTCTCAAATTCTACATACACAGGTCTAACAACTTCTCAAGTCAGATAAGTTGTTTATGGCCTATGGGTACCTCAGAAAGGGATTTCCTGTTACTGAAGAAACATTGGCAAGGCAGATTGCTTCTGCCATACAATTTTGTCATCAGCAAGCAGGAAAACCTTTGACAAACAGAGTCAAGGCCCACTCTCCCAGAGCTGTCTCCACCTCCTCTACTCTTTTTGCAGGTGTGCCTATACAACAGATTCGGAGAGTGGTAACTTGGTCTAGCAGGCACACTTTTACTCAGTACTACTGCCTTGATGCCGCAGAAAGAACAGACGCAGCAGTAGGACAAGCAGTTCTGCGGAATATATTTCAGTAAGGTGAACCACTATTCTTCCCACTTTCCACTATTTCATATACATGTTTTTTATTATACTACGATGTTATCTGCCAACTATCCTGATTCAAGTATTTGAATCTATGAAAGATCCAGTACTGAAGAAGAAAATAAGTTACTTACCTGTAACTGTGGTTCTCCAGTATTGGTATCTTTCATAGATTCACATGCAACCCACCTTCCTCCCCATAGAGGCTCTCTCCTTATCTCTTCTTGTTCTTTATTTCACTTGTGCTAGAAAATCTGAGACTGGAGCCTCTGTGGTCAAGGTTCTAAAGGGTGTTGTCGCCTGAGTGGCTGAACTTTGGGCCATTTCTAATAATACCAATACGCTATTAAAGTGAATGTTTTTGCATTAACTTCAATATCAGATTTTTTAATTACTGCTTTTTATGTACTGTGGGACTCCCACTTCGACGGGGAATGACTCAAGCATGTGAATTTATGAAAGATACCAATACTGGACAACCACAGTTACAGGTAAGTAACTTATTTTCTTCGTTTTTAACAATTTAGTGCTTGTCACACGATCAGTGGATGTCCACCTAAAAATGTTATTTATTACCATTTCTTTTTCATCTTTATATTTTGCATGTGTGCTAGTCTTTGAATGTAACATTTCCTAGCTATTATAACGGAATTCCAATTCTGTTAAGGATTCTGAGGCAAGGATTATGCTTTTCTTTATTCACTTTTATTTTATAAAGAAGACTTTAAAGAACAACCATGGAAAAAAACTATCTTTCCCATAAACCAACAAGAATTGGAACTCTGGAAACTAATCACAGTCCTTCATGTACTTTATACACTGTCATCCTTTTCTACTTACCCCCTTACTTCCTGTGGCAGTAGCCAATATCGGTGTTTTCATCACAATTGTTTGGAATTCTCGATCCCTACAATGATACAAATACACATGCTTACCTAGCCAACCTTAGTGTCGGAACAAAAGCAAAAATGGTGTATAGAAGAAACTTCTGCCGTCACATCAGTGATTATAGTTAATGTAGGGAAATAGAAACAGGTTAATACTTATGCCACACGAAGATTAATTGCTTCAATCGCTTAAGTCGGTATCCTTATAATCCTCTTTTCATACAGGACAGGGTGCGATCTTATGATCATCATGTGGGATAAGTCTCTCCTCTGAGTCCTTAATAGAATTGAAACATTCTGTTATGATAGCTAGGAAACTTTACATCTGCGTCAAGACTGAAGGTGAGAATTATGTTTATTCAAAGCTTATCCACCACCCGGGTTGACATATTTAGGACTGTTTTGAGATAAAACCTTTTGAACATAAAGTCGGAAGATCAGTCCTCAGTATTAATTATGTCTTCCAATCCTGCTCCAAATCCGAAAGTTTTGGAAGCCATTGCACCAAATACTGATGTGTCTATACCTTCCTCCTACGACATCCATTTCACTCACCTAGCAATAGTGAATGTGGACCTGCCTTGAAGCATTTATGAATGGAAATCAAAAGTTGGCACTCCTTGGGAACGCAGTTCCACAGTCTTATTTTCATATGCCTTTAGGCACCTCGCTATACATAGTTTGGGGCCTTATCAAAAGCTGGGTCAGACACCAACCTGGAATTTGACTTTGTTCATCTGGAAATGTGAAATGTTACTCCTTCAGGGTAAATACTCTACTTGTGATGTCCCGAGCACGAAACAGCAGAAAACCTCTTACACGAAACAAGACACAAAAACTTGGCCATCTTACCTGATAATCCCTTCCTGGGAAGATACTCATTATTTTACCACGAAGGGAAGAGAGTGAGGACTCTAACGTCCCATAAGGATGAGTACCTCTGTTCAAGGGGAAGTGATAATCTGATTCATCAGTTTACTCACCTATGGGTGCTTCGTAACAGGAGTACCCTCTACTGGGATGTGGCTTGAGGAGAGAGCTGAACAGAATGTATTTACTGACCTGTAAGCCATTCCTTCACCAGCCAATGAAGAAAAGAAGTTTAAGACATGGACAGTGTCTGACCCCGTGGGATCCGTATCCTTCTACATATATCAATGTAACTATCTAGACCACGCCAACTTATATCATTTAACTGTCCCATTTGTCCATGTCTTAGCCAGGAGTCAATCAGCCTCTAGCAAAAAGCCAGGGACTCTCCATCATTCCCTGTAAAGGTCCAAGCCATGAGTTGTACCTTTCCTTCCACTATCAGGTGGTGGGGGTTCCCAACTGAATCCCAGAGAAGACCCACAGATTGGGGTAGATGGACTGGAGTTCCATTTTGAACTGGGAACCAGACTTACAATATCCAAATAGGAGTGGTAACCACTAGGGTTTCCCTCTGCCTCTGTACCTGTGTCAACATTCTCATCAGCAGTGCAAACAGAGGGAATGCGTAGCCCTGTTTCTGACTCCAATCCTGGAGGAAGGTGTCTGACACTGCTGCTGCAGTTCATCTTCCTTTTTGTCCTGCACTGTGCGGCGAAGGAACCCGCCATCCACTCTAGATAGTTTATGTTTAAATGTTATTCTAAAGCCGGTCATTTTCCGCCTGTGGGCGGCTCGTCACATCTAGCATATCATCCTATCTTGCTGGCATCTAATGATGTCTGGGCTTGAGTCGAAGATTGCTCTTCCATTCTACGCCTCCCTTTTAGTCAGTTGCCCTCTCATCTCCTCCTTGACCACCTCTGTCAGTGTAACCGGCTCGGAATGTGTGAGTTTTTTCCGCAAGTGATGAACTTGAGTCTCTGCAGCGCCCAACAGTGTACTAGGCCTGGGAATATGGCTTGTATTAAGGATGATAGGAGGTTCGTCCGCTGATTGACTTTTGCAGTGAGGTGTACAGGGAGTGCAGAATTATTAGGCAAGTTGTATTTTTGAGGATTAATTTTATTATTGAACAACAACCATGTTCTCAATGAACCCCAAAAACTCATTAATATCAAAGCTGAATATTTTTGGAAGTAGTTTTTAGTTTGTTTTTAGTTTTAGCTATGTTAGGGGGATATCTGTGTGTGCAGGTGACTATTACTGTGCATAATTATTAGGCAACTTAACAACAAAAAATATATACCCATTTCAATTATTTATTATTACCAGTGAAACCAATATAACATCTCAACATTCACAAATATACATTTCTGACATTCAAAAACAAAACAAAAACAAATCAGTGACCAATATAGCCACCTTTCTTTGCAAGGACACTCAAAAGCCTGCCATCCATGGGTTCTGTCAGTGTTTTGATCTGTTCACCATCAACATTGTGTGCAGCAGCAACCACAGCCTCCCAGACACTGTTCAGAGAGGTGTACTGTTTTCCCTCCTTGTAAATCTCACATTTGATGATGGACCACAGGTTCTCAATGGGGTTCAGATCAGGTGAACAAGGAGGCCATGTCATTAGATTTCCTTCTTTTATACCCTTTCTTGCCAGCCACGCTGTGGAGTACTTGGACGCGTGTGATGGAGCATTGTCCTGCATGAAAATCATGTTTTTCTTGAAGGATGCAGACTTCTTCCTGTTCCACTGCTTGAAGAAGGTGTCTTCCAGGAACTGGCAGTAGGACTGGGAGTTGAGCTTGACTCCATCCTCAACCCGAAAAGGCCCCACAAGCTCATCTTTGATGATACCAGCCCAAACTAGTACTCCACCTCCACCTTGCTGGCGTCTGAGTCGGACTGGAGCTCTCTGCCCTTTACCAATCCAGCCACGGGCCCATCCATCTGGCCCATCAAGACTCACTCTCATTTCATCAGTCCATAAAACCTTAGAAAAATCAGTCTTGAGATGTTTCTTGGCCCAGTCTTGATGTTTCAGCTTGTGTGTCTTGTTCAGTGGTGGTCGTCTTTCAGCCTTTCTTACCTTGGCCATGTCTCTGAGTATTGCACACCTTGTGCTTTTGGGCACTCCAGTGATGTTGCAGCTCTGAAATATGGCCAAACTGGTGGCAAGTGGCATCGTGGCAGCTGCACGCTTGACTTTTCTCAGTTCATGGGCAGTTATTTTGCGCCTTGGTTTTTCCACACGCTTCTTGCGACCCTGTTGACTATTTTGAATGAAACGCTTGATTGTTCGATGATCACGCTTCAGAAGCTTTGCAATTTTAAGAGTGCTGCATCCCTCTGCAAGATATCTCACTATTTTTGACTTTTCTGAGCCTGTCAAGTCCTTCTTTTGACCCATTTTGCCAAAGGAAAGGAAGTTGCCTAATAATTATGCACACCTGATATAGGGTGTTGATGTCATTAGACCACACCCCTTCTCATTACAGAGATGCACATCACCTAATATGCTTAATTGGTAGTAGGCTTTCGAGCCTATACAGCTTGGAGTAAGACAACATGCATAAAGAGGATGATGTGGTCAAAATTTGCCTAATAATTCTGCACTCCCTGTATTGACATGCCAGCGTCTTCCTAGGAGTTCAGTGTCTTGGCTCTAGATTATAATAAATCCCAGAAAGGTAGTCCTGTGTGTTAGCGTGAGAAGTTAATTTGTTTAGTTGATAACGAAATAGTAAAACCAAGCTCTTCTCGCATTTGAACTGCCATACGAAAGTGGTTTGACAGCAGGTTTGGACATTGGTCCCTCATCAGGATATCATCCAGAGAGAAGATGAGACAGATCTCTTGTGTTCATAGATACTCCACGTCTGGTTCCTACACATTCTTAAAGCACCATGGTGCAGAAGACAGTGTAAATGGAAGTTTTGTGAATTTGAACATCTGATCTTTCCACAGGAATTAAAGAAATCTACAATGCGGAGGAAAATCTGGAATTGGCAAGTATGCATCATTGTGATCTATTGCACATGGTTCTCTATGCAAGGTAACCCCCAAACATTTTGTTTTTGTTGGATTCGGTTTGTTGGCTTTAGGGTGGTGTGCGCTTTACCACTGCTAACCAGTGCTAAAGTGCTTATGTTCTTTAAACATAGAACTGTTGGCTTACACGTGGTTGCCATACTTAATTTATTTATCAGCTACTTGTAGAGTGGTATACCATATACTCAGGGACTGTAAAATTAAATGCTACAAGCAGGCCGGCAGCCATTATTGTACCACCCACTTAAGTAACCCCTTAAAACATGCCAGGCCATTGCAGCTCGAATGCAGTTTTAAACTGGCAATTTAACTTGACAATATAACCCCCTTGCCAATCTGTAAACTCACCCTTTATTTCATATGTTGCCCCTAAAGTAGCCCCAAGGTTGCCCATAGGGTAGGGAGCATTGTAATTAAAGCTTGAACATGTTCTTTTAAGTTTTACATGTCCCGGTAGTGAAAACATCTAAATTAATTTTCCGCTACTGTGAGGCCTACCTCTCCCTTGGAGTAATATTGGGTTGCCTTATTACATTTAATAAGTGCTAACTTTTGATTGAGAACAAGTAAGCATTTCACGTTTGATGTCTTGGAATTTGTAAATAAAAATCCCCTTTAATAGTAAAGTTGAGTTTATGTTACAATTTAAAAAATGCCACTTTTAGAAAGCTGCTGTTTTCCTGCTCTAAACTATTTGAAGCCTGCAGCCTGTCTTAGGTCACATGATTGTGTATAGGTGACTGTTGGGTTTTGTTTGTTCTTCTCAGACAGCTACACAATAGAGGGATTAGGGGCCATATGTACAAACACTTTTTCCCATAGACACAGAATGGAGAAAACCCTTTGCAACATCTAGCCCTAGGTGTGCCTGGATGGCCCATCAACTGGCAGTCGGTGGTACGTGGCACAGCCCCAGTTGCAACTGAATAGGTTGTGCTCTGTCTTCACACAAAGGACTTGTCACCTCTGCATTGTTAATGCTGCTAGCGTGGAGCCATGGCAGGGGAAGCAGGACATTTCAATCCCTTCATAGGAAGTTCTTCTGAAACTTCTCCTACTTCAAGGAAGCACTAGGTATGAAATAGGACCCTCAACCCACTCTTCAGTTCACTTTCTGGAACTGCAGAAGGAATCTCAGAGGACTGTCTGCTACTGTTACCCGCTATGTACACCCCAGGGACCTGGTACGACAACCTTGCTGCCTGGAGACTACCTTAAACCCTCAGCGATCAGTCCTGCTGCTTGCGCCCGGTTTCATCACTTTACCCCAGGACTACCAGTGATCCCAAGGTCTAGTTGGCCAGCCACCTTATCAGAGTCTCAGGGACATAAAAGACTCCATCCATCTTGAACCCGCACCTGAACCCAGTCCCAAGTGGTGGCCATCACTCCTGGACCATGGTTGTTGTGTTAATAGTGCCCAGATAGTCGATATCCAAACCTTGGGACTTAGAACATTTTTGGCTTAAAACTGCTCTGAGAACCAAAAGAAGACCTGGACCAACCTGCTCATCTGTCTGCCCAAAATGCATCACTGTTCACGATTGTGGAAGCTCCAGTTACATTCTTCTCCACAGCAGCTCATCCTGTTCAGGGGTCTTTCACCAAAAGGGTGTTTGCCCTGTTGGAACCCTCATCATCTACAGCCTCTAGCTTCGTCCCGCTACAGATTTTTGACTTCCAGAAAAGTGACTAAGGCCCTCATTATGACATTGGCGGTAAGTTCTGCTTACCGCCATGCTGACTGCTGCCAACATACTGCCGGCGCAACGGTTTACCGCTACCCATAATATGACACACACATAGCAATCCGTCACTATACAGCCACACACACAAGTCCGTCAGCCCAAAGGTCAGTGATAAACTGGCGGTATCCAAACCCACACTGTTACACCAACAGAACTACGGCCACAGCATTATGACCCACGAATCACCGCAGAGGACATTCAACCGCGGTAAACCATTGCCGGTACATACCGTTGTGCTCAAAATACACAAACCTAACAAAACAACACTACATTGGACAATTCAAACTACACACACCTGACACACATACACACATCACAACCACACCAATATAAAAAACACATCCACATTACCCACAACCCTTTATGACTAGAAAGAATTGCCACCAAAGAGTGAGAGACACCAAGAGCACCCACAGAACCAGAGCCACAGAACACCATCACCCATACACCATCCACCCACCTTACAGCACACTCCCAACACATCACCCCACACTCCCTCACACACACCACACCCATGGCACCACAAAGACACCCCAGATTCAATGAGGAGGAGCTAAGGGTCATGGTGGAGGAAATCAACCGGGTAGAGACACAGCTCTTTGGATCACAGGTGCAGCAGACATCCATTGCTAGGAAGATGGAGCTATGGCGGAGGATCGTGGACAGGTTCAACGCTGTGGGACAGCACCCCAGAACAAGAGATAACATTAAGAAGAGGTGGAACGACCTACGGTGGAAGGTGCGTTCCACAGCAGCAAGACACCAGATAGCAGTACAGAGGACTGGCGGTGGACCCGCACCTCCTCCCCCACAACTTACAACATGGGAAGAGCAAGTCTTGGCAATCGTGCATCCTGAGAGCCTGGCAGGAGTAGCAGGAGGACTGGACTCTGGTAAGTCAACTCTTTACTACTTTCACCCCCCTGCCTGCATGCCATCACATACCCTCACCTCATCACTCCACCACCTCACATACACCCCACCATCAAAACCCACCCATCCCAGTACCAAGCCCTGCATGCGCCACCAATGCATGGACATCATTCACAGCCCTGCATGGACACCCATCACTAAAGCATGTACATTAGCCCACAAATTCACTACTCACACAAGTCAAAGCTGACAGAGCAATCACAATCATAGAGGGCAACACACCCATGCACAAGATGTCACACGCAGAAACAATAACACTGCATTTACATCCCCACAGGTTCCCAACACAACGTCACCGGAGAGGAGATGCCAGCAACATCCAGTCCCCTCCACAGAAGAGGCCCACAGTGATGACAGCAGCTCTGGACGCCTGGATTTGGATGACCAACCTGGCCCATCAGGGATCTCTGGACAGTCGGTTTCCTAGGCACAGTCCCATGCCACCACAGAACCTCACCCCTCAGGAAACACCAGCACAGCACCCACCCAGCGGGCCCATACCTCTTTCCCCAAGACACATCAATTAGCAGTGTGTCCACCACTACAGGGACCCCAGGGCACCCCACAAACACAGGGTGATCAGGGACCTGCGGTCAGTGGGCACACGGTTCAGGGGACAGAGGCACAGGACAACAGGGAAGCTAGGAGGACTGCTGTGCGATGGAGAGGACAGGCCCAGGGAACTGACTCCCCAGGAGGCACTTGCCAACATTCTGGGAGCATACCACCATTCCCAGGAGACGATGGGCCTGATACTGGACAAGTTGCAGGAGACCCAGCGGCTGCAGGAGGGACAGTACCTGGGGATCAGGGATGACCTGAAGGACATCCACACAACCCTGGTCTCCATTGCAGGGGTGCTTGCAGACATGGCGAACACTATGAGGGAGGCAGTGGCACACCACTGGGCCCCTGACACTAGCCACACCAATGATCAGCCCTCCACCTCCGCTGCCGCTAGTGGAAAGGAGGCCCCGCCATAGGAACAACAGGCCACCAGCACCCCTCCCCCTGCAGAAGGAGAACTACCCCGCAAAATCATCCCTGCGATCCAGTCAGAAGCCAGAGAACATTGCCAAGACCCCGCCAGGAAATAAGACTCTCCTGATTGTCACCCTTTTGTCCCACTCTGTCACCCTGTCCACCTTGAACTGCCATTGCTCCACTTCCTATGCCCCATTGGACAATGCACCTGTGATACAAATAGACTGGATTCTATCCTGGACTTTCCTCCACCATCAACCGAGCACATTCCACTACCCCCTTGACTTCTTAGCACGTAAATAAACACCATCTAAAAAATACAATTATGGAGTCTGTCAAATGATTGAACAAAGTATTCGTTTAACAAGCTTTAAACACTGCAATACAACTGTACAGAAATAAATACATAGGAATGACCTGCAATAGGCTGCAGTCAATATACCAAGTGCCAGAGTGGGGCACAGATATCTGAAAATAGAGATGTCAAAGGGTACAGTAAGTATAGAATTGGGAGAATCTGCCTGCCATGTACAATATCAAACACAAAAATATAAGTATAAAGTGAAGTTACAGTGTCTTACCTGTATGCCACTGGAAGTACTGTTGTATAATAGCTGTTCTGTTGTCCTCATCCTCATCCTCTGCCTCCTCATCTTCACTGTCCACAGGGTCCACTGCTGCCACACGCCCATCTACAGCGTCATCCTCTTGCAGAAAAGGCACCTGGCGTCTCAAGGCAAGGTTATGCAACATGCAGCAAGCCGCGATTATTTGGCAGACCTTCTTGGGTGAGTAGTACAGGGATCCACCGATTAGATGGAGGCAACGAAACCTGGCCTTCAGGAGCCCGAATGTCCTTTCTATTATTCTTCTTGTTCGCCCATGTGCCTCATTGTAACGTTCCTCTGCCCTTGTCCTTGGATTCCTCACAGGGGTCAATAGCCATGAGAGGTTGGGGTATCCCAAGTCACCTGCAAATATCGAAGGATAATTGTTAGCCACACACTAACCCTTATGCCCAACACCGTACACCATGCCCAACACCGCACACCAACATACACTGTGTGGGAACCAGGGCTCACCTATTAGCCACACCCAGTGCCTCTGGAGCTGAGCCATCACATATGGGATGCTGCTGTTCCTCAGGATAAAGGCATTATGCACAGATCCAGGATTCTGTGCATTGACGTGGGAGATGTACTGGTCCGCCAGGCACACTATTTGCACATTCATGGAGTGAAAGCTCTTTCGATTTCTGAAGACCTTTTCATTTCTCCGAGGGGGCGACAAATGCATTATGTGTACCATTGATTGCCCCAATGATATTGGAGATATGTCTCATTGCATAGAAGTCAGCTTTCACTGTGGCCAAATCCTCCACCTGGGGGAAAACAACGTAGCTGCGCATGTGTTTAATCAGGGCAGACAACACTCTGGTCAGCACTATTGAGAACATTGGCTGTGACGTTCTTGCTGCCAAGCCCACTGTCACTTGGAAGGAGCCAGTTGCCAAGAAATGGAGCACAGATAGGACTTGCACAAGAGTGGGGGTATCCCAGTGGGGTGATGGATAGCAGATATCAGGTCAGGCTCCAATTGGGCACACAGCTCTGTGATTGTGTGGCCCTGTCCAGTCTATAGGTGAGGATAATGTGCCTGTCCTCCATTGTTGCCAAGTCCACTAGGGGTCTGTAAAAGGGGGGATGTCTCCATCTCCTATTCATCCACAGCGGTTGTAATCTAGGGGGTAAAACGGGGAGCAGCTGGTCAGTATTGCACATTTCCAAACACTGCACTGCATTGCATGTTGTGACTGTAACAGAATTTTGTTGGACAGGCCCAAATGGTGCCTATGTGTACTGTGACGCAGTTAGGTACCATGGCCTGCCCTGCCCCCCTGAAATGGCGTCCACCTGTCCTGTGTGTTTGGACATGTGGAAATGAGGTAATGCCCCTGACGTTGTTCGCCGTTGCGGGAGGTGGTTGATTACCGTCGTGCAACTCCTCATTGGTTGTCATTGGGTTCTGTGGGTTACAGTGGCCAATGGTGATGTACGCCGGCGGTGACGGTACGCACTGCCGCGGACGTGACCGCCATTTTCTATCTATTCACTCACTTGCTACCCGACCTTCAACAGGAGAGGACCTACACTGCGAGTGCTGCTGTGACCTGTGTGTGGAACCGACCATAGCTCGTGTCACTGGGGAAAGGGCCGCTGCCTTCACCGCTGCAGAGTTGGAGAAACTGGTGGATGGGGTCCTACCCCAGTACCGAATGCTGCATGGGCCTCCAGACCAACAGGTGAGTACACTGTGAGCACGATGCAAGGGGCATCAATGCATGGAGTGCTGTGTGTGAGGGCCTCATGTAGGGTGGGGTTGGTGGAAGGGTTCTGGGCAGCGTGATGCATGTATGTGGGTAGTGTCTGTGCGTAAGGATATGTGAGGGCTATGGTGGGCCATGAGTGTAACAGGCCGGACGGTCTGACTGATACCTTTTTCTATGTTCATTTTTCTGCAGGTCAGCGCCAATCAGAAAAAGGGTATATGGCACGCCATCGCCAAGGACGTGCGGACCCTTGGGGTCTACGGCAGGCGGAGCACCCACTGTCGCAAACAGTGGGATGACCTGAGACGCTGGGCAAGGAAGATGGCAGAGACCCAGCTGGGGATGGCCTCCCAATGAGGAAGGGTTGCCCGTCGAACCCTGACCTCCCTGATGGCCCGCATACTGGCGGTGGCCAATCTGGAGCTGAATGGGCACTTGAGGGCATCACAGCAGCCACAAGGGGGTGAGCACAGTTTCCCTATATACTACTTGCGCGTGGTGGGGTGGTCTCCGGGTCAGGGATGTGGGCCTGTGGGTGCCCCTAGGCCAGGCCGGACATTGCAGGGTAGGTCCCATGTTGGGCAGGGGCTGATGAACACCACCTCCTACCAAGCTAGTAAGCATCCACTACTGGGCAGGGGTCTGTGGGTGCCAGGTATGCTGCTATTGGCGTTAGGTATTCCTGTCCATGGCCTTGTGACTAGCATTGTGACTGGTAGTGCTTTGCCTAGTGGTTAGAGCTGTTCACTGTGTGTGTGTGTGTATTGTGTACGCCAACGGTGGTGTTGGTTCAGCCATTGACCAAGTGTATCCTTTGTCTCCCCCCCCCCCCTTTTTGTTTTGTCACTGTGTCCTTATGTGCATTAGCATCATCTGGCGGAGAAGCAGAGGCACCAGCGATGGAGTGAGCTGCATCCCACAGGGCCCAGGAGGCCGAATCCACCGACGGTGAGGGCACCAGTGGGATGGAGGGCGAGGGGAGCACCACAGCGGAGACAGGAGGGGACAGTTTTGACAGTGATAGCTCCTCCGATGGAAGCTCCCCGGTGGTGACGGACACCTCTGTGCCCACCCCAACTATAGGTACAGCAGCCACCCCCATACCAGCACCGCCCACCCAGCAGCCCCTCAGCGAATTTCCCGTGCCCGCTCACCCAGGAGGGTGGGCATCTCCTTCACCCCAGGCTCCTCAGGCCCCGCCCCAGTTAGCCCTGCTGCCCTGAGTGAGGAGGCTATTGACCTCCTGCGATCCAACTCTGTTGGGCAGTCAGCCATAGTGAATGCCATCCATGTGCTGGCAGCCCATTTGCAACAAACAAATGCATTCCTGGAGGGCATTCACTCTGGCATGGCGGCCCAACGGAGATCAATCCAGGCTCTGACCTCCTCCCTGATGGCAGCCATTGTCCGTTTCTAGACTCCCCCCTCCAACTTCATCTACACAGTCCCATTCTCTTCCAGGGGATCCTCATCAATAGTCATAAACATTGAATATTCCCGCCCTTGTGCGGGGACCCCGGAGCATATATAAAATATATACACATTATACATGTGTAACAAACAGTCATGCAGGCTACCATGTTAAAAACAGGCTAAAATGCTTTATTTCTATGAAGTTTTTTTTTTTTTTTTTTTTTTTAAATACTACAATAGAGCATAAATAAGTACCCAAGCTCCTAAAACTAGGCTTGGGGAAGTAAGCAGTAGCAAACTCTAGTGAAAAAATAGAGAAAACTGCATTGAAAAACAATGAAGCATTCTTAGCCAATAGGCTGCATGTAGATTAACACAGGAGAACCATAAAAACTTTGGCACTGTGCCTTTAAGACCCTGAGCACCTCCAGTATCCCACCATGCCTCAGGGGTGAAGGAAAGGTGACAGTTGGTTCACAGTTAGGTCAGTTCTTTTTTCCGGCTCCTTCTGAGAGGATCCTGGAGCATTGAGCTCTCAGTTTTTCTGAGTTTTCCTCAGAAAAATTCTTTAAAAAAGCGTTTTTCACTTTTCACTCGACAAATAACATCTTTGTCTGAGCTGGGAAGGTTTTTTCTGACAGAAAAATGCCTTCTCTTTTTGTCAAATGCCCTGCTTGTGGGAAGAAGAAGGCCCAGTCAGATCCCCACTCTCTGTGCATAGTGTGCCTGCCTCAGAGTCACTGCCCTGACACTTGTCAGTACTGTAAGAACATGTCTAGGAGGACTCTGAAAGACAGAGAGAAGATCCGACTTCATGGGCTTCAGGAGAGGAAAAGAACATCGTCCTCCTCGCTCCCCAGGCATCCAGAAGGCCATTCTCAGGAGAGAATGGCCCGGTCGACGTCGACAGGTAGGAAAATACCTGTTTGTTCACCGTCGACGTCGTCGCTACCACCGTCCCACCGGCATAGATCGCCGTCGACGGCGACGCACCCGGCGTCGAAGGGAACGACGTCGAGGGAACATCAGAGTAGGGGCAGGTCTCCGTCGACGGCAGCCCGCCGATCGACGTCGAGCCACCGCCGCCATGCCCGGTCGCCGCCAAAGGCTGTGCGCCCCCCGACGTCAGGACACACGACGTCGAGATCTCCACGACGGCACGGCAAACATCCGCCGTCAACCTCCCATCGCTCCACGTCGAGGCACACGACGGCGAGCAGGTCGAGGTCCAAGGAGCGCCGTTCGACGTCAAGGCAATCAACGTCGAGGCAATCAACGTCGAGGCAGGACCAACCGACTGGGCGTCCTTCGACGTCGAAACAGCCATCGACGTCGACGCAGGTCTTACCTGTCCAACAGGGAGCAGAACATCGCCCCTCGCCAGACAAGGCTCAGTCTCCAGTGGTCTCCATACCGAGCGACTCTTCTCGGTCAAGAGCATCTCCTGGGCATGTCTCGCCCATCAACCTATCTCCGAGATGGCTGGAGAGCCTCAACAGGCCAGCGGCCTCCCCAGATTCGCAATATTCGCGAACGTATTCACCCACTGCCTCCCCGCCAAGAACGCCATCGCCGACAGCCGGGGCAGAACGGGCTCGTTCAGCTCCTCGACAGCCGACCGCGAGGACTAGGCGCTCGGCTACAGCGTCCCACAGCAGATCTCGCTCTCAACGGAGATCCAGGTCGCGCTCAAGAAGATCACCCTCTTGGTCTTCATCAGGTTCTTCTATCAGGCGTTACTCACCTACTCTTACAGATTCACCACCTGCCAGAGTCTCACCAGTGGATGACATAACCACTTTCAACGAGGTGTTACTAAGAGGAGCACAGAAACTCAATATAGAGGTTCCAGAACCATCTACCTCCTCATCAATCATATTTGAGACACTACAACAGAGATCAGCGTCGAAAAAGTTGCTGCCTCTAGTGCCTGGTTTGTTGCAGCCGACCATGGACACTTTTCTGGCCCCAGCCTCGCTTAAGTCTGCCCCGGCTCGGATTCTTAAAAAGTACAAGGCTCCAGAGCAAGACCCTTTATTCCTTAGGAAGGATCCGCCACCAGACTCAGTGATCATAGCTGCCGCCCGAAAGACCCACTCGGTGGCATCTTCATCCACAGTACCCCCGGATAAAGAGAGCAGGCATTTAGACTCTCTGGGAAGAAAGATGTGCGGGACAGCGGCTTCAGCAATGAAGGTCTCTAGTGCGTCTGCGCTCCTGGGCAGGTACGATCGTTCTCTGTGGGATTCCCTCAATAGATTTACGGAAAAACTGCCCAGAGAAGACAGGCAAGATTTCCAAGAGATTCTACAGGAAGGATGCCTGGTATCTAACCAAGTTATCAGCGCGGCAGCGGATGGGGCGGATTTGGCGGCTCATGGGTACGCACATGGTATCTGTGCGAGGAGATCTTCCTGGCTGAGGCTCACTGGCTTGAAACAGGAGGCACAACAACGTATCCTGAATCTCCCATTTGCCGGGAATTCTCTATTCGGTGCCCATGCAGACGAAGAGATGGCCCGCATGAAGACCGAGGTGGATACCATGAAGGCGGTAGGCCTCGAAAGAAGGAAAGATTTCAGGCGGAGGTACAGACCGTATGATAGACGCCCTTTCCAACAGAGGGTTCAAACCCCTCATTGGTCGCAAAGGTCTCAGCAACGACAGGGACGCCCTCTGTTTCAGCGAAGAAACACAAGGGAGCGAGGGTCAAGTAGACCTCAACAGTCCACTCCAAAAGCACCCACTAAGCAATGAAGTCTCGCTTCCCTCGACACTGTACACCACTCCGGTGGGGGGAAGTATTATTGCTCATCTTCACGAGTGGCACTCTATCACAAGAGACAAATGGGTGCTCAATATTGTCGAACATGGCTATTCTCTCCTTTTCAAGCAGCCTCCACCACACTTGCCACCAACCAAACACAATCCGGCTCATCTCACCTTGCTACGCAAGGAGGCTCTCGCCCTCCTAAGAAAGAATGCCATAGAAAGGGTTCCACCTGCCCACAGAGGAAAGGGGGTCTACTCCCGTTACTTTCTAGTAGCAAAGAAGGGTCAAGAGGGCGTTTTCAGGCCAATCCTGGATCTAAGACTGCTGAACAAATACATAAGAAAGCAGAAGTTCAGAATGCTAGCGCTTCACCAAATTTTCCCTCAACTGCATCAGGGAGACTGGATGTGCTCCATCGACCTGCAGGATGCGTATTTCCACATCCCAATAGCTCCAAAGCATCGAAAATTCCTGCGCTTTCGAGTAGCGTTACAGCATTACCAGTTCAGGGTTCTACCCTTTGGCCTGAAATCTGCTCCAAGAGTTTTCTCGAAATGTATGGCAGTGGTGGCGGCGCATCTACGAAGACAAAGGATATACATATATCCATACCTAGACGACTGGCTACTAAAGGCTTCTTCTCCGGAGCAGGCGAGAAGCCATCGGGACATTGTACTAGGAGTTTGCGAAGCTCTAGGTCTTCAGGTCAATTACCAGAAGTCAACCTTGACTCCAACGCAGAGTCTTCACTACCTAGGAGCTATCATAAACACAGAACTACAAAAAGTGTATCCTTCGGAGGAACGACTGTCCTCAATAAACATGAAGTGCCAGGACCTGTTGAGAGCCAGCGCACCTACGGCACGTCAGGTGACATCACTACTGGGCTCCATGGCATCGTGCATCTTTATTGTCCCAAATGCCAGACTCCACATGAGACCCCTCCAAGAGGCATTGGAGGCCAATTGGAGCCAAAGAACAGGTCGCTGGGAAGACACAATGCGGCTACCGGAGGTAGCACTGCAGTCATTGAGATGGTGGATGCACAGACCTCACCTGTCAGTGGGCGCTCCATTTCACCAGGTACTTCCATCCGACACTCTGGTAACGGATGCGTCTCTTCAGGGATGGGGGGCTCATCTGGGTCCTTTTCAAGCGCAGGGTCTGTGGTCAGACAAGGAGAAGCAGTACCACATCAATCTGCTAGAACTCAGAGCGGTCCATCTGGCTCTCAAGTCTTTCACACCGCTAATTCAGGGGAAAACTCTATTGATACAGACGGACAATACAACCACGATGTATTACTTGAACAAACAAGGGGGAACGAGATCCCTACCCCTTTCACGACAGTCCCAAGCGATATGGCATTGGCTCCTGGCCAGAGGAATGTCAATCACAGCAGTTCACCTGCCAGGTCAGCAGAACGTAGAAGCAGACTTTCTAAGCAGACACCTGGAGGACGTTCACGATTGGGTCCTGCACGACGAAGTCGCAGAATACATCTTCGCGCAATAGGGTCGGCCTCAACTGGACCTCTTCGCAGACGATGTAAACAGGAAATGCCCAGACTTCGCATCCAGGTTCTACCGTCCAGGATCTCGAGGGAATGCCCTGTTGATCGACTGGTCAGGGACATTTCTTTACGCTTTTCCTCCGATTCCCCTCATTCCGGCAGTGATCAGCAAACTTTACGGATCCAGGACCAGAATGATTCTTATAGCGCCACAATGGCCTCGACAATTCTGGTACACGGATCTCCTCAACCTGTCGGAAAAACCTCACAGGAGGCTGCCGTGCAGACCGGATCTTCTGAGCAGAATGGAGGGCAGGATTCTGCATCCCAACCTACCCTCTCTGAGCTTAACAGCATGGCTCCTGAATTCCTGCAGTATGGGCACCTAGGGCTCTCGCAGGAGTGCATGAACATCTTGAAAGAGTCCAAACGGCCTTCCACGCGGCGTTCCTACGCTTTTAAGTGGAAGAGATTCTACATATGGTGCTGTCAGCAAGGCCATAATCCCATACGGGCGCAGGAGGACGTCATACTGTCCTATTTGCTTCACCTAGCGAAATCCGGTCTGCAGGTATCATCTATTAAGGTACATTTGTCTGCTATTACTGCCTATCGCAAGTCACCTTCTCAGGAATCCTTCTTTACGAAACCTGTAGTCAAGGATTTCTTAGAAGGTTTGAAGAAAGTTTTTCCGCCAATTCGGAGGCCTTCTCCTCCGTGGGAACTGAACATAGTCCTAGCAAAACTTATGGGCCCTCCTTTCGAGCCTATCCATAAGGCTTCCTTACAACACCTTACGTGGAAAACGGCTTTTCTGGTGGCCATTACTTCAGCGAGGAGGGTCAGTGAGATCCAGGCCTTGTCTGCAAAAGAACCGTACACGGTTTTTCATGACAATAGAGTAGTTCTGCGAACTCACCCATCTTTCCTTCCGAAGGTGGTGTCAGAATTCCATATTAATCAGACCATAACTTTACCGACATTCTTTCCCAATCCGGAAACTCCGGCTGAGAAAGCATTGCACTCATTAGACTTGAAAAGAGTGCTGAAATTTTATTTGGACAAGACAAAATCGATTAGAAACTCTAACCGCTTGTTTGTGAACTATGGTCATTTAAGGACAGGAGAAGCAGCATCTAAGCGAACAATATCAAGATGGATAGTCTCTTGTATTGTTAATACTTACCAGCTAGCTAATAGACAATTGCTAGCGCGGCCTAGAGCGCATTCCACAAGGGGAAAAGCGGCTACAGCTGCTCTCCTTAACAATGTTCCTATATCTGAGATTTGTAAGGCTGCTACATGGAAGTCTGTACATACTTTTACAAGACATTATTGTTTAGACTCAGATGCAAGAGCGGATGCCCAAGTGGGGCAGGCCTCTCTAAGGAATTTATTTGCGTAAGACATGTCTATTCCTGCACTTCTATCGGACAGTCCGCTGGGTTTAGGGATGGGCTTGCTAATCTATTCAATGTTTATGACTATTGATGAGGATCCCCTGGAAGAGAAGGATAAGTTACTTACCTGTAAATCCTAGTTCTCTTCCAGGGGTATCCTCATCAAAGTCATAAACAACCCACCCTCCTCCCCGGACACACGTCTACTGGAAGTGCAGGACAGACAGTATTTTGATTCAATTATACAAATTGTCACCGTAAAAAGAACTGACCTAACTGTGAACCAACTGTCACCTTTCCTTCACCCCTGAGGCATGGTGGGATACTGGAGGTGCTCAGGGTCTTAAAGGCACAGTGCCAAAGTTTTTATGGTTCTCCTGTGTTAATCTACATGCAGCCTATTGGCTAAGAATGCTTCATTGTTTTTCAATGCAGTTTTCTCTATTTTTTCACTAGAGTTTGCTACTGCTTACTTCCCCAAGCCTAGTTTTAGGAGCTTGGGTACTTATTTATGCTCTATTGTAGTATTTAAAAAAAAAAAAAAAAAAAAAAACTTCATAGAAATAAAGCATTTTAGCCTGTTTTTAACATGGTAGCCTGCATGACTGTTTGTTACACATGTATAATGTGTATATATTTTATATATGCTCCGGGGTCCCCGCACAAGGGCGGGAATATTCAATGTTTATGACTTTGATGAGGATACCCCTGGAAGAGAACTAGGATTTACAGGTAAGTAACTTATCCTTCCTGTCAACCCCAACCTCTATCCCAAGCACACAGGCAGACCAGCATGCACACAAGACAACACACAGGAGTGGCTCAGGCAAACACAGGCACCACACATCATCCCACAGGCACTCACACAAACACCATCCAGATGCAGACATACCAACATCCACTGCCTCCCCCTCCTCCTCGTCGTCCACCTTCCTCCCAGTAGCGTCTCCACTCACACCTGCATGCACTACATCCTCATCCACCACCTCCATCACCATCACGCCTATCACTACACACCCGTCACTGGCAGTCACCACCCCCAAATCCATGCATACGTCCCCTGTGTCCTCTCCCACTGTGTCTGTGCCCCCTCCTCCCAAAGTACACAAACACAAGCACTCAGACACCCAACAGCCATCCACCTCACAACAGCATCCACCCCATGCACCTACACCCAAAGTCAGCATACAGACACCTCCTACAACCACTCCCTCTTTGTCCACTCCCAAACCTTCACCCTCTTCCCGCCCAAATGTCCCTAAAAAGCTTTTCCTCTCCACTGTTGACCTCTTCCATACCCTCCTGTAGTGCTTTCCTCTTATCTAGTTTCTAAGCACTAACATAACACAACAGAAATGCACTTCTGAGGTCAAAGAAGACTTTTATTGTTGTTAATTCTTCCCCAACCCCAATTTTTATGTATGACGAATTAGTAGCTTTCAAGTCCGCGTTAATCAAACAAAATATATCAGTTTGCAATATACACAGCAGGTTATATTTATAAGATATTGAATGCAAAGCAAAACAAATACTTCACCGTGTGGGAACTATTCACAGCTTCATCTTTCTAAGGTCTGCAAGCTGATGACCCCTGTCAGCCGCGAGAAAGAGATTCATCTACCCACACGGGATTGCTGGCAGCTGGCACCAAGCTCCAGCACGAGGTCCGGCAGATTCGAATCTGAATCTCTGCAGCCTGTGTCATTTGTTACAAAGGTGTGCCCCCTCCTCTCAGACCTGGGAAACTGAGCAAGCCTTTTGGAGACTGGCCAGGTCTCCAAGACTACTCCTGTTCCCAAGCTCAAGCAGAGAGAACAACACCCATGTACTCTCTCTTATCATGTCTAGTCTACTGTGAGAAAAACATCTTGGTTCTCTGGTGCAAAAACACAGCTTGGAAAAATACAGCTTGGATTCTCAACTGCAATGTCTAACTCCACGTTAAAGGCAATAGGCAGCTAACCTAAGTATCAAATGCAATGTCTAGTGTCATGTCAAAGCCAATAAGCATCTAAGCTGAATACAAAATGCAATGTCTTATATCATGTCAAAGCCCATAGGCAGCTGAGCTGAATACAAAATGTAATATATGATATCATGTCAAAGCCAATAGGCAGCTGAGCTGAATACAAAATGCAATATATAATATCATGTCAAAGCCAATAGGCAGCTGAGCTGAATACAAAATGTAATATATGATATCATGTCAAAGCCAATAGGCAGAATATCTAATAGCATGTCAAAGTCAATAGGCAGCTAAACTGAATACATCATGTCAAAGCCAATAGGAATGCAATGTCAAAGCCAATAGGCGGCTAGACTGGATACAGCATGTCAAAGCCAATAGGCAGAATACAGAATGTAATGGCTAATGCCATGTCAAAGCCAATAGGCAGAATACAGAATGTAATGACTAATGCAATGTCAAAGCCCATAGGCGGCTAAACTGAACAAAACATACCATGTGCTACTGGTGAAGATTGAGCAACTAATATGCGCAGCGGTGAAACACAAAGTCATTGGTCAAAACAAACTCCATCAAATGGCAGTACATTCCGCCCTTTGACCAATGAATTTTTGTTTCACATATCTCTTGTTTCAAACAAAAACAAAAAAAACATAACAAAAAAAAAAACATTATCAGCCAATCAGATTTGAATGATCAAAGCAATCCCTGTAAAGCAATAGAAGTGAATTAACACATTGATCTCATAACCTTTCACATCAGATACATCTACATAGAAAAGACTGGGCAATTTTTATACTCTGAAGGATTCTCTAATTCAACAGTGTTAGCAATTTGATGTGGCATGAGTTCTACTCATGTAAAGATGCACGGTCCACCTGAAAGGTTTGCTGGAAGGTAAGCAAAAGTCAGAGTTCCATACGAGAGGGAAAAAAAAAAAAAAAAACACAGCTTAGTTCCAGTGGAAGAATGCAATCAAACAAGTTGAACTTGAACTGAAGGCGCAGTTTGCGCAAAATGGATCCATGGTGCTGGCACTTTACTCAGCCAGGTTCAGGTTGGGGGTTCGGTCCCTTCCCCGACCCCACACGCACACACTGGAAAGGGGACCACACAGCACACTCAGGGACAGTGGCGAAACGTGGTAGGATCTGCAAAAGAAACAAGTATGACTTTTCTTGCAAATAACATTTTTCATTTAAACTGCACCCTTCCTCTTTCTTTCCCTGTTTTATAATCAGCAGGACGTTTTTGAGGCCCTTTGTTATATTTTCTGCAGGTTCTGGAGGATCACTTGGGGCTTCAGCCCACACATCAGCACTGAGGTTTTTATCTGCTGCGCCACAGCTTCCCTTTTCTTGCACTGTCAGAAGGGCTGGGGCAGACTCCTTCTTTACCAAACCTCCATTCACTGCACTTTTGTCAATTTGGGCCATTCTGTCTCCAATTTGTATGAATGAATCAGATTCTTTTCTAGGTATCAGCATAATTTCGATTTTTCCTTGGTAATTTGCAACAATCACTCTCCCTAAAACCTGATCACTTTGCCATTTCTGTCCTGGTAACTTTCCTCTCCCCAACTGCTCTGTGACTGCTTGCATGACAGATTGCTTTTGTGCGTGCTGCACAGTTTTTATCAAATCTAGGGGAATGTGCATCTCTCTCATCTCTGCCCACCTGTAAGTGGCCTTTTCTCTCAGCTGTTCACATTTCTGGGGCACCCACTTAGCCATCCCCACTAAGGGAGAATTCTGGGTGAACACTTCTCTCTCTGAATTTTTCTCATTAACATCTGCAAGGTAATTGAACCAGTTAGGTGCTAAAACATTAGCAATGGACCAAAAATCAGCGTAAAAATGACACATCTCACGTAGCTCTTGCTTTAAAATCTGACACACATTATACAACGCTGTTCCTTCTACTGTGCCAGAAAGCAACATTTCAGTCAATGAATCATTAGTAAAACAAACATGCTTTTTATCTTCAGTAGACACGAATTCAAATGGTGCACACAATTTCACAGGTAATTCTTTTACCTGTGGTACTCTAGCCCTGTCTTGCAAGTACCAGATCCATTGTATGATTCTATCTAGGGGCACTATTTTCTTTCCTTGTTCTTGATTTACATGTACATCAGTTTTTCCTTCTTGCACTGCGCAAAAACCTAAAGTCTGCATTATTTCATTTGCCAAATCACAAGCGCGCAACTGCATATAATTTTTCACAGTGACCATATACAAAAGTGTTAGGATTTCTCTCAAATGAGGGCTATTCTTTTTCCAAAAATCAAACAAGCTAATGAAACTCGGTGTCTTTCTCTAAAATCTTTCGTTTTACTTGTGCATTTTGCAACGGTAACTCGTAAATCACATTCTGAGCTCTCTTCGTGTTATCAGTTAAGGAATGCATTTTGTCTGCCAAAAACCCTGGCTCACACGAAAACTCAAAGCAGCTCGGAGCTGTCTTAACCCCCTCATTACTGGAATGGGACAAGAAACATTCTTCAAAAACAGCCCTTTTATAACTTTCAGTCGGGCTAATTTGCTCACGTAAATTCCTATTTTCATGTTCCAACTTCCTACATTTCTCCTGCATTTCTCTGTAAGCAGATAAAGGTATCCAGACCTTTCTGTCATCATTACTTCCAAAAGACACGTTTTCTACATATGTACAACAGGAATTATTTCTCAAAACACCATCAGGCATTTTAGCTACACATGCATTTTCTTCTGTAATTCCCCAAACAGAAAACAATTCACAGTTTTTCGTAGCACCATCAAGCAGTTTACCAATACATGCATTCCCAGACATGGTCTTCTCAGACATGGTCTGCCGTGCTTCTGTGATTCTCCAAACAAAAAAAAACAATTTCTGTAATTCTCCAAACAACAAAAAAAACAATTACACTTTTAAAGTGTGCACTTCGAAATCTACCAACTCGTCAACACCCTCTTAATCACCTCTTAATGACCGACCCCACGACTCCTGGTACCAATTGTAGTGCTTTCCTCTTATCTAGTTTCTAAGCACTAACATAACACAACAGAAATGCACTTCTGAGGTCAAAGAAGACTTTTATTGTTGTTAATTCTTCCCCAACCCCAATTTTTATGTATGACGAATTAGTAGCTTTCAAGTCCGCGTTAATCAAACAAAATATATCAGTTTGCAATATACACAGCAGGTTATATTTATAAGATATTGAATGCAAAGCAAAACAAATACTTCACCGTGTGGGAACTATTCACAGCTTCATCTTTCTAAGGTCTGCAAGCTGATGACCCCTGTCAGCCGCGAGAAAGAGATTCATCTACCCACACGGGATTGCTGGCAGCTGGCACCAAGCTCCAGCACGAGGTCCGGCAGATTCGAATCTGAATCTCTGCAGCCTGTGTCATTCGTTACAAAGGTGTGCCCCCTCCTCTCAGACCTGGGAAACTGAGCAAGCCTTTTGGAGACTGGCCGGGTCTCCAAGACTACTCCTGTTCCCAAGCTCAAGCAGAGAGAACAACACCCATGTACTCTCTCTTATCATGTCTAGTCTACTGTGAGAAAAACATCTTGGTTCTCTGGTGCAAAAACACAGCTTGGAAAAATACAGCTTGGATTCTCAACTGCAATGTCTAACTCCACGTTAAAGGCAATAGGCAGCTAACCTAAGTATCAAATGCAATGTCTAGTGTCATGTCAAAGCCAATAAGCATCTAAGCTGAATACAAAATGCAATGTCTTATATCATGTCAAAGCCCATAGGCAGCTGAGCTGAATACAAAATGTAATATATGATATCATGTCAAAGCCAATAGTCAGCTGAGCTGAATACAAAATGCAATATATAATATCATGTCAAAGCCAATAGGCAGCTGAGCTGAATACAAAATGTAATATATGATATCATGTCAAAGCCAATAGGCAGAATATCTAATAGCATGTCAAAGTCAATAGGCAGCTAAACTGAATACATCATGTCAAAGCCAATAGGAATGCAATGTCAAAGCCAATAGGCGGCTAGACTGGATACAGCATGTCAAAGCCAATAGGCAGAATACAGAATGTAATGGCTAATGCCATGTCAAAGCCAATAGGCAGAATACAGAATGTAATGACTAATGCAATGTCAAAGCCCATAGGCGGCTAAACTGAACAAAACATACCATGTGCTACTGGTGAAGATTGAGCAACTAATATGCGCAGTGGTGAAACACAAAGTCATTGGTCAAAACAAACTCCATCAAATGGCAGTACACCTCCCCCCCCCGTCCTTCACGTCGGGCCAGGGTGGTGAGAACCCGAGCGAGCACCTCAGCCTCCCAGTCCACGGCCACAGTAGTGTCGACAGCTACTACAGGTGGGAAAGGCTCCAGGGAACCAGCCATCAGCACTGAAAGTGTGCCTGCACCAGCTGCCAAGGGGAAGGGCAAGGAGGCACCACCAGCTGCCAAGGGGAAGGGCAAGGAGACACCACAAGCTGCCAAGGGGAAGGGCAAGGAGGCACCACCAGCTGCCAAGGGGAAGGGCAAGGAGGCACCACCAGCTGCCAAGGGGAAGGGCAAGGAGGCACCACCAGCTGCCAAAGGGAAGGGCAAGGGGCTTGCACCAGCAGGCAGGAAGGACAGGAGGCCTTGGGCTGGGACTGATTCTGAGCCCCCACCACCAGCACTGCCACCACCAGCAGCAGCAGCCCCAGTAGGCAACTGTCTGAGGTTGCAGGGTATGGGCTGGAGCCTCCCCCCACCACTGCCAGCCCCGACACCACCCCCTCCACTGCCACCACTGAGCAGTCGTCACCGCCAGCGGGCATTGTGTAGTTCTGCCTCCTGTAGGTGTGACACTCAGGTGAGAGACTGTGACCTTGCACTCCCCAAGTGCTGCCCCCCTCCAGAACCAGTGGAAGAAGCCATCCACTCACTGCATCCTTGCCAGGATGAAGTACACTGGGCACAAGCCCCCCTGCCCCTGCCAAAGGGAAGGGCAAGGGGCTTGCACCACAGGCAGGAAGGACAGGAGGCCTTGGGCTGGACTGATTCTGAGCCCCCACCAGCAGCAGCAGCCCCAGTAGGCAGCCGTCTGAGTTTGCATGGGATGGGCTGGAGCCTCCCCCCACCACTGCCAGCCCCGACACCACCCCCTCCACTGCCACCACTGAGCAGTCATCACCGCCGGCGGGCAGTGTGTAGTTCTGCCTCCTGTAGGTGTGACACCCAGGTGAGAGACTGTGACCTTGCACTCCCCAAGTGCTGCCCCCCTCCAGAACCAGTGGAAGAAGCCATCCACTCACCGCATCCTTGCCAGGTTGAAGCACACTGGGCACAAGGCCCCCTCCAGAACCAGTGGAGAAGCCATCCACTTGAGAGACTGTGGCCTTGCACTCTCCAGGACCAAGCAGTGGGCAAACCACCCACTTGAGAGACTGTGGCCTTGCACTCCCCAGGACCAAGCAGTGGGCAAACCACCCACTTGAGAGACTGTGGCCTTGCACTCCCCAGGATGTAGCACAGGGCATGTAGCCCCCTCCAGGACCAGTGGTTTTGTACCATCTTCTGGCTGTGGTGCCCCCCCTTCTCTGTCCCCCTGAGGTGCCTGTGTATTTTCGACCTAATGCCCCTGCAGTGTTCTCTCCGTGTTGTTGCAGGAGTGAGCTGGGGCCTTGGCCTATGTGTAGTGGCCCTTTGGCCCACGGACATTGAGGACTGGGCAGTGTCCTCCATTTGCATATGTGTATATGCTGTTTTGATTTAGAAGCACGTATTTCTACTATTTTATCTTATTACACTCACTTTAATCAATTCCTTTTATCCTTGCATTATTCCTGAGGGGTACAGGGTGGATATGTAATGTAATTGCATTTGTTTGTGTGTATGGTGTTAGGGGTGGGGGTGTTGCGGGTTGTGTGTGTGTGTCACTCTCTTTTTCCTCCCCCCTCCCTTGTGTGCTAGGAGGCAGTACTCACCGTGGTCGTTTTCGCTGGCGTTGATGTTCGTAATGCATGAAGAGGTATACAAGCATGGGGAAGATGTGCAACTTAGGCTCCATGGCGTTGTGGTTGTTCCCTGAGTCTCCAGTCCTTTGACTTCTGTGTACTGTTTCCGCCATGCTTTTGATGTCGGTGGTACTGCCCCAGAAAAGGTGGCGGATAGGCTTGTCTTAATACAGTGGGCGGAACATTGTCTTCCTCCTGGCTATTGGTGGTTACCGCTGTGGTGCTTGTTGCTACCGCTGAGGCGGTCATTGTCTTAAAGTGGCTCTCTGTCTGGGCGGTTTCCGCCATGGTCATAATTCCATTTTTGTTACCGCCGACCTGTTGGCAGTATTACCACCGCTTTATCACTGACCGCCTGGGTTGTAATGAGGGCCTAAGTCTGAACATAGAAATCTTCACAGCAACGTCGTCCAGTGGCTCCCTGACAATGATGCTCTCCTTGGAAACCGTCTCCAGACTTGCTCTGCTGAACATTACCTTCTTAGAATTCATTTTTCTCACAATTTCATCTAAGCCTGAGTGCAGACTGGGCCTAACCCACTTCCAGTAACCACTCCTTCGTGGTCGGCCATTTTTTAATTTTTTATTTGGACCCGGTCTCTCGCGACTAGATATCCGTGATTGGAGCTTTCATCATTTCAGCACTAGTTTGTACTATAAACTTTAAAAATGCATAACTCTGGTTCTATTGAGTGGATTTTTGTAGTGTTTATGTCAAATAATTTACTAAAATTTACCTTACTTTTCTAAACTGATGTGGGATGATCCTTGTGTTGTGTTTTCACTTTATTACTGCTTGTGTGCTGCATAAACACTTTACAAACTGCCTCTAATTAAGCTTGACAGCTTTCGTGCCAAGCTACCAGAGGGTTAAGCACAGGTTAATTTAGTGACTTGTGTGGTTCACCCTTACAGCAGTTGTGGCTGTTTCTTAAAATAGGGGTCACCCCCATTCAACCAACAACCAAGTTTCTCACATGATCAATTTGAGCCAACCAGTCGTCCAGTCGGAGCAGAGTCCACAGTAGATGGAGTCTTCCCATCTTGAAATGATGGTAAATCAGCCACCCGTTTAGCTCCCTGAGAGTTATGACCAGTCGTTGTCCTCAGTCTCTTTTCCACCAAGATAAGGTTGCTCACAAACCCATTTGGATATATTTTGGTAGGGGATGTAGCCCTTTTTGTCAATAGGTTTGAGATCTCATGGTCAATAAGACCTACATCCCAAACCGAGAAGGAAGGCAGTTTTGGTCTATGTGGTTGGAATGGAGAGTCGTAGAATTCTATGTCTAATCCTTGCACCCTCTGTAGGATCCTCGAATCAGTTGTTAGCGCAGTCCATGTGCGTTAAGTGTGCCAGATGACCCCCACCTCTAAGAGGGAAGAAGGGAGAACTCTTACCAGAATTTGCTTTAGGCTTGGATCAATGGGGGTTACCACTGGCCCCTCCATGTTTTGGAAAGCTTTGTGAGAGAAAGAAGCCCCCAAATCTGGTCTGGTTCTGCTGGTGGCCTCATCTGGAGGCTTGGCCTCTCATTGGGGCTTGGGACAGATAGCAGCCAGTCAAACGCCCTCTAACATGACCGGCCCCTGGGAAAACCTCTGGGGAGAAGATTTTCTCCATGGAGGCTTTTGTCTTATTTAGTGACATGAACGTGGAAACAAATTTCCCTAGCTTGTTAATGAACAGGTGCCTGAACAGGCCCCCTTGGGCTGTTGCTTCTGCCTCCAAGATTGCCAGGTCCCCAAGCTTCGGATCCACCTTCATGAGCAGGAGCCAGTGTCTTTCAGTAGATAAGGCACAGTTTTCAGTACCCAAGAAGATTAATACTTTAGGGGAAATCATGGAATCAGAATTTTTAGCCTCTTCTCCCATAGCCAAACTTTTAGTGAAGGGGCCAGTAATGTCCAACAATCTATCCTGGCATAACCTCCAGAAGCGGTGGATCCCTTTCTGTTGGCCCCTAATGTATTTGCCTATGAATGTGGTCATTCTTGTATCAATTTCTAGGGTCATGACTACTCTCACTTCCAGGGCCGGGCAGGGCAATCTGCCCTGAGGCAGGCTCCAACCTCCTTCTCCTGGGGAGTTACAGAGGTGACCTTCCACGCAGGTGGCCACTTTTTGCTCTGCAGTCCACAGTCATCCTGTTTCTTGGGCTGAATGACCAGGGCACATCCTCAGGGTCTAGAGGGGCCTGGGTCCCCACATCTGAGTCCTCCACAGAGTCATTTTCAGGGTGGTCTTGGGTGGAAGATGGCAACAGAAGATCCCTCAAGTGTTGGTTCCCAAACATAGGATGTCTTCATCAAGGCTGTCATGTGTAGATGCTGTTTGGGACAAGAAGCTGTCTTTGAGTCTGTCGAAGGCATCCAGATCGATGCCTTGCTCACATAGCCTTTAGCCCGACTTTTTTGTGTGGTTGGTCCTTCCACCTTTTGGGCAGGATGGGTCCCAGGGTTGGTCTAGGCTTAAACATTGGGGCGCCAGGGATACATAAGCTAACCTCATGAGCTTCCTTTCTAAGGGCTCATAGTTAAGGCCACTGCCTGATATATGGAGTTGCCTACCACCTCACAGAATTCATCCTCAGAAGGAGGATGGACACATATTCCTTCACCACATAGGAATCATCTGACCTATAAATGATCCCAAAGTACTGGTGGCAGAGGCATTACATATATAGGTTCCTAGGAGGCTGATAGAGGACTCCAGTGGACTTTAAATGGGTTCTATCCTAGGACGACCCGTCCTGTGCTGTCTGAGTGGTTAAAAGGTCTTGGTGTTGGACACACAATGCAGTGATTACAATACTTAAGTCCCTTAAACGTGATGCAGAGCGATACAGATCCGCTGACTGTGGGAGTGGACACCGTCAGTGAGTTTTAGCAGAATACAGACCCTCACGAAGGCGTTGTGCTGCTGGCCAGGCAGAAGAGACCAAGGATAATGCTCCGATCTTGTTATGAAATGGAGCTCGGCCTGCCGATTGCAGAGCTGTTGTCAACACAACATTAGGCCAGTAAACAAGGACCAGGAGGCTAGCACACTTATCTGAAGGCTGCTGGAGCAGTGATGAAAGTTGGAGCATAGAAAAGGGCGACAGTGTGTAACAGGGCACAAAAATCTGTAATTGGGTGAAGTTTTCTGTGTTCCTTTGCCTTTGTCTCATGGGAAAGGTAGTTTTTTCCATAGTTCTTTAAAGGTTGCTGTATGAATAAAAGTGAAGAAAAAAAGCATAATTCTCGCCTAATATAGAATTTTCTGTGGGGGTAAACACCTGGTCCGTAAGTTTATAATGAAGTTGCACACTATTAGCGTCAAAGCATTTTAAATATCTGAAGGTGATATTCAGTTATCTATTTGCACATTAGTTGATGCTATTGTATTCTGTCCACATGCATCGGAATTGAAGCAATGGTTTTCATGGTTGTCTTTACCAACTGTTTTAACACTACGGAAACATGTCTTAAAACACTTCTGTGACATTTATGTATTTCTAATCTACTCCTCTCACCCCTTCTTCCCTTTTGATGGTGATATACTTTTTCTACTTACTCCCACTTTTATTACAGTCACTTTTTCACCCCTTCAACTCTCTCCCTCAGCCACATCCATACTCTCTCATCCACACACTATCATCCACACACTATCCTCATGCACATTCAAAACCTCACATTAGCTTACCACTCCTTGCTTATAGTTACCTCATTCACACCTTGACCCTTCCCACATCCATGTTCTCATCCACTGTCCATCTTCCTGCTTACCCTAACCTTCCTCTCAACTCATCCTCTGTCTTGCCTCCAATCCATCTATTTTCTCACACCTTAGCCACTCTCTCATCAGCATCTGCTCTCTCACGCCCTGCTCTTCCAGTTTATGGATTCATCCACTCAAACCCCACTGAAACTAAAGCCAAAAGAAAATTGTAGATTCAGTGTTTAATCAACAAATTAAAGACGCACATGAGGTTTCGACAATCAGTACCTATTATAGTAAGAAACTTTATGTACCGCTTCCTTGTTAGTCTGACTTTTCAGGTCTAGGCACCCAATAAAGAGTTATACTCCAAGCCCCTCTCCTGACGGGAACAGACTTGTTTCGGTAAATGTAGCTTTATTACATTTATAAATTGCACTGACCATTTACTGTTTCATAGCATCATGAGCAGGAAGCATTAGACACTTTCACGTCTAAATAATTTTGGAACATAAATACATAGTAGCAGACCTTTGGCACCAAGGAAATATAGAAATTTCATAACAGTTGGATGTCTCTGAAAGGCTGAGGTTCTGGGTAAATTCAATCCTTTGTCTCAGGTGTCTGCTCGGAGAGATTGGAACGGATGCTTTTAGATCCCTTCTCTCTACTCGCACTATTTCCAAGTGTCTCCTGAAGCAAATTATTGGGATTGTATGCACATGCTGGTACTTATCTGTATGCCTTAAAGAAAAGAACTATCATGTTACTTTTTAAGGACATGTTTATCCTTTCGGTGTTATTTCCCCTAGAAGTCCAGAAGGGTTACCAGTCACCATGACTTAATTCCCAAAGCTTGCACTTGAAACTGATAGGGCAGCAGTCGGGTACAGAAATATGTCTGCTGACTGACATGAAGAGTTAATCTTGCAGATGGAGTATCCGGAATGATTTTAGAGATAGGGATCTATAGTTGAAAGGCATGAACACCTGCATGTGTGTGAGAATAAGAAGTGAAGTGGAGGAATTAGATAATACATTGTTAACACCACATTAACAGTGTGTGAAGAAGAAGTTCCCCATAACAGGAGACTAGTCCCATGCTGAAACGTGTCCCATGGAGGAGGGCAAGGTTTAACTCTGGTGTTTTATACAAGGTCTATTATGGTCGAGGATCAATTGTAGAGATAATGCAGGTTCAGAGAAATATTACAGAGAACACCTTTGGGCAACATACAGCTAAATTAGGCAGTGATAAAAGTAAATTGCATGTCTGGCCTTCTTGAAAAGCCACTGACTTTACAACAACCCTTCTTTCCGTCTGTCTCTAAGAGAACACTTTTTGAGTTTAAGACTGTTATATTTTTTGGGGGAGAAATTGACACCCTTTTTTTCTTTATTTTGCCATTAGCACAAAAATGTATTTACATTATGATCGCACACTATGCATTTGGTAAGCCTGAAGTGGCAGTCACTGAAAATAAAAATTATTGCACTAAAGTATTCAATTTTCTTCGTGATTTGAGACTTTTGGAATATTACTTGATAAACATATGTATTATGATTTCTCCTACTTGCCCAAAGCTTAAAAAGATATCACACTCAGTATGCTTTGAACTAAGAGACTTCCTCCGTAAGTACTTTCTAACAGCATGAACCTTTCTCTGACAGACAAGTTGTCATGCTATAGTGACAATGCCCGTATTGACTTCGTCACTTGTTTTTAAGTAGGTTGAATAACAAAGCAAGAGTTACACATGCCAGCAAGGACACAGGGAGTTCAACTGATTTTAGCAGGAGCCCGACATTTTTTTAGGAGCCCATTCTCGCTCTCAGGATATAAGAAGTTCAAGCTTTGCAAAAGAGGTGAGCTAGAAAAGGTACCCTATTTGACAACTCCAGGAAAACTATTATTTTTCTTTCCTTTTTTTAAATGTGTTTTTTATTAAAAGATTTAGCAATAAAGTAAGAAAGAAAGTGTTGACCTGAACATATCTTTACCACCAAGAATCACATGCACTACCTTGATAACTTCTTTCAAGCCTAGCCCTCTTGACATAATACCCTAATATGTTCTCCTCATGACTGAGAATAGACTAGTAAGGACAAGGTTCAATTTGACCATAAGCATAGTAAACAAATCCAATTGAAAGCAGTCATTCATGATGGGTTACAGTTGTAGATATTCTTCCATACCTTCCATGACGAGACTATGTTTGACATATTAACCCATATGATGCTTACTTCCATGTCCCCATAAAATGAAGATAAATGTATTTCCTGGAGTTCACGGAAGAGAGAGATCCATGGCAGTTAAGTGTGTTTTTTTTTTTTTTGCCCCTAGATCTGCCCTGCAGGTGTTTATCAAATGCATAGCTCTGGAAATGGTGCACTTATAACGGCAAGAAGTTGTATGCACCCCTGTACCAAACACTTGTACCAAACAATTATTTATAATTGTTCAAGTTGCTTTATTGATGATCCTGTCATTCCACGCTCCAGACCGGTAACTTGGATCGACATAGCCACTCTGACATAAAAAAAAGCTTTTCATAGCTTTCCTTCATTTACATTCTGGGCAAGTAAATCCCTAGGGCAAAGCATTTTACCCAACACAGCAGCTAGTATTATTTTCTTACTCCTAGATTATTTTCAGCATCTCTATTTTTCACTTACTCATGCTCGCAAAAACAGTTAACATACCTTTCCCAATCGATGATGCCGAGTCTTTCTGTTTCTCTACTTGTGGTTTTCAGTACAAATGTTGTACCTAAATTGCTCAAAAAATTGTAAAGAGATAATTTCGTGCAACAAATTAACTCCGGTAAAAATAGTTAAAACGTAGGTACATTAAAACTGATAACTCTTGGCGCCCCAGTTGTGGTGAAAAAGATAGGGAGGAGCATGGCATTTGTGCAAGTCTGAGATATACAGCAAGATAAGAAGGGAGGCCGGTGTTAGGCCCCTTTCCATTTTAACAGCCGTTTGAAATGTATGTGTGCTCCTTACCTTACCTAAACGTGTGTCGTCAGCCTTAATGTCGCCCTTTCCAGCCAAAGGCATTAGGAAATGGTCATCTGCTACAAATACTAGTTGGTTCTTTAATGTAACATACGTTTGAGGAAGTAACAAACATTCTGTAGTTGAAAACAATTAATGGAAGCACTTTTGTTCCCTTGGAGTAATACCTTTGTTTTGCCCATGCCTAGTGAGAATTTTCCATTTGGATTTCAGTAACGTTTTAAGCTAAAGGTTGCCATTTTTGTAAACAGGCAAGATTGAACTTCTTGCCATGAGGGTGGAATATGCCTTAAGCTAGTTAATATTTCAAACGTATTTCAGATCAGCACCCATTGCTTTATATCCTTCAGGACAGCCAATTGCACCCCTTCTGATCTTTCTGTGCTGGAAGATTTAGCATCTTCTAACCACAGGCTTGTAGACACTCTGAACCAGTATCTCTCTGAATAAGTAACTCTGTGTATTGAAATAACTGGTTAGAATGGCGCATGGGTAGATTTTGGAAAGTGTAGAGCAGTTTGGATAGGTCTATCATTTTGTAAAAATCAGTCCTGCCCAGGATTTAGGGAGGTTGAGCAGTCCATCTGTACAAACCCTTGTCCAAATTATCCATGTGGAAGACAATGTTTAGATCATAACTCTCATAAGGGGACAATGTTATATTGATTGCCAATCATTTGTAGCTACCAACCCTGACGGTTGTTTTCCAGTGTGTCTCCAGCTCAGGATCTGTCTGGGATCAGTGCTTATTTATCCCAATTCACAGTCAAACTGCAGCTCCTCTGTGTTACTCAAGAATGTTTACAATCCATTCCCTAGTTGTGATGACATCTTGTGTAAATAAGAAGATGTCATCAGTGTAGAACCTCGGTTAGCAAAGTTCACCTGTAACCCCTCAGAAGTGCATCCATTCTAACACACTCTGTTAATGACGCTATTGGGAAGGCAAACAAGTAGTATAGTGGGCATATCTGCTTTGTGCCCACACAGTTGAGAAACTGTCTAATAGCACACTATTAATTCACACTCGGCCTCATATTTCTGACTATGGTGTTTTCAGTTGTGCTATGAATTAAGGCGAAAATACCATTTTGTTAATCCTTGAAACAGAAAGACTTGGTTAATGAAATTGAAGGTCTTTTTCAAAGTTGGTATTGGTCGGCGCAAGAGGTCCTTCACGTTCATGATTTCTGGCTAGTGCTGATTGCAAGTATGTTAGACTTTGTGTGGTGCTGTTTTGATCCTGGTGTATGAGGCACATGATGACTCTTGCCAACCAGTTTTTGAGAATTTTTTAGAATACTTTGATCTCAACATTGATGTTGTATATCTTTCAATAAGATGGAGGGATGCTCTGGGGGTGGGAGTAGTTCTATTGTTTTGGAATCTACACTCATTGTCCCATGTAGGTGGTTGAGCAGTCTTTCTCTTTGAGCTGCTCCGTTAAGTCGTTAGTAGGTGTGGCTTTAGAAGGGAAGTAAATCTGTTAAAACTACTCCACTGGAAAGCCATTGAGACCAGGGCCCTTCCATAATTGCGTTCCTGTGACAGGAAACAGCTCTGAGTATGGAGCCAGTGTAAGAATTGTAATCAAGTCACTTTCCAAATATGCACATCATTAGACAACTTCAGGCGAAGAGCACACTTTGTTTGGGTTCATGTAGCAAAAGCCTCGAATTATCAGACAAAACAAGTTCATGGAACTACTCCTGCATCTCTTTATTAAGGACTTCTTAAGGAGATTACTAACTGGGTATTTCCCAAGACGCTAGTTTTGGAGATCTATGTGATGCCTACTTAACTTGTGTCCAATCCATTTGAGCATATCCTTTCTGGTTTTTTTTGTAATCTTTCCTTGTAGGTATGAAGTCAGCCGCAAGGGTCAATGGAATTCAGGCTTTGCCTTTTGGACAGCAGTTAGTCAATTTCAACATTGATAAAGTTTCACTCAGGTTTTCCGAGGTCTCAGAAATGTATCATTAAATCCTACAATACTACCTCCAGTGCTCTATGAACGCTTGTATGGTAGCGCAGAAAGCTTCTGAGCAAGATAGTTGCTATTTAATACATAAGAAAAAAGTCTTGCAGCAGTTTGTTTATCTAACACTGCATGGTGACAGTTTAGAGCTATGTGAAGGTGTTCAGTTTCAGGTACTTTCCTGATTTTTGTTTTCCAAAGAGGACACACAAGTACAAAAAATGTCTGAATATTATATTCATATATTTACTGGCTATAGGAATCATTAAAAGATCCATTGCTGGAGAGCACCCAGCTACTTTAAATTGAGCTCTCTATCATTGACATTTTTTACACTCTCACGCAACCTGTTTGTGCTTGAGTATTTGGTAAGAGTCTGGGGAAGGAGTAAGCTGAGTTTGGTTAAACAGAGCTCACATAGCTGACCGAATTTCTGACTTCAGAGAAATATCCACACAATAAACATTTTGGTTCAATATCTATAATAACTGATTTTACCCCAGGTGTCTATCCTGACATTGCTTAATATAAAAAAATGAATGCAAATATACAAAAGTTTACAGTAACTTAATTTTGTGCTTGTGATATAATGCTGAAGCTAAAAGATGATTGTTTCTCCAAAATGAACTGCATCTTTTTTGGGTAATAGTCAAAAGACCTATTTGGGTCAAATCATAAGTAGTTACTGAATAAAGATTTGAAACCTGCACAGTGAGATGCCTTTCTAAATTGTGAGTAGTTGTGTGAATACTTCCGAGTGAATTGCTTCTGTGGAATGAGGATGCGTCTAAAAAAATGTAAAAGATCTCTAATGGGGTGAAATAAATTTTTTACCAGCCTTCAACACTTTTTGAGTAATGTACAAAGTCTTGGGGTCACTAGTGGTGAAAGTTGAAATATGCACCCTAGTAAAGTCTGGCTTTTCATGAACATAAATTTAATTGCATAAAAGAGATAGTGAGACAAAATGATTCGACTTCACTAAAAGGCTTTATGTCTAATTAGTCCTAATTAGTGCTTGACTCATTCTCAATAGGTATTAAAATTGGTAGCTTAATTGATTGCCCTATTATATTTTTAGTAGCGACCATAACTAACAACTGTTCTTGAGACAATCTCTGTTCTTCAAAGTCTCAACTGAGTAGTATTTCCTACTTAACAATCAGAGGTTTCTAAAACAAACATTTTCATGCTTATGTTTGTTGACACCTAAGGTACGGCCAGCAGTATCAAAGGTTTAGCTCACAGCATAATGTAAACTTTGTTTAACTTGGGAATTACATGCCTACTTAACAAAACAATTGTTCCTATTGTTTTCAATTTGCAGGGAAAGACGGGCGAATTGAATCAGATATTGAATGAGGTGAAGTCCATGCAAGAGAAGGCCATTATGTTTCAGCACGAGCGAGATCAAGTCATGATGGCTCTTAAACAAAAGCAAATGGAAAATGGAGCACTACAAAATGATGTATGCTATATAAATATTAAAGACATCTTTTGTATTTGTAGGTGATCTAACTGCTTTGTGAATGAAAAGTTAATGTATTTCTGAAAGCTGTTAAGGAAGTGGAGAGCCTGATACCTAGCAGGAGAAGTGTGCAGGTGGTAGGGCCTTGTACCGTAGAGGAGTGCCCAGAAATTACACTTTAACAAGAGTTTTATCCTTACTGTGTGTTGGTGGATGAAGAGTATTTTCCGGGCAGATATCTTGGGGTATGGGTGTTTAAGCCCCACAAACCACCTTGAAGCAAATTCCAACAGCCATTGTTTGCAAGTGCAAGGATCTGCAAACATGTGAGCGGTGGTTTCTCCGAGACCAGTTATGTCACAAATTGCTACATTCCTGGCTGTTTGAATTTAGGTTTTGAGGAGAATGCTGTAAATAGAGCATTGACCGGTGGATATTGACCGGTGCTCCTTTAAATGAATAAAACTGAGAAGCATAAGAATGTTTAAGTTTCTTCAGTTGGTGGAAGCAGCTACATAACACTGTGGTAATCTGAGGATTTAGTATTGGGTGAGTCAAGTATCTCTCCTGGCTTTAACTTTGTATGTTATTTCTATCTAAAGGGAAAAAGATTTGGGGATTTGAAGTATTTTGTGTCCTTTAGTTTTCAAAGATGAAAATTTCTTTGAGTTGTCGGCTGAATACTCCTTTTTGTCAGGTATGACTGAGTATTACATAAGAGATTTTTAAAAATCTCAATCGGGGGAAGACAATATAGATTTATTTTTTCAAATTAGGCCACTACCTGAAAGCCCGGAATTGGACAATTTGTGGGATTGAGGTGTGCGATGAAAGAAAAGTGCAGAAAACTGTAGTTTCCTTCCAAAGTGAGAAACAGTGGTTGACGCTGATCTGCACACTCAAAACTATACAAAGGGCCTGAGCTATTGCACGACTCTGTTTGTTATCATGACAAAATGGCATTCTATACAGTAGAATCTACATCTTTTCAGTGGGTTTATCCGGTTTGAGTGAGGGTATGATTGTGTTTAGGGTGCAGAGTTGTGGGTGAGTAGATAAACACTGTGAGATTGTGAAAAACAGGATATCGAGAATGTGAAAGAACTGCACTGATAGAGGAATTTCGGCAAAACGTGTCTTAAAGACTGTTTCAATAAATGCTTTCATATCATCATAATTTACTTATATAGATCCAACTTTTACGTGACAAGGAGCAGCGTTTAACGCAGGAGTTGGAAAGGTTGAGAAACCATCTCCTAGAGATGGAAGATTCTTACACTCGAGAAGCTTTAGCTGCTGAGGACAGAGAGGCTGCTTTGAGGAAGAAAGTCACGGTATTGGAAGAAAGATTATTGTTGTCATCAACTGCTGTTGAAAATGCCAGGTAACATTATTGTCCATTTTCTACCTTTTCCTCTGACTTATCATTTTAGTAGTTCTCTATAGATATAACAGCCAGAAATTCATATAAATAATTTAGCCAAAGGGTCCCCTAGAACATTCTCGATATTAGTATCAAAGAAAAAACAGATGGGTTTGGACACAGCATGTTAGCGGATATTCCCTTGCTCTGTCCCCTTGCTACGGAAACCCCCTATAAACTTTTCTGACAATTTCTATGGTATCCTGTATTTGTGCAATGGTGAAACCGTCAGGACCCATCCCCTTTCGGACCCCCTCCTTGACGGAGAAGGTAAGTGATCGTCCACAGGGAGGGGTGAGCGGTGTCTGTGTGTGACTGCATGTGTGGTAGTTTGAAGAGGGGTGGGGTGAATGGTCTTGTCTGCGTGTGTGAGTTCGTGAGTAAGAGGCGGGGTGAGGAGGGTGTAGTATGACTGCAATATGAGGAGGGGGTTGTGAATGCAAGCATGTATGCAATTGAATGTGAATGTGTGCGTGTGTGAGCATGAATGGGGGTGTTCGTGTGCGTTTGCATGGGTGTGCCTGAGCGCGTGTAAGTGCGTGTGTAAGAAATGTTTTTTTTTGTTGGCAGTCAGGTTACCCTCTGTCCAAGCAAGAACCCTCACTCTAGTCAGGGTAAGTCGCACACAATCCAAAATTAGCCTGTGCCCACCCTCTGGTAGCTTGGCACGATCAGTCAGGCTTAACTTAGAAGGCAATGTGTAAAGTATTTGTGCAATAAATCATACAATACCACTATATAGCACCACAAAAATACACCACACAGTGTTTAGAAAAATATATAATATTTATCAGGATAATTGTAGGTCAAAAGGAATAAAGTTGCAAAGTGAATTTGTAAAGATATCACTGGAAAGTGATATAAAGTGTCTTAAGTCTTTAAAAAGCAAACAAAGTCTCTTTCAAGCACAAAGTACCTGGTTTGGAGAGGAAAATCTCAGCAGAGGGCCGCAGAAGAAGAGATATGTGGAAAAATGGTGTGTGCGTCGATTTCTCCCCAGCACACACGGACTTGCGTTGCTATTTTTCACGCGGGGAAGTCGTGCGTCGTTTTCCGGCACGCGGACAGTCTCTTTCTGAGGATCGCGGGGATTACCAGATGTCCCGGGTCTGTGCGTGGATTCTCCTGCTTGTTTTCCGGCTGCGCGTTGTTCTGCGGGGCTGTGCATCGAAGCTTTGCTCTCACGGCAGACGTCGCGTCGATTTCTCCTCTGGAGGTCGGGTGGCGTTGTCCTTGCGTGCGTCGAAGTTCCGGTCGTCCCGAAGGCGTTGTGTCGATCAGCGTCGGTGTGCAGCGTTTTTTTCGCCGCAGAACAAGCCGCGCGTCGAAAATTTCTGCACACGAAGCGTCCAAGTGAAAAAGAGAAGTCTTTTTGGTCCTGAGACTTCAGGGAACAGGAGGCAAGCTCTATCCAAGCCCTTGGAGAGCACTTTCACAGCCATACAAGAGTTCAGCAAGGCAGCAGGTCAACAGCAAGGCAGCAGTCCTTTGTAGAAAGCAGACAGGTGAGTCCTTTGAGCAGCCAGGCAGTTCTTCTTGGCAGGATGTAGTTTCTGGTTCAGGTTTCTTCTCCAGCAAGTGTATGATGAGGTAGGGCAGAGGCCCTGTTTTATACCCAATAGTGCCTTTGAAGTGGGGGAGACTTCAAAGAGTGGCTAAGAAGTGCACGAGGTCCCCTTTTAGTTCAATCCTGTCTGCCAGGGTCCCATTAGGGGGTGTGGCAGTCCTTTGTGTGAGAGCAGGCCCTCCACCCTTTCAGCCCAGGAAGACCCATTCAAAATGCAGATGTATGCAAGTGAGGCTGAGTACCCTGTGTTTGGGGTGTGTATGAGTGAATGCACAAGGAGCTGTCAACCAAGCCCAGCCAGACGTGGATTGTAAGGCACAGAAAGATTTAAGTGCAAAGAAATGCTCACTTTCTAAAAGTGGCATTTCTAGAATAGTAATATTAAATTCGACTTCACCAGTCAGCAGGATTTTGTATTACCATTCTGGCCATACTAAATATGACCTTCCTGCTCCTTTCAGATCAGCAGCTGCCACTTCAACAATGTATGAGGGCAACCCCAATGTTAGCCTATGAAGAGAGCAGGCCTCACAGTAGTGTAAAAACGAATTTAGGAGTTTTACACTACCAGGACATATAACTACACAGGTACATGTCCTGCCTTTTACCCACACAGCACCCTGCTCTAGGGGTCACCTAGGGCACACATTAGGGGTGACTTATATGTAGAAAAAGGGGAGTTCTAGGCTTGGCAAGTACTTTTAAATGCCAAGTTGAAGTAGCAGTGAAACGGCACACACAGGCCTTGCAATGGCAGGCCTAAGACAAGGTTAAGGGGGCTACTTAAGTGGGTGGCACAACCAGTGCTGCAGGCCCACTAGTAGCATTTAATCTACAGGCCCTAGGCACATATAGTGCACATTACTAGGGACTTATAAGTAAATTAAGTAGTCCAATCAGGTATGATCCAAAGTTACCATGTTTAAAAAGGGAGAGAGCATATGCACTTTGGCACTGGTTAGCAGTGGTAAAGTGCGCAGAGTCTAAAAGCCAGCAAAACAGGGTCCAAAAAGTGGAGGAGGCAGGCAAAAAGTTAGGGGTGACCACAGTCAGGTCTAACATGTGTCCCCCCCAGCTGAAAGTGGGGGAGAGCTACCCGACCTCCTGGGAGCTCTCATCGCTAAGGCAGAAGTATCTGGAGAGACCATCAGCATTGGTGTGGTCAACTCCTGGGCGATGCTCCACCGTAAAGTCCATCCCCTGTAGGGAAATGGACCATCTCAAGAGTTTTGGATTCTCACCCCTCATCTGCATGAGCCATCTGAGGGGCCTGTGGTCTGTCTGTACCCGGAAGTGAGTCCCAAACAGGTAGGGTCTTATGGCCAGATGTAGCAAAGGTTTTTACCCATTGTTAGTCTATGGGAAAATGTGTTCATACATATGGCCCTTAGCTTCTTCAGTGCCCAGACCACAGCCAATGCTTCTCTCTCAATAGCACTCCACCTTTGTTCCCGTTGTAATAGTCTTCTGCTAATAAAGACTACTGGTTGGTCTGAGTACTCCTCATTCAGCTGTGCTAGAACAGCCCCTATGCCATGCTCTGAAGCGTCTGTCTGCACAATAAATTAATGGGAGTAGTCAGGGGCCTTGAGCACGGGGGCCGTGCACATGGCTTCCTTCAGAAAATCAAAGGCTTTCTGACAGGCCTCTGTCCAATTCACCAACCTAGGTTGTTTCTTGGATGTGAGTTCTGTCAAGGGGGACACAATGGCACCATAGCCCTTGACGAACCTGCAGTAGTATCCAGTGAGGCCCAAAAAGGCTCTCACCTCAGTCTGTGTTCTGGGTGGTTGCCAGGCCTTGATAGTTTCAATCTTGGCCTGGAGTGGCTGCACCCTGCCACCACCTACTAGGTGTCCCAAGTACACCACAGAACCCTGCCCAATCTGGCACTTACTAGCCTTGATAGTCAGGCCTGCCTGTTGCAGAGCCTGAAGCACCTCCTTGAGGTGGAGCAGGTGTTCCTCCCAACTGGAACTGTAGACAGCTATGTCGTCCAGGTAAGCTGCACAGAAGGCATCTTTACCAGCTAGGACCCCGTTAACCAACCGTTGGAAGGTAGCGGGGGCATTTTTCAGCCCAAATGGCATTACCTGGAATTTGTAATGGCCATCAGGGGTGGAAAAAGCGGATCTTTCTTTAGCCCCCTCAGTCAGGACAATCTGCCAGTACCCGGAAGTAAGATCGAACATACTCAGGAACTTGGCAGCGCCTAGCCATTCAACAAGCTCATCAGCTCGGGAGATGGGGTGTACATCAGTCCGGGTGACTGAATTGAGACCGCAGTAGTCCACACAGAACCGGAGTTCTGGCTTCGCACCTGGGGCAGTAGCCTTGGGAACCAATACCACAGGACTGGCCCAGGGACTACTGGATTTCTCAATAACCCCCAAAGTCAACCTCTTGGAGACCTCCTCCTTGATGCTGGCCTTCACCTTATCTGACAACCTGTAAATGTTGTTCTTTACAAGGGGACTGTCACCTGTGTCAATGTCATGCACACAGAGGTGGGTTAATCCAGGAGTAATGGAGAACAGGGGGGAGAACTGCTCTAACAGCTCATAGCAGTCCCCTCTCTGGGTTGGAGTCAGGGAGTCAGAGAGAATGACACCTCCTACTGACCCATCCCCTTCTTTGACAGCGAGGAGGTCGGGGAGAGGTTCACTCTCCTCTTCCATGCCCTCATCTGTGACTAGGAGCATACTGACCTCAGACCTCTCAAAGTGAGGTTTGAGCCAGTTGTGATGGAGGACCCTTAGGGGGTGCCTAGGGGTCTTGAGGTCCACTAGGTAAGTGGCCTCCCCTTTACGCTCCTTGAGCTCAAAGGGGCCAGTCCAGCGGTCCTGGAGAGCCCTGGGCTCTACTGGCTCCATCACCCAAACTTTGTCTCCAGGTGAGAACTCAACTAGAGTGGCCTTCTGGTCATACCACTCCTTCATCACCTCTTGACTGGCCTCTAGGTTACTCTGGGCCTGCTTCCAGAAGCGTTGGGTTTGTTTGCGGAGGGCCAGCAAGTAGCTGACCACATCCTGGGGAGGGGCCTGGAGAGCTTTCTCCCAACCCTCCTTAACAATGCTTAGGGGTCCCCTGACAAGGTGACCATAGAGAAGCTCAAAGGGGCTGAACCCCACCCCTTTCTGGGGCACCGCTCTATAAGCAAACAACAGGCAGGGTAAGAGGACGTCCCACTTACACCTCATGGCCTCAGTCAGGCCACCAATCATGCCTTTCAGGGTCTGGTTGAATCTCTCAACAAGCCCATTGGTTTGAGGTTGATAAGGGGTGGTAAACCGGTAGGTCACCCCACACTCATCCCACAGGGTCTTCATGTATGCAGACATGAAGTTTGTGCCCCTGTCAGACACGACCTCCTTAGGGAATCCCACACGGGTAAATATTCCCAACAGGGCTCTGGTCACCACCTGGGCAGTCACTGTTCTCAGAGGGATTGCCTCTGGATAGCGGGTGGCATGGTCCACCAAAACCAGGATAAACCTGTTGCCCAAGGCAGTTTTGGGGTCCAAGGGACCAAAAATGTCGATGCCCACCCTTTCAAAGGGGGTGCCAATGACTGGGAGTGGGAGCAGGGGAGCTTCAAGCCGTTTCCCTGCCTTCCCACTAGCCTGGCAGGTGGGGCAAGCTCTGCAGAAGTTATCTGAGGCTTTCCTCATTCTGGGCCAATGAAAGTGGGTGAAAGGTCTTGTCTTGGCCCAGGTGTCCTGCCAGGGGAATGTCGTGAGCCAGGCCTAGTAGGAATTTCCGGTAACACTGGGGGACCACCAGCAAACGGTGTGCCCCAGGACCTGGAATCCTACGCTCACTGTAAAGGAGATCATTCTCCCAGTAAATATGGTGAGCACCAGAGGTGCCACCTGCTGCGTGGTCTGTGGCCTGCTTCCTCAGACCCTCAAGGGTGGGGCATTCTTTCTGCGCCTTGCAGAATGCTTCCCTGGTTGGCCCCCCTTCTACTTGCCAGCCAGCAAGTTCAGGTACCCAGGGCAGCTATGTCCTCCCCGGTTGGCTCAGGGGCCTCCTCCTCCTCAGGGGCCTCGTCTACCTCTGTGGGAACATTGGAGGCGGGTTTCCCGCGCCCCTGGCCCTCCCTTTTGGCAGCTGTCTGGGCCATCTTTCCAGGCTCCAGACACCCTGGACTCCCTTCCCGGGCAGCCATGGACCGTGTGGTCATGCAGACCCACTCAGGTAACCCTAACATCTCCAGGTGAGATCTGAGCTCTACTTCTTTCCAAGCAGTATGCTCAAGATCATTGCCTAACAGACAATCTACAGGCATGGCAGGACTCACAGCTACTTTCAGAGCACCAGAGACCCCCCCCCCCCCCACTCCCCCCATCCCAAAAGGAACCAGAGAGACTCACGATTGTCAGTGACTATGACCTGGTGGAATGTATTAGGGACTATCTGCTCTGTTGACACCAGCTGACTCTAGATAGTAGTCATACTGGCTCCTGTGTCACGCAGAGCCTCCACCTTCTGCCCATTAATGGTGACCCACTGCCTGTACTTGGAAGTATTTCGGGGCATGTGGGCTTTGGGCACCATTTCTCTTTCTCCCAGGGACACTAGGGAAATCTCTACCTGCTCCCCAAAACTATCTGGGTCCATCTCCCCCCCCCCCAAAGCGCTACACTAGTCAACCCAGGTGTCTGTCCGGTAGTGGACGGTGCCCTCTTGGAGCACTGGGGGTCGCCTTTATAGTGACCATACTGGTAACACTCCATGCATTTGGGGTTGGATTTCCCGGACCTATCAAATGTCCCTGCTTTTTCCCAAATCTGGAAAAGTAATGGTTGTCACCCCCCTCCCTGGGAATTCTTTTGGGGGCCTTTTGAGAGTTCCTTATCTGTAAGTTTATCTCCCCCCTCTTTCTTCTGTTGGGAACCCTGTCCACCTTTGTGGGTGTCCCCCCAGGTACCTTTTTGGACACTCTGGTGCGTGTTTGAGTATGTGCCTTCGAGTGAATGGAGGTGTATGTAGAGAGTGCGTGGGTGAGTGGGGTGCTTGTTGGTAAGAGTGCAGACATGTGTGTGGGTGTGTGGGGGTGCGTGTGCCGGTGACAGGAATGGCGATTCCTGTCCCCGGGTGCATTACTGCCACGGTTTTTGTGGCGGGGTGACGGCCATGGAAAGCCTGGCCGTCTGCTGCCTTGTAATCCGGCTGGCAGGCAGAGGCCTGCCGCCGGGCTGCAGGAGTTGGCCACGGCCAGGCAGCTTTGTGGCGGATTGGCTTCTGCCAAGCCCCACAACTTGTAATGTGGCGGTGTTTACCGCCGGGTCCGCAGCGGTAAGACCGCCACAGCGAGGCTGGCGGTCTCATGATCGCCAGCCTCATGACGAGGGCCTGGCTTTCGAATAAGCATCATTATTGTTATATGTTGTAAAACCAATAAAGAAATGGAAACAAGGGGCCAAAGATATGTTGGATTTTAGCTAGACTATATATTATTTGATACACTCAACTTCTGTCCACTATTCCAAATGCCCCTTAAATTCTAACCTACTTCTTACTCTGCTCAATTTGTGAGCATTCCGATTTTGGCACAAATCAGTATGATGCAAGCCTTTCTTACTTTTCAACAGTCTGCGCTTCAAAAACTCTTCTAAGCTGGCCCCCCAGCTTCCACCCTCTCCTCATCAAATCTTCCTATGTGCCCACTTTATTCATTTTCCTTTGGCTATCACAGGTGTCTGCAACCAATCGCTCTCGAGCTACAAGTAGCTCGCAGATACCTTCAGATTAACTCGCATCCTTGAGTTCATTTTTAAATAAGCACAGGGTCACATTGTCCTTTTTAAGTTAAGGGAAGGCTGTTTTCATTTTACATTCTTATTATCAAGCTGCAGATAGCAGGGTCTGACAATGAGCAGCGCTCAGTCAGATTTATGACTGTCGGGGCGAGAGAGGCGAAGAACTGAAGCAGTGAGGTATTTAACTCTTAGATAAAAATTCTTGCCAACTCAATATTGGATCATAAGAACAAAATGATGTTTCAAAATGCTTTTAAATGGTAGAAAATTAAATTGAAAATTTGCCTTAATTTTTCTGTGAAGCATTGTCTTAATGTTTTTCTCCACTTTCAGTTAAACCAATTACATCCTACTATAATATGGAGTATATTTCTTCACTTTATATTTCTGCCATGTAAACAAATAGCTGTATTTTTCTGCTATAAATATAACATTGTCTCCACAGGCCACTGGAAGCAAGATGCTGGCTGTTTGTAAATGTGACACTTTGAAAAGGGAGACAATTTATATGATGAGTTTTATGGTATCCATATAAGCATAAAGTGAACACCTGAGTTTAATTTTCTACCAATTTAAAGTGTCAACTTTACACACTGCAGGCATCTTCTTCCCACTGGCTGGTAGACATGGTGTCATGCTTATAACTGAAAATATATCCATTATTTTAAGTAGGAGAAATTTAAAGTGCAGAAAAATTTCCATATTATGCACATTTTTGCTGAACATATGCCGAGAGGTATGTCCTTTGCCACAGTACATATGACACAGGCTCTCAGTCACCCCTACACATGTATCCCATTCATATGCACACATCTTCGTACATCCCCAAAGAACACACACTCACTGACATACATGGCAACCCTGTCATAATGCCCCTAGTAAATGTATTTTGTTCAAACCATAATATCTGGCTGTATGACATTAGGCTTAAAGTCAATAAAGCTGGGCGCAAGGGTGTCTGGTGATAATGCGCGAGTTGCTTATCCTTCAGTAGCTCACAATGATTTTCAATAATCAGAAATAGCTCTCACTACAGAAAAGGTTGGAGACCCCTGGGCTATAACCTCAGCACTGGTGTAAGCCACATATCAAGATGCAGATTTTGGTTCGTAGTGCATTTTGGGAGGCAAGCGGCCATTTTTTGGCATTTAACATCAAGTAACTCAATTTTCCACCTACCCCACATAACAAGCCATTCCTCTATATTCTCTATAGTGCTAGTCACGACATGTCACCCGTGATAGAGCTTTGTTTGTTTCAGTGTTGATACTAATAAAATTCCAGTAAGGGGATAATTAATTTTGAATCCAAGTATTTTATTATTTGATGCACGAGAAAAATTCTCAAATATGTACCTGCATCTCACTACCAATTTGTTATTTTTTTCAAGCCACAACGCCACTCTGCAAGTGGAATCTTTGCAGGAGCAGCTGAATCTAGTTACCAGACAGCGAGATGACACCTCTCTTCAGCTGGCCATGTCTCAGGAGCAGGTCAAACAGTACGCGTTGTCCTTAGCCAACCTGCAGATGGTGCTAGAGCAGTTTCAACAAGGTGGGTTTACAGGGTTATTGTCAGAATCGCGGGGATGTGATATTTAATTGAACGGCTACTTGTTTGAAGAAAACAGACTGCTCATTTTTAATAATACCGAATCAAAAATATTTTAAAGTGATCCTTTACGTCTCAAAAATGTTTTTTGTGCTTTTTTTCTGACCAGAGGAAAAAGCCATGTATTCTGCTGAGCTAGAAAAATACAGAAAACAGAATGCAGAATTCAAACAAAAGGTTGAGAACTTGGAAGACCGTGTCATTTCGTTACAGGTAGGTTCGACATCCTGTGGAAACGGTATCCCTTAGCAGATTTTTCATGTAGATATTAGTTTAGGCTGCAGAATAATATCGAGCTGTTATGTGCTCTGAGGCACAGTTTATTTTGCCTAGTTTATTTAGCATTGACGATTTTGTGAAGTTATTTGATAATGCTAATATTTCAACCACCACCTATGATAGCAAGTGGTGTGCCTCCTTCCAACACAGATTTCTTACTTGCGTAATCAAAGAGTCGTGTTACACGTGGTTACTTTGCTGTATAGATTTGAAAACTTATTATATTCAGTCCTCTGTGATATACCACAGAAAAAGACACTGTACTACTTCAGTTCAGGGCACCAGCTATTTCCGGAGTCACATCAGCAAACTTGAAGTTGGACATGTTTATACACATACCTACATAGATCTGAAAGATAGCACCAAAAGAATAAATTCAAGACAGGGATAAAACATCAGTTAACTATTAGGTGTTAAGACGTTATCTCACGGAGAATCTGGTGCTTTAGCACCTTGATGGAAGCAAATACTTCCCATACTTTGAAACATGAGGCCTCAGTACTTACTTTCAGAATAATCTTGTCAAATCCATATCAGGTATTCTTTGTCAGTTAAACCTCATCACCCCCCCCCCCCCCCCCCAACCAAAACAAATGCTTGCCTACCACAAGGCAATTGACCTCTCTAGGTTTTTTTCATTTGCACAAATATGCTTTTAAAAGCCCAAAAGCAATTTAAAGACAAATGTAGCTAAAGGCCATTCACCACCCATAAACGCACTTTTGTTAAGAGTCCGCCTGTCCATCCCTTTTATCTATTAGCATATGCCACATATTTTACAATGTTTTATGCAGATCACAGTACCTTGACAGAATAGCAAGATTGAGTAAGGCATTTTAACTCACACAGGTCTTGCGTCAAGTTGTGAATGCTATATGACTATTGCTGTAATGATTTTAAGTGGTTAGTATTAAACCAGCATATCCATCAAATTTCGGGGCTCCAACTACCTAATGAAATAAGTCATGGTCAGTCTTCAAACAAGTGCCAGCATCACTCCACATTTTGAGGAGGTCATTTCACTTATGTATTTTGGTGAAAATATATTGCTCTAATTCAGAACATAAAACTTCATATCTTTATGCCTGCACATATCATATCTGTACACCACAAGTTACAGTGATTTATTAATCATCTTATGGCATGGGTAACAATTGGGTAACACTATTGGTAGCAGGCAATGATGGATTAAAAACATACTGTTTATGCACAAAACAACACATGCAGACTGTCTGAAGAGTTTTTGCACTAGATAGAAATATACCTCAACTTAAGTGGGAAATGAAGAGGTCTTTTATACGGTTTTTGTAACTCAGAAAGCTAAAGACATGCTGGGATGAACATAAAATAAACTACCTATGAATGCACAGAGAGACATAGACTTTTCAAAACTTAAAATAAGTGGGAGCTAGAGTTTCTGTTCATGTTGCGCAACAAGCGTACACTGTCTTCTGTAGACCTCACATACAGTCTGTCAAAGTTAGGAGCGTCTAATGCATTTTACCAGTAGATTTCAAACCTTATTTTATTTTATAGATTGCTGATGCAGTACTAGGCTGATTTGCCTTCCGTTTATTTAGGTTTTGTGAACAATTCACTCCACAAACGTTATTTTAGTATTGCATACTAACTGTTTTACTTCCATCATTCTGAATCTTCACTCTAAAATATACTTTTTAATTTATGCACTGTCAAACTTGGTCAGTGTGAACAAAAGGTACAACGACTCAAAACATTTCAGATGGGCACCTAATTTTTCCATTATCGTTATTTTGCCTGACATTTACCATTTTGAGAAAGAAAATAACTCTTAGTTCCTAGATTTGAAACGCCCTTGAAGTTAGATATTCAGAAAGCCAGTCTCGCCCTTTGGGCTGCTATGCAGTGGATTTTCAGGTTCCTGCTGCACTGTTGTGTCCGATGTTTTGATTTTAGGTTGAAAAAAAATATTAAGGAGGCGAGGAAGGACGGGAATCCATTTGGTTGTACACACATATATGTAATCAGTAAAATGGAGATGTTTGTGCAGAATTTCTTTTATATTTTGCTTGGGTTGTGCTTACTGATATCTTAAGTATTGCTTAAATGAAGAATTTTAGAAGTTTTTTTTGTGTCGTTGAGATTAATTTTTAAATCATCCTCCTCCTCCTCTAATGTTTTTTTTTTGCCACAGGAAAGGCTAGATGAAGCAAACAGTGCTTTGGATTCGGCATCTAGACTGACTGAGCAGTTGGATCTTAAAGAGGAGCAAATTGAGAGATTGAAACAAGAAGGTAAAATGTCACACATTGAAATTATGAATATAGAAAAGTGGTGTGTATCATCTTGTTTTTTTGTAGGGACATGAGAAAGTCTCCATTGCTGCTCCCGTCCCCTTTTGCTGAGCAGTTGCTGCCGGGCAGTGCATCATTTTTTAGGCTGAATCTGAACTTCAGTCAGAATTATTCCCAATTTAAACCTGGCTCTGGTTTTGGAAGTTGTTTTCTTATCTGCGTCTCAATCTCTGTTTTTTCTCTGGTTTTATGTACTTGTGAGTTCTTTTGGATTTTCATAGTTTTTTATAATTTTTGTATTACCATTTTTAAAAGAAGTACATCAAGAGCTGTAGGTACCCGCCCGTTGGATCTTATTTTATTTCTGCCACCTGTCTGTTTATTGTCCTTCTGAAGCCTGGTGGATGGTTACATGTTAAATTTTCAATGTACCATAATGTGCTTGTGAATTCAGTTTCTTCAGTTGAAAAAGGAGGCCCTGGTGTTCTATATCACATAGATTCATATGCTGTTGAAATACTCCCTACCATCAGGCTGGGGATTGTTCTATAATTAATTTAGCATCTACATATACATATATAATTTAACAGCCATTCAAACCCGTTATCTTGTCTCAGCCAGTAAGTAGATAGATCCTGAAAACCGCCTTGAATGTCCTCTCGGATTTTTTCACCTCATGTTGAATGAGAGTGAACCTTGTTTTACTTTGCAGAGGTTTTCTTTAAGCATCTTACTTTAAATGCTTAAAATGTTTGTTTAGAAGAGATGATAGTCTACTGTGGCTGCTAATGGGACATTTTACTGTCAGTGATATTGGTGCAGAGACTTACGGCCTCATTTATAGTTTGGCAGACAGGTTACTCCATCACAAACATGACAGATATCCCATCCCCCATATTACGATCTCCCGTCCGCCATCTTTCGATCTCCATAGCCTATTATGGGATCGTAATACACTGCACAGATTATCCATCACATTTGTGATGAAGTAACCCCCTGTGCAAAACACTAAATCAGACCTTAGTGATTTATTGGGATTTGCTGAGATAACTTAGTTTTCAAGCATAGCGGATGTCAAAAATGTGGCCCAATCAAACATCAGGTATTAGCACTGTTGATACAAGTGTATGTGTGTATGAAAGCTAGACCTCGGAAAGTCGTCACCAAGGCAGCCAAGCTGTTTTAAGCCTCTAGCTGGTCCTGAAGTAGGGCTTCTGATGCTAAAGCTCTGGCATCAGTTGTCAACATTAAAAACACATCGGAGTTAAGTTTTTAGTCTTGTAAGTAAAAAAGAGTAAATACTCTTTTGTGACTGCGATTTCAGTCTGAAGACAAAATTTCCAGAATAGTTTCACCAGGCAAACCAGGGGTTTGGACTTTGTTCCGCACCCCTGACAAATCCGTTGTCTAGTACAAGAAGAATTTAGTATATTCCGAAGACATTTCGGAAACTCTTAAAAGTGACTTACCCGCAAGAAGCTCAAAACAAATGACTTGCATTTTAACTTCACCTTCAACGACGTTCTGCTTATCTTGATGCCTATATCTGCCACGAGACAAGTCATATAAATCAATTAGCCTTCTTTGGGCACAAATCAATCCTCTCTGATTGCATTAGGTTTTCTGTGTACAAAATGATAGTGCACCTGGCATCCACAACCTTTCATAAAAGAGAGACGCTGTTCTAAAAATTCCCAGTTATCATTTTAAAAAACAATGAATCATCAAGCCCTTCTTAGGTCTAGCAGAGTCAGTTTTAGCCATATGTCAGATCTTAGTGAAAAAACAGAGATGTGGGACAATAGTTTAGCTCCCTTGAGCCATTGTTTATAGCAGGGTCCATCACACAGCCATAGCGTGTTTGACCTGAACTTTTCGCCCTTTCCTATTAGCCGCTGAATTGGGAGGAGTGAACAACCACAGGCAAGGGGGCCTCCCATAGGTTATTTTGCCTAAAGTTTTCTATGCAAAAAACGATAGCACACATAGCATCCACAGCCTTTCATAAAAGAGAGACACTGTTCAAAACGTTTGCAGTTATCTTTATAAAAACATTGAATCATCAAACTCTTTTTAGGTCTAGCAGAGTCCAGTGTGTCCCCAAGGTGCGTACCCAGGAGCCTGGTTCCAAAATGGGAAAGTAAGGAAGGAGTGGTCTGTGAGAAGACTATAAAAGAGACTACAAATTCATTACATATGTTTGGAAGTTGAAGCGAGCATGACAAAAACAACACATTGGGGGTACACATTTTATTGCTAAAGATTCCCAAACGATTTTGTCATACTAGGATTTTTTTCATGTCCACTGAGTCGCTTTGTTAGTCTTGCTGTTCCTCCTTGTTTGAAAATCAGATCCATCATTAGTGACAGATGGGCCCCATTTTACTGCCACTGTGGGTTTGGTTAATATCAGTTGATTCTCCTCTGAGGCGTCCTCTCGCTTTGCAGTTGTATTGCTTGGTGACATTTGAAAAGTACTGGCCTGCATGCATTTGTAATAAACATTTGAGCTGCCTTGACCAGTAATCTTTTGGCTAGACCTTTCTTTTTTTATATTGTTTTCATGTGCTCTCTATATGCATCTTTGTTCAGTGGGGAGGGTGTGTAGGCCACTGAAAGCTTCCTAAATGCGCTGTGTTCTGTTGTGTCATTCCGGTGGGGACTTTTTTGTAACAGCAGTGACAAGGAGGTCTACCTTCATTCCACCCTCTGCCTCTTCACTGATATTCGCCACATCACCTCCTATTGCTGTCAAGTGACAACGGTATTGCAGTTTTCCTCCAGCAGACAGGCCAAGGTTTTAGTATTTCCTTTGTTTTCTTGCCAAGGACTCTCTTGTAGAGAAGTACAACTTTATTGTTCTGTCCTTTAATTAATCAGAGACTGGAAAACTCTGAGGTTTTAAACCACTAATAGTTTATCTGGCATTGGTTTATTTGACCGCAGGAGTATCATCGTGACTCATTTAAGACCCTGTATAGCAGAGTACACTGTTCCACCTTCAGCAAAGATGAACTCCACATTTTCAGAGGTTTTGCAAAACAAACCGCAGATCCACATTAAAATGACACAACTTCATTCCATATCAGTCACCCCAACCCCAACAGCACATGCAAAAGCAAAGCTTTCCTCAGTTGTTAGAACTGAAACCATTCTGCCCTATTATTAAATACACCCCTGCCTCAACATCCGTTTACTCATGACACCATTTAGTTTTACCACTCAGTCACTTGTCTACAAAACCATGTCATCTTTTCACAATACCACTCAACACCTTTTCTTACTCTTCTCTGACCCTCAGTATCAAGTCCTTCTTACAGAGTAACACCACTCACCCACGTGCCACATCACCACTTCGCCCACAGGCACTGGTACTGCAACTCAGGAATTCAAATAACTAAGCTATTCGCATCACACCGCAGCACCGCCTGCCACCCCCCTGTTCACATCAGCTCCATACCAAAAATCAAACGCTTATACGTTTCACTTACTATCATACTGTCAGCCTTTTGCAACACCAGTGCCACAATCATACCTTACAATGTAACTCCTTTTAATTCATTCACCCAGTCAGCCTTGTACAGTATCATTCTGCCCGTACCAAGACTCAGCTACAACCTTGGATACATTACCATAAACGGTCTGGCCTGTGCAGTGCATGTTATTTGCTGGTTGGCCGTAATATGTAGGAACATGACTTGTAAGCCTGGGACGTAACTCTGCTATGGGGGATTTCTCACTTGCCGATCAGCATAACCTTAAGATTGCTTTACCTTGTGAGGACCTGTCATGGCTGGCCTGTCCCATGAAGGATAACTCAGACTCACTGGTCTAGGAGGAAGGTAACTCAGGATTCACCTATGTCTGCACATGTGGTGTATTGTGTGTGTTCATATGTATCCTACAACACACAATCATTATAATGAAGAACACTTTCACGATTGGCTCCAGTGTGTTGGCCTTGCAAGTCCTGGTTGTTTTAACTTTTAAGTACAACAAGAGTGAGTGAAAAACATAACGGGTGAGGGCAGTTAGTTCTGTGACTGAGTTTCTTTAAAGTGTGTTTCCTTTGACACCTGTGATCTCTCTTTGATTGAGAAGTGACTGGGTCAATGTTGGGAATAGTCAAGAGAAGTATTATAAAAATTTGATCTGAAACGTGTCCAGACCTTCGAACACACACATCTTAAGTTATGATTCCCCAGTTATGAATGAAATAGGCTATGGTGCTTCTCACTCCTGATTTAAAAGAAGCAGTTTGACTGACAGTAAAAGCTGTCCTGTTTTGTCCCCTGTATATTGAACAGAAGCATCATGTTTGGAAAGGAATAAGGTCCTTGATCTTGTCTGTTGATGATGTAGTTGTGCTTTGTTTGTAGGGCACCTGATGAAGATGATCTTAAAGCAGCCTTAAGTGCAACCCCTTCCTCTAGCAACCTTTCTGTGTGTTTTCTAAGTGAAGACTGAGCCATATCCAGAGATGTTTCCCCATCTGTTTAATAAATATCTTTCCGAACTGTAAGCCTTGGGCTTCAGAAGCTGATTTACTTTATCAGGGACCTATTTGCCGCTGACATTGCACAGTTTGCATTGCCCAGCGTATAAATAGATCTTTGTTTTTGTAACTTGACCATTTATTGGGGTGCACTTAATCTAATAACTTACATTGACTGGACGTGCGGGCTCTCTCAATACTTTTTTTTGAATCACATATTTCGAGAAAAGGGCTGGAGATTTGAATTTCTTGTGTGTGTGTTATTACCATCTTGGCAGATAAGCTTGGCTGTGGCAAAATCAGCTTTTAATTTATTTTTGACAGGTTTGTCCTAGGTTGGTGAATGTGCATGTGCACATTTTTTCCTTTGAGGAATGGTAGCACATTTGCTAGACAAAATGTGTCAAATTTTGCCTGGGATTGAACATCTGCTTTGCCACAGGATCAAGTGCTCTGCTTCTTTTTTTTTAATGCGTTTTAGTTTAGGGATGTAACACCAAGTATAAACCGACCAGCTCAACAAGCCTATCATTTCCTCTCCTAAATCATGGGTGACACAATATAAAGTTACCAAATAGGTCATTTCATTTTGTGAAGCTTCTCAACTGTAATATAGGGCTGAACACTTTCTCTCATGATGCACTTTTTGTATTGACTTTGTTTATTGTGCTTAAGCAGTATGAGAATGTAATTGGGGCACACGGCTTATAAAGCATTTAGAGGGTCGTTGTAGTACTGAGCATAGAGGCCCTAAGAAAGTAAGTGAAGTATTTATTCACTGAGAATTTTGAAATTTCTTACTAGGACACCTTTCAGAAGAAATTGGAATGTAAGTGGAGGACTTAACAAGGAAGGTTTAGGATTATGGATGAGTGGTAGTAATTGAGCACATTGGAATAACAGTAGAAGTTTAAACACATACAGATAATTACAAGTGAAGTAAAACCTTTTCAGTGGAAATTTCACAATCCAAATTACAGATACTGCTGAGAATGGTAATTATCAAATGGGAGAATACAGGGCCATTACAAGTATTACATTTGTAAATTGAGAAACACCTCAGGAATTGATGCTCCCACATAGATTTTCACAGGTTTTCTGCCAGTTTTGGCATGGGTTCTTCTGTCAAGGGCTGGACGAAATGATTGCAATTTCTACTGTTTGATTTGCTACAGGAAAGCCACAGTACTACTACCACTATGATAAATTGTACATGTGTGTTGTTTCCTCAGGATTAAAAAGTGAAGAAATAAGCCTAAAATAAACACGAAAAAACAGCATTATATGATGTGAAGACTTGTGTAGAAGAAGAAAATAATTCCAGGCCGAATAAGACCCGAACAAGAAATAACAGGGGTGCTTCTGTCAAATGCCAGCAATGGTCAAAAGTATAATTATCAAATCACACCAGAGCACCTTCAAATAGTAACAGCACTTCCTTGCAGCAATATATATTTATATGTTCGATGGCATGTGTAGCTGCAGATACACATGCTATGCATAGCTCTTCCGACATCTAGTGTTGGGATCGGAGTGTTACAAGTTGTTTTTCTTTAAAGAAGTCTTTTCGGAGTCACAGGACCCGAACAAGCAATAACATTACATCTTTGTTGTATTTATACGCACAGTTGTATGGTCCAACCACATACTGTCCTGTATTGACCCATATTGATTAATTATACAATGTTCCACCAACATTATACAGTAGTATGTTACACATTGAGTAAATGTTCTGTAGAATAGTCACAGAGCAATTGGAATATATTTGCATGTAGTAATGGTAATGGCAATGAAATGAATGATGTCTGTGACCATTTGCCATGCATCAGTATCGCACAAATAACCTAATAGAGATACATATCAGAAATATGGTACATTGCTGACCATTATTCAGCAAAAAAAAAAAACACACAACATGCAGTTCCCTATCTCTATTTAGCCCCGTGTCAACTGCTCTCGATCAAATAAGCCAGGTGGATTCCAGTCTGCACAGGGATAGTGTTCAATTACCACCTCTTTGTTTAGGTTTCACTCATGCTACAGTATGGAATTTCAAATTGCTTTTTTCATTATTAGGATGATGAGAGTCATAATATTTAGCAAGAGGATAATTTAAATTGTTGTTCCTGATGGTCAATAAATGTTCTTGTATCCTTTCTTTTAGAGGGTGGATAGTATTTCCAACATATATGAGATTGCAATGAAAAATAATGCAATATACCACAAACTTGTTGTTATAATTTACAAAGTAGGTCAAAGAATATTGTTGATTGGTGCTTAGTTAGAAGGTAACATTTGTATCAAGTGCATGCTGGCAAACATTAGATCTGTAAAAACCCCTAGGTAATGTGGGTATCCATGAGCACTCCAAATCAGTAGTGGCTATTTGCTGTTACTTGTGACACACCATATCACCTAATATTCTTCTCCTTCAATGTACACAACAGGTTTTTCTTGGGTAGAATTTTGAATAGAGTATTGTGCATTATGAGCAAGTGCCGGTGTTTATGTAAGATGTTTCATAACATGTTGCATGCCGCTGAACTCTGTCTGAAGTACGGTATTATCAAGGAGATCCTATCCCTTTGGTGCCATTCCTTCCTCTTGGTAACGGACTGTGTTCCTTAGTATTCATTTTGTGGCTTGTGGTGGTCAACATTTCTTTAGGGTATTCCCTGAAAAGTAAGTTACATTCCAACTTTTGAGGTTCTCAGTCAAAAATGTAGTCATTACTGCAGTTACATCTCAAACGAGTAATCTCTCTCAAAAGTGTAGACCTAATCTGTGAAGGCGGGTGTTCACTGGTAGCACACAAAACTGAATTAGATGCTGATTGCTTTCTGTAAAGTTTAGATGCTCAGTTTTCATCCTCCACATGCAGTTCCATATTTAAAAAGTCTGTACGTTCCTTACTGAAATTATGTGTGGAAATAATATTGTATATGTTTGTATTTGGATTCTGTGTAAATTCCTGCAAGGCGTCAACACTGCTAGTCCATGTCATGGAAACATTTTCTGTAAATCTACCCCAGTATAAAATATGTTGAATTAGAAATGGAGGGCAATTGCTCCAGATATGTAGTTGGTTGTACCAGCCCATTAAAAGTTTGCAAAGGAAGGGGACAAATTTGAGCTCATTGGGACTCCTTGTATTTGTTTGTGCCACAAACCTTTAGGCAGAAATATAATTTGTCTAGAACCCCAGATGTCCTTTCCAGAAGCATACCAGTGTGTTCCATCAGTGTGCCGGTCGTAGAAGACAAGGTATTGTGTAGCTAGGAGCCCTTCCTCCTTAGGAAAACGTGTACAAAGTACACATGTCAAGAGTAAGCAGAATTAGTTCTTCAGTCCATTTAATCCCACCCAATTTGTTTAACACATTTTTAGTATCTTGGATATGAGCAAGGAGATACTGAACCACTGAGTTTTAAAAAATAAAATAAAAGTTGATATATTTATAAATGTGTTCCGTGGTGGACCCAAGCCCCGAGATAATGGGTCTGCATGGTGGAAAAGGACTAGGTTTGTACAATTATGGAAGAACATATCTGTAAGGTATTTTTGCAAAAAGGGTTGTATAAGTACTTGAATTCTAAGTCGGTGAAAAAACAAGAGCCATGCCATTCAGTTAACTTGCATTTTATCTTCGTAGGGGCCTCCATGATAGGATCATGGTCTAATTTAACATAGGCTTGTGTGTCAGCTAGCAGGCGATCAGTTGCATGTACATAATCACTGTGATTTATAATGTCTGTATTTTCACCCTTGCCGACATCCTTTATGATAATACTAGACTAGACTAGACTGTTGTGCAAGTGCCTTAAGAGCTCTTCTCTCAGTCACTGTCAACTTTCTCCTGAAATGTTTTGTGTCTTGGAAGACCATGTCCTCCAGTTGATACAATTCCTGAGTCACTGTTTTATAAAATATGCCAATAGCGCTGTATGTAGTGGGCGGGATGAAAGTAGATTTGAGTCTTATACTGCCATCTATGTTTAGGCTAGGTATGATCTCCAGTTCAGTTAATAGTTGTGTTATAGAAGTCGTAGTTTCTGTATCATCTATGGACAGTAGTGTCTGCAAATCAGGATTGTCCGAATGGACCCGTTGCTAGTCAAATGGGTGGATGCTAAAGATGTTGTATTGTCCTATGTTTTCTCCCAGAAAAAAACCTTAATCTAATTTGTCTGATGAATCTAAATAGAGCTATATGGATTTGACTGAAGTTTGCATTTGACGTAGGACAGAAACTAAGTCCCTTGTGTAGCACCTTTATTTGTTCACAATCAAGGGTAAAATCGGGTAGGTTGACATTGGATATATCATTACATGTCAGAGTTGTTTCGTCAACACTCTCATGCAAGGTAGATTTAATATTCAATTTTGCTGATTCCTTGTTCCTGATCTCGTAATTACTGCTTCCCTTTGGTTGTGATCTGGATCTTTTCATTCCCCCTTCTTGTTGGTTTGAATCTTTTCCTGATTTGCTGAAATTGACCCTGATGCCTATGCAATTTCTCTCAGCTCCCACTAAAAATTAGGAGACCAAACAACGCCTTCATTCCTGTTTGTTAAGGTACCATCACTATTGCTGCTAGCTATGCATGATAAATCAGACTCTCTTATAGAACTCCAAGTAGAAGTAGCCTTTTGCTTATCAAGCGCTGTCCCATTTTTATGTTACCAAATTTATATGCATATGTGTAGACTCTTCCATTCCTAAAGTAATTGTCAGCTCTCTTTCATTTCCATAATTTCTTGGCTTTGATGTATAATTGATTGACTAAAACATCCTTAAGAATCTGTTAGTTCCTATTTGTTGCCTCCGGTAACATGACTGCCCTTATCTCATTTTCTAAATTCTCAATCTCTTGTAGCAAAGTATCATGTTTTCCCTGAACATGGTGCAAGAAGAAATGTTCAATAACTGTTCTCATTCAACCAATAAATCATCTCCCAAATAAAAAAAAGGGGATTATTACTATATATAGTCCCCGATTTCAGGTGAATATAGAGTATTAAAAAAAACTAAATTACCAACAAATTTAGGAAAGGTAGCAGTGGAATAAATAATTTGCACATCCCCAAAAAAACTGCAGGGTTAATTAGTCTGATCAGTCATTTAAATGGCCTGTAATTGATTATCAGTGCTATATACAGTAGTACTTCAGCCAACCAAAGGAATTCCCATTTGTCAACCACCTTCGTCTGGAGGGGTGCAATAGGTCGGATGCGAACCCACCGTGCTTACTGTTTCTGCAGTGCTCTTTCCTATGCTCGAGCCCAGCGTGTGACATTATTCACCCAGGTTTCTAGGCAAGGTTCTCTGGGTGACTTCTAATACCCCTGTTAAAGACTTTTCAAGTACATACTCACTGAGCCTTTACTGCTTGGTAATTGGTAAGCATAATTAATACCTGCTTGGGATGGCTATACATTTCTACTGGACTGTACTCCATGTAACTAATTGGATCCTCTTACAATTGTTGTACATACAGGTCTTCGTGACCTATTTTCCCTTTTATGATTGTGTGCCTTCTGGGTACCGCTTGTTGAGAAGAATAAGGCACTTCTCTTGGTCTAATTGTTATGGCACATTGAACATGATCATGCATTACAACTGGCACTTGTCGTGTTTGTTACCTATCTCTTACACAGGTGTGTTTGTTGGCATGTATCCCTTCCTCATTATTATTATTTAAATAGATTGATGGTACATGTTGACACCTGGTGATGGTGTTCAGGTTCTATGACATATGTAAGACATGACATTGTTTATTATGTACCTATTATAGCCTTGGAAAAAGTCTGCATATTTTGTACATACTACAGCCTTGAAAAAGTCTGCATCAGGCAAAACAAATGTCTGCTGTATGTTAAATATATATTTATTGGAAACTGGAAAACTACTGATTGCCCCCTTTATATACTTAAAAATATCTGGTAACTTTGTGAATAAACCAGAAAGAAGATGTACACATTATTTAAACTGTTAATTACTGCAATTAAGTGTTTTTCCCTGTTGTTAATATTTGGAGGTGCTCAGTGGCAATTCTATAATTCTAATTTGATCGTAATCCAATCTGGGCTACGATATATGTGACACCTGATAGGTAGCAGGGTGTTGGACACTGTATGCAGCACTCATTATCAATCATTGGACATTTTGATTACTTTGTTGGGAAAAACTGTGCAGTTTTCATGGCTATGTGTGAATGATTTGTTGCACTGCTACCTTTCTTAAAATAGTCAAAAGTATGTTAGCAAACGTCTAGGTGGAAAAATAATATTTGCGGTGCAGTGCAGTGACTCCGTCATACAGGCTCCTTAGATAGGTGCCTATGGGAAATGAGCATGGCTGGAACAGGAAATTAAGTGCAAACACTGGTTTAAATACTCTCCGTAAGACAATGTTAGAAATAGGGTCTTTGGTTGGCAGTCAGGTTACCCCCTGTCCAAGCAAGGACCCTCACTCTAGTCAGGGTAAGTCACACACAATCCAAATTATCCTGTGCCCACCCTCTGGTAGCTTGGCACTGAGCAGTCAGGCTTAACTTAGAAGGCAATGTGTAAAGTATTTGTGCAATAAATCATACAATAACACAATATAGCACCACAAAAATACACCACACAGTGTTTAGAAAAATATAGAAAATGTATCTGGTTATTTGCAGGACAAAATGATAAAAGATGCAATATGAAATTGTAGAGATATCAATGAAAAGTGATATAAAGTGTCTTAAGTCTTTAAAAAGCAAACAAAGTCTCTTTCAAGCGCAAAGTACCTGGTTTGGAGTGGAAAATCTCCGCAGAGGGCCGCAGAGGAGGAGATGCGTGGAAAAATGGTGTGTGTGTCGGTTTCGCCCTTTCACACACGTACTTGCATCGTTATTTTCCACGCGGGGAGACATGCATCGTTCTCCGGGAAGAAAAACGGTGTGTGCGTCGGTTTCGCCCCTTCACACACGGACTTGCGTCGTTATTTTTCACTCGGGGAGGACGTGCGTCGTTTTCCGGCACGCGGACCGTCTCCTTCTGTGGGTCGCCGGATTACCAGATGTCCCAGGGTCTCAGCGTGGCTTGTTATCCGGCTGTGCGTCGTTCCGGTGGGCTGTGCGTGGAATTTTCTTCCTCACGGCAGGCGTCTCATCGATTTCCTCTCTGGAAATCGGGCGGCGTTGTCCAGACGGGCCGTGCGTCGAAGTTCTGGTCGCACCGCAGGCGTCGCGTCGAGCGGCATGTTTCCGGTTCGGCATGCAGTGAATTTTTCACCACGGAACAAGCTGTGCGTCTAATTTTTCACCGCACAGGGAGTCCAGTTGAACAAGAGAAGTCTTTTTGGTCCTGAGACTTCAGGGAACAGGAGGCAAGCCCTATCCAAGCCCTTGGAGAGCACTTTTGCAGCAAGACAAGAGTTCAGCAAGGCAGCAGGCCAACAGCAAGGCAGCAGTCCTTTGTAGAAAGCAGTCAGGTGAGTCCTTTGAGCAGCCAGGCAGTTCTTCTTGGCAGGATGCTGGTTCTGGTTCAGGTTTCTTCTCCAGCAAGTGTCTGTGGTGGTAGGGCAGAAGCCCCTGTTTTATACTAAAATGTGCCTTTGACGTGGGGGAGACTTCAAAGGGTGGCTAAGAAGTGCACCAGGTCCCCTTTCAGTTCAATCCTGTCTGCCAGGGTCCCAGTGGGGGGTGTGGCAGTCCTTTGTGTGAGGGCAGGCCCTCCACCCTCCCAGCCCAGGTAGACCCATTCAAAATGCAGATGTATGCAAGTGAGGCTGAGTACCCTGTGTTTGGGGTGTGTCTGAGTGAATGCACAAGGACCTGTCAACTAAACCTAGCCAGACGTGGATTGTAAGGCACAGAAAGATTTAAGTGCGGAGAAATGCTCACTTTCTAAAAGTGGCATTTCTAAAATAGTAATATTAAATCCAACTTCACCAGTCAGCAGGATTTTGTATTACTATTCTGCCCATACTAAATATGATCTTCCTACTCCTTTCAGATCAGCAGCAACCACTTCAACAATGTATGAGGGCAGCCCCAATGTTAGCCTATGAAGGGAGCAGGCCTCACAGTAGTGTAAAAACGAATTTAGGGGTTTTACACTACCAGGACATATAAACTACACAGGTACATGCCCTGCCTTTTACCCACACAGCACCCTGCTCTAGGGGTTACCTAGGGCACACATTAAGGGTGACTTATATGTAGAAAAAGGGGATTTTTAGGCTTGGCAAGTACTTTTAAATGCCAAGTTGAAGTGGCAGTGAAACTGCACACACAGGCCTTGCAATGGCAGGCCTGAGACCAGGTTAAGGGACTACTTAAGTGGGTGGCACAACCAGTGCTGCAGACCCACTAGTAGCATTTAATCTAATAGCCAATCATGGATAAACCAATCAACAGTACAATTTACACAGAGAGCATATACACTTTAGCACTGGTTAGCAGTGGTAAAGTGCCCAGAGTTCAAAAGCCAACAACAACAGGTCAGAAAAAATAGGAGGAAGGAGGCAAAAGGTTTTGGGATGACCCTGTAAAAAGGCCAGGTCCAACAGACAATATGTGCTCTGGTCCATAAACCATTGACATGCCTATGAAAGTGTATTGTTGGGAGCACTGGGATGTTACTGGAAGACTAACAATCTAGTGCATACCAAATCATGTGCCGTAAGGTTCCTCACTTTTTTCTTTCTGTCTCTATACAAATGTGGCTTTCCAGTTCTCTAATATGCTGGCTGTTATGTTTTGTCATCTGTTGGCTTTTTCTAGTCACTGGAGGTTTGGCAGAATTAAGACATTGGACTCTGGGCCAGACTGGTAACTATGCCATTTTGATTTGATTCAAGGTAAAAAAATATATATTTTATCGAAAGGCAACTAAGATTCCAACCCAGGTTACCTATGGGTTTTCATGTAAGCACTCTACTTCTATTCAGAAACCTATTCAAAACACTTCCAAGATCTCCTCAATGAATATGTAAGTACTTTCCTTACCACAAAATGTACACCTCATCAGACTAGTTTAAAACTCCAGTTTCAACTATGACCATGAAGGTGAAGCTGAGACTCATTCATCCTGAACCGTCAGGGTGTATCTCCCAAGGAAGTATAACAACCAACGAAAGACATTTGGCTCATGTTATTCTTTGACTTTCCTCGCAGAAGAGGGCTATGATGTCACATCTCTTGACAGTGAGGCTGTCAGCTGGGAGTTTTTTTTTCCAGACTTGAAAAGATTTATCTTTGGTCCTTACATTTTCGAGCTGACTGGTACTCGTGTCACCAAAAGCAGGAATTAAAACTTGAGGTAAAACATCAGAGGAGTAGACTCTTGAACATGGTACATCCTTATCTTATCGACAGTGCGGTTCGCACTGGTTTTGGAAGCACTCGTTTTTATGCTTCTTAAGAATTTGAGTGCTAAGGATTCTGTATTGGGAACACTAAGCATTTGGTATCCCTTTGAACCAATTGTACATTACTCTAGTTGATAGAACCTATAAGGTCTATGCCACATTTTTGTGAAATCTAGACACGTTTGGTGACTTGTCTGCTGTACGTACAGGCTAGCAGAAATCCCTGCTCTTCTCAACAAGTGTACCGATGGGACACCCTCCGAAGCACATCTTCCATGTTTGAGCAGCAACCTCGAGACTTTAAGTGCCTTGTCGCAAATACACTGTTTCCCTGAATGTAAAAAGTAGCTGTGGTCTTTGAAGGGTAACAAGGTGTGTTGCTTTTCTCCGTGGTGTTCATGTACTACTGACTAAAATGATGACGCTGCCTTGTTGTCTGTATGTGATGCAGGGCTCTGTGTTTCATAAAAACACACCTGAGAGTTAAACTTGAAAAGCTTCAACTCCGCCATGAACAGTCTGATTGCCTGATTATTATTTTTTTAACTTGGATAATAGCTTCTACATCTCCTCGTTGGGTGGTTAGATGAGAACTCAAACCCATAAGAGCTGTTGTTGTTAAACACCTATGGTGGGGCTGAATTGAAAACTCTTTTTGGAACTCCCACAAATGTTGCTTGGGATGCCCTACTTGAGTTCCCTTATGTGGCAATATGCGATTGATTTGTAAAGGGGTTTAAAAGGTGCATCCCCATATTTTCTGAATTCACAGAAATAGGATATGCCACAAAGAAAGCTGTGAGACATGGCCAGTGGAACAAAACAGACAGGGGCAAATGTATTAATAGTGAACATCCATATAACGATGAATGTTTTGCAGATGCTTTAGTATGATGTACGTGCTGGATATCGCTGACATATGTTAGATTCATTAAGGTGACATAATTGATGGATGGGTTTTCAGCAGGTTGTCTGATTCAGCAGTCTTTAATAACTGTTGATGGTAGACCACAGGGCAGGCCTGGCCACAGGGGCAGGCCTGTTTGTCAGTTTTTTATAGGGCCCATTGTGGTTTTGGGGCCAAAGCTACCTACATATAGCTTTTAAGTAGGATGCAGACTGTGAGGCACCTTCATCCGAGAGTGAGGGGAACAGGTTGTTTGCTCACCAACAGGTTTGTGGTAGTGCCTGCTTCAGGCTCATGCATTTTCAATTTTTATTTAAGATTTTGCTTTTTCTGGGTGTGTTCCTCATTTGGTCTATCCTCCTCGTGATAAACATGCTAAGGATGCAAAGAAGATATGGAGATCCTTGACATGGTTTTGTCTTTCCTGTTTATTGAAAATGATTGGGAAGAGATGATACCCGAGGTTCAAGACTATATGGGCGCCCTGTGACTGACAAGCCTCATAAAAATTTCCTATTTATGACTACATATAGGAAGTGTAAAATCTGACATAAGCTTGGAAGCTGTGTACCTTTTGCTTGCCTGATGTCAATCTGACATTCTCTTCGCACCTCCCCAAAGATGCATCCGTGGCATAAAGATTCACGGGACTGCATGTAAGAGAAGATGTGCAACGATTAGAAGCCGCAGAGTTGAGAAATTGGATGATGACTCAAGAAAGTGGCATACACTGCCTGTGCCCACTCAAAACCATCAGACTTATTTCTCCTTAAGTGTACTTTAAGCTCTGAAATAAATTATGTAATGTGAAATGATATTAATAAGGGATAGCACTGTGAATATATAAGGATTAATTGTGTCTGGCCTTGATGGACACCCCTCTTCTTGCAGATGTTAAGCACTTTAGTGCCCAGCACATATTGACTCGGTATTAACATGGGATCGCTGAGAAATTATTATTTTTTGGTTCTAAAATATATAAAAAATGAAGACCCACGAATCATGACCTCCGTTTGACTTAAAGTCTCGTCTCTCATTGCGAAGTGTAGTTTCCAGACTCAATTTATTTGGCGCCAAACACTGAAGTTCCAGTCCCAGGGCTCAGTCTAAGTTCCCTGAATTTATTCTGATTGAATTAAAAAGGCGTGCTGAAAGAGTTAAGGATTGAAAAGTTATTGAAATGAAGTGGGATTTGAAATTCCGAGACGTCCCAACACTTTATAGGGCAAGCTAATGTAGCTGATAATTTTTCCAGGATGCCACTAATACAAGAAAACATATAGCGTCCAAACACATTCCCAGACACAGTATCGTTTGCCAAGTATTTTGATAGATTTCTGTACGGATTTGTTGGCAAGAGAAGGCACTTTCACAGCCGCGAAAAGACAGACCGGTTCAGTTTCTGAACTTCCATAAATGGCTAAGAGATGATGGAGTTTGTTATAAGTGTCTGGCCCACTGCAGCCCCCTCTGGAGTCTGGCAGTGTGCGTTAAAGTTTTCTCTTTTTAGTTACCCATGGGAAATATGTTGATTGTAACTAAAAGGGCACTTCCCATGTTTAACAAATACTGCTTGAAATGTTTTCACTTCTTTGCTGATAACACTGTGTTAACAAAGGAAGAGCTGGTTTCCTCTAATGGCACGTTGCTAACACTAAGTGTATAGTGAAATGTACTTATTGGGAAATTGGTAAGGTTTGATGTGACATGATTTGATATTTGGAAACTGCAGGTGGGTTACTTTTTGGTTGCAATCTATAAGAACAAAATGCAGCCACCAACCGCGGTTATCCAGGGCTTTGTGTTTGTATTTAGAGGGAGAGAGAAATCGTTTATCTGATACACAGAATCAAGGTTGCCTGGTGTCGTTTATTGTGCTATGGAGGGACGAAGTGCTGGTTGCTCACTTCCGACTTCTAAGAGGTTAACTGCAGGGACACACATGCGGTGATTGGTGAATGTGCTCCTTACGTCTGCACCTCTGGCCAGAATACCAGTGCCCCATGTCAGCAGCAGTTGTGGTCCGTGCAAGAGAACGCCCAGAGAAGACAGCTTCATAATATATTGGGTTACCTGGTTTCAGAAAAGACACGCCAGTGACAGTTACTACAAGATTTGTGTGACGATTTAGTTACCTTTTCTAAAAAGCAGTTTCAAGCAAATGCTGCTTATGCAATGTAATAATTTAGAAAGTCCTATTGAGAGCCCTTTTCGAACCCCCTTGCTACAGAGCCATTGCTCTACCACACAGGAAGTCCTTTCAAGGAGAAGATGGTATTTATCTTTATTACATGTAGGAATATTTTCTTTCATACTATTTTCCTAAAATGTGTTTTCTTATTTTATTAGCGTTTTGACATCAGCAAATCACCTGTAGTAAAATTACATCATTACTTACTTATCATATTTTATTACAAGTCAGTAATGATGCCATAAAGCTTGCATGCCAAAAGGCAGGCAGCTGTCTTCCCTTCGAAGTGGTGGGGAAAGAAACTGAGCAGCCACCAGAACAGAGTTTCTTTATGCCTAAGTAGCTTTTGAGAGCGAAAAGGGCAACCACCGAAGTACCAGAGACTGTTCCGGTGCCAAGGATCACGTTGCCTCACAAACTTTGTGGGTTGCCTGGAGTCTATTTTTGAAACGTTTTCAGCTGACTTTGCAATGAAAAAAAGTAAAAACTGACAGAAACACAATAAAAAGATGTTTAGGAAGAAGAAGAAGTGTTGATGTAGAGTGGGACAGGGACAAATAGGAGTGTAGGTGTGGGGAAAAAAGTATTATTTCCAAGTAGCACAATATCATCAGTAATATGTTTGACCAATCGTTACTTTTTCATCTTTTAAAGCTGACAGCACATTTCATTCTGGGGTATGCAGTTTTATTTTTAATAATGTAAATATGAACCTCAAAGGATTATCTGCTAAAAAAAAAAAAGCCAGGACTGTTTGAAGGTGTTACGCATGACACAGTTCCAGCTGGCAGCAACGGGGAAAGGGATTTAGAAGGGGGGAGGAGTAGAGTGGGCGGGGACTTGTGGGATGTGGATATCAAAGAGTTTATGCATGTTAGAGACCCAGATGTTGTAAACAGTGGAAGGCAAAACAACCTTATTGATAGGCTTGAGGTGACAGTAAAACTAATATGAACGAACAAGAGTGAATGGAACATGTATACATAAGTACGGAAGCATATATAGTATAAGTCAAAATACCCAACACCCTACATGAAAAGGGTATTGCAAGTCACACCTGAGATCATAGCCTCAGAAAGGTAATTAGGCTTGCAGCCTTGTTTCTCCTCATCATCACAAAAGGTTTTCGTTACTATGTCCTTATAATGTATTGTTAAGGAGTACTTTATCCCATACATCAATTTCATTTCTGAAAAATAGATCTATTATCTTCAAAAAAGGGTGTTTACCTATGTAATCTACATTTTTACCCTTGGCAAGGTCAACACTACTCTTGTCCTGGAGTTGAGCCTACCCTTGTCTTATCTTTTATTGGTGATTCCAGAGGATTGATGTCTGCATTTGGAGTGGTAGCGGGCCTGGGTTTTAACATAGCTTCCATAAAAACATATTCAAACACTAGTGTGGGCTTGTGTGTTTCACTCCATCTACTTAAGAACAGAAAACAAATCTGCCCAACAAACGACTTAAGCCAATGGAACAATTTCTAGCTCTTGCCTGCAGAGTTCAAACAGTACCTTACTATGAGCAGTCTAACATTGCAGCCAGCATCAGTATGGTCTGGCAAGGTTAAATACTAGAGGCCAGATTATGGAACCCCTGAGCTGGGGATTCGATCTGTCCCTGCTCTTTTTCTACAACCTTCCACCCATCCTACCAACACAATGTCCTAGTGGTAGTGGCCATCTTTTAGGGCATTACAAAAATGCATTACTTTCAAAGTGAGCTAATTTTTAGCAACTAATAAACTGGAAGTGGAACCTGCCATTTCAGTTGTGGTGATCCATTATTAAAATGGAGTCCTGACTCTTGAAAACCCTTGCCCTGCTGGTAGTCTCCACAAGCACCTACTGGTTTAACGAAGAAACATCAAGTACATCAGTACAATTGAATTCTTTTAAAATAGACCCGAATTCCAACAAACCAGTTTGATTTTTTTTGCCCTGAAGTTTGATCACATCACCTCAATCCTCAGTAATCTTCTTTGGCTCCCAGTTAATTCGTCCAGTCCTAGTAAACAGGTCTGCAGATGTTGAACCACTGTTTTACGGCACCTCAAAATGTAAACCTAGCAACACCAGGGCTCACTTATGTTCAATAAATGCCACTCTTCTTTAAATGTTCCGAGAAAAGGTAGCATCTCTTCAAGTTAGGCCTTGCATCCTTTGGGATGATACCTTCAGTCATCCAAGGAGTATAGTGGTTCTGTTATCCTTTAGAAGAAACAGCTTTCAGCTTATCCATTTCCCAATAAATAACTGATTCTGTAACAAAGCCTTTTGTTAATTCTGCTACACGCATGTATTCAGATCAATACAAAATAATCTTGTTGAAAAAAAAACTTTACTTGAACTCTAGCTCATCACCAAGAGAAGTTATATTTGTTTCTAATTGTTCTTACATGTTTTGTCACCATCGCTGCTTCAGGTGTGGGCCTCACCCCGCCCCCTGGGCACAGTTTCCCCATCCACATTCCTATGTGGGAAACATCCATCCTCCTTCTCCCTCAATTTGTAGTTATGGTGTTCTTGGTGATACCTTTATGGTCATGGGGTTACAAATGGCGTAATATTTCACGTTTAACTTTGAATCTTACTCTGTGTTATTTTCGTATTCTATTACAATGTCTCCGCTCCTGTCCTTTCGTGTGACTTGCCGTATACTATTCATGTGTTTTATTATTTGTCACTTTGAACATTTATGAAAACAAATCCATCATCCTGCCCCCCCCGCCCCTCCCCCCCTTCCAGGCGTAAGCAAAAGCATAAATAGTCTTGGAAACGCTTAAGTTCGATGGCATCTGTCGCTGTAGATACACATGGTATGCATGAGCTCGCCATCTGGTGTTGGGTCGGAGTGTTACAAGTTGTTTTTCTTCGAAGAAGTGTTTTCGAGTCACAGGACCGAGTGACTCCTCCTTCTGTGCTCATTGCGCATGGGCGTCGACTCCATCTTCGATTGTTTTCTTTCCGCCATCGGGTTCGGACGTGTTCCTGTCGCTCCGAGTTTCGGAACGGAAAGATAGCTGAAACCAGAAGATTTTCGACGGTATCGTTGCGATCCGGTTCGAGATAGACACATACGACGACGCGTTGAACATCGAAGCGCTTCGGTGCCCTTCGGGGTAGATTTCGGCACCCCGTCGGGGCCTAGTCGGCCCGACCGCGTGGAGGACAACGCCGATGGAACGGACCCCGTTTCGATTCTGCCCCGAATGCCACAACAAATATCCTTATACGGACCTACACTCGGTCTGTAACCTGTGCCTGTCACCCGAGCACAGCGAAGAATCCTGTGAGGCCTGTCGGGCGTTCCGGTCCCGAAAAACTCTGCGCGACCGTCGAGCGAGAAGACTGCAGATGGCGTCCACGCCAAAGGAGCGTCGACAGTTCGAGACAGAAGAGGAACAGGAGGAATCCTTTTCCATCCAGGATTCAGACTCCGACGAGCTAGACTCTACAAAAACTGTGAGTAAGACGTCGAGATCAGAACTTAAAAAAGGAAAGAAGGCCCAGGGGACGCCACTGCCAACCGGCCATGGCTCCACCCAAATTCTCGGTGACCAACAATCGGCACCGAAAAAGGCCCATTCAGTGTCGAGATCGTCCGACTTCGGTCGAGACACCGGCACGCAGCCTCCTCGGGACCGAGAGAGTGCTAAACAGAAGCATCGACACCGAGAGTTCGGTGTCGACACGGATCGACGCCGAGACAGTGGCGCCGAAGACCATAGAGGCCAAGAATTTTCGGCACAGAAAAAGAGGAAGGTTACCTCGGAGCCGAAAAAACAATCAACAGGGTTTTCGGAGCCGAAAAAAGCGACATCAGACCCTGTTTCAGGCTCCTATACTGAAGAGCATTCTATGTCTTCACAAATGAAGAAACATAGATTTGAACAAGAACTGCAATCCACTGACGTGGATCACACGCAAAAGCGTATCTTTATTCAGCAGGGGACTGGGAAGATCAGTACCCTTCCACCTGTCAAACGAAAGAGAACGCTTCAGTTTACTCCTCAGCAACAAACAGCACAAAAGGTAACACCTCCTCCCTCGCCTCCACCTGTAACTCCGGCTTCGCCAACTTACACCCCGTCACATTCGCCAGCTCACACCGCCATGAGCCACGATGACCAAGATCAGGATGCGTGGGACTTGTACGACGCACCAGTGTCTGATAACAGCCCAGACACATACCCAACTAGGCCATCACCACCGGAAGACAGCACAGCCTACTCACAAGTGGTGGCTAGAGCAGCACTATTCCATAATGTGGAACTACACTCGGAACAAGTAGAGGATGATTTTTTATTTAACACCCTCTCTTCAACCCACAGCTCCTACCAAAGCCTGCCAATGCTCCCAGGCATGCTACGCCATGCAAAGGACATTTTCAAGGAGCCAGTTAAAAGTAGGGCAGTGACGCCTAGGGTGGACAAAAAGTATAAGGCGCCTCCTACGGACCCTGTATTCATCACCTCTCAGCTGCCACCAGATTCTGTGGTGGTAGGGGCTGCCAGAAAACGGGCAAATTCACACACTTCTGGGGATGCACCTCCCCCAGATAAAGAAAGCAGGAAGTTCGATGCAGCCGGGAAGAGGGTTGCTGTCCAAGCAGCAAACCAGTGGCGCATCGCAAATTCACAAGCGCTGCTAGCGCGATACGACAGAGCCCACTGGGATGAGATGCAGCATCTCATTGAACATCTCCCAAAAGATCTGCAAAAAAGAGCAAAACAGGTTGTTGAGGAGGGTCAAAACATTTCCAACAATCAAATACGCTCCTCCATGGATGCAGCAGACACGGCCGCAAGAACCATTAATACGTCGGTTACCATCCGTAGGCACGCATGGCTCAGAACGTCTGGATTCAAGCCAGAAATTCAGCAGGCAGTGCTTAACATGCCAGTAAACGAAAAACTTCTGTTCGGTCCGGAGGTCGACACAGCCATAGAAAAGCTCAAGAAGGACACTGACACTGCCAAGGCCATGGGCGCACTCTACTCCCCGCAGAGCAGAGGATCTTATAACACCTTCCGCAAAACACCTTTTAGAGGAGGGTTTCGGGGTCAGGCCACACAAGCTAGCACCTCACAGTCCGCACCGCCCACCTACCAGGGACAGTACAGGGGAGGTTTTCGGGGCCAGTATAGAGGGGGGCAATTCCCTAGGAATAGAGGAAGATTTCAAAGCCCCAAAACCACTACCAACAAGCAGTGACTCACACGTCACTCACCCCTCCCACACAACACCAGTGGGGGGGAGGATACGTCAATATTACGAAGCATGGGACAAAATAACTACAGACACATGGGTCCTAGCAATTATCCAACATGGTTATTGCATAGAATTCATGCAATTCCCTCCAGACATACCACCAAAATCACAAAATTTATCAAAATACCATTCACAGCTTCTAGAGATAGAAGTTCAAGCACTACTGCAAAAAAATGCAATAGAATTAGTACCAAGCACACAAATAAACACAGGAGTTTATTCACTGTACTTCTTGATACCAAAAAAGGACGAAACACTGAGACCAATTCTAGACCTCAGGGTAGTAAACACATTCATCAAATCAGACCACTTTCACAAGGTCACACTACAAGAAGTGTTACCATTGCTCAAAAAACACGACTACATGACAACCCTAGACCTCAAGGACGCATATTTCCATATACCAATACATCAATCACACAGGAAATATCTAAGGTTTGTATTCAAAGGAATACATTACCAATTCAAAGTATTGCCTTTTGGTTTAACAACCGCTCCAAGAGTATTCACAAAATGCCTAGCAGTAGTCGCTGCACACATCAGAAGGCAGCAAATACATGTGTTCCCGTATCTAGACGACTGGCTAATCAAAACCAGTTCGCTCACACAATGCTCAAACCACACAAATCAAGTCATACAAACCCTCTACAAACTAGGGTTCACCGTCAACTTTGCAAAATCAAACATTCTGCCAAGCAAAGTACAGCAATATCTAGGAGCCATAATAGACACGACAAAAGGAGTAGCAACGCCAACTCCACAAAGGATCCACAATTTCAACAGAGTCATTCAACACATGTCTCCAAACCAAACAATACAAGCAAGAACAATACTACAGCTCCTAGGCATGATGTCCTCATGCATAGCCATTGTCCCAAACGCAAGACTGCACATGAGGCCCTTACAACAGTGCCTAGCCTCACAGTGGTCTCAAGCACAGGGTCACCTTCTAGATCTGGTGTTGCTAGACCGCCAAACTTACCTCTCGCTCCTATGGTGGAACAGTATAAATTTAAACATAGGGCGGCCTTTCCAAGACCCAGTGCCACAGTACGTAATAACAACAGATGCTTCCATGACAGGGTGGGGAGCACATCTCAATCAACACAACATAAGAGGACAATGGAACATACATCAAACAAAACTGCATATAAATCATCTAGAATTATTAGCAGTTTTTCAAGCACTAAAAGCTTTCCAACCAATCATAACCCACAAAAACATCCTTGTCAAAACAGACAACATGACAACAATGTATTATCTAAACAAACAATGAGGAACACATTCAACGCAGTTAAGCTTGTTAGCTCAAAAAATATGGCAGTGGGCAATCCACCATCAAATTGGTCTAATAGCACAGTTTATTCCGGGGATCCAGAATCAGCTGGCAGACAATCTCTCTCGAGATCACCAGCAAGTCCACGAATGGGAAATCCACCCACAGATTCTGAACACCTACTTCACACTCTGGGGAACACCACAAATAGACTTATTTGCAACAAAAGAGAACGCAAAATGCCAAAACTTCGCGTCCAGATACCCACACAAGCAATCCCAAGGCAATGCCCTATGGATGAACTGGTCAGGAATATTTGCTTACGCTTTTCCTCCTCTCCCTCTCCTTCCTTACCTAGTAAACAAATTGAGTCAAAACAAACTCAAACTCATTTTAATAGCACCAACGTGGGCAAGACAACCCTGGTACACAACACTGCTAGATCTGTCTGTAGTACCACACATCAAACTGCCCAACAAACCAGATCTGTTAACGCAACACAACCAACAGATCAGACACCCGGACCCAGCATCGCTGAATCTAGCAATCTGGCTCCTGAAATCCTAGAATTCGGACACTTACAACTTAGCCAAGAGTGTATGGAAGTCATAAAGCAGACCAGAAGGCCATCCACTAGACACTGCTACGCAAGTAAGTGGAAAAGATTTGTTTGGTACTGCCATCATAATCAGATACAACCACTAGACGCAACTCCAAAACATATAGTAAATTACTTGCTCCATTTACAAAAAGCAAAGCTAGCCTTCTCTTCTATTAAAATACACCTTGCAGCAATATCTGCATACCTGCAAACTACATATTCAACTTCCTTGTATAGGATACCAGTTATCAAAGCATTCATAGAAGGGCTTAAAAGAATTTTACCACCAAGAACACCACCTGTTCCTTCATGGAACCTAAACGTGGTTCTAACAAGACTTATGGGCCCACCTTTCGAACCCATGCACTCTTGCGGAATACAATTCCTAACCTGGAAAGTTGCCTTTCTCATCGCCATTACATCTCTAAGAAGAGTAAGTGAAATTCAAGCGTTCACAACACAAGAGCCTTTTATACAAATACATAAAAATAAGGTCGTCCTACGACCTTATCCAAAATCTTTACCCAAAGTTATTTCACCATTCCATCTAAATCAAACGGTAGAACTACCAGTTTTTTTCCCACAGCCAGATTCTGTGGCTGAAAGAGCACTACATACATTAGATGTCAAAAGAGCATTAATGTACTACATTGACAGAACAAAAAACATCAGAAAAACTAAACAGCTATTTATTGCATTCCAAAAACCTCATGCAGGTAACCCAATATCAAAACAAGGTATAGCCAGATGGATAGTTAAATGCATCCAAATCTGCTACCTTAAAGCAAAAAGACAACTGCCCATTACTCCCAGGGCACATTCAACAAGGAAAAAAGGTGCTTCAATGGCCTTTTTAGGAAACATCCCAATGCAGGAAATATGTAAGGCAGCCACTTGGTCTACGCCTCACACATTCACCAAACACTACTGTATAGATGTGCTATCCGCACAACAAGCTACAGTAGGTCAAGCTGTATTAAGAACTCTATTTCAGACAACTTCTACTCCTACAGGCTAAACCACCGCTTATGGGGAACTAACTGCTTACTAGTCTATGCATACCATGTGTATCTACAGCGACAGATGCCATCGAACTGAAAATGTCACTTACCCAGTGTACATCTGTTCGTGGCATCAGTCGCTGAGATTCACATGGACCCACCCACCTCCCCGGAAGCCTGTAGCAGTTCAGAAGTTACCTTCAATTTTGTACATTTGTATATATATTATTTAATCCTTTAATAGGTACATACTTACATTTTTCATTGAGCGGGCACTATTACTATAGTACAACTCCTACCTCACCCTCTGCGGGGAAAACAATCGAAGATGGAGTCGACGCCCATGCGCAATGAGCACAGAAGGAGGAGTCACTCGGTCCCGTGACTCGAAAACACTTCTTCGAAGAAAAACAACTTGTAACACTCCGACCCAACACCAGATGGCGAGCTCATGCATACCATGTGAATCTCAGCGACTGATGCCACGAACAGATGTACACTGGGTAAGTGACATTTTCATTTTAAACTATGCATGAAAATAATTAAAAATGGCCTTTGAACCGAATGTTTAAGCTTGCAGGGGATCCAAAAACAGCTTTTGGATGCTCTGAACTAACTTATGGTTGCAGCTCATTCAAAACGCAGCATCCAAACTGCTCCTTAAACTCCCCCCAAGAGCTCATATTTCAACACATCTTTGTGTGTTACATGTCTCAAATTCATATCCCTTTGCATCACCTATTGTGCTTTTCACACTTAAGGTGTGTCATATCCCAGAAAGAAGTCGCCAAGTATGCCCCTTCATACTGCTTCCGATCCTCTACTAAGGCAATGGTCTCATTACCCAATATTAGTTCAGCTTAGAAGGTGATAACTTCGCCTAATTTTCTGACACCTTACTTGTTGAAATTAAATTAATCACTAATCACCTTCAGTTTAGGAAAAGCATCTAGACCTAGCTGTTAAAGGCTAATTCTCTCACAGTATTCTGTGTTTTAAGCGTCCGCGTCAGGTATAGGAAGGCTCAAGTAAGTCCTAGTTCATAAGTTAATGCGACACCTTAAAAGCTCTCCACCGGAACGGGAGCCTGTCTTGATGCCCGCATTGAATAGATCAGAGCAAAGTTCACCAATATCGGGATCCTACTCAGAGATACAGGAGCATTCTCAAATAGAGTCCTCCAAACTTCAGCAAGTGCTTGCTCCTCACTAACCAAGCCCACTTGACAGCAACAGCGGGACGAAGAGGACAGTCCTCATGACACCTTCCTCGACAAAAAGCTTGCCAGTGACTGGCTAACAGCTCTAAGCCAACACAGTCCTTGTTATTATATAGATATACATATTTTTTTTTTTGATTTTTTTTTTTTTTAAATAGAGGTACTACCAGCTGTGCCTTTAAAAAATCAATAAAATCCCGTGGGATATTATTTGGCTGAACATACCCAGAGGTAAAATAGCAGGAGATATTTTCATCATCTAAACGGCACAACACACACAAGGGGGATGCAAACGTTGGCACGTAAATAATCATCAATTTATGAGAGCACGCCTTTTGAGTGCACATCGTGAGCAGAGTTTACAATGGTAAACCCATGTCCCAAATTATTGGATGCTAGGCTAAATGCTGCTGTATGTGTAGCAGTTGAATCTTTAAATGCAATCCTGTTTGCAAGACGTTCCTAAATGGAAATCTACACAAAACATCTGTTACAAATGTGTGAAAATGAAACAATATATAAAAGAATAAAAAGTGCTAGTAATGACTGTCTTCATTTTTTATGTTCTGCTTTATAAATCATCAATCAGCTGTTATGCAGCTGTAACAAATAGGCAAAATAAAATGGAATACTGTCAAGAGCAAGAGAAATATGATCTTGCCTTGGAGTACCAATGCCAATATTCGCTATAGCAATCTATAGCACTGGAAGCTTTCAAATACTCTTTTTAAAAATACCAAACGAAATTGCTCTACAACACTTTCGGTTCTCTAAAGTCTCTAGGTGTATTTGTACGGAATAGTATCATCTAAATAATTTCTTGCTGTTGTAGAAGTTAACAATGACAAAATAGTATGACTCACAGTTGTTTCAATTAAGGTAATTGGGGAACATGGCAGAACGACAATGTAATGAAAGCAAACAGGTAAAAGAGGTTTGTTTTTCTGAGACACCTATACAAATTCTTTCAATTCCTTTAAAAAGTAATAGTTTTTCTCAATAAAGTCTTCAGTATTGTCTGATGATTCATCTGTATTTCTGGCATAATTGCAAGCTAGCTATGAATGTTAATTTTAAAAACACTGCTTTTTTATAGAGACTTCTAACCGCAGATCCCTTACCTCCCCAGGCATCAGACTGGATCAGGAAAATCTTGAGCAGTACCTATACTCACCAGTTTATTGTACTGACTTCTCCTCATCTATGTGGTTCGCACTGGATGTGATGTGTGGGGCCTAAAAAAGGCGCCTTCCTGGTGTGATGCCAGTTTCTTTCTTTCCACTCCAACAGCCTCGGATCCAGAGAGCTACCATGGTCATTTTTTGACCACCTTCCTCTTGACTTTGGTCAAGCTATTTCTCCTTTTTCACAGTGTGCGGAATATTATGCTCCTTTAAGAACCTACAAGTTTCAAACCTTGCAGGCAGTGCAACAGATCCCCATTTGGTCTGTCTGTGGTGCCTTTGTTCGGGCCGTGACTCCAAGATATGCTCAGAATACCTCTCGATGCACCCAAGGGCAATCCTGGAGAGGGCAGTAAAGCTCCTCATAGTGCAACACCAAAAGTCTCTGCATCATTCCCGCTACCGTGGACGGTCTCAATCCAGTAGCCATTTATGAGCCTGTTCCCAGAGTTGTTCCATAGGCTAATCGTTAATTGTACAATTTACCGAAGGCAAGGAATACATTTGCACAGATTTTAAATACATTTGCACAGATTTTAAAGGTACATAGACTATAACCACTGCAGTTTGATGGAAGTGTTTGGATAGATATTGTGATCCGAGCCAAAATAGAAATCTCGAAGATAAACCTTTAATAACTGAGATGGTTGTTCAAAGTAAACAATATTAAAACATTGCTTAGCTTGATAGTAGGTAAGGATGCTTTTGGGGTCCTATAAAATTAGACCTGAATATGATCTGACCAGCTCACTCTAACTGAAACCTACGGATTTATGCTCCGATTATAAGGTTGCTGATGTTTGGTGCTTAGAAACCGCGGGGCTGCACTAGGAAATAACCACATGGACCAATAGGCATCAAATCCTTTTCCATGTGGTTTTCCCTGATTCCTTGGAGAAAACCACTGACATTTTCTATTTGCTCTGATGATTTGTGTCAGCAGGAGGCCAAGTGGGATTGGGAGCGAAGGGGCCAGTGCAGGAACGGAGTCCGGAGGAGCCCATTATCTGCTTACTCCATGGTGCTGAAATGGTCAAGCGGGCCCTACTGTGCTCATGCCTCACACTTGCCCCTTGTCTTTGGAGTGATTTCACCACACCTGGTGAAACCATTCTTGGTGTCTTGGAGTCCAGAAATGCTGTGCCTGGAAACACAGGTTACTAGTGACTGCCCAGAGAGGGAGCCATACTGAAGTTTCCACTCTGAGTGGTAAACCGGTACTCGTTCTGGGCCTTAGAAGCTATAACTAGCCAAAGGGAAGTTCGTTCATTTGTGAAGGGAGTTACCGAACTGGCATGAATTAAGTAAGTCCAAATGATTTTAAAATGCCTTTACAGTAGCATGAGTAATGCATGTACAATTAAAATTATCTAACAAGATGCATATATATACGAAATGCATTAATGAGTTAAAAAATCTAGAAGATGTTTTAAGTAAACCCATATTGCGAGTAAGGGAATAAGAAGCAGGAATGTGGGTCAGGTGGCTCAAATGGTAGTTGGCACTGTGCATGGCTTTTACTCAGTGTTCTTCAGATTTATGAGCACATATGGTTCAATAAAATACTATTAGTAACAGACACAGCACTAGGCAGGGATGGGAGTGATCAGTGAAACACGTTGTGAGAAACTAACTGTGTCAGATTGGTAGCATTAGGCATTCTGGTAGCAAGATCTATGGATCTACCTTCCGCCCAAATGTTAGAAAATACATTTTTTTTAAATACTCTGACCTTCCTGCGGTCTTATAAAAGTGAAGCAGACGGGAGATTGGCGTGTAGCCAGACTGACTCCTTCTCTGCTAACCGTGTAAAGCTGTTTAATCACTGCTTTCTCTCCTTTTTCTGTTGTTACTGCAGTTGAGTGAACATGGTTTCTCCCACTCAAGGCCTTCTCACATCATGTCATACTTGCATTGAAAGGTTCTTCCACCGCAAATCCACCTCTTCCTCTTCGATGCTTAAAAAACCTCTTTGCTTTAGACCGAGATTTAATCACAAAAGTCTACACCTGCCACTGGAAAAGCAGTTGACAAGGTGGCCATTTTTCCTGTGTACCATGTGTTTGCATAACGTCAGTAAAAGCCCTCCAGTTTATATAGAGTTACCACTGATAAAATCCTGTAACAGTTAAGCTCTATGCCTCTCAATCTTAAATTCCTCTTTCTTGTCAGCCGCAGCTGTTATCTTCTCTTTCAAGTGAAAGCGCATCGGAACGTATGGAGGAGGCTTCAGTTGAGGACCTGACAGTAGACTTATGTGCCTCATATCCATTTGCATCTGCTATCAGTCCTCCATATCCAACAGGGCTCTAAACATGTTCTTGATGAATCCCTCAACGCTATTACATTCTGCCTCCTTTGGAACACCCCTAACCAAAACATAATCTAGCTTAGATTGATTTTCCAAATATTCAAACATGTCTTGCATTATTAAAATGGTATTCCAGGGCCACCATTCATTATCACTAAATTCCTGTTCATTGTTCTGTCATCTAATGATTTCTCCAGGAAATTGATATGCTCCTCTGGATGTCCCGCTTATTTCCAATTCTAAGTCAGGTGCCTTTTTAGATCAGAATATATAGCAGAGAACTCCTGCTTGATGCTCCTGAAGAATGTCTTCTTGAAAACTTTCATTACATTGTTACTGTGCTTGCCTTTGGGCTCCATATGCAATTCCGCTAAAGACCATCGCACATTCTTCAGAGTGTCCTTTCTTTAAGAGCATATCCATGTCTGAGTGATTTAACTTGGTGTTCCTTCAATCAAGGCAGCAGAACTAAGTCCACCAGTTCCCCATGGCCAGATTACGGCTCACTCATGTTCTCCTCCACTGAGCAGCAATCGGACCTACCATGGGCCACCCAGTTAGACTATATCCCACTTTTCCATCCACACCTTAGCAGTTATAAAGCAGGTGAATGTTCATACTCTCCAGCCGGAATCTTATTTTCCCAAAAGCTGCAAGCCCCAAGCATTGAGCATGTCAGCAGCCAGCTGAGAAGCCCCACCCAGAGGAGGGGAATAGCCATTTTCACTAGTTCCAGCCACTAGATCACTTCGACGTTCATTTTTATTGAAGATATGTTAGTTGGCCCACCCATGAAACTAGCCCAATCCAAGGTGCACTGACGGTATTTGTTTCACAGCCTACTGCATGAAAGTGAGGTTGACCTAACTTTCCCAGGGCAATTCTCGCTACTGTGCGTAACCACAGGACTTCTACTCCTACTTCAGAGTCTCTACACCACGCCTTAGCTCTGGTGGCGGCTCCATTCCTGTTGTCATAAACTCTCACTTCAGGTACCAGGCCATTCACCCTGTGCTGGCCACTGCACTGTGCCACTCGTCTGCTGGTGCTATCTACTAACAACTCAGAGTCTACCCCATGGAGCAAGTCACACATTCAATCACCTGCTCTCTCTGTTATCCACTGCAGGCCGACCTCCTAGGTCCTTTAGCGGTGTCCCCTTGTCAGCTGCAGAAGCAGGCCCCCTAAGCCCCAGCTCACTGAAACCTGTAATTTCCACTCCAAACCAATGTGGGCTGGGCATTGGCACTTGATTTCCCTCCTCTAGAGTCCCTGGCTGTGGAAGGGGAGACTGAAAAGCTGCTCTCAACGTTTGGGCTGCGTTTCTGGCCCTTGCACTAGTTAGGGCATCTGCACCTCCCAGGACAGACCCCACTGAACCCTGTTTGTTTATTGGCCTCAGTTCCTGTGTGCAGTCTCTCTTTAAGTAGCCAGTGGTGGCTTCTTCATCCTCCAGGTGTCTCTGATATGGACTCGTCCACACTTCTCCTCTTCACCCAGTCTATCTTAACAAGTGTCCTCCTTTCTCTTGACAGCAAGCTGGGGAAAGATCAGTTACTCCACTCTTTGGATGGTTCCAGCTATACTACTGCCATCTTGTGCTGTGTGCCAGTCGAACTCCAGACAAACTTTTTCTCCAGAAAATGGGCCTCTCTGGGCTCACCACCCAGTCACCATCGCTTGTCCCACTGAGGTATGAGAGAAAGCACTGCAGTGGTGCTAAAAATGCTTCAAAGGTGATAAGGCATAAGGCCTGCACTGAGAGCAGAAGATGTGTGCTCTACACCACCTTTATCAGGGCTACGCCTCTGTAATACTATTTTAAAGGCTGTGCAAGGCATGGATATCCTTCTTCCTTTTAATCTGCCATCTTCAGGGATTTTTTGTTTGCCATAAAACGAGAAAAAACTGGGTCAAACCTGGCTTAATGATATGAACCTGGATAAAGTCAAGCCCTAACTTTCACCCAATTGCAAGTCGCTTGGATTCACCCCGGACAACAACTGCATCCCTAAGAAAAAGATGGTCTGCTACTAACTCTCTGTGCTACAGAAAGAAATCAACTTAAGAACTGCTATTCAAGCCCTTATTGTCTCATATTTGGATGGTGAGAACACCTTGCTCTGTGGCCTTCTAGGCTCCACACTAGCCCCTATTATGAACATCTTATGTGATCATCCAGGACTTAAGAAATATGACCTCATCACCCCCATCCTGACGTAACATCACTGGCTCCCCTTTCTGGTCTGCCCCATCTTCAAACCCAGCTGCATCATTTACAAAACTGTCATGACCCTCATCCCCCCATAACTGACTACCAGGTTTTACATCTTTGGCTCTAGGCACACCAGCCATCAGGGCATCATAAGAATGGAAGCAAAAAAAGCAAAAACGCAAAGGCTTTCTCCACCCAGGACCTAGGTAACAGCCCTTTATTCATCACCACTGCCCCATCTCGCCTCCAATGAGAGAAAGACCTGCAGCCGCACCCCTTTAAAGAACACTTTATCATGAATCACACCTGCACCGTGCGGCTCTCTGCTGCCATTTAGCTAGGATCTTGCTATGATTATACCATGTACATGCATACGTTTGTTTTCGTGAGATTGACTCCCGACAAAAATCTTTCTGAGGGATGGAAGCATAGATAATGGAGGAATCATTTTTGACATAAAATAGGCCTCCATCCGAAACTAGTATCATGTTACATGAAAAATGTGCAACTCCTAAATGTACTTGTCATTTCCTACTCATTCATTTGTAGTAACAGGAATAACGGCAATAAAGGAAAGGTCATAGCCCCTGAATATTCATTTGTTTTGCATAAAGGGGTCAGGGGACTCAAGACAGTAAATAAATCCTTATCTTTACTAAAGAAAGCGTAGCATGGCAGATGCCATACCATGGTTTCATCTTCAAAACTGGGGCAATCTTGACACACGTACTAAATCCATACTTGTTGATACTTCTAAAGAATTCGTGTTTTGTGCTCAGAGGAAGCATAAGTTGCCCTACAGCAGATTCAAATAAATACGCTGCAGACACAGGTACCAGAGCAGACGTGGACACTGCAATATGTTAACATGGCTTTTCTGCTGTTCCCGCTAGACACGTCGCTCTCACGCAGGCTCTCAATGATTTTGAAGCCAGACAACTTTTAAAATGGAAACGCGTGGAAATTAAAAAAGTATATATTTAGTTCTAAGTATTTTAAGTATTTTACTTTCAGTTCAACATGTAATCTCAAAACCACCAAAAAGTCAGCCTGACCTTGTTTCTGGAAGTACTGTAAGCTTCTCTTGTCATCTTGTTGCATGCATTCCCAGTAGCAGGAGACTGCCGTTTTTCCAGGAGTGAACCCTTATAGCAAAAGATCAATAGGCAGTAGAGAATCTTCCAACAGTACCACTGTCATAACCTCCAAATGTTTGCATATCGTCATAGCTTCTGTCATATTTGGAAACCTTTTCATATCCAGGAAAGCAACACATGTATTGGCAATGACAGCCTGGCCTACGAATAAAAGGGCCATTGTGACATTGAAGGGAGTAAGAACTCAATAAATCACCACACATGCATTCTGTTGCTAATATTTGCACTCATGCATCTATTCATCCATTCCCTGGATCAAACTTACATTCAACCTATGACTCAAAAATAAAACACAAACAAACTCAACAACATATGCAACATAGGCCCTCTATATGGATATATATTACCCATTGGCAGTCGCCACTGGGAAGTTATGGCTAGGTCTGCCTTTCCGTGGGAAATAACTTTTTTGGTTTGATAATAACTTTGGTGCCGTTTGAGAATTGTTCACAAATCTTTCCAAAAAGTTTTTTTTTTTAACTACTTTCTTCGTGAAATGTTTTTGCTGATCTGTCAAGTAGTGGCCAAGAAAAGGGGGTGGGGTCCCAAAACGCAAAATCCCCCATGCATTTTCTATAGGCTTTTTCAGGTAGCACTACCGCAAAAACTGCCGAATGGGATTCCACCAAATTTGCTTTTTGTTATTTAGTGTAAATCTGTTCAATAGTTTCTGAGATATTAAGGACAAAAATATTTGTATATCTGGACGGTTGAGCTAAAGGAGCTCTTGCAAGAGTTCCTTAGACCCAATTAAAAAAATAGTGTGTTCTGATTGGTCTAGGAGGCTTTTTTTCTCCCTTGGGCCAACTTGGTCCCACGGTAGCAAGTGCTCTGATTGGCCGCCGGCAACATGAGAACAAATGTTTCAGACATTACATGACTCTGGGACATAGTCCGTGGCCGTAACTGCATTAATGAAGAGAAAATATACGAAGGCAGGATAGGGATACCCTGCAAACCGACCTTGGGGGTGGACCAGGACAGCGGGTCTTCAATACCATATGTACATATTGGGAGGGAGAGTCGTGAGTGGGGCCCCCCTTCCTAAGCTACTCAGGCTTCAGGGACCCCATCCCCTGGGGCCAAATATCCGTTTTAACGAGGGGAAAAGTAGCCCCCCTCTCTGAGCCTCTGTTGGGGCTACAAAACTACACCTGTGGTGGTATCTGCCCCAAGGACCCAGCCCATGGTGCCTGACGCTGCACTGTAACTTGGGCAGCCCACCCCTGGGAAACTGTGGTTCGCTGCGCACGAGAGTGCAGGCATACCCTGCTCACACTCTCCCAGGCAGAGAATGCCATTTTGGTCCCGCCCTGCAGGAGCATTAGAAAAATGGTGCACCCACCTGGTTAGAGCAGTTGAAAAATGCTGCTTCCCACCCGGTGGGAGCTGTAGTAACATGTTGCTTCTGCTCAGGTGGGATCAAAGGAAAGATGCTGGCTCCCTTCAACATCCATTACTGTTCTGGTCGGGGAGCCGTTTGGGCCCTCAAGGCCCTGCACTTTCGCTTGCAACCCCAAATGTAGTGTTTGGTGCATGCCCTATGTGGCCTCAGGGGCACCCATCAAAGGCCAGGGGATGGGTTCCACGGCCCCTAAAGGCTCAGGGATGGTAAGCCATGTGCCCCCTTCCCTTAATTTAAAAAAAAAAAGGCCCCAAGGGATGTGGTCCCGGGGCCTAGAAAGGCTCAGGGAGGCTGGATGCATGCCCCTCCCCTTTAATTAAAACAATAAGTTATGAGTGTCCTGGGTTCATTCTCTCCTCCTAGGGAGCAGCACCCCATAAAGCCCTAGGGTATTATAATAAACAGTTTTATGCTTGTTGTACCCCTCGGAGATGCAGGGGCACAACCAAGCATTGTTTTAATGTTGTGGGGGCAGCTTCAGGAATTGATTCTCCCTCCTCATCAGCATTAGAAAAAAAGTAAGCCTCTGGAGTCATTAAAACCATTGCCCCAGGAGAACTTACCTACTTAGTTACCTTTTTTTTTTTTTTTTAAATAAAAAAAAGCCTCTTAGCTAAGGCTCTGTGATCTTCGGCTGGCGTGCAAGGCCTGCTTGAGGTTGTTTTTATGATTGCATTTTGTGGGCCGAAAAAATAGTAAAAGAAAGACTCAGGGACATACTGGTTTTATTTATTTAAAAAATGTGCCTCTAAGACTTTGTTTTAATATTTTTTCAGCCCACAAAATGCAGTAATAAAAACTATGTTAAAAGAGACTCACAGACATGTTTTTATTTAAACTATTAAATATTTTTATAATCACTATTACTAAACATTGCTTTGTGTGAATTGCTGCTATATACATGAGTGTAAAATTTTTAGAGAAATATGATAATAATAGGCTCACTTTTTAGGTTGCAGCCTACCAGACTTTCAAAAGTTGACCTAGGAATGCATTTCGCCAGTTGATTACAATTGACTTTGTGGTTTGTAACTCACATTTTCTGTCTTTTTATTTGATGGCTTTATTTGCTTTACGCTCTCCAGGTTTCGTTTCTCCCTCCTGCTGCCAAAACAGTGTTTACTGTATTCCTCCACAAACTCCTTTTCTGTAAAAAGTCTAATCTCGTTCTTATCTTGTCACATTTGCTCTCCATTCAAAGACTGAGGTCAAATGCCGGGCGCTGTCTTCTGAGAGCGCTTTTTTACTTTTATTTCTCTGACTATGAAGTGAGAGGATATATGTGACAATCTTGCAGAATACTGGGGAAAGCAAAATAGTTTTTTTCTAGCACACAACATTTAAATGTAGTGTGTACATATTTCAGAATATATCAGAATTAAGAACACAACTGAAGCGCTTTTTTTTATTTATTTCTGAAGTGTGTTGGAAACAAATAATTTAATTTGATCAAAACAAATAATTACACTAGTTGATGCAATTTCCACAATTTCATTTGTGCACTGTATAGTTTTATTAGTAAAACTGTATGTCTGTGTAAATGTAATTGTCATATCAATTGAAAATGTGTTGTCTATAATGGCGGTGCCCTTACATGCCTACTCCGTTCTGCACCTCTCCACTCTACTCTGCACTACTCCACAACACTGTAATCTACTCTTTACCACTCCATGCCACTGCACTCTGCTCCACTCTGCACCACTGCACTAACTGCATTCTACTACGTTGCATTGTATGCCGCCTAATTCAGTACAACTTCACTCAATGACACTGCACTCAGTGTCACTGCACTCTACGCCACTATACTCTGCAACACTGTACGCCAGTGCACTCTACACCAGTACACTCCACTCTATGCCACCCTAGTGTAAGACACTCTATGCAACTCCACACTATGCTGGTCCAGTACACAACACTCTCTGCCACTCCACTCTACAACACTCTACTCTTCCCCATTCCACTCTGATAGTCCACGTGACTCTCCTCTACACCACTAATTTTTTGTCATACTGAACAGCAACCAGGGTGGTGTACAACATGGCTAAAACACAGTGGCAGTAAAAACTTATCTTGCATATTTGAGACCTATTGGCTTTGCCAGTACTTGTTATATTTTGGTGTTGTGACTCTTTGGAAAAGTCAGTAAATCAAAATTGAGTGCATGCTAGAAGGCCATGTGTGACGTGGGGTTGGCCGCTCCCAAGGAGTTGGACACAGGGCCTGACTACAGGCTGACCGTGCGCATCAGGGTTTGGCTGCCTTTGGGGGTTTGTTGGAGGGGCTGGCTGAAGGCAAGGCAGACAACCCTTCAGCCAGCGTGGCAAGGTGTTGGCTTTACATATGGTAATAAAAATATTACTTTATATTAACGACACCCTAGAAATTCACTGTAAAAAAAAGTAAAAATGACATTATAGTAGGGTGAACATTTCAGTGACAACGTAATGTTTTAAACTAATAAAAATTACTGATTACTGAAATTTACCAGTCATAGTTATCCCTAGTCACTGTAACTCATCCTCTAATGCATGGGTACTCACAAACTTTTTCTCGGGGGCCAAAATTGCAGCATGGTTTGCGGCCGAGGGCCGCACTGAAGTGACAGCGAGGGGGCGGGGCTTAGAGGGGCTAGATTTGGCACGGATAGACTGCTTGCTCCTGTCACCCTGATGGACACAGATGGCACAGCTCGGAAACACAAATATCACGTGCTCCCGGGGCCATTTTACGATCCTGTTTTCGCTGCTTCATCGTGTAGAAAGGGTCTGCTGTTCGTGTTTGTCCAGCGCGTGCATTAACTCGAGAAAACTCCCACTGTGCATGAGCTGTGGACAGGCACTGCCTCTTTGCATCAAATTAGAGCACTTTTAACTATTTTGGATGCTAGTGGTAGAAAAGTGAATATGATTCATAAGGGAAATTCTGTCACGCTTGCTCTGGGTGGATTGTGAGAAAGCGTGAGCCTCACAGCATAGTTGACCATGTAATTGGCATTAACAAGGAACCATAAACACCACAGAATTCATGGAAGGGTTGGTAAGGGCTGACTCTGGTTGACAGTTCACTATTATTACGGATACATATTTTTCTGTAACGAGGAAATGAAAAAAAAGAACAAAATGATATAGGGTCTTTAATGTTTGAGAACAGTAGGATCCGAATTATTAGATTTGAAGTATTTAGTATTTGTTCACAAAATCTGTAGCTGTTTGATAAACGTTATTTGACAAAATGGGGAACGACCCGGGGAATCCGGCTATTAGAGCTGAACTAGAGCCGAAAATGCCCGTGTACTGCATGAGCACTGGTGAAGCTGGTGTTGAGTACATTCTTAACAGGTATACAAAACTTTCCTGCAGCGAGTTAGCGAAAGTTAACTACTCAAAAATCATTACAAGAAAAGACCACTGGAGCGGGTAATTGAAAAATGTGATGCTTCCGGGTGGATTTATTACTTTCTATGGGGCTTACAAATATGTAAGGATGACACTCACTCGCGGGCCGCCAAGGTAGGTCCGTGGGGCCGCTGGCGGCCCGCAGGCCGTACTTTGAGTAACGTCGCTCTAATGTAACTATCACTTGTGCCCTCAGCATGCACAGCTAATTATCCCACATATTACATCATTTATAACATGTTCTATGACATAATTGATAACATCACTGCAGCATTTGAAATGACATCATTGATGACAACACTGTGTATGGCGGAGATGTGAGATATAATTAGCTTTTGACATCAGGCCTACTGTGTTAAGCGTATTTTGTCATATCTGTTAATCAGGTCTGTAACCTTCCTCATCGGTTTGTCACTATAACCAACTCAGGCTTACTGTGTAGAAGTGCTGAGTATAAGCTTTCCCACAAGACATCAATCTTGTGTACTGTAATAAAATTACAAATATGTACAACATCATAGTTGTCAAAACAATATGAAAATACCTTCTTGGACAGCCTAATAACCATTAGAGCAGTGCACAGCTTCTATCCTCATTGTTTGTTTGGGTGGATCCCCAACACCAAAACCCTTGCCTACTATGGTAATATACGAGATTCCGCCTAATGGAAAACCTGACTATAGGCTTAAGCACATCGTAATAATAATAATCCACCCTTTAAAGCATTTTGCCCTAAACACTTGCTTTTTAAAATCAGCTCGACAGGCCTACTTGCTTTGTCATAATTTTTCATTATAAATAAAACCTATTGAATCTGATATAACTTTTCGCAATAAATCGATAAGTCCTATAGCCTTTACCATTGGCATTACACCATAACGAACACAGACCTATTCAAGTGCATATAAACTGGCAACCATCATGCATTCAGTTCTACAATATATATATGTGGACAGATTCAGTTTATAAACACAAAATGTAACCCATCTCATCAGGGCCTCACAGAAATCATCACAATGAAAATCCTGGGGGAATTGGTAGCAACTCCCAAACCCTTGTCTGCTATGGTAATCTTTGAGATTACATGTAACAAAATACCTGTGTACAACCTGTAACACAATGTGATAACCTATTTTAAGGCCTGCTGGCTTTAATACATATTTTTCACAATAAATAAGTGAGGCCTACTGCCCTTGTAATAGCTTTTAATAATAAGTACATCAGACCTACAGCATCAGTCATAACTTTTCCTAGTGCACCAGTCGGGCCTACTTCCTCTCACCATATCCAACTCAGGCCTACTGTTTTGAACATTGGCTTCCTTATAATGCAGCCATCTTCAAAATATTGGAAGACCAATTGCAAGGTAGTTCGGTGGGTGTTTGCCGACTTTGGGGCGAGTCGCACCTCTGTTGAGGGTTCTCTAGGCAGGAGTCTACTCCGCTGTTATGAGATCACTACAAAAACACTGTGTCCAAAGGGCAGCCTAGAATATTTTAATGTACAATCATCTCCACAGCGAAGGAAGCCAAAGTAATGCCTGCATTTGGGGACAAGAAACCCCAGCAGCCTCAGCCTATCCTTGTATCCCAACAACACATGCCTACATCATAGCAGCGACGACATACCCGTCTCAAACAAGGATCCCGTAACAAATGTTATTGTAACGAAAATACAGAAAGCACAAAGAGCATGCACTGAAAGAGACACTCCACCCACACATACCACACAGCACCTTTGGTCTCTGACATTGTAAGCCATCATAGATGTTGGTGTTCCTGGCACCTGCGTCCTCACTTGAGCACGAAGCCTGAGCTGGAAGAATTCAAAATGAAAGCCTGTACAATCTCCCAGCATTGCATAGCCGTGGTACACAATGGATGGCTGAGGGAGAGAGTACGCAAAGACACTCCTCGCTTTCCTCCAGTGACGTAGCCTCACCTCCTCTCAGGATCTATTGTAGACACACCTCTGAGCTGTCCTGTTATTACAGTGAACGCGAAAGACTAGAGAAAGACAGGCATCGTGTGAATAAAAACAACAATATGCCTAAGCATGGACACCCAGAGATAGAAACACAAAAATGTAGCAAGAAATATGATCTCAAGCAGTGACAGCCATGTACAGTAATTAACAGTCACAAAACAGATCAAGCCTGTACGGTATGAGGCACAAAACGCACAGCCATTGGACATTGTTAGACTCCGGCACCTTACTTTCAGGCTTCCTTGCACCTGTGCCCCCCTTGTTTGTGGTTCTCCTGCCCACGCACGCATGTACACTGTGGTCTCTGCCGTGATGCTGACCCTGTTTAAATTGTGGAGACAGCCGCCACTGTTTAGGGATGTGCTTAACAAAGTGCAGTCAGGGCCAGAGCCTTCCATAAGGCGGTGGCAAATTACAAAACGAGACTGACAGGTGGTTTGTTACAGGCAAGTAGCTCTCCAAAGTCAAAATTCGGTTTTGCCCAGAGGGCTGAAAATCCTTGCACTAGTTCCGAGCACATCCCTTGTATATCAATGTACCTCGAAGAGAGAGTTCGTTTTATTGAAGATTTGTGTTTAGAACCCATTTTTAGACAGAGCTTAATTTGAGCCGGTGTTTTCAGGTGGGGCACACGTGCACTCATTTTTGGACACTAGCACTTATTGTTCCTTATCAGTCTTTGACCCAGAACAAGAGAGAGAAAAACATAAAAGAAGGAAAGAAAGAGGAAGAAAAAGACAGAAGAAGATTGACCAAGGAAGGAGGCAGGGGCCAAACATAACATGCAGGTGGGAGTTTGAGGTGCAGGGAGTATCTGGTCATGGATTAATGGTGCATAAGAAGGAATGAAGACTATGCAGCGTTAGTTTTCGACACCACAGCCTTCTGAAACAGCAGCAGCAGTTTCTGAGCAAAATATTGTGCACCGGCACTTATTATTTTACAAATTAAGCACTGGTTTTAGATAGTAACCACAAACTACTCGTACCCCCTTACACAACTAAGTGTAACGCACAGCTTTTTTAATGACCTTCTCCGTGGAGACAGCTAGGGTGCAGTTTGGGCTTGGTTGGGTGAAGGCACTATAGGATCGTTGTAGGGTGGTACTAGGGTACAGGTGGCTGCGATTATTTCAGTGGTGCTGCCAAGGATAGGCTAGTCCGAAGGAATGAACGTGGAGTGTCCAGCGCTCTGCTGCCAGTTCCCCGGGAGTGTGGACTGCGAGTGTTCGGGGGCAGTGGAGGGGGGAGCAGAGAGGGGCTTCTGGGAGTAGGCGTGGGGGATTGAGATAACTTAGTATCACCACTGTCCTTAGCTAAAGCTGGTGACACCAGCACCATGGTCAGTAGCAGTCCTCTGCCCACCAGCATCCGCCTCTGTGTGCCTCTTCATAATTACACAGAAAGGAGATCGGTGGTACGCCTGTTTATTTTTTAAAAGAAATAAAACAATTGTAGTGAGCGTCACAACAATTGGAGAGTTAGAAGCGTCTACATTCTTCTTTTGCGAGAGCCATCGAAGGTGGAAGAAGACTTGTGTGCAGCAGAAGGGACCTGTAAATACCACTTATCGCATCCTTTTGTTATCTTCTAGGCTCTAGTTAAGGCTTTGCAAAGTAAGGCGCATAGACTCTAACCGCGAGGTGCTCTACATTTCAACAGGCAAGCTGCACATTTTAGCCGAGTGGACAGACCACCTAGTACCTGATGGTGCCAGAGCACCTCTGTGCTTCCTTCTGGAGGTGCTACTGCACTAGGGGCTCCTGCTTGCTTATGGTCTTGCTCATGAGGACCACCTTGCTGCTGGGAGTGTCGAGGTGGGGGGCAGTCGTGGTGACCCCTACTCTATTGGCTGCTCCTGAAGTTGGACGGGAGGAGAGAGCTTGGGTGGCAAGTGACGCATGAGCTAAGCTGGAGACACTATGGGTGCCGCTGCAGCTGGGCAAAGAGGTGTGGGTCGCTTAGGGCAATTGTGTCTCTTCCTGTTACTCCCTCATTTACTATCACCTTTTAATGATCATCTCTAGAAGAAAGGGGCTAGTGACTCATCAGCAGCTTGGCATAAAGAATGGGCTACCTGCAAGCCCCTTGCATACAGTTTCCAGAGTGCTGTGTATCCCATCCTGGTTGTGCGCTACACAACTGTGGTTGTGTGCATAGTTGGAAGTGTGTTGTATTCATACAAGACCCTTCAAAATAAAGAAGCTGATTCTTCATGGCCTCTTTGTCACTGACTGCCAAGAACAGAATTGCCTGCCCATCACACAAGCAGCAACAAAGTAGCCTGCAGCATCCAATGTAATGCATATCTACCCTTGAACGCAGATGCACTCTCCCTTCCACCCTAACACGATGTCATTAGTGAACCAAGAGGCAGGTCAGTGGTCACAGGCACCCTAGATCTGCTTTGATTCTAATATAGATGGAGCAAAATTATAGTCCTATAGAAACTCCCCAGCTGATGCACCTTAAGCCTTCAGTAAAACTCGACTTCACAGGTCTTAAAACCATTTCTGGCTCTTTCAGTCCTGTTTACTAGCACCCCTTGACTTTTTAATATTTGGAACTGCACTCAGTGCGTCCAGTGCATCTCTACCCTGCAACTGTGCCTGCCATCACCATATTAGAAACGCACTGCACATGTTACGCTACCGTGCATCAGCATCCGCTGTTTTACTGCAAACACTCGAATGCCACTGTGCCAGCGCACCGAAGCCTAGTCTCGTGTGACCAAATGCCATTTGGTTTTCCATTCCTTGGATCACATGCTCATCTACCCGTTTACCCCAGTCCTGCAGCATCTTTTGCTGTTAACCTTTTTGTATGGTGTAGTCTGTTTGCTAAACACATATTTTACATGATAAATCAAGTTTCAACAAGGACATTTTCTATAAAATGGTGAGGGTGGGCAGCAGAACCACATGAAGGCTCAGCTCGTTTTGAGCTCGAGCCTCCAAGAGGAGGTCAAGCTGAACCAGAGCCACGTAGCTGGCTCGAGGCTTCAGCGCCTCTAGCCACACAACCATACTACTTGCTTTAACACTTATTAAAATGCTCCAGACTATTATGAAATTGTTTTATTCAACTTTTAAAAACAGAAAAAATTCTGATGGATTCTTATGCCTACAGATTCCTTACCTGTAGAATAATTTTGTAAATATGTCTTTCCCAGGCGTTTGTGCTTCCAGTTTAGTTTGGATTGCGACGGCAGATGTCTGTAACAGTCTCTCATTCCCTCTGTTTATGGTGCCTGGGTCGGACTACATCTCCTGTTCCTGTGATCCATGTAAAAATGTCCACCCTAAAGCCATCAGAGAGTGGTGACCAAGCGCTTCATGGACTGGGCCCATCATGACAGTCACAGCGTTGTCAGTCGAGGCCGTCATCCAGATTGCCTTCCTCGCAGTCCTCAGCGTAAAAGAAGCACAGGAAGCACATGAATATTAAAATTAACAGTAAGTCCCCTACGTGACCCCTGTCTCCCTCAATATCTTATTCTCCTCCCCTCCCCGCCGCCCTTCTCCTTGTGCCTCTGTGTCTCAGCCAGACCCAGTATCGGAACCAACCGAACCTCTGCCAGTACTCTCAGCACCGGCTCCAACATATCCAGAATTCCTGAAACCACTTTTCTCATTATAAGATTTCACAGCGTCAGGTGTGGACCCTGCGGCGTTTCTCAATGCTGTGTTATGGTATCTGCCAGGGTCACAACTCCCTCCAGAGGACCACTGGAACACCTTTTGGCCTCTCCATGTTCTTGCCTGTGGTGCTGTACGGCGCTGGAACATTGTCTGTCCCTGCCTTCACTCCAGCACATAGCTACAGGGTCTGGCTGTCAGCACCATGACCAGTGCCACCAGGGAATCCTCCGATGCCGCAGCCTCCTTGGCCCCTCCTCAGGACAGGCCCAGGAGGGAAGTCCAGAGGCTCTTAGAAGAAGAGTAGTATAGACAAACAGTTCATGATCTCTTTGGATCAGGCTCTGACCCCTCAAACTGTATGTCTATGGAGACAACAGAGATAAACACCACTGTCCGCTGCAAGTATTCTCCTCAGCCAGTAGCCTTGATACTTAACCAGAGACAAAGATGGGGTTTCCCTACTGGGCCCCCAGCCCCAGGGTTTATGGTGTTCCGCTCTGTGATCAGGAAGGCAGCGGACGTGCTGCCATTAGTAGATGTGAAAACTAATGTCATCACAGAGGTTCTATTTTCATCGGTTACAGCCTCGGAACCTGTGCTTCCATTCAATGAAGCCTTGGTAGAACATGTCATGGCAGCCTAGAAGAAGCCCACCACAGTGCCTGTGGTGAATAGACTGGCGGACAGGCACTGTGGGCCCGCTCTAGGTGAACTTCCCTATGTCTCAGCACGTCTGTCACAGGAGAATTTGGTCATCCAAGCCTCCTGCTCCTCCAGTCAGGCTTAAGTCATTCTCGTTACCACAGATTGGCCAAGTAGGGTATGGTATGCAAACCTTTGGCATGTCCCTACATGTCCTCCACTCTATCTGTCCCCACACAAGCTGCCATTGAGACTGGACTCTGTCACCCAGTCAGAGGAAAGGGTACTGTATCCCAATCACCTTCATGCCTAGAGATTGAGTGGAGACATCTAGACTCATTCCAGCTGTCACCAGAGGTGATTGATGTCATCTTGACAGCTCGTTGGCCCTCCACCAAGTTGGCTCACTCTGGGAGATGAGGTAATTTTGTTGAATGGTGCGGGGGACAACAACATAGATCATTTTCTGGCTAAATTGTCTCTGGTTTCACAGTTTGCATTTTCTCTTTTGGGGGTGGAGGATCTTTGTCAGCTTTGTTGGCATCCTTCTGTCTCACAGACCAGCATTCTCTTTTCAGATTTTCTATTGTGATGCATTTTTGAAGGGGGTTCACTCATCTGTATCTGCCAACTCCTTTTGTTGTGGCCAACCTTGGGCTGACGTTTTTAATGGGGATCCCCTTTGAGCCTCGGCATAATTGCCAGCTGTGCATGTTAACTTTAAAAACACAGTTTTCTGATCGAGACTTCTAGCCACAGATTCCTCACCTTTTGATTACTCCCCAAGCATTAGACTAGATCCAGGAACTTTTCAACAATGCTGCTACACCTAAGAAGATGACCCCTGCAGCTTCGCACTGATGCTGTTCTGCTCTGGAAATTATATGCGGAGCCTCAATAGCCGCCAATCCTATGTGCTGACAACAGTTCCTTTCTTTCTGCACCTCTAGTTGTGGATCTGGAGCTTCCCTCGTCTCTCAGAGACCTCTTTTTGAGATTTTCTCTCTCTCGTTTTCAACCGTTTGCAAGGGAAGTCCTCACCAAGGCAATAGGTTTTAAGCCCTCAAAGGACTGTCGCAAACAGATGTCTTGTGACAGATCCCCCATCAGCTTTGCCTGTGGTGCCTGGGATGGAGCCATGACTCCAAGACCTGTGGAGACAGCGTGTCGATGAACCCTAAGGCCTTCAGGGAACAAAAGTCAAAACTCTGTTACCAAGTGCAAGAAGACACAGCGCCGGGGACTCTCCAACTCTTGTTACCGCTCCGGAAGGCGATAGAGCCACTCTCGAGGCAGGCCTTTGTCAAAGTCCAAATCATTAGGTAAGCACAAGAAGACAAAGTGGAGTTCCTCTTCTTCATTGTCCCTTGATGAAGCTTATGGGCAGTGCGAACGGTCCCTTTCCGGCTTCGGAAGACAGCCTCCTTTGGAGCTTATTTTTCAGCTGGCTCCAGCACAACCCAAGTTTCTGAAGCCTTCATTCACTCTGCTCAGCTTTGTTTCCGTTCTCTTCCGACTCCCTCTGGTGCCCCTTTGGTCCCCACAAAACCGAAAGGCCTTCCACCTAGATTACTGCTGGTAGGTTTGCCCTCGGTCCTTATTAGCCACTTCTGGCCTTGGCTTCAGTACCGATCCTGCTACTGGCGCCTGTACTCACTCTGGGCCTGGGTATGCCGATGCTGACTTGCCACCTAAAGAGGTGACCCCGATTGGCTTCTCTAACACTGAATCGATGCCAGGCCCAATTTGACGGAAGTAATAGCTAAATCCTGCCGAGAGTTCTGCACTCAACTTACCTCCAGGCAGGTAGCACTCCTTACTTTTTCTTTTTGGAACAGACTCTGATAATGATTATAACCATGGTGATGGTTTCGCTCAACTCTATGCTGATAACAGCCTTGAGGAATTGCAATATTCTAGTGGGGTGGGCACTCCCCCAGAGTGAGCCTCTTCTGCCCTTCAAGCCCATCCTCGAATCTGCCTCCTGCCCCACGGTTAGCGTTGGGCAGCCAAATTTCTTGACTTCCTCCTCTTGACCATGAAGCTAAATCAAATGCACAGACAGACGTCCCATAGCCTGTCAAGACTTTTTCTGAGCCTCTACTACCTGTAAATGAGGCCTTTACATGTAACCCTATTAGGGACTTGGGCTAAGCCTTTTACCGGCTCTCAGACTAACTAGTCAACTGCTAGAAGCCTGCAACCTGCTCTGGGCGACCCAGCCTTTTTGTTGCAGCACCGTCCCCCTGAGAGCCATGTGGTGCAGGGCTCCACCAGCCAGACCAACCCCAACAATTCCTCTGCCACTCTGTCTTACGGGAAATCGAAGCAAGTGGAGACGGTCAGAACACACCTCTTCACATCAGCTTCACATCAGCTATGTCACTTAATGCCTCCTGGTTGCTGGGCCACTATATTCATGCCCTCTGAGACTTTTTGGTGCAAGTTCTCCCCGCTTTACCTGATGACCTACTCCCTGACCTATCGCAGGCCATTTATGATGGTCGTAAAGTGGGCAAGTTTACAATTGGTTGTGGCTTGGACACCACCGACTCCGTCGGATGGGCTATTGCCACCAGTGTTGCCATTTGCCACCATGCATGGCTGCGATCGATTGGTTTCTCGGGGGACGTCCAGTCCTCCCAGATGGACAGATAGTTTGTTGGAGCTTGCTTGTTCGTGGACAAGGCTTAGTCTTCCCTTTGAATGCTTCAAGAAGAGGATGGTTAACTCACTCTCTCTGGGCCTTTTCACTCAACTCTGCCAGCAGCAATTCCAGCGATTTTTTTCGTGGCTTTGGATGAGGTTCCCTTACCAACAGTCTATCCCACTGCAGCAGTTTTGCTGGAGAGGCCATGGTGCCCGTCAGCCTTGCCACCAAGTTCAGTGTGCTGCTCAGTCTGAAACCCCACCACCAAGCAGCCCCACCTGCTAAATCTCTTCAGGTGCACCCTTACTATGACGAGTTTTTAATAGTTTTTAGGTATGTTATGAGAGCACATCTGTCTGTTTACCTATTGTTATTAATTCTTTAAATTATACGTGCATATGGACGACAATGGGTGTGGAACGACGAAGCAGAGGGAACAGGATAAGCGAGCACTATCATGTGCTGTGTATGGCGGTCTGGTACAGAAAAACTATGCAGGCTCCAGTTTGCAAAGCACCATCGCACCTGTAGTACCGGATAGAAATGAGCCCTGGTACAGGAGGAGTAGCCACAACCTATCGCAGTGCAAGGACAGGCTTCTCTCTGCTATTGTGAGGGTCTTCTGTGAGTGAGAGACCTCACTCCAGATCTACTTATTCCAAATATATGGCAACTCATGGAGAACATATTCTGCATGTTACGCATTGATTATAGTAACTCCGAGAAATAAGATAACAAAAATGGAGTGGCAACTTAATTGCGGTGCTATCTTGTATGTGGTAGCATGATTAACACATTTCTGCATGCTAGCCGGCCGCTAATCACAGACTGTCACTGCACATACAACAGCTAACTAAATAACATTCTCAGCTATTTACCCGCCTGCCTGTCAAATAACATTTACATGCCTATCCATCATTGTGAAACTCCAGACGACTTCTATTTTCTGCTACTGGCTTTACAGTGGCAAACATCGCATGTTTATCTCTCTACTTTAACAGTATTTGTTCTATGTATCTGGAAACCGAAAGTTACACATTTTCTTTGGTTTAGCTGTCTGCTAGTTCCCCAGGAGATTTTTATGATACTGAAGTATGCTTTGTAGACAATACCGATGTGTTTTCTCATGTGGTTCCTCCTTAAAAATCCGCTGAAACCGTTCTCCATGTGTAACGGAGACACCATGAACGAGCTCCGGGCAGTAATATGCTCCTTTGAAAAAGTGTTATGAGGGAGACGATATTCATCCGGCCTGTTATGTAACGCAGCTGCTGTGTCAGTATCAGAAGATATATTCTTAGATGCATATTTGTAAGCTGTTGTAAAGCAATTGATGGTATTACGCATATATTTCAAAAGCAGTATTTGTCTCATGCCATCTGCATTTCTGAACACTGAGTTCAAAGACATTGCGGTGTCCTAGTCTTCCAAATCAAATAAAGACATTGTAGAAATTAAAAAGAAAAAAAACACTATTCTTTCAAGGAATGCAATGTTATAGCATGTGAAATGAATGCATATTAATGTAGACATCTCATATGCTTTAGAATTTTTATGAAAGTACGCTTAGTAGCTGCCATTTTGTTTTGCTACACAGGATATTTATCCATCCTTCAACCATCCATGGTAATGCCCCCAACTCTGCCAAAACTCTGAATATCTGTGACTGTACTTAGTTCAGGTTTTTAGTCATACTGAAGAAATTCACCAATGTTACCTTGTCACCTGCTCCCCACGGGACTGCTTCCCATTTACAAATGTGTTACCACCCAAAAATCAGGAGTCTGTAATATTTCAATGTTTTGCAACCGAATTGTGGTCACTAAACAGTGATACATACCATAATGAATCGCTATTTAGAAGTGATGCCATTAACACTCCCATTCAATATGAATTATTTGTTATGCCTTCCTAAACCCATTTTGCGGTTCTGTAGCCTGCTACCAAATTCTGAATTGGGTTCAGTACATTACAAAAAAGGCATTTTGTTCTCACAAACCCTGTGATTTTCCAAATTGCAGACTTGGCAAAAGCAGAATGGCTTTGTACACCTGACCCCCTAAATGAGCTAAACCTGACGTACTCTTTTACTTGCTAACCCAACCATTTTATCTGTGTGTAATCCGGCGTATGTGCTTTCTTTATTTATGTAATTAAGTAAAATATTCAATGATATGGTGATTGAAAAAGTAAGCAATGCATTGGCACTAGACTGCGGCAGTCTATGTTCATTTGGCAGTGTTTTCTAAAATACATGGCTGCTAAAAAAAAAAAAGTCTTTTTTTACATTAAGTGTGCGCTGTGTACCGTTTCAATAATTGTGCTGGTAAAATTGTTTGGGTATGTGTGTTTGATGTATTGCGCTGCTTTGAGATCTTTTGTTACCCTTTTCGTACATCTTATGATTTTTTTTCTCAACATAGTGTGAATATTATTTCTAATCAAATAATTTTTATAATGCATTTCAATGTTTTATTATTGATTAGGTGGATCGGGGTGGGCCTCTGGCTTTAAACTGAGACATCAATGTAATCACTTTTCTAATACCATATACATTAAATCTGAAATTACATGTTGATCTGTGGTCAATAATGGTGTCACAAATAGTAACTGGGTTTGTGTTTGCCAACATGCTAGCAAGTGTTCACTTTCAAAAACTTTGAATACAAGAAACAATAGAAAATGTCTTCGTGATTGTTGTGTCACAAGTTGTGGACAGTCTGGGATGTAGCATCATCAACAGACTTGGCATCGAGTGTTCACTTGAATAAACGGTTGAGGTCCTTACGTCAGCTACGGAGTTGTTGTTGCTGCAAAAAAAAAAAAAAAAAATCATTGTCAGGGAAGTTAATCTGGCTCGTGTTTTATTTTCCACAGATAGAGGGCAAGAAGGTCCTGGCACTGCTATACAATACTGATGAGACTTAGTGTGTGATTAAGTGTGGTGGTAACGCATGGACTTTAATATTTAAGAAAGTACTGAGCGGGGTGACCACCTTCTTCAAGGCCATTACGCACTCTAGTTCGTGTTATCATATAGTGAATTCTGGGTTTTAAATCTTCTTTTGCAATCTCTAAACTAATTAGACAAACAATCTGAAAGCAATAATTTGTATGAGAAAGGTTCAGGACTAACAAGTTTCCATAATGACCTGGAGTGAGCTGGTCCCTCGTGTAGTGACAGTATGGTTGGTTGCGTATCTGGTCAGTCCAACCATCCATCTGGACAAAGCACTATGAATACAGATGCTAGAAGGTTGCCGTTTACAACTCATTTTGTGTCTTGACAACACAGTATTAGTTTGCATCTTCTCAATATAAAGGTTTCTTCAAGAGAACTTATATCACACATTGCAACAACACATATTCCCAGTTTTTCTGCTGGGAACGAGCTTTGTGGGGTGCCTTATTGGTTAAGGGTGGTCTTGCTGTAGTAGTACCTAAACTGAAGAGGAATGATGCGTTTTCCAGACTCACTGATAGTTTTCGAAGTGGGCATTAAGACTTCTGGTATTTCTCTGACTTTTGTCTCAGGAGTAGAGCAAAGCGTTGCACTCAGTCACAAGCAGCAGCATTGACTAGTTATGAAGTTTGTCTGTTGGTAGTGGCTAGGTTTGTGTCATTGATGTGAATCAAATATTTTGACCGATGTTGGCGCTTATTCTAAAACATGCTGGAGTTGAGTCTTTCTGCTTGCATAAAAGTGCATCATTGTCAATTGTTCATGGCTTTGTGGCAGAGTTTTCTGTTTTCAGGTGTAAGCAAGGGAAGACTCATAATTCGTTATGTCGCTTATCTTTCTGCTGCTCCCCCTTGGGACAACATAAAATCTGCTGCATACCCAGCTTATGTGGCATCCCTCTGCACTCTTGCATAGCTGGTCGTTTTGGATTGTCACCCTGCAACATGTATTTCCCCAGAGGCGGTGATGATAGACTTGCTTCACACTGCCTTTAGAATAGGAAAAACAAAATCTTCAATGGAAATATTCGTTTTTAAACGAAAAGATATTATGAATAGTCTGTAGAAGGGTCCTGCCTTTTCTGCCTCGTAAGGCAGAGTATCATGTTACTTTATGTTTATCTGCATATAAGGCTTGTACCGCGCTGTTTTGTCGTGTGTCTGCGTTACAATCAATGTATTTGTCCAAAACCAGAGTGCAAGAGGTAACATCGATTCACTGAGATAAAATCCTATTGAATCAGTCTTGTGACTTTTCACATGTGTGTTATTCTCTGTTAAGTTGTTCTAAACATGAATTTTGTGAGTTAGTAAGCAATATTACCCCCAGGTCCCTCAGTCCTCGTCCTCTTCATCACTAATTGGAGATAACTATCTCCAAGACAGAAAAAAGAAAATGAGGAATGCTGGTATATCCCCTCCCCAGCCCCTCCCTCTGGTAGTACATAAGCTGTACCTACCCAGCATTCCGCCTGTTCCTTTTTCTGTCTTCCGACAGGACGAGGACGTGAGGATGTCGCCCCTGCTGGGCTTGGGCGACGGTTGTTCCTGGTGTGCTCCCTCCAGTCTGCTGGGCTTACCTGGGTGCGCCACTGTGTGCCTCTCATAGTCTGTTGGGTGGGCCCTTGTTTGCGATGGCTCGCTGGTGCGGTGCTACCTTGTCCTGCTGGACCATGTGGCTCCTGCTTCTGGGCTCCGGCATTAGGGGGCGGCATGGTCCTGTTGATGGGCCCTCCCGTTGTGGTCTGAGGGTCCTGTTCCGGTTGTTGGTGTTTTGCTTTCCTCGTCTTCTGGCCAGCTGGGCATTTGGGAGACGTGTGGTGATTGCAGGAAGCAAGGAGCTTGCCTGACTTCCTGCTCAAGGCACTGTTGTTTCCACACATACATGAGAAAGAGTGCGTTCCGGCTGGACAGCTAGCGGTTCTGGGGGTGAGTACCGCTTAGGGGTTTCTCTGTTTTTTCACGGGAAGGCTCACATTTCTTCCATGACGATATTCTCAGAGGTGTCTTGCTCCTGCTTCCGGACCCTCACGTTGCAAGGACAGGGTCTGTGCAGGGCAGCTCTAACACTGTTTGCCTCCCTTCGTATATTCAGCCTTGGTTTTCTTGGCTGTTGTCAGTTCCTCCTGCAGCGGGTGGGGGGTTCTGCTCTTAAGGTGTTTGTGTTCTTGCTTTCATAGGCCGTGCCTTATGGGCATTGGCCTGGCTGTATCCATCCTGCGAGGTTGGATGCCGCCCGCCGGTGCCCATGCACCCGCTCTGTCCTCCCCGGCTTGCCCCGGGCGCGGGCTCCCCTGCAGCAGGCTTTCCCCCCCAATGGGGTGCGAGGTCGGTCCGTGGCGGGTGAACAGCTCCCCACTTCCAGTGGGTGCAGCAGTGCTTGCTGGTCTTTTGGGTTCCTGGGCCCGGTTCTAGTTGCGGTGTGCCTTTTGTGGTGCCCCCCCCCCTTCTTTTTTTTCTTTTGTGCGGGTTCGAGCTTCTTGTTGTGCCATCCCCCGCGGTAGGTGCCAGTCCAGGAACCTTTGCGGATGTCTCTCTGGTCTGCACTGCAGGTGCTCAGTGCGTGGTCGTTCTAGCCACTGTTCCTGAGGACTCTCCCCTCCTTGTGGTGGTCGTGGTCCACATTCCTCTCACTTGTGGTGTGGTTCTGGTCAAGGTGGCTTTGTATGTATCTGGTGGGGCTGTATCATGCCTGCCGTCCATTTTGTCTTCCTGGTTTCGTTGCCTGGCCATTGTGGCTTTTCTCTCTGTTCCTTTTTTAAGTGTCACAGACACGGTTTTTCCACTGTGGGAGTCAAGGGTCCTGGTGTCTCTGTCTGTGGCCCCTCTTTTCCCTCCTGTTGGTCTGGCGCTGTCCCTCCTTCCTCCTCCCTGTTGGCAGATGTTGCTGTGTCGGGGTTTTTTCCTCTGGCTGGTCACGTTTGCAGACCCCTGAACGGCGGTATGTGGGTTCTGTTACGTGTTTCTCTGTGGTTTTTTCCTCTTGTGCTTCGCAGGCCACGGCCTTTCCCTTGCTCCCAAGTGTGGCGCTGCCTGTTTCTCCAGCCACAGGTGTTGTTTGCTTCCTGTTGTGATCATGGGTCTGCTGTGCGTTTTCTGTCCTGGTCTGTTTTCAGTTCTTGGTCCCTCACGTGGGGGGTGGAGTTCTGTTCTCCCCCACTCTGCTCCTATTTTTGCTTGCTCTGGGGCTTGGGTGGTTTCCTGTGGGGTTTGGCCCTTGGCCACTGTTCCTCCTACGTATGGTGCTGGTTATTTTTGTGGGTCATCGGGTGGTTGCTTTCTGTGTTCCCCTTCTTTTGAGTGCTTTTTGCTGATACAGGGTCGCTTCGTGGGACCTTTGGTTGGGCCTCCCGAGTAGCGTCTGGTGCAGTCTCCGCTTAGCAGGGTTTGGTGGGTCGCGCCTGGTATGTGCGGCCTTGGGTCACCTCCTGGGCATGCCTTGGGCTATTTGGGGTCCCTCACCGTTTTGTGTGATTTTCCTGCCTACTGTGACTCACTGTCCGATCATCTTCTGCTGCTATGTGTTTGGGGTTCCTCTTGGGTGGAACTTCGGACGTTTCTGTTCTTTTGCTGGCGCTCCTTCACCTCTTTCTTTTTCCTGTCCCCCATCTTCTGGTTCGGACTGCTTCCTAGGCGGTGCTTCCTGTGTACTCTGGGTTTGTGTCCTGTTCTCGGGGGTTCTGTGTTGTTGCCAGAGTCCCCGCACCTGGTACAGGGTCCTTCCCCTCTGTTGGGGCACATACGGCGGGTGGTTGGCCTAAGTGGCTCCTTGGCATTGCTCTGTTCTCTTTGTATATGAGGGTCATGTTGGCTTTCTTCACGTCTAGGGTGCGCTTTGCTCTTGCCCATCCTTTAGGAATCTTGTGCTGGCCCTTCCGCATGGGGTTCTATTTTCAATGGACTCCTCCTATGGGTCGGTTGCCCGTCTTGGTACGGAATGGGGTGTTCCGCTCCGTTCTTCTGCTGGGTCAGCCATTCTGTGTTGATTTGTCTGGTTGCTTTTGCCAGCTATGTGCTTTTCTGTTGGCTGCGTCCCTTTCAGGTGGGGACTCTTGCACATGTTCTTCCCTGACTGCTGTGGGGTTTTTCCAGATGGGGCTTGGTTGGGTGTCGGTCTCTGGTCTATGCTACAATTTGCCGGGTTGGTGGTTCTGCTGGTGGTGCTTCTTCTCTGGTCCCAAGATTCATTGCTGTGTGTGGCTCCTGGGCCTGGTACCTGTTGGTCCCGGTTTCTGGCTCCGCCTTTGGTTGGGGCCAGCTATCGCATGGTTCTCCGCGCAGGGATTGGAACCGCCTTTCTGGTTTCGGTGGTTTGTTGGCCGGGGTCCTGTACCCGCTGCTGCCTTTTGTTTTTCGTCTGGTAGCATGTTTTTCCTCCTCCCTTGTGGGTTATTCTTTTTCTCTGAATGTGTCCGGTGCATTGTATTGCCTATTTGGGTTTCTCTTTCGGGCCCGCTGGTCCGGTCTGCTGGGCCTTCTCTTGGATTCCATTGATGACACTACTCGTGCTTTTGGGCCGGTGTTGTCCCGCTTTGAGGGTTTTCCTCCGGTGGTGTAGCCTTAGTGGTGCGCTCGGCCTCCTGGGTACTGGTGTTTCTTTTTGCCTTTCGGGGGACGTTTGTTTCTTGGTCCCTCTCACCTATTGTTCTCCATGGTTCTTTGGTGTCGGTGGGGTATGGGTTGTTGTTCCCTATCCCCATGGCCCGCTTCCCCTCTTGTGCCCATTGTCTACAGGGGTTGGGGGAAAATGTCGGTCCCCTAGCCTGGTGTCTGTTGAGCTTCTTTCCCCCAGGGGCGTTGTTGCCCAGTTTCTGTCTTGCGTCTGGGACGTCCTCTGGATGGTGTTTGCTTGTTCCTGGTTTCCTCCAGGGGTTGTGGTTTTACCTTTCCCATGGGGTTGGTTGTGAGTGGCCTTGGAGGCTTCCCTTTCTTTCCCCTCTGCTCCTGCGGCAGCTCTTTGTCTAGTCGCTGTCTGCCATGGGCTGCTGTGTTTGTGCTTCCCCCTTTTCTGTCAGTAGCTGTGCAGTGTTTTGGTCTGTACACCTTTGGTTTTGCCCCTGTGTGTCACTGGAGGTTGATCTTTTTCGGTGTTCGCTTGTTTGGCCCTCTCTTTGGTTTGGGGGCTAGAGGTCCTTGGACGCTCATGGATCTGGGGTCCCCGTCTTGTCTTTTTCTGCCTCTGGAGTGCACTATGTGTGTTAGCTCTTCCTTGTTCTAGTAGTTCCTTTTTTTGTTCTGTTTGTGGAGAGGCATCATCTTCCTGCAGTGGGTTCTCGGATGTGGATATCTCCAGTCGGCCTTTTCCTTCCAGACTTTGCCTTGGTCTTTGTGATTGTTGTTGGGTCATGCCAAGGTTTTTTTTGTTGGTGGGCATGTCTTTGGGGTTCATCTTCTGCGCTGTCTCTTGTACTGGCTTTTGTGTTGTATGGCCTCCTTCCTCTGGAGGGGCTCTTGTTCTGGTCTCCGACGGCTGGTTCTGGTCTTCTGGGATCAGTTTTTCTCTGTTCTTTTTGTGCTCTGCTGTGCTGCTGGCGGTGGTTCCTCTGCTCCTTGGGTCTGGCCCTGTCTCTTTCTTTCTGCTTTGCGCTTGGCCTCTGTTTTGGCTTGGGTTTTCGGTATGGGGTCTGTTGGCTCTCTCTTTGTTGAGATTCCTGTGGTGTTTTGTTTGGTATCCCTTTTTGGGGTGTTCTGTTGGCTCTGTCCAGTATTCAGAAGGCTGGGTTGGCCTGCTTGGGTGTTCTCCAATGCGTGGGTATTCTCCATGGTGAATGGGAGGAGGACTGAGGGACCTGGGGGTTATGTTCTACTACTTACCGGTAATCTTCATTACTCCTGGTCCTGTTGTCCTCATCCAGTTCATCACACCCCTCCCTCCCATGCTGCCGACCTTCTGTTAGGGGCTTGGTAGTGCAGGCGGAATGCTGAGGAGGTACAGCTTGGCTACTACCAGAGGGAGGGTCTAGCGATGGGATATCCCAGTATTCCTCATGTTCTCTGTTTTCTGTTGTGGAGATAGTTATTTCCAATTAGTGATGAATGGGAAGAGGACAACAGGACCAGGAGTAATAAAGATTACCGGTAAGTAATAGAACATTTTCTCACATCAGTTACTCTGAACTGTGCTTTAGACATGGTTGACCTATGCAGTGTAGTAAAAAGAAATGTGTTTTGCTGCTCTTGCTCTGAATAACATGATATTGGGCAACATTTATTCCACTTGAATCTTGTATGCAAGCAAGCACCACATTGGGAGCGTTAGGAATGTCAATATTATGATTGATTTTTAAAAATATTTCTCAATAAAATTCTTATTGTTTTTGTTTTGTTTTAGCCGTTCTTAAACAGGAAATGCTGGACGATGCACAGAATAAATTGATGAACCTTTTAAATACAGAAGGCAAAGTGGACAAGTATGTTTTTTTCCTTAGATCATCATTCTTAGTCGTACAATGATTACTGGTGCATCTATGTTACACATCAGCATCCCTTTATTCACAACTTGGTTATTGCAATTTGAACCATTCTGCTGTTTAGATAAAATCTCCACCAAAATACATTTTCTTGTTTTGGTGACCGCCACTGACTTTCAAGACTGTTTTCTAGTGGCCATTCCCTCGGCGGGGCATGTCAAATAAACTGAAGGAACTCAGTGTTCACTTTCATCTCACATTCTTCCTTCTACCAGACCTAACTAGTCCTTAGGACTATATCTGTTTTCTTCATAACTCTCCACATCAGGTCAGTTATTATATTGACCATAAGTTGATATTTATACCAACTTCAACAGCCCGCTTCTCAGAAATGCATAGCTAACATGCTGAGATACTCCATTGCTCCTATTACCCACACATTAGTAAATAGCAACAAGTTCCGGTCTATGGCAAGTTCTTTTCAGCCCTCCTCCACTCTCTCAAATGATTATCACTTGTTGCTGAATCCAGCTGTGGAATCTCCTGGTTTGCTTAAGAAGTTAGATTGTTGTTTGCTGCAGTCTTTGGTCCAGACAGAACCGTGTTTCTGATACATTTCTCGACACAGATCTCGCTCCCAAAGTCATTCTACTTCGGAGCTCATCCTGCAAGTTGTTCTGGATAACCCATCTTTCTTGAGCCCTCTGCTGCTCCTAAGCACATCAAAAAGTTTCTCAAGGCCATGATCTTCAGAACCTTTTCAACACTTTCAGGCGGTGCCTCTAGGCCCCATGAAGCTGAGAGGTTCCCTACCTAGGTTACTGCCTGCGGGTTTTCCCTCAGTGCCAGCTGAGCTGTCCGAATCCAAAACGGGGCTGCGTCTGGCTCCACTGTTGGCTCAACCTTCTGCTCCACGTTCCGAGCCCCAGCACATTGACGCCTATGCTGACTTGTTGATATTGGAAGAAAGGTGTCACATGTCCTCCCTGATAGCAAGTTGGTGCTGGTTCGACCTCGATCAAAGTCGCTCCTGGCTAGGGTGGCCATGGCTCAATTTCCTCTACTTGATCTTCCTCCAAAATAAGGACAATGGTTTGATGGCCTGCAGGAGGCTAGCAGCTTTGATACCTCTCCTCAGTCCAGAATCCGCGCACCTCCTGGCCCTGTCTCTGAGGAGAGTGCGTCCCACACCATACTTATGCATAGGGTTGCCAAAGTCCTGGACCTTAAACACTTCATCTTGGAGGTGAAGACCACTGTCTTTGGCTGTGACAGAAATCTACTGTGCCCCTTTTACCATTTGATGAGGCCATTATGGATACTTTTTTGGTGGCAGGTGCCAAACCTCGCTCTGGCCTCCCTCTCAACAGACATCTGAAAGCTTGGTGGTGCAGGCTTCGGCAAGCAAAACTAATCCCAACTACTCCTTCCTTTGGGAAATCTAATCTGATGGAGACATTTGGGGAAAGAGTTTTCTCATCCATCATGGTTAGCACCCCGGTCAGTGACCGCCAGCTGCATGCTGGAGCAATATTCTCATGCCCTTTGGGACTTGGGACAGAGGACCATCTTTCCATTTTGGGGCATGAAGTGCTAGCACTTGTAGCCAAAGGGGCCCATCAAGAAGGTGCCTGCACCAGAAATAGGAAATTATAGCTATTCCCGGTGTCAAAGATGTATGTAGGCCTTTGTCCAACTTAAGACCTGTGCTCTCTCATCGCCAGCCTCCAGAAGTAAAAATGTGAACTGCTCACACTGACCCTGCTCTTGTCCAGCCTTGACCCTGGACACTGAATGGTGGAGTTGCATCTGCAGAATGCCTGTTTATCCAGAATTGGGAACTGGACAACATATTTCTATGCTGGGGACAGCCAACCTTGGATCTGTTTTCCACCAATCAGAACACCAAATGCCAATTTTATTCCAGTCGATACCCACTCCCTGGGTCGTGGGGGAATGCTCTTTCGATGCAGTGGCCCAGGATTTTTGCATACGCTTTTCCCCCTTACCAAAAATCTCCAGGCTTCTCAAGAAGATGAAATCAGAGGTTTGCAAGGTCCTACTCATATCACCCAAGTCACCCAGACAGTATTGGTACATGGAACTCCTTCTCCTGTCGGTGGCCAATCCCTTATGACTTCACAGCAAGCACGACCTTTTAACAAAGAGTCAAGGTCAGATATTTCACCCAGATTCAGCCTCTCTCCAATTGCACGCATGGCTCCTGAATTCCATAAATTTCAGGGCATGAACATCGATGAGGAATGCAAAGTAATTTTGTCCAAAGCACGAGCTGACAGTAAAAACAAGACTTACAGGCTCAAATGGAAGAGGTATTGTATCTTGTGCCTTCAAAACAATTTGCATCCGTTAAAGTTCTTGCCAGAGAAAATTATATCATACCTTCTTGCTCTATCAAAAACGGGCTCGGACATACATCAGTTAAGGTCCATCTGGTGGCTATATCATCTTACAGACGCTCTGTGGATGCACCCTCCCTTGGTTCATCCAGGCTCATAAAACAGTTTATGAAGGGTCTGTTTTCCACTTTCCCTCCTGTGCGACCACCTCCTCCTCAATGGCATTTAAACATTGTCCTTTCGCAATTAATGAAAGCCCCGTTCAAGCCTATCCACAGAGTGGATCTGAAAGATCTCACACGGAAGGTGGCAACTTTCCTTACTCTTATGTCCATGAGAAGAGTCCGCGATTTACAGGCCTTTACCACTGAGGAACCCTACCTCATTTCCTCAGACAACTTTGTTCTTTTCAAAACAAACCGAAGATATATCGCCAAGGAGCCTTCATCTTTTCACCTGAACGAAACAGTGATACTGAGAACCTTCTTCCTAAACCCATCAACTGAGGCGGAAAGGACTCCCCACACACTGGATATCAAACGATGCTTGAAGTCCTACCTTCAGCGTACTAAACAACTCCCGAGGACAGACCAGCTACTAGTCTCCTGTGGCCAGGGTCGTCAGGGTACAGGAGTTACTAAAGCACGATAGCTTGTTGGATTGCATCCACCATTCAGTTTTGCCATACGAAGGCTGGAAAACCACTAACCAGCCGTCCGAAGGCACACTCTACAAGAGCAATTTTAAGATCAGTTGCTCTATTGCAAGGGATCACCTTGGACAAGATATGTCAAGCTGAAATGTGGAAGACCACACATTCTTTCGCGCAGCATTACTGTTTGGAATCAACACAAAGAACTGATTTACTTGTTGGACAGGCGGTCCTGCGTCATCTATTTCATTGAGGTGAGTTTTTTTACTTGAATGTGTATGTTTAATTCCCTATACAATGGTTTCTAACTCCTACGCAATTATTGCTTGTTATGTATTAATGTATATATGTGGAAATGTGTGTGTGTGTGTGTATAAATATATGTTCGATGGCATCTGTCGCTGTAGATACGCATGTTCTGCAATAGCTCGCCATCTGGTGTTGGGCCGGAGTGTTACAAGTTGTTTTTCTTCGAAGAAGTCTTTCGAGTCACGGGACCGAGTGACTCCTCCTTTTGTCTCCATTGCGCATGGGCGTCGACTCCATCTTCGATTGTTTTTTTTCCGCCATCGGGTTCGGACGTGTTCCTGTCGCTCCGAGTTTCGGAACGGAAAATTAGCTAATTTCGGAAGATTTTCGTCGGTATTGTTGCGTTCGGGATCGGCGTACTTAGATTCCACACCGCATCGAAGATCGAAGAGCTCCGGTGCCCTTCGGGGTAGTTTTTTCGATCCTCCGTCGGGGCCTGGTCGGCCCGACCGCGTGCTGAAGAACGCCGATGGAACGGACCCCGTTCCGTTTCTGCCCCAAATGCCACAATAAATACCCCTACACAGACCAACACTTGGTCTGCAACCTGTGCCTGTCACCTGAGCACAGCGAAGACACCTGCGAGGCCTGTCGTGCGTTCCGGTCCCGAAAAACACTCCGAGACCGTCGAGCCAGAAGACTTCAGATGGCGTCCGCTCCGACAGCCCAACGGGAGTTCGAGGAACAAGAAGAGGAAGGTACCTTCTCGATCCAAGACTCAGACTCCGAAGGATTCGACGATACACAAACCGTGAGTAAGACGTCGAAATCCACTCAAAGAAACATTTACAAGGCCCAGGGGACGCCACTGCCACCAGGCCATGGCTCGACCCATAAAATCGGTGACCGACCGTCGGCACCGAAAAAGGCCCAAACAGTGCCGAGATCGTCCGACTCCGGTCGAGACACCGGCACGCAGCCTTCTCGGGACCGAGAAAGTGCTGGAGACAAGCCTCGACACCGAGATGCCGGTGTGGACACGGCTCGACGCCGAGACAGCGGCACCGAAACAGATCGACGCCGAGAGGTTTCGGCCCCGAAAAGGAAAAAAGTCACCTCGGAGCCGAAAAAACACGCAGACAAAGTTTCGATGCCGAAACAGACTGCAAGCGACCCAGCTTCAGGCTCTTATACAGAAGAGCACTCGCTAACCTCCCAAATGCAGAAGCATAGGTTTGAGGAAGAGCTACAAGCAACTGATGTAGACCATACGCAAAAGCGTATCTTCATTCAGCAGGGGACAGGAAAAATAAGCACCCTTCCCCCCATTAGGAGAAAGAGAAGGTTGGAGTTCCATACGGAACAAACACCACAACCAAAAGTGGTGAAAAGAGTTACACCACCACCCTCTCCTCCGCCCGTGATTAACGTTTCACCAGCACAAACTCCATCACTCTCCCCAGCTCACACCACCATGAGCCAGGGTGACCAAGATCAGGACGCATGGGACCTATATGACGCCCCAGTGTCAGATAACAGTCCGGAGGCATACCCTACGAAGCCATCTCCACCAGAAGACAGCACCGCGTACTCTCAAGTGGTGGCTAGAGCAGCACAATTTCACCACGTAAGCCTCCACTCAGAACAGGTCGAGGATGATTTCTTATTCAACACACTCTCCTCCACCCACAGCTCATACCAAAGCCTGCCTATGCTCCCTGGTATGCTCCGGCACGCAAAAGACATCTTTAAGGAGCCGGTCAAAAGTAGGGCAATCACACCAAGGGTGGAAAAAAAGTATAAGCCGCCTCCTACGGACCCGGTTTTCATCACTACACAGCTGCCACCAGACTCTGTCGTTGTAGGAGCAGCCAGGAAAAGGGCCAACTCTCACACATCTGGAGATGCACCACCCCCAGATAAAGAAAGCCGCAAGTTCGATGCAGCTGGTAAAAGAGTCGCAGCACAAGCTGCAAACCAGTGGCGCATCGCGAACTCCCAGGCACTACTTGCGCGCTATGACAGAGCCCACTGGGACGAGATGCAACATCTTATTGAACATCTGCCCAAGGACTTACAAAATAGGGCAAAACAAGTGGTTGAAGAGGGACAGACCATCTCCAACAACCAGATACGCTCCTCCATGGACGCTGCAGATACAGCTGCACGGACAATTAATACATCTGTAACGATCAGAAGGCATGCATGGCTCCGAACGTCTGGATTTAAACCAGAGATTCAACAAGCAGTTCTCAATATGCCTTTTAATGAAAAAGAACTGTTCGGTCCAGAAGTGGACACAGCGATTGAGAAACTCAAAAAAGATACAGACACTGCCAAAGCCATGGGCGCACTCTACTCCCCGCAGAGCAGAGGGAGTTACAGCACATTCCGTAAAACGCCCTTTCGAGGGGGGTTTCGGGGTCAAAGCACACAAGCCAGCACCTCACAAGCCACACCGTCCAGTTACCAGGGACAGTATAGAGGAGGTTTTCGGGGACAATATAGAGGAGGGCAATTCCCTAGAAATAGAGGGAGATTTCAAAGCCCCAAAACCCCTACTACTAAACAGTGACTCACATGTCACTCACCCCCTCCACACAACACCAGTGGGGGGAAGAATAGGTCATTATTACAAAGCATGGGAGAAAATCACTACAGACACTTGGGTTCTAGCAATTATCCAACATGGTTATTGCATAGAATTTCTACAATTCCCTCCAAACATACCACCAAAAGCACAAAATCTAACAACACACCATTCCAATCTCCTGGAGATAGAAGTGCAGGCACTATTGCAAAAGAATGCAATCGAATTAGTGCCAAACACACAAATAAACACAGGAGTTTACTCACTGTACTTTCTGATACCAAAGAAGGACAAAACACTGAGACCAATCCTAGACCTCAGAGTAGTGAACACTTTCATCAAATCAGACCACTTCCACATGGTCACACTACAAGAAGTATTGCCATTGCTAAAACTACACGACTACATGGCAACTTTAGACCTCAAGGATGCTTATTTCCATATACCAATACACCCATTGCACAGGAAATACCTAAGGTTTGTATTCAAAGGAATACATTACCAATTCAAGGTACTGCCTTTCGGATTAACAACCGCACCAAGAGTCTTTACCAAATGTCTAGCGGTAGTCGCTGCACACATAAGAAGGCAGCAAATACATGTGTTCCCATATTTGGACGACTGGCTAATCAAGGCCCATTCGTTCATACAGTGCTCAAATCACACAAATCAGATCATACAAACCCTCTTCAAACTCGGGTTCACCGTCAACTTTACAAAATCCAACATTTTGCCGCGCAAGGTACAACAATACCTAGGAGCCATAATAGACACATCAAAGGGAGTAGCCACTCCAAGTCCACAAAGAATTCTAAATTTCAACACCATCATACAACGCATGTATCCAACACAAAAGATACAAGCAAAGATGGTATTACAACTCCTAGGCATGATGTCTTCATGCATAGCCATTGTCCCAAACGCAAGACTGCACATAAGGCCCTTACAACAATGCCTAGCATCACAGTGGTCTCAAGCACAGGGTCACCTTCTAGATCTGGTGTTAATAGACCGCCAAACTTACCTCTCGCTTCTGTGGTGGAACAACATAAATTTAAACAAGGGGCGGCCTTTCCAAGACCCAGTGCCACAATACGTAATAACAACAGATGCTTCCATGACAGGGTGGGGAGCACACCTCGATCAACACAGCATACAAGGACAATGGAACGTACATCAAACAAAACTGCATATCAATCACCTAGAACTTCTAGCAGTTTTTCAAGCACTAAAAGCCTTCCAACCAATAATAGTTCACAAATACATTCTCGTCAAAACAGACAACATGACAACAATGTATTATCTAAACAAGCAGGGGGGGACGCACTCCACGCAGTTAAGCCTGCTAGCACAAAAAATTTGGCATTGGCCAATTCACAACCAAATTCGCCTAATAGCACAGTTTATACCAGGGATCCAAAATCAACTCGCAGACAATCTCTCTCGAGATCATCAACAGGTCCACGAATGGGAAATTCACCCCCAAATTCTGAACACTTATTTCAAACTCTGGGGAACACCTCAGATAGACTTGTTTGCGACAAGGGAGAACGCAAAATGCCAAAACTTCGCATCCAGATACCCACACAAACAATCCCAAGGCAATGCCCTATGGATGAACTGGTCAGGGATATTTGCTTACGCTTTTCCTCCTCTCCCTCTCCTTCCTTACCTGGTAAACAAACTCAGTCAAAGCAAACTCAAACTCATATTGATAGCACCAACTTGGGCAAGGCAACCCTGGTACACAACGCTGCTAGACCTATCAGTGGTACCCTGCATCAAATTGCCCAACAGGCCAGATCTGTTGACACAGCACAACCAAAAGATCAGACACCCAGATCCAGCATCGCTGAATCTAGCAATCTGGCTCCTGAAATCCTAGAATTCGGGCACTTACAACTTACCCAAGAATGTATGGAAGTCATAAAACAGGCCAGAAGGCCATCCACCAGGCACTGTTATGCAAGTAAATGGAAGAGGTTTGTTTGCTACTGCCATATTAATCAAATACAACCATTACACACAACTCCAGAACATGTAGTGGGTTACTTGCTTCACTTACAAAAATCTAACCTAGCTTTCTCTTCCATTAAAATACACCTTGCAGCAATTTCTGCATACCTGCAGACTACCTATTCAACTTCCCTATATAAGATACCAGTCATTAAAGCATTCATGGAGGGCCTTAGGAGAATTATACCACCAAGAACACTACCTGTCCCTTCATGGAACCTAAATGTTGTCCTAACTAGACTTATGGGTCCACCTTTTGAACCCATGCACTCCTGCGACATACAGTTCCTAACCTGGAAGGTGGCATTTCTCATCGCCATTACTTCCCTAAGAAGAGTAAGCGAGATTCAGGCGTTTACAATACAGGAACCTTTTATACAACTACACAAAAATAAAGTCGTCTTAAGGACCAATCCTAAATTTTTGCCAAAGGTTATTTCACCGTTCCATCTAAATCAAACAGTGGAACTTCCAGTGTTCTTTCCACAGCCAGATACCGTAGCTGAAAGGGCGCTACATACATTAGATGTCAAAAGAGCATTGATGTATTACATTGACAGAACAAAAAACATCAGAAAGACTAAACAACTCTTTATTGCATTTCAAAAACCTCATGCAGGAAACCCAATTTCAAAACAAGGTATAGCCAGATGGATAGTTAAATGCATCCAAATCTGCTACCTTAAAGCTAAACGACAGCTGCCCATTACACCAAGGGCACACTCAACCAGAAAGAAAGGTGCTACCATGGCCTTTCTAGGAAACATCCCAATGCAAGAAATATGTAAGGCAGCCACATGGTCTACGCCTCACACATTCACCAAGCACTACTGTGTAGACGTGTTATCCGCACAACAAGCCACAGTAGGTCAAGCTGTATTAAGAACATTATTTCAGACTACTTCCACTCCTACAGGCTGATCCACCGCTTTTGGGGAAATAACTGCTTACTAGTCTATGCAGAACATGCGTATCTACAGCGACAGATGCCATCGAACTGAAAATGTCACTTACCCAGTGTACATCTGTTCGTGGCATCAGTCGCAGTAGATTCGCATGTGCCCACCCGCCTCCCCGGGAGCCTGTAGCAGTTTGGAAGTTACCTTCAATTATTTATATATGTATCATCTCAACCTTAAATAGGTGCATACTTAGTCACTCCATTGCATGGGCACTATTACTACAATTCAACTCCTACCTCACCCTCTGCGGGGAAAAACAATCGAAGATGGAGTCGACGCCCATGCGCAATGGAGACAAAAGGAGGAGTCACTCGGTCCCGTGACTCGAAAGACTTCTTCGAAGAAAAACAACTTGTAACACTCCGGCCCAACACCAGATGGCGAGCTATTGCAGAACATGCGAATCTACTGCGACTGATGCCACGAACAGATGTACACTGGGTAAGTGACATTTTCAATATATATATATATATATATATATATATATATATATAAGAGTCTAGGGCATTCAGGCGATGATTCAGATCTCTCAGCCTTGGTCATGGATTTAATGGAGGATGACTCTGAGGTGGCTGGGACTGACGCCCTCCTGCACCTTGCTGAGTGAACGTGTCAAGTGGCATATGCAGGCTTTGTGGGGGGATCTGAAGTCTCAGTGGATCCAACATTGAGGGGACTTCTCTGGTCATATTCAGGTTTCGGAGGAGACTGGGAAGTATCTGCAGTGGTGGTTATTGGACCCTGGTTGGGTCAGCAGCAAATTAATCTCCCTTCCTACCCAGAGATCACAGTGGTGACAAATACATCACTTCTGGGTTGGGGTGGCCATCTGGAAGAGGTGGAAATCAGAGGTCTCGGATCTCCGGCAGAATCCGGGCTCCATATTAATCTTCTGGAGCTGAGGGCCCTCCTGTTGGCATTGAAAGCCGTACTTCAATCCATTAGGGAGAGGCTGGTTCAGGTGCTCACGGGCAGCCTTATTGTTATATGGTACTACAACAAGCAGGGTGGGTGGTGTCACGGAATGTGTGTCAGGATACTTTGAGCTTCTAGATACGGCAGGACCACCAAGGAATCTTCCTGTTGGTAAACCACCAGGGAGGATCATTTACTGCCAGGCAGATTAGCTTAGCCATTTACACTTAGCGGATCATGAGTGGCAGTTACACCCTGAGGTGATGCGAGGTCTCTCAGGAGAATGGGGAGAACCTTGGTTCAATCAGTTCACCGCTGCCATTAATGCACTTCAGCGCATTGGAGTTTCCAAGGTGTCTCACATTCTGCCTCGAGTGAAGCTCTGGACTCCTGTATGCCTTTTCACTAATATCACTCCTGCCCTGTCTTCTCAAGAAGATCAGGATCAAAAGGGTCCAGGTAATCCTAGTGGCCCCATATTGAGCAAAGAGAGTATGGTTTCCAGACTTCTAGGTATAAGCATGTGTCTTTTGATTGGACTGCCCCTCCATGAGGAACTGCTTTCGCAGCAGGGTAGGGTTCTGCACCCAGGCCTTTCCAAGCACGTCCTTCAAGTTCAGAGATTGAGCATCGACAGCAGAACACCTTCAGCCCTCCTTCGGAGGTGGTTGATGTAATCTTGGCAGCCCTTGACAAAACAATATACACCTGTTGTTGGGTCACATTTATGGCACAGTACAGTACTCTACAGATAGACCCCTCCAGACAAAGTTATCTTGACGTTTTGCTGTTTGTTTTGTCCATAGCCTGGCAAGACCTTGCTCTAGGCACATTTAAAGGATACCTATCTACTTTTTCAGCCTTCTTGTGGTTGCTGGATCAGCCCTCATTGTTTAAGTCTCCAGGTATTATGCACTTTGTGAAAGTTTTAAAACATTTGTTTCCTCCATTGTCCCTTGTCATGCCACAGTGGGACATTAACTTGGTCACACATGTGATATGCACTCCATGATGTGATTCCATTTGAGCTTCTTCACAGCTGTTCCTTGTAGCTCCTCACTCTCAAGACAGCAACCCTCTGTGTGTGTGTGAGCTTCAGGCTCTTTGTCAACCCCCACACCCCCAGCATGACGCCTTCTTTCCAGACAAGCTGGTTTAGCTGACACAGGCAGCTTTCTTTAAGTTGTGATGCCATTCCATGTGAGTCAAAACAGCACCTTGCTTGCATTCTGTGCTGTGCCACACCCACACACCCCTTTAAGTAAGAGGAGAGGCTCCATTGCTTAGACCCCAAGAGAGACGTGAGCTTTTACATAGATTGCACTAAACGGCACCAGGTGGATGATCAGCTCTTTGTGGGGTTCTCTGAATTGAAAAAAGGCAAAGCTCTCAAATGAGAACAATCTCCTGCTGGAATGTGCTCTGGATTAAGGTCTGATACACATTGGCTAAGAAGCAGGCTCTGGAAAGACTGTGTGCTCATTCTTCCAGGGCCAAAGCTACTACCACTGCGTTAACACACTGAGTTTTTGTCCTGGATATCTGCCAAACAGCTATGTGGGTACTAATGTCTGAACAGTCAGGTTCGCTGAGAGGGCATTTTGCCCACTTTTTCCTGCAGGACTTTATGATTTAAGTCTATCCACAGACACACCTCCAAATAGCTACTGCTTTGCTATCTATTCAAAAGGTGGAGAATCTGGACTAGAAGTCTTTATCAGAAGAACAAGTTACTTACCTTCAATAATATTCCTCTGGTATAGACTCTATCTAGCTACAGATTCCTTAATGACACTTTTATACTCCACTTTCTGTGGTTGGCCTTTATCCATTAATAACATCCCAAGTCTAGAAACAAACCTGCACACTGGTCACACCAATTTGCTTTTTAAGCTGTACGCCTGGAGGCGCAGGCAGTCTCAAAAGCAACTGACGTCAGCACACAGGAGTGGCATTTATATAGGCTCCATATGTCATTTACGGAGCGAAACAGTGCCAGTTCGGAGCCACAGGTCACCCCCTACTTGCAAGCAGATATACTCCTGAAGGTATTCTGGATCCAGTCCGACACATGTGGAATGTTCAGAAGGTGAGGAATCTGCTGTTAGATACTCTATCAGAAAGAGCTCTCCCGAAGGTAAGTAACTTGTTCTTTTCGCCCATTGACAACGACAATGTGGCAACCGTTTTTCTCCTGGGTGCTCTGTTGACTTGGAATATTTTCTGGCTAACAGTAGTCTTGGGTCCCATTAGGAGTGGCCTCAAAAAGTCTGGTGAGGCCAGTAACATTAGTTATAGGCCCCTTCAGGTTTCTGAGATCCACAGAAATGCCTTAGATCTGTTTTTTTTCTGTTGGTGATTTCTGCTGTTTTCACCCTCGGTGCACTTCAGAAGGAACTGTAAGAGGCTAGGTGGATAAAAGTCATTACTGTTTCTCTTGCCAACAGTATGGCCAAAAGGTTTCATCTTAGATAATTACTCCCTTAAAGGTTTGTTCCTAGAAACTGTAGACTTTTACCTGATATTTACAAACTACATCCAGCCAATATGGGCCGGAGTTGTCAAGGTTGCAATAAATGCTAACCTTTGACTAAGAATGCATGTTTGACAGTTGCTGCAGTGTATTGTGACATGCTTAGCATGTCTTGAGTAGTTATTATTACTTTTTATGCAGCACATTGTTTGTTCACCCCAGTATTTTGGGATGAACTAGGTAGTTCCCATTAGCATCAAAATTAAATGTACATTTTTCATAGAAAATCAAAACTAACAGGCCTCTCTCGCTCCTCCTCTAGCATGTTATGATGTGTTAGACAGGCAGTGATAGGAGACAGACGGTCCTGTAGAGAATATTTTATCTGCCGGTGGTAATAATATTGTGCCCTGCCTTGTAGCAATGCTTACACTGGTCGGTATTTTAGAATTATATGTTTATTTATTTTGTAGACTTGTATATATTATCTGTGTCAGAATTATGATTATTTAAACAGTTTATGACATTTGTAAATTATAGTGAAGGTTAAAAGGGCTCCAATTCTATTGCAACATACATTCCTTACCTATTAACTGTTCCTTACTGAATGTACCTAAAATGGTTTGAGTCCAGCTTGTATGGCTGATACTTTACTAAGCTGCATATAGTTTCCCTCATACCTAATGCTGTTATTGGGTCAGCAGTTGAAATCCAGCTCTTTCACTCCTCTCCTCAGCAACTGGCCCGCGTTTCCAGACCCATACCCGGCACCAGTACCTGGTATGCCTTTTTACTAATGTTGTCTTATGGAAGAAGGAGGGTTCGCTCATGCACGATTAAAAATATGTTAACAGTGCCCCTTTGCAGAAGCATACGGAAGCCATGGAAACTAATGCCACTTCTTCCTCCTTCCTTCTAAAACCAATCTCTACAAGGTTAACTTTTCTTTCAGCTGTGGTTCCAATACCTGCATGAGAGAGGTGGAAAGGCTTCATTCTTTGTCTTCTTTGTTTGTCAGGAAACATTGAGTATCTAAACTGGAAACATACAAGCACACGTTTGTTAACATTGCTATTCAGTTAATCCACTCCTGCAGTGCCTACACATATATTCTCTAATATTTAAACAGTCATGTTTACATGGAATTAGGCTTGTATTGCATGTAACATGAATTAGTATCATACAAAAAGCCCTAGTGCAAACAACATCAAAGATCAGTGGGTATGTCTGTATTGCTAGCTTTGGGTGATGGTGCCAAGAATCCTCCCTGGCATCTAGCAGTTGTTAGTGGGCTCCCTTTTGATGGATCCCCTTTGTTTTCTCTTGAGGTCAGCCCTTTTCTTGCTGGGACTAAAGTGAGGATTTTAAAACCGCTATTCAAACTCTCTTCTTGTAAAAAGGCAAACCTTCTAGAACAGGCAAGAACCCACACAAACCGGCAGGTGAGATGCATTGCTGTCCAGGACTATTTCCATACAGATTTCTACTACTACTACTCCCAGCCTACAGTATTTAATCCACTCCAGATCATTCTATCCTTGGCAACAACCATGATGCATACTTAACGCGTTTTTTAAGAAACTAATTCCGTTCCTCCCATACCCGCAACACTCACGATTTCTACTAGTCGCAAAGATTCGGGTACAATCCTAACACCTAATCGCAAATCTAATTTTTCCAGAGTCACCCATTTTTCTAGGCAATACATGTGAATTTCACATTATCGTTCTTTAATTTTTCATTGGTATACGATTAATATACAGCACCGTGTGCTCAACGTATGTTGCAAAGAACTATAAAACCTGCCAGTTACAGGGTACTTCCGAGCATTACGAAAGTCCTGGACATTCTGCCACAGTAACCAGTGTACCACCTTCTGATCACAGGCCCCAAAAGGGTTGGAGAGTTATTGCATCTGCTGCAGAGTTGTCAGTATAACCGGAAAGTTAAATATTCTAATCCTATTAAGGTAGGAAGACTGTTGATGCAGCTGTAATCAGTATACATTTTCCCCTATATGCAGTCATTTCCAAATACCACTAAGAAGATGTAAGAGAGTTTAAGCACCAGTTGTAGACGTTTGGGTGAAACATGCTCCTGGAAATTTCTGATGTGTAATCTTGAACTAAGGAAATCATTTGCCCACTGCAGAGCAATGTGTAACCTGCGTATTATCACAAGTTACTATCACTGTAACGTGGCTCATGATGTTACAATGTCTGCTGCAAGGTCTGCTTAAGGTCACACCTTACTGCTTCCAGTTCGTGTAGGGCAAATGTGGATGCTTAATAGTTCGTTATGTGCAGCTGACACATTCAAATCTTAATGAAATAGTTCTGTGTTGTATGTAAATTAGGTGTGTGTGTGCATTGCCATTCACAGGTTTAATGCTTCCAGTTTCTACTCAGACCATCATTTTTTAAGGTAAATAAAAGAGTAGATTTGCATGTGAGAGTAGCCCTCTCCATCTGCAATTCCTCTATATGTAAAAACACACCCTTTGTCTCCTTACAAAATTAATCTCCTCATAACATTCGATGCACAGGACTCCTGGGTACCCACAGATCTCTGCACAGGGTGGCTTAACCAACTCCGTTAACTGAACAGCTGAAACACGTCCGACATAGGTAGCCATTCTAAAGCATCAGTGGACTAGTGTGTTTTTTTCCTGTGGAAATCCGTAAGAAACTCGAAGTCTTGTAGCTAACGCAGCTTTCATCCTTCTGAAGTTGATAAAATGAGTACCACGGAGGTGGGTGATAGTAACTCCAACTGAATCAGCACAGTAATCAATTGGAGTTACTATCACTGCTGATAAGCTGTGATATTATGGTAGAAAACACACACACACCACTAACTAACATTATATACTATGAACTAAGCAAACCCGTCTATGCTTGTTTATACTTCCTTGTGCTTCAGTGTGCACTGGGACAGTCACAACACTTTTGTCACGGCACACACACCGGTTCATACAGATGTAAATAAATGTATTTCCAGCATCTAAAAAAGATGCAATACTAGGTCCCACGATACCAGTTTACCGGATTTGGTGCAGTGATACTAGGGCCAGAATGTCCAATTCCGGTTGGTATCACAAAAATCAAACAGTTATAAGATTTCTCCCTGAAATCGAAATTTGGGTCAGGGAAACCGGGCTCCTTTTACGTTGGTTTTTCCCCTGATTTTGTGGACAAATCTGCTGACGTTTTCCACCTGTTCAGAGCAGGTGGAAAATGTTAGCAAATGGACTGGTGGGTTTTGGGGGAAGATAAAGAGGAACGGAGTGGGGGCCGGGCCAGGCCATGGAGGCATAAGCTTGTGTTAGGGTTGTATGCTCCCTTGAGGCGCCGCAGAGGTTGGACGTGGGCCGGGCGATGCTTTTGCTGGCACAGCACTTGTTGAAACCGTACCCGGTGTCTCCAGGCCCAGTAATAGCTGGACTGGGGACCCCGGGCTACTGGTAATGGCCCTATGTGGTATCGTCCCTGAATGTACCTTTCTGGGGTATACCACCACTCGAAATTAAGTTTTAAGACTGCATATGATGAACAGACCTCGCATCGTCCCTGATAAATATTTAAAATTATGTACCAACAAAATCTGCATACAGTGCTGTCTGCTTCAAGGCTGTATTTTGGAGTGCATTCCCGATTGATCCTAGGGTTTTCTATTAAGAACCAAACCTGTATTGTAGCACAGTTCTGTATTGAAATTGAGTTACAGAACTGGTGGCATTTAACAATTTCCCTGTATTTGACTCTCTGTTGTATTAGTCTCTCTGTTATTAATGCATCTTTACTTTAATATTATCAAGAGCCACAATAATAATCAGGAAAGTATGACAAGATGAATTCTGACCTTATGTTAAAATCATTCTGTTGTCAGACTCATTTATTTTTTCCTTGTTTGCTCCAGGGTTCTGATGAGGAATCTTTTCATTGGCCATTTTCATACACCAAAAAATAAACGGCACGAGGTTTTGCGGTTGATGGGCAGCATTTTGGGGATTGAAAAGGATGATATTGAGCAGGTAATCAATCACACAGATCTGCCGGTGTTTTTATTGTACTTTTGATTTAACAATTGCGTAATCAAAGTCTTCATTTTAAAAAACACATTTTTCAGCTTTTGACAGAGGACCAACGTGGTGTCACAAGATGGGTTACTGGATGGCTTGTCGGGGGAGGATCTGGCTCGAAGAGTGTTCCCAGCACACCACAGAGGCCAACAAATCCATCGTTTTTCAACAGTGTAAGAAACTGCATTGTTATTTTCCTAGCCAAGTTATAATCACCAGATCTATACTGAGAGATTGTTATGTATTAAGTATTTTATTGATGTTATTAAAATATTAGGTGGCCATTTTGAATGTTGCTACAGAGTTGTATTGAATTGTACTTACATTGCATTTATAGAAGGCTTATTAACCCTAGCAAGGCCATTGGCAGGGGATGGTGGGTTGTGCTTCAGCACCCCCCAGATAGCCATGCTGGAGTTCAGGAAGTAAATGAAAACTAACAGTGTCTTTAAACTTTGTTTTTATCTTGTGGCATTTGGTCTGAAAGGCCAAGATCAAATGTCAGCCAGTGTCTTCTAACCAATTACTTCTTATATTTTTCAACATGAGAGTAGAGCTTACTTTTCTTTCTTTGACTGCAAAGTGAGGGAATTTTGTGAAGTGAACTATATGACAGTCTTACTGGGGCACAAGGAGTATGAGAAGAGAGGCCGCAGGATGTCAGTTTTTTTGCTAACACAACAACATTTAAATACCTGTAAACAAACTGTACAAATATTTGAAAATGTAGCAGCAGTTACAAAAGCACAAATGATGCATTTTGTCTTTAATTCTAAACTGTGATGGAAACAAAGATTTTAGTAGGATCAAAACAAATAAAGACACCGTACTAGGTGATATTCAAAGAATATTTGCTGAAACCAGGTACCCAGGCATTATTATTTGTGAGCTGTATAGTTTTATCAGTAAAATTACATGTCTCTGAAAATGTACCTGCCATTTCAATGGAAAAGGTGCTGTCTTTAATTGACAGACTGCTGCCACACTGTACTTTGGTAATATATTTGGGACAGTGTGCTCCAAAATACTCCACCAGCTACATATTGCATTCTTGTCACTCACCTGCTTAATAGGTATGGCTCATTTGCTACACTTCTTCAGTTCAGTTCAAGACACATTTCAATAAAATACAAGCATTTATTACATTTAAAAATATCACAAGTTAAAACAGCTGAATTAATCTACAACAATAGTACTGCTTGAATTGGTTGGCACAACAGCTCCTCAAACAATCAGACCGCCTACCAATATGTTATAAAGGCAACTGTAAAAATAAAATATAAAACCAGTATTAAGACAACAGTTGTTAAAATGCAAAATATGTCATAAGCAAAAGCATAATAAGTAGATGCTGCATAACCAAACCAAGACGATGACCCCTCCATACTTTTCCTGGCTCGGACTGCCGCTTTAAGAAAAGAGCACACCCTAAAGCAAGTGTCTGGAGTATTTAATAGTTGCAGATAAAACAAAGTCTCTCTGCATCTATAAAAACCCAGTGATTTTAAAAGGGGTTTGAGGAATAAACTGGGGATGGCTGAAATCAGTGCAAAAAACTTATAATGCAAAAGTGCTTGTTCTTTCTGTGACACATGGATTTTTCACAATCCCTGTGACTTTAGTGATGTAACATTGATGGCAGCACCCCCATTCTGAAAATTGTTCCAGCACTTGTGGACCAGGCTTTTGGAGCTCTTTATGGTCGGTAGGACACTACTCCATAACCAGAGTTAGTAGGTAACAAGTGGTTATTAATTATTGTTGTAAATTTATTAGTTTATTGGTTATTGGGGTAATCTTGTGCTCTGAGGAAACTCAGTATTTCCTCAGTTTCATGTGATGAATTAAGGTGATAGAAGTTAGGTGTAATCACTGTAGTGAGTTCATGCAAGTTGAAAAAATGGGCTAAGTAAATATGATGGACGAGGATTAGATCAGTGCTTAATTTGAGCTGCTTGTTTCTGGTGCAGAGCACCAGCACTTATTTTTGATGGCCGGCGCTTATTTTCCTGCCTCAAGCATTTACTGCGATCAAAAGAGACACATGCGAAAGACAGAGGAAGAGAAAAACGAAAAGCCAAAAAGCGTAACAATGGGAGGAAGCAGAAAAAAGCAAGAGTGAGCTGAAGGGGCAGGAAGTGGCTTTAAATGGATTGGGGAGGCCCGAGATGGCTTTAGGATTACGTTGCCTCAGTATTGCGCGCTCGCACATTTAATACAGCAGCCACATATTTAAGAGGAGGGCTTTGGGCACCGTCACGTTTTTATTTACAAATTAAGCACTGAATTAAATATTATGATGTTACAAAGAGAGATTGCACAGAACAGGAAATTGTGAATAATGCGAATGGGATGAGTAGATAGGTTAGAAAAAGGTTAGGTATTGTAAGAATGATTATCCAGGACACTTTGATTTCTAAGGAGGGGGGGGACTTAAAGAAGAATAGTGATGAGTAAGTTTAGCAAGCATGTGAGGAGTAGGGTACATTCAGAGGAACTAAGATCAGGCAGAGCGAGAAGTGTAAGGAGAATAGTGAATAAAAAGGTTGGAGGGAGACTAATCCCCAGCTATAAATCAGGATTTCATGGCATTTTGTTGTTTGGGGAGTATCGAGATAGGATGCAATCTGGGGAAGTATAAAGAGTAGAAAAGAAAGAATCAAATTTGATTACCTGTGGACAAGTGATAAGTAGAGACCTATCTCATATGATTTCTGGGATGGAGCAGTAATCCCATGACACATTATTGGAATAGTCTATAATTGATCCAGTGAGTATGATGGTGGAGAAGTGAAGAGCAGGCGTGGAAAAAATACAATGTACATTTTGTGCCAAGCACCTATAAAAGAAGGTTTCAGAATGTCACACTATTGTAGTTCACCTCTGCACAGGCGAAAACAACGTTAAAGCTCCTGCTGCTTTTAGTACCACTGTAGTGAATGAAGAAAGTATTTCTCAAGGAAGACAAGAGGAACCAATCTTGCAATGAAGGTATTCTGTTATTCAGATCCTGTCTGACTACGTAACTGCTGTCTACTACATCAATATACAGGGCACAGATGAGTCATGGACCATCGCTTGGGTGGGATACTTACCTGTGGCAGTGGGCTCAACAATGTAATTTCTCCAGTGGCTCCATAGTTTTCTGGCTCCCTCAAAGTGAAAGTGGATGCTCTGTGCCCCCTGCTCCTTGAAGGACCACCCAAGAGAGCTTCATCCGGAAGAGACAGATATGATCTTCTCCAAACTGGAGTATCCATCTATGTATCCCTTCATCATGGCCTGGAACAGGAAGTGTCCTCAGTTTTGTGACATGCACTTCCCTCTGAATGGTTTGCTGGGTTTCAGGAAGAGCTGGTCACAGGGCCTGCTATAGGTATTACCAACTATTCCACTTCTGTTGAAGGTCCTGCAGAAGGTTGAGGAAGATCAAGCACTGCTCATTCTGATCACCCAGATTGAGTGGGGAGGATCTGAAACACCCCACTCATTATTTAGACTTTTCTCCTAGGAGAATTGTTACTCCCTCCTCTTTGATACCTAAACAGTATGGTGGCATGCATGAAGGCAGAGAAGTGCCAGTTGGGATCCTTTTCCTTGCCACCTGAAGTTGCAGATGTAATCTTTGTCGCTACAAAATCATGTGGGATGCTGAAACTAGTTTGTTATGTACAGCAAGTAAAAATATGCGTACTCTCTTCCCCAGTAGGGCTTAGCAGTTTCTTCTGCAGAAGGTAATTTTGCTGCTCCATCTGTATTTGTTTCTCTCCCCAACTCCCTTGTTTGAGTTGCTGCTGGCAGTGCCTTTGCTGAAAAGTTCACTTGACTTGTTTCCTCCCAGTGCATTTTTCTTCAATGGGATCTCATTTTTGTATTGTCTTTTCTAATGGCATTGCATCCTCATTTGACCCACTGCATAGTTACCAAGCTCAGCTACGTACTCTAATAACTCTCCTTGATGGCTTTGACTTCAACTCATCGGGTCAGAAAACTTTAGGCACTTTTAGTTTGACCTCCATTTACAGGTATTCGTCCTAGCTAAATTGTTTATAGTTTCTTCCAAAAGTGGTATCTGCTGTTCACATGTGGCAGTCCATGGCCCTTTCATCCTTATTCATTTCTCTTCACTCTTGTCCCACCGAGGAGGAAGAGTGGCTACATAGGGCCTGATAACGACCTTGGCAGAAGGGATTTCTCCATCGCAAAAGTAATGCCAGCTGTATTACAAATTCCATTGTATTCTATGTAATGCAGCGGACTGGGTGTCTGTCACGTTTGTAAAAGAATAGATGGCGTCATCCATGCCAGAAGTTACATGCGCGCTGCCTGTATGGGTGTCACGTGCTAGAGGTTCCAAGCTGGTTCTCGCTCTGAGATGCTCTTTGTCTTGAGTGGAGCTCAGGCCTCCGGGATGCCTTTCCGCCCATACCACCCCTGCCCAGAGTTCTCAAGAAGCTCAGGAACGATTGGGCCCAAAACATCCTGTGGCTCTGCACTGAGCTCGGAGAGTGTGGTGTCCTGAGCTGTTGAGCAATGATCATCAGTCCTCTAATCAGACTGTCTCTTCGGGAGGCTTTCCTGTTGCAGCAGCAGGGAACCGTTCCCCACCTGAACCTGTCAGTGCTCCGCATTTATGTCTGGAGACTTGGCGGCAACAGTTAGCAATTTGTGACGTTCCGCCCGAAGTCTGCAATGTTATCTTGACAGGCAGGTGTTCTTGCAACAATAAGGTATGTGCCCATGCTGGGGCACGTTTATGGCATGGGGGCATGGTGTGCAGAAAAGCAAGTTGACCCCCTTTCTGCTTCCCTTTTGCAGGCCCTTCTATTTATTCTTTCTCTTGCCCTGCAGGCAGGACTGTACTTTGGGCACCCTAAAGGGCTAGGTTTCTGCCATCTCAGCCTTTCTGTGGTTGCTAGATCAGCCATCCAGGTTCATATCCCCAGTTGTGAATAGGTTTTTGAAAGGACTTCACCTTATGTTTCCACTTTACCCTACATTATGCCTCAGCGGGACCTCAGTCTAGTATTCACCTTTCTGGTCTCTGCGATCAAGATGGACTTCCTACTGGCAATAACATCTGCCTGGAAGGTCAGGGAGTGCCGAGCTTTGTCAGCTAAGCCTCCATACTTAAACATCTTCCCAGACAAGCTGGTTCTTAGCACTCAAGCTTCCTTTCTGTTGAAAGTTGTCACTCCCTTTCATCTAGGCCAGTCCATCACCCTGTCTACTTTTTATACTCCGCATATCCCTCTAAGGAAGAGGAGCACCTCCACAGACTGGACTCAAAAAGAGCATTGTCGTTCTACCTTGGCCACCTCAAAAGAGTTCCAGGTGGACGCACAACTCTTCGTGGGGTATGTCATAGCTAAGAAGCTGCAGAAATTGACCATTTTCCAATGGATTGTGCTCTTCATTAAAATCTGCTATGCAGTGGCCAAGAAGCAACCCCAGAGGGTTTGCTTGCTCATTCCACCAGAGCTAATGCTGTGATCACTGCGTTAGCACGCGGAGTTCCACTACTTGACATCAGCCAGGCCAGCAATGCGTGCTTCTTTGCACATGTTCACCAAGGACTACTGTGTGGCGGTCAGGTCCATGGGGACTTGCACTTTCCTTGTTTGGTCCGGCAGGACCCTTTAGTGTGAAACGGTTTTGCAGACCCACCTCCAGAGAGATTTTGTTTGGGTATCTATTCTAAGGTAAGGAATCTTCAGCTAGAAATGTCTGTCATATGAACAAGTTACTTATCTTCGGTAACACCTTATCTGGTAGAAACTCTATCTAGCCTGTGTTTCCTTACCCACTCAAGAATCCTCCCCACTCTCCGAACAAAATTCCTAGGGTCAAGGCTGTTCTTCCTTTCAAAGGCCAAGTTTTCCACACCAGTGGTAAGTGTTCTTAGTGGCTCTGCACTTCTGGCATGAAAGTTGTGAAAAGAAACTCTTGGTTGATCAACTAAAGGGCCACCAAAACATCGCTGTCTAGCATCAGCAAAATCAAGGTAGTATTTGTAAATTGAAACAAAACTTAAAGACTATTTATTATGTGTTAACCCCATTGCAGAACTAGTCATTATTGTGATGATTGCCTTACCGCTGAGCTGCTGTGGGAGTTCAGGTGTAACTGTTTAAATGTTTGTATACAGTTTTTGAAACTCTGATCTGAAAGAGATATCTGGCTGCAGATTCCTTACTTTAAAATTCTCCCCGGCACCAGACTGGATCTGGAAGAATCTTTCCAGCAGTACCGCTGCACGTCAGAAGAGGGCACTGTGTGACTCTGTAACAATGTCATCCACAGGATGTGATGTCCACAGAGTCCATATAATCCCCTCTCCAACGCGCTGACATTAGTTACTTCTTTTCCACGATAAAAGCGGAGATCTGGAGCAGTTCTTCAGGTTGTTTTTGGCCTTTCTTTAAATTTTTTTTTTTGCTGGCGGCTTCACCCTCTGCTTCAGATTAGCCCTATAGATGCATACTCAGATCCGTACCGGCTCTGGTGCACAGCCTTTTGCTGTTCCCACCTGCGACGCTGGAGTTTGATCATCTGACGTCAGCAATGCTGGTCAATGCCAAGCCGATCACTCTCTTTGACGACACACCGACTCTGGACAGTATGGGGTGTGGTGCCAGTGGTGCCATCCAGCTTGGATACCTTCCCTCCTCCTTCTAAGCAGTCCCTTGGTGTTTTTCCTGCAGGAGGAATAGGCTTTTGCAGGTGAAGAAGAGGAGTTTTGGTTTAGAAACCCCATGGACAAGATTGTCCAGCTTTCTCTAGAGGTTAGTTGGCTGACGGAGCTAGGTGAGAATAGTGGCCTAGAGTCCTCGCCGGCTCCACCCCCTACCCTCTTTCCCCTCTCCCCAAGCTTTGCTACAGGGTTGAGCTCCTCCTTTGCCGAGGTGCTGAAGAGGGCTGCTGCGGTCCTAAATTTTCAGCTCCCATTTGTGGAGGTGACCATTGATCCCTTGATAACAGTACTTCACTACCAAACAGGAATAGAGCCTGTGCTTACAGATAGTGATGTACTATATGATCTTTTATTAGGGGCCTGGGCTAAGCCCGCTACTACGGAGGGTGCCTGTAGACAGGTCCAGAGCCCACAGACACTGGCCCACCCCCAGGGACTGGCTTGTCTTTTCTGGCACCCAACTCCGAGGAGTTTTGTGGTGCAGGCCGCTACAGCCTCTTCTGACCCCAGCGTCCTCCCTAACGTGCCTTCAGACAGGAATCCAGATGGCTGTAAACTTGTGGATGAAACATTTCCTTCTCAGCCAGCTCAGCCCTGACGTTGATAAACAGTACTTGTATTCTGGGCCTCTTTTCCCATGCATTGTGGGATTTGGTGGCACACCTGCTGCCTTCACTTCTGGAGGAAACCCGGAGCAAACTCACCCAGACACTCCAGGATGGGCAAGAGGCAGCTAGTTTGCAATAAAATGTGGTATGGATACCACAGACTCAGTAGGCCGAGCCATGTAGTGCCGCACAGTCATGCCTGGCTACACCACTCTGGCTTTTCAGAGGGTGTCCAATCCACCCTCAAAGACCTGTCCTTTGATGTTGCCCGCCTGTTCGGCACACATGCTGATTCTTCATTGCAGCGCTTTAGAGACAGCAGGGGTGGAAAAGACTCTTAAGTTGTCTATTCCTATACTTACAGATGGACTAATTCCAGAGTGGAGTCCTTTACTTCCTGTTGAGTCCAAGTTTCGGCTTCCTTGTTTTGCTTCAGTTTGAACCATCCCTCTTCTCATGGCATCCTGTGCGGTGTTCCTACCTTATGCAAGTATTACTATTATTTATTAAGGCTATCAAGGACCGCTTTTCATTGTTGCTATTTGGGAGGTATATTCTTTGTGGCCCTAAGTGGATTTAGCACCTGTTGAAATAGGGTTTTTTCCATTTTCTCTAAAGACAGTTTACATGTCCAAGAGATAGGTGCCAGTATAGTATGTTCTGTGTAGAGCATCTTCTGTATGCCTTATAGGCGTTACTATATATATTTGTGTTACTTTGGGTAATCCTTATAGAGAGCTTCTAATTATAACTTCTTGGAAGCTTTTGTGCATGGCTCACTGCTTGAACAAGTGTCCATTTTTGGTAAATCTCTTCTTTCTTATTGCTTAAATCTTGGAGCATTACTTATGCTTGTCCTTTATAGTGTTGTGCTTCTTCCCATGAGAGACTCTTTACTTTCCAATGTGGAGCAGTGGGGCAAGGGTACGGCCATTCCACATCTGTGCGTTCTTGCACTTCTTCGGTTAGCTACTCTAGCTGTGCCTCAGCAACACAGGATCATGCCTCTGATGTCTCCGCACCGTGGTACATGGGTTCAAATTCCTTCTTGTGTTCTCTATACAATCAGATTTTTCATTCATCCTTGCTCCCTGCTGGTCTTCTTTATTTGTGGCATCTTGCCCACATTCCTGGTCTGTGCAGATCATGCTCCCGGCACGCTTCTCGTGTGCTGCCAGTGGTGTTGTCCTTACACTGACTCTTCGGCGCAAGGAAATTTGTTATACTTGCTTATTGCTTAGAGGCAAGGTCCTCTACCTTTGCTGCTACAGGCACCTCTGATGTAAGAGGTCACACACCACCCAGGGCCTCAAGATGGCTACATATTTATTCTTTAGGTGATGCCATATAGTCGTCTTCAGTGTTGATGGCCGTCTTTTATCTTACGGTGGATATCTGGTAGTTTACGCGTGTTCCTTTAACATTTTGGTTCCGTCTTTCTTGGGACTAGTTCGTAATAGGGATTGGTTTCTCCCTTCAGACACAGTCTCCCTGGTTCGGCTCATTTCACTGCATTCAACAAGGTGTCATAAAATTTCTAGCCCTCAGGGGGTGGGTACAATACTTATGCGTTCTTGTTCGGGTCCCTTACTTCATAAGGGAATATTTTCCTCCTGCTGTGTACCTTACTTCCTTTGGAAGATACCCATGTATGTTAGTATAATGAAGGCAGTGGGTGTACTCTGTCTTGTACCTTACAGTTACTTTAATATCGTCTATTTCCCGTAGGAATGTTATTTCTTATAATCAGCTATTGGTGCTCTTCTGCAGGTCCACTTTGTTTGGTTTTGTCCCTTGGGGCTATGTATTTTACCATTGGTCCTTTACTTCAGCCAGGTTTTTCACACCGCTGTCTTCTTTTTTGCTTTTGATTTCAGCGACCTGATTGTGGACTACTCAGACTCTTGGCATTGGTTTAAAGGCTTCGGCAGCCCTTACTTTTCTAGGGTGTGTGATGCCTTTCACACTTCCCATCCTGTTATATTCGTAATACCTTGCTGATTACTCAGGTCACTCCTCTTGTATATTTATGACATCATTGTTGTGACAGCTTCTGTCTATGGCTGGTCGTTACATAGGCAATCATTTTTCTTTTCCTCCTAATTGCACTATACATTATAGATGGTTCCACAGGTGTTAACATTATCTCTGGCAGTGTGTTCTTAGGTCAAGTGTTGTTTCTATAACTTTAGTGGCTGTTGTCATTGCAATATTTCTATTATGCATTGTTGATGCTTTCTCCATCACAGATGGGTTCTTGGGTTCCATGCTCTATATGTACTTTCACAGAGCAGGTTTGGCTGAAATAATGGCTGTTTATGGAAATGAGCTTTAGCTCAGTGGCGTTGCTTGTTGATTTTGGGCCCCCATGAACTGGACGAACATGGGTTCAGGCCCACCTTGGGAGCAAGATGTTTTTATGTGCGTATTGTATGTTGTCTTTCAACACATTGTTTGTCCCACCGCCATTATTAACGCTATTACATGCTTTTCGATGAGTTTATGACTTTATTTGCCTGTGGTCCTTCACGCAGTTCTTATAGTGTGGCGTATGTCCTCACGCACCTAAATTCCTGAGAGTACCCGGTCTCTTTTCTCTTTTTCTTGACCTGCTTGTTCTAGTCAATGACATTTAGTAGAGTCAGTCGTGATCTTCATTAAAATCTGCTACGCATTGGTCAAGAAGCAACTTTCTGAGGGCTTGTGTGCTCATTCTACCGGAGCCAGATCTGTGATCACTGCATTAGAATGGGGAATTCCGGTCCTGGATATCTGCCTTGCGGCCAGGGATTCCCTACAGACGTTTCCCTAACATTACTGTCTGGACAGTCAGGTCTGTTGTGAAATGCATTTTGCCCTTTCGGTCCTGCAGAATTTCATTGTTTAAAATTGGTTCAAAGACCCACTTCCGGGGATGGTGTTGCTTTGGTATCTATTTCTAAGGTAAGGAATCAGCAGCTAGCTTTGTCTATTAGATGAGCAAGTTACTTACCTTCCGGTAACACCTCATCTGGTAGAGACAGGATAGAGCTACAGGTTCCGTACTGGCCCTCTCATCCTCCCTGCTCGGCAGACAGATTTCTCTGTCTAAGGATATGGACACCTGGTGTGGGAAGTCAGGAAACAGTAACTGATGTCTGCACAAGATGGCACCTACAATAGGTTACTGCAATGTCACTTGTGGCATGGATGAAGGTGACAGTGTCACACAGCTCCCTTTCTTGGCAATAAGATTCCTTCATTTGGAGTTTGTAATTCATTGGCACAGAGATGTCTATTTTTCGGCACCTGTTTCCATTGCGGCTCTCTCTATAGGTGGCTCTGCGTTTTTGGTGCGGAAACCAGTCATGGAAGAAACTGATGTCAGCACAGCAGAGAGGGGATTATACGTACTCCGTCAACGTCACATTCAGTGGACAACATTGTTACGGAGTCTCACTGCACCGTGTTCTGATGCGCATGGGTTCTACTGGGAAAAAGTTTCCAGATCCAGTCAGGCATATGAGGCAGAATTCTAAGGTAAGGATTCTGCGGTTAGAACCTTTCTGATGGATACCACTACCTGTGGATTCCTCACCTAATGAATTCTCCCATGGCGCCAGCATTCGACGGAAATCTTCTTCCTAGTCTCTGCACGTCGATGAGGACGTCACTCTAGCCCACGCGACGCCGTCTGACGTCATACAGGCAATAAGAGGTCCTCGACGACGTGCCGACGTCAGTTCCCTTTTTTCCGTGCATTCGAAACGGTTATCTTCGAGGGAGCAACTGTTACTTTTGTGGTTACAGTGTATTTTTTGCTGCGTAGTCCTTCTCTGCAGTAATAATGTCGCAGAGAAAGTCGGGTTTCAAGCCTTGTCGAGAGTGTGGGGGCAAGATGTCAGTTACAGATCCTCACTCCGACTGCCTTTGGTGTTTGAGCTCCGACCACGACGTCTCAACTTGCGATTCATGCCAGCACATGAATCCGAAGGCCCTCAAGGAACGTGAGGCTAAGTTGTTTATGGCGAAGTCGAAGAAAGAAAAGCATCACAAGAAGTCTTCTTCGCCAAGGCATCGGCGTCATCGAGACACGCCGTTGCCCTCTCCGGCGTCACCGACTTCACCTGGGCAGGCGTCGGTGATTGAGGTGATGCAGCCTCTTGTGTTGTCTCCGGCGTCGCAGACATCGAGGCCGGCGTCGGGGTCGCCTTCGATACAGGCACCCCAGTATACGGTTTTTCCCACCCCTGGAGCCGATGGTACTGCATTCCTAAATGCGATGTATACCATCTTCCAACAGATGGCTCCAGGGGGTGCTCCGGCTGGTCCTTTGGCCTTTTCACTGGGTGATCCTGCGCCTCTACGGCCGGCACCCTTTATGCCCTTTCTCCCTTTTGGGAACGTGGGCTCGGCGCCGGTGTCGGCGCCGGTGGCCGCTCCGGTGGCTTCAGAGGGATTTGCCCCGGAGATTTCCATCCCGTCGACGTCGGGATTTCGTCCTGTGACTCCGGTGGGTCCATCTGCTCCAAGTTCTCTTCGTCCTGCTCTTTCATTGGCGTCGAAGTTGCCTGTGGCGCCGGACGCGGCGTCGGTTGCTTCTGGGGATCGGCGCCGATCTTCGACTTCGGCGGAAGCCATGTCGACTCCGCGTATCGAGCAGAGGCTACATTCGAGGAGACGGGCTCTTCGTCTATTGGAAGAGCAGGAGTACCAACGAGTCCTGGAGGAAGGAGAACTGGAGGACTCTGGTGATGGGCTGCATGGTCTGGATACAGCCAGTGGGCTGGACACTTCCCCTGAGTGGGATATTTCGTCTCCAGGGGAATATACGGAGGAGGCGGCTTCCTTTCACGCTGTAGTACGGAAGGCAGCTAACTTTCTGGACCTGCCTTTGCCGGTGGCAGAGGCGAAGCAGAATCTTCTAACGGAGGTGCTACATCCGGCCTCTGCTGCAGCGGAGCCTCTCTTGCCGTTTAATGAGGCTTTGCTTGATCCGGTGCTAGAGGTGTGGAAGAGGCCAGTATCTTCCTCAGTGGTTCATAGGGCTGTGGCCAGGAGGTATCGAGCTGCGCCATCTGACCCTGGCTTTCTTTCTAGACACCCTACACCGGAGAGCTTGGTGGTGCAAGCCTCCTGTTCATCAAAATCAGCGCCTGGATCTTTCCCGACGGTGCCTGGAGACAGGGACTCGAAAAAGCTGGATGCGCAGTCCAAGAAATTTTTTTCATCCTGCAGTCTGCCGTTGAAGGCCACCAACGCAACTTGCATTCTGGGGAGATACATCCATGCTCTTATGGATGACATTTCGTCATCATTTACGGAGCTTCCCCAGGGTCTTTTGGATGTTGTTTCGGACGCCCAGGCTGCCGCGACCCAGATTATTCAGTCTGGGCTGGACACGACCGACTCGGTGGCTAGGGCAATGGGCACGGCTGTGGTGGCAAGGATACAGGCCTGGCTCCGTAATTCGGGGTTTTCTGCGGATGTGCTGTCAACCCTATTGGACCTCCCGTTTGATGGGGACAAACTGTTTGGGGCCAAGGCAGATTCGGCCTTGGAGCGATTTAAGGAGAGCAGGGCCACAGCCAAATCGTTAGGGCTCCAAGCTCCTTCTTCCTCTGCCTCTTCCAGATTTTTCAGGAGGTTTCGTGGATTTGGGCGTGGCTCTTCCTCCTCTTCCTCTCGGGGGAGATTCCAGCAACCTGCCTCTTCCCATCCCTGTAGATCTTTTAGAGGGAGAGGTAGGGCCCGCACCAGAGGAGCCTCTCAGCAGCACTCTGCCTCTTCCTCGTCCTCTGGAGGGGTGCAGCAGGGAAAGCAGCCTTAGGCTTCCACCTTTTCCCACTCACTCCTCTCCTGTAGGGGGAATATTACGGCATTTTCTCCGCAAGTGGAAGACTATTACAACGGACACTTGGGTTCTCAGTATTGTGGGAAAAGGCTACACCCTTCCCTTTCGGGAGATCCCGCCTCGCCCATCTTATTGTTCAGAAGAACACCTCTTGTTGCTAGAACAGGAGGTACAAGTCCTCCTTTCAAAGGGCGCGGTGGAGTTGGTCCCAGAGCAGGAAAGGGGTCGAGGTTGTTACTCAAGGTATTTCCTGATTCCCAAGAAGGATGGTCGGTTGAGACCAATCCTGGATCTGAGGATCTTGAATTGGTTCCTCAAACAGGAAAAGTTCAAGATGCTGACCCTAGCTCAGGTGCTTTTGGCGTTGAACAAGGAAGATTGGATGGTGTCTGTCGACTTGCAGGATGCTTACTTTCATATCCCGATACTCAAGTCACACAGGAAGTATCTCCAGTTTGTGGTAGGATCGCAGCACTATCAGTTTGCGGTCCTTCCGTTTGGTCTTACTTCAGCACCTTGAGTCTTCACGAAGGTGATGTCGGTGGTTGCGGCAGAGCTCAGAAGGAAGGGGATAGCAGTATTCCCTTACTTGGACGACTGGTTGATCAAAGCCAAGTCTCCGGAGCTTGTGTTGCATCATCTGCAGTCAACGACTCAGTTGTTGTTCGACCTGGGCTTTTCGGTGAACGAGCCCAAATCTCACCTGGAGCCCTCTCAGCGCCTCCTGTTCATAGGGGCAGTACTGGATACAACATTGAGTTGAGCCTTTCCTCCGCCTCAGCGGATTCAAGATATTCAGGAATTGGTTCCAATGTTTCGAAGTGGAGCGGTAGTTCCAGTCCTCAAGGTCCTTCGTCTGCTCGGTCTGTTTGCCTCCTGCATTCTGTTGGTCACGCATGCTCGCTGGCACATGAGGGCTCTTCAGTGGTGCCGCCGAAGGCAGTGGTCTCAACACAAAGGAGATCTAGAAGGTGCTGTCAAGATCTCCAGAGATGCTGCTGTGGACTTGAAGTGGTGGATTGCGAGCAACAATCTTTCACAAGGAAAGCAGTTCACGCAGTCGCCACCAGTGGCCACGGTCATAACGGATGCTTCCACTCTAGGGTGGGGAGCTCATCTGGGGGATCTGGAGATCAAAGGCCCTTGGTCTCCAGAGGAACAGATGTTTCATATCAATCTGTTAGAGTTACGGGCTGTACGTCTGGCTCTCAAGGCCTTCCTCCCTTCCCTTCGTGGTCAGTCGGTACAGGTCCTGACGGACAATACTACCACAATGTGGTACATAAACAAACAGGGAGGAGTAGGGTCGTACCTTCTCTGCAGAGAAGCTCTTCGACTATGGTCCTGGGCAAAGGACCATCAGATTTGCTTGGTAGCAAATCATCTGGCCGGGGTCTTGAATGTACGTGCGGACGGTCTCAGTCACCAATTCTCGGCAGACCACGAGTGGCGTCTCCATCCAGATCAAGCCCGTTTGATCTTCCAAAGGTGGGGGTTTCCTCGGGTAGATCTGTTTGCCACTCTGGAGAACGCGCATTGTCCGTTATTCTGCAGCCTCCAGTATCCGATGCAGGGAGCGTTGGGGGACGCGTTTCAAATAACCTGGTGCGGCCCGTTGCTTTAAGCGTTTCCTCCCATACCCTTGATTCCTCGAGTATTGAGGAAGATTCGCCAAGACCGGGCGCTAGTCATCTTAATAGCTCCGGATTGGCCAAGGAGGGTGTGGTACTCCGACCTTCTCCAACTCTCAATGTGCCCTCCGCTCCGTCTCCCTTTCAGGGCAGACCTCCTCTCGCAGTCACAGGGGCAGGTTTTACACCCCAACCTCCAGAGTCTGCACCTACATGCCTGGAGATTGAATGGGGCAACCTGAGTTCCTTCTCTCTTCCGCCTGATGTAGTGGATGTTATAGTAGCGGCCAGGCGACACTCCACTAAATCTATCTACGCTAATAGGTGGTCTAAATTTGTTGCGTGGTGTGGAGAGAGGCAGATTGATCCCTTACATGCTCATCTATCGGACGTTTTGTCTTTTGCTCTGTCTCTAGCGCAGAAAGGTTGTGCAGTGGCTACCATTAAGGGTTATTTGTCGGCCTTGTCAGCCTTCATGTGTCTTCCAGACCAGCCATCGTTATTTAAATCCCCTATTGTTATCAGATTCTTGAAAGGTCTTCTAAATAAATATCCTCCAAAACCATTCGTTATGCCGCAATGGGATTTGTCCTTGGTCCTGACTTTCCTTATGGGGTCCCCTTTTGAGCCTATGCATTCTTGCCCCTTAAGGTATTTGGTTATAAAAACAGTTTTCCTGGTAGCTATAACATCTGCAAGGAGAGTGAGTGAGTTGCAGGCGTTATCGGTAAAGCCCCCTTATACAACTTTTTATGGGGATAAGGTGGTGTTGAGGACCAAGGCTGCTTTCCTCCCGAAGGTTGTTTCACCGTTCCATTTGGCTCAGACAATTACTTTGTCCACGTTCTATCCTCCGCCTCATCCTTCTAAAGAGGAAGAAAGACTGCACCGTCTGGACCCAAAGAGGGCGTTGAGCTTCTTTATTGATAGAACAAAGGATTTCAGGCTGGAGGATCAGCTGTTCATCGGGTACGTGGGCAAGAGGAGAGGAAAGGCAGTCCACAAGAGAACACTCTCCAGGTGGGTTGTTCTTTGCATTAAAATCTGTTACTCTTTGGCAAAGAAGGATCCTCCTGAGGGCATTAGAGCTCATTCCACCAGAGCTAAGTCGGCCACTTCGGCCTTGGCCAGAGGTGTTCCTGTGGTCGACATCTGCAAGGCCGCAACTTGGTCGTCCCTTCACACTTTTGCGAAACATTACTGTTTGGACTCTGAGGTCAGAAGGGACGGCCATTTTGCACGGTCAGTGCTGCAGGATTTCTTGGTTTGACCATTTAGGCACCCGCCACCGGGCGTGGTACTGCTTTGGGACTCTATTCATTAGGTGAGGAATCCACAGGTAGTTGTATCCATCAGAAGAACGAGTTACTTACCTTCGGTAACGACTTTTCTGGTGGATACATTAGCTACCTGTGGATTCCTCACGGTCCCACCCACCTCCCCGTTGCCTTTCTGGTCTTACCAAGTAATCCTTGAGTGCGCTCCTCTTGGTCTTCAAGGTTGCAATAGATGTTGTATATATGGATACTTGTGTATATTTATCTGTATATATATATATGTATATATATTTGTGTATATACATGATTTGCATATATTTGTTCGTTTAAAAAAAAAAAAAGAGAGTTATATTTAATTTTCAGCTATTCATTGCAATATTGTGTATTTTACAAGGTTATGGGATGTTGCCTTGCTCTTTCATTGCATTGGGTTGTTCTCATGCACGTAAAAAATGTTGGTACTGACGTCGGCACGTCGTCGAGGACCTCTTATTGACTGTATGACGTCAGACGGCGTCGCGTGGGCTAGAGTGACGTCCTCGTCGACGTGCAGAGACTAGGAAGAAGATTTCCGTTGAATGCTGGCGCCATGGGAGAATTCATTAGGTGAGGAATCCACAGGTAGCTAATGTATCCACCAGAAAAGTCGTTACCGAAGGTAAGTAACTTGTTCGTCTCTACCATAAAAGGCATTACCACAGGTAAGTAACTTGCTCTTCTAGATAAATTCTCCATCCTTACTGTACCTTGTTGGCATTATATGCCTGCACCAAAGGGTTCCGTAAAGACCACCCAAACATCAGTCACTAGCCAGGGGGCCCACTGGGGAGGGAGTGCAGGCATCAGCCAGATGCTGATGCCTGCACTTAAAAGGTTAATTTAACTAAACAGTATTTCCTATTGAGCATGCCACCGTGAAAAGAGTTATGTACTTACATCAGAAACGCCTTTAAACTGACCCAGGTCTGCTCTGTAAACCAAGACAGTGGTAATAGTGTTTGAGTATAGTTCCGAAGCATGTCCTTGTAACAAAAACAGATACATTTTTGTGACTCTCCAGTACATAGCCTCTCTTTTTTTATTTATTAAAGTGTCAATCCAAAACCTATCTACATTATTGATGAATTGTGTCCATTGTTTGTACTGTACCAAACCCTTTGGTAGAGCAAAAGAGGAGTTTGGTAGAACTCTTACGGACTTTTAGCTCAGTTGATGCTATTAGGATCCATTATTGATTACAATGATGGGTTTTAACTTGCAGCACTAAGCTTCACGTTCATTGCGGGTACGTAAATGTGTTTTAGAAATGTTTTTAGCTCCACCTGCAGAAATACAATACTATATTCTCACAAAAAATATAGCCCTGTAAATTAAATGGCCCTACCTTTTGTCAGTCTTTTTCAGAATTGTTTGTAAAGTTCTTGGAAACTGAATCTCGTCCGACACTTAAACTCTCGATGCAGGACATGGTCCATTTAGGACCATCTGGGGTGGCCAGTAACCAAACAGGTAAGCACAACATTCAACAGGGCGCGGGCTATATTAAGTGGCAGCATATCAAATCTCTTACCTGTTCAACACTTAATTAGCTCTCTGATATCTTTTAATCATGTGGATTGTACGAGTCTTCGAGATGTGATTATTACAGACAGTACTGCAGAAGCCACATACACAGTTAACATTTACATTTTACGTAACACTTGATTTAATTGGGCGGAGAGGCATTTTATGACACTATCAAGATAATATATTCAGAATTTTTTTTTGGGAGGGTGAATCACTAGTTTATAAAAGAAAATCACATTCGACTGTTAGCTGAATAATGGTACATTTCCTCAATACTGTTTGAAGGAAACCCAGCATCCCCTTTAGGAAATTCTGCATAGATCTGCCATGATCAAAAGGGCCCTTTTCTTTTACTGAGTTTGTGGTGGAGTGGAAGTGATACAACGAGTTTCTGTCTCTGTAATGTATGCATTAAACAGCACTCTTTGTTATTGAACTTGCATCTTTCTATTAGGGGAAGGAACTATGACAGCTGTCCTTAACCTATAATATTTGTAAGGAGACACCCCTATTCATTTCTCATATTGTTGCTTTCGACCTGCAATTTTCCAATTGTAACTCCTGCGATCTGTGTACGCTTTTGATGTAAGCAAAGTCTTGACAGGTTGCCCTCCTTCAAAAATAAGCATATTTTATTTTTTCTCTAAGTTAAATATACTTTTTTCGATTGCCGAGGCAGCTCTGGTTTATTTTCAGTTTGTATCTGTTACAAACTTTAAATTAACTACGCATTAATATGATTATAAGCATGCAGGCCATTGGTTCAGAACAAATAAGTGCATGTGTTAAAGTAGGGGCATATTGTGCGTAATCGGGTCTCTCGTTTAATTGTAGTAATCACCCTTTAAGAAAAAAGAAATTGTCTCAAAGAGTAGCTGCTTGTGAAACACTCTGCTTTGACCTGGATGTGAGCACACATTAGAACCGGATTGCAGATTTACTTTAGTGCACAACAGAAAAAAGGCTCAACTGCCTCACACTGATTTTCGTCTTTTTTCCACAGGCACCAAGGACTCCGGGGCTACTCGAAGACCAGATTCGAATCCATTTTTGGCCCCCAGGTCTGCAGCTGTACCCCTAATCCACCCATCATCCCTTGCAGCAGCGGGATCTGGCCACCTACTTATGAAACCAATTTCAGATTCCTTACCCACCTTCACCCCTCTGCCAGTGTCAGCTGATGCCAGTGCTGGCTCCGTTCTTAAAGACCTCTTGAAGCAATAGACAAATCGACTTCTACCTTCAGGGGCATTGTAGCACTTTAACTATAATGAGAACTCCGTTCATTGTATAATATGAACACAGCAAGGCCTTTTTTGGAAAGCCACAAAGTTGTTATGAATTTGTACCGCGTTTTCCTGTAAATAATGTTATTAAGCTACGTGCTGGGTTGAAAAGTGTGAAGGTTAGGAGCAACGCCCTGTGTCAGAGGCGTTCCCTTAAGGATCATCAAAACATCATCCCAGAAAACATGCGAAAGCACCGCGCTGGGATGGAAAAAACCAGAGCAAGCAATGTTAACCTTTGTCAGACGGTTCATATACTGATTCCCTGAATGCTGTCGGTTGAGTGAGTCATATATGATAATCATTCAAGTGCAATAAGCCTGAACAGCAAACGCCTTTCAATGTATTCATCGAATCAAACGTGTTCTCAGTATTCTCTACTTTTATGTGGTTGAGGGAGCAGAAGTTTAAATTGTCTGTATAAGTTTGGAACACCGTAAAGCTTGCATTTGGCATTGTTGATCCTCTGTCTTAGTATGCGAGTTACTCTGATGGTAAATGTGTATACCACTACTAAGTAGTGTTTTTCTAATTATTGAAAGAATGGAGATGGTGGGTGTGTGGTGGCAGATGTTTTCTTTCCTTTTTCTGCCATGCAAAAGACATTTTCAAAATATAATTCACTTATGCCAAAAACATTCTAATGCCTGCAACCCCCATTCTGTGGTATTGAAACCAGGAGAGTTCCTTATAGGTCCCGCAGACGTGGGTGTATTCCAGAATTTCAGAATATTTAGATTCAGTTAATGAAATAAATTGTAATGGTAATCAATAATATAAGCAGCGGCTATCTTGAAAATGTGAGTTGACTCCAGCTTTCCTGAACCTACCTTAGACATCCCTGATGTTAACAGATTGAAGTATTTTACTGAAAAAGAAAATACACCCTGTTACATATGTGACCAAAAGCAAACCCAAATGTGTATTTTAGTGAATCATTTCTTGGCTCCCAAGCATTTCTGGATGCTAGTTTGAAGCATATGTATAAACCACATAAAAAAACTATTAGTTCTGCCAAATTTGTAAGCATTGTAGCGGTTTAACACCAGCACAACAAAACCTGGCCACTATCTAAATGTTAGTAAAGTAGTCAGCATATTTTACTCATGGGCGGTAAACTGTATAGAGTTACATTTTGATGTGTTAATACTGTATAATGCTACAGAATGCGCAATTTCTACAAAATCTTCATTAATGACAAGCATGTACATTTGTTCCCTTTGCCATCCTTAGTTCAAACGGTGTTTAAGGAGAGTTGGATTATAGTTCTATATTAGAACTTCCTGCCTGTACTCTTAATCCGTGTTGACAGTTGTATTAGCAGAAATGATTTTGTGTAGTTTATTTAAGTTTAATTGTATTAAGTGGACTTCATTACCAATAAGATTTAAAAGTTGAAATTTGACCCATTTTATTTATTCCTTTATAAATTGCAGTGCAGTTCTCTACGTTATTCGTCTGTCACGTCTTCACAATATAATGACTCCCATTCATTATGAGGTATCCGCTTCCAGTGAAGCTCCATTTTATAAATAATATTGCAGCAGTATATATCCTATCAATGCTTAATGGACTGGAAATTTGAAGTTTGCACAAATCACGTAAACTTTCAGGTATGGGTATGATTCAAAAACGATTAAAACGAATATAATGAGAAATAGTGCATCTATTTTTTTTTCAATGTGTTTGACAGCGTTGAATTTTTAAATCCTTGTTTAGTATCATTTGAAGGAAACTACAATTTCTAGTGGATACATGTTTTCTACATGTTGTTCACATTACTATTATTCTGTGAAGAAATGCCTTAAGCTCCAATAATACCTTGGCATTTATTTCAGAGCAAAGTCATGTCCCTTTTTCAACAACGCAACCGGGCATATGTCATGTCACTGTATATTCTCCTACTTTCCATTATTACGTATCAAGGTAACAAATGTCAGTTTTTACAAATTTCTCACAAGTGTCCTAACTATAACTTGTTTTTTCTCTATGTAGTTTGATTTCAATGTGTGCAGAACACTACCTGGCATCAGGTAGCAAGATTTTTGTGATCTAGGTGTCTGATGGATATTCATAACTGCTTCATGTAATGTGTTTTTACACATAAACAGCACCTGTACCTAAAATTGCAGCAGCATATTTGTGCTTCAGGAAGAGGAAGGCTAGCTTAGATGTATGATGGATTTTGTCACCCGCCTTTGGAGATATTGAGAAAGGGATTTATGTATGACCATGCTGTGGGAACTGGAAAAGACCAAATTTTTTTACAGTAAGTACCGGGGTTCTGAGCACCGTATAAGTGAAAAGAAGCTGCAGTCAGTCATCTGCCTCTCTCTGATTCCTAGGATCAGGAACTTTGGAATCTTAGTCTACTTGTGACTTTTATTAATCAGAGCCAACTTGGCAATGATCATTCCTTGCTGCTCATTTCCCCTGTAACAGAGGTGCTGGCCTTCTAATCTCTGGAGCAGTGGGAGACTGTCCCAGATTCAATGTCTGTAATGGCTTCAGGGACATAAATTGCAGCAGTGGGCTGCACCAATGAGCATTGAAGGGCATTTTTGGACTTGAAATCAGTATCTAACTGACAAAACAAAGGATTGTGATATTGGTGGTAGGAAGACGTGCTTTGTAGTTTTAATATAATATTACATCCTCAGCCCCATACCCATCAGTTATTCTATAACTCTTCCTCCACCCCTGAGTGCACTTGTGACGGGAAACATACCTGCTAAATATTGCACATAATGGTTCTCAAGAAGACGTTTGATTACGTAATCTGGATGTGCCGACGTCTGTATATTTTCTTTTCCATGTCGAAGTCAATTTGCACCTGTGGCTCTTTGATTATGTCCTTCCATTTATTGAGAAATAAATAGAAGACTTCTGCTACAATGCTAAGCCATTGGCTACAGACCTTCATGAGGCCTAAGACTTCGAGGAGAGTAGACATCTGTCCTGTCCTTCGCAAATTACATTGGCTACCAGTCAAACAAAGCATCCGTTTAAGGCCTCGCTCCCTTTACATAGGGCACTCGATCAACAGCTAACAAATTCCTCTCAAAGAACTCTCTTGGCATTTGTCCACTTGCACTCTTTGCTTTAATTCCCAATATTTAGTTGTTATTCACAAGTTAAAAAAACACCTGTTTAGGCAACAGAGCTTTCTCTGCAGCAGCAAAATTGTGGAAGTCATTTTTCATCATTCCTAACGCTGAAACTATTCTGTGTTTTAGGCAATCTTTAAAAAACTCCTCTATGCAACTAGTAATAAGGCTAGCCCTTATACTTTCTTTTTCTGCCTCTGCAGACTTTCAAACACCCAAAAAATCTAGCATTAGTTGTGCTACATACGTTGTGTAACATTGACGTGGCAGGCAGTTGCTATGTCAGCCAAGACTATGGCCTCTGCTCCTCTGGCAGCAGGCAGCCAGCCATATCATTATGTTTTGTGCATTCGCTGGTGCAGCAGCTACACAGAAGGTAGAGCAGTTTATTGAGCACATTTTAAGTTGTTTCAGCCAAGGTCGGGAGATATTTTGGTTCTTCAGATACAAATTCCCCAGTGCAGGAGGGCCACAAAGCATAAAAAGGTTCTTAATTAATTGGTGTAAAGAGGATCAACAAAGTTGTAAGGAAACTGGTTCTCAAAAGGCTAGTACCTTCAGTTTGAATGCAGCAGGTGACAGTGTGGGACACTGATCCTAAGGGATCCAGAAATTAGTCAAGGTGCCCAAATACAGGGAGCCACAAAGAACTTGTATGATTGAGGCAAAGGCCTCCACAAACTCTCGTGCTGAGATCTGATTTGCTGACAGCACTTCAACAAGGAAGTTTTGTCAGCCATCTTTGAAAAAAAACGAAAATAGGCCATTTTACATACACCCTGAATCCCCCCTGGCCCCTCCCTCCTCCCGGCGTGAAAAATCATTAAAAAATATATGTTTTTTCCAGAACTACAGCAGATCCGCAGCTCCGGCGAAAACTAAAAAATATAACACAAAAACGAAGCATGGGCTCCCACTCTTCGTCATTCAGAAGCCCCTGGGTGGGCCAAGTCCTAGTGACATTGTTTATTGTAGTGCGGGGGGCCACTGCCCCCCCGCCACCGCGAGGATCACCACCTCCCCAGAGCCTTATTTAATTTAGTACGGCGGGCCGCCACCACCCCAGTGCAAACTGTTAAAAATAGAAAGATGGTCCATTTTACACTCCCCGAGGCTATGTTTTTTGGAGAGATGCCGTGCAGCCCCCCTCGAGGAGCCACTGATGGCCCTGGGGACCCCTGCCCCCAAACCCCCACCCCACCCCACCACACCCCCACCCCCATCACCCAACCCTGGGCCGGCTATAAGGCTGCTGCCAAGCCACAGCAAATACTCTGCTCCGATGAAGGGAGAGCTGTCAAACAGCTCACCCTTCGTCGGAGTGAGCTGCCCCCAGATCCTTGAAGCTCCGATCTTCTTATGGGTACTCTCTAACTCATGCACTTGTGCCTCTAGACTTTCGCCACAGCTTTCAGCTTCTCCTAGAAGGTAGAAATAGGGGTCTTAGTGGTGTCATCCGGCATCAAGAAATTGGAGATAGCGTGCATGACCTGGGCGGTAATGTCAGGCCAATGCAATAGGGTATCTGCCTCTGTAGGTCAATCCGCAAGATAAAGGACAGAGGGGCATGGTCAGGCAGAGCTTGCTGTTCATTGACTGTGTCGCTAATGCATAATTGCAGGGTGGGTGGGCCTAAGAAACAGTGAATGTGGGTGTATGTCTTGTGGGTTGTAATTTGGTGTGCAGGTGAGTTATACTCCGTAGGCCCCAGGATCCCACCTCCTGCAACCAGGCCCCCTGTCTGACTGTAGGGTTGCCCTGTGCAATCGAGGGCTACATCCATCACCAGGTTAAGGTCACCCCCATTAGGATGGCCTTGTCTGGGGACTCCCTTCTGTCCCAGACTGCATGTTTCAAGAATAGTTATTTGTTCTTGTTGAAAGCGTTTTACAGAGGCTGTGGTAAGTGAGAGTTTCCGCAGCAGAAACCTGGTATGCTAGGAACCATCCTCACGTTTGCTATTTTCTCGCCAATCGCCCCTTTAAAGGAATGTGCAAATAAGATAGTAACCACAACCCAGCCTCTCTACCCCCCACCCCAACCCTCATTTTTGTTGGATTGGAGGAAGAATATTGGTGTTGGTAAGAGCAGGATTTCAGACAGAGTCAGTCTCAGGACAGCAAGTGCGTTTCTTGCAGGAGACAAAAGTCTCCTTGATTGTGTTCCTGGAAGGACAGGACCGCCTTGTGTTTCATTGGGTTAAGCCCCGAACATTGAGGCTGAAGATCTTCAAATCAGTGTGGGCGAGGTTAGTGTGGAGGCATGCGGGCCAAGTCCAACAAGCCTTACCCAGATCTCTGTCAGGCTGCGGTATGCGTACAGTGGTGCGTTGAGGCAGGGGCAAGCCCCAGCCCAAGGAGAGTCATCTAGAATTGAACAAGTACCTGTATGACAACAACCCCAAATAAGAGAATAATCTTAACAATACAAAAGACAAGGCAGGCATCAGTCCTCTGTTCGCTTTTAGCAGGAACAGGTGAACTACAAAAATAGTCTGACAGTTATTGCGAGCTGTCTCAGCGGTACCTTGGAGATGACTAGAGTTAAAGATGAGACCCTCCACATACAGTGGTATACTCTAGGGTTGCCGGTTCCTCCGCCACCCCCATAACTGGGACGGGCCACAGATCTCAGCAGTGCACCTGTTGCGCTGCCTGGGGGGCCCGAAGCAGGTTGCTCTCAGCACATATCCGGCATCTTCGAATGCCCGACAAGGCTGTCTATAACTGCTTGCCTATCTAATGCCATGGTGGTGGGGTCTGGATGCAGGTCCTAGGGGAATTGTGTAACCCGCTTCCAGCGGTCATGCCTCTGCTCGCTGCTCCTGGGGGAACCTCTGCTCTTGGTAGTCCAGTATGTTCAAGAGATAACATGCCTCTGCCACTGTTTTAAGTTGATGCAGTGACTCTTCCCAATGGAAGATGATGTGGAACGATTGACCCCATCTGTATGAGACCCCTTTGTTCTGGAGGAATTCCATAATGGATTGAAAGGCTCTGCATTTCTGGAGGGTGAAAGTGGAATGATCGTGGTAGAGTACCAACTTGTGACCTTGGATGTGGACATGGTGAGCGTCTCTCTCAAGGATAATTTCCTTGATTTGGAAATCATGCACATAGGCCAGTATGTCCAACGGTCAGTTTGCTGTAGGTCCCTGGAGGCCCACTCTGTGGTCAGTGCACAGTTATAGTGTGGACTCCACCGCTGGGTCTTGAACGTAGCAGAAGAGGTCAAAGATGTAGTCCATAATATATATGTGCCTTTGGCCCCAGGCGGTGCCCCTCTAACGTTGATATTATTTCTATGTGAGCGGTTTTTTATGTCCTTTGCATGGGCTTGTAAGGTTGGCTGCTGCGTTTGCAGGTGAAACGCCTCTTGGCACTGATGTTCCAGTTCCTTACCCCTTGCTGTTTCGTTCTCTTCCAGTGTAGATACCCTGTCCCCCTTGTGTGCCAAATCATGCTTAACCTCTCTTGGGTCGTGGGAGAGTTGCTGTTTCACTGATTAATTGTCGTCCCAAAGAGAGGCAAAAAGCAATACCATAAATGATCTTGTGAGTGGGGCATCACCCCCACCACTCTCTACCTCTGGATCCTGTCTCTGCTCCTGTGGGCCTTCCTCTGCCACTGGACCCACAGAGCACGTAAGCATGTCTTTGAGGGAGTGTGCTTTCTTCCCCTGAGCAGTCTTCATACCTAGCACGTGCCCCAGAGGGGTGAGAAACAGCTCCGGTGTCCCCAGGGAGGTTCAGCAGGTAAGGAAGAGGTGCCTCTCACCCTCCAGCACCTTCTGGGCCTGTGGTCATGTAGGGTGTAGCCACAAGGTGAACCCCAGGAGGAAATTGTTCAGCCAGACCCATCCTGCATCTACCTCTAGACATCCCTGGTCAATTGGTCGATCGTGAGTACACTTGAATTTATTAAGAGATTTAACAAGTATTATGCTGATCAGTACTTAAGCCTGTGGCATAGTAAATTTGGCACCAAGAACAAAGGAATTAATACATTGCAATAAAGGTGCTAGAAACTGCAATTGTGAAATATAAAATGTATTAATCTACCCAAGATAGCACCATTGTATACACTAACAACTATAAAAACTGATCATCATAAGAAAAGAAAAAAGCTAATTGTACACTGGATTTGATATTCTGAGCATTGCTATCTGTGTTGTCTCCTTGGTGAGAATGATACCTGACGTGGCCATGCTGTGTTGGAGGATGGACCATGGAAGTGTAAGCAAGACAGAGAAATGGGGCTTCAGGCGAACACTTAAGCAGGGAGCGCTCTATAATTGGCTGGCTCCTGGGATAACGTCTGTAAGTTATGGCACGTAAAAAGACTACAAATGTTGGAAGACTGTAAGCACTTAGGCAGTTGAAGGACAGATGACATCATGCTGGCCCGGTTATTCATACCATAGAAACTCTTCAGATGCATTCAATGGATATCCATCAAGCTGGAACCCACAAATATTAAGATTTCAAAGAGCTGAAGGGATTTTGGCTGCTAAATGAGGAGCAAGTTGCCTTTATTGAAAATTAGATCAAGTTCCATGGAACAATATGTGGTCCCTGGTGCGAGGAATAATAAATATAGATTGGGGATCTGACATCACTGCACCTGCCCACGTAGTGAGACTGTTACAGGTGGAACGGTGTTCACATAAGTACTGGGAGGAAGGAGTGAGAATCAGACTGCTGATAATTATCAATAACTAATCAAATATTTTAATCCTTATCCTATTCCTTACTCAGTGAGGAAATATGTAAGCGTCATGCCTTTCCCATGATCCACCAAGATGCTGCCAACCACTGCACCAAGACACTGGCAAGCGTATGACAGTAAACAAACCTTCAGTGCCATTTGTCTATAAATTAATGGAAATTATATGCACTCAAAGTTACTCTTATGAATATGTGTGAGGGGCCTGCTATGATGGAGTTTCAGCAGCTGTTAGTTTTAATGTTATGTGAAGGACATACATGAAGATCTAATCTGCGCAGCAAAGCCCTGAAGTAAATGGTTCCTTCAGCTTTAACCCTACACCTTTTTTAAAATTTAATTTCAAATGTTTTAATTTATTTACGAATTTTCAGAAAAAAAGAGAACAGAGCAGTAACAGTTACATCACATTTAAGCCCTACACTACGAGGGTGACAGTAACAGCCTGCATACAATAGTCAGAAATTGGTCACAAGTACATATCATCATTTTACAGTTAATTGCTGAACAGTGTAGCCTACGTTCTATTAATTCACCAGACACATTCAATTATAGAGCTCATCCTTGTGCACAATGTATTGCTTACTATGTGCTCTGTGACATCAACGATTATCATTCATTTAACCATACAAGTAACAGTCAGACGAAAATTGGCAGCAGCTTCTGTTTACTTGGTCTCTGCAACATTTCCAGGATCAACCCACACGCAGAACGTCCACTGCCCTTAGGGTTCCCTCGGAGGATAGTCTGCATCTCAGTGGCTGACTGGCCAATCAGACAAGTGAGCACTTAGATGCGCCAGCAGATAGGCGCACAAGAATTCCCAGATATCTCTGAGTTTAGAGGCAGTGTGTCTGCAAACAATGTCATTTGACCATTACAGTAGACAAGATCAGTCAGCCATTCCTTAAATCTAGGCGCTCGCCCTCTTCCCCATCTACATGCAGTTCTCCGCTTCGCTAGCAGTAACACTAGTGCCACTAACCTCCTGTAACTGGGCTCAAATTGTCTTGTGTACCCCTGCAGGGTAAGCACTTGGGTGATCATGAGCCCTGGCTCTGTCAACTCACTCAATGCTGCCTCTGTTGTTCCAGAACTCCTGGATACAATCACACCCCCATGCCAGGTGGAGAAGGTTAGCCCCCCACATATCTGTATAATCTGCAATGGGTATAGTAGGCGTTGTGTAGATACTTGTAGTGTAATATGTGGAGACGGCTCCTGGAGGCCACCTCACTAGTGTGTACACAACATGCCAGCCAGATGGCATCTGTCAATTCTGTTTCGAGCTCCGCTTGCCACCTGGCCCAAACCCTGTCGCATCTTGGGGCAGACTCTTCTTGTATGGCGCTGTAATGGGCTGAAACCAGGCGATGCAGCGTTTCTGCCTGTTACAAGATGTGTAAAGTGTTCAGTGTTCGTGACTCCGCTGGGAAGTCAGGGGTGATTGCTTTAGTTTTGTGCCTGATTCTAACATACTGAAATATATCTAGTGGAGGTGGCTCATCCTCCATTAAAAAAAAAATGCTCCTTTGTTTTAAATGTTCCTTGTATGTACAAGTCGCCCCAGCATGCACAGCCTGCCCTTTTTAGTAGCCCCCGGCAGGCTGCCTCGTGAGTAATCGGCAGCATAGGATTGTAAGGTAGTGGACCTAGTGGAGAATATATCGGTGTCCCTGCATGTCACCCCAGGCTGTGCCATGCTGCAGTTAAGCATGCCACTGTTGAATTGGCTGAATCACTGGTTGCGGTGCCCAGATAGGCTGTTGAAGGAAGCAGGCTCATATATCTCTCTTCCACAGCTAGGTGTGTCATGTAAGGGGTCGGCCTAAACCAGTGTATAGCATAATGGGCTTGTGAACAGCTATAGTATCATTCAAAGTTTGGGACCTCAAAACCTCTCCGGCTGAAAGGAAGGGTATGAACATCTCAGCCAATTCGAGGCTCCCTCCCACATCCCCCCCCCATGCCAAACCTATCATTTGAGCAAGAAGCACTTGAATAAATGCTTGCCTGAGCCAGTATTATACGTTTAAAAAGAGGTAGAGTCATTTGGGAAGTACGACCATCTTTATTAGACCTACCCGGCCAGCCAGGGACAGCGGTAAGGACATCCATCTAGTGAGGCTCTCCATAATATCCAAGATTGCCATCCCGTAGTTAGCCCAAAGGGTCTCCTACTTATCCAGCATTATCTTTACTCCTTGATACTTGAACTCCGTATCCCACTATAGGGAATAGTCAGGGGTGAAGGGCTGATTATGAGGTGGCAGTGGGAAGATATGCAAAATTCCCCAGTTAATCTGTATGCCAGAGAAAACCTGAAATGAACAAACTCCCCGAGCAATCCATTCAGGATAAGCTGAGGTTCTCTCAGATATAAGCTCATATTGTCCATATAAAGCGACACTAAGAGATGCCTCAATGGGTAGCAGAGAGCAAAGTCTCAGTAATTTTGCCACAAATTAGCAGCCAGAGGCTCCAGCGCAAAGAGTAGCGGCGACAGCGGACACTCTTACCTGGTTCCCCTAGAGATATGTTTTGGGTCCAAGAGTGCACCATTTATGCGCGCTCACACTGTCGGCTTAGTATGTAAGAGGCCTATCTGATAGAAACTTCTAGTCGCAGATTCCTTACCTTAGAATTTTCCCCCAGGTGTCAGACTGGATCCGGAGATTTTTTCTTCAAACAATACCCTTGCGCGTCAGTAAGTGGCATTGGTCGACTCCGTAGGCGTCGTGGTTGCCGTGATGCCGTCGGGAGTAGTACATAGACGCCGCCCTCGTGCAGTGACGTCAATTCTTTGCTTTCCACGCCACATGCTGATCTGAGAGAGAGCTACCCTCGGCTATTTTTGGCCGAATTAGCCAGTTTTGTCGATATTTTTTAGTGCAACCTTTGGTGCGTCGAGGATGTCCCCGAAGACCGGGTTCAAGCCGTGCGAGGATTACCACTACATGATGTCGGTGACGGACCCTCATTGTGTCTGCCTGTGGTGCCTCGAGCGCGACCACGACCCTAAGTCGTGCTCCGAGTGCCGAGCAATGCATCCGAAGGCTTTGAGCGAGCGGTCCCTAAAGCTGATGGCGGGCCGGAACTCGACTCCGCGTAGATCCCGATCTCGTTCAAGAGGAAGTTCTCGAGATTGGTCGCGGAGCCACCATCACTCGTATTCTTCTAAATCTTCGGGTCAAGGTAAGAAGAAGAAGAAGTCGAAGAAGTCCTGATCGCTCTCCGACTTCACCCCGTCGCTTGGTCAACGCGACGCGGGACGAGCGTCCACAAACTAGGCCTCCGTCCTCGGAGCCTACGTCTGGGTCGACTCGGCGCTTCCCCGAGTTTTCCGGAGCCGGAGCGACCCCCGCCCAACTAAGAGTTCTATGAGGCCATGCGCCTCATCTTTGGGCGTGCCAACCCCGATACGCCACCTTCAGGCCCAAGGGGCTTCGCTGAGGGGCCTCGGGTTCCCCGCCGGCGGCTTCTTCCCCGGCTACCGAGGTCGCCTCCGGATCCGTGCACGGATCCGCACTGACACCGGTTGCACAGTCCGAGACCTTCCCTGGCGCCGTGTCATTTAGCGATGCTCATGACGTCGATAGTGCCCACTATTGATGTCGACCCGATTCTCATTCCCGACGACTCGGAGCGGCGTCGGCCGATGCCGCCATCGGCTTCGGTGGGCCCCATTCGCCTGAGGTCGGATTCTGACCCATTTTCCTATGGTACGAATACAGGGAGGAATTGGAGGGGTCCCTGGACCCTTATGAATACCTGGAAGACCCTACTATGGACTGGGCACAGGACTTGGGCGAAGCCAGGGGCCTTGATACTTCTCCTGACTCTGGCATGCTGTCTCCTCCTACCGTGGCTACGGCGGACGGAGCTACCTATGGTATGGTGGTTAGTAGGGCGGCTGAGGTCCTTGGCCTTGAGCTACCTACTGTCGAAGTCAGGTCTAACCTCCTGACGGAGGTGCTTCAGCCTGGGGCTTCTACTTCTGACCCCTTCTTCCATTTAATGAAGCCCTCACTGACGTCCTTTAGGGTACGTGGTCCAAACCCAACACAGGGGCTCCTGTGAACAGGACGATCGCTCGCCGCCATCGGCCTGCGCCAAATGACCCGAAGTTCCTGTCCCAACATCCTACGCCTGAGAGTCTTGTTATCCAGGCGTCCTCTAATTCTGGTGCGTTTCCTTCCGCACCCCCAGATAGGGAATCCAAAAGGCTGGTACAATTTGTTAAGAAGTTATTTTCTTCCTTGCCTCGCGCTGCGGTCAGTGAACACTGCATGCCTTTTGGGCTGTTATTCCCACTCCCTGTGGGATACGGTTGCACAAGTCATGCCGCAGATACCGGAGGAGGCCTGTGCTATCGTCTCCCAAGCAGTCAAAGATGGGAGAGACGCTGCGAAGTTCACCATCCGTTGTGGGCTGGATACGACCGACTCTCTGGGTGGATCGGTTGCTACGACAGTGGCCTTACGGCGCCATGCCTGGTTACGTACATCTGGTTTCTCGGGGATGTCCAACAGTCACTCATGGACATGCCCTTTGATGGCACCCGTCTCTTCGGAGACAAAGCAAACCTTGGAGAGGTTGAAGGAGTCCAGGGCTACGGCTCGGTCCCTTGGCCTATCTGCTGCCACACGTCCCCCACAGTCCTCTTTTCGTCTCTTTCGTGGCCACTGAAGGGGCGCCCTGTCGCGTCCTCAACCCAGCCACCGGGCCATGCATGCTGGACAGCCTATGCGTGGCCAGGGGCGCAGAATCCCACGTGGTTGTGGGACAGGGAACCAGAGGTCTGTCCAGTCCACCCCTGCCCCCGCAGCAGCCTCCAAACCTTCCTAGTCCGTCCCCTCACTCCCGCCCAGTAGGTGGCAGAATCCGCCATCACCCTCCCCACTGGGAACATATCACCACGGACGGGTGGGTTTTGCAAATAATTCGGAAGGGCTACTCCCTCCCTTTCGAATCCGCACCACCACACATGCCACCATCCTTCCATCCCCTTTCGGAGGATCATTTGGTGCTTCTCCGCCAGGAAGTCACGGCTCTCTTGGCCAAGGGAGCTATAGAAAGTGTCCCTGTGACAGAAGTAGGTCTTGGTTGTTATTACCACTACTTTCTGATACCATAGAAGGACAAAGGCTTGCCCCCTATCCTAAATCTTCGGGACCTGAACTACTTCCTCAAGGAGAAGTTCAAATTGCTCACCCTGGCTCAGGTTCTGACTGCCTTAGACCCAGAAGATTGGATGGTAGGGTTGGACTTGCAGGATGCTTATTTCCACATCCCCATCCTGCCTGCCCACAGACGTTACCTATAATTCGTGGTAGGTCACGAGCACTTTCAGTTTACCGTGCTCCCTTTCGGCCTTACCAGTGCCCCTCGGGTATTCACGAAAGTGATGGCAGTGGTTGTAGCAAATCTGCGCAGATTAGGGGCCTCAGTCTTCCCCTACCTAGACGACTGGCTGTTGAAGGTGCCTTCGCCCCAGACAGTGGTCTAACACCTCCAGACTACGGCGGACCTCCTGCACCAGCTGGGGTTCACTATCAACGTGCCTAAGTCACACCTGACTACCTGTCAGACACTCCCTTTCAACGGAGCAGTTCTGGACACAGTGCGGTTTCGGGCTTTTCCTCCCCAAAAGCGAGTCCAAGACATTCAGGCTATGATTCCGATCTTTCAGCCTTGGTCTTTGGTGAGACAGACTCTGAGGCTGCTGGGCCTCTTGGCCTCCTGCATCCTGCTAGTAACACATGGCAGGTGGCATATGCGGGCTCTGCAGTGGGACTTGAAGTTCCAGTGGGCGCAGCATCAGGGGAACCTCTCTGACATGGTCCAGATCTTGGAGGGGACTGCGAAAGAACTGCAGTGGTGGCTTTCGAATCCCAATTGGCTCAATGGCAGATCCCTCTCCCTTCCCCAACCAGATCTCTCAATAGTGACAGATGGGTCTCTTCTGGGTTGGGGCGGCCACATGGGAGAGGCAGAGATCAGAGGCTTCTGGTCTCTGGTGGAGTCAGAACTCCACATCAACATGCTGGGGCTCCGAGCGATCAGACTTGCGTTGAAAACATTCCTTCCCTCTCACAAAGGGAAAGTGGTGCAGGTGTTCACGGACAACTCTACTGCCATGTGGTGCTCCAACAAACAAGGTAAGGTACGGTCCTGGACCCTACGTTGGGAGGTACTACACCTCTGGACATGGCTGGAACATCAGGGCATTACCCTGATGGTTCAACATCTGGCGGGCTCTCTCAGTGCCAGAGGAGACGAACTCAGCTGCCGGCGCACTGTCGATCACGAATGCCGTCTACATCCGGAGGTGGCGCAAGGTCTCTTTCTCAAGTGGGGAGAGCCTTGGTTAGATCTGTTCGCCTCCGCAAAGAACGTGCAATGTCAGCTATTTTGCGCGTTTGGAGTTTCCAAGGCGGCACTCGCTCGGAGAAGCTTTTCGTCTTGAGTGGAACTCCGGCCTCCTTTATGCCTTCCCACCTATCCCTCTTCTGACCAGAATTCTCAAGAAGATCAAGAGCGACCGGGCCCAAGTTATCTTGGTGGCTCCGGACTGGGCTCGAAGAGTGTGGTATCCAGAGCTACTGAGCATGTCCATTGACCCTCCACTCAGACCGCCTATTCGGGCGGATCTTCTGTCGCAGCAGCAGGGGACGGTCCTCCACCCAAACTTGTCCAACCTCCGCCTTCATGCGTGGAGATTGAGAGGCAACAGTTGACGGCATTTGCCCTTCCACCCGAAGTCTGCAATGTTATCTTGGCAGCCAGGTGTCCCTCGACTAAAACTGTATACGCCTGTTGTTGGAATAAATTTGTGACATGGTGCACCAACAAATCTGTTGACCCCCTATCTGCCCCTCTTTCAGAGGTTCTTCTATTCATTCTTTCCTTAGCCCAGCAGGGCTCTGCATTGGGCACCCTTAAGGGGTATCTGTCTGCCATTTCCGCCTTTCTTAGGCTTCCTGATCAGCCCTCACTCTTTAAATCTCCTCTTGTGAGTAGGTTCCTAAAGGGGCTCACCCACTTATTTCCTCCCCCTCCCTTCATCATGCATCAGTGGGATCTTAATCTTGTGCTTACTTTCTTGATGTGTACTCCCTTTGAGCCTATGCATAATTGTCCCTTACGGCTCCTTACATTCAAAACTGTCTTTCTTATCGCCTCACCTCTGCTCGCAGGGTGAGTGAGCTTCAGGCCCTTTCTTCAAAGCCTCTGTACTTGTCCGTTCACCCCGACAAAGTGGTGTTACGCACTAGTGCTTCCTTCCTTCCTAAGGTGGTTACACCGTTTCATGTAGGCCAGTCCATCACTTTGCCTACCTTCTATGCGCCCCCACATCCTTCCCATGAGGAGGAGAAACTCCACCGTCTGGACCCAAAAAAAGAGCGTTGGCGTTCTATCTCAATCGTACTAAAGACTTCCGGGTGGACGATCAACTCTTTGTTGGCTATGTGCGTGCGAAGAAAGGGAAGGCGGTTCAGAATCGTACCATCTGTCGATGGGTGCTTCTCTGCATCAAAATGTGCTACATTTTGGTGAAAAAGCAACCTCCTGACGGCTTGCGGGCTCATTCTACCAGGGCCACTGTTGCATCCACTGCGCTAGCACGCAGAGTTCCTGTCCTGGATATCTGTCAGGCAGCTACGTGGGCGTCTCTGCACACATTTGATAAGTATTACTGCCTGGACAGTCAGGTCCGTCGGGACGGCTACTTTGGTCGTTCAGTCCTGCAGGACTTTCTAGTATGATCTTAGTTTGCAGCCCACCGCCGAGGATGGCATTGCTTGGGTATCTGTTCTAAGGTAAGAAATCTGCAACTAGAAGTCTCTATCAGATGTACAAGTTATTTACCTTTGGTAACGAAATATCTGGTAGAGACATATTCTAGTTGCAGATTCCTTACCGCCCACCCATCCTCCCCGCTTGCGAACTGATTTCTAGGGACAGGGATTCCCCCTTTCAGGTCCTTAGCTCTGGCGCACCAATATCAGTGTTCTTAGCGGCTCTGCGCTCTGGCATGGAATGTCGTTAAAAGAAACTGACGTCACTGCGCAAGGGCGGCGTCTATGTACTACTCCCAACGTCATCACGGCGACCACGGCGCCTGCGGAGTCGACCGATGCCACCTACCGACGCGCAATGGTATTGCTCGAAGAAAAAATCTCCGGATCCAGTCTGACGCCTGGGGGAAAATTCTAAGTTAAGGTATCTGCAACTAGAATATGTCTCTACCAGATATTTTGTTACCGAAGGTAAGTAACTTGTAGATCCATGTCACAAAGCAATCCAGAAAACCCATTGGGCGCAGCACTGTGAACAGGTAATCCCATTCCAGGGAGTCGAAGGCCATGGTTGAGTCCAAAAAGATTGCAACCACATCCATGTCAGGATCTATATCTTCCATAACTGTGCGTCACTTATCCAACCTAACGCTATGTTTTCAAAGCTTGTGTAAGTTTTAGTTGTGAAGCCTTGCATGTATCATGAAGCTCTGCATAAAAACGCACAAACACAGAAAGCATATCCAGTGTGTCTTTGTATATAACCCCCTCTGCTGTCTTAATTTCTAGAATATCATTTGCTGCTGGGTTTTGCGTGTAATAGTAGCCAGGGCATGTCCTGGTCTTTTGCCTTCTCCATAGGCTCGAGCCCTGGCTTATTTAGCCCGATAAAGAGACTCTCTACCACCTCCTTAGACTCAGAGAGAGTCTCCCTGAAGGTTGCCAGCGCCGTGAGATCCACCGTAGCATCCCGGACAGGCTCCAGGCTCTTAAGCTTTGCCTCCAGATTTCAGAGGTCAGCGCGAAGAGCATGCTTAACCCCACAGCTCTTCACAAGACAGATGCCTCTAATAGCAGCCTTTAAAGCTTCCCAAACCATGCTAATAGTGAGGACAGAATCAACATTGCTACTTAGAAAGTGTGCAGTTTCTTGCTTTAGTTCCTCTTGGAATGGTACATCCAGTAGTATCTCAGGATTAAGTCACCTTGTATAAGTGCTTCCCGCATATATAAGCACTTCCCACGTTAGCGGGCATATCTAAGACCAACAATACAGGTGAGTGATCAGAGTATGTTCTCACGAGATGGCGGGTCTCCAGGATCCAAGGTCCCACCCCTCTCAAGACCAGCCAGTAATCGATGCGGGAACAGCTACTATGCACACTTGAAAAGTATGTGCCCTCTCGGTTTCAGGGTTAGTCAGCCTCCACGCATCTGTTAAATGATTTTCCTCCATAATATCTATATGTTTAGCCGTCATCGTACGTGCAGACTGAGTCTGCCCCGATCTGTCCACCATTGCATTTAGGGCCAGACTAAAGACACCTCCCCACAGTATAAGGGACGGACCAATGTCTGCAATCAGCCCCCATAGTCTACCATAAAATATATGTTCATCGGTATTGGGACCGTAACAATTGGCTATTATAACTGTGTGGGATCTCAGTCTGCCCCATGCTATAGTGTATCGTCCTTGATCATCACTTAACGATCTCAAGATTTGGAAGGGCACCTCTCTACGGACAGTAATAGCCGTCCAATGCACATGAGAGGAGTATGAAGAGAACTGCCTAAAAATGGTCCATCTTGTTGCAAATACCCCTTCCGCTTTTGGGCAAAGTGTGTCTCCTGTAATAAGGCAATGTGGATATTATGTCTGTCAAGGTAAGCTTGTCTGCGCTTGCACGGGTCTCCCAATCCCCGTACTTTCCATGTGAGACACCTCAGGAGCTCATGAGCGGTGAACCCTTGTGCTGTGGACCATATCCTGGCCAGGAATTAGCACATGCTACTATAGTGTAATGTCTGGGATAGTGTCTTGCTAGTTTAAATGATAACTGTCGTGACCTCTGCGGATCACGGTGAGAAGAACATACCTGTACAACTTCCCCAGAACCCACCCCCTCCCACTATGACGGCCCAGTCCCATCATGTATACACCACCAATCACGTTTACACTGAAATTACCCAACATCAACTAGTAGATTATCAATGTAGTTCAATACAGTAGGGTTAACCAGTGGGGGGGTCTCTCCAGCGAAGATCTTCTCCTCGTGTTCGAGGGTGCTTGCTCTAGCGTTTTTTTGATCTAATTAGGGCAGCAGGCCAGGGTTCGAACTTAGTCTCAGGAGGCCACTGCAGTGACAGCAGCCCAGCGCAGCTCAAGTGTAATTGACAACCCCCAGTGGGGAGACTAATAGGCTAGACTGACTCCGGGTCAAGCGGGCTTGAGTCAGATCTAGCCGCCCAGAACTCTTCTTTGATAGATCAATATTGTTTTGTGCAGATATTCCTGGACCTGTCGGGAATCCACAAACATCTGCTCTTTCCTCTTGTAGGTGATGCACAGCCTAGCTGGGTAGAACACTGCATATGGGATTTGTGATGAAGTTTTTGCTTCATAGGAAGGAATTGTTTCTGAGCCTCCTGCACTGTGATGGTAAAATCGGGATAGATTTACACTGTATTGCCCTCTAAGTACAGTGGTTGTTGCTCTCTCGCCATCCCGAGCTCCATGTCCCGATCTTTGTGGTTTAACAGTCTGGCTATGATTGGGTGTGCAGGTGCACCAGGGGTGTCAAGTTGCAAGCGACCTGTGGGCTCTTTCAGCAATGAATACTTTGGAAAATTTATTTGCGCTGAATAATGTGTGAAGTCGTTTTTCTATGTAGGTCTCCATCTTCCTGGTGTTTGTCGTTTCTGGCACTCCTAGGATACGCAGGTTGTTGTGCTGGGCTTGTACCTCTAGGTCTTCATTTTTCACAGCTATGAGTTAGAGTACTTTGGCCATATTTAGTAATTTCTGACCCTGGGTGGCAGAGTTGTCTTACACCCTGGGGAGCCCCTGTACCACTTCTGCGATATCCAACCGTCGTGACTTTCTAGTTTATGTGCCATGATATCAATCCTGGTGGACATGGTATCCATTTTGGCTTCTATAGATGTTAGACTACTCTTCATGGCCAGTAAGAGCTTTTTCATGTCCATGTCTTCTCACAGCTCTTCCATAGGCGTCCCCGCCGCCTCCCAAGGGCCCGCAGAATCAGCAGTCGACTTACTTGATTTTCTCTGATCAAACTGCAACTTAGACTGGCTGCCGTCTGTTTTGCCCCTGACTATAGCAACTATCTGCCCAATTGTCTTAGTTCTGGTGTTCCAATTTCCACTGATGTCAAGTGCCTCCAGACAGTGTTCCTCCCTATCCCCGGGGAGGTGCTGGCAGGCCAGTTGATCGTGTGATAATTACCACACCAGGCTACACGGCATCAACTCTGCAAGTCAGCCACTGGGGCAGCACGCAACGGTTGTACCTCGGGGTGATGCCGCCTCCAGCGGTTAGTGGATGCCCTGTCAACGCCGGTACACTGCAACAGAATACCACTGAGGCCTATACCTCCTATTGTTGTAGCATGTGAGTGTCCAATGACAAGCCAATCCTGCTTGTCAAGTATTGATCACCTCCCACCCGAGGATCCAGGCTTTCTGCACTGGTGGGCAGTGATCTGCAGGGCAGTCAGGCAGGTAGCCCCTGGGTCTGGGGCAGCTTCTCCTCTCCCATGACCCTCGCCCTCACAACAGTGGTATTCTTGTATTTGCCTTCCCCGGCAGGGACCAGGCAGCCCAGCAGTTAATGCAGCTCCGCTCGCAGCTCCCACTCAGCGTCACCCAGCTGTTTCGGGCATTGAGATCACCTTAGCAGATGGGCCATCTCCTGCATCTTCCAGCCCGTGTCCGCTCGTATCTCGTCAGCTTCTCAGCGCAACATGCTGCCCGCGGCATGTCCAGTCTGGCCCATGGCTTCCGAGACACCTCCAAAAACTCAGCCCCTTGCCTCCTCTGCTCCGCAGTACCCAGCAGGCCTGTCACAGACCCCGGCTTGCCTCAGCACTCTGGGGATATTATTCAGCAGGCGATGGAGCACCGATTGAGCACACCACACGTCTGTATTCTCCAGTGTAGTCGCCGCCGACCACTCATCTTAGCCCATGTGTCACACGGCTTCCATTTTGCAGATCATTGGCAAGTTCCCCAGGCCACTACTGTTTTCGGGTTTTCTGGTGTCCGTTCAGTTCTCACCTTGACACTTCTGTTAGCTGGGCGTCAGAGGAGCATAACACGCTGTTAATTGCCTAATTGGGGCTCGAAATGCAGGCAATTATATTGAATTGTACCCCTCGGCTGCAGGAGCCTCACCGAAGTGCATCTGTGTTGCGCTCTGATTCTCTGGAGCCCTAGCTTTAACCCCACAGCTTACGCTGCTCTGATTAACAGTAATAAAAGAAAACATTAGGAACATTTCCACTTGTAATAATAAAGTGGGTTACATCAGTTAATAAGCAATCATTTAAATTCAATATTTCTAGCCTTTATCTGTACATAATTCAAGCAGCAAATATAAATACAAAACACTTTTAAATGTGTTCTAGAGCTTTGGGAATGATCCATGGCTGCCAATTAAAGTAAACAAAGTCAGAAAATAAAATAAATATTACATCTGAACACATACACTTTTTTTACAATCCTGTTTACTGTCATGTGTGGGAATTGCAGACTCTTAAAACCAAACCTCCACCCGCACTCTAACTACTCTTCTTTAAGTATCTCTGACCCTCCCGGTACCCACTGGTCCTCCAAAGTGCTTTTATATTTCGCTAAGGAGGGCCATTTAATAATTAAGGTACATGGTGGGCAGAAAAGGCTGATGAGATGGGACACCAAGAAGCTGTACATCAGCAGTGCAGGCTAGGGCAGTCCTTTAAACACAGTTCCAAAACACTGCAAACTCTTTTCCACTGTTGCAAGATTTTTAGCACGCTCTAGCCCAAAGCATCCCGAAAGGAGTCCAATATTGCTACTCTAAAGGATAGGCTTGGACACCGTCATGCAGGCATTAAATGAAGATTGATTCCAGACCAACTTACAGAGGTGGTGGAATGAGGAATGTCTGCCTCTGCTAACTGCTTTTTTGTCTCTAGTGAGTCCTTGCACCAGCCCTGTGAAGTTTCCATGCTGTTCCAATCCAAGGTGTTTTTTTTTTATCCTAGGACTTAGTCTTGTTTATTCCATTATAAAACAGGACTCCAAGTCCCGGAATTAAAAGACAAAACCTAGACTGTATCAGCACATCAGGCATGGACTTGGGAAAGGTGGCAGCTATGTCGCAGGGAGAGCCAGACAATGGAGCAGCATAAAGTAGCATAATAAGGATACCTTGGTGCAAGTCAGGGAAATTGTTCCTTGGACTGTTGAGGTATGTCAATACAGCAATTATCAAGTATCAATGGGCCATTCAGGGCTTTGGGTTCTGGTGCCACTGCAGCTGCTGCACCAATTGTAACTACGCCCCTGGAAGTACCCTCTTTCGTATCCACATGACTTAGGGCCTGCTTTAGATGTGGACGGAGGGGAATACTCCGTGATAAACATGACGGTAATCCCATCCCTGGTATTACGATCCCATTATATCCTATGGGGATCGCAATACAGTGGACGGGATACCTGTCACATTCGTGACAGAGTATTCCCTCCACCTAAATCTAAATCATGCCCTTAGTCACGATCAGGTGGGCAACAGGCCGTCACTCATTCCAGCAAATTCTATGGCGCCTTCTGTTTCAAAACTTTCAAAAACGTGTGTAACAGTAGCATTTGGTTCAGTTGGAGCCACTAATTATGGCACTTGGATTTGCTTTTGGAGAAAGACCTGCCTGTCAAGGTTTTGAAGTAGCTTTGAGTCAGACTCCCAATTTCTTTAACCTCAGTAAGGCATTTTACCTCTATGTGTATTTCACGCAAACTGAATAAACGTGAATGTAATTTAACAAAGTAATGGATGACGAGCCCTGTGTGTAAAACCAGCAAGCCTTTCATCCATAACAGATCACGGGTTCCAGTGCCAACAAGATAGAGGGTTTTATAATTGGTCATAACGGCATACTATCACTTTGTGTAAAGAATCGTGCATAGAAACTTCTGCAAATGCAGGTGAATTACAGAGGCGGTTTAGTGTGAAAACATGTGTGACAAAGCTGCTCTTTTAAGAGCTTGAGTCACACTTCATACAAGGCGGCTCGGCGCTGACTGAGAATGTTACCAACAAAAATTTCCAGCTCAATACCATGAAAAAAACACAGTCATTTAAAAAATATCCTAGTATTTGCCAACCTGCACAAATCAACGTTTCCTCTCAGGGCAAGTCCTAAAAAAAAAATGAGAAGTGATGGGACTAATTATAGGCAGCATGCAAGTTACTCATGCTGTGTGACATCGTAGGTGGCACCACAGGAAGTGACATCACAACCCATGACCTCACAGCAAGTGACATCAGATCTTAAGATCTCCCATATGTTTAGCAGGACTATCCTTAGTACATTTGAGAGCATTACAATATTTAACAAATTAGATTTTGCATTGGGGTTGTGCTAAAATATTGACGCAAACCTAACGCAAAATCTGGGCCTCACCTTATTCATTTTTTTAAACCCTTCCAGAAAGAATTTGCACAATGAGAAATGTGGCAGTAAATCTGTTCTGCTTAATTGTTTCCAGTGTCTGTATTTTAAAATATCTTATGGGGTTAAGGAACCTGCTGCAAAGATCTTTGTGTGCCAACTAAATCTCAGGGAATGATAATAATGGTAAGCTAACCCTGAATGATAATGGATTTCTGGAGAGATCTGTGTTTGCCTAGGCCTACTTTTGAATCAAAGTAGCATAAAGGGTAATTATGTCCCCTGCAAAGCACATTATGTAACACACAGGTGACAGGTTGTTTTATTTTATGTAAGTCGGTAAATTTAAGACCAAGATCCTTTTGTTACTTTTAGTTCATAAACTGTAATCCGTCTAATGTAGCACAGTGAGCTATGGAGGACATGGGTCTCCTACACATTGTAACCCTCACCGTTTTATGTAACAACCTTTATATTGATGTACACATATATGATTTATTGGCAATGTATAATCTGTAGGTGTGATGGAAAGCACTCTGACACCGTGCATTGGGATGAGTAGTGGCACTACTCATACCAGTGCAGGGGTCAGAGCGCTTTACATCACCCGTACACAAATAATTTAAATACTGCTATTTCATTTCTTTTATAGTGTGTTAGCACTTTTGTAGTGCTATGAAAGAAATAAAACAAAATAGTGGTATTTCAAATGTTATTTCTTTAAATATTAGGGCGACCAACAAATCGGACATTGTTACAGTGTTTGCATATCTCTAACATACAGGGCCCGAAAGCGTTTCTCTCCTAAGTACCTGAGAAATGATAAGATATGAACCTTTGTTTTCCCTCCATTGCATCTTGGCGTGAGGCTCCATAGCTACCCGCCAGAATACTCCATCAAAAAGAGGCCTAGTGGCCCCTTAGCTTCAGCTTTTGCTATGGGCATGCAGGAACCCGCCTGCCAGTTGCTGATGTGAACGAAAGCAGACAACGCGCAGCCGCTGCTGAAAGTCTCCCAGTTCAGGAAATTAGACCAGTACAAGTTCAACATATTTGTGAATTTTGGGAGAAGTAGAAAAATAATGTGCCAGCTTTGCAGCAGGGTAGACGGTCCTCTAATCTGGACTCGAGCCCTGGGGACACCCTTGCCAATGCTCCTCCCGGCTACCAGGCTGTCAGGTTTCTGTGAGAGTTCTGGTGTTGGTTCCTCCACATCCGTGACACCCAGGGCCGTAGCTAAGGGGTGGCCGGGCGGGGCCCTGCCTGCTTATATTTCAGAGTGCCCCCCCTAAACTTAAAGGCCTCGAATTTGTTCATTAGTCTTTGTCGGGTTTTTTGAACTATGGCACTTGTACTGTCAGACCTGACTTTCCTCGGGCTGGTGTGGGATGCTCTTGGCTGAGAGAGTCATGCTGGCGGGGGAAAGAGTGAGAGAGAAAGAGAGAGAGACGCACTGCACTGTCCCTCAAAAAGGGGTGAGACATAAGAGCAGTTGTTCCTTTTCCTTGAGCTTTGGCGACTGAGGCCCAAAGGCTTAGTGTGCAGAGAAGAGAGCTCCTTCGGGAATTGGATCGTCTGTTTTCAAGTATGTATCCTTAAGTTAATAAATCTGTTTTCTGTGAAGTAGAAGTATTTTCTTGAATAAAGTCTTAGCCGGATTTTATTTCATAAATGCAGTGCCACGTGATCTCCTCATGCATGCTTTTTCAAAAGCAATACCTGCGCTTTAAATGTATTCCGTGTATGCTTTCTTAATATATTACCTGGACTGAAATATATTTTCTTCCATTCATTCTAAAATGGATTACACATAACTTTGTGAATGTAGCTTGTGCTGGGTATCCCAGTATACAAAAATATGTTGTGGATAAAACAATGAGTTTCCTATAATATTAATACAAGGTAATGAGCACAGTTTATGTTACGTGAGTATTGTTCATTGTGAAGACCTTTAAATACACACAGTCTGCATACAACTTCCAGAGAAAGAGACAGTCTGCAATGGGTTAAACAATGAAAAGGCGTGCAATTTGTGCCAACAAACATGAGTTAGTTGTGCTGTAAAAGTTATAAGGCATGCAATATGGAATTGTGTTTTAATGCAAACTGTTTTTTAAACAAGTACATGCACAATGTGATTCATCTTTTCCTTCTGATCAGACTACTCTATGGGCCAGATTACAAATTATGTGGCACTGGGGTAAGGGTAAAATCTCATGCTATTTTATCTTCACATATGTGGTAATTCTGCACCAGTACTGTGCAGTTACGAGCAAAGCTAAGGGGGAAGGAGGACGTACCTATGGGGCTAACTTTTTTTTGGTCATAAATCCATGTGGAATTCCCCATTCAATACGGTTTTAACCCATACATTTAACACCTGCTCTGAGCAGGTGGGTGATGTATGTGTAGACCCATGTGTATGGTGGGGTGTGAGGGAGGGAGGTGGGGTGTAGGAAGGAAGGGGAACAATATTTTCTGGTAGGAGCACTGTATGTACCCCAGTCAAAAAACAGGAAATGAGACTTAGCTGCGGCAGAGCCTCATGCAGTTTTTCTGGAAGAAATTGTGGCCTTAAAAATCAGATATGGGCGTGGCTTCGGGCGTCAAGATGGCGGTCGCACTCTGAGAGTGCTCTGGACCCCTCCGTCATCTGCCCGTAGTTAGAGTGGCATGACCGAGCCGGAGACGTCGTTTTGACAGTCCTTGTGACCCCTGGGCCCCTGAGAGGCTCCGGCGAGGAACTCCTGACGAAAGCAGCCCCCGTTGTCGAGCCGCGACCGTCCCGTCCCCGAAAACAAAATGGCGGCCGGGACTGACTTCCGCGGCTGAGCTGGGGCCGGACTGGCGATCCCCCCGGACGCGGCCGCGCTGGAACAGAGGTGCGACGGGGTAAGAAGGGGACCCTGGACAGGGTTGAGGCTACAACCCTAGCGCGGCTCCCGCGGCGTTTGGGGGCGGCGCCGCTGCGTCTGGAGAAAGAGAGCGCCGTGTGGATGAGGCTGCGGCCGTGTGCAAACTTGGGGACAGCGGCGGAGGGAGCTAAGCGGCTGCGCTGTACCCAGGACCCCGCTGGCCGGAGCTGGACGGCGGAGGGGCGGTTGCAGAGAGGGACTCCCTGGTGCCCTGAGTGACGGCGGAGGCATGCCGGGGGTCCACGGAGCGCGGCGAAGACATCGAGGCAGGATGAGGCTCTGCTAAAGTTACCGATACGGCCGAAAAATCAGCACCGCGATCCGAACTAACGGAAGGGCAATGGCCCTGAGTGACCTCATGGCGTCACTGGAGCAGCGTAATTAACACCGGGGCCGGTCGAGGCTTTACTGAAGGTACCGGCTCGAAGTGAAAACGGGGTGCAGGAGGGGAAAGGAGTCAGGGAAGAAAGATGCCCTACCCCCCCCCCCCCCACCCCCCCCTTAGCACTTAATACCTAATGGCAATTGGCAACTGGGCCAAGATGAAACTGGACTCATCAGATCTCAAAGGTGAAGAAGATCACAGCTTGGGCCTGAATGCCTCTCCCCACGCACTCATTATCGCAGTAACAGCAAACATGCAAGGGATCTAGACTTGATTGGAAAACTACCCGACCCCTGTCTCCGATGCCGTGATGGGGAGAGACAAGGCGAACAAGCAACCTCCATCTTCCCAGCAAAAGATTGACCAGTTCACGACACCGGCTGGCCAGCGAGGAGAGGGAGACACAGCTAGCGGAGGCCCCGCACCGGACGGAGTGAGTGCCATCCTTCAAGCCATTCAAGCATCACAGTCTGCTGTGGAGACCAAGATCGGGGAAGTACGAGAAGACGTGGGTCTGGTTCGGCAAGACCTCAGAAACGCAGTGAGCCGGATCACCGAGGTTGAAACTAGAGTCTCCCAGACTGAAAACGACCTAGCTGACCTTAGAAGTAAAGTGGCCCAGCTGCAGACTCGAACTGGCGAGCTGCACCGTCGTGCGGAAGATGCAGAGAAACGATCAAGACGCAACAACCTGCGTTTCATCGGATTTCCGGAGGGCGTGGAGGATGGTGGGGCATCTGAGTTCCTAGAAAGGTGGATTAAAGCATGGATGCCGGACCAGTCCCTTTCGCCCTGGTTTGCGATTGAAAGAGCCCACAGGGCATTGGCCCCGCGCCCCCCACCGGGCGGCCCAAAACGACCAATGATTGCGCGCTTCTTTAACTTTAAGGATAGAGACAATATCCTTAAAGAGGCTAGGAGGTCGGAAGATCTTCAATGGGAGAACCATAAAATCTTAATTTTCCCAGACTATACCCGTGAGGTCCAGATCCGCCGCCGGTCGTATGAACACGTTAAGCAGAAACTTAGAGCGATGCAACTTTCATACATGCTCCTCTTCCCGCGCGGCTCAAGGTCCTCTTGGCCGGGCGAGCACCTTTTTTTGAAACACCTGAAGAGGCTTGGAACTGGCTGACGGAGGAGGGCATCGGTGCCCGGAGGGGGCCCCTGGAGCACACGGAGGGGGCCCCTCGGGTCGGACCCCTCACCCCGGGAGGCCCCCGGAGGAGCCGGAGGCGCACCAGATCCCGGAGAGGGAGACCGAAAGACACAAACAATTTGGACAACAATGGGGAAATCTGAGATTCTGGCTCACAAACAGAGAAGAAACCCACGGACCCTTCTGGGCCTCAGATCCCAGGCCAAACAGCAGATGATAACGGCCTGAGTCAGTCCCCGGTCCTTGGTTAATATGACACACTTGACACCTGCTGATGGGAGTCCAAAATGACTTGAGATGTCCGTTTCACCTATGCAGACCTTACAAGGGTCACTACAGAAGGCGTCATGCCTTTCTACTATAAGATACCTGAGACTTGGCAGGTCACCACTAATTGTAATTGATCCGACTATATGGAGGGGTCCACCACTCCACCCCAAGGACAGTCCTGCTGGCTGTCTGGTTTTGGTTGGGTATTTGGGCGACAGATGCTTCCGGGGTGGGAGTATGGGGTGGAGGGTGGTTGGGGGGAGGGGTTTTTGAAGTTAGCCTAGATAGGAAGAAGTTGCTTAGCTTCCTTATTATTTTACTGTTTTGTTTGAAATGGTCGTCCCTGGGTCCACAGCCTGACACTCAGCCCTATGCACCACCTATACAATTCACGCCTGGCACTCATTAACTCAGGTTCTTTCTTGGAACGTAAATGGTCTGTTGGATAAGATTAAGAGGTCAGCAGTATTTAACACTCTCCGCAGATACTCCCCCTTAGTGGTCCTTCTGCAGGAAACCCACCTCCTTGGGACTAGGTGCCCCATGCTCACACGGGGAGGGTATGACAGAGTATACCACGCAGGCTTCTCCAGGGGCTCTAGAGGGGTAGCCATTTTACTTCACCGCTCTCTGCCTGTGGTGATCACAGCAACACAGGCCGACCCACAGGGCAGATTTGTAGTGGCTACGGGGACTCTTCATGGAACTCCGATAAATTTTATATCTGCGTATGCCCCCCGACGAGACTTGATGCCTTCTTGCACTCGCTTCGCCGAGTGGTTGTGGGATTGCCCCAGGGGGCCACCCTGCTGGGGGGGGGGGACTTCAACGCGGTTCTCGATCCGGATTTGGATGTATCCGGCGAGATTACGGGCAGTAGATTAGCCAGGGCTTCGGTTCTTACTGGTTGGACCGAGAGCCTTGGCCTCTGCGAGGTATGGAGAACTTGGCACCCTAGGGATCGCCGGTACACCCACACGTCGGCCGCCCACCGGACGCAATCCAGAATTGATCTGGTATTCATGTCTGCTCTGGACCTCTCGAGTGTCACAGGGGCAGAGATACTCCCCCGGGGAGTCTCGGACCACGCACCAGTGCGGGTCCGACTGGGTGGAGCGGATCCCTCCAAACGCCCAGTATGGCGCCTAAACGCATGGTATTTACAAGACAAAGACTACACCCAAGATATCAGAAATCAACTAACTCAATACTTCGATCTGAATCTGGGGTCGGTCCGCTCCCCAGGATCATTATGGGCCGCCTGTAAGGCTACCCTCAGAGGGCATGCCAAGTACCTTCTCCGTACCCGCGAGCGGGACAGGAACTCCCAGGTCTCTGACCTGGAGGCCAGGGCTCTGAGACTGGAACGCCAACAAATGACTTCTTCGTCTGCTGCTGCCCTGAGACAGCTGACTATGGTTAGAGAAGAAATTAAACACATAATGCTAGATTCAGCCAGGTGCATTTGGAGAGCTTCGGTGGCCCGTATATATGGCTGGGGGGACAAAAATGGGAAGCTCCTACATTGGCTGGCCGCGCGTCCTCTGGCCAGCAGGGTTATACCTGAGATTTTGGAGCCCTCGGGCGCCCTCTCTAGGACACCAGCTGAAATTGCACAAAGTTTCGCGTCCTACTATGCCCACCTCTATGCAATGCACCCCCGCCCCGCTATTGAGAAAGAGACACCCCTCCTGAATGAGATCACTCTCCCCAGGATCTCCCTGGTGGCAAGAGACAGGCTAGATGAAACTATTAGCCTTGCAGAGATCACCAGTGCAATCTCCAGCCTGGCATCGGGCAAGACACCCGGCCCTGACGGATTCCCGGCAGAGCTATATAGCAAATGCAGTGATATACTGGGTCCCCACTTACTCAACATGTATGGGGAAGCCGAGAAACTAGGCCGATTTCCCACCGAGATTGACCAGGCGACAATAGTAGTGATTCCCAAAACTCAACCCCCATCGAGACATTGTTCGGCATACCGACCCATCTCACTTCTAAACATTGAGATCAAAGTGCTTTCCTCGACCCTGGCCTCTAGACTGAAAGAGATAATGCCTACACTAGTGCACCCTGACCAGTGTGGCTTTATGCCCACACGTAGCACCAGGCACTGCATTAGGCGGTTGCATCTGGCTCTGGCACATCGCAATACTCTGTCGCACGCACACTTGGCATTACTCTTGCTGGATTTTGAAAAAGCCTTTGACAGAGTGGATTGGTCTTACCTTGAACTGGTCTTGCAGAAAAATGGACTCGGTCCCAGATTCCGAGGCCTGGTGAGACTCCTGTACTCCAAACCGACAGCTCGAGTCCGGGTGAATGGAGTGGTCTCTGACCCATTCCCTATTGGCCGCGGAACCCGGCAGGGTTGCCCGCTATCCCCGTTGCTCTTCGCATTAATGATAGAGCCTCTTGCGATACTGCTGCGAGGAGATCCCCTGATCGAGGGCTGGTCCTGGCCTGCCTGTGCAGAAGACCGTGTGGCGCTATACGCAGACGATGTCCTCCTATACCTATCCAACCCGGCTAAAAGTGGCCCCCGCGTGCTAGAGATCCTGGGCCTCTTCGCGGAAGCCTCGGGCTGATCCTGAACCCCGCCAAGTCCCTACTGGTCCCCCTACACCGCTCCGAGGATTGTGTGGACTGGCAGCGAAACATTCCAGTACGAAGAAATAGCTTCAAATATCTGGGAATGTATATTTCACTTCTCCCTGAGTTGACATGGGAACTTAACATTACACCGTTAACCAGGAAAATCAGAAGTGATCTCCTACACTGGAGGACACTCCCCCTTAACCTGCTTGGTAGAATCGCGCTCTATAAGATGATGATCCTTCCTAGGCTCCTCTACCTCCTGCAAAACTTTCCCCATCCCATCCCTAGGAAATGGTTTGGGGAAATGGACTCATTGGTGCGCCAATTTATATGGAGCGGAGCCCGCCCACGATTGGCGCTCAAAACCTGCCAGAGGGATGTATATGATGGAGGTTTTGGCATGTCCAATATCCACTCCTACCACCTCGCGACACAAGTGCTTGTGATTAATGACTGGATGGGGGGTGGGTGGACAGACCCGGTGTACCGACTGGAGCTCCAAACGATGGGTTACCCACGGATTTTGGACACCCTCTATGGAGGTCCGATCTCTCGAGACGTCCCAGATGTGACTAGGGTGGTTCTACAGGGATGGCGGACGGCTCAAAAGTCGACGGGGTGGTGGGGACGACTTACCCAGCAGACCCCACTGTGGCATGGGAGGCAATTGGTGGAGGTGGCGGGCTTGGAGGGGTTTAGGAACTGGGACAACATAGGCATCTCCACACTAGGCGATGTCTGGAACGGGTCACACATACGGTCCTTTGAAGATCTCCAGAAAAACTTTTAATTAAACAAGACACAGTTCCACAGATACCTCCAGCTCCGACATGCCTTATCAGTACACATCCGAGAGGGGGAAAACATACCTGAATGCAGCCTCATGGAGGCCAAGGCATTGATGGGGAGCCTAGGTAGGGGAGGTGTTTCCCAGATATATCGCACCCTGGTCTCCGGCACCTCGGGCTCCCTGGGGGTACTTCGCCAGAGATGGGAGGGGTGGGCCCCATGGAAGAGATGGAATGGGGTGAGGCGCTAATGGCCCCGCGGACCCTGGCGATCGCCACCCGTTTCAGATTGATACAAACTTACTTTTTGCACACAGCATACCTCACACCCGACAAACTACACAGAGCGGGCCTCCGCCCCAACGCGGAGTGCCCTCGCTGCAGAAACCTTACAGCTGACTTCTCCCACATGGTGTGGACCTGCCCGGCCATGGTAGCCTATTGGGGAGCGGTCCTGGGGGAGATTTCTGAGGTGTTGCAGGAGAATATAGAGAGAGAGCCTCTGCCCCTCCTCCTCGGGATCATGGGTGACATCGAGCTAAGGAGACCAGATCGAATTTTCCTTGGGGTGGCGTGCTTAGTGGCTAAGAGGGACATAGTGGCAAACTGGAAGGCCAAGAATGCCCCATCATTGGCTAAATGGAGACAGGGAGTGGATTGGTGTGCGCAGAGTGAAAAACTTGTATATGAGGCTAGAGGATGTCCGAATAAATATAATAGGATATGGGGGAAATGGGAGGCCGCACTAGGCTCCTGAATACTATGTTATCTGTTATCTTTAATATTAGTGCTATCTGGGACCACAGGTTCGACCAATGTTGGATGCCCGTTGGCATCGTGTTATGACGTTTGTATCATGGTTATTTTTTTCTTTTGCAAAAATCAATAAAAATTCTTTATAAAAAAAAAAAAATCAGATATAGCGCTTACAAGCCTAGAAAAATTGAATTTGTGAAAACCTACCCATTCTTAATTAGGTGAAGCAAAATTCCATGTGGTGTTGTCCCCTCCCCTCTGACCTAGAATTGGGGGCTAGGCAGGAATCCTGGGTGTAACTTTAATTTTTTAGCAACCACATTAAGGGGCAAGCAAAACCTCAAGGCACGAAAGGCAAAGACAGTAGTTCTACATGCTCCAACTAGTCATCAAGCAAGGTGCTGGTACTCATCTGTGACTGGATGAGATTTTATAGTTGGAACTGTTTTATGTAATAAAATACCACTGTTACTCCACAAACATATCCAGCTGATTTGGTCCTCCATGACACTAGCCCCTGAATGGAAATAGGCAATAAAAACCCTTCAGTAATGGATAGGACAGACCCACAGACTCTCTCCCTACCTTGAGAAGTCCAAGACCGCTTCAGAGATTGGCTGCACCAGGAATGATTGTGGGTCCCACTCAGTGTCTTTGTGAACTCGCCCCCCACTCCCCTCCCTACAGCAGCTTGAGCGGGGGGTGGAGGATGGTACCGGGCCCACAGATTACTGGGTGCTTAACCTAGTAGGTGCTTGTCACTATGACAGACAGCACCTGTTCGCTTATTGCAGTACTTGAGCTTTATGTGAGTTGTAGTCCATTGGTCAGTTCTTCTTCATGGACGCTTGCCTCTTTATGACAAAAACTCCTGGAGAGCCTCCAAGAGCTGCTTTAGCCCCTGAGACAGACAGTGAGACGGAGTCTAGGACAGTCTGTCAGATTGCATTGCTGGACATTATCTGTTTTGATTAACATTTATGTATGAAACAACTTGTTCATCAGTTAACCATCGCTTCTTCTGTCACAGACAATATAAATACATGTAATGCCATGTGGTCATTGCTACATATGTCCAAACACTAAAAGGATAAGTACATGCATCCTTTGCATGACATTTTTGTGTTACGTTTTGTATTTTACTGACCCTCTCTGTATCTCACCCAACCACCCCATACCCTAGAGTATTTCTGGCAGCATCCACAGGCCTCACTTCCCAGGTGTACAAGAAATCTCAATACATGCTGTCCACTCAGCACTTGTTGGAAGGTTGGTTTGCCGCCAGTGGTGAGGGATGTCTCTCTTGCCAGTTACCTGTCCCAATCATAATAGCATCCTTTCTGCATGCTTTAAACCATCATCCTTTACAGAGTTCAAGATTTGCATTTTTGGAGTTGGGTCCAATAATCTGCCCAGCATTCATTCAAGGCTTCCCAGATTGTATCTCAAATAGGGCAAAGTGGACTGCAGCTCCATGTAGTGTGGAGGATGTCACCCTCTGCAGTGGTACAACGGACACAGTATACGCATGTGCATAGGAATTACACGGTCAAGTTTATGCGGTGGAGGTACTTAAACAGAATTTCCCAGAAATGTGCTTTGATTGCTGGTTTTCGAGGAGCTATCAGTGCCATTGTCTGTTCATAGTCATTGAGTAGACCAAGATCCAGCTCCCATTTGCTCTTTAAGTCAGGAAAAGAGTCTGAGGTATTAATAACCAACAATTTATATCTAGTGAAGGCGGGGCTCCGCTTAGGCACACAGGTTATTTTCAGTTTAGTTTTTGGGGGGAATTATTGTCTGCAAGGTCTACCATGTCTAACGGGTACCGTCTGAGCACATGCCCACGCAAAACATTTGTAACCTCTCAAATTTGAATTAATTATGAATTTCTTCAAAGGACCTCATCCCTATACAACTATGTGTCCCAAAGAGGAGATCCCAATAGAATCCCATTAACCAAATCCCTCAACAGTGGTAACCTAGGGCAGCCGGGTGCCATGCCACAAAGGAGTTTTTCTCCTGAGTCTCCCCTCCCATCTAAGACGTTTAAGTGATATTTGACATACCTTTAGAGATGTCACTGTGGCGGTTGGAAATGCAGTATGTTGGCTTGCCATCACAAATAAAGTGTAGAGGGGTTTACCTCCCAGGAGCCAGTGCTCTAGCCTGTAGGCAGGGCCGTCCATTGGGCTGCATATTCAGTCATTAAATACTAAGAGATATGATCCCCTATGGCATAAGCGGAGCCACTGGAATTATGTGATTCTGTGGCTGCTGGGTTTTCCGCGTAGATATGGATTTGATGCACTTGACACATAATACATCATCTGCTGCATAATCTGCAGATTTTATGAAAAATTGCTTATAGCTCAAACTGATCAATTGTTGCTTATCAAATGTTACTAAAAAGTTGCGACATTCTTGAGCAGTGGAAAGCAAAGGTTGAATAGTCATCTTTCAATTGCTTATCGCTGTATTTAGTTGTTAAACTAGTACTAATAAAGTGAAATATTTGGCCAGATAGTGGTGCCAATTGTAAAAGTGAGAAAATAATGAAGTAATGTTATCACAAGTATTCTTCAGTATGCTGCAAAATCTGCCTTTTCTTGAGGTATAATTTCGTCGACTCTGCCGCACAATTTGGTCTGCCTCTGTTGCATAATTCCAGTGGTCCTGAGTATAAGGCAGTACCCATCTTTGCCAGACTCTTATCATATGTCGACTAGTAACAATTTGTAACTATACTCTGTGTGGGCCACCTGTTGCAATAGCCTTTTAGTGCAGGGTTGGACATCCCTGTTTTAGTTTGTTTCACGGCATGTGCCTTTCAAACACACACACACACACACACATTTTATTAGTCGTCATGTACTTAGCAGAGCCTGTTTTTAGTGCATTATTTTATATTCTTACTCAGCTGCTAGGAAGACAGGGTATGTATTGCATATTTTTTTATCAGCCTTTAGCACAACACACATTCTGTGCCTTCTCTAAGGCTGTTACGTTCGGTACATGATATGCCAGCTGGATTACCGGCTCAGGAGACAGTTCCTATCCTCTAAGCACATTGTGACATCAGACCTGCTTCGGGAGGGCAGAGGGCATTCCAGTTATGACCGTCCTGGGATGTGCACCAAACTACAGCTAGCTTTGCTGATCCTGACCCTTCAGCCTCCAGAGAGGATTGCCATCCAGACAATAGCAGATCCCTGCTGTCCAGCTCGGGTATGGACTCGGAATTCCTCCCTTAGGTCAGGACCAGCAGCCGGGTTACTACCACTATGCTCTCAGACAGAGGTTAGGCAGGAATCACTATACTTTCTAGAGCCAAACAAACTGGTGGTGGTGTTTATCTTTTTCATGCTTATTGTCTTGATAATCACTTTATTATGTTTCATCTGCCTCATTATCGCACCTCATGCTTTTTATACAAGGGTGCATTTGCTTCAATAAATATATTGAGATTCAGTTTGGATCTCTCACCTTGCCTTGGCATGTGTGAATCACTGAGTAACTGAGGGAAAGGGGTATGATCTGTTTCCATGACTTCCCTGAGGAGTCCAGAGTGTCTCATTTAGGTTGCCACCAGTCACTACTTCCCTGATTGGGGTGGGTGAGGCACTGCGAGCTAGCCAGAAGGTATGCTGACAATTTCCAGACTGTGGGGTTGGCTCAAACTCCCACACTCTGTGGTGCTCCCGCCCTAAACATGCAGTTTTATTGCCTTAATAAGAGCCACAAGATCACCATCCCATATTTAAGTGGTAAGCAGTTTATTGAAGGAGGCTACAGTCTTCCCCTGTATATAAAATGGTTGATTCTGTACCATATACAGTATTTTGGGAAGGATAATCATCTTGCTACTCGTCCCAGCAGAGAGGGGCAGTGTGATACATCATTGTGTGTATTTCCTGTTAGTGGTGAGTAGGAGCATTATATCGGGCCCCCTTGTGTTCTTGATGTTGTCAGTGATTTGTATGTGTAGGTGGTGCAATCCAGTGTGTCTGACAGCCCAGCCTGATTTGCCCTGGCCAATATCTGTTCCACTCACCCTTTCATAGACAAACTGTTCTTGCCACAATTAACTTTCAGGACCGATAATCTCCGAGATCTAGTCAAGAACTCCATTATAATGGGTCCAGATATTTCTGGCCTGCCCACATGGAGGAGGAGGTTGTCAGAAAAAAGGAAAACCCTGTCCTTATGTGTCTGACCATTTGGAACCCTTAATGAGGTTGCCTCTTCTAATCAGGTGTGCCAAAGGTTCAACTGCCAGTACTAGTAACAGGGGTGATAGTGGACACATCTGCCTCGTGCCCCTCCGCAGCTGAAAGCGTATGCAGAGAGGTCCCCCAATTTTACTGGGGCACATGGTGCTTTGTAAAGTGTTTTATGATATGAGAGGTACACAAGTCCAAACCCAAGGTGCTCCAAAAGGGAGACTTGTATGACCTGCGGAATCATGGATGTTGATGACTATAAACCCAACTGCCATCCATCCTGTTACATACTTGTCATGGAGTCAATCAGACGGGGCTGGCGTGCTTTGGTTTAGCATACTTATACTTCTTTGTTTAGGAGCAATGTGCACCTTGTCTGGGTCCGAAGGCATTGGCACCGGTCTCGAAAGTATTGCACCTGATTGCCTTATGAGACCCATAAATTCAATATTTAGCTGTGAAGAATTGAGTATCTCTCCCAGCTGTTGAGCAGAGGTGAGGCGAAGGTTGGTGGGGAAGAGTTGCAGGATGAGCACAAGTGGAAGCTTGGTCAATGTGTGTCTCCTTGGTCCGGGTGTTTCAAGGCCCTAGAGAGGGGAAAGTCAATAAAGTTTGCTGCCGTTTGAAGGACAGGTGAGTGGGCCTTCCAATCCCTGGTCTCCCACACATGGGGGTGAGGAAACGGGACCCAGAACCCTGCTACAGCCAACCTCAGGCCAACTGCTTATCAATTCTCTCCCAGCAGGTGGTGGGTGTCCATGGAGGAGGCCTCCACCATGAAGGTCCAAGGGCCTGTTCTTTTTCACCCTCGAGAGGAGGACTGCTGCTAAATAGTTACACGTGCCGGTCAGCGCTCTGCAGCCTGTTAGTCGATATTCTGTGCCACAACTCAAATGCCAGGGACAGGACCCACACAGACACCCCAGATCCCCCCTCGTACATCCGCTGCCACCATTGAAAGCACCTTGGGCCCACGTTCTCCACCAGGCGGCTCCTCCACATTAGACTTGCGTGGCAATGATGACAGTAAAGGGTCCGATGCTCACTTACCACATGGGAGAAAAGGCTCCTTCTGCAGCTTGAACAGCCTGGGAGTCCCGGGCACCTCACTGAATTTCAGATATGTCCACTTGGCTGTCACCGGACACAGATTCTCGTGGGCTGTGGCTCTCCACTGCACATCTTGCACAGGGTCTCGGCGGACTGTCTGCGCTCCCGGCAGTGTATTCACATATTGACGCTCCGGGGTGACGGCGTCAGGACTATTGGCTGCCAACCGTTGCTGTGATAGTTTATTCTTCTCACAGGAGGTCTGGTTGTGGTCCTCAAGCTGCCAGGCAGATTTGGAGAGGACACACCAAGGTCAACGGGTGATAATCTATCTGCTGTTGGTAGACAGACGTTGACAAGGGATCTTCCACTGCAGAATTATTTAGGATTTGGTGACTGCCATGTTGGGTGCCACGGCACGCCCCCCTTATCTTTCTCTTTTGACATAAGCTGTTTTAACAGGGGAGCAAGTGAGGACGTAGCTGCCTTTCTCTCCCTTCTCTCCTTAGATGATATGCATCTGCTGGAGTGTTTTGTCAGTGATATGCATCTGCTGGAGTGTTTTGTCAGTGTGGGAAGATTGACCTACATGTTTCACTCTAGTTTCCTTTATGCTCAGAACAATTCTGTGCCTTCCAAGATCTATAGTTTTTTAAGACTGCAGAAGCTATATCAATCACTTTTTGTAACTCCAGAAAGGCAGATAGCTCGCTGTGGAAAGTGTTTGATTAGCATTTGGAAATGTCAAAACTATTTTTCAGTCACGTCTTTTTTATATTACTCTTTTCACTTATTGATGAAGAAATACCAAACGTGTATTTTTCTAAATTATTGATTTCTTTGATCAATGACATTCATTTTTAGTGTTTTGTCTACATTTATAAACAAATGGCATACACGAGTGGTACAACTGGACAAAACAAGTTTATTCTTTTTATGCTAACTCTCCAGGATGGAGGAAAAGAGAGGGAGGGAAAGAAAAGGGGAAGTAGAAGGCTGAGAGGGGAGGGCACACACAAAAGCAGGTGTTTGTGGGAGAGAAAGAGGCAAATGGGAAGAAGAGATAGAGGGGAGAAAGGAGAGGGAGAGAAAATGGAATAGAGAGATTAGAAGAGAGTGAGAGTGGACGTGAGAGTGATGGGAGAGACAAAGAAGGGGAGGTAGTAAGAAAGAGAACAGAAGATGGTACGATATAAATGTGCCCACAATAGGCTCACCTTTCTTCAGAGGACAAAGTAGTTTGTAGAACTATTCAGCACACATCAAAGCCTTTACCTGTGGGACTGAAAAGTCCCATAGCGAAGGAGGTCACTATTGTTTGGTTTTTATTTTCTAAAAGAAAATCCAGATTTGGGGAAAAAAACTTTGGAAGTTTGTTGCATTGCTCCATAAGGTTTACAGAGCTGTCCATCAAACTTCCAATGCACTTACAGAAACTGCCGTGACCAGCGTTATGGAAGTGCAAGAGATGTGCACTGGGCTGGCGGACATCACAAAATATAGCGGGCGTGTACTCCTTTAAGTCAACTGAGTACTTTACACTGTCCCCCTGACAGAGTAAATACCCATCTGCCAAACTTTAAGTCACGTCCTAAGGTGGCCTAGCAGCCCCCAAAGTGGTCCACTAATACTGGGTCGAAAACTACATTTACAAGGCTGGTTCAAATAACAATATCTCTTTTCATCAGAGAAATTGAAAGCAGAGGATTAGAATTACAAACGACTCTGATTTGGGAAGATGTTAAGGTAATGATCTACAATAAAAGCTCATATTTTATTCAATCTCATTGAAGGAGTTTCCATTGTTCCCCTGACATAAGAGATGCAATGCTTCATTACTTTAAAAACTGTAAGCTATTGACAGTGGGTGAGTTTTTCGATGATAAGAAATGCGATATTGTTTGATAGAAAAACACATATCCAGGTGCATCCAACTGAGAAGCTTCTTAAGAACAGCTTTTGATGGTTTCCCCAGCTATCCTTCTGATAGTGCATTGCTCAATAACCTGAATGCCTTGCCATAAACCTAAGGAAGAGGTTCCATCGCTGTTTAGCATGATTAGGAATGTTATTCCCATTATGGGATCTTTAGCCCTGGACAGGTATAATTTGGATTTACATTTTTCGTTGACAGAAATTAGACTTTATTGTCAAAAAGTGTCTTGCAGTGTCCAGCACAGGTTAATTCAATTCAAGAACCTGCAGAAGGAATATATCATTTAACTGAAGCTATGTAAGATTGATCCACCGCTGTCCAATGTCTGCCATAGAGGTCTGGCAACTGTAGGTTTGTTTGTTCATTTAATTTGGGGCTGCCGGAAAGTGAAGTTTTGGTTGAGAGTGCAAGGAGGTGTTGGATGCCACTAAAAGCAATTTTCCTGTTTGTTGCTGCACTATATGTAGGTTTGGCAGGAGGGACTTTGTATGAAAGGTTCTGTAAATGACTCTACTAGTTGCATTGCTTTGCACTGAACCTTTATGGATGTGCCTAGACACCAAAGTGGTCACTTTCGGGGAGAAGGGCTTCATTGATATATTAGTAATGTAAGACCATGCACAGTGATCAAATGTGAATATCAGTAGACATAGGTATGTTGTTAACATTTGGCATAGACAACTTAAAACCTTCATAACCTTGGGTTAATTAGATGGACTTACCCAGTAGACCTGGTTGGGAGTGGAGACAAGTGTAGGCAACATTGAGTTTATACTGTAAGCTATTTATCCTACTGAAATGGTGTACAGTGCTTAATTCACAGCTATTGTAGCGGGCCCTAGCAACTCCAACTGGTTTCTTATTTCTTTTGTAACCAGTCAAAATAACTTTACAAAAAGCATCACTCACTCCCAAGCTCAATCTGAAGTGAGTGGTAATATACGGTGCAAAAAAAAACCCAGCACAGGACAACGTTATGTGCCAAGAACCTGGTGTCTTTTTTAAATAAATTAATACTTGGGTTTCTACGAAATGGGGAATAACACTAAGAAAGGGTTTGCATTAGGTTCTGTGCCCCTTAATAGCTACAGTATTGTGCCACATAGTCATATAGATGTAAGTCGTGCGCTGTATAAGTGGTTAAAATATATACACAGACCAGCTTTTTATAGAATGATCTAAAACACAATGCTCCACATGAGACACTAACCAGTGGTAGAGCTGCGATTCAGCTTATGTTGTTTGAAAGAACATACTGCTCCTTCTCTATGACTCGTTGCCTGTTTTTTATATTGATTTTATGTTGGGTTCTTCTGAGCGGCGCAGACAGACGCAGGAAGCAGGCTTTGTGAACCCAGTTGTAGATGTATTATTCTTTATAACAGGCAGCACAACAACAATCCCCACCAACAGCTCCGGGTGTCAGCAACCAACTGACTATCCTGGGGCCAGATGTATGAAGCAAGGCCGTTTGCGACCGGTAAAAAGCTTCTGGCCATGTACCAACCCTATTTTGCAAGTCTGTAACTTATTACTGACTCGCAAAATAGGGTTTGCAATTCGCTATTAGGAAGGGCAGTCCACCAACTTCAAGTTGGTGGTAACCCATTCACAAAAGGGAAGGGACCCCTTCTTCACTTGCACCCCAAAAGAATACTCAGTTTCTACATTGATCGTACCAAAGATCACTGGGTGGATGATCAGCTCATCAGAATGGAAAAAAGCAAGGCTTACAGAAGCATACCATCTTGAGCTGGATCATGCTCTGCATTAACTACATACTTATTATACCAGGGCCAAAGCTGCTACTACCGTGCCAGCATGCATACTCCCTGTTCCAGACATATGCCTGGCTGCTACATGGGTGTTCCTCAATACTTTCACGAAACAATACTGAATGGGCAGGCAAGTCAGTCGAGAAGGGCTCTTTGCCTGCTCAGTCCCACAGTCCATTCAGAGCCCACTTCCAATTAGGTACTGCTTTGGTATCTATTCAAAAGGTGAGGAATCTCTGTCACGAAGCTTCAGAAAATCAATTGACTTACCTTTGGTAACGCTCTTTCTCCTGGAGACTCTATCTAACCACAGATTTTCACTGATCTTCTGCATTCTGTGATTGGACTCTACCCATTAAGAAGATCCCAAGTCTAGGAATCTGTACACTGGTCTATCAATTTGCTTTTGGGGCTCCAAAACTGGGGGTGTTGACAGTTTTCAAAGCAATCAACATCAGCGGTTAGGAGTGACACCTATATATGCCCCATATGTCACTTCTGGAGTGGAACTGCATCAGTGTGGAGCCAAGTGAATGGGCAGTGCAGGGGCCCCCAGGGGGCCCCTGACACCCCCATTCTGCCAACCTTTCCATGGCGGGCCAACCGCCATGAAAAGGCTGGCGGATTTGGGGAGTCGTAATCCCCCGGGCAGCACTCCATGCAGTGCCACCCTGGCGGATTACACCTGCCAAGACTGACAGGCTGTCGACTGGCGGCAACCTGGAAGTGTCTGCGGTCGGACCGTGGCGGCTCTGCCACGGTCGTAATGTGGCGGTCAGATCGCCATGATTACGGCAGTCTGACCGGCACCGCGAGTCTGGCGGTCTTAAGACCGCCAGTCTCTACCAGGAGCAACTTGCTGTGATAGAGAGGGGTAGGGCACCGCACTTGCGGTGGAGGGGGGATTTTTTTTTTTTTTTAAAGTACCTGAATCGTTGCAGCCGCCTCTGTCACCACCGCGCTGGTCCTCTCCTACTCAGACAGGCTGCAGGCACAGACTCCCAGCCTGCCCTGCGGCCAAACCTATCACTGCTCAAAGCAGTGCAACAAGGTGCCGGGCTGGAGGGAGCCTACTGCCGGCCGAGACAACCACCCAAACATACATACGCAGTGAGGGGGAGTGCAGAGCACACCCCCGCAGTGCTCGTCACAGTCTGTGGCCCCACCCCTTTTACCAAAAACAATAATAAACATAGTTTATTAAAGTTTTTTGGTAAAAAGTTTGCAGCAGCTGCTGCTGGCTTGGAGAGGTGACGCTGGAGCCGCGCCTTGTCTATACCAGAACGAACACTACTGAATGGAAAAACTTGTTTATCAAAGCCAGCAGGACTTTAACCCTTTCGCTTCCAGGCCTTTTTCCCCCTCCTGTGCCGAGCCTTTTTTTGGCTATTTGGGGCAGTTTTTGCTTAGGCCATCATAACTTTCTGTCCACACAAGATATCCATGCCAAATTTGCGTCCTTTTTTCCCAACAATCTAGGGATTCTAGGGGTACCCAGAGTTTGTGGGTTCCCCTGGAGGAGACCAAGAAATTAGCCAAAATAAAGCAAACATTTCGTTTTGTTTTTAAAAAATGGGGAAAAAGGGCTGCAGAAGAAGGCTTGTGGTTTCTTTCCCTGACAATGGCATCAACAAAGAGTTCATGGTGCTAAAACCACCATCTTCCCAGCTTTCAGAAACAGGCAGACTTGAATCAGAAAACCACACTTTTCAACACAATTTTGGCATTTTACTACGACATACCCCATTTTTACTATTTGTTGTGCTTTCAGCCTCCTTCCAGTTAGTGACAGAAATGGGCGTGAAACCAATGCTGGATCCCGGAAAGCTAAAGATTTTTAAAAAATAAACAAAATTCTGAATTCAGCAAAGGGTCATTTGTGTAGACCCTACAAGGTTTTCCTACAGAAAATAACAGCTGAAATAAACAAATATTGAAATTGAGGTGAAAAAACAGCAATTTTTCTTCACGTTTTACTCTGTAACTTTTTACTGCGATGTCAGATTATTTAAAGCAATATACCGTTATGTTTGATGGACTCTTCTGGTTGCAGGGATATATAGGCCTTGTAGGTTCATCAAGAACCCTGGGTACCCAGAGCCAATAAAGGAGCTGCACTTTGCAATGGGTTTTCATTCTGTACTGGGTATACAGCAATTCATTTGCTGAAATATAAAGAGTGAAAAATAGGTATCAAGAAAACCTTTGTATTTCCAAAATGGACACAAGATAAGGTGTTGAGAAACAGTGGGTTATTTGCACATCTCTGAATTCCTGGGGGCCCATACTAGTAAGTGAATTACAAGGCATTTCTCAAATAGTCGTCTTTTTTACACACTGACTTACATTTGGAAGGAAAAATGTAGAGAAAGAGAAGGGCACTTGTTCTGCTATTCTGTGTTCCCCCAAGTCTCCCGATAAAAATGGTACCTCACTTGCAAGGGTAGGCCTAATGCCTGCGACAGGAAACGCAGCATGGACACATCACATTTTCCCAAAGAAAACTGACATGTTTTTTGGAAAGTGCCTTTTTTGGCCTCTAACTCAGCTGCCACCTGGGAAAACCTACCAAACCTGTGCATTTTTTAAAACTAGACACCTAGGGGAATCCAAGATGGGGTGATTTGTGGGGCTCCCACCAGGTTCTGTTACCCAGAATCCTTGGCAAACCTCAAAATTTGGCCCAAAAACAATTTTTCCTCACATTTCAGTAACAGAAAGTTCTGGAATCTGAGAGGAGCAACAAATTTCCTTCCATCCAATGTTCCCCCAAGTCTCCCGATAAAAATGGTACCTCACTTGTGTGGGTAGGCCTAGTGCCCGCAAAAGGAAATGCGCCAGAACACTAGGTGAAGGCCAGGCAGCCTGAATTCGCGAGATTTCTGGGGTCATTGAGTGACAGGGCAACATGAACTAAAATTAGGATCCTCCCTCTGACCCGGAACCAGAACTGGAACCAGAGTCGCCAATCCACGTCAACACGTCCGTCAGTGCACCAGGAGCATCAGGCGCAGCAGGCATCTGGAGCACGGAATATGGAGTACGGAGCCTCGCCTTCCGCAGAAGCCTCAAGTGGCATCTGCAGCAGTAGTAGCAGCAGCCCGCACGGACTCCCGTGGGAGCGGCACGACCGGGTGCAGCTTGCGGGGGCGGGGCCCTGCCCCTCTCTTCGCCATCATCTGCCAGTTCCTGTCTCCCTGCTGACGCTGGAAGAAGACGCAAGGGGGTCCGGAGGCCCAGAGTGTGGCCCATAGTGCGGCTCCAACCCTCAGCAGCCCTCTGGTAAGCAGTGCTCCTGTACTTGCACCCCCCTGGTCCCGCTGGTCCCTGGGTCACAGAGCAGGATCGTGGCACAGCCCTGCACAGCCCAGCACAGCCCTGTTCAGCCCAGCCTACGGCGAGGTTGGGTGCAGGTTGCAGGCTGCGGGCTGCAGGGGGAAGAGTAAGGGGTAGAGGAGGGGCGCCCGAGGTCCCTCGTGGTCCTGCCAGGGCCAGGAAAAGAGCCTGAAGTGCTGGGGGTAGGGCATGGGGCAGCCAGGACAGTGCTGTTGCCCTCCCCTACTACCCGCTCACCTCACCACCTTGCCTATCAGCGCATCAACTCACCGACCCATCGCTTGGTCACAGCTCCACGCAGAGTGCTTGTGCCGCTCCACGGCCGCCCACCACTCACTGAGTGTCAGGCGTCTGGCGCTGGTCACATCTCACGGACCTGGAGGAGAGGCAGCGCTCAGCAACGTAGGCCGGGTTGGCCGAAAGCGCACAGTGTAACAGAGAGGCAGAGACAGCGACAGGGGGAGCCAGGGGCCAGGAGCTTGCTAGGTGCGGTGCGGGTCCCCAAGACCGCCCTGCACACCAACCTACATAGCGACCTGCGACCCTCGAGGGCAATGCCCAAAAGGAATTATAATACCTGTTGACAAGAAATGGGGGCTTGCTCGACCCCACAACCAAAACGTCCGGGAGGGCACGCCACTAGCCCGTCGGCCGACAGGAAGCCCGAAGAGGCAGAGCCACTCCTGAAGCAGGCGGCTGCACAGGCACAGTAAGAAAATGGTTGTTATATCCTCCGTATAAATGTACAGCACACGAACCAGGAAACGTCATATTTTCTTTATTTTCAGTGAAGCCGGGAAACCACCGCTCCGTCGTCCGTCCAACGCGTTCTCCCACCGTCCCTCCGAACGCTCGGGCATGACGACAGCTGCAGAATCCTCAACACACAACCATAGAACATAACATATTATCTCCTTTTTTTTTTTTTACAACATTACCTATTACCCCAATAAACACAACAAGTGCCCCCAATACAAAACTCCAATATTAAAGACCAATACATACAACAATGATACTCGGTATCACCAAAGGTGTAACCAGAACTGTGAGGAAACATGAATCGTAACAAAAATCACATTTCGTGAGTACAAAATATGCTTATAAACAAATAATTTAAAATAAGCAGACTACTGTTATTGACCAAAGAAAACTGGACTTGTATCTAAACACATACTTACATAAAAAGTTTAACATTTAACTTTCACAACTTTTACAGTATTCCACCAATGACCACCCTCCACCATAGCTGCATTTCCGCACACCTTTTTCTCAGTAACAGGTTCTCCATACTTAGCGTTTCCCTTTCTTACAAATGTTTGACACTTGATGCGTACCACATCACCAGGTTGCAAGGAATGTGCTTTTGTAGACTTCTTCCAGTCATATCTACCTTTAATTTTCTCTCGTGCACTTTCTACTTCACCCAACATCTTTTCATTATCCACCTTATCCGTGATTTTCTTTCCTACAGTTTTAGCCAACCAGGCTGGGAAGAGTTTAGAAGTCGAACGCCTTCCCCTGAGAAGTCCAAAAGGTGTAATCTTTGTAAGCGAGTGTGGAGTAGTGCGATAAAACCACAACATGGAGTACACAGCCTGACTGTTTGCCTTAGCACACTTAATGCATTCCACCACGACTCTGTTCATCCTTTCCACCAATCCATTCATTTGTGGATGATAAAGTTAGCTTTTCAAAATGCCTGACTGTACCAGGAACATTTCCATTTCATGACTGACAAACTGAACCCCATTGTCAGAAACTATATACTCTGGAAACCTTTCTCTCCAAAAAATTTCCTTGAGGAACTGTATAGCAGTGCCAGCCGTCGGTTTGGATACATAACGTACTTCAGGTCACCTGCTATGGTAATCCATAAGGACAAATGCATAGCGCAACTGAACTAGGAGAAAATGAAACGGCCCCACCATGTCTATTCCCAATTTGACCCAAGCTTTGTCAGGCACCGGTATAGGTTGCAGAGGGGGTTTCACAACCTTTAACCCCTTCTCAGAAGAATTACACACTACACACCTACTCACAACCATCCCCACTGTTCTGTTCATGGAGGGCCACCAATAATTAGCTCTAAGACGTCTCTTTGTCATCGTTGAACCTAAGTGCCCTTCATGTGCATGATCCACCAATATTGTACGAGCAGCAGCTGGAGGAACACATTTGTCATTCCTTAACACCACACCATCTTCAGTTGATAATTCCTCACTCACTTTGGAATACGGCTGTAACTCAGGACTTAAGTTCTTTTCCTTTGGCCACCCATTGACAATGTGCTGCTTAACAATAGCCAACCAGCATCCTTACTCTCAGCAGCTACCCATCCAGACTCAGAACAAACCTTAGATTCATCAACATCAACATATGCTATAAAGCAATCTTCATTATCTTCCTCCCAATCGTTAGTCACCTGTTCATCAATAGGTAGTTGGGACAAATAATCAGCTGTAAGATATTCCCTTCCAGGAATGTATCTAACATGAAAATTGTACTTCAACAATTTTGTGGTGAGTCGTGCAATGCGTGGGGTGGTGTAATTTATTTTGTCCCTATTCAAAATGTACACCAAAGGCTTGTGGTCAGTTTGATTTACATATTTCCTGCCCCACACATAACTCCTGAATTTTTCATTCGCCCAGCAACAAGCAAGCAACTCTTTCTCAATAACAGAGTAGTTAAGCTCCGGTTCACGTAGAACTCTTGAGGCGTAACTTATAACCTTTTCACCTTCACCAGAGTCCTGGGATAAAATTGCGCCCAGACCATACTTGCTGGCACCCACCGTGATGATGCACATTTGGCTAGAATCATATGGACTCAACTTCCTAGCATTATCCAATTCCTGTTTAGCTTTATCAAAAGTATTTTGGCACTCGCCATCTCACACAAAGGGAACTTTGTTTTTTAACATATTCAACAACACCTTCAATTTAGTGACATAACTTGGAATAAACCTTTCATAGTATTCACACATGCCAATGAATGAATGTAACTCATCTTTGTTCTTTGGATTGGGACATTCCAGAACAGCTTTAACTAAACCTGGTCTAGGTGCTATCCCCTCACTGGATACACAGTGCCCCAGGAACTCAATTTCTCATTTCCAAAACTCACACTTTTCTTTCTTCACAACAATACCATTAGTCTGCAAAATCTTAAACACAGTTCTAATGAAGTTTTCGTGTTCCTCTAAGCACTAGGCATAAATTAACACATTGTCCTGGAAAGTCAGAACACCCTTGATATTTCCTAACAAATTGTGCATTATGCGTTGAAAAACTGATGCCGCGGATGCTAGCCCAAACGGCATCCTGCAAAACTGGAAAGTTCCAAACGGGGAATTGAAAGCCGTGTAGTGGCAAGAATCTTCATATAGGACCACCTGATGATAAGCTGAAGCTATATCAATTTTGGAAAACCACTCAGAACCTCTGAGTTCTTCCAGAAGTTCGCTAATCTTGGGTAGAGGGTGAGAATCCACCCAAATTTCTTTGTTGAGTCTCCTCAAATCTATACACAAGCGGATGTCCCCATTCCGTTTCCTAGCAACCACCAATGGTGAAGGCCGTAGGCTAGATTCAATAGGTTCTATCACGCCACTGTCTCGAAGCTTATCTAACTCAGACTTGAGATCATTCCTCAAACTGAGCGGGTCAGACCTAATTTTATGCTTCACTGGAATGGCATTTTCCTTTATTTTTATCCTATGGTTAAACCCTGCATTTTTTCCCAAACTCTGGGCAAAACCTCTGGGAAACTCCTCCTCCAATGAAAGACAATTATTGGAATCCTTGACCGCTAAGACTTGCTCACTAGCACCAGGTTTAAGTATCATGCCAAACAACCTCTGGTGGAACCACCCTAAAATATTCAGACCTTTATATGCCACATATACTTTGCCATAGATTTTGTGTCCCTTGAACTCAAGGCTGTCCTCTATAAAACCTTCTAGATTTATCCTCCTCCCTTCGTATGAGACAGGTGTCCTATCGGGTGGATGCAACTTCCTGTCTCCCCAAGTATAATGAAATAACTCCGAAGTTATCATCATGATGCGTGCCCCCGAGTCAACCAACAAGTGTAACCATTTATCACCTACTAGAATGACCACAAAGGGATCAACACACTGTTTACCATCATCACCTATCCCATCAACCATCCTATCATTATCAGTGACGACAACAATCATGTCTTGAAATGCCTTCGACAAAATCTCTTCTCTGTTAGAACTGTCTTCATCCATTACACTACTAACTTTTAGCTGCTTACCACAAGCAGACTGACATACTTTTGCAAAATGACCTAGTTTGCCACACTTTCTGCACACCACACACTTTGCTGGGCAAATTCTGCCTTCTCTATTGTGTGTTAAGTTACCACACCTGAAACATATGTTTGAGGACTTACAGAAGTTGTTTTCATATTTGTTTTTATCATTCTTACTACATATTAGTGTTTTTACTGCTGACTTTACAACATTAACATGTACATTATCATTGCTTCTTCCTCCAGGACTAGTAGTGAGTTCCTTTATCGAAATTTATGCCATCTCAATACTTTTAGCCACCTTTATAACATCCTCTAATGTTGGATTTCCCATTCTCAATAGCTTCTGTTGAATATGCTTATCTGTACAATGCCTTATCAACTGGTCCTGAAAATCCCTAAATACACATTTTGGGGATAACTGTCTAAGTGCACTAATGTGTGAATCTATATCTTCATTAACCAATTGAGAGCGTTTAAAGAATTTGTGTCTCAAAACCACCAGACTTTGTAGAATGTCAAATCTCGTGGTTAATTTCCTACAAGCCACCAGATATTCATCCAATTCTTCTCCATCTTGTGCCATGTCCGGTAGATGTTTGAAAATCTCTCTGCCTTCATATCTCAATGAATGTAGTAACAAGTATTTCTTCCTTTCCGGTCTGAAACGAAATGCTCCTATAGCTCCTAGATACGTTTCAAACCCATCAAACCATTGTTTCCAAGGGATAGCACGTGCACTAGGCGACTCAAGAAATGGTGGTGGTGGGTTTACTTATTGCATGGTACCCCACAGGAATAGCCAAAAGAAATCCAAGTCTTATGCGCTGAGCCTAGAATGCACAGAACTTCTCTCTCTGGGCTAGACAATCTATAACATGTTGTATAAATTATTCTTTATTAATTTTTTCTATTCCAGCAAATGTAGAACTTGAATGCTTTGAAACATACTACTCAACCATCTTACTGTATGCTCAGTGAAATTTCCATTCTAGGATAACTGTAGCCAGCTGATCCAATAGCCCCTAAATGAGTGTGGTGCATGTGCACACCACTACCAAGATGACGCCCGAAAAGCGTCTGAGAAAGTTACCGTTATCATTACAGCCAGTCTGTAACTTCCTCTTGCTGAAGACGAAGAAACCGTGGGCACACTGTGAACAGGACTTCTCACCCCTCGTCACGCGTGCAGGAAGTTGTGAGGATACTGGAAGCATGCGAAAAATGTCACACTGGGGCAAGCGGAGAACAGCGATTAAGGTACGTCCTCACCTTAACGTTAAGCAGTCATCTGCTTGAGTAGTCTGCGATGGTTTCCGCCCCGCTCGCCCCCTAGAAAATTGTAGTTATATTCTCCATATAAATGTACAGCACACAAACCAGGAAACGTTATATTTTCTTTATTATCAGTGAAGCCGGGAAGCCACTGCTCCGTCGTCCGTCCGACGCATTCTCCAACTGTCCCCTCCGAACGCTCGGGCATGACGACAGCGGCAGAATCCTCAGCACACAACCATAGAACATAACACACAGACCAGACAGGTCCGACTTGAAGGAAGGGACTTCATAGTCCGATTCCTGCGCAGAACGGCAACAGGGAGTCCAGAGTGGGGAAGAGAGCATGTAAGATTGCATGCAACAGAGGAGGAAGCCGACAGCCGGACTATCATAGAGGAACAAATACCCGCACATGGCATGAGCTCGCCAGATACATCTACAGACAGAGAGCCCTACAGAAGGGTCCAGAGCCCACAGATCCCTCTCATGCCCAGCTCTGCAAACAAATGGCCACCACGACACAACTGGCCACTACAACTCATCAGTCTATAACGCCTCCCTGTCACAAGCCCGCACCGCACCGCTGCCACCCTTGACCGGTGTCCTTTCCACCACAGTAGATAGTGCCATTCAGTGTTACAAATCTGCGTTTGGATTGCCCCCCTTTAGCTGTCTCACCGCAACCATCACTGTACTAAGATCTATTTGTTACAGCAGACACGGCCAACCAGTACGCAAATAAACCAGAGGAACACAAACCAGCAATGAACAATGTCACCACAATTGCACAAGTAATGGGCAAACCTGAGTAGTCACCGGTGCAAGCGGAGCAGACGGAGACAGCCAACCCCCCAGAGCTTTCACTTTGTGGTAAACCAACAACTTTGCCAATCATCAAAGGGAGGTCCAGCCTCACAGATCAGGAGCTAGGGGCACTATCCGAGCAGTTCCTCAGCAACTTAGAGGAGCAGATTAACAGAACTCTTTATCTCATTACAATAGCAACAGCAACAACAGCAACAAAACATCATGAAAAGGACGAGGCTGGTGGTGGCCAATCGGTTAGTACAACTCCTGAGTGTCCCACAAATGCACAAGAGCTGGCATCCATTAGAGCCTCCCAGGACATCATGGCCAGCGCACTGCTATGTCAATCTAACAAGATGGAGCTCCAACTGGACCTGTTTCAGTCTTTGGCCACATATCTGCTTGATGTTAGAACAAAGGTAACAAATATCGAGAATCTCCTTGCCACTACAATGGTGGGAGTTCAATGTCCGCCCTCTTCGGTCCTTGAAAAACTATGTGACCTAACGATCATTCTGCGTGAATTAGTAGAAGCAATCAAGTTAACACCAAGCACCGATAAAGCCACAACACCCACCTTGCCCCACCAAAGGGGTCACCTCTTCCAAACAGCCCACATCCAAGGCCAAAATATCACCATAGCAAAAGCGAATACAAGCAGCTCACTATGTCAAGACCCTGGGGCGAACGGCCTCCTCTTGAGCACCATACCCAGCCCAGGCAGAGACACAATGTCCTGCGTAGGTGAAATACTGGAAACACAGCCAAAGGCGAGACTACAACTCTCGGTGAATCCATGATATCACGTACCCTCCCCACTAAGTCCACCCAAGAGCCATCTACAGCCCTTACAAAGAAAGCAAGAAAGAAATTAAAAAAACAAGCCAGGAAACACAAAACCCAAGTTAGATCAGTCAAAGGGCATAAAACAAGCAACAGAAATGAAGGGCACTGTGAAGTACTTCCCAATGTTTCAGGCACCTCACCAATAGCCCAGCAACACAAACACGAGGAGGAACTGGAAATGGCCCTACGACACAGGGAAGGGAAAGTTTCACCTTCCTCTTCGCGGTCTTCGCCCCAGGGTCAATTACAAGATCAAACAGTAGCACAAATAAAGTTGACTTCCGGGGGCCATGACGCAGGTGAAACAATCGGGTCGGGCGTGACCTCAGCTACCAGGAATAGCGGCCCATTCGCGTTACCCACCAGCCCTCCTTCAAGGACCACAAGACTCAACATGCAAGGCCCTCCCCACAAACATTTGCGGAAAGGCCTGTAACAGATTGTACCCCCACGGAAGGGGCAAGGGAGAATACAATGTCACATAGCACACACATTAATTACCAAGAGCAGCAAATGGCCACAAGGAGGGCACAACTATTCCAGCCCACAGAAACAGCTCAAATCACTGCTCCAGTGGCTAACAGAGGGCCTGCTGTCCTCCCAGCGGTAAACTCAATACACTATACCTCCAATGGCAGAGGTCCCACTCACTGGGCCAGCTCGGAAGCACTGCCAGTTGTGGGTCAAGCTACATCAGACCCTGTGGAGCAGGATTCTGTGGACCTCATGTTTATGCCATAATATACCTCAAAAGGGCTCATAGATACTCTAAATAGAGGGAAATTATTGTGACTATTTACTCAAATTCCTTCTCTTAGGCATATTACCTCGGAAGATATGGAATGGGTAATGTTTGTGCCACAGGCACTGAATGGAATAAACGAGATCACTAAAACATCTTGGAAAACGGTGGCAGAGAGGACAGCAGTCTGGGAAGCATGGGAGCTGTTCGCAGGCTGGGGCATCGAACTACACATCCCCCCACTTGATAAATACCCATATATCCTCTTAAACTATGCCCCCTCACAAGAGCGGAAATCGGTTTTAAGAGGCTCAGGTGGAGGGCAGAATCACGCAATCAATAGAACTGTGGCTCTGCAAACCATAACCATAGTCTGCGCACAAAACAGAAGAGAAGTCCACATGGTTACACAAACATGCCCACAAAGCAAGCGGAGGGATCAGGAAGAGCCAAGGTCTTGGCCCTAGCACCATGAGGACCATAGAGCACCACCTTACACAAGCACGGAAAACTCTGTCCATTCTGTCATGGAATGTGGCAGGCTTCAGGAGTATCTGCAGATCCGGAGTGGTCATGTCCTATTTAAACTCCAATTACATTATTTGCATGCAACAAACCTTGGAATGTGCTCCTTCCCTATTGCCAGGCTATTATGAGATCTTCCAGTCAGCCACGCGTCCCAGCATTTTTGGTCGACCGTCTGGTGGACTATCCATCCTTATTAAACATGCGGTTCACCTGGTAACTACTGAGCTCACCATCAACAGCAAAATGGCCCAAGTAATAACAATCAGTGGTGTGACCATTGACAAGCAAAACGTGGACCTCATATTAATTAACTGCTACATAAACGCTCCAAGCAAATCCAAAGCAGAATTAATTCTTGAACTCCTGAAAAGCTTAGAAAGGGTCATCTTCAGCCACCCCGGTCACGAAATATTTATGATGGGTGATTTTAACATACAGGGGCTTGATGCAAACATAGAGGACTTCCCTTTGGACAGAGGCCGTCAGCTATTCCAAAACTCTTCACAACCTTTAGTCTATCGTCGGCCCGACAGGAGTAAAGGGACAATTGGAATGAGTGCCTCCTTCCTCCATCTTTTAAGGGTGGCTACACCATCGATTACATCTACCTATCGGAAAAGCTCAGGCAGAGCGTCAGCCACTTTGAAATTACTGAGAGGGTGGAGAGTGACCACAATCCACTGAAATGTACAATTGAACTTCAAGCTCAAGCAGCCGAACAGCAGGTAGTGTTAGGGGTTTCAACGGGCACAGAGCTAGTTCATCTGGTGAGAAGAGTCAAATGGAGACCTGAAGATGCTTCCAAAATAACCCTATGGCTAATTGCCCAGCCGCGGGCACCAACTACATCCATAAAATGGTTGACTAAGTCTGTGCATGATTTGCACAAACTGCTGCTGGGCAACTCGCAGCACACTCAAGCTACCTTCCAGGCACAAAGAGGCACAACAACACACATGGACAACAACTTGCTCGAAAAAAGGCAGGCACTCGGCAGAGCCCTGTGCAGACATAAGCAAAAGCCCACACCAGACACAGCGGTGCAACTATCAAACAGCAGATGTTCCCTTAAGAAACAGGTATGGGACCACAAGGGGGAAAAAGACAGGAAGGAAAGGGGTACCCTATTCCAGCTTCTTAAAAACCCTAATCATGCCCACTTCTGGGACTATGTAAACAAACTAAGAAATGACCATAAGTCAAGAGAGAACGGGGTATCAGAGTTTGCATGGGTTTTGCATGTAATTACCCTATACACAAACACTGACCCATCTTTAAGTTTCGCCAGCAACAGCCAGGATAGCGCCCCCCAAAGTGACAATATTTTGCCTACAACTTCATCCACCTTTTCCATGAGTATGACTGAGAACATCATAAAAAAGGACTAAGAAGGACGGGGCACCGGGACCCCACGGTCTACCTGCTACACTGTTTAAATGTGCTCCATCGGCCTGGGCAGAGAAGCTGACAGACCTTTTTAATAACACGTACTACCTGACCACAGTCCCGGTTTCCTGGAAAGGTTCTATATTGTTTCCAGTCTACAAAAAGGGGGACCACTCTCTTGCAACAAACTACAGATTAATTACCCTCCTGGATGTGAAGGCTAAAATGTATGCCTGACTACTGTTGGATCAGCTGGAAGCCTGGAAAGAAGAGCGCCAAATTCAGCCATTTTTTTCAAACTGGTTTCAGAGCGGGGGCCTCAACAGTGAACAATATCGTAGTGCTTGCATACTTACAGCATCAGGCAGTCAACTGTGGTCGCCAGTCGTTATGTTGCTGTTTTGTTGACTACAGCACGGCCTTCGACAGAAAAAGTTATCACTATGGGGCATTCCTGCACACCTCCTAAAAGCCATCATTTCACTCTATTCCAGTTCCTGGGTCTGGGTCCGTACCAGGCCTTTGTCACTATCACGAAAAATAGAAACAAACAGAGGCCTAAAGCAGGGTTGTGTTTTGGCCCACTACTGTTTAATTTGTACACTGCAGATGTGGAGAAATACTTGAAAGCTAGCTGTTTGTTTTACTGAAGTTGGGTCCCACAAGACTCCAAATAATTCAGTATGCGGACGACATTGTGATAATGGACTGTAAGAAAACTGGGCTACAGCGAGCTTTAAATGCCCTGAATAATTTTAACAAGGACAATCAGTTGCAGGTCAACTATGAAAAGACCAAAGTCCTAATATTCGGAAGGTATAAGCACAAAAAACTCACTACGTGTCAATTGGGAAGGCGTACTATTCGCACAGCCAGGAACTACAACTACTTGGGGGTGTGGTTCACAGAAAATAACAGGACAGGGTCCCAGAAAAACACAATCAGACAAAAAGCCACTGCCATCGCATACAAGCCTACCAAACTGAATAATCAACTCATAAGCGCCTTAGCTGCACCAATATTGAGAGTAATAAAGGCAACATTACTACCAGCTCTGCAATATGGTTATCTGGCATTTCCGAGGTCCTTGGAATCCACCATAGAACAGGCCCATTGCAGGGCATATTTAAAAATTCTACAACAACCAAAATACACACGTTGCGCCAGACTCAGATTGGAAATGGGCCTAAAGTCACAACTAATAGACTGCCAAGCGGGAATCTTGAAATATTACATCAGTCTCAGGAAAGCCAACTCGCTTACATTAAAACCATACCTGAGAACGATATTCGAGACCCCTGGCAATCCATGGCACGCACAATTAAGTAAGGCTCAGAAGACCTTCGAAATGGGCGATTCCATCCAGCTATCAGACTCACTGACTTACGCTACCTGCAAAACACAAATTAACAAAAGAGCAAAGGAACTCTCTTGTGAGTCCGACTTATCATTAACCAAATCACCCACAACTGTGCCTGTGCTAAATGACTCTTATTTGGTTGGAGGCCCTCAACCATACCTCCTAGCAGCAATAAACGTAGGCATTCGGCATCAAATTCTCTACATGCGAACATTAGCCCACCCAATTAAGGACTTTAATCCTTCTTGGCCCACATACAGGCAAAAAAGCCCCTGTAGACTCTGCTCTTATCCCCGAGAAACCTGGTTTCATCTGCTGTGCTGCTGTTTTGCCCTAGCAGCTGAAAGAAGACAATTAATAATACAATTGGCGTTGGCTCAGGGAGCTCGGTCCTGTATGGAGGTATCTAACCTTTGCTTTTCACACTCTGCTCACTGGGCCATGGCAAGATGTGCAAAATATGTGACAGAACTCAAGAGGGCGCTAGCCCAGGTAGCAGAATAGATAGCAAAGCACATAACCTTTAGTCTTTTATTTCTTTCACCCTTTTAAGTTTAAATTGTTTTAAAATGATTTTGTTTCACATGAGTTTTATTACTTGTATTTGTAATGGTTTTAATTAACTGATCAATAAATTGACAATGACACTATGTGATCACATCAAAATTATCAAAAACGAAACTACCTGTTTTTGAGGGGTTGGGACCTGCGTTTTTGGTCCTGGGCTCAGCAGCCATATAGGGAAACCTACCAAACCCAAACATTTCTGAAAACTAGACACCCAAAGGAATCCAGGGAGGTGTGACTTGCGTGGATTCCCCCAATGTTTTCTTACAGAGAATCCTCAGCAAACGTCAAATTTAGCTAACAAGTCACATTTTTCCCACATTTCTGTGTGGGATCACCGCACCGGGCACATTTCCTATCACCCAACATTCCCCTCTGTCTCCCGGTAAAAATTATACCTCACTTGTGTAGGTGGGCCAAGTGCCTGTGACAGGGAATAGCCAAAAACATGTCGAAATTTAGGGGGAACCAAAGCGGGTCCAAAAGGGCAGTTCAAAAAAAATAAAACATTTTTAGGCTGACAAGTGCGGCTGAATTTTTATCAGTATAGATGAGACAATGCTGGGTGGTAGGAATTTTGTTTATTCCTGCAGATTCCGGAAGGTTCCAGCACAAAAATGTGGGAAAAATGTGTGATTTCCAGCAAAGATGGAGGTTTGCAGGGCATTGTGGGTAAGAAAATGGTGCAGGGTGCATGTGAAGCACACCTCCATGGAATCAACCAGATGTTTAGTTTTCAGATGTGTCTAGATCTTGTGGATTTTTCTACATGGCAGCGTCCCAAAGTCCAAAAAGTGCAGCCCTCGCCATTCAAAGTGGGACGATTTTGAGAGTTAGCCAAGCTCTTGCTTGCCATGGGATTAGATGTTTTAGTGTGCGGGGGGAGAGCTGAAAGACTGTTACCCCCTTCAGTTGGGGTGGGGGCATAACCGGGCCCATACTGATTGGTAGCCACCTCCCCACTATTTTTTTTTTCAATTCCCTGGCATCTAGTAGATGTTTGCCCCCCCCTCCCTCCAGTGTGGATTGGGGATAATTGCCCCATCTGCCCACTGGTGGGCAGAACAACTTTGGCCCCATTTATTTGGGGTGGGGGGGTATGGCCATAACCCCACCCTCTTATTTTGAAAAAAAATCTTCCCTGGTCTCTGGTGGGCTTTCTGCCCTCCCTTCTAAAAATAGGCCGATCTGCCCCCAAGGGGGGCAGATATGGCCAACAGTAATGTGCCCCTATGGGGAGCGACCCTTGCCCAAGGGGTTGCCCCCCCAAAACACACACACACCAATCCCTGGTGTCTAAGTGTTTTCTGCCCCCCACCCCCTGGGGCAGATTGGCCTAATAGAAATAGGCCGATCTGCCCCCAACGGGAGCAGAAATGGCCTAAACTAAATTTGTCCCCCCAGGGGAGCGACCCTTGCCTAAAACTGCTGCAAAAAAAATAAATCCCCAGGGCCTAGTGGTTTCTGCCCCAAATGGCCTAAAATCAATTTGCCCCCAAGGGGAACGACCCTTGCCTAAGTGGTCACTCCCCTTACGTGAAATTAATGCAAACAAAATAAAAATCCTTGGTGCCTAGTGGTTTCTGCCCCCCTTGGGGGCAGATTGGCATAATAGAAATAGGCCGATCTTCCCCCAAGGGGGGCAGAAATGGCCTAAAGACAATTTGCTACCCCAAGGGAGCGACCCTTGCCTAAGGGGTCGCTCCCCACATATAAAAAAAAAAGGAAAAAAAACACATCCCTGGTGTCTAGGGGTTTCTGTCCCTCTTGTGGGCAGATCAGCTTAATTACAATAGGCCAATCTGCCCCCAAGGGGGGCCGAAATGGCCTACAACAAATTTGCCCCCCCAGGGGAGCGACACTTACCTAAGGGGTCTCTCACCTCACGTGAAACTGACAAAAAAAAAAATCCCTGGTGTCTAGTGGTTTCTGCCCCCTTGGGGCAGATTGGCCTAATAAAAATAGGCTGATCTGCCCCTAAGGGGGGCAGAAATGGCTTAAAAATAATATCCCCCCAGGGGAGCGACCCTTGCCTAACGAGTCGCTCCCCTCATCTGAAAAACAAACACAAAAAATTTAAAAAAATTAAAAGATCCCTGCCGTCTAGAGGTTTCTGCCCCCGGAGGGGGGGTGGGTGCAGAAAAGGCCTTGAAAATAATTGCCCCCCTGGAGAGCGACCCTTGCCCAACGGGTTGCTCCCCTATGCCAATTTCACCAACAAAAATTATCCCTGGTGTCTAGTGGGCATTTCAGCAGCCGGATTGCTTCACGATCTGGCTGATAAAAGGCTCTGAGAGACTTCAAAGGGAAGGAAATTCCTTTCTTTCCTTTTGAAGCCTCCAAGGCCCTCATCACATGATCGGAAGAGAAAAGCAAATGCATTTCTCTTCCGATCACTCAGCTTCCAGTGCGATGGGAGACGGCCTCTGAAGATGTCAGCGCGCGATCACGTGCTGACATCATCAGACGTCACTGGGGAGGGTTGGGGGTGGCAGCGATTTCCCTCCAGCCCTGCAATGGAGGAGGTGGGGGGTAGCCCAGCGCTCCCTCCGAGGTCCAGTGCCGGGATGTAATGGTTACGCCCTCGGCACAGGAGCACTGTGCCGCGGGACATCACCATTACGTCCCCTGCACAGAACCAGTTAAGCTGCATTGTTATTACAGTGTGCCAAAGACTTTAGAGATGTACTGTGTTACATGAATCCTCATGGTTTACATTAGTAGGCAAAGGTTTCAGTTTTGGTCCTCTGCCCTACAGAGTCTGCCTTTGATGGTTAAGGCCTTTAAGGGTGAATTTTCATCATGCTGCAAAAGAAAAGACATTAAGTAGATATTTTGTTACATGGTATCTAACAGACTAACATAGGATAGAAGGGTTTTGGTTACCTCATCAGACAAGCAGAGTTGGAGTTGAAGATTTGCAGTGTGATAATCCTTTTAGGTCCTTTTCATAGGGATTGCATATTGTTTTACCTGCTGAAACCTTGTGTGCATTTGTATTTTTATGACTGCATGCCTGATTGTTGCCAGTGTATGGACAATACAGGAGACTTCAGTTGGTTATGTTGACAAATAAATAATAAAGGCTATGGGCTTGATTGGTTCATTGGGAAGCATTGTCCGTTACCACAGGTCTGATTTGTTCATTAAGAAAAATTATGGCAAAGGTGATAGGTCTGATTTACTTATTGTGAACTGGATGTTGGTGGTTTCAGCAGAATAAGAGATGATTGATGGACTGGGGCTATGTATGAGTCTTTAAAATCGAGAGCCCCAAATACAAGTTACACACATCCAGAAAATCATGTAGGAAAATCCACACAGGAAAAGCCACTCTAACAAGGTTCAAGATACAAACCATGAAGGCTTATTAAAAAATTAAGAATCTATTATTAAAATCAAAGGGCATTGATTATTCAATCAATTTAAAATGAAAATAAATTAATAGGACCGTTGGCATTGGAAGCTGAGACCTGATCTTTTGGATAAAGTGTTATTTATTACTTACATAACCAACCACACTAATATTGCATTTCTCTGTACTACTCAACTTGCAACAATTCCACGTTTCACTAGCTACATGTTTTTCTTGCTTTTAGGTCCACAAGAGAAGAAGAGTCCTCACCCGCAGTAATGCCAAGGAGCAGGCCTGTACAGTGATTTCAGTCCTCCAATCTCTTCCGCTTGTGCAGCTTAGTGCCACTGCCAACTGAGAGCTTTAAGATGACCCCAAAGAAAGTTGCCCCCAAGAAAATGATCAGTGAGAAGAAGCAGCTTCCCACCAGTGGTGTGCTGGCATTTTTCAGGAGACATGTGTCAAGAACACCGTCCTCCGGTGAGGAACCTGGGAGCAGCACTCCTGCACCAACAGCACAACCGCAACCTAAGCCCAAGATCATGTCTGACAGTGAGGCAGCCACTGCAATCATGGTGATGCCGATGAGCAGTGACGCTAATTTGGATTGTCCCTTTTGTAAAGTAGGACCTAATTGTTTCAGGGAACGGAGTAAAGTAGATAGCAGCACAACCAGCAATAGTAGATCTTCCTGAAGTTGGAGCAGAACAGGAGTCGAGTTTCCTTCCGAGCAAGAACCTCCTCTTTTAAAATCTTTGGCTTCCAGATCTCAAGCAAGTAAAAGGAAGGGTACTACTCCGCCATCTTCTCCAAGCACCACTTCTTATGACGAAGATAGGAGTGGTCATGGTAACCTTAGAATCATGAAAGGGGATGATGAGGAGGTTGATGATGATGAGCAGTCATTGTGGAAGCTGGCAAAGAGGGGTCTGACATTACTATGTAACCTTCTCTGAGGTATGTGGCACAAGTTGCACTGCCAGCTCCCATATTTGTAAAGCCCCAACTGGGCCTGCACCAACCCCTACGACAGTAGAAGTATGTGCTGTAGAGAGGCAATCAACGACACACACATTTACCTCCAGTTCTTCAGGCTTTGGCTTTGGCCCACTAAGAAGGTACTTCTGCACAGTTTTTGTTTTTTTATTATTAGCAAACAGGAGGAGAACATTGTAATATGCTCCATTTGCCACACAAGTGTTCGTCAAGGTAAACCTGGTTCGCATTATGGTACTGGAGGTCAGACAATCCATATGAAAAAACATCACACAATCGGATGTAAGGAGAACCTTAAAAAATTGCTGAATGTGGTTGTGGTGGTGAAGGTGAGGAGAGACGGGAAACATCAGCTTCAACTAGTCAAATCATGGTGGAAGGTGAGGTAGAAGAAGGTGACATCCTCACACAAAGCACCCCTGTCCCCAGCAGTGCACCAGAATCACCTGCCTCAGCGACCTCACAATGGCACAAGAAGACTCAGTCAGATAGACACACCAAGGCATTCAGTGACTGCCCCACGATGCACATTGAGTCTACCCCCACCTACTTCTCGAAAGCCACATGTGTTAGTGGCCCCAGAAAATAAGAAAATCTAAGCTACTATTACGGGCATGTTTGGGCAGGAGGGGCCCTACAACCACAACCACCCAAAGGCACGTTTGTACAATGGTAAGCTGGCAAAAAATGTTAGCGCTGGACCTCCTCCCTTTTTTTGTGGAAGGAGTAGGATTCTTAGAATTTGTTGCAGCCATCTGCCCAAAATGGAAGGTTCCAAGTCGGACCTATTTTGCCTGAGTTGTCGCTCTAGCGCTGTATCACAATGTGCTGCAATTGATTGGACACGCTTTACAGCATAGTGTTGGCCACACTATCCACCTGACAACAAGCATGTGGACCAGTTGTCAGGTGCCTGTTTACATGTGCAGCATTACACACTGGATATCTTTTGCGGGGTTAAAGCAAATGCTATCTACAGGTCTTGGCCCTGTAGAAAGTTTTAGGAGCATTTGGCGGCATGCAACAGTAACCATATTTGCCATGAAGAAATTACATACAACTGCAAGCGTCTTGAACAAATTTAACAGCAAGGTGTCTGAATGGCTGCGAGCCAGAGGTCTCTGAATTTGATTTGTTGCCATGGACAATGGCAGTAACATAGTCAAGGCCATGGCAGATGGTGGCTATTTTTTATTTTTATTTTTTCAAAGACATAGTGGGCAACATACTGACCTCCTGCAGACTAATCTGCACTCATTCCAGCCATTTTTTAAAGCCTGGAAGCAGTTGTGGATTATTCAGTATGCTAAAAGGGTAGCAGTTAAAGTCCTGATACCGGAGGTGCCAACACTTTGGAACTCAACCTATTATATGTTACAACGTATGTTTGAGCAGTACAGAGAGATCAATGACCCTTTCATTCAGAGATGAGGGGATGCAAATGGGTAAGCTATGACCATTGAGGCCGACAAATGGGGCCTTGCCAAATGCCTGACACAAATGCTACTCCCTTTTGAGGTTTTCACATGGGAAGTTAGCAAGCTTTACTGTTGTTGCATTTGCTACAGGACAAGCTAAAGAAGGTATCTGAAAGGTTCACACTCAGAGGTGTAAACAAAAACCCAGAAGCTCATCCCTTGGTTCAGAGCTTAAGCTATCGATTGACTTGTAATAGAAGGCTGCAAAATGACATTATCTCATCCAAAGAGTACATCTGTGCCACCCTAGTTTTTTTTGGAAACATATTTTATTGGGTTTCATAAAAACATGTTCCGTACATACAGTACCTTCAAGTCAACCCCAGGCATGCAAATATTGATACACATTATATGACATTTGCATCCAAGCCAAGAAAGAGACAGAATGATTCATGAAAACCAACAAAAAACAACCTTCTGCCAGAACTACATAAACAGTCCCCTATCCCTCCCCCCAAAGGGCTGCATCTATAATAACCTCATACTGGAGAAACATGGTGCTCTCAAGAGGCTCTACGTTAGGATCAAGCCATTTCTAATGCCCTGAAGGGTCTGTGTCATTGGGGATAAAGGGGCACCAGGCATTTGTATGCATAGTAATGGGGATCTAGCTACACCAGTCAGAATGTCCTCCTGTGTCTCTGGCCTCCTGTCTGTATCAAAGGCTTTGAGTTAGCCACCAAAGATACCTTGACACTCGAGGGACCCTGTCCAATATAGTGGTCCAGTCAGCCTCGGAGGTCAGGGTCTCTAGATACTCCTCCCAGCTATTCCTCAACCTTTCTAGTGGGTGACGTAAGTCCTCCCCACTTGCCTAGAATAAACATATGATGGCCGTAAAAATGCCAGAGGTGAGAATCATGTAGTGGCAGCCCTTGTGGGTGTAAGGTTCAACAGTGCTGGTCTGCCTGTGTTTCCAGAGTGTTGTGGTGATCGCCCTTTGAAGCACCAAGTACCCCTGTGGGAGGTCGAATTCTGCATGAAAATCTTCAAAGGGGAGTAGTTCTCCCATTATGTAAAGATCTCAAATTGTGGCTGCCCCTACGCCCATCCATTCCTCCAGTCCTGCCCAGTCTCTTCCATGAGGAAAGCTCCTCCAATATAGTAAGAGGCAAGTCTGGGGTGTACAGAACTTTAGTAGGTGTTTTCTGCAGGCAGCGGTTCAAACATTTGGTAACCACCTGAAATTCCTTGGAGTCTAATACCGAGACGTCCCCCGCCCCCAACGGTGTCCTAACAAGGTCTGGGAGCTTAGGCACAAATTAACTCAGGGCTCTGTCAGAACTCAGTCTGCCCGCCTGTCATTGTACGAATCATTGGAGCTGGACCACCAACTAGTATTCCTCAAAGTCCGGCATCGCTAGACTCCATTGTCAGACTTTGTAAAGTCGAAAGGACTACCCTTCTGCGGGTTGATCTCAGAGTAAAAATGAGTAAGTAAAGCTCTCTAAACGTTCACCCTGTGTATCCACATGTGTTTCCAAAAGTCTCTGCCTGATTTAAGGGATCTGATCACCCCACCCACAACCCTCCAGTACAGCTGTCCGATCATGTTCGATCTTAACTCCCAGGTATGACAGACTACCCTTCTGGAGGAAGATGTCAGGTTAGTGGGGCACAAGCAAGATTTCTGTCAGTTCATTTGAAGCTCCGCCAAGGCCTAATCTCTCCAGCTTGGTCTTCGCGACACCCAAATTGCTGCGCGTGTCTCTCAAGAAGACCAGGAGGCCATCTGCATGTAGTGCTATCCTCTGCCAGTGTCCTTCAATACACAGTCCTTGAAAGTTTGTCCCAGTCCTTCCATGGGCGGCTAGGTGTTCCATGGCCAGGGCAAAAAGCTAGGGGTGACAAGGGGCACACCTGCCACGTCCCTCACCCCACTGGATAGTTGCTCAAGACCACTATACCCATCCAACTCTAACAATTGGGTCTGTTTATAGCAGCCTGGTCCAAGCTATGAACTTCTGCCCGTGCTATGTGTGGGAAAGCACTTCATATAGGTACCTCCATTCCAGGCTGTTGAAGGCCTTTTCAATGTCAACAGTGAAAATCACTGCTGTCTAGGATGGACAAGAGGAGTCTGATATTGAGTGCTGTATTATGGCTAGGTATGAAGCCATCAGGGTCAGCCCAGCTTCTCCCATTCACAAAGTCTAGTCATGAATGGGAGAAGCTGGGGCACCATGATATTACTTAGCATCTTGTAGTCAACATTGAGAGCAACCTGTACGTTCTAGTTGCTGGCAGGTTTTCTAAGTTTCAGCAAGGAGACAATCACCACCTCTCTGGTGGTAGCAGGCAGGTGGCCTGAAGCCCTGGCCTCATTATACAGCATTTCTAACATGTGAGCCAAAACATCAGAATAAGTGGCATAAACTTCTACGGGGAACCCATTGGTCTTTTATAACTACCTTTATCTCGTGTTGAGTGTTTTCCTCACCCAGCTTATCAGCTTCCTCCCCAGAAGGGTAAGAAATGGGGCAGTGGGCTTAGGTATTCTCTGATTGTTTCTTCATCGTGATGGACAGTGCTTCTCATAGAGCTTCACATAGTACTGGAGAAAGCAATCATTGATCCCCTCTTGGCTAATCTCCTAGTCTCTCCTATCCATTTCAATTTCCAGGAGAGGCGACCCACGATTCACAGGATTGGCCAGCCAGGATACTAACGTATCATTGCTATCCCACTCCGCATGTTTTTGCTCCATATTACCTTTATAGTTAAAACAATGGTGTCTCCCAACTTTGACTGCCATTTCTTCCTTTTTATTCAAGACAATCTGCTGGAGGTTCGGGTGGGCCGGCCTTTGTGATTCCAACTGACGCAGCTCACCTTCTGCCTCCAGCACCTCCTTCAGCAATGTTACCCATTATTCTCAAAGTATTGCCCTATCTTGGTCCTGATATCCTCCCTGTATAGGTGGTCTCCTAGCACTTCGGGTTGCAGCCACCACGTGGGTATGCAGGCTCTAGGGCATGCCAAATTCAGGTCTAAGAGGACAGGATTGTAGTCAGATATCGTACAGGCCAGATATTCTGTATTGGAAACCAAGTTGTGTATGTCAGGGAAACATAGGAACGTTTCTAGGCATACATGTAAGTTGTGCAGGCTAAAGAAGAATAAATAGTCTCTGCAGCATGGGTGGGTCAGCCTCCAGATGTCCACTAATCCACATCTCTGTTGCCACTCTGGAAAGGCACACTCTTTTCTTTATGTTTGAGAGTCTGGCAATGGAGCATGCGATCTATCTAAAGCCAGGTCTGCTATGCAATTGAAGTCTTCCCCCCCAGTAACGGGTGAGTGAGGTACTGTGCTAGGGGGCCAGATAAACTTGATAGGGACGGCCCCTGGTCTGTGTTGGGCGGGTATATATTAACTAGTACTATCTCCCTACCCTCAAGTTTGCCCCATACCACCACATATCGTCCCTTGAGGTCAATTAGGTGGTCAGTGCTGCCCTTATTCATATTAGGACACCCCTAGCAAAGGCTGATTAGTGGTATAATAAGCCTGGTCCTACCATCTTCGCTGAAGTGCCAACCCTTTTTTGACAGTTAGATGGGTCTCCTGTATGAATGCTATTTGTATACCTCTTATATTTAAGTAGGTCAGCACTTTATACTGCTTGGACATCGTATGCATTCCCCAAATGTTTCAGGAAAGGAACTTAAATGCTGTTGGATCAGCCACTGAATACAGTTAGTCTTCAGTGGAGGCCTCCTGCAGCCCCCTCCTCCCAAAATCTACTTGCATTTCCCAGAGGCCTCCATAAGTGAGACGGATTGTTGCAAATCATATATCCCCAACATAGCAACTCGAAAACTCCCAACCAACACACCTCAGGACAAGCAGGGCAAGCCTCCCCAACTAAACAAGCATTATAATCAACAGTATTTGTAGGTGACCCACAAAGCATGCAATAGAGAGGGGTTGGAGTCAAACCATAAGCCCCCGCCCTCTGGTCCCCACCCAGAGTCTGCAGCTTTTATGGTACACCGCCTCACAGAGGCAAATGTGTATAGCAAGTCTCCCTCCCCCCCACGGGTCAGTCGCAGTCCCATCTTTCAGTTAGAATGTCCCCATATCATCTTTACCAATATAATCAATGTGTCAAACAATATAATCAGCTGTTCCCGAGGTGATGTATGGCATAGTACACTAGAGCCGCCCGAAATGCTGGAAGCATTATCAGATTCAGAGACTTCGCCAGCCTCACCACTCACCTGTGTTGGTGACCCCATGGTGGAACCACTCAGGGAAGCCACTTCCTCCACTGCCAGTCTCCTTTCCTGGATCCAGGTGGTGCTGAGCTGCATTTGCCACTCCCGCGTACCCCTCCTGTTCCTACAAGGGCGTTGGCCCCTAGGCTCACCGCTAGGGCCCAGCTGCAGTGTTGGCCGCGCCTGCGCCCCTGGGCGGGCGTGCCGGTAGGCTGTTAGCCCTTTCATGCTCTCAAGATAATCTAGAATATTGTCCCCTTCAATTCACTCCGGTAGCCCCACCACTTTGATGTTGTTGCGGATCGACCCGTTTTCAGCGTCTTCAGCCAGGAATTCTAGTGCACTGATTTTGGTCTCCATCACAGTTAATTGTTCAGTCATCACAGAGACAGCATGGGGCACCTCAGCTAGATCTTGCTCCTTTGCGGTGACCCACTCCGTCAGGTGTCAGTGGTCATCTCTTAGTAGGCTCAGATCTGTTCCCAAGATGTCTATTATTGTTTCTAGAGCCTCACGAGAGAGCGTTATGGCCTGCAGTATGTCTTGGAGCCTTGGATCTAGGGTTCAGGGCTCCCTTTCTTGGCAAGATGGCAGTGGAGTCCTCCCTCAGTTGGTCCACTGTCTCCCTGTCTAATTTCTTCACCGCTTTTCCCATTGTGATCACTGTAACAGTGGGTGGAACAGGGCCAAGCACAGAGACACACCAATATGGGCAATGTTCCTACCAGGTGAGACTCCGGAGAGGGAGGGCCAGTTCCATTCTCAACCCACTCCTCTCCAAGTTAGCAAGGGGTGAGGGTAGTCCAGTGGGGGCCAGAGATCAGCCCAATGTCACCGCGGTATGTAAGGTGGGGTCCGCTCCCTGGTGGCAGGGGATCCTGTGAGTGCCCATTAATAACACTCCTGCCTGTCTCCCTGCCTGGGGTAATCACTTGGTGCCTCTGACATGAGATGACTCTTCCACTTTCTCACGACACCCCCCAGCAGGCCTTCTTCAACCACTAGAGTGGGACCACAGGAAGTGTCCTGCAAAATTCAGGGGCCCACTCACCGCTGGTGTCCCAAGGGTGCACTTCTGTCACTCCTACGGTCTCCCTCAGTGCTAGGTCCTCTCTGCGTAAACCAGCAGGATAGCCTTGGGTGGAAATAGACTCCCGTGAACGGAGAGGGAGCCCTAATCAGTCCTCTCCTACCTCAGATAGTAGGCACCTTTACTCCAGTCTCGTAATGGGGGCACTCACCAACCTGCCCCTGATGTGCAGGAAATTTCCGCGTGACTGTGGTCCAGATGCCCACCCCGAGTCGTGCTCTCTGGTGTGCAGTCACAGCGGGGCCGGCAATGCTGCTCTCCACCAGGTCTTTCCACCTTTGGGTGTGTTTACTCCGGCCCACCTCCCCTCATGGCCTCACCTCTCTCACCCACCACAGTAAAGCCAGGATGCTCCTACCATCTCCTCCAGTCCTGCGTGACTCCAGTTGGCCTCCATGTTGGGTACATCACCACTCCAGTCTCTGGCAGTCGGGTTTTTAGTCAGGGCTCTCTAGCCCTCGAATACAGGGCCTGGCCCACCAGATGGCCACCCTGAGTTTCACCACTGGCCTCAGTCCCTTGCATTGTGGTGTCCACTGCTCCAGAAGAGCCTCTGCTTGTGGGTCGGTGGTGTGCTTCCCAATTACAGGCTTCTCTTGAGCAGGCAGCTCTGTATCCCAGTGCAGCCTGCCTATTTTGCCACCATCTTAGGCTGCCAACTTTCTTCACTGCTGCAGCCTAGTCTATATGGAATTCTGAGGTCTGTGGCCCACACCGAGATGTCCTGGTGTCCCCTGGACAGCCTGGGGGTGGGGGAGCAGCTCTTGCTGGATGGGGCCGGTTCAGCGGACAGCCTACTCTATTGTTGTCAGGCCACGCCTCACATCTGTGCCACCCTACTTGATCAACGCTACAAAAAATTCTTCCCACTTTCATCCCCCTTTCTGAAGGGGATGTTTCAAAATACAAGATGTGTATTGTTGAGCATGCCGGACACCAGGAAGAAGAATGGCAGGCACTCAGTCCCAGTTCCCAGGTCTGGTGTGCCACCTTCATCTTCCAGAGGCGCAGTCTTGTCTCATAGCAGCCAACACCAGCAACAAGAACACCAGAAACAACTGGAAGAATTGCCCCCAGCCTCTGTATTGGCTTGGTTTCAAGTGGCAGGTCTTAAGTCCATTACAGAGGCGAAGCAAAAGAGGTTGAACAAGTAGCAGCACCAATGACCATTCAGAGGATGTGCCTGAATGACCCACAAAAGGTGTAAGTGGATCAAAACCCATTAGTGCATTGGTATGGGGAGATGCACCAATGGCCAGAGCTCAGCAGGCTGGCAATAAAGTATCTGGCTTGTCCTGTACCGAGGGTGTCTGCTAAGTGTGTGTTCAGTGCAGCTGGCACAGTTGTTACATGGATAAAGACTTGAATCTAACCTCAAAACCTGGAGAGATTGACCATGATCAAAATGGACACATTTTTCATACTACCTGATTACACCATTCCCAAAACACCACAGGAGGAGGAGGATGTTTGGTCAGAATCAAGTGTGTTGACTGACCAACTTCTGGATGAACCACCTAAGTTTGAGGTCAAAATTTGCTTCCTGAACTGAGTATGCCAGTGCCATCATAGAACTTTTTAATTATTTCTTGTGGAACTTCTTTCTTTGCAACAAAAAAAAAAGCAAATAGCTTGTAGAACATTATGTTTGTGTCATTTATGCTGCCACACCATTTTTGAGTTACATATATTGGAGTTGGATCAGTGTGCAGTGAAGAAGGCGCCACATTCCCTTCAGGACACTGGAGACAATTCCTGCCTCCCTCACATGTCTTTGGTTATCCTTTTTTTGCATCACCTAGCACAGCTGCCCCAGAAGATCACTGATTAAAAGACTGCCAGTTCCAATGCCAAAATCCAATGTATTACTAGCATCAAAAAGGCGATACAATTTTGTATCTACCACCGCACTTGAATTGGAAGAGGTAACTACTAACTATTGCAGCAATAAGTGATGATATATTGAGGGATTGTGAGTGACGATTGATGATGTATGCTGTTGCAGACAGTGAGGGAGGGAGTTCAGCAAGTTTATAAACTTGATTTTGATGATTTGCAATGTTTGGGGGCTGATGGATGATAATTTTTTCCTGATAGTGATTGGCCTTTCAAATGTAGTGAAATTTACTTGCAAGGTCCACTCCTATTTTCTGGTTCTTCCAAACCAGACCACTCACTTTAGTTAACAAACACAAATATACACAAAATACTCCAGTACTGTTTCTCCATTTGTTCTTCAACAGCAGGCACTACACAGGCCTATCTTGCTCAGTTTGGGACTGGGACTGGGACAGAGTTATTCAGAATCAGGAGGAGGAGGATGGAAGGACTCAGGGACTACCTCAGCAACTAGAAGAAGAAGGTTATCGACTTCAAAGAGAAACCATGTTGATGATGAAGACTCTGAGGCCTAGCACTCACACAGCTCTTTGGATTGGAGAGAGGTCCATTGATTTGGGAAATGCTGCTTGCTGCATGTTTGCTGCATTGCTGGCTCAATCATGAAACTCCTCTTATATTCTTGCTCTGCTGCTGAGTCTTCTTGGTACTCTCCTTACTCTCATGAAGCTTACTTTGCTTTGTTCTATCCTTCTCCTTTACTCTGTAATTCAGTTACTGTTTTTCAATATGTAGGCCTTCTACTGCACGAACATAACTTGGTGAAAGCACAACACTCCAGCTTACCTACTGGACAGGTTCAGCCAGGCAACAAAGAGTGACGGACATTCTGAGAAGAATGGAGATGCACTGCCCAATTTGACAATGCAGTATCATTTTCCTTTTAACAATGATATTTTTTAGAACTGGGTGGGTTAACTTCACTCCTCCATCATTTATATTTTTCAAACCTAAAAGGCAGAACATTTAGAGATATACTATCTTGGATCTCTCTGGGGCTGAGTGACTGTTTGCAATGCATTTAACTGAACATGTGCCTTCATTTCGTTCCACAACAGACTGATGATGGTGTGCTGTTCAGCACTCTGATGAATATTGTTGTTGGTTTTTTTTACGGAGTGTTTCTTTGTCACACCTTTAACCCATATCCTCTTTCCTATCCATTCATCAAACGCCCTAACCCTCTTTCCCAGGCTGTGTGATTTTTATTGAGGTGTGATTTAATTTTACACCATAAATGGATCACACACTTGCTGGGGCAGATGTGGTGAAAGTTACACCAACTCACTGCATGCTATTCTATTATCTGAGCAATAGTCCATACCGGCCCCAATTTACCCACCCACCAATCATTTGTCAACATCATCATTCAGACCTTGTGTTAACCTTGTCCACTCCACTCCTGATTCTGAGTCCACTTCTCCTGACTTAAGGATTTCATTTCTTAAGTTGTTTTCATTAAATACTAGCTCTGCATTGCTCAGAAGTTGATATTGCTAGTTTTTATTATCATATCACGTCATCATTGTTGTGTGTCATCAATCATACTGTTGTTGTGGTAGTCTTGTCTGTCTTTCTAAAGTTATGATATAAGTACAACCCACTCTCTTTTAACCCCTTAATTAATCCTACAGTTGGAGTTCACAAAGGTGGGAGTGGCGCCTTGTGCCTTCCCTGTTAGTGTGCTAGCCTGCTACTACTACCACCCCCACCATAAGATAAGACGCCACATTGGAAAAACTCTGCCGCAGTCCTAGCGTGGTGGGACGCAGGCCGGCTAATGACAGCTAGTTGCAGCACTGATGGTGGGATATGCTGCCGGCCAGTTGGAAGAGCTCAGACCGCGGGCATGTTGGTAGCTGCCTGAGCCTCGTCCTCCTCCTCCTTAAGAGCCACTAGCCGCTAATATTCTGTGTGGATGGCCCCCAGCCTCTGCCACCACAACCCGGCTGCTAGCTCCTGGCATATAGGAGGATGTCCACCAGGAGTAGCTATAGCAAGAACTAAAAAGGAAAATGACAAATTATATACAGTGCTCTGTGCAAACAATTTTTTAACAAGTAGAGTGGCAGAGTAGAAGTACATTTCTGGTCCCCTAGGGCCACTTGAGTTTGATGTGGCTGATTATGAGTCACAGGACCATTTTTTACTACACATGCCTCACTGTAGTTGGCGAATGTTGAAAGGGTAAAATTTTAACTGCCATGAATCCGTTATGCAAGGCATGAAATATTAATCACTTACATATAAATGTGACACATGCCAAAAAGGGATTTTTCAATTGTTTTGGATGGCTGGGACAGAACCTTGGAAAGAATAAAGTACTGAAGTACTAGGAAGTGGCAGAGTGGGTGCTGGAAGGCAAAGGAAACACACCTTGTTTTAAGTTAGCAGTGCATTGACAACTTTGTAAATGCTGCATTAGCTGAAGCAGCTGCACCTTGCACAGACACCAACACTGTTGTACTGCATAACTGAACCACGCTGCACTTGTGTCATGGGGAGGGAGATATGATGATGGGTGGGAGGATACATATCTGCTTTGCTTAACAACTACAGTGAGTTAAGGGAGCAAACAGAAAATTAAAATACCCCTACTTTGAACCAAAGCTTTAATAACCAAGCAAATGAAGCAAAATAGGTGAACAGACATGTCCCTCTCCAGAAGAGCTCCCTTATTTCCTGATCGAAGCAATTAACCATTCATATTTTCATTGTTCTATTCATTTTGATGCCCACCATTTAAACTTTACACACTCTCTTATCCAGTCTTTCACCATTCCAGTCCGACTATCCATATATCCACCTGTCCAACCAGACACTCACCTATCCAGTATCCACCCTTTCAACCATCCATACACCCATCCATGCATTTACCCACTGATTGTTCGTTACCATCTATCCATCCTTTAACCCACCCGAGCATCCTTTTACACATCCACCCTTCACCCACCGTGGCATCCTTTCACCTGTATACCCTTTCATCCCTCCTTTCACCTACCCATGCATCTCCTATCACCTGCCAACACATCCTTTCCCCACCCACACATCGTTTCAGTCATATACCATTTCACCTATCCTTTCTGTCATCCTCAAGTCCTTCATTTCCTTTTCCATCAACCCATCATTTGTAGCGTCAGTTCATTATGATGTTTTGTCTGCTAAGTTGGCGATAGAAGAGGTTATTAATAACTAAACCCCCACTGTAGCATCTAAAGCAGGGGGTTCACAAACAACACCCTTGTAGTGAGTATACTAATAACTGTCAATAAGCCAGCAAAATGACTTACCGGTTCCCATCCCTGCTCCCGCCAGTTCTCCCCATCTAACTGCTGCCACGTCTGCCACAGTGGTACTGCCACTGGCCCCTGCACTGGTGGTTGACGCAGTTGGATAAAACGTTACACATTTTGGATGCCAGATATAACTCCCCTTATTTTTTTTAAACTCATTCAACTAAATATCACTGCAATAGATTGTTACAGTTCTATCTTCTTCTATCATCACTATAGTTCTATCTATTTCTGTCATTCAATTTAGTAATTTAGGAATTTTGTCGGCTAACTATGTTAGAAAAGCTATGCAGTCAAATCAACCGCAAACATTTCGTAATGCAGTGCAATGAGAGGGCAGAATATTTTGGTCAATCCAGGAGGACCTATGGTGAGGTCTTAGCTGGCAATTGCAATCGGAATGAGCAAGGAAAAAAACATTCACAAACATGCGTAGAAAAGCTGACTTGGGCATGCAATCTTGTCAGTAGAGTGCCTGTCCTAAAATGTTGTCCTCTTAGTATTACAGTACCAGTCTGCAAGATATATAATGGATGGGAAGAGAAAGCTAAGCTCAAAACAAAGCAGAAGAAAGCTACAAACTAGGACAGACATGAGGAAGTCGGGTACATAAATATGAAAAATAAAAAAATGCAGGAATAACAAGAATTTAACAGAACCTATATGAACAAAAATAAGTACAAAAAGTAGACAGGCACAGAAATATAAAAGAAAAATTATTCTAAATGAGGAGAGGTGAAAGTTACAAAAATAATAGGAATATAAAAGAAAGACTTACCTGGGACAGCAGATCCACAAGCTGCCGCACGCACTGGTGGTGGCACTGGCACCCTAGTCTCCTGAACCCGCTTTAGACTTTGCCCTCTTCTTTACCTTGGGTGCTGAGGTAAGAAATAAAGAAGATAAAAAATAGATTATTGGTACAGTTAATCTCCCCAAAAATATTTTGACACGCAAAGGCAAACACAGTAACATTATACTTTTCTAAATCAGATTGCCTATAGTACTATTAGAACATTGGAATGCTGGGGGCTCCATTGAAAACAATGGAGTGCTGCGGGCTTTTACTGGCCGGTAAAAGCCCGCGTCGCCAACATTCCAATGTTCGCTTTGTTCACAGCAGCAGCTGTGAACAAAGCCTCACGGAGCCCGAGGGGATTTTAATCCCCTCGGGCTCCGTGAACATTTTTTTTTTTTAATAGAACATTCTGCCCTGAGTGGCAGAATGTTCTAATAGCCTTAGAACCCGCCGTAGCGGGCTCTACCGGCTATTAAAGTCCCTCTCCCTTGTTAAATGCCCTCGCCTTCGGCTCGGGCATTTAACGCGGGGAGCGGGCCTTTAATAGCCGGTAGAGCCCGCTACGGCGGGTTCTAAGGCTATAATATCAACTCGGCATGAGTTGACCTACTAATTTGCTACACCTAAGCCCTACTCCAAATTTCCTAAACTATAATTGCACATATGTTCCACTTCTAATGCATTCATTTTGCAACAAATGATCTTTGCTTCTCAGCCATCTTTGATGGGTCAACTCAGTCTCCATTTTTTTCAATGCATAGATGCATATTATGATACTGCATATCACCGGGAGATTGCGATTGAGAGGGACTGCATAAGCTAAATAAAGAATGGCACAGAGAAGGGAATGCAAGCTCACTGGTATTGCTTACTACTACTACTACCACTATCTTATACTTGGTGATAGAAGGAGTCTCTGTTTGCATGGCTTCTTAAATAATCAGCCCAAACGCGTGCCAACGAGTACAATTAAGAAGCGCTGACTGAGCAAATGGCTACCTCAAACTGGATCACATAATATTTATTGTAACGTAAACTTAACTTACCATGAAAGTCAGCACTGCTATTAGAAAACAAATTAACATTATGGAACGCACACAGCAAAAAATAACTATTACTCACGAGCCCCGACAACTCAATGCCCAGCAGGCCAAGCAGGTCCTGCTCACAGTCCAGTATGTATGCCAAACAGTGTGTCAACTGCTGCTAGGTGCAGTGGAATCCAGTGTGCCGAAGCACACACCGGCGCACCCTCCCCCAAGCAGTCGACACTCCTGAGGGGCATGACCGCTCCCAGGTATGCTTCCTGCTGCTAACATGGAGGGGAGGTGGCTCTGTGCAAAGAACATAAGTACTGCCACGTCTGCCTCAGTGAAAATGGGTCGGGCTGCACCCTTTGGTGGTGCCTATGTCCGCAAGGCAAGGGGCTAACAGCCATGCCATTCCCTCTGCCACCCTGCTCTGCTATGGTGCTGGGTTGAAAATAGAAAGAGGAAGAAATAGATGGAAGGAAGGAAGATAGATAAAATAAAGAAGTAAAGGGAAAATAAAATAACAAAAGTATTCAAAAAAAGTCACGAAAAACACATTAAAAATTACAAACGTAAAATACACAAACACAAAGGCACACACTGATGAAACAAAGGAAAATGAGGGGTGGATAATTTGGCAAAGGGGGGATTGAAAAGAATAAGGGTAGATTAAAGTTAGGCCCACCACCATCCACAGAGAGACAGAGAAAACAAAATGGCCGTGCACATGCGAACCCCGTGGTGCTGTCTGTGTGATTTTATCAATGCATGAATGTGCATCACACACCTGAACATGAAAAACGCAGCGCAAATGGGCGTGTCAAGCAATTCCGCCCACTAGTGAAGTTCCGCTGAGCTCGCAGAGTTTTTAACTACTTTGTGATATTCCGCATAGTGGAACTCTGCGTGCTTCGCCCACCCTGAATTGAAAGAGGAAAGAGGAGCAAAGCAGGTGAAGAGAAATTAACAGAAAGTTATTAGATTTTTACCAATGGAGTTGTGAAAATTGTCAAAGTAGTGTTTTTAGTTTAATTACTGCAACAAAAACGCCAGTAGTGAAGGGGGATAAATTTGTGATTACTTCAGATTTTAATTTTGCGAGTCTCCTATTGTGATTCATTGCGAATCGAAATTAGGGACTTGCAAAATAATTGGGGACAGCAGACCACCATGTCTGTGACTGCTTTTCAATAAAGCAGGGTTTTTTTAAATGCCTTTCTTTAAAGGAAAATGGGCTGCATTTCACAACAAAAAATGAAAAGTTGTCTTTTTATTTTTTTAGAGTAGACATTGGTCCATGGGACAACTGTCTGCTCTGAAAAAATATTTTCACTACCATTCACAAAGGGGAAGGGATCCCATTGGGACCCCTTTCTGTTTGCGCATTGGTTAACACCAATTTAAAATTGGTGTTAACTGCAATTGTTTTGTGACCGCATTGATGGTCACAAAACAATCATACACCGCATTCAGATTTGGTATTAAAAAGGGACGCCGTGAAGAAGCCCCTTCCTCATACCGATTCGCAAAACCCAAATTGTGATTCAGTAACAAGTTACTGATTCTCAATTTGAACTTTGTACATCCCAGAAAGCTAGTCGCAAATGGGACGATTCTGCAAATTGGCCCGTTTGCAACTAGAAAAATGCCTTGTACATGTGGCCCTATGTGCATATGTCTTACTTTAATATTATGCACTAGTCCACTAAACATCTAACCATTTACCCCTAGCGTGTTTCTTGCAGTGGGAGCAACAAGCAGGTTAAGCACCAAATTCCATATAAAGTGTTGTTGCAAGGAAGAAAAAAAATCAGGTAATTCAATATTGTTTTGCATCACAAGGGATTGAATGAATCTAAAAGTGGTAATAAACCTAAGGGTGCTGCAACCAGCTTTTGCCCCAGTGGGTTGGAATGAGTGAATACACTGCTGCATACATCTCCACTCACTTTCTGCAGGAAACCACCCAACAATACCTAATCATAGCTGGCTTTACCTATTTACCTTTGTTTATATACTTCTAAGCTTCTATTATAGGTGTGCTGGAAAATTCCGACTTCTGTGCACACCTGTGTTTATACGGAGGTCGGAACTATAAGTCCTGCAGATTTTATTACACCTAATAATTGCTAAGGGAGATAAAGCTCACACCCCAATTTACATTTCAGCAGGCTAAACCTACCAGAAATTGACAGAGGAAAAAGGCCCTAGTAATAACCGGGACATGCATCCTTTGGTTTCTTGATTAGAGCCAATTTGTGGTAGGTGCTATTTATCATATTGTGAGAAAAGGCCTCTTTTGACATGGTTAGCCCCCACTTTTTGCCTGGTATGTGATTTAGCCTAAAGGTTGTTAATGTCCAGGGCCCCTGCTAACTAGGTTCCCTGGGTCAGATGTCTTTCTCTAAACTTCTTTGATGCATTGGCACAATTGACACCTTTAGCTGCCACTATAAGTCCCTAGTAAATGGTATTTAGGTCCCAGGGCATTGGGTACTAAGAGTGGACCCCTGAGTGCAGCAGCACTGATTGTGCCACCCTCTAGGGCCATGCATCCAGATGCACCCTACCCTACCATTGTAGGCTGAGTGCTCTGATGCAAGCCTAAAACACAAACACAACATTACACACTGCCTGTGTGCCCTATCCACTATACACTGCATGCACTATGGGTGAGACACCCCTCTAACAGGCCTTTCAGCCCTAAGGCAGGGTGCACTGTACTGTATTTGAAGGCATCGCTGCATGAGCAATATGCTCCCATTGTGTCCTTGGCAAACCTGGGACATAGTGAGTGAACAGAGCAGCTATTTTTAATCCATGTGGTGGACACTGGTCAATACGAGTTTCATAGCTATATGATGGACACTTTGAACCCTGGGTTGTTTGGTCTCAAACAACTCAGAATGATAAATCCAAACTGGTACCAGTCTTGGATTTATTACCAAATGTACCCAGGGGTCCCCTTTCAGGTGTCCCCTGCAAAAGCTAACTATCCTGGCCAAGTCCTATCCAGCCTGCCACCACCAGACTCAAATGTGCATCCCTGGCATGAGTAATCCTTCTCTCTCTGATTCAGAATACAGCCCTTCCTGGGTGGAGGTGGTAAAACCCCCTCCCTCGGGAATGTGCACTACCCTGTTGGCGAGCTTCAAAGGACTTACCGCCTTTGAAACTCAACCTCCAGGCTTGTTGCTTGCTGCCCCTGTTTCAAACCCCCACTTTTGGCAGGAGCAACAGTGGGAAAATCAAATAAAGAACAGGGGAAGTGGCCGTACTTAGCCTGCACCACCCATAAGGAGTTGCATGTGAGGTGGAGTCTCCATTTCATATTAGCCCATCTTTGATGGAAGGAAAATAGCCAGTCGGGTGTAGGAAAGTGACCTCTGCCTACAGGAAATGGTCACTTTGTGGGTATAGCCACCCTGAGGTAGGTGACCCATTGGTCACTACCAGGTTCCCCCTAAAGTGCCCACTAAATACAGTATTTAGTGGGCATCCCTAGACCAAGAAATCAGATTCTAAGGACCCAAAAAGACCTGCAACAAAGAAGACTCAAGGCACCAGAACTGAAGAGCTGCTGCACAAAGAAAAGGTGTCAAACCCTGCCTGCTGCACCCAGGCCTCAACAATCACTGCTGAGGGTTTGCTTGGACACTGGACGGACTCTAAACACTCCAGAGGACCTACATTCTTCAAAACTCATCAACAATCTTCCTCTTTTAGTGAAGCCATCACTCTGCAACCACAAGAAACCAACATACCAGTGAGGTCCACTTTACTGACCAGCTGCTGACTTTAGAACTGGACACTTCACCTGGACCAAACTTCACACCACAGACCGTGAGGAGAAACCTTGCCAGTGTTCCACGATTGGCCGCACTGCACCCTCTATTGGCCGAACTGTACTATTGCCCTGGGTAGTGGTCACTTCACGTCAGACACCCAGAAAGACAGTCCACTCCGGGATGTAAGAGGACCAGGAGGAAGCCCCAGTTGAGGGACTTGGGAAATCACCAGGACCTCCCACCAGAGTGCCCCTGCTAACCTGTAAGCGACCTACAACCCGACCTTCCTCCTGCATCTGAGGGCCCCTTTGCACACAGCTTCTGCCTGACGAATGTGCTCTGCACCCAGCCGCCCTGTGCCCTGCACAGAGGATCCAGCTGTGCTCTAAGGGTCCCCCACCCCTTGTGACCTCGACACTCCAAGGGGACCCCCCAGGATTCACCTTTTAACTTGTGAAAACCTGTGCAGTGTTTTTCCAAGTGGTCCCCCGCAGTGGCCCTGCACCAGCTTCGGAGAACTTTTCCCACTGCTCCAGGTGGCACAGTGTGCCCACCGACAGCCTCGACCACCTGCAAAAGAAGAACTTAGTAAACCTACTGTCTGACTTTATATGCATTTTTAGAGGTTATCCTCCATTGATTCCTATGGTGCGTAATTACGCACAAAAAAGAAAATTTTTATAAAAATTAAAAAATGTATAACTTAAAAAGTGCTTACCGATTTTGATGGTCTTGGTCTTAAAAAATGTATACTGAAGTGTTTTTATAAATTGGTCTTAAGTTATTCTTTTGAATGTGTGTCTTGCTTTATTGATACTGTGGCCCTCATTATGACCCTGGCGGTCAGTGATAAAGTGGCTGTAATACCGCCAACAGGCTGGCGGTAACTACAGCCAAATTATGACCATGGCGGTGATAACTCCCATAGACAGCCAATGTACCACACCAACCGCCAGGGTGGAAACAACACTCACCCCGGCAGTAGCCGGCAACAGCCAGGCAGAAGACAAAGTACCGCCCACCATACTGTGACACAGTAGACCGCCACCTTTTCCGGGGCAGTACCAACACCATCAAAAGCCTGGCGGAAACACATCAATGAAGAGAACTGACTCACCATCGGAGACACAGGGAAGAAGAACGCCACCATGGAACCTGAACTGCAAGTTTTCCCGTTGATCTTCTACATTATGCTCCACCTGGACGACGACAGAGAGTACACCTGTTTAGCACACAAGGGAGGGAGGGAGGGAAGAAAACGAGAGTGACACACACATGCACAACACACACCCGACACACACCATGCACATGTCCAGCTGCACACGAAAAACAGTTTGCACCCGATCCACGGCAGAATAATGCAAGGACAACAGGAATGCACCAAAGTGAATGTATTAATATCAACAGCTAATAAATTATCGAATTGTCCATGAAACAGATATGTACACATGAACACAAAGGGACACTGCCGAGTCCAATGTTCAAAGGGCCCACATGGCCACAGGACACAGTCTAAGGCCCAAATCGAATATTGACTTCATCTGGATGGAACTCTGCAGGGGCATCAGTTTGAAAGTAGGCAGGCACCTCAGGGGGATGGGGGGGGGCATTATGCCAGAATCGGGAACAAGCCCACTGGTTCTGGAGGGGGCTCCATGCCCATTGCTCTGTCCTGGGAAGTGCAAGGCCACAGTCTCTCGAGTGGGTGACTTTCCTACTGGTTCTGGCTGGGGCAACATGCCCATTGCTCTGTCCTGGGGTGTGCAAGGCCACAGTCTCTGGAGTGGGTGACTTTCCCACTGGTTCTGGATAGGGCAACATGCCCATTGCTCTGTCCTGGGGTGTGCAAGGCCATAGTCTCTGGAGTGGGTGACTTGCTCACTGGTTCTGGAGGGGGCTCTATGCCCATTGCTCTGTCCTGGGGAGTGCAAGGCCACAGTCTCTAAGGTGGGTGACTTGCCCACTGGCTCTGGAGTGGGCCCCACGTACAGCAGCCCCTGGAGGGTGGCCTACATGGCGTCCGCTGGTGTGATGGCTGCAGTGTGGTGTCAGATACTTGGCAGCATCTGGAGGTGGAAATGGCTGCAGTGTGGTGGCAGATCGAGATGCCTCCTGGGCAGCCTCTGGAGGTGGTGATGGCTGTACTTCCTCAACTGGGGGTGGAGGCTCCGTGACCGCCGGTGGTGGTGGAGGTGTCACCCTGACAGCTGGATTAGAGGGCTTTGTCCTCTCCATGACATGGTGTGTGGATTCCTTACCCTTCCTGATAGGAGTTGATGGCTTCTTCCCCTTCTTGCCTGGAGGTGCAGACTCCTTCCCCTTCTTGCCTGTATGTGTGGTATCCTTCCCAGCACGAGTAGGTGGTGCCACCACTGTTCCCGTGGACTGTTTGGCTGAGGTGATGGGCAGGGTCTTAGGGACCATGCTCTTATGGGTAGGACGGAGGGCGAGGGGGAGAGAAGAGGTCAAGTTGGGCAAGGAAAACTTAGGGATGGAGGCGCGGGAGGAGGGATGGGGAGTGAGAGGAGTGGAGGTTGAGGGAGTGTTTGTAGGAGGTGTTTGTCTGCTGGATTTAGGTGGAGGTGCATGGGCAGTGTACTGATGTGAGGTGAGTGGCTGTTGGGTGTGTGAGTGCTTGCGTTTGTGTCCTTTAGGAGGGGGGACAGGGTGGGAGAGGACAGAGGGGACGTGTGCATGGATATTGTGGAGGTGTATGCTAGTGAGGTGTGTGTGCTGCTTGGTGTGGTGATGCTGGTGGTGGATGTTGATGTAGTACATGCAGGTGTGAGTGTGGACGTGACTGGGAGGGAGGTGGAGGAGGAGGGGGAGACAGTGGAGGCAGTGGATGCTGTAGTGTCTGCAACTGTATGGTGTTTGCGTGAGTGCTTGTGGGAGGAAGTGTGGTGCTTGTGTTTGCCTGTGCCACTCTTGGGTCTTGTCTTGTGTGCATGCTCGTCTGTATGTGTGCCTGGGATGGATTGGGGTTGAGGAGAATGGTACTGGGAAGTGGTAGTTGGAGAGGGGAAGGTAGAAACAGGGACAATGACTGCCATCAGAGAGGATGCCAGAGCCTGAATCGATCTCTGTTGGGCAGTCAATCCACCGTAACTGCCCTCCAGGAATCCATTGCTGCATCTGGGATGCCAGCCCCTGGATGGTATTCACAATAGTTGATTGCCCTACAGAGATGGAACTCAGGAGGTCAATAGCCTCCTCACTCAGGGCAGTAGGGCTGACTGGAACAGGGCCTGAGGTGCCTAGGACGAAGGAGATGCCGACCTTCCTGGTTGAGTGAGCACAGGCAACTCGCTGAGGGACTACTGGGAAGGCGGTGCTGGTACGGGGGTGGCAGCTGTTCCTGCAGCTGGGGTGATCATAGAGGTGTCCGCCATCACTAGAGAGCTTCCATCGGAAGAGGTATCTGAGTCTGTGTTGTCAACTCCTGTCTCCTCTGTGATGCTCCCCTCGCCCTCTGTCTCACTGGTTCCCTCGGCGTTAGTGGACTCTGCCTCCTGGGTCCTGTGGGATGCAGCTCCCTCTGTCACCGGTGCCCCTGCTCCCCTGCCAGATGATGCTAATGCACACAAGGACAGGATGACAGAACAAAAAAGGGGGAGAAGAGACAAAGGAAACACTGGTTTAGTGACTGTACCTACACCACAGTTGGCATACACAGCACAGTCACATACAGGGAACAGGCTTAAGCACTATGCATTGCACTACCAGTGATATGGCAAGATGCTAAGGCAAGATGAGGGCCACACACCGCCAACTGCACCCTTCCTGGGACCCACAATGCCCTGCCTGAAATGGGCTGCTAACAAGCTAGGTTATCTGTATTTGATATACACCCATTACCCTAGAGTTGACCTATGCTGCAATGTCTAGCCTGGCCTCATGGACACCCACTAACTCACATCCACCACCCGGATCCCACCCCACCTGCCAAGATTTGTAATGATACCCACTGTACTCACCCCCTTGTGGCTTCTGTGATTCCCTCAAGCGCCCATCCAGCTCAAGGTAGGCCACCGCCAGTATGCGGGCCATCAGTGGGATCAGGTTCCGACGGGCACCCCTTCCTCGTTGGGGGGCCATCCCCAGCTGCGCCTCTGCAGTCTTCTGTGCCCAGCAGCTCAGGTCCACCCACCATTTCAGTGGGTGCTCCACCTGCCATAGACCCCCAGGGTCCGCTGGTCCTTGGCGATATCACACCATATCCCTTCTTTTGATGGGCGCTGACCTGCAGAGGCAATACAGACAGGAGCACACCATCAAACAAACAGTCCTGCATGTCACAGAAATGGCCCACCATACCCGTTTTCATCACCATTGGCACACACATCGCTGGGGCCCTTTCCCCGGTCACATGGGCCATGGTAGGTTCCAGACATTGGTCACAGCAGCACACGCATTGTAGGTGTTCCCCTGTTGAAGGTCAGGAAACAAGTGAGGAATCAGATAGAAAATGGCAGTCACGTCCGCGGCGGTGTATACAGTCACCACTGGCGCAGATCCTCATTGGCCACTGTTCTCCATAGAGCCCCATATTATCCAATGGGGAATGCACGGCAGTGCAAGACCGCCTTCTGCCACAAAACCCAATGTCGGTGGAATTACCTCTCTTCCGCCTGTCCCTACATACAGGACAGGCGGTCGCCATTTCAGAGGGGGAAACAGGCATATCGACATTAACTGCGTCACAGATTAGATTGCACATACCTCGCCATTTACACTGTCCCATTACATAAGTGCACCAAGTATACTGCAGTTGTGGTTCCATTGTTCCAACTGTGACAGCCTACTCAGTCCCTTAGATACCTACTTCTGCGGAAGAGTAGGAGGTGGAGACATACCCCATGTACAGACCCCTGGTGGACTTAGCTACACTGGAGAACAGGCACCTTATCCTCACCTATAGAATGGACAAGGCCACAGTCACAGAGCTGTGTGCCCAGTTGGAGCCAGACCTGATCTCATCTATCCGTCATCCAGCTGGGATCCCCCCTCTTGAGCAAGTGCTATCAGTGCTTCATTTCTTGGCAACTGGTTACTTCCAAGTGACAGTGGGCTTGGCAGCAGGAATGTTGCAGCCAATGTTCTCAATCATGCCGGCAAGAGTGTTGTCTGCCCTGGTAAAACACATGTGCAGCTACATTTCTTTCCCCCAGGTGGAAAAGTTGGCCACAGTGAAGGACGGATTCTATGCAATGGAACAAATCCCCAATATTATTGGGGCGATTGATGGTACACATATTGCGTTTGTCTCCCCCCGCCAGAATGAAAAGGTGTTCAGGAATCGTAAGAGTTTCCACTCACTGAATGTGCAGATGGTGTGCCTGGCGGACCAGTATATCTCCCACGTCAATACTAAGTATCCTGGGTCGGTGCCTGATGCCTTTGTTCTGAGGAATAGCAGCATCCTAAATGTGATGGCCCAACTACAGAGGCACAGGGTGTGGCTAATAGGTGAGCCTTGGTCCCAATCCACTGTATGTTAGTGTATGCCTTCTGGAGTTAACCCGATAGGATTGTATGAGGCTAAATGTAATCCCTCAATACTTGCAGGTGACTCTGGCTCCCCAAACCTATCATGGCTGCTAACTCCTGTGAGGAATGTCAGGACAGGGTTGAGGAACGTTATAATGAGGCACATGGGCGAACCAGACGGATCATTGAGAGGACCTTCGGCCTTCTAAAGGCAAGATTCAGGTGCCTCCATCTGACAGGTGGTTCCTTGTGCTACTCACCCGAGAAGGTCTGCATGTTGCACGTTGCACAACCTGGCCCTCAGATGCCATGTACCTTTTCTGCAGGAGGAGGAGACTGGCGATACCCCTGTTGCAGCAGTAGACCCCGATGACAGTGAGGATGAAGGAGCTGAGGATGATGACAACAGAACATCAGTTATCCTTCAGTACTTTCAATGACACACAGGTGAGACAGTGCAACTGCACATTTCTATGACTATTGGTGTATTCTGTGTGGGTGTCGCATAATGGCATTAAATTCCTTTTTATCTCAACTTACTGTCACCTATGGTTTTTCATTTTACAGATGTTGGTGGTATAACAACTGTGTACTGATGTGCTGACTACAGCCAGCTACAGGTCATTATTTATATGCTCTCACCGTGTACAGTTCATTTGCACTAGATGTGACTGTTTCCATAAATACACATTTTCAATACATAAAATGCTAGTGGTCGAGTTGTGTTTAAAGGTGTTTATTGTAGTGCTAATAAATAGAGGGAAAAGTGCAATGGAATGGGGTGATGATAGAGGAAAGTCCATGGTATTGTTCCAGTCTGTTTGTAGCACAGGTGCAGGTGTCCAAGGGGCCATAGGAAGGGGAGCAATGGCAGCTCAAAGTGGACAAGGTGACAGGGTGGGACACAAGAGGACAATCAGTCTCATTTCCTGGCGGGGGTCTTGGCAAGTGTCTCTGACTTCTGTCTGGCTCGCAGGGAACGTTTGCAGGGTGGTTCATGTTCTGCAGGGGGAGGGGTGCTGGTGGCCGGTGGGTCCTGTGGCGGGGCCTCCTGCCCACTAGCTGCAGCGGAAGTGGAGGGATGGTCAAAGGACTGGCTAGTGTGCTGTTGCCTCCCTCATGATGTTGGCATTGTCTGCCAGCACCCTTGCTATGGAGATCAGGGTGGTGTTAATGGCCTGCAAGTCCTCCCTGATGCTGTCTTTCTTGCAGCCGCCTGTTCTCCTGCACGTTGTCAAGGATCTGGTCCATTGTGTCCTGGGAATGCTGGTAGGTTCCCAGGATCTCAGAGATTGCCTCCTGGAGAGTCGATTCCCTGGTCCTGTCCTCCCCCTGGCGCACAGCAGTCCTCCCAGTGTCCCTATTGGCCCGCGCCTCTTTCCCCTGAATGGTGTGCCCACAAGCCACTGACCCCAGGTCCTTGATTGTCTTGGGTATGAAGTGTGGCCTGGGGTCCCTGTACAGGTGGGCACACTGCTGATTGACTTGTCCTGGAGACAGAGGTGTGGGTACGCTGGGTGGGTGCTGTGGTGTTGGATACTGAAGGGGGAGGCTCTGTGATGGACTGTGGGTGGGCTTGGGTGACCGGCTGTCCAGTGGACCCTGATGGGCAGGGTAGGTCATCCAGATCCAGAAGTCTAGAGTTACTATCATCACTGGGGGCATCTTCTGTTGGGGGACTGGATAGTCGTGGCACCTCCTGTCCGCTGACATTGGCTGGGGTACCTGTGGGTATGTAAGTGATGTATTATGCTTCATGTGTGTGACATATTGTATATCCCTGGCTTCCCCACTATCGTTGGTGTTGCCCTGCCACCTTTTGCTTGTGTATAGTGATGTATTGTGGGATTGTTAGTTTCCCTATGCTGTACATGCTTTTGTGGTGGGTGTCCATGCAGGGCTGGGAGGGCTGCCCATGCATTAGTATAGCACGCAGGGCTTGGCATTGGGGTTAGTCATCTGCGTTGGTGCAATATGTGGGATGGATTGGAGAGATGGGAGTGAGGGTGAGGGTGTGAGATGGCATGCAGGTATGGGAGGTGATAAGTGTTAAATGTTGTCTTACCAGTGTCCAGTCCTCTGGCTACTCCAGTGAGTTCCTCAGGATGCAGTATTGCCAAGACCTGCTCCTCCCATGCTGTGCGCTGTAGGGGAGGAGGTGGGGGTCCACCGCCAGTCCTCTGTATGGTGAGCTGGTGCCTTGCTGCTATGGAACGTACCTTCCCCCCGTAGGTTGTTCCACCTCTTCCTGATGTCATCCCATGTTCACGGCATTCACCCTGTCCACGATTCTCCGCCATAGCTCCATCTTCCTTTCAAAGAATATCTGCTGTACCTGTGCTCCAAACAGCTGTGGCTCTACCTTGACAATTTCCTCCACCATGACCCTTAAATCCTCATCAGTGAAACACGGGTGCCTTTGTGGGGACATCGGTGTTGTGTGGTGTGTGTTGGTGAGAGTGTGTTGCGTAATGTGGTGGGGTGTGTGATGTGTGGTGCTTGAGGGATGTATGGGTGTAAGTGGTGTGTGTCTAGTTGTCACAGTGGTCTTGGTGTCAGTCTTGTGGCAATAATTTGTATTCGTAAAGGGTGGTGGGTAATGTGTGTATGTTTTATAGTGCTGTGGGTGTAGTGTGCATATGAGAGGCAGGTGTGTGTTTTTCGTATTGGCCAATGCAGTGTTGTTTTGCATGTGGGTGTCCATTCTGAGCGCGGCGGTATGTACCGCCGTTAAATGTCCGCCGTGGTGATTCATTGGTCATAATGTGATGGGCGTTGTTTTGTTGGCGTAACGGTATTGGTGTTGGGACTGCTCCTTTTCCACTGACCTTTGGGCTGGCGGATTTGTGTATGTGGCTGTATTCTGTCGGATTGCTGTGAGTGTGTCATAATATGTCGAAAGGATAGTCACCACCGCAGCGGTATGTTGGCGGCTGTCACCGTGGCAGTAAGCGGCATTTACCGCCAATGTCATAATGAGGGGCCTGTGAGTACAACAAATGCTTTGCACGTCTCCAAGATTAGCCTAAATGCTTGACCAAGCTACCATAAAAAATAGAGCATTAGGTGGTCTAGTTTTTACCACTGTAAACCAGCTTGTGGTTGCTTGCACCCCCTGCCCAGTGTGCCTAGATTTGCACACTACATAGAGGGCCTTCCTCCTACTCATATCTGATAAATTCCAAATCACATGATGTTGGATTTTATTGGGTGTGATAAATATTGAACACCCTGACAGGACACTTGCAATCAAGGTCTTAGTGTCTAGTCTAGTTCCTATGATAGTGTGATCAGTGTAGGGCCAGTGAGGTGAAAACCTTCCAATTTCTTTTTATATGTGCTCTGAAATGGGGCACACAGGATATTGGTCTTACTCTTGTTGCAGAAGGTCTGAAGCTAAATCAATCCAGATTTTGGAAACTCCTTGTGAAAATTAACTCTGTAAATCGTTATTAGGGATAGAATTTACATGTAATAATCCTTTTCAAAACATGGTGTGTTCACTCTGCCTAAATGTATATCTACATTTATTAACCCACACACTGTTCTAGGTAAGATAGTCAAAGACATTGTAAACCATAAGGTGCTGAGAGCACAGCATAAACAATGCCAAACAATATATTTGGATGTAAAAGAATATTTTATTTATTTAAAACCTGCAACTGAAACATTCATGTTAAAAACTCTGCTCGATCCAACTCTAGTTACATTTTTCCTGCTATGTGCACCTTGTTAAAATTGACACTTGTAATTAATGAAATTCACATGAACAATTTCAGATTTGATTATAGGTTATCCTTTTAAACAGCTCAATTTATCCATCAATGTCACTTGTCACATTTTAGTGATTACAATAGATTAATTTAGAACAGTAACTTTTCTTCTGTTTGACTGTGGTAGTTCCTGTAGTAGAATGTATAGACTGGTATCTCTTTTGACTTCCTGCTTTTTCTGTAATATACCCGTAATGCACCATTCTTTCAATCACACTTCAATTCAACTGACACTTCCCATGCAAACAACAAAAAGACTAATTTACCTCATGAGTGAGGCTTGGTGGCCATGATGGTGGACGCTCACTGTTAGAGCTCTGCATCATAGACCACCATTATTGCAGTTCATTCACAGATTGGGCTCGGCCACCAACTTGTGACCACCTTGTTGCCTCTGTGAAACTCCAGGGCAACGACAGCTACTGTGGCAGTAACCTGGAAATTTGAGATGCACCGATTTCCAGGCCTCCTAATGCCTCGAGACCCATGGGGCCTGCATCGCGGCCAGGTGCCGGTTCAGCGTGCCACGGTGGAAAGGTGACTGTGGCACACCTGCTCTACCCCTGCACCTGGGCCACCGCCGGGGACCTCTGAGACGTGGGGGTTTTGGACAGGAGTGCCCATGAGCTCAGTGACACATAGAGCTGCACACAACTTAGTTCGAGGCTCTGGTGCAGCGGCGACACTCCCACTTGACTTGCGGGGTATGGTAGGATTGGACTGGACAGCAACGGGCTCTGAACTCGGAATCACCCAAGCTACAACATTTTCTGTAGGGGTTTTCCAGACCCTTGACAGGGCGGCAGCTGCACCAGTTGGGCCGCTCCACCCGTTGAGTCCTTTACACAGGTGCAGGGCCCAAACGTTCAACCCCCACCTGCACTGGGGAGCCCCGTGAAATGGCATCAGCAGGAGTGGACTCGATGAGTGTCAAAGAGGCTCTTCTTATCCACGTCTCTCTTCCCTGCCCACCTGTGAAAGGAGGGGATACTGCCCCACCCCACCCCATCCCCCGGGCAGCGGACTGCTTTCTGTCTTGAACCTCCAGAGTGGGGATGGGTGGGTCAACTCTGCCTCCTGCATACCAGCCGGCAAAACAGTTGGGCCCAATGGCTGGTGCCCCAGCATTGGGACACCACTGGAACGGCATAGATGTGCTCTGGCGCATAGTAGACATACTGGCTGGGGTCTCTATATCTCGCTGGCAGCGGGGTAGGGCATCCACCAATGCACTCTCCTGGCAGATGCTACCCCTCAGCTTGCGGGGGTGACTGACCACTCCCCACTACACTGGTCTGACTCACCTGGACCCTCACTTTAGGATACAGAGCAACTCACCCTCCAGGGAGCCCCACCCAAAACCCCCTGCTCCTCCTGTACCTACAGTCATGCTCCAATGTGTCTCTGCTGCCAGCACTGTCAGCCATCCCACCAACTGAGATCCCTTACACCCAGCCCTTGAGGGCCTCCTGTCACCCTTCGGATCCCACTGCGGATAAGCTGGAAACTGTCCTAGCAGCCATAGAGGGCTCCCAAGTCTCTGTGTCACCAAACTTGGGCTCCCTTGTGGCTGAACTGGGATTTCTCTGTGAGGACCATTGAAAACTGACAGACAGAGTGGCAGATGGGGAGGAGGTGCTTGTTAGACCTGACAGCCTTAGCGTGGTCACTCCTAACTATTTGCCTGCCTCCCTCCACTTTTTGGACACTGTTTGTGCTGGTTTTAAGACTGTGCACTTTACCACTGCTAACCAGTGCTAAAGTGCATATGCTCTCTCCCTTTAAACATGGTAACATAGGATCATACCCAATTGGACTATTTAATTTACTTATAAGTCCCTAGTAGAGTGCACTATGTGTGCCCAGGGCCTGTAATTAAATGCTACTAGTGGGCCAGCAGCACTGATTGTGCCACCCACTTAAGTAGCCCCTTAACCTTGTCTCAGGCCTGCCATTGCAAGGCCTGTTTGTGCAGTTTCACTGCCAATTCGACTTGGCATTTAAAAGTACTTGCAAAGCCTAAAACTACCCCTTTTCTATATATGAGACATCCCTAAAGTATGCCGTAGGTAACCTAGAGGGCAGGGTGCTGTGTAGGCAAAAGGCAGGACATGTACCTATATAGTTTACATGTCCTGGTAGTGTAAAACCCCTAAATTAGTTTTTCCACTGTTATGAGGCCTGCTCCCTTCATAGGCTAACATTGGGGCTGCCCTCATACATTGGTTGAGTGGCAACTGCTGATCTGAAAGGAGTAGGAAGGTCATATTTAGTATGGACAGGGTGATATAAAATCCTGGTGAAGTTGGATTTAATATTACTATTTTAGAAATGTTACTTTTAGAAAGTGAGCATTTCTCTGCACTTAAATCTTTCTGTGCCTTACAATCCACATCTGGCTGGGTTTAGTTGACAATTCCTTGTGCATTCACTCAGACACACCTCAAACACAGGATACTCAGCCTCACTTGCATACACTTGCATATGAATGGGTCTTCCTGGGCTGGGAGGGTGGAGGGCCTGCTCTCACACAAAGGACTGCCACACCCTGGCAGACAGGATTGAAATGAAAGGGGACCTGGTACACTTCTAAGCCACTCTTTGAAGTCTCCCCCACTTCAAAGGCACATTTGGGTATTTAAACAGGGCCTCTGCCCCTACCAACTCAGACACTTCCTGGAGAAGAAACTTGTAACCAGAACCTGCATCCTGCCAAGAAGAACTGCCTGGCTGTCCAAAGGACTCACCTGACTTCTTTCTGTGAAGGACTGCTGTCTTGCTGTTGCTCTGCAGCCTTGCTGCTCTCTGACCTGAGGTGAAGAAGTGCTCTCCAAGGGCATGGATAGAGCTTGCGTGCTGTTCCCTGAAGTCTCACGACCAAAAAGACTTCATCCCTTCAAGAAGGACTTCTTGTGAGGCGAAAGTTGGCGCCCTCCCTGCCAGAAACGACGCACAGCCTACACTGTGGTGAAACTTTCACACATGTCGAACCGGTACGATGCAGCCTGACTTCGCAAGGAGAAGATCGACGCAGCGCCAGCATAGTGACTGGAAATTTGACGCACAGCCCACTGGATCGATGCATAGCCGAGCCAGAATGACGCAGCCTGACTTCCATAGAGGAATCGATGCAGCACCTGCAGTGTGGTAGAAAATTTGATGCAACGCCCACCGGATCGACGCAGCTCCTGTGACTTCGTCCTGCCAGCGCAGGAAATCCACACACTGTCCCCAGGGCATATGAAAACCCTGCAACCCGAAGGGGATCCATGACCAGGGCCAGAAATCGACGCACAGCCATCCCTGCGTGGAACCTAAATGACACATCGCCATGTGCGGCCGGAGAAATTAACGCACACCCCTTGGTTTCCACGCTTCTCCTCCTCTGCAGCACCTTGCGAAGATTTTTTACGCGAACCAGGTATCCAGGACCTGCAGAAATGTATCTGTATCTTAGAGGAGAAGGCAGACAACATGGAGGGCCACTCCCGTAGGTGCAATGTTAGAATCCTTGGAATGCCCGAGGGTATTGAGGGGCGGGACCCATTGTCGTTCCTAGGGGGCTGGTTCCGAACCTTTGTGGGCCCCTCTAACCTCATTCCTTTCTACTGCTTGGAGAGAGCCCACCCACACCACCCAGCAGCTCCCACTGGGGTCCCCACTGTGCCCTATACTAGCAAAGCTCTTACACTTCATTGACTGGGACAGTATTTTAGAAGTGGCTAGGGAGAAGGGACTGCTGAATCTTGAGGATAAGACTATTATCCTTAACCCGGACAACATCCTGGCAGTGCCGCGGCAAAGGGCATCTTTTTGGGGAGTAAAGAGGTGATTACTTCAACTGAACATTCAGTACTTTCTGTTGTTCCTTGCCCACCTAAAGATTTTGATGGAACCTCTCTCTTCTTCTTCGACCACGGGGAGGCCTGGTACTGGATGGACAAATACCATGCTGCCGCCCTGGCCCAACTGGCGGTGGCACCCCCCCTGCTCTCCACAACCTAGATGCAAAAGGGGAAACTGATCACGGCGGGGGCTCTCCCCAGCCACCCCAGCCACAAATGCTCCAGCCCTGGAGGAGATAGTTGCAGAGAGGCATGGAGCTCTCTCCATACGGCTGCATCCCTTGGCGATGCAGCAGGTACCGCAAATGGGGAAAGAGGGCCACATATCTTCACCACTGTTGAGGACTCTGATACTTCAGATGGCACCCAGCAGGGTGGGCGGGTCCGATGGTATGCAAGCAGTGTCCCTATTTGCAGATGAACTGTTGCCTTACCTTCAAGATGTGCATTCTAATATTACATCTATTAACACCACACTGCAGGCATTTGCTCATGTGACGGGCTTCCACATAAACTGGACCAAATTGAGTTTGTGTCTGCTCTCCCCAGATGCTCTCCTGTGGGATGTGTTGCTGCAGGGATCCACAATCAGCTGGTAGGGGCACCACCGTCCGGACCTTTGGGGTGCACCTCTACCATTCGACCATGGATCTCTTTGACGGGATCCTGGGAAGGACCCTGCCTTCCTTGAGGCCTCTGGTGCGATTCTGGAAACAGCTTCCATTAGCTGTAACAGGAAGAAAAGCCCTGTTGAAAATGGCCATCCTACCCCAGCTCCTGAATTATTTCTCTCATCTTCACCCTTGCACCTCCCCAATCCTTCTTCCAGGAACTGGAAATGCTTCTAAGGGAACTCCTATTTGCTGACAAGTGTCACTGCGCCTCATTGGCCAACCTACAGATACGGACGGGTATGGGCCAACTGGGTGCAACTCCATTCGAGGTCTACTACCTGGCAGCTCAGCTACAATGGTTGTCTTGCTGGCTAGCAGGGTGGACTGGGTGAGATAGGTCAAGGGACCTTCACCTGACACCTACTGTACTTAGAGGTTTTCTACTGCCAGGGCGATGACCCTTATCCCCATGGGCTCTACAGATAAGGAGAGCCCGGAAATGTATGACCGGAGTACATTATCTCACATCATGCTCCACTGTATGACCCAGCACTCATTCTGCAGGCCCTACCATGCCCCCTGCACTGTCCAAACAGCCAGTCTGTGCCACATGGTCTAGTCAAGTCCCTCCTTCTCCTCTTACTGGCCTACCGTACATGTGACTCTCTGCAAAGTTACAGAACTTCTGGATATATACACATGGGAAACCTGTGCCCTGGGTATTTTCAAACATCGAAAACGCCACTGGGTGCGCACTCACTTTGGCAACCTGCCTCTTCTGTGCGCGAAGAGAGTCTTGACTATGCACTATGCATCACCGCTGCCCGTAGCGGCATGGCACGAGACAGTGTGCAAATGGGGGAAGGCTGAAGGGGAAGCTCTATGAAATGAAGAGGCTCATTGGTTACACATGATCGCCATTTCTGACTCATGGGACACAATACTCGAGCCATTCTGCTGGTTCACGCTACCCGGGGGCTCATCCCCCATCCTCAACCCCGAGTGCTGTGTGGCAGCAGCCGCTGCTTCCAGTTTTGCGCCACTGGGGGCATTTATTCAACTCCTGTAGCCTGCTGTATGGGACGCTTTGCCTTAGAGGGGGGTGGGGCCGGAGGATCACAGGCCCCGGAGTGCTGTGTGGCAGGAGCCGCTGCTTCCAGTTTGGTGCCACCGGGCGCATTTATTCAGCTCCTGTACCCTGCTATGCGGGGTGTGTTGGCTTTGTGGTGGGGGGGCCCGAGCACCACAGGCCCTAGAGTGCTGTGTGGCAGGAGCCACTCCTTCCAGTTTGGCACCACCAGGTGCATTAATTCAACTCCCGTAGCCAGCTGCCTGGGACGTGGGCTGCCAAAGCCCAGGCCAAGGGCTGGCCCATCCTATGCCCTTCAGCTCCAATTATATAGTTGAGGCTGTTGTCTCCTGCATGGAATATTTGATTTGGAAGATACGTTTGGCCCTGTCTTACTCTCCTTCATGGGGAAGAGAAAAGCACACTCCAGCCCCCTGGATAATTGGAAAGGGGAAAGGGTAGTGCAGCATGCTGCGGGGAACTACGTCATCGAAGAAATTGATAGCCTCATAGGTGAGGTTGAGACTGTATTGGGAAAAGGGAAGAAGTTGCCAACTGAGTGAAATGGCTGTAAAATCATGGACTTAAAAAAAAAAAAAGTCATAGACCAAATAAAGTGCTGGTGTCTAGCATGGCAGAAAACTTACCCCCTAAAGATTCCCATGGTATTGTTTCCCCAACCGACCATGACTGAGCAATGACCCTCGTGAGACTCTTGAACCAGTTGTTGAACAAGAATCCATTTCTTTCAATGTGCAGTGCTCACACCGCTATAGCCCACTTATTATCGATTCTAGTGGCTTGAGGACTTGTGGAAAAAATACTGAAAGCTCAAATATGGTTGCTGCTATTTGAACAGTGAGTGTGGATGACGAAATTAAGCAGTTAAGAGATCATATTTATAAAATGCAGGGGTAAATTACCGCCCTGCAATTTCAAGTGTCACAATTAGAAGATACCATGGGGAAGTTGACTGCGCCCATAACTTCAGCAAGTAAGAGCCAGCATGATCATGTATATATGGGATCTAGATTGAATGAGGGTTCCCAGCCTTTTAAAGCACTTGACACCCTGATGAGGACAGAAGAAGAGGATGTACCTTGCCCTTTTAAGGAAGTGAATCGACCGGTTGATGAAAAAACGATTACTTCTCTGGGAGGAATATCTCTAGGAATGCTAGTGGTGACCATAGGTTGTTCCTAAATCAGGATTGTTATACTAATGACCCACTACGTACCATGTGGCCTATATATTGGTGGTGATTATGGGTGTGCTGTGCATTACCGTGGTCCCCAAGGCGTGAGAAGCAAATCAGCTATTGCTGTAAGTCACAAGGTTAATCACAGATTTGCTGGGCGGGCCCAAGGTAATCGTCTATCTGATCCCATTACTAAAAGGATGTATATGATCAATGTCCCCAAGTTGTCAAGGGGTGCAATTGAAGGCCATGAGTCCCTTAAAAATAAGGTAATCCATTGGAAAAGGAATTATAGACAATGCTACTCGGTGATCAAGGCAGATATTGTTAAGGTAAAGCCATGCGGTGTACCTAATTCACAGTTTGATTACATTTCTATTGATATAACTAAGGAGGAGCTTGCTGAAGACCTTGTTAATTTAGAGCTGCGATCTTGTCCACCTGGTTGTTCGCAAATCTAATTTAAAAAAAACCTCCTGTTATGAAGTGGTCTAAATTGCATAGTAAATCTCACCCCCAGGTGATTAATTCTAACAACACAGATTACCCTCAGGCAGCAAGGGGGGGGGGGGCAATAATACTCTTAGTGAGGTTGATTGACTCATGATGGGAACCCATGGAAAATAAATTGGGCAGAAGGTTAATCTGGGGTTTCTTGGTTGTGATAAGGGCTTGCTGAAGTTGGCCTCCAAATTGGATATTGGGTTTTTTAACCCCTCCTTCATGTGGGCATAGACTGATGGAACATTGACCAGGGTAGCAGGAACGTTTGGCCCGAGTAGTAGGATAAACTATAATTTCCTGCCAGTAAAATGTGTTTATTTTTACAAATTTGTGTTGGATATCTTTATTGAGTGTGTGTCTTGCTTACTGACACGTTCCTCTAATAAGCCTAAATGCTCACCCACACTACCACAAAAGTGAGTTTTTAGGGTTACTATTTTAACATCTGCCAGCCAATAAGGGTCGCCCTGGATTATATGCATAGTGCCCCCTTACACTGGTACATTACATAAATAACCAGCTTCCTACAGGAAGACGTCCAAAGATTATGTCCCAGTCATTACAAGGTTGTCCCTCTTGGAGTCAAGACACCCCAAGAGAAAGGTCTTCATTTGGCACCACCAATGCTCCTGATGCACCCCAGTTTGAACTGCTGACACCAACCACACCACCGCAAGAGCAGGTGGGGCCAACCAACATTGCATGGCTGGACTTTAATATAATCAGCATGCAGTTGAAGGATCTGGACTCCATGAACACTCATGTTCATGCCCAGAATCCTCTGGTTAAATCACAGGTGCAAGCAGTGATGTCCGGGAGTTGCCAGCTGCAACTGTCCACTTCTGTCCTGCAGAATGCCTCTAGAGACCAAGAGACTCTGTGGTTTCTAGTTTTTTATTTATTCCCCCAGGTTGGACTTGTTTGTTTATTTTGTTTGGATTTTTGGAGGGATGTAGTGTCCTGCGGACACAGCTGTTTCCAGCCACTGTCCGAGGGCTGGCCTTTACTCCCACCAAGCACCCATCCAACACAAGCGTCACTGGTCAGGTGACCCTGCCAACAAAATGGCCGGAGTGCATGTGGCCAATTCTCTACCCAACCTACTAATGTCTGTAGTCATTCATTCCACCACTGTTTTTCTTTCTGTTTGCCAGAATTGCTCCACAACGACAAATCTATCAATTCCTTTGTTTCCCACATGCCATAAGACTGGACTCTGTCATTCATGAAGGGCCAGAGATTCGGCCTCGTAAGTACACTGAAGATTGGAACAAGGCGGTCTGGCTTTTAATTAAGGCATCCCGATATGAACATTCTGTGTCACCTTAAACAACGTCCGTTATCACTTCCAGCCTCGATCTCCTTATCCGTCAGAGCATTTGGCGCTATCAGAAACCGGTTACACCGCTATGAAGCGATATATTTATATATATATTTTTTAACCATTTTATATGTATGCAGTGCAGACGCTGGAAGTGCACCAAGGGTCTCAGTCCAGTGGAGTGTGTATTTCTTTGTTTTTCCTTGGAAAGTATGTTGTTCCTCCTATTCTTGGCAGGCTCCTCGAGATTGTAGTGGCCCGTCTGGGCCAGCTGGTGATATAAACCAGCTGTCCCCGGACTGAGGCCCCTATAAGCATTGTTGAGCGGACTTCGAAAACGAAGAGTTCATTTTTAGCATTCCTCCCCCAATTGGTTTGATGCAGAATCACCGAGGAGAGCTAAGCAAAACCAGGTGGCCTTGCTGGGCTCCCGCCAGTGTCCGGGCAAGATCGCGTTCCGTCGCCTCGGCTCCGTTGTTCAGCGCTGCTCGTCTCTTTGCGCACTTCGGGTCCCGGCTACTTCCGGTGGGCGCTTCACAGAGCTGGGTCCGTGTCCGTCCAGGTGCGGCGCTGTCCTGAAAACAGACTTTGTGGGAGAAGGGAGAGAATACACCGCAAGACATTGAACATGCCCAACATGAGGTAAGCCTTCCATTGAGTTAAAAAGGTTCGTCACCGTGTCAGTGAAAGAAAGATGCGTGACTTAAATGCGTTTATCGTTCAGTTTTATTGAAAAACAAAATGATTTCGAAGATGAGCATTGGCGTAGGAAGGGTGATTTGGACTGTAATCTGAGCAGTTTAGCTGGGTAGTACAATGTAGATGCAGTTGGGATTTATTGGCCCCCTAAGATCCTGGTGCATCTGCACCTGCTCCACTGCTGACAGCTACCTCTATGCTAGCGTTTCTTCAGATGCAAGCATTTGCAAACGGGTTTGCTGCAGATCTCACGTAGCAAAACGCAACGCCAAATCCCAGGACACTTCGCAACCTAACCCAACATAACGCAACTCTGCCTAAAGTGACAGAACATGATGACTTTTGCGTGTCTCTGTGACTGCTGTCAAGTTCTGTGGCGGATGAATTGAAATATTTCACTATCATGACAAATGCGTTTCATGTGACGAACTTGTTATTATGACTTGCCAAGGAAGGGTTCTTTGTCTCTTTAAGGCACCGCGTCTTGTGAAGTGCGTGCCTAGAATTTTATCAGCACAAGGGAAAAAGTCTTCTTTCAGCAGTTGTTTTCGTCTAAGATGCTGGGACGAAATCCGAGCCCCCCTAACCTCCAGAAAGAGAGAGACTCACTCTGTTCGGATAATTCTGTCTCTGATCTGTATCGCTCCATGAAATATATCGAAGTTAAAAAACCTTACTACTTCGTAGGGTTTTTCTGAGCAACCAAAAGACTGAATTACTCCCAAACCCCATTAAATAAATATGCGCACCATAAAAATACACACTAGGCTGATAAGGTTGGATGGATAATGCCACTTCTGTGTTTTATAAGAGACCGCTTTTACTATTGCGGGTAATTTACTAGGTTCAACAAGACTATTGATGGCCTTAAGAAAGTCAGACATGAAACACCATCCCATGCCGTAACAAGTGTGGCTGGGATAACTTAAAACAGAACACGCTGTATCAGTCATAGCGTGACCACCCATCAACTATGCAGCATGGCTACTGTATAACATGACGTCATGCATGAAGTATGGCTGCAATAACGTAACTTAGCATCACGCATGAAGTATGGTTGTACTAACATAAATGGACACATAACCCAATCTTATAAGGATACCAAATACTGCTGTATGAACACACCACATTTTTTATTGAGTTTTTTTAAGTCCTTCAAACAGTCGTTTTGAACATGGACATAATAACTTCCAAGTGCTCGGCTAAGATAACAAAACATACCATAGCCTAACAGGGGGTACCTTGCATGACTGGACTGGCATAAAAATATCACTACACCACAGCATTACATGAAGCAAGACAACGAGGGCAGGGCAGGGGACCTCCTGTTGTCAGTTGAGCCTGTTGGTGGCCTTCGTCTCTGTTTCCGGTAGGAGAACACCCGCTGACACGGACAACATACAGCTGTGCACAGCTGGCAAGCGCTGGCTGTGGAGGAGGCATTGCATTGCTTCCACCTGCCTGTGCTGAGAGACAGAACGGGATTTCACCGAGCAAAGACCTACGGAAAAGATTCTGCTTTGTAATTAAAAAAAAGCAGCATGCAGACAGATTGGACATCAACAAATTTATTTTGAACCCAGTATCATCAGTTTCTGTTGAGACAGACTGGAATGAGTTTACACTACCTGGCATAAACAGTTGAAATGCCATTTTGGCCCTCCTTACGGATGGGAGTGAAAACTGCCTGCCGATTCGTTCCAGGGCCTCTCTAGTGCCAGTTTCGCATTGTCTCGGCGATAGCTTTAGACGAAACGCTTGAGACCAAGAGGATAACGTGGCCAAAAGAGACACAAGTCAGTTTGGTAATTGTACAATAAATGGCTTCAGAATTTGGGGAGAGGCACTGAGCGAGAGACTAAAAGAGGGGCACTCCTTCATGACCCATCCACTCTATACACAATCTGCAAGCAATGTGACCTGGTAGGGGACTGTTGTCGGGACGGGGTGTTGTCGTATTTAAAATCCAGTTTTGATAAAGTATATTCTGGGAGCAGTAGAAGGATGTTTTTTTAACAGGTGTGCCCTCACCCCTCAGTCCACAAAATGATCTCCTTTTTAAGGGCCTGATGGTCTATGCAAACCAAATCAGTTCCATGCACGTTTCTAATCTTAGCATTGTAAAGTAATTAACATCTTAAGGGGTTGAAGGTCCCACTGGGTCTATTCACGCCCGCCTGCCACTATTTAGGATAACCACGACCCTGCTGTGCAGTTTCCCAAAGCAAAGACGCTCGTGCACCATTGCGAGACGTACTGAATTTTATTCCATCATTGGCAGACTTTATGGATCGGATCCATTAAGGGGATAAAAGGTGCTACGCTTTTATTGTAACCAATTGTGAAAAACGTGCCGTGTTTTAACAAAACCACGCAGCAGCTCATGTTAGGATGCAGAAAGATGAATAGAACTACGTATAAAGCAATTTAAAATGTACTTGCTGCTTTCAATTTAAAATTTACTTGCTGTGGTGCGGGCCCACGAACATTTTCTCTGTTAAATTTCTCTGTTAAATTTCTGATGGTTCAAATAATGTTCAGTTATGAATATCTGTAGGGAATGCGATTCGCCGCGTCTGATAGAAGTTTCACAAATTGTATGTAATCGTCAACGTTGATTGAGGTTGTAAAGTTCTTATTTTTCAAATTAGCATAAAAAGAGTATTTTTGATTTTATGGTAGATGTGCCATCTGGTAGTTCAGAATGTTTTTGGGAAAGGTCGCTCATTTAGTTCAAAAGCAGCGTTTGGTTTACTTACCACCGGGGAGAGTGAGAGATAAATTGTTTACTTTGTGTGAGCTTTGGCCTAACGTCTTGAGTGTATTTGGCTTCATGCCCGAAAAAAGCCTGCCTCAGAAAAGAAAATCTGTGCGAAAAGCGTTTAGTGCTGAGGAGATCTGGCGTGTAAGACTGGCTGCTTTCGGAACAAGCCAGCGCCCCTTAAAAGGTGGGAGGGCTAGGGCAGAGTTGCGACAGGCCAAGGATAAAAAGTGATTTGGAACAGAACCATCATGGCCACCAGCCCCCCGACGTGTTTTTAGGTACATGACACGTTTGGCACAGACCAGTGTCAACGAGTAGTTTCACCCTCACTAACCAAGCCCTCTAGCTGAGCACGGGTCTACCTACAAACACCACCCTTAACCCCCCCTTAACCCCAGGAGTCAATGGAACCTGTAAATGGTGAAACCAACATTTTCATCATCTCCTACAACACCAGGTCTTCCCCAATGAGATGTCCTGCCCAAAATAATACTGGATACTCCAACTGCGTTTCTCACACCTAGGGCCTCTAAATGACCCTATACTCTTTGGGATTTCTGACAAACATCCAGCAGTGGAAATTCCCTAGGTAACGTTACTGGTGTAACAGTGAGAGTACAGAGGCTTAGTGCAGCACTTGAAAAGGTACAGCAAACAACAACCTCCATAGTCCCATTAGGGAGTATACACATTTCATCAAGCAAGACGGGAAACCCATCTAAATGTAAGAATGGTAAGGATTATCCTGCCATTTATGAGCTCACTAACAACACACTACATATATTAGCCAGTGACAGGGGCGCAACTATACTAAAACTTCGGAAAGGGGGGGTGGTGTTGACATGTCAAGTAGTGGGGGAGGACTCTTTGACCTGCTCAAATATTCCTGCCGTTATTTCAAAAATTCTCTCTCTCTCTCTCTCTCTGCCATCCCCAATTGTCTCATTGTCAACCTTCATCATGAAATCTACCTTTTTCCTTCTCCGACTCTGTTGTGCCCTCTTCATTAACAATTTTTCCATTGCTCTCTGTCTTTTGGAAACATTCCTATGGCCAGCACTTGCTGTGCCTAGGACAATAACAATGACTTAGGGAATACTCTCTCTCTCTCCATCTACAAGGCTCCCCCATTCTTCCTTCAGCCCTCCTCAATGTGACCAAATCCCACAAGGACCTCTACATTGTGAGAACCTTGAGCACCTGGTTTGACCAATCAAAACTTGCCCAAACACGAACCACCCTGTAAAATTGAAGAATCTCAGCTTCTTCCAAATTGTCTCTTCAACAACACACTCAGCTGGGCTCACTCTGGATGCAATCGTTTCTGCACCAAGACTCTACATGGTGACTAGAAAGTAAATCATCATGTCATCTGGAGAGACCACCAGTTCCGCTCTTTCAATGTTAACCGGCCCACCAGTACCAGTTGTACACTTTTAAAGGCCCACAATATCCTCCACAGACATTCAAACAAGTTCAGCTTCATTACACTCAACTATCACCTTCCTGCATCCTTGATATCTCAGTTGCTTAAGAGAAGGGAAGTTTATTTGACTCGTCTAATGGTAAAGCCATCAATTGGAGAAGTCAATTGACTGCAGTGACAAGATGGGCTTCCTGTGCTTCACAAGAAGCTTTAAATTAGCCATAAAAAAAGGGGCTGCCCCTCACATTGGAACTTCAAAGCATAATGTCCCTAGAAATAACTTTGCAAGTGAAATGAATGTGAAGCAGGGTCAAGCTAACATCACAGGAAGGTAGAATGAGAACCATAAGCGGAGAAAGCAGACAATGCAGGTAAGAGACAGGTCAGACTAGTGTTCTGAGATGAACCTACAAATACCACTCTTAGAGGCTTTAAATAGACTGGAAGTGGTGAAGAATAGGGCAATGGAATTTGGGAGTAAGAAGTAGACCACAAACTTGATAATTTACTAATTTTAAGGTTAGGCCCCCCCCACATCTGGGGCAGTCTAGGCAGCAGCAGTATTTAAGTTCAGGTTGTAGAAACTGCCTGGAAGCTCTCTATTTGGATGTATGGATTCCCAACCCAATCAGTCACCAAAATTACTGCTTGCTTCACTAAATAAAATGGAGCTCAACCCCTTGGAAGCTATGGCACAGAGCAGACAGGCCTAGCGGCAATGTGTAAAGCATTTATGTAGTACCAATACCATAATAAAGTCAAAAGAAAAGAAAAATCCAAAATGAATTTAGAAAAATAGGGTACGTTTTAGGAACTATAATGACACCAAGACAAAAATCCAATAAGGGGTATAATGGATATGAGTTTTTTTAAAGTCTTAAACAAAAATAGCTGCAAAAAGTGTTAAGCACCAACTTCAGTCAACTGGGCGGGATAGACTGGGATCTAGGCGTGATTTGAGGTCAATTGCAATAAGCGTGGGTTGGCTGCAGAATCCAGGTATGACACGATCAGATCTTTCACCTGCGGGCTCTGAAATGGAAGTCCAGAATATTCAGCAGGTCAAGACAGGAGGCTGTGGCGAAGGAGGTAACCATGAGGTTGCCTAGTTGTTGGACAAGCTCCTGATGAATCTGTTGACCTTTGGCGGAGAAACTGCAAGGGGGAGGGATTCAAATTTCGCACCCAAAGAAGGTTCCTCACCAGACAAATAGTTTTGACACCTGGCCCAGAAAGATTTCTACATTTACATATAACCTCTTTTTTTGAAGCTTGGATTCCTCCAGTGGAGCAGAACGGCAGGCTGTAGCTGAAGCAGTGCCGGATTACCAAATAGTCAAGGTGGGCACTGGCCTATGGGCCCCACTCCTATTAGGGGCCCGTGACAAAGGATCAAAAGAATAGTGATTTGATCTTGAAAGAAAATTACAATCGAGCTTTCTTAAATTGTTTCCAAAAGATAGAAAAAAATGAATCAAATTAAAGAAACAAAAATTTTACATTAAAGACATTATAGTGAAAATTTTGTATTAATGTAATGAACCCATTAACAACGTACAGTACATAAACCATAGACATCAGAGTCACAAAACAGTTTGTCTCCTAAAAGCTCATCGTGTGTCAGCCGTCAGTTTGAAAAAAAATATGCGGTGCAATCTACCTACGTGTAATGTTTGGTTTTGTGTAATAAAATTGATTTCTTAAAATTGTTGGTTGGTAAAATGAAAAACGTATTAGGAGATAATTTGCAATGGGTGGCCTCTAAATTTCGACTACCTAGGGGCCTCCACAGGGTTTAATCCGGCACAGAGCTGAAGAGGGCTCCACGAGGCTGGATCCTTCTCCGCGAGGTCATTCTGTATTGAATTTGGTGCAATGCAAAAAGGTCTGAGCTGGGGAAACCTGAATCCTCAGCCAAATGGCAATGCACCTGGGTCGGATCAGCTCAGCAGATTTGTGGCAATGCACCTGGGTTGGATCAGCTCAGCAGATTTGTTACGGTCCTCCTGAGATCTTTGGAGTCAAAAAGCTTCCAAGTCCCAGGTTTCTCCAGGTGTGAAGTGGAGTACACTTGGACACAGCCCAGGGTTCCATGATCTCAGGAACAGCACTTGGGGGTCAAGACTTACTCCAGTAGGAGCCACAAGCAGGGTCCAGGTACAGGACTGTGAAGACTTAGTTCCTGGTCCTGAAAATGTGTAAAAAAAAAAAAGAATACACTATAACCGGGCAGAGTAGTGAGGCCCTTGTGGGCATATCCCAGAGGGACAATCCCTGGGGCCTACATTAAAAAAAATCTTTACTCTATCCTGAGGTACACCCGCAGGATTGTGGAAAAAACCCTAAATGTTGGCTACTGTTCATTTAAAAAAAAAGTAAACTGACCCGTAGGCTGGACAATTAATATATATCGGTTAAGGGGCTGTGGATGGGGCCCCACTCCCAGAGCCAATTTCTGCCCCGGGAATCCCTTCCCCAGGGGCGTGACATCATTATGAAAGGGGATAGGGGCTTGGGGCCCTCTTCCCCAGGTCACTTAAGGACCTGGGGACCCATCAGGGACTGACATAATAATAAAAGGAAGGGGGGAACGTGGACTTCCTTCAAGAGCTGATTATATAGTTGGGGACCTGATCCCCTGGGGCCCTTCAGATATATGAAAGGAGAGAGGGGTGCATGGCCACTGTTCCCGGCCAAGACGATTACAGCCCTGTTGAACTCATCCCTCAGGAACAAGCACAATATTGAAAAGGGTGAAGATGGCCCTGGGGACTCCGTCCTCTGTGGCCCGCCATAATTATTGAAATGGAGGTATGCATGCAGCCCCCATCCCGGAGGCTTCTCAGTCCCTGGGGACCCCATACCTGGGGCCAAAGTTATTATAAAAGGGAGGAGGGCTGTGCGCCTTCCTTCCTGTAGTGATATCGGCCCTGGGGACCCCATCTCCCAGAGTTCAGTACTGTACAATGTCCCAGGGACCACATCCCAATACCCTGCCCGCACTCTCCTGGGTAGGGAGCTCAACTTTGCTCCAACCTGGTGCAAGCAATAAAAAAGTTAAAGGCATTGGCTCCTGTCAGTACACAGTACAGCACTGCTGAGGCCCTTAGGGGCTCCCTGCAACTCCCCCAAAAGTTGAAACTGGGGTGCCCGAGTTGGCACAAAGGCACCCACTTAAGAAAAAGAATGCCAGTTCCCAGCTGTACCCACTATGGGTGCCAGCTGGGCATGCAGGGGCCCTTGGGCTTCCCCACTGCACCCCACAAATTTATAATGTGGGTGTCCTGGGTGGGCACCAGGACACCCAGAACTATATTTACAAAAAAAAGTGAGTAATAAATAAGCAGCAGGTTCTACAAATTTATTATTACTGCTCCTTGACGGAATGTCCCACAATGGCCTCCAAGATTATTTACATTTGTTTTCTAAGTATGGTGAAGTCCGTAGAAAAACATGCTGCTCCTGCATGGGAGGGAACAAAGGGAAAGGTTAGTGCTGGCTGTGGTGCCGGCTGGGGGCTTAAGGCTACCCCAGTACCCCCCATTGGAGCCAACCTTTCCCAAGTGGTCACCCACCAGAAATTTAATAAAAAGGACAGGCTCACGCCAGGTAAGCTAGCTGGGGAGCAGGGGCCCGGAGCTGCTTCTATGCCCCCCAAAAAATTGAGGTGTGGGTGCCTTGGGTGGGCACCCACTTAAGAAAAACAATGCCAGTTCCCACTGTTACTCCCTGTGGTTGCCGGCTGGGGCTGCGGTGTCCGTGCGCTGCATGGGCTTGTTGTCTGTGAAGGGTTGTGGCTAGGCCCTGAGGCAAACTCCATGCCCCACTGTGCCTTCAGCTGTGTGCAGCAGAGGGTAGGCTGCTCGCAGCGGGTTTTAGCATAGAGCTCCAGTTAATAGTGTATATGAAAAGTCTGGTAAGTTATACAGGGGCGAATGATTTAATGGCCCTGGAGACTCACAGTTTTTTTTAATGTTGCTGGTGGTCTGTTGCACTGCCTGCCTCTTTCAAGAAACTTCACAAAGCCAAGATAAACAAGCATTTGCAATGCAACTGGTCTCACATTTGTTCGAGTTAGAGCTATTAGCGTTGTAAAGCAAAAAAAAACGCAGCGCCATCGCGCTATGTAAAATGCAGCACGATCGCGCTGCGTGGAAAATAAACAGATAAAGCAGTCCAGACTCCAGGCTGAAAACATCAAGCCTCGTATGTTTTTGGTACTTTACCGGTGCTGTGTAGGTGGGCTAAACACCGGAAAAGGCCTAGGCATGCATGAAAGCAAGTGAATTTTAAAAGACAAGCCCACGAACCAATGTAAGTGACTGATGTGGCATGGGCGTGGTTTCAAGCCCAAAGAGAGATTACCGAATGGACAGAGCACTTTGTGCTCGCCCATAAAATGTAATTAGCCTCTTAAGGCATTATGATGCATAAAATGCCAAGCAAGGACCGAAAAACAGGTCGTGGCAGTTCCGGTGCCCCGAAATGGGGACTGCCGGCCTGACCGCAGCTCGCAAAAGGGAAACAGGGGTAGTCCGCGTCACAGTATTTTTAAATTGCGAGTTCAGAGACCCCAAATTCCAAATTCCAAATTCCATATCTCTATCTGCTCCCAAAGGCAATTCAAACTTAAAAGATATTTCAAGGCAATCACTATGTTACCCTCTGGGAGAGATAGGCCTTGCAGTAGTGAAAACCAAAATAAGCAGTATTTCACTATCAGGACATGTAAAAGACACCAGTACATGTCCTACATTTTAAATACCCAGTACCCTGCTCATGGGGCTACCCTGCGTCTACCTTAGGGGTAACTCACAGGTCAACAAAAGGCGAAGGTTTGGGCCTGTCAAGCGGGTGCACTTGCCAGGTTGAAATGGCGCAGTTTAAAACTGCACACACACAGACACTGCAGTGGCACGTCCTAGACATGTTTGTAGGGCTTCTCATGTTGGTTCCACAATCAGTGTTGCAGGTCCACTAGTACCATTTGATTTACAGGCCCTGGACACAAACCGTGCACTGTACTAGGGACTTAATACTAAATCAGACATACCAATCATTCATAAACCAATCATCAATTCAATTTAGACAGAGAGCATATGCACTTTAGCACTGAGTAGCAGTAGTAAAATGCCCAGAGTCTTAAAGCAACCAAAACAAGTCAGGAAAAAATAGGGGGAAGAAGCCAAAAGGTTTGGGGATAACTCTGCAAAAAGGGCTAGGTCCAACAAGGGAACAATAAATATAGGAGAGAATTGATGAGGGGAGAAAGGAAGGATGAAAAAACCCCAAGACTGAGATAAAGAGACCTGAAAGTGCGAGGTGGTGGAAGAAAGGGGCAGGAGATGGAATTAAGTCTAGGCAGCACTGGCTGGGGGCTCCTAAGAGAAACACTGCCCTCCTGCACTTGTTAATTTATTTGTTTCTTTACAAAATAAACACTGCTGCCAACCCAGATTTATTCAGTCTGGTTGCACTATGTAGACATGCTCTCATGTCTGCTTCATTTCCAACATTTAATTAGTTGCTTCGCTGCCTGCCTGATGTTATGCCAAAGACATAGCTGTTGCATATATAAGCAATGGCAACATAATTACACATAAGGAAATGTAGAGGCTGTACCTGGCTCTGAAGACCCGAGGCTGCAGTGAAAGGACAAGTTGAAAAAAAAAATATTAAACGTCCTGGTCACCCAGAATAGCAGCACTTATATGAGACTTTGTATATCTGCTAACTGAAGCAAGGGTGCTCTGAGTTCCTTCTTTGTACAAGGCCAAACGAGAAGCCTGTACAACCTTTCACTTCATCTCGGAGGCGTAGGAAGAGAGTAAGACCCAATGCCCTAACAACATCTGTTTGCAGAGGTAGGATGCTGCACCTGAGCCAAGCACAGCATCTGCCAGATCCATTCAAGAAAAAAGTAAGCTGTCGGAGGCAATGCAGGTTAACCAGCGTAGAAGCCACATCATTCAACATGAAACATATTCCCTTGCCCAGCATTTGTACACAGGAAACAGAATGCAGGACTCTCTGACAAAACAGCTCCACGGAGAATGCCTTGCATTTATGAAAGCAAGAGTGATGTATGATACCATTACGCCACAGTTTTTACTTTGTGGATTATGACATCACAGGTAACTACATCAGAGTCTTTATAGCGCAAGTATGATTTTCAGTACTAGGGATGGATAGTGTTTAAGGGTTGTAAGGATTTTTTAGCGTTCTTGGAAGGGTCAATTTAAGGGTTGTAAGAATTTTTTTATGATTTAAGGATGGGTAGTGTATAGAAGTTGTAACAGGATCCTGACTGGCTTTCTATTCCATCTGGCATTTCCATGATCATGTGGCGCCACTGGAGGCTGGGTTTGAAAGCGCAGGGCCTCTGTCACTTCTCCAGCTCCCTAAGATTAATTGCAGCTGGCACAGGGGGCTTCAAGAGAGAAAAAGCAGGAGGGATGGAGAGAGCAAGCGATTAGAGAGAGAGGAGAGAGAGAGAGAATGGATAGATGGAAAGAGAGAGAGAACACAAAGAGAGGACGTGAGTGAGGCTGGTTTAGGCATTTTTGCTAGGGCAGCTTTTGGGTCTCCAACCCGACACTGGGTAGTTAGGAGTTTTTAGGGTTCAGGGATGGGTTTCCATTTAGGGATACTATGGAGTTTTTGGGGTTCAGAGATGCGTGGTATTTAAGAGTAGAAAAGGGTTTTAAAGAGTTCAGTTATGCAAAAAAGGAAGCAGGGAACTTTGGGTAGTTCCCAAGTTTAGGTGGAAAGCAGCTCCTTTTTATAGAGCACCCTGCAACATCACCAAAACTCAGAATTTGCTCACTTCAAATGTCTGGTTTCTAGCAGAGTTTTTAGGGGTAGGTTTAGCACAGTGCTGCCTACGCCGAGCTAGAAAGTGACAAAGCCCTTTGCCATTTTTACAGCAAAGTCTTTAACCACATTATTAGCACAGTGAAATCCACTACGAGCTGAAAAATGACAAAAGTCTTTTACACTCTATGCACAATATTACACCTTTGGACTGTTAACATACCATCCAAGCCAACCGGGAATGAATAAAAGCAAACCCTGACACGTGTTTCGCTCTAACTCCAGCTCATCAGAGAGGTATAGCTTTGTCCAGAAACAAGGAAGCACCCAATATCGGTCAAGACAATACTCTTTCATTCTTAGAGTGGCTCATGAAATATGCAAAAGTAGGAAGCAGGGAACTCTGGTTAGTTCCCAAGTTTAGGCGGAAAGCAGATTATTTATATGGAACACCCTCCAACACCACCAACATGCTGAATCTCCTCACCTCAAATGTCTGTTTTTGTAGCAGAGCTTTCAAGCATAGGATTAGCACAGTGTTCTATATATATATATTTTTTTACATATTACCTAGTGGCGGTCGCCACTAGGTTGTTATAGTTAGGACCTTCTTTCTTTATAAAAATAATTTGTTTTTCTTGCCTATATCTTTGCCACCTCTTGACTAGTATTCAGGAAACTTTCCCAAAAAATTGGATAGTCATGTCAGCTGCTGTCTGGAAAGTTTTGGAGTGATCAGTCAGTGGGGGCGAGAAAAAGGCGGGGTCCCAAAAGACATTTTCCCTATTCATTTTTCCATAGGACTTTGTAACAGTGATATCGCCGAAAACCACTTAACGGAATTACACCAAATTTGGCAGAAAGGCAGGTCCTGGTTGAGAAAGCGACTTTTCATTGTTTTGATGTAAATTTGTTCAGTAGTTTTTGCGAAATTAAGGGGAAAACAAATTTGTATCTAAAGTGACGCAAAGAATTCGCAACCCTTCCCGATCTTGTCCTGAGATCTGATTGACTGATAACACTTCAGCAAGGAAGCCGTTGAAGTGTTGTCAGCCAAGTTGGTACGAATACCCTGACCCCTTAGCTTTAGTGTTGGGGTCCCAAAGGGAACCCCTAGGGCATAAAAGCATTTTTAAATTTTACGTCCAGAGTCGCGGTGGATCCGCGGATCGGCCGTAAAATAAAAAAAAAATGAAGCGCGGGCTTCCACACTTCGTTATTATAAAGCCCCCAATTGTGCTAAATCCTGACAGCATCGGCTCAGTAATGCGGGGGAGGGGGGATCCTGCCCCCCTCTCACTGCCCCTGGGACTGCCACCTCCCCGGGGCTTATAAATGATATGTGGAGGGGGCTGTGAACCTGCCCCAACTGCCCTGGGGATCACAATCTCCCCAGGGCTATAAATAAATATAATGTGGGGGGGCCGCACCCCCTGCTGCCCCAAGGATCACCACCAACCCAGGCCATCAATAAATATAATGCGGAGGGGTGCGCGCCCCCCACTGCTCCTGTGATCACCACCACCCTGGGACTGTTAATACATATAATGCGGGGGTGAGCACCTCCCCCGACTGCTCCGGGGATCACCACCTCCTCTGGGCAAATTGTTAAGGAAAGAAAGGGGGTCCCTCTGGGGCTCAGGGATCACCACTTTCCAGGGCTTCTAAGACGTTGGAGGGAGGGTTGCGCGGCCCCCCTCGTGAAGTACCTGATGGCCCTGCTGACCGCCACACCCCAGGGCCAGCTCCTGCTATGTCACGAGGTGCCCTCTTCCGGGACATAGCTGTTGGCTTGGCTACAGCTTTGCAGTTGCAGCCAATCCACAACAAACACTTTGGTTTTTGACAGCGGAACCTGTCAAACAGGTCCTGCTGTCAAAAACCGAAGCTTTTCATCTCTGTCCCCTGCACACTTGCAGGGAACAAAGATGAAATACTTCAGGAAGCAGGAAGTTGCTGTTAAAGCAGCTCTGTGCTTGCTGAAGCAGTGGCACAGCAAGGGAAGCCTTAAGGGTTCCACTGCAGTGCCAGGTAGCCCGTAAAGGGCATTTTGCAGAAGTAAAAATAATAATGAAAAAATAAAAGGTAGGGACCATACGGGTTCCTTTGTGGTCCCAGAAAGTCCATAAAGTGCTAAAAAAAAAAAAAAAAAAGCTCAGTGTTAAGGTCACAGACCTTCACAATGAGCACTTAGCGTTCGAGAAATTACTTGTAAAAAAGACAGATAAATGTTTTATTTTAATTTGTACAAAAATAGCTCATTCTAAGTATGACGTACACGAAAACCTAAAAAAGTCTCTATCTCTCTCCCTCTCACTTTCTTTCTCTCAGTCTCTCTTTCAATCAATTTCTCCTACTCACACACCCACTCACACACTTTAAGCCCCTACTCACTGATCCACTCAGAAACTCATGAATCCATTCACAGATCCACTCAGAGCCTCGTGCGTCCACTCACAGCCCCACTCAGACCCTCTAGTACCCACTCACAGACCCACCCAGTTACGCACCCACACAGACTCTCACACACCCACTGACACCCTCATCCACCCACTCACAAACTCACCCACTAAAATACTGATACACCCAGATACACAATCTCACCCCCAGGTACACATCTCACACCTATTCACACACCCAGAGAGGCTGCGGCCTATTCCTGCCATGCACGACCAAAGAGCTGTGCGCAGCATGTGTTCGGGTGGTTATGGTGTTGGCCGCAGGGTCTGGCCCGGCCAGGTCTTGTGGGCAACCTCTGCTGCGCACAGACGAAGGCCGTGCACGGTGCAAGGTGGGGTGCTTTTAGGGGGTTGGCAGGCCAGGCCCTGTGGGCAACCGCTGCTGCGCACAGTGGTTGGATTACCGTATGGTAATGAAAACCATTAGAAATTCACGGAAAAAAACAAGGGTTACTGGGACGTTATAGTTGGAAAATAGAATTTAAAAAAACATAGAAATTCACTTAAAGAAACAAAGGTTATAGGGACGTTATAGTTAGGCTCACATTTTGAATGTATGAAGCAATAGAAATTCACTAGTTAGAGTTACCTCAAGTAACTGTAACTCATGCCGTAAGGTAACTATAACTTGTGCCCTCGCCATGCACTGCTAATTACCCCACAAATTATGGCACTCGTGACATCTTTGATAATATGATTGATCATATCAATGTAATATTTGACGTAACATTTTTGACGAAAACAATTGTGCATGGTGAGGGCATGAGTTATATTTACCTTAGGTCACAAGGTATAGTTACTTGAGGTAACGCTAACTATAACTGGTGAATTTCTATGGTTTCGTACATTTAAAATGTGAACCTAACATGTAACCTTTAGGTTTTTAAAGCAAATGTTCTCTCTCTCTCTCAGCCATCTGAGGACTCCAGTCCCCTGTCGTAGATAAAACAACAAAAAAAACACATTGGAGGGTGCAGGGTAGAGGTACCCCCTCCCAGGCCTGGTTGTGGGGATCCCAGGGGGACAGCAATTTTTTTTAAATCAGCGCAGCAGGTCTGCAGAGGATCTGGGCAACCAATAAAAAAATGGCGGCCTCCCTCCTTTTGTTAAAAACCCTCCCAGTGTGGGCCAGAGCCTGAGAGGGAAGCACACTAATAGTTTTTGTGAAGAGGAGCATGCGGCTCTCCCCCCTGAGCTCCAAGAGGCACCTGGGACCCAATTCCCTAGGTTTGTATTTAAAATAAAGGGGAGTTGGGGTTGTGGTCCCACTCCTTGAGGTCATGGGACCCTATCACCAGTGCCCATATTTAAAAAAAAGTAGGTGAGGCATACACCCACCGAGTAACAGTAGGAATCCAATGATCCCATCCCCTAGGGCTAGTTGATTTTGGGAGGGTTTGTTGGGCCTCACTCCTCGAACCGTAGACCAGCTCCATGGACCTCATTCTCTAAAGCTTGGTCAAGCAGTGTCCCATTCTCCCAGACCATGTATACCATGGAGCACTATCTTGGACAGGGAACACAACAGAAAGCTGTGTACAGTGGGGCTTTGGGCACTTTTGAGGGATTGGGCTCAATGACTTGCCTTAGGCCAGGCCCTGTTCCCAACTACACACACTACCAAATACAGTGTGCTCTGGGGTGTAGGGCACTTGTGTGAGGTTGGGCATATGGCCAGGCCCTGTGCCCATCCCCATGCCACACACTTCGATGGACATGTTACTTTACGTTAAAAAAAAATAGAAATTCACCGGAAAAAATAAGGTTAAAGTGGTGCTATAGTTGGAAATTGTAATTATCTTACCTTACATTTAAAAAAAAAACTTTAGAAATTCACTACAAAAAAACAAAGGTTTAAGGGATGTTACAGTTAGATGAAAATGTCAGTTAAAACATACTGGTTTAAACTAAAAAGCACTCTTGCCATGCACTGCTAATTATCCCACATATTTCATCACTTGTGACATGTTCTGTGACATCATAGATAATATCACTGTAACATCTGCAATGAAATCATTGATGACAACACTGTTCATGGAGGAAGGTGTTTCTAGTTACTTTAGGTTATGAATTACAGTTACTTGAGGTAACTTTGGTGATTTTCAGTGGTTGTTGGTTGTTTAAAACCGTATGTTTTAACTAGTTCCAATTTAACCATGACACTTTTCTAGGTTGTTCAGATTCAACCCACAATTCTCTGTTACTCTGTGCTGTGCTAGCCATTCCTAGGCAAATAGTTTCACAAAGGCCTACCCTGAAGAACACCCACCCCATTTAGTTTTTTAAAGATATTTTTTGATCCAGCTGGACTCTCACAGTAAGGAGGTCATGCTGGCCCATGAGAATTCTGTTGAATTGCGGTAATTGAAAAAAAAAAATTATTTGCCCAAAGTAGGTTCCTCAGCCCCCACCCCCACAAAATCCAGGGGTTCAGGGTACCCATACCCTGCTCCCTCATATCTTATTTTCAGAACAAGGAGACTATAATGGTGGCCCCAACATTTCTCTTCATATTTCAGCCAGCTTCCATGGGACTGTGGCATCTGGGGGAAAAAGCCCAAAGATTATTGTGTTTTTTTAAATTGCTTGCCCTCAGGATTCCTGAAAGAACCTTTCAAACCTAACTGTTAAAATATCTATACATTTTTAATCTTCATTTCTCCAAAACTACAGAACTGATTTACACCATATCACAAAGATCACTCTTTCTAGGTTAAAATCGAGCTTGCTGCAAATTTGGTGTAGTTCTGTCTATCCATTTTGGCTCTAGCATTGTTCGAAATCCCTGCATGGGAAATTATGTTTTGGGAACTCCCCCCAACCCCACACACACTTTTTCTCAGCCTCCCCCTGATAAATCCCCCTGAAACTTTCCAGCAGGGAGCTGAGGTGGATGAACTATTTTTGGAAAGTTTTAAGAAGATTCATCAAATGGAGCCAAAGTTATTAGCAAACCAAAAATCAAATTTCTGTGGTAAAAAAGTCCTAATTATAATTATATAGTGGTGCCCAAATGTTACAGAGAAGAACTAAGGAACCCTAAGTAGTTCCCAAGTTTTAGCTGGCGAGCAGCTCTTTTATATGGAGCACACTACAACACTACCAGCACTCTAAATCTGCTCACCTCATGTGTCTGTTTTCCAGCAAATGTGTTATGTATAGGATAAGACCAGTGCCATCGATGAGGGGCTAGAAAATTGACAAAGACATTTGCCACTTTTTGAAGATGTCTTGAAGCATATAATTAGAAAGAGCTATCCACTCTGAGCCAAAACACTGAATAAGGAACTTTACAATTCTATATATGCATACACATACATATTTAAATATATAAGTATCTACATACATAATAAATTATAAGGGTTTACAAATAATACTTACCAACCTGAAAGTGCCATAAGGGCTGATGTGAAATTATGGAAAGGACCTTCTGATGTACTGACCAGTAGGTACCATACCACAAAGAACTAATCTGCAAAGTAAAACTGATATTTGTGTAGCAAAATGTCTGTCTATGACAGGATAACCACACAGCAGTTTCTAAGGTGCCAAGACCACAGACAACCACACCAATTTGTCCTGCATTGTCCAAACTGTCTGAGGTGAAGCAGCTGATGCTAAATCCAGTATCAAGGATGAAAGACCCCTGGGCAAAGAACCTTTTTTTTTAGATCAGGCGTTAGGCAAGAACTTTTGATTCTAAAATGAAATGTATAATATACTTATAGGGTCTTTCAACCAGCTGTCTTCATCCATTGGTCAGTTATTGTGTCATTCACATTTCTAATCCAGCCACCATTGCATCTAGTGAGACGCAATGGATCAACCCACTTCAGCCATTGGCTAACTTCACTATAAGTGATAGGATTCTGACCTTTCACAAGGAAGAGACTCATACACAAAGCATTTCCTTTCAGTGAGAGGCGCTGTTATGGCAATGGGTGCTTTTTGGACCACTATTTAGACTACGAGGTCCAGAAGCTTTCCCTTCAAGTTTTGCAAAAAGCGTGGCAAAACAAAAGAAGCAATGCCAAAGCCAAAAGGCTGGCTGCCAGTGCCAAGTCACTTGGCGTTGCCAGTGCCTGTTTTTTCCTTTCTAAACACCCTAAATGAGAGATCCTCTAAATAGAACATCAAGACTAGGCACGTGACAAAGTATTTCATGCACCAGAGTCTGTATTATCCTCATGGATGTGCTTTATTCCATTCCTGCAAACCCTTCCCTCTTTTTCTTTCTTTTCTCTATTTTTGTTCCATATTCGTTGGTCTGCAGGATTTATGTTTTCTTATGTAATATTTTGCCTGCTTGAAATACGGGACTGCTGAAAATAGTTAATTTGAAATGTAAACTTATTTTGGCACTTGAAGATGCATTTGGGCTTATGAAATCTAATCTTGACTTTCCTAGTTTAACAAATTGTGTGGTCATAGAAAAATGATGTATCTATTCCCCTGCTTTCCAAAACTAAGAGTATTTAAAGAGGAAATGACTATTACTAGGTATTCTATCAAATAAATGTTACATTTATGAAATCACAAATTTCAGAGTAATTTTTGATCCAGCCTGGTCATAATGATGCAAACTATATAATACACAGATGGCTCAGCAGGTGTTTTTTGAGTGTATGCTACAAGTTAAGTGGTACATCACTTCATAACTCACTCTCCATCTCATGATTCTAGCTCGGAAGAGAGTGGCCTAACTCTGAACCCAGGAATGACAGTTTAGTATTAAATGCTGATCGATTAGAAGGGATTATCTATCTGGAAGTGGGAACAGCTGACATAACAAAGGATTAACTTGACATTACCTCTTCAGGCCTGGTGATGCCAGGGAGTGCTTCTATTCATTCCCTTCTAGGTAGCCAGCTCCAGTCACAGTGACTGAAAGAGCCAGTTTGGACCCTTGCAGGGTAAGAGAGTTAAACTAAATGGGGAGTGCATAAGGAGTGGAAGACAGACTGCCCAATGACAAAGGGGGTTCTGTTATTTTGAAATTTGGACTCGTGGTTAATCTTACAGTATGGCAAAAGAGAAAGTTCATGGCGAGGGTGCAAATTTAGTTACCTTAGGGCATGAGTTATAGGTACTTGAAATAAGTCTAACTATAACAGCCGAATTTCTATAATTTTGTGCGTGTAAATTCAGAACCAAACTATAACGCCCCTGTAACCAGTGTTTTTTTTCAGTGAATATATATATGTATACTCTTTATATATACATATTATTATATATAACTATATCTTCAAGGTACATATGCACATATAGAGTTAAGCACAGTACACCTATCTTTAACTATTCACAGGTAACTTCGTAAGGCTCTGATTTAATATTTAAACCTCAATATTGTGGTAAGAAACTGTAATGTAAAATGTTTGTGCTGAGCTGCATGGAGCAGGATGCATAGTCTGTGGTGGGGATTACAGTACGCTTAGTGTGGTGTGTCAAGGTATGTTTGTTAAGGGCTTGTGTAAAGCATGTTCTGAAATCGTGATGGCTGCCAGGGCCTGACATGGTTTGTATGGGCCGAGAATATCCCAATTCATACAGTTCTGAATGTGACACACTGTCTCAAACCCACCATGAGTTTTTCATGTACCCCGTATGGTCAGTCCATCTGTGCCTTTGTTAATACAATGCAAACTATGCCTTGTGAGAAGGAGATTTGACGTTTCCTGCACTGATATAAAACATCATGGGCAAAAAAAAAGAAATACAATGACACAGTCTGTCACAACTCAATAATATCTTCCAGAAGTACCGGCTGTCAATTTAAAGATCCAACTTCTTAATGTACGTTTCTCTTCCTCTTACAGGATACTGGCCCTCTTCCTGCTTGCCATCGGCTTCAGACACCAAGGGAGTGCACAAGTAAGCATGCATACCTTAGATTGTTTATGCATGAGATGACTTTTTGGCATATGTGTAAATGACAATTTAATTAAATTTTATTGAACGACAATGTAATTCATTCCTAATGTTTCTAAAGCCACCAAGAATGGGTTCAGACAGATAAAGTTGTTACAATGCTGAACCGCCAAAGTCAAAAAGCTACACAACCTTAATTCCCACCATCCCAGAGATGTGAGATGGGTTATGAGAGCACCTCCTTTTTAGCTGCCTTGTAACAATAAGGCAAGGGTATCACTCAAGTCTCAAGAGCATGCTGGTTCAATCTACCGTCCAGGGCAATCAGATGACAGAATTTATGGGTAAACATAATCAATGTGCAGACGTTGTGGCTGACTCTCCTAATACATTACTACTATACTTTTTTTTTTTTTTTTAGAATAAGACGTATTTCCTCCACACTCTGCTTCCAATTTTTTTCTTCACCCTACTTTCCCCCTCATATTTGAAGTTCCATTAAAAATGTGTGTTTCTGTCATCATGCACTGAGACAGAAAAATGGGTGCAGAATCTTCAAAGCTCCAGGCATCATCTTTGGAACGACCTGAATTCAAACCTGAGATCTCAGTCACCCTATTGCAAGTCAGGGAATGACTTGGAACCCTCTCAATTCACAAAAACATTTGGCGTAGAGAAGACAAAGGGGGACCACCACTGCTGCTGCCAGGCTTGGGGCATACAACAAGCGATCGCTTAAAACACTTGGTAAATCTGACTTATATTTCTAGTTGGAATTTGCATATTTCAGCCTTCGTCCACAAACCAACAGATAAATGTTCGTGAGGCATGATCTATGATATACATCCAATGATCCTGTGAAACTGCGCTGAGAAGAAACCATTCAATTGGTGGATGTCACTGAAAACCAATGAAATGTTGTTATTTTTTGCCATTTTTCTTTACAATCATACACTCAGAAGTAGCTGTGAAATGGATTTGCTCTACACAAAATTTCCAAATAAATCAACACACATGAAATTCCGAACAAAAACTGAGTTTAGGAAGAAAGTGAAAATAAAGATATTTCCTCTCTGGTCACTTCACAAAACCCATATATTTATTCAGGCATACCTGGGGTGCTCAGGATTTGCATAATGGTCGATCTGCTGCCTGGCACATGCCCTCCTGCTTTTAACACCATCTCCCAGATGTATGGTGTGGAGGGACTACATAGTTTTTTAGTATTGGCTGCCTACTACTGACACTGTAATCAGCGTCCGATAGTTAATCCAGTTTGTTGCTTGCACTATATAAACGGTATTGTTGTTATTCTCTTTGCGCCTCTCTTGGAGTCAAACATTACATTTTAAAGTACAATTCTGTTCTATTTTGTTTCAGCAGCAATGCAGCAATGGATTTGAAATGGACCGCATATCCGGACAATGCTTAGGTAAGAAATGTCGGTGGAACATTGTAGATAGTTAATTAAAAAAAGCATCTATTTAGAGTTTAGATACAAGATTTAGTTATGTATGCAAATGTGAAACACTAATTGCTGACCAAAGTTCTTGCATGTGTATGAAACCTGACACCTTCCAATGCAGAGGTCACAAGCATGACACTATAAACAAGCGCATCTGTAGGGTTTTCTCGGAAACCAGTGTATGTCCTCCCTGTACTCTGGGTGACAAATATAGGTCTATTTTCATATGCATTACATCAGATGCAAGGCATATGTTTAGCTCCTGCATGATGAAAAGTACAAACCCAAAGTACTTGCATGTTGTGTATTTGCAATCGACCAGATACAATTCTAAATCGAATGTATGTGCATGATACCAAATTTATATAAAAATGTATTATATGTGCGTTTCACAATGTACAGACAAGAACTCAGAGAATAGAAAGTGCATTATGTCTTGTCCAGACCTGAGCCTAGAGTATATGAATTATACCAGATATTTTCTTCCTGTGTCCTGAAGTGTGTGTGTACAGTGCACCTTTTCATGCTAATGGTCAGTGGGGCAATTGTGTAGGATTCGAAAATTATTCCATTGCTGACCCTGCTCTTGCATGATTTATTCAATTCTTAAGATGTTGATGAATGCCGCACCATCGCTGAAGCCTGCAGAGGAGATATGATGTGTGTCAACCAGAATGGTGGATACCTTTGCATTCCCCGAAGAAGTACTGTGTACCGCGACCCTTATGCAAGTCCATATGAGCGCCCCAATGCCTATCCACCTCCTCCAGCACCTGTACCTGCACCCAACTTCCCTTCTGCCTCCCGGCCTCCAATCTGTCGTTTTGGGTACACAATGGACGAAGGCAACCAGTGTGTTGGTAAGTCATTTATAAGTTTGCCCAGTGGGCCAGCATCAATAAAATACATCTGAAAGTGAATCTGAAATCTGTGAAATTGTCTTAGAAAGATATCCACTTTTAAATGTTTTAAAATATATTTTCAAATTATTTATGTGAAAGCTGGGCTTTTCCATTTTAGAAGAGAGATTGTATTGGTTAAACCTCATCCAGTGCAGAGGTCATGTACTGTTTTATTTGTGGAGTTAAGTAAAATGTTAGCATGCCACAATGGCAGCCTCAGGGTGCTCACACAGATTGGAAGCTGACTGCCTTCAGAAAAATGTTTCAGTTTTAAGTCAAGCACATGCTTTTGAAAGTTTGCGTTGGCTGCCCTAAACCAATAGGAAAAACACAACATTTTCCAAAACAGCAGTCTTCTTGGCTCCAGATATCCTAGTTAGTATGTTGTGCTAAGCTCAGTTCTGCATTTAACGGGGTGTGGGTGACAGTAACAGTGATGCTGAGCCTAGTGTCTGGCCAAAATACTATGGGCCTGTTAGAAATTGAGTTGTTGGTTGACTGGGGTGTGAGCTCTGGTCAAGCAGCAACCACAGTCCTGGTCAGAGTATGGTGTAGGCTAACCCTTTGTCACCTTCTTGTAGCTTGGCACAGAGCAGTCAGGCTTAACTTAGAAGCAGCGCATAAAGTATTTGGGCGACACTTCAAACAGCAAAACAATGAAAGCACAGCACAAAAAAGATTTCACACTAGGTTAGACAAATAGATAAAAATGTAATGAATAAAATGAGACAAAACTACAAAAAAACAACTAATGGAACTGGAGATACTGAATTTCAAAGTTTTCAGTAAAAATATCACCAAGAAGCTCAAAGCACTGTTAGGGATATCTGGTGGTGCTGGACAAGGTCAAAGTCAAAGTTCAGGCCCACCGCAATGGAGCGCAGGCCGGCTACAGGGACCCAGTTAGGTCTGCTGAATGAAGTACCTTAAATTCTGGTTGCAGAGCATTATGTGGATCTGCATCGAAGATGAATCGCTGAGGTGCTGCGTCGGTTCCGAGATGCGACAAGGCTGCTGTGCAAGGTCCTGTTGTGTCAAGGAGCCTGTTGACGGGGCTTGCAATACAGAGGCCGGTGTCAAGGATGCATTGCACAGTGAAGGCGATGCGTTGATTTCAATGAGAGGTGAAGTTGCAATGCGGAGTTTCAGCGCATCATCGAGACTGCCATTGATGGGAGATGCAAGGGGCTTGTGCATCAGATAGAAGTGGTTCTGAAGGCATGTGTCTTACCCAAGATGCCGGATGCGGCAGCCATTCGAGTTTTATGCGACACGTCCAATCCACGCAGCAGTGGTGATGCAACACTTAGCAGATGAGATGCATTGGTTTCGCCCTGGATGCATCGCTCAGCAGAGAAGATGCATTGATTCCACTGGCAAACACCTTAGGCCCACTTCCAATGGGTCCAGGTCTGGGGTTGCACCACTTGGGATGGTACAATCACAACTGGCAGAGTCCAGGTGCGGAAGCAGTGTGATTGAAGTATTTTATGTCCCTGAATCCTCAGATTCGAAGACCAGCCAAGTATCCCTTGGAGTCACTCTGGGTTCTGAGGTCAAGTGATGCAGGTCCTTCTCACCAAGGCAGAGGGAGCAGGTAGCAGATCAGCACAGCAAAGCAGGAGTCCAGCATAGTGGCAGTCCTTCAGTAGCACAGCAGTCCTTCTTCCTGGCAGGGTATCCACAAGTCTAGAAGTGTACTGAAGTGGTGATTTCTGAGGTCCAGTACTTATACCCAGTGGTACATTTGAAGTAGGAAAGACTTCAAAGGCAGGCATTTGAAGTGCACAGAATTACGGCTCTTCTGGTCCTTTCTCCAGACTCACTGAAGGGGGTATGCAGCCCTTTGTGTGTCGACAGGACACAACCCATTCAGGTGTAGGTGAGGCTGGGTCCACCTCCACACTCCCATTCTGCCAGGATGGCGCATCAAGTCACACCTAATCTCCCATTGTGTGTGGCTGTCTAGGGGGAATACACAAAGCCTAGCTGTCACCCACTCCAGACACGTGATCAGAGACAGGCAGCAGACACCAAATGGCTAAAGTAAGAAAATGCCAACATTCTAAAAGTGGAATTTTCAGAATCGCAATTTAAAATGCAACTTCACTGTAAGGTAGAATTTTAAAGTGTGATTCCGGAGACACCAAACTTGAAAGAAGTATCTCTCCCCATTTGGAAATTATGCTTATAAATTATAATAATGCAACTTCAATGTTATTCTATTGGAGAGGTAGTGCTTGCAGTACCAAAAAAAGAATGTAAGAGATTTTCACTACCATAGCGTAGTAAAACTTAAAAGTGCATGTCCTGCTTGTTAAATACATTGCACCCTGCCTTCCGGGGTGTTCAGGGTCTACCCTTGTGGTGACTGATATACATTAAATAGGAAGATTTGGGCCTGGCAATAGGGTTATTTTGCCAGGCCTGAGCAATGATTAGAGAACTACTTAAGGGGGTGGCACAATCAGTGCTGCAGGCCCACTAGTAGTATTTAATTTACAGGCCATGGGCACATGTAATGCACTTTACCAGGGACTTATAATTAAATTAAGTATGCCAATTGGGACTAAGCCAATACTTTCCTGTTTAGAGGAGAGAGCACAAACACTTTAGCACTCGTTAGCCGCTGTCAAGTGCATAGAACCCTAATATCGGCAGAGACGAGGTCAGAAAAGTGGAGGAGGGGCAAAAAGTCGAGAGGAAGACCATCCTAAGACTGTCAGGTCTAACAGGGCCCAAATCACTAACCCATTTTACACAGTACTAAACCACACACGGGCACTGGGGAGTAGGCAGACTAAGGTGTGGTTTGCCCTGGAAGCTTGTGAACCATCTCAGATATTTGTGAATTTGTGGATATTCACAACACCGATCTGACCATTTCTCACCTTGGAAATGGTTAAAGTTTTACTCCAGCAAGCGGTTGAAGTAAGTCAACTTCCACAGTGGAAAGGGGAATTGCTCACTTTAAACCTCAGGGTTGTTGTCAAGAAGTTTCCACATGGGAAAAAATCCCTTTGTGAAAAAAAGAAACACAAAAAAAGTCTGTTGGCAAATCCGGCTGCATTTCCCCAGTGTTGAATTGTCTCCTGTGTACAATTCCACAGAGGGGTAATGAGAGCATGGGGAATATGTAATGTGATATTATCCGCCTTTTACCTGGAAACCTATGACTGGCACAGCTTGAATGTTTACGAATTTACAAAAGTAGTCAATCGGATCCTGTTTTGTTGTCTATTAGTCTCTAAAGTATCATTTAATGTTGAAGTCATAAAGCTGTTCTCAAAGCTTAGGTCAAAAACATTTCTCTTATAAGTAATGCAGTTCCACTAGGAGTAAGATGTTATAGGTGAGAATGTAGACATTGGCTATCACTAATTTTTAAACATTGATTTGGTTTTCCTTAGGATATGGTTGTAATTTCTCTAGGGAAAAGAGTGTGCACAATAGTCAAGAAAAAGGTGGAATGTGCTCCACTAAGGCAAAATACCCGTTTCTGTCTGCTAATAATTTTGAAGAACGTTTAGCTTTATAACATAGGCAGAGAAAGTGCAAAGATCCGATTTATATTTAAAAATTGATATTGTACCTATAGTTTTTTTTAAATATATTTTTAAATATGTTCTTTTATAGGTGTGTTTGTTTGATTTAAAACACTGTTTACTTTTATCCCTTACTGAACACGTGAGTAAACCGGCCAGTGGTACCTTTATACTACTACATATGAAAACCTCCCACAAGAACACATTGCATCTCGTGCCATGCAATGCCAATGTTTCATATCGAATTAGAATTCAACAATGCCATTGAATCACGGTACCTGTCTTGTCATTGTTTATTGACTGACTCACTACACTTATAAAGAGCACTAATACCCCGACGGGTCTCCTGGTGCTGTTCATTCATCAGGGACAGAACAATAGCGACCATTTCACATATGCATTGTTTGCATTCTCGTGGTAATATGTTTGTGGTGTGTGAAACCCATGAAGTTTCTCAGTTCCTGCGGTATATGCAGTGGTCACTCAGATGCGATTAACGTGGAACCTGTTAAGTGTCTCGGTTCCTAACAGTATTAGTGATGTTCATTCAGCTGTGAATTATGCGGAACCTTAGCAGGTACTCAGTTCCATACAGTAGTGCGATGTCCAGCCAGTTGTGATTTATGTAGCACCTAAAGAGCTTTTCTCTTCCTAACAGTATATCTGGGGTCCAGGTCAGGAGACCTGGAGAGCTAAGTGGTTGTGAAAAGTATTCGCGGTGTCCTCTGAAAGAACATTATGGCCTATGTTTATTCTCTGTTTGTGCTACATTTGCGTCTTTTTTTGACACAAAAGCGACGCATGATTATATTTTGTAAGTTTGCGCCGTATTCCGTCAAAAAATGACGCAAACGCGGCGCAAACAGAGCATAAATATAGACCTATGGGCCGTATTTATACTTTTTGGCGCACAACTGCGCCAACGCAGTTGTGCGTCAAAAAATTTAACGCCAGCTAACGCCATTCCAAAGCGCCACGCGGGCGCCTTAGTTATGGAATGACGTTAGCCGGCGGAGCTGACTGGTGTGCGTAACAAAAAATGACTTACACCAGGCAGCGCCGGCGTAGGGGAAAATGGAGCTTGGGCGTCAAAAAATGGGGCAAGTCAGGCTGAAGCAAAATTTTGGCCTCAACCCGATTTGCGCCATTTTTTTTTACTCCCAACCCCCATTGAAAAGACTCCTGTCTTAGCACAGACAGGAGTCATGCCCCCTTGCCCAATGGCCATGCCCAGGGGACTTATGTCCCCTGGGCATGGTCATTGGGCATAGTGGCATGTAGGGGGGCACACATCAGGCCCCCCTATGCCACAAAAAAAAAAAATATATACTTACCTGAACTCACCTTAAGTTCCCTGGGATGGGTCCCTCCATCCTTGGGCGTCCTCCTGGGGTGGGCAAGGGTGGCAGGGGGTGTCCCTGGGGGCATGGGAGGGCACCTCTGGGCTCCTTCCGAGCCCACAGGTCCCTTAACGCCTGCCCTGACTAGGCGTTAAGAAATGACGCAAAAGCGGCTGGACGTCATTTTTTTTTACCCGCCCACTCCCGGGGCGTCATTTTTGCCCGGGAGTGTAAATAACGCAAGGAAGGTGTCACGCTAAAAAATGACGCAAACTCCAAGATCTTTGGCGCTAGACGGGTCTAACGCCAAAGTATAAAAAATGGAGTTAGTTTTGCGTCGGATTTGCGTAAAAAAAACTACGCAAATCCGGCGCAAACAGAGTATAAATATGCCCCTATGTTTCCAGTGCTCCTATGCTCAGTGTCTTCCGATTTGAGCACATATCTGGGTGAAATTGTGGTGCTGGATGAGGTAGCAGATGCAGAAAACAGTCAGAAAAATCCAACTGAACTACCAGTAACGCCACCAACCAACAACTCATCCACACAGTCAGTAAAGATTCGTTCTTTAAAACGTTAGAACCATTGATATGAACAAATTTCCATAAAGTCAGGGTTTGTGGAAAAATAATCTCTTGCTTATTATAGATTGCGTTTATCTCCACAAACGACACGCCCTGTCCCTTTGTCAGGAATTTCCAGGATGATAGAACCAAACGAAATGTCATCCTTTACGACTATTTAATTAGCTTTCATGTTTGAAAAAGTATTAATCCATCACAATAGTTAATTAATTCAATTGTTGACACAGAATGAGAAATTAATTTACAGACCTTTGTAATCGGATGATGGTTGTGTTGCCAAATGACTTATTTATGTATTAAAACACAATTGTGTTGAACTAGTGGCTTTTAGGGGAGTAGGGGTATATGTGGGGAAAGAGTCACTGGCCCAGATTGTCTGAGGTCATTATGAAAGCTGGCCAGATGCTGACCCCACATGAAGCTGGCAGCTACTGCTTGTCAGGCCTGCAAAATAGAACACGCATTTGCAATGAAACGGGTCTTGCGTATGCTTGTGTTAGAGCTAATAGCATTGTAAACTCCTAACCAGACTTTTCACTCGTAATGAAACCTATCGGCAAAAGTGCAATTATGTACGTAACCGGAAAAAGTGCAATTAACTGTGTAACAGGGTCAATATTATGCAAAGCGCTTTACTTCTGGCAAGCGAGATTGCGCTGTGAAAATAGCAGAAAAGTAGTCCATGAACCGGACGGAAAACAACGAGCCCCGTATGTTTTCTGTACTTGGCCGATGCGCTCGAGGAGGGCTAACCACCGGAAAAGGCATGACGTATGCGTGCCTTCCACTAATCTAATGAAATCAAGTAGATTCTAACAGGCAAGCCCACGAACCAATGAAAAACACTGAGGTGACATGGACGGGGCTCCAAGCCCTTTTTAATTCCTAAAGTGGGGATGGAACAATCAAGAACAGATGGGGAGGGGGTTATCTGCTACTGCATTCAAGGATCAAGGCTGAAAGTATTGGAGGAACTGGGAATGTTACTTTGTCCTATGCTTGTTTCCCACAGTGAATTTGTTTATAATCCTATTAAAGACGTATATGGTATCATGTCCAGATTAGGTAACATTAGTACTTCCTTCGTTTGAGTGCATTCCCCCTTCTATTGGTCATCTTGAAATTCCTTACCATGATCCATCAGCCACCTCGCTCTGATTGCAGAAAGAGCAGGATATTTTAGGACGTCTAATCAATACGAGGCTCTTCTTATCATTGCACTGCATATCCTTTTTATTTAATGCGTCTTGCGGTGCAATGTAGTCCAGATAAAGTTCATGCATGGTCTTGTTATGTTATACACTTTTTCTGATAAATTAATCCAGCCTGGGACCACGCAGAGATAACCTAGCCTTAGGTGACTCATTTGTTCTGTCAATGTGTCTATCCGATAAAAGTGTCATGCAATGCTATTCCTTTTTCATGAAGTGAATCCCTATGATATGATATGACACCAAAGCCAAGAAATATTTTGGAGGACAGATAACGTTGCTGTACCCTACGTGATCAACTCACAATCTTGTATCTTCCTACTTTTCTCCTACTGTTAATAGTAACTTGACACACTCCAGCCCTGGCTCATGCGATGTAAAACCGCAAATAGGAAAATAAATACATCTAGTAACATAAATATCATTTTGAATGGTCCCATAATCACCCAGAGATGTTTCAACTTGTAATGGTGGGGGCTTCTTTTTGAACCTATACGTCGTCAAAATCTAGTTTTACTGACAAGGAAGACTGTTGCCGGTAGAAGTAAGGAGGTTCTGTGAAACCAAAAAGGGACCCAAAGAAATCCCACCTGTTTTGAGCTGGACATTCTAGGCAAATTTCTCAGTTAGGAACCAGGGTAAAAATAGAAGTAGGAAGAGGCGCTAGAAACACTGGATAAGGACATGCATTAGGTATCTGAGCCGGACCACGAAAGAACCATTGCTCTGTACGCTTAGAAAAAAATAGATATATACTCACTATGGAAATATGACTTTCAATGTATAAAAAAACATAATTCAGTCAGTAATGAGCTTACGCATCGCTCGGCATGGGAAAACAATGATGAGTTCTACATCCAACTGGGAACCATTACTGGGTCTCCAGGACACCCAGAAAAGTTAAAACATACCATATTTAATAACCGCAGTCAAAGAGGCAAGGGAGATGTAACTGAAAGGGAAGAAAACCCCAAAAGTGCAGAGACGAGAAAAACAGGTGCTAAACTTATCGACTGCAAAGAAGCTGAAAAAACGAAGGGGCCGATTTAAGAAAAGTGGCGCTCACCCAGTGCAGCGCCACTTTTCTTGCGCCCCTTAGCACCCCCCTAACCCTACCATGTGTTTGCCGTATTTAAAATACGGTGCACCATGGCGATAGTTGGGGGACTAGTGTCTGAATTGTTTACGCTAGCCCGGCGCTTTGCAGGATTAGCGTAAAAAATTCTTAGGCTAATCCTGCAAAGCACCCAGAGGCCCATTGTAAGCAACGGAAGCCTCTTTTTAATGCCTGCTCCGAGCAGGCGTTAAAAGTGCCCAAAAAAATGGTGCAAGGAAATCTCTTAGATTTCTTTGCAACATTTTATTGCCCCCCTTAACAGGGGCACACCCCCTTTGCTAACATTATGCCTGGCACAGGCATAATGTAGTGCAAAGCGGTATAAAGTGGTGCAATGCTTGCATTGTGACACTTTGTAAATATGGTGCAGCATTTTTGGCCTTCTAACCCCACATTAGCCTAAAAAAATTATGCTACTGTGGCGTTGGAATGGCGCTAGGGGCTCTTAAATATGCCCCTAGAGATGTTGCTATGCATCTGAGCTAGTGCAAGGACAGGTTTTGCACTGCTATTTGTCTACATGCTCTGGAAGTCCCAACCTAGAAAGTTGGAGGTGATTTTCAGTGAGCCTAACTCTGATTAAATAAATATGCGCCCAATAGCTGTTTTCCAAAACTTCCAGTCCTAATCTCTCCTTTCTTTAAAGGACCAGTAAAGACCCCTGTGCGAATCAGGTATCCCAGAACAGTTTCTCTTTTGACATATTTCATGGCAGCTCAGAGTTTTTTTAAAAACCTGACAGCTATGGGTTTGTCCTGCATAATGTCCTTTGCTTTTAGTCGATATTTAATGGCACAAATTAATACTCATTCAATCCTTATAAATATTGAGTCATAGTATAATTTGAATATCTGCTATGAAAATATGCTTCACTTATTCATTGGCTAACACGACAGCAGGTGATTTCAGGAGAATGTAGAAACAACGTGATTTGTATGTTCGAATGGCCAGTTTTGGATGACGGCACCATCGCAGCTTTCCTTGGCTCCAGTTTTACTTTTCTTGGCTTCGATCTGTTTGATTTAATATTTATTCTCTATGAAACAGGTTTTCTAGATGTTGACCTCATGACGTTCATATAACCTATGCAAAAAAAACGCTCAATGTTTTATCAGCCAGATCTGGTGTTCTTGATACATTAGGTGGCAAAACATAGATGTGCAAGTTCCATTTCAGCTTCAATCATCCGTGAAGCAAAGCAGGAAAGAAAGGAATAAGCAAATAGTAAAAAATCAACGCAAAGTTTAGGTTTTCAGATTTGTATACTTGGCTTTAAAGCAATTCCCAGTTCTGATGAGAAGGTGAAGACAGATCTTCCTCGCACTGGGGACCGGCACAAAGGACCAGTCCTTACAACATACATCACTAAAATATTTTCCCAGTTTAGAGATTAAAACTATAGTTATTATTAGTTGATACATTCTTGAGATACATTATCCATATTGCCGTAGTGGTTTCCTTATATAAGTGGTTCCTCTCACAACTTCAGCTGCATATGATTTTACCATGTTATTATTATTGTTACATTAATTGTAGAAGGCTGTAGCAACATTCTCATCCAGCACAGTTTGTTCTTTTTTAACTGTTTAGTTTTTGCTGGCCACCGGCATCTGCATTTACGAATGTATTTATTATACATGCTTAGAAGATGTATTAATTTAGCATTATAGCCTGTTTCCAAGGGCTAAACTATACCTTATAGCCCGATAGCAGGCTGTACCGGCCATTAAAAGCCTGCTCCAGCATCAGCGAGGGCCTTTAACAAGGGAGCGGGCCTTTAATAGCTGCTGTAGCCTGTTATGGTGGGCTATGTCTACTTGAACATCTTGCCCCATGTGGCCAGCCTGTCCTTATTTAAAAAAACAAAGGCCTCTCAGATCCTGAAGGGGTTGAAACATCCCTATCACTCCCAAGCCTTTGTTTCATGGCTGTTGCCGTGATTGTTCAACAGATAATAGCCTCACGCAGGGCCACGACTGTTAGTGGTTGAACATTCACAGCAATAGCTGTGAAAGAAGGATGAGGTCAGCCATGGTCTCCCCTGGACTGTCTAAACTGCTTTTCCTTGTTCGGATAAACCAGGAAGATCCAGAACCCAAGCAGAATTCCCCCTCCCTTCTCTTAAGGCTCCATTGCCAGTGTGAGCTAGGGGAGGAGTGGGCAAGGAAGGCTCTGGTATACTGTGCTACACGGGCACTGCTTTTCGTGTTCCCCTGCCCAGTCCATATATTTGAGGGAGGCAGAGACTGTGTATTAGGAGATTTTATTATTGAAAGCAGCAGGCCTATACCAGTTTATATAAGGTGTTGCTGCTCCACTCTCTTCAATGGAGTACGAAACATTCCATTGTTCTATTATAGCTTTTGAGGGCTAAACTGGTTGTTAAAGGCCCTCAACCCGAAATACAGGCCTGAGCAACAGGCAAAGGACTATAAGGAGGGAGAGGGCCTTTAACAACCATACAGCCTGAGGCAGAAGGGCTATAATGCTGTTAGCACATTCTACCTACTAAGGGAAGAATGTTCAGAATTAAATCTGGGGAAACAAAAAGGCAAACATTACAATGCTGGAGCAGAAGGTCCTATACCAGCCATTCTAAGACTTGAGGACCTTATTGTCGTCAATGGAATTGCCAACATTCCAGTGTTCAGATGGGTGTTAGAGGCTCTGAACCCGAGTTATAGGCCTGAGCTGCAGTTTAGGGACTTTTAACAACCGCTATAGACCAAGGCAGAAGAGCTATAAGACTATTATAACATTCTACCCAGTGAGGGTAGAATGTTCTAAATTAATAAAGGGAAGAACAGAGAAGCAAACAATGGAATTCTGGAGCAGAAGGCTTACATCAGCCATTATTAGCCCTGAGCCACTCCATTGTCTTCAAAGTAGCTCTCAACATTCCAGTGATGGGTTCATCTTTATCCAGAGACCAAACCATGCCATTCCATCTTACCTTGAATCTCAAATTTTAATTGAAATGCATTTAGTTTGATGTAGCATGTTTAACTGTTTTTAGACTGTTGCTAACCAGTCTCTCTTATGACAGCTAACAGTGAGGTGTTTTCTCTGGATCACACATGTTGGCTAAATGCAGGGGACTGGGAATAGACTGTGGGTTGCTGTTCTCCACTGTTGGATACAAAGCCACTTACCACACTACAATAAACACAGTCAACAGCACACTGGATGACATCTGGTTAATTCAAATTGGTTTGAAAGCTACCATAGGCAGCTTGTTCATCATCACGTTTTCTTTCTTTTATTTTTTTTTTTTAAGGTTCTCCATTTCCATTTATTTAATTGTTGTTAGCCTATCCGGCCATAACAATAATCACACAATAAATATCAGTCCATCACACTCGGTAAAAATCACATTGAATAAAAGGTCTCAATAGAAAGGGAAAACAGTGCTTGAATTTTTTATTTAACATGTGCCGAAATGTATCCGATTTGCCCTGCATTATCATAAAACTTAGTGTATAACCATAATTTGCACAAAACTTAACTTATTCTAGAAAAACATTATAAATCTAAAATTTAAATATCTTGTTCTGGCACAAGTCATTTGGGACCTTACAGTGCCTGCCAACCGTTTAGTAGAAGCCCAAGGCCTAACCCAGTTTTACAACACCCTGCACCGATTTCCCAAGCTAGATAGCTATGGGATAACACGAGCAGTTATGCTTGTGCCAACTGTGGGTGCATTGATGAACGTAACTTCCATGCTTCCAATATATAAGTTGAAACCTTTGTCACAATGTGTTTCTCGTCTGATCGCATACATAACACTTCCGCCTCATTGCACTTCCTAACTCCGTAGGATCTAAAAAGTGGACGTAAATACAATTTGCGGAGTTTAAGCGTGAAGTGACATAATAAAAGGAAGTGGGAAAGTGTTTCTTGGCCGCCATGGAGACATGGGCAACATTCTAATCTACCCGGAGGAACGGGTTGCCATCTGTTGGTCACCGCCATCACTGGTAGAGTACCCATGCGGAATTTAAAATAGAGAACCCTTTTTTCTCCGGATAAATACTGTCTATGAATATTGCTGGTTTAAGCTCTTGGTTAAACAAAATGTAACGCTTAAATAAAGGGCTAAGTGTCTCACACATACTCTCAGTCTTTTGCTCCCAATATGCCTTTTTTATGACAGCTAAACTAGGCCTTCTGATTTTTTCTGGATGGAGCCAGAGGTCTTCCTGGCCGATAGCAGCCAGGGTAGTTGAGATGTGTTTGAACCAGGGCAATTTCCGATGACTTTGTAGCTTCATAATGTCCATAAGTACCTCTCTATATGGTTTGAGTTCCTCTTTTGCCCAAATACGGATCCAGTATCTTATTGGAGCCAGAGCAATGTAGTCCTCAACCTTTCTCATTTGTAGATCAATTCTTATTGCATTCATTGGTGTGGCATTGCCTAAACAAAGTAAACGGCGTAAAAAATTATTCTCGGTTACTTGTATTGATGGAGTCTTTCTGAATCCCCAGATCTCTGCGCTGTAAAGTGCTGCGGCTCTTGCTTTTGTTTTGTATGCGAGCAGTGCAGAACTCCCAGAATGGTTGCCTGTAGCTTTTGCAAATCTGAGTACTGCTCCAGCTTGTTGGGCCAAGGAGATGCTACTTTTATAAATTTGTGGTTTCCATGTCTGTTTTTCGTCCAATCTGCAACCCAGGTAATTATAAGTAGCCACTCGGGCCAAAGGCTTGTTGTTTGCCCTAAAGGTCGATTGCATCGTCTGTTTTTGGTTAAGAATCATAAACTTTGTTTTCCCCTCATTGATTACCATGCTCCTTGAGGTGCAAAATGATTCGAAACCCCTAAGTAGTCGATGCATTGCTATCTCCGTTCTTGCCAGTAATACAGCGTCATCAGCAAAGAGCAGGATAGGTATACTTTCATTGGCTAGTTTTGGCACATCCAGATTTAATTCCCTCAGGTCTTGACTTACTTCATTTATATAACAGTTGAATAAGGTTGGGGCCAAGACACAGCCTTGTTTTACGCCTCGCTCGATTGGAATTTCTGCCGTATAATCATTTCTCGTAGTATATCTGACCCTGGCAGTATTTCCTGGATGCAGTAGAATTAACAGCCTTAAAATTTTTCCCTGTATACCCATTTACGACAATAACTGCCATAATATTTGGCGGTTTACGCTGTCAAAGGCTGTTTGAAGATCATCACGTTTTCATATTATTTCTTTCAACATTTTGGTTTTCTGTCCTGCATCAATCTGCTGGCATGCACTTCATGATGCCAATACTAATTGTAGTCAACTCATCGTTTGTTTCACTTGTACCTCACACTAGTAGGATTTGTCAGCCAGACTTGTTTTTGTGGCCAAATGTCTATAATGCATAATGTCTGTGCTCCCCTGCCAGTCTGGCCCTGGGGCCTGATTTATGATCCAGACCAGTAATTTACAACATTCTCCTAAGGGCTTGGAAGAAGGAATCTTGGCTCAGTTATATTGTAAAACAAAGGGGTGGGGGACAAACCTTTCTTTTCAGTGTAGGCGGAGTTTGGGCATGTAACTTTAAGCTGCTCATGCCACGAAATTTCCAGCTGTCCTCGAGATCCTGAATCCCCTGTTTACACTACAATATGTCATGACACCAACGATATTGTAAGATTGTGATAATTCCTTCTCTTTGTTACTGGCGCTTTCACATGCCTCATATGTTTGCTTGTTGCAATCGCGCTTGCAAGCATGTCCTATTGTTATTGTATGACTGGCTTTATATACATTCAATATGTGTTTATCTTTGTAATGCGTTCCATGTTTGTGCTCAGCACTAACAAGCATTTTCTACTGCTCCCTTGTTAGACAGTTGAAGCGCTCTTGGGAGTGATAAGCTACGAATTTGGGATTCATCATATGAATAAACTTCACTTTGTTTTGCACCTTCCTGCTTGAAGATGTTTCTTACCAGAAATGTCCTCACAGGTCGGTGCCTCGACAAGAGGGTAGAATCAGTCCAGGATGCTTCCCACAAAACAAAACCTCTGATGGGGTTGAGGGCTGTCAATCAATCAGTCATTTGTAGAGCGCGCCGCTGTCTCCCCTGGGGGTATCTGGGTGCTTGGGTGCAATGTCTCTGTCGAAGAGCCAGGTCTTGAGTCTCTTCCTGGAGTCTGCCAGTGAGGGTGCAATTTGGAGGGGAACGGTTAGGTCGTTCCAAGCCTTGGTGGCGATGTAGGAAAAAGAGCATCCAACACTGTGCCAGAGAGGAAGAGCACAGGTGTCTGGTGGGTTGGTGGAAGTGTAGACGGTGGTTGATGATGTAGGGCTTTGTAGGTCTGCAGAGGAGATTGAAATGACATCTCTTCTTGACGGGTAGCCTGTGGAAGTTTCTGAGGTGGGGGATGATGTGGGTGTGCCTAGGAAGGGCCAGGATGAGGCTGGTGGCACTGTTCTCTATTGTCTGGAGTCTCTTTAGGAGCTGGGAGGACACACCACTATAGAGACCATTACAGTAGTCGAGGCGGCTGGTGATGAGGGCTTGGGTGTTGGTTCTCCTGGTGTTGGCTGGGATCCATCTGAAGATTCTGTGGAGCATGCAGAGTGTGTGGGAGCAGGAGGTGTTGACTGCATTGATCTACCTCTTCATGGTCATCTCACTGTTCAGGATGATGCTAAGGTTGTGAGCATGGTCTGTAGGCATGGGGGCGGGACCGAGTTCAGCTGGCCACTAGCTATGATCCCAAATTGAGTTTTTTTCCCGAAGATCAGGACTTCAGTCTTGTTGGAGTTGCAGAAGTTGGTTCTGGTGGTGGTGGGGTCTTCAGTAAGTGAGAGGATCAGTTGAGTATCATCAGTGTAGGAGTGCTCTGGCATTGATATGCCAAGGATGCAAGGAGTCTGCTCCAGCCATTGATCCCTGGAAGGCCAATGTGGCTTGGAAAGAGGCTGTCACACGTCTTGCTAGCCTTCTACTACTGTCTGAATCTCCTGTGTCTCATTTTTGTAGGAGTGACACTGACTCCCATGTGACTATGAAATAGTCTGAAAATTGCATGGATGTGCAGGGATCGCTGTTGCCGAACCTGGGGTGAGGGAGGTCAGGTTGAAATAAACTTGAAAGAGTTAAAACAGGAGAAGAGACTTTGAAATGTTTGTTGTCTGGCATGATTTGATGCTTGTCCAAAAACACTGCCAAACTGCTACTAATTATTTTGACATAGCGCATGGACGTCAATTCACAAAAATGCCAGGGGTAGCGGAAGTGACATCACGCACCATTTCATGTTTACTTTCACTCATACAGATCTGCTTACACAAACACACATTCACTCATACACACACTCCCTTTTACATAAACACACTCTTGTCCGCAAGTACGCACACAACCTACACTTTAAAGTGTTTTTTACTTACCTCAACACCAAGGAAGGTCATATTCCCGTTATTTGAACTCCATTTTATTACACTAAAAGTGAATAATCTATTACTCACTATTAGTGTAATAAAAACTGATTGAAAACTAGAAATTGGAGCCCTAAGCAACATCAATCAGCCCTTGTGTTCCTGATACTGATATTGCCACCTCTGAGGTCAGGGGTCGCAGAGGCAGTGTCAGGGGTCGCAAGGGGCAAGCTGAGGTCGCAGCTGTTACCCCTAAATGACGTCCATGACTTAGCGATCTATGTTAATATTTCCTTTTTCTGGCTGCAAAAGTGGACAATTTTGTGTATGAACCATGGGCACTCTTACAGGTAGAGAAGGGTGTGAAATAAAGACAATCCTAAAACACATATAAATAAAAAGATTGTGTCTTAAATCTAAAATGTGAGGGAATAAAGATTTTAGTGGTTTCAAAACAAAGCAAGACACATTCATTGTACCTTGCAAGATGTACACGAAGTTGAAACTGTTCTAATTATTTATTTTCAGTACTTCCTGTTTTCATTTTAAATTGACACAACTTCAAACTGGAAACCACTGTAGTTGGTTAAAAGTTACTTGAAGCAATGTATTTTTGGCACATGTCATTTAACTTCCCTCTTACATACTGGCACCACTTTCACAGTAGGAAGGGCACAAATCTGACATGAACACGTTATCTATCGGCTGTGCGCATCTTGAGTTTTTTGGTAAATCGACTTGTGTGATGTAGTTTTACTTTATCTATGAAAAAGTCAAATCGAATCACACCAGGTAAAAGAGACGCCACAGGGGACCTGCCTACAGATACACGTGGTCATATTTAATTTGAGTGTTTGTCTCAATAATGTTTTCCCTTGAACCTAGAAAGAATTATGGGGAAAAAAAATTGTCTAGTTGGACTAAACTTTAGGCTGCATTGGAGCAGGTTTCCGGAGGTAGAAAGTATGTTGTTAGAGCCGTCAGTGAACAACTTAAAAAGCACCCAACCGGCAGAGTAAGAAACCTATAACTGCACAGTGAAGTTGGTAGTTCTGATTGGTCAAAATGTCTTCTTTCCCACTTAAAATCGTTTACGGTGCTCAAAATGGTTTTGCAGGATCAGGGGTGTAGCTTGGTCAGTAAGCCTTGGGGGGGGGAGGTATGAACTTTAGATTTTCCAACAATATAATGTTAAAATCAGGAGTGGCTCGCGGTGCTTAATAGGGGCAGGGTGGTGCGTGGGTGTAGATTAATGAAAGAAAAAAAAATCTTACCTGCATTGTCACCGCCGCCGCTGCTGCCACCACCGCGCCGCTCCTCTGCTGAAGGCCGGCTGCAGGCACCGGCTCCAGCCTGCCCTGCGGCCGGTCCTGATGCTGCTCAGACCAGCCTTAGGATTGGCTTCGAGCTAGAGCTGGAGAGAGCACAGACATACATGCACAATGAGGGGGAGTGCTGTGCACTCCCCCTCAGTGCTTGTCACAGCTTGTGGCCCCACCCCTTTTACTATAAAACATTAATAAACATAGTTTGTAGTAAAAGATTTACACCTGCTGCTGCTGGTGGCGGCGATGCTACTCCACCCTAGTGGAGGAGCCGCGCCTGGTTAAAATACATTAAACCACAAGCAAAGCGCATGACAGCGGCTTACGGGGAAGTGCAAGGGGAGAGGAATGCGGATTGTTAGGGTTACTAAGTGAGTTGACATTTTTGATGGCTTTTAAAACTGAGGGAGAGAGTGTGTGTTCCTTTTTGTCTGTGTATGTAAAACGTTGTGGTGAAATCCGACAGACATCTGGCCCTAAGTGATCTACTTTGCACAAGATGTAGTGTCTACATTGATCAGCATAAAGTGTAATGCATTCTCAGCGTGCTTCTTATTTGTTGCGGTGAAAAGAAATATCACAAGGTTGTTTTGGACTGGGTAAGAGATTCATGAATTCGAGTAAGGTGTACGGTGGGGCATAGGTGAAACAGGGTTTCTAGCCACTGAGACATACAAGGGCCTAAAAGACCTAAACAAATGTCGTCCTTTTATGCAATATGTATTTATTTATTAGAATTTACATGTTTACAAATAATTATGGTACCGGCATTAGCATCAAACATCTATGAAATCGGAGAGTAGACAAAGATTATTTAAGGGAACAACTTTTGAGCTTGTTTACATCCCGAATGATATGCAGTGCAGTCGCTCGTATCCTTCATATATCAAACAAGTCTTAGGGAAGTAACAAACTATGAAAGACAAAGGAAGTAGAAAAAACGAGGGCTTCGAAAGAGAAGAAGGAGAGAGGTGACCTTCCTAGAAGTAAAGTAACTTCCTACATACAATGACCTGTCAGTCCTAGATTAATAGGCAAAATATTTGAAGTGCAGATAACTATTAACAAGTCACATGTGGTGTTTAAGCATTTGGCAACATTAGGCATTCAATCAGGTTAAACTATAACCGAAACTCTGGGTGTATAAGTCATCACTGAGCTTTAAAATGAAAGAATAAACTAAGGCCCGTATTTATACTTTTTTTGCGCCACGTTTGCGTCATTTTAATTAGGCCGATATGCCCCCCTGGGGAGTGCAGAAACCACTTGACACCAGGGATTTAAAAAAAAAGTTTTTTTACAGATGGGGAGCGACCCCTTAGGCAAGGGTTGCTCCACTGGGGGGCAATTTTATTTTAGACCATTTCTGCCCAACTTGAGGGAAGATCGGCCTATTTTCTTAGGCCAATCTGCTCCCCAAGGGTCAGGAACCACTAGACACCAGGGATTTTTTTTTTACGTCAGTTTCATGCAAGGGGAGCAACCCCTTAGGCAAGGGTCACTCTCCTGGGGAGCAAATTTATTTTAGGCCATTTCTGCCCCCTTTGGGGGCAGATTGGCCTGTTTTAATTAGGCCGATCTGCCCCCAAGTGGGCAGAAACCACTCAGCACCAGGGACTTTTATTTTTTTATTTTTTCACTAATGGCAAGGGTCGCTCCCCTGGAGGGAATTTTATTTTAGACCATTTCTGACCCCCTTGCAGGACAGATCAGCCTATTTCTTTTACTTGTGCACCAGGGATTGGTGTGCGTGTGTTCTGTTTGGGGGGCCAGCCCCTTGGGCAAGGGTCGCTCCCCATGGGGGCACATTTCTGTTGGCCATTTCTGCCTATTTTTGTAAGGCCCATCTGCCCATTTTTGTAAGGCCCATCTGCCCCTAAGGGAGGCAGAAAGCCCAGCAGAGACCAGGGAAGATTTTTTTTTTAAAAAGAGGGTGGGGGTATGGCCATACCCCCATCCCAAATACATGGGGACAAAGTTGTTCTGCCCACTCCCTGTGGGGGCAGAAAGCCTACTAGGTCTGTTTTCTTTGTGAAAATGTGATGTGTCCATGTTGTGTTTTTGGGCATTTCCTGTCACGGGCAGTAAGTAGGCCTACCCACACAAGTGCTGTACCATTTTTATTGAGAGACTTGGGGGAATATAAAGAGAGAAAAATAGATATCAAGAAAACCTCTGTATTTCCAAAATGGGCACAAGATAGGGTGTTGAGAAACAGTGGTTATTTGCACATCTCTGAATTCTGGGGTCCCCATACAAGCATGTGAATTACAGTGCATTTTTCAAATAGACATGTTTTTTACACATTGTCTTACATTTGGAAGGAACAAATGTAGAGAAAGACAAGTGGCAATAACACTTGTTCTTCTATTCTGTGTTCCCCCAAGTCTCCGAATAAAAATGGTACCTCACTTGCGTGGGTAGGCCTGATGCCTGCGACAGGAAATGCAACATGGACACATCACTTTTTTACAATGAAATCTGACGTGTTTTTTGGAAAGTGCCTAGCTGTGGATTTTGGCCTTTAGCTCAGCTGGCGCCCAGGGAAACTTAGCAAACCTATACATTTTCGAAAACTAGACACCTAGGGGAATTCAGAATGGGGTGACTTGTGGGGCTCCCACCAGGTTCTGTTACCCAGAATCCTTTGCAAACCTCAAAAGTTGGCAAAAAAACACTTTCTCCCCACATTTCGGTGACCGAACGTTCTGTAACCTGAGAGGAGCCACCAATTTTCTTCGACCCAGCATCCCTCAAGTCTCCTGATAAAAATGGTACCTCACTTGTGTGGGTAGGCCTAGTGCCCCTGACAGGAAATGCCCCAAAACACAACATGGACACATCACATTTTCCCAAAGAAAACAGACCTGTTTTTTGCAAAATGTCTTGCTGTGGATTTTGGCCTCTAGCTCAGCCGGCACCTAGGGAAACCTACCAAACCTGTGCATTTTTTAAACCTAGACACCTAGGGGAATCCAAGATGGGGTGACTTGTGGGGCTTTCACCAGGTTCTGTTACCCAGAATCCTGTGCAAACCTCAAAATGTGGCAAAATAAAACACTTTTTCCTCACATTTCGGTGCTACAAAGTTCTGGAATCTGAGGTGTGCCACACATTTTCTTCCACCCAGCATTCCCCCAAGTCTCCCGATAAAAATGGCACCTCACTTGTGTGGTTAGGCTTAGTGCCTACGACAGGAAATGCCCCACAACACTACTTGGACACATCAAAATGATCAAATACAAAACTTCCTCCTTTTGCAGGATGGGCACCTGCGTTTTTGGTCCTGGGCTCAGCAGCTATCTAGGGAAACCTCCCAAACCCAGACATTTCTGAAAACTAGACACCCGAGGGAGTCCAGGGAGGTGTGGCTTGCATGGATCCCCCAGTGTTTTCTTACCCAGAATCCTCAGCAAACCTCAAATTTAGCTAAAAAAAATCACATTTCCCCACATTTCTGTGTGGGATCTCCACACTGGGACAAATTTCCTACCACCTAACGTTCACCTCAGTCTTTTGGTAAAAATGATACCTCACTTGTGTAGGTGACCCAAGTGGCTGTGACATGGAAGAGCCGAAAACATAAAAAATGAGGGGGAACCAAAGCGGGTCCAAAAGGGCAGTTTGAAAAAAACTTTTGGCTGAGAAGTGGGGCAGAATTGTTATCTGTATAGGTGTGACAATGCAAGGTGGTAGGAATTTTGTGGATTCCTGCAGATTCCGGAAGGTTCCATCACAAAAATGTGGGAAAAATGTGTAATTTGAGCAAAGTTGAAGGTTTGCAGGGCACTGTGGGTAAGAAAATGATGCGGGTGTATGTAAAACACATCACCCTGGACTTACCCAGGTGTTTAGTTTTCAGATATGTCTAGGTCTCATAGATTTTTGTACATGGCAGCATCCCAAAGTCCAAAAAGTGCAGCCCTCACCATTCCAAATGGGATGATTTTGAGAGTTAGACAAGCTCTCATGGCCCACATGTAAAGCCAAATCCCAAAATAATCAAATGTCCTCTTGCTTCCCGTTGGGATAAGATCTTTTAGTGTGCGGGGGGAGCAAAAAAAAGACTGTTCCCCGTTTAGTTGGTGTGGGGGCATAACCATGCCCATACTGGTTATAAAAAATCCCTGCTGCCTAGTGGCTTCTGCTCACCCTAATTAAAATAGGTGGATCTGCCCCCAGGGAGGGTGGAAAATGCCTCATAAATAATTGGCCCCCAGGGTCGCCACCCTTCATTGTTTATGTAAAATAAATATATATTCCTCGTGTCTAGTGGCAGATCGGCCTAATTAAAATAGGCCACTTAAATGGCCTAATAAAAAATTGCCCCCCAGATGAGCCCATACTGGTTATAAAAAATCCCTGCTGCCTAGTGGCTTCTGCTCATCCTAATTAAAATAGGCGGATCTAGATGAGCGATCCTTGCTCAAGGGGTCGCCCCCCTTTTTTGTATATGTAAAAAAAAAAAAACCCTGGGTAGGGTGGAGCCATTGCTGCAGATTGGCAGCAGGGAGGAATGATGACAGCAGCTTAAAGTGCGCAAATCAGTTTGACTGGCTGTCTTGCGACACCCTGCCTGACATACAAACTATAAACCTCTCAAACCCAAGATGTCGTAGGCAGCTTGGTGAAAAAAATGGATAGGCACCTTGTACTTGTAGGAGTGCTGAGCCAGTCTGCTCCAGCTAAACCTGTGCTTCTCTCATGCTGATTAACAGCAAGAGAGTTGCATCTGGACTGCTTAGGGGAGTTAGCTCTAGGACTGGAGAAGAACGCCAGTACTGGAGGACATGCAGGTAGTAGGTAAGTAACTACTGTATTTTTATTTCACATATTTAAACAGTATAAACAGTAACTAAATCGCTAACATGCATTACATTAACGTTTTAAAGTTGACTTTGAAGTTTAACTTTAAAATGTTAATGTAATGCATGACAGCAATTTAGTGATTGTTTGTATCATGCGAGCTGAGCGTTGAATTTAATTTAGCTCAAGTCGGCAGTGGCACCTCTTTGAACCTACTGTGGGAGGCTCGCAGTGCCTTCAGCCTCACCTCCAGAGATGTCTATCGTGGCTCGTTATAAACACTGTTTATAACTAGCCACAATTGAGAGTTTTGGCACTTAGCCTACAGGCATTGCTGATGTCTCCCAATGCCATTTTGCTCGTCCCACAAATTAATATTGTCACTAGCCGCCATTGGTTGTTAAAACAATTTCTACTCAGTTCATTTTGATACTCCAGAGCAATATGAACTATGCTTCAAAACATCAGTTATTAGAACATTGGAATGCTGGAGGCTCCATTGAAAACAATGGAGTGCTGCAGGCTTTTACAGGCCGGTAAAAGCCCGCAGCGCCAACATTCCAATGTTCGCTTTGTTCACAGCAGCAGCTGTGAACAAAGCCTCACGGAGCCCGAGGGGATTTAAATCCCCTCGGACTCCGTGAACATTTTTTTTTTTTTAATAGAACATTCTGCCCTGTGTGGCAGAATGTTCTAATAGCCTTAGAACCCGCCGTAGCGGGCTCTACCGGCTATTAAAGTCCCTCTCCCTTGTTAAATGCCCTCACCTTCGGCTCGGGCATTTAACGCGGGGAGCGGGCCTTTAATAGCCGGTAGAGCCCGCTACGGCGGGTTCTAAGGCTATATTAGATACTTACAATAGTTCTCAGCTTGACTCATCACCCACTCGGGGCACAGGTAATATTTTAGATTTGTTATTGCTCCTTGCTTATTCATTTACTCATATAGACACATTACTCTTGCCTTGACTCATCACTTTCCAGCTCTTTTAACATTGGAGTAGGATAGAGCTGGCCAAGTACAGTGTAACACTTTTGCCAGATCACCGACACAATATTGTGGGAAACAATATTGTTGACAAAAATATTGTGTACCATAATATTGTGCTCCTATACTAATAAATTTAAGTACAAAAATATAGAATAAAATTTTAATTGACGCTAATATCGTCAAAAAATAGACAAAAATATAGATTTTTCAAATATAAAGTTTAAAGTAATAAATGTTAAATATTTTGATATATAAATTTTATATAATGTAAGTTAATTATTCCACTAATATTTAATGCTATATATAAATAAATATATACAGTTTTAAACACACAAAAAACATATATATATATATATATATATATATATGTATATGTGTGTGTTTGTATTTATATCTTACATTTATTACTATGAATATATATAATTAATATAAATATTTATTTTACGTTATATTAATTTTTTAATGATTTAAGTTTATTAATATGGCAGGGGCTTCGGCTTGCCTGGGAATGGAGTAGGATACTGAATGCCTTAGCTCTGGGTTCCCGTGGGCCTTAAAGCCTATTTCTGCTCACTTTTGCCGCTTCACCAATGCCCAGTCGCACTGTAGGAACTCTCCAGCGAGCCAGAACTTGCTGTGGCCTGACGTTCACTGCGGAGTTCTCTCTCAGCAAGGACAGCGCCGACCTGATTGTCCATGAGTTTGAGCTAAGGCACATTTTGTTCTGGTGGCGTGGAGCGGCCAGCAAGATCCTGGAGCTGATAGAGTGATCCACCCGGAATATGCACAGGGTCCAGCACCCAAAGCAGCCAAAATGTACCCTCTACCCCGCTGCAGCTGATGACTGAGGGGGTGCATAGGCACCGGAGCAGTGTGGTCTGGGGGCTAGTAGGGGCACTGTCCACCATCTTGATTGCATGAGGTCCCAGGTTGTAGTCCTGCTGCACCAGCCCCACATAGTGGACTCCAATAGTGTCCTCCAGGTTGATCCTGCCTGAGCAGATGAACCTAGTGAAGCTAGACCCCTGTCTGGGTATGCTGTGATGTGCTTGGCCTGGGCTGCAGTTGAATGTGATGGCGGCCAAGAGCGCCAAAGGAGCAGTCTGAGGTGACCTGAGGACTAAGAAGGTAGTGAGGTGAGCAAGTAAGCAAGTGAGCGCCCCTCCTTCAGCTGCCCGGCTGAGCTGTTTATAAGCTTCGGTGGGGCCCCACCCATGACATCCTGCCTCACTGCGTTTTGTGGCCCTGGTGATCCCCTGCAGGGCTATAAAAAGGAACTAGGTCTTACTAATGTGGACTGGTGGCCTACATCGCCCCTGACAGTGTAGCAGATGCCAGATGTATCATTGCCCAAGGCACCGGCCACTGGGGACGTGCTTGATTGCCTCTCTGCATGGCTTATCAAGTTACCTAAATGAGCCCTCCTCTAAGAATTTTTCTTGACATGTCTTCCTTGGTGTTCTGTGGAGGTACTGTTGTGGGATTGGATGGAGCCCGAGCCTAGGTGGGCTGCTGCAGTAACTTGGTGACTATCAGACCATAGGGGGCACTCCTGGTGCGGTCCCCTTTCTCTGCCTGACTCCGGAGATCCTCATGTCCTCATGTCTAGCACTGTGTTTTGACTCCTCCCTTCCTGACATTTACTTATAGGATGGGTCTGGGATTACTCCCTGCCTGGACTTGACACACTTCCTTTCTCCTGGCCCACATATCCCTGCTCTGTGTGGCTGGATGAGTTCCCCCCTCTGATCCTTGCACTAACCTGTTAGGTCCTACAGGGTAAGATCTGGCCCATCTCTCAAAAAGGCTTCTCTGCCGCGATGCCCCCACTGCCTTCACACCTCTCAAATGCAGCGGTCACGGCTCAAACCCCAGCATAGCAGTCATGACCTGAGACGGGCACAGCTTGGACATTCTGGAGCTACTAGTCTCCTCCTATCTAGAATTAGCCAGCCTGTCTCAACGCCACGCTCACGTACTAAGCCAAGGGGTAAATCTATCAGTCATCTTTCTCTGGTTTAAATCCTCTGAGCAAACATGAAAGACAAGTGTGAGCCACCCTCACAGACCCTTGGGAACCATATTGCTCTTTTTACCATACAGGAGTACATGGAGAAATTCCTGAATGACATTCGCCTTGAGATTTGCTCAATCAAAACTGACTTTAAGAGTTATAGCCAAGACCTTTGCAAAGACATTACCATTATGTGTAGAAGAGGGGACAATCTGGAGTGAACAATGGATTTACTTGCGGAGGGCCAAGAGATGATCTGGCTACAGATGGCCACCCTAGATGAACAACAGACCGAACTACAGGCCAAACAGGAGGACCTCAAGAACTGCAGACGCCACAACAACATATGCATCAGGGGGTTCTCCAGGGTGCTGAGGGGGAGGATATTATGACATTCACCAGAGAACAGTTATGGGCAATCTGGGGAGGGCTGGAGAACCAACCCCTGGTCCTTGATAGGGTGCATCACATTACAGCCATGGCTGGCCGCCCTGACGGGACTCCTGACATTCTTACCAGAGTACACTTCTTCCAGGACAAGAACACAATCCTGAGGCAGCATGGGGGAAAGCGGACATTGTCCCGAGGTCACATGGTGCAAATCTTCCAGGGCCCTTTCCCGTTGGTGCTATAAGAGAGGCAAGTCTTTAAACCTGTTACAGAGAAGCTACATGGCCAGGGTATCAAATAGAAATGGGCTCACCCCTTTGGCCTACTCTTTGAGTGAGGTCTCTGGCAGAGGCCAAATGTATGTTGGGCCTACCTGAGGGGTCACCTGACTGGGACCTCTAACACCACCCCCCCTCCAGTCTGAGAGACCTGATGGATCGTGCCCTGTCTGGCAAACTGTTCATAGTTGTGGCTCAGACCACAACTCCAAAGATGGAGCCCTTCACAAAGCTAAGGAGGACATTATATTGCACTTGCACAACATGAAACGGGAATCCTCACAGCCCGCCACCAGTAACGCATGAGCAGCAATAAGCACCAATTGCATCTGGCCCTTAGGCAACGTTGGAGTACACCAGCTTACTGAACTTTCTTACCCCCCAGCAGGGCCCATGAACCTGAGGCTGGATTTCTTTGCTTTTTCTGATTCTTAAACTTGTATAGTTTTATTCAGAGGTCTCTGCCCTAGCACCACCGTCCCATTCTCCCCCCTACTTCTCTCTCTGTTTAGGGTGACGTATCTGTAGAGACTGATGGGGTCTTCCATCTGCCTATTAATGGAGTGGGCCATCCTACATTTAGACCCTTTCTGTTTAGTTTCCTGGCAGGGCACCTCAATGGAACTGGGATCAAAGGGGGAAGTTCAGGCTCCACACCCCTATCTCTATGACCTGTTTGGACCAGACCTGCTATTCTGCTGCAATGCCGGCTTCTAGTATGCCATGGGGTCGCTGACCAACGTGAAGTTCCGGTCATTAAATGTCAATGGGCTTAACCCGTCCAGTAAGCCTAGATAAGTATGGCGCTATCTTCTCCAGCAAGATCCTGATATCATTTTCCTACAAGAGACGCATCTGCTTAGGGATGACTGCCACTGCATGGCCCACCCCAAATACCTTTGCCAACACTGGGCAAACACTGACTCTAAAATACTGGGCATTGCTATCCTATTTAAAAAGGGTTTCTGTTGTACAATGGTAAAGGTCTCTAGGGACCCCGGTGGACAGTTCCTGACACAATCGAGATGGGGAGGACCAATCTGACCTCCGTCAATCAATATGCCCCTAACCAAGCACAGGATGTGTTTCTTTGAAGGTACTCAAGACCAACTAGGCACTGCTAAGGGGGACCTCATAGTAGGAGGCGATTTCAACCTAGAATGGGACCCCAAGCTTGACAGGGACACAGCACATTTCCAGGGTATGTGAGCCATGTCTGCACTGCTTGATAGGGAGTTGTCGGACTATGGACTAATGGATGCATGGTGCTATTTACATCCAGACATGAGAGACTACTCCTTTTATTCTCAAATATACCTTTCCGACTCGCGTATCGATGAATGGGCACCCCAAGTGGCTCATCCTATCTGGCACCTCCCCCCAACTCCTACGTGGCCCAGTGGAAAAGGCCTCTATCAAAGAGGTAATCACCAAATATTTCACTCTCAAATCACTTCCAGACACCCACTCCCACATGCTTTGGGAAGGTTTTAAGGCAACTATGTGGGGTGTTATCCCTTCCATCTCTGTAACCAGAGCTCAAGAGGCATACCTATTGGAAGCCAATCTCACTGAAGAGATCCACTCCTTGGAATGTACAGACAAGTGATACCCCTTGGCATGTGTCAAATGGTTGGGACCAAATAGAGGCGCATCAGGTCAACAAAGCCAAACGGTCCCACCTAGCACTTAAACAAAAGTACTATGATGGGGAAGACAATGTGGGTACCCTCTTGGCCTGTAGATTGTGACCACAATACGCTCACTCCCATATCTGTAAAATTCACGCAGGAGATTCCAGCTAGGCTATTCGAGAGTCAGACAAACAGGAGGTCTTTCAGACCTAGTATCAACACCTTTATTCCAGTTACTGGAAGGACCAATCAACCATCGACTCCGATCTCCAGCATTGCACCTGGCCACCATTAGACTCTCAGTCCATTCAGGACTTAGAGGGACCGTTCACAGCAGCAGATCTCTGCAGATCTCTTAGGGAGCTCCCCGTCTGTAAATCTCTGGGCCAAGATAACTTGCCGGCTACTTTCTATAATGTCCTCTTCCCCAACTCCCAAGCCTGGCAAAGACCATAGCCTCTGCTCAGCCAATCAGACGATAGATTTGATAAATACTGATGCTAACATTTACACTAAAATGTTGGCAAACCGACTTGAGTCCTTTCTGCCTGGTCTGATAGACCCTGACCAAGCTGGTTTCATAAAGCACAGACAAGGTACTGATAGTATCAGATGTCTTGTCCATTTAGTGAAAAAGGCCCATAAGCAGAACATTCCTGCCTTCCTTCTTTCCCTGGATGCTGAGAAGGCATTGTCTGCATATGGACAAGCAGTGACCTGTAGACCATTGTGGGATCTGGCTTGGCTCTCAAACAGCATTGTCCTCGTAGCACATACATAGTAATCTTGACACTGATGGTCCTGGAGATATGAGATAAATTAGCAGTTGGGAGAGGCCTCACCACTTTCCCCTCTCCAAACACTCTGATAACAGACAACCCTGACTTGTCACCCAGAATCCTATCTGAGCTTGAAAGGGAGCAAATGCTGGATCCTGTAGTACCTTTTCCAGGGACTGACAAACCATCTGAGCATTGTAAAATTCAGTATCCCTGAAACGCTATAACACCAGTGCTTCCAACTGCGTCATTGGGCACTGTTCCCACCCAACGCTTTAGGGGACACTCAGCCCCTCACACCCTTCGAAACCTTGGGATGCAACTTTGAAGGGTTCAGAAGCTTTATTTCCAAAATGTACAATGTCTTGCAACAGTCTTGCTTGCTCCCAGACCATACCAAACAAAATGTGAGCTTGGGAGTATCCAGGACATTTCACAGAAACAGTGGGAACTTCTGTGGCTTGAAAGCCGCAAACCCCACAGAAGCATCCCCAGCAAGAAGCGGCATACAAGATTATGCTACAATGGTATTACGCCCCTGCACACCTACACTATCCATCTACACTCTATCTACCCACTACCCCAGCCACTTGCTGGAAATGCAAAATACAGGTGGGAGATTTAGTACACATATAGTGGTCCTGCCCTCCCATCACAATATACTGGATAGAAATCCCGGGTCACATCAAAAACATCCTGGGGTACATGGACTGTAGTGTCGGCTCCGGCCGGCACTACAAAGTTGAAAGGAATCACGCAGACACCGTGACTTATTTATTTTGTGCGCGACACGGCCTGATGCGTGTGTGCAGTGCTGCGGGAAGACACGCTCCTCTCCGGTGTCTTCCGCAGCTCACTAGACGCACGCCCCGGCCGCCCTGCCTTTTATTAACCCCGGGCCACATGACCTCAGGTTCAACCAACAAACAGCCCCTTAGCAGGGGAACACATTCACAAAGTGTTGAGGAGCAACAACAACCCCTCAGCACCAAACAACAGTGGTAGTGCCGAGCGCCAGTTTCTTCACTGGCGCAACACTACAATCCTCCTAAAAATTGAAAAACAACCAATTGCACACAACATGGGTTATCACAGACTAAACATCCACAAGATGATCACGAAGTCTGACTGATGGGGCAGGATTATGGCGCAAATGGTACCGGGTATTCTCTGCTCGCCCTGTGCTGATGGATGAACCTGACACAGGGGAAGACATCTCAGCTGACAACAACACGGGCGGGACACCAACTCCGCTCTCGGTACAGCGTTCCGCCGAGTCCTCGCCATTGGTAATCGAGGATAGGTCATCATTTGAGGCGTGAACTTCAACATCCACTTGAGACCCTTCTGGGCAATGGAACCTCTTGAACAATGACACATTTCTGGTCACCATGTCCTTCCCTCTTCGAGCCACCACCAATGACCCACGTCGCTTCACAACCCTCCAGGGAACAGGATCGAAAGGCATGCGGAATTTTCTGCCGGGAGTGGTGACCTTGAGCAACACCTGATCTCCTACTTTCAGATCTGACGGCCTGGCCCTCCTCCGACGGCTTGCAAATTGGTTGGTGGCAGACCGGCGTTCCTGGACTTGAACAGGATCAATGGGATTGGGAACCCATGTCCTATGATGAGGTATTGAGTCCACCACCGGCCTCTCAAACACAACATGCCTTGGCGCCTTACCAGTTGTGGAGTGTGGAGTCTGACGATAGTTTCTCAAGAAAGAATATATCGCATATTCACTTGGCTGGCCACTGGCATGAGCAATGCGTAACACCTTGTTTAGCGTGAGCATAAAGCGTTCAACTTCTCCATTTGCCTGAGGCCACCTCGGGGTGATCCTTCGGTGGCGAACACCAGATCTTTCAAAATATTCAGACAGTTCCTTGCTCTGAAACGGAGGCCCATTGTCAGTCTTGATCTCAGATGTGAGGTCATGAGTAGCCATTATCTTTTCCAGACGGGGAATTACCACCTCCGCGGACAGAGACAGGATCACTTCCACTTCGGGATACTTGGAAAAGTCATCAACAAGAACCAAAGTGTGTCGTCCATCCGGCAGAAACCCATGGAGAGGTTGGGCCCGGTTCAGTTTCCACCGGAGTGGGGCGGTTCGACTCTCCTGACGCTTGACACCACTCACAGGTTTTTACCACCTCTTCCACCTGTTCATCCATGAGAGGGGACCATACCTTGGAACTCAATCGGCTCAATCGGTTTTCACCACGCCTTGGTGTCCGTTGTGAGCTAATTGTATCACTCGGGATGTGAGTGATGACGGGATCACCAATCGACATCCTCAGAGGAGGCACCCCTCAGCATCCACCGTCAACTCATCCCTCACCTGGTACAGACTCCCCAAAACCCTTTGCGACAAGGAAGTCAAAGTGGGAATCTGTTTCTTGACCAGAAACCACTGATTACTTTGGATGGCACTGAATACCTTTTGGAGACACTCATCACTGGCTGTGGCTTGAACAATTTCACCGACGGAGAGAGGTCTGGGCCTGGATCGGTCAGAAATCAACCTGACATATTCTTCGGTTTCCTCAGCATCGTTGATCTCATTATCCGAGGCGGGTATAGGGTGCCTGGAAAGGTAATCCCCCGGATTGTCTGAACCCCGACGATACTCCAGGTGGCATCGATAGTCCTGCAGCTGGAGCATCCATTTTTCAATTCTCGGCAGAGGCTTTAAAGCAATGCCATTAAACAGAGGTATGAGAGGCTTATGATCCGTAGTGACTAAGAATGGGTGACCATATACATACATATGAAAGTGTTTGCAGCCCCAGTGCACCGCAATGGCCTCCTTCTCTACCTGAGAGTACCTCTGCTCCGTTTCAGTCAGGGACCTGCTTGCAAATGCCACTGGAGACCAATCTCCACAGTTCTGTCTTTTAAACAGTACCGCACCCAAACTTTTTGGGCCCGCATCCACTGCGACCTTGGTTTCCTTCTTTGGATCGAAATACCTTAACGTGGTGTCACTTGATAGAGCACTTTTGACAGCTTCAAAAGCTTTCTGCTGAGCCAAACCCCACGCCCAAGGTTCGAAGCGTTTGCATCAACGACGCCAAATCTTGGATAAATCGCCACAATAGTTGACCTTTCCTAAAAAACTGCGAACCTCAGTCACACAGGTCGGAGGAGGAGCATCCTTAACATCCCTTACTTTTGCAGGATCAGGAGCTACACCAGCAGCGGAAAAGATATAGCCAAAAAATTGAATATGGTCTGTTAGGAATTCACACTTCTGGCGATGGAGGGTGAGACCAGATTCTTGAATCCTCCGTAACACGTTGAGGAGTCGAGAGCGATGCTCTGCGACGGGGGAGGGGGTGTATGAATCAGAATATCGTGCCGGGCAGATCCCTCAACAGTTCTTGTATGGTGTTTTGAAACACCTCCGCGGCACTCGATACTCTAAAGCTCAACCTTCGGTATCTCCTCAAACCAACATGGGTGGAGAAGGTTTTAATGTACCTCGACTCTTCGGAGAAAACCAACTGGTGATATCCTGAACGCAATTCCAGCTTGGAGAACCAACATGACCCACTAAGCTCTGCTATGATGTCATCTATGGTGGGTGTTAGATGTCTCTCACGTTTGATCACAGTGTTGGGAAGACGCATGTCCCCACATATGCGGACTTGCCCTGGTTGCTTTGGTTTGCGCGCAACCACTATGGGCGATACCCACGGAGTTGGTCCTGTCACCCTCTCAATTATTCCAGCCTTCTCCAGTTGTTCCAGCTCTTTTTCTACTTGGGGCCTAAGGTGGAAGGCTATCCTCTGTGCCTGAGTGCCACCGGTTAAAGTGTCTCATCAATATGCAGCCTCACCTCCTTGTCCTTGAGACACCCAATCCCCTTAAATACCTCACGATACTGGGCTATGAGTTCTGCCACAGCCTCCTGGTGTATTCCAAACGTAAAAGTGACAACCCCCAGGTCTTCCGCCGCCTGGCAGCCTAAAAACATTCCATGTCCATCTTCGGCTACATATATCTTGGCACTGACGGCGTTAGACTCATGTGCTACTGTTGCCTTGAACATACCTTTTAATGCCGGCGGGGTGTTCTGTCCATAAGCATACACTCTGACCTTTGTATTCGTGAGTGTCGGTAGCGGGTTCATTTTTTAATATTCGCTGGCAGCGAGAATATTTATAGATGCCCCTGTGTCCACAACAGCAAGGATGTCATAAGTGTCCACCGTTATCTGGCAACTGGGTAGTTTCTTGGATGACTGAGCGGTGTTCCCAATGGTAAACATAGAATGAATGACGTGCTCCTCAGCCTCATCGTCACCCATGTCACTCCCTCGTTCTGACTTACCAGTTGTGATGTTTACTGCTGCTGTGCCTGTGCGTGGTTTACCTGATCGGCATACTCTCACGAAGTGATTGAACTTCCCACATCCTGCACACTTCTTTCATCTTGCCGGGCATTCCGTTGGTCGATGTGGTGTGCCACCGCAATACCCACACTGTCTCGGCTGTTGTCTTGGCATGCGCGGCTTTGTCTTGGTTGTGAGTGCAGCCACCGTGTTCACAGCTTCTTCTTTGATGGGTCTCTGCAGTGCTGCCTTCATGTGAGACGCCCGCGCCTTTGACAGCTCCTTGGTGCGTCCCATCATGAGGATGTCAGCTAGCGACCTCCCTGATTCCTCCAGGATTCTTTCGCGAAGTTTTATTGATGCACACCCCTGTATTACCCCTGTATTACCTGCCATCGTATTTCTTCAGCTTCATCTGCGAATCGACAGGTACTGGCCAGGCCGCGTAGCCGCAGATGGAGTCAATGGATTCCTCCTGTTGTTGTCTTGCTTGTCTAAAAACAAACCGCTCGTAGTCCGTGTTAGCCATTGGTTCAAAGTGTCTGTTCAGGGCAGCTATCAGGGTGAGATGCGTTTTGGGGGCATCTTCTTGCAGGATCATTGCCCTCTTCTGATCGTCCTCCACCTTTGTTGCCTCAAAGACCAACATGACTCCTGCCACCCAGTCTCTCCATTTTGGAGCTTGCGCTGACGGAGCTCCTTCCTCCACAAATGGCTCTATTGGTGGTATTACAGACATGATGGATTATATGGGGAGCGTGGCTGTACAACTAACGTGGACCTGGGGCAGTACAACAAGGCAGTCTTTATGGCAGCACCGTGTCTCCCTTTTCTTTTTTTTTTTTAGAACACCAGTTCAGGGCAGTTGCAACAGCACTGTGGTTCCTTCTCTCCCAGCACGGGCAGCGCAGTTTATTGACACCAGGGCCTTTTTGACTTTTCAGACAAAGGCGTGGCCGCTGTGTTAAATGTCTGTCGGTAGCCACGCGATGCCATGAGGAGAGCAGCTGTTTTTAAAAAAAAATTTTTTTTTACTCACTGGCAAAACGAGGAGACACCACAGGTAAGAACTGGCATTTGTTGTGCAGCACGTGGTCTTATTTCTTGTGCAGCGCGTCGCGTGCACTCAGTCATCTGATAGTTGGCCTTGACACTCCTTTTCCTGACCGGAGCGAGGCCACTGTGGGGAGCTGTTGCTAGGCAACAGTCTGTAAACTTTGAGGGCCCCCGCGGCACGAGCATCGCCTGTCCTGCGGCCGCAGCGGAGTACCGCACGTTGCGAGGGTTCCGAACCCTCATCGCCAAATTGTAGTGTCTGCTCCGGCCGGCACTACAAAGTTGAAAGGAATCACGCAGACACCGTGACTTATTTATTTTGTGCGCGACACGGCCTGATGCGTGTGTGCAGTGCCGTGGGAAGACACGCTCCTCTCCGGTGTCTTCCGCAGCTCACTAGACGCACGCCCCCAGCCGCCCGGCCTTTTATTAACCCAAGGTCACATGACCTTGGGTTCAACCAACAACCAGCCCCTTAGCAGGGGAACACATTCACGAGGTGCTGAGGAGCAACAACAACCCCACAGCACCAAACAACAGTGGTAGTGCTGAGCGCCAGTTTCGTCACTGGCGCGACACTACATTGGACTACAATTCACCGAAATGCGAGTGGTAGCTGAAGTGACATCACACGCCCATTGACCTCCACTTTCACACACAAATTCACACAAAAATACACACTTGCACACATGAACACACTCTCACCCGCAAGCAGGCACCCAGCATACATTTAAAACCATTTTTTACTTACCTCGGCTGCCAATGAAGGGCATAGTCCAGCTAACTGTACTCTATTTTTATTACACTAATAGTAAATAATATTTCATTATTCACTATTAGTGTGATAAAATATTGAGAGAAAACAAAGAGTGCAGCCCCAACTGACGTCCATGGGGACGAGATGCCCTTGTGTTCCTGGCACTGAATTTGCCACCTCTGAGGCCATGGGTCACAAAGGCAGTGCCAGGGGCGCAAAGGGCAAGCTAGGGGTCGCAGCTGCAACCCCTAGCCACACCTAAATGACGTCCATGCTGGGGTACCCGATCCCCGCGGACTATTGCACAGTTATCCTAGGAATATGCCCTGTAATACTCAAGACAATGACCCATGCAGATTGGTCTCTTGTACAGCATATGAAATGAACAGTGAAACAGCTCATGACATTAGCTTGGAAATCCCTTGTTGTCCCTCCTGTAGTGGCCTGGTTCACATAGCTTTGACACACTTTAGCCAAGGAGCACAAACTCTCACTTTCAGAAAAGAAATTCACACGACTCTGGAAGCCCTTAATCGACCTCATGTCCCTGATATAATACCTGTTTCTTCTGCCCAGACTTTATGCTCTTCACTTGTTTGATTAAATGCTCGGTGCAGTAGCACAATAGAGCCTCAGACACTGGTGAGCTGTGCTGTGATGGTCGCCCGTAGCCCGGATGGTGCTTCCGCCTCCCCTCTCCCCATTACAGCACTGCTCTTTTTGTGGCACAGCTGGAGTCTTAATTGTTAAGTTCCACTTTATTTCCTACCTAATTGTGTCCTTTGGACTCTCTTCCCATGTCCTGATGCTGATGGGCAGAGTCCTACAGCCTTACTTCCACATCCCCCCCATCTAATTGTTCCCCTCTCCTGAGTGGGATGAAGGACGGTACACAGCGGGCTCTGCCCCCTGATCATTAGACAGGTAATACAGACGCTGGGTTTCCTTTAAATCTTCGTGGCCGCTTACACCATTGGTACCTTTGTACATTCCCTCTAGACAACCTTTTCCACCGTTGGCTAGTTACTAATATATTATATTATCTCTTTGTTTGTATTACACATGGCATATTTGCAATGAAAGCCTTTGCCTCGAGACCTGTAGCTCTCGCTATACTTATATGTCTCTGCATTTGTTGATGAAAACTTGATAAACAGATTTGGAATAAATGTATTAATATGAAAATATATATATGCATGTAGTAATACATTTAAGATATTAATAAAATTAATATATAATAGTGAATAATGTGTTCTATGAATTATGTTACACCAGATAGAAATATGAGTATATAACAGTTAGTATGGACAATAAATAAAATATTAAAACACATTTATGAAAAAATATAAACATTAAAATATATTTAAATAAAAACAAATAATTAAATATAAAAAAATAAATAACTAATGCTATAAAATCTATTCAACCAATATTTTGAAAGCTATTGGAGCCTAAGGATATTAACTATCCTATCCCCACCCCAGTTTACACAGCAGTAGGAAAAATGTTGGACTTCCTAGGGGTTAGATTAACTATTCCTGCTCCTGTCACCACAATAATAGGAAAAATGTTGGACTTCAGAAGAGTTATATTTACTATTCCTACTCTATTCAGTGCAACAGTAGGGGAAGCATTGGAGTTTGGAGGGGTGAAATTTGCTATTCCCACTCCAGTCGACACAACAGTAGGGAAAGTGTTGGACTTTAAAGAGGTTACATTTACCATTCCTACTCCAGACAATGCAACAGTAGGGACAGCATTTCAGAGGTGTAAATTTACTATTTCCACTCCAAACAGCGCAATAGCAGGGAAAGTGTTTGGCTTTGGCAGGGTAAAATGTACTATTCCCACCCCAGTCTGTGCAAGAGTAGGGAAAGTGATGGATTTTGAAGGGGTGAAATGTATTATTCCCACTTCAGTCTGCACAACAAAAAGTTTTGGACTTTGGATGGGGTAAAATTTACTATTCTCACTCCAAAAAAAGCAACAGTAGAGAAAGAGTTGAATTTTGAGGGGGAGGGGTGTAAAATGTACTATTCCCACTCCAAACAAACCAACAGTAGAGAAAGAGTTGAATTTTGAGGGGGGCGGGGTGTAAAATGTACTATTCCCACTCCAAACAAACCAACAGTAGAGAAAGAGTTGAATTTTGAGGGGGGTGTTGTAATATTTACTATTCCCACTCCAAACATCAGAATAGGACAGAAAGTGTTGGACTTTAGAGTGGTAAAATGTACTCTTCCCACTTAAGACTGTGCAACAGCAGGGAAAATGCTAGATTTCGGAGGGGTGAAATTTGCTATTTCCACTCCATACAGCGAAGCAGTAGAGAAAGTGTTGAACTGTGATGACGTTAATTTTACTATCCCTAGTAAAGTCTAACCAAGAGTAGGTAAAATACTTCACTTGAAATACACTATTATATATATATATATATATATATATATATATATATATATATATATATATATCTATGAGTAAACCTATGAATGTAGGAAAAATTATAAACTCTTCTTAAATAAAATATCAATTAACAAAAATATATATATGTATTAGTATATGCATGTACATTACCCAATGGCGGTCACCACTGAGTAGTTATAGTTAGGTCAGATGTTCCATAGGAAACGCGTATTTTGTGTTACTAATAACTCTAGCAAATCTCCACAAACCTTTCCAGAAAGGTGCTACTTTTTTACTAGTTTGTGCATGGAAAATTTTGAGGTATCCATCAAGTGGGGGCCGAGAAAAAAGGGGATCCCAAAACACAAATCCCTGTACATTTTTTATAGACTTATTTAGACAGGGATACAGCAAAAATGGCTGAACAGAATTACATCAAATTTGGCAGTGGCAGGAAGCCAGATCTTGGTCCACAGATTGTGCTTTTTGTGATTTGGTTTATATCCTTTCAGTAGTTTTTTTTAGGACTTAAGGTTTAAAACAATGTGTATATCTGGATGGTTGGGTCCACTAGAGGCCCTAGAGACTCTTGGGGGAGCACCAAATATAAAAATGGACTGTTCTGATTGGCCCAGGGAGCTTTTTTCCTTTGGATCAATTTGCTGCAGTGGAAGTAGGACTCCAGGAGGCGTAAGCAGTCTGATTGGCTTCCAGCAACATCAGAAAAAAGGTTGCTGGCAGCTATTACAGGCTCGGGGACTTAGTCCCCTGTCCTGAAGTAGTAAATTAATAAAACTTTATGGGGGCAAGGTAGGGATACTCTGTCCCAGTAGGCCCCAGGGGGAACTAGAGGGACACTGACTGAGGCCAAAATAAAATAAAGAATCAGCAGTTTCTGCTGCTATCACGTGGGCTCCAACAGGATAAAAACAAATGGTGAGCAAGGGCTGCTTTCATTAATTAGGGGATGGTGGCGCTCAGCCTCCTTCCCTGAGCCATTATAGGCCCCAGAGAGCCCACCCCGGGACCACATTTGATAAAGGGAGGAGGACCACACAGCCCCCCTTCCCGAGCCATTATAGGCCTTGGGGAGCCCACCACCACAACCAAAATTCACTAAAGAAGGGGAGTAGGGGCACAGCCCACAGGGCTGCTAACTTTACAAAAATGAGGGGGCTGAGCGGCCTCACTCTTTGGAGAATTAATGGCCCCTCACAGAGCCATTAAAGGCCCTGGTGAACCCATCCTTGGACTGCATTTAATAACAGAAGAGGGGGCATGCAGCCCGCCTCCCCTCAGTAAATGTTAAATTAGCTCACCATTAAAGGCCCAGGGGAGCCCAGCCCTGGGGCCAAAATTTACTAAAGAAGGGGAGAGGGGTCCATCTCCCCAGGCCGCTAACTTTACAAAAAAGGAGGAGGCTGCATGGCCTCCCTCCTTGAACCAATAATGGTCCCAGGGACCACATTCCATGGGGCCGGCTCACTTGCTGTGACCTGGAACCCTTTGTTTTCTCCAGTCTGGGAGGGATGTCATCAGTGATGTCAATCAATGATGTAATTTGAGCTGCCATCAGTGATGTCATAAATGATTTAAATAATAGGAGTGGAATTTAATGATTTGAAAATTTATTGCAAAGAGAAATTATTTGTTCGTAATTGCGTGGCACTCACCACACCCGATCAAAGGAAAAAGAGCTCACATGAATTTTAATATGCAATAATTTAGAAAGGTAAAAAGGAAAGGGTCAAATACATTCTGGAAGGCACTTTCCTACTGGTCAGTACCTGGTATCAGTGGCCATGTGGCTACCCAAAGGGGTCGCCCTTCTCTTTGGCAGACAAGGGCTATGAAGACCTGGAGGTCTGGATCCAGAAATGTCTGTAACTTGGCGTCAATTTCCTGACAGTGTCCGTGACACTGAAGACAGTGGAACACTGACGGTCATGTGTTTTAGACATGTTAAAAATCTCAGTCATAAAGATCCAAACTTCGTTAGGAACGTCAGTTCATCTTGGGCACAAAACTCATCATGCAATCATTCCTGCTAGCCTCTGGATTGTGGCGAGATGCTAACCTCAATCATAAGTAGAAACACCTTGTACATTTATCGGTTGTGGTCAAATATAAATGTAATACTTGCCTTTGATAAGATTATGTTCCCAAAATCAAATAGTTGATTGAAAGGGGTGAGTGACCTAAAGGCACTTGAATCCATCTCACAAATAATTCAATTGAGGAAAATGTTTTTCCAGGATAGACAGATACACTATTGTCTTCGTCACTCACTTGAAGGTGTAGGCTGACTGCCCAATTCTTTTCTAGCCCGGGGAAGGGGTCAACAATTTGAACCTGTAAGATGCATGAGGAACTAGGTATACTGAGAGTGAGGTGAAAAGTAGAAGCTACTAAAACGTTGTATTCCACAACACATAGATGAAATCAGACCCTTGGAAGCGCAGGGACGGAATTCAGTCAGATTCACATCTAGTGGGTTAGGTACAAGCACCTCAGTGGCCAATGTACCTTCATGTAAATAACACATTGCTAAGACATGGATACGATACCACAAGACCCTTACTTTCAGATTTGTTTTGAACAACCATAGAAGAACCTGAGTACATTTAACAACAGCTGTGATGGCTGAAGACTGAAAGTGACTTGGATAAGTGTACCCATGACAGAGATTCCATCCCTGGATAACCCGCCATCACTTTCATTCCCCTATAACAACCTCCCTTGTTTGAATGCTTGTTTGGGAATAGTATTTTTGTGTTGAGTAGCTTCATTTTAACCCGAAAGCATTAGAATGTTTCTAGAATTACTTTCCCTGAAATGTTATTTTATGCGAATGACCCTAAATTACTGTATTTAAAATTTCAAGGAACAGTCAAAGATCTGAGTTGTGACACTTCTGTGACGCCACAATTAGAGAAGTCTGCGGTTGTTCATCATATTTCTGTTCTTTGGTGTACTAGTGATTTTTTTTTTACATTAAAAAACAATTCATTTTATATTAAAATAAAGATTAAAAAACGAATCTGAAGAGGTGAATTTGGGAAAACTGGGTTAGGAATAACAACTAAATAAATTAAGACTAATTTATTGTGTTTTGCAGAACGATATTTTTCCATAAAGATTATCAGACCGAAGCATAATTTGCACTTCCACATATCTCCCATTCAATATCATGCTCTCATGCTGGTTGCATTTCCTGGTATTTATCGGTCTTTTCTCATTGTAAGATCTGAATTTTCATTTAGAGCCAACATTGGCCCTGTTTAAGTGTTATTCTTAAGTCCTGTAGTTACCAGCGTGCTGTTGTTTGTCAGTTGGTATTCGAATCTCAGATGCTCACGGTGCCGCCATGGTGCGATAAATATGGCACAGGAAACATTAGGTTGTACATTTGTCTGCTGTTCCAGAATGCAGGAGGCCCCGCAGCTGATTTCAGTGCGGCAACGCCATAGTTTGACTTTTGGAATGTGCTATTAGTGCACTAAGGGGGTTATTCTAACTTTGAAGGAGGTGTTAATCCGTCCCAAAAGTGACGGAAAATTGACGGATTTACCACCAGCCGTATTACGAGTCCATTATATCCTATGGAACTCGTAATACGGCTGGTGGTATATCCGTCACTTTACCGTCACTTTTGGGACGGATTAACACTCCTCCAAAGTTAGAATAACCCCCTAAATCTCTGGTCTTTTATTCATTCTGTTACCTTGAGGAAAGAAAGCATTGTTGGAGAAAAATAGTGTGGAAAAGGCTACTTTAATTAGAAAGGGCTGTGCTAACACACCAAATTTACCCTGGAAACACCTTACATAGTAAACCAAATGCCTTACTAATACACAATAACAACTAACACACATTCAGCCTTAAAACCATCCATACCAAAACTACAAGCCCAACAATTGTTTAGACTGCTTTCAGTCACCTTAAACTGCGTCCAGCTACTTCTCTTAGGTCCAGATGTACGAAGCCATTTAGCATTTCATAACGGACCGAATCGTTATTTAGGGCCGTTAAGAAATGCTAAATGGGCTTTCCATATGTACATAGCCCTTTAAGCGGTCCAAAACGGCGATTTCTACACAGTAGACATCACAATTTGCGATCCCCTAAATTGGAAATCGGAAATAGGGATTTCCTTTTTGTGAGTCCTATGCACATGTACAAAGCAATTGCTAAATGCGAATTGGGCATTTAGGAAATGCTATTACCATCGACTCCAAGTTGATGGTCACCATGTGCAATTTTAAAAAAACAACCAAAGATGTTTTTTTAAAGTTTAATAGAGTGCAGACATGCCCCTAGGGCATATGTGTTGTCTACATGTGCACCACTATTTTTGGGGTGCGTCGCGGGAGGACTTTGGCCCATAGGCAACCTTGGTTTAGCATATCCAAATTAGAAATGGGAAATCGCTATTTTGGACATGCTAAACCAGCCCATTGGAACAAATGGTATGGTATTTCCTATTTAGTATTTTCCTAATAGCTATTCCTACTCTGTAGGAATTGCTATTAGGAAATCAGATATTTCGTGTATATAATTTTGCATTTCCTAAATAGCAATTTCTAGGGAGTCGATATTTAGGAAATACAAAATAACATTTTTGTACATCTGGCCCCATGTTTCTTTTGTCTTTAGTACATCTCAGCCCCTTGCTGGGCTCCAAGATCTAACTTACTTTCCTACTTCCTTACTTCACAGAGCATCCTAGCTGAAGCCCAGTGTCAGCCCCGGGAGCTGGCATGTCCATTCAAAGCCCCACAAATTAACTCCACCATATTCTAAACACTGCTGTATCCCACTCATGCACCATAACCCTGCTCAATGTTATGCCATTATCCCATCCCCAGAGCAGTCCTCCCTTTGATGCCAAACTAAAATGCTCTCCTATGAGTATTCTCTCTCCATTCCATTTCTTCCAGCCTTCTATGACCCCAGTCCATTTCATCTTGACTGAGACTGATCCATTTCCAATCCAAATACTTTTAAACTCCTGTGACATGGTAAATGCTGACAACAAGACTCCCAACACCCTCTGCACTCACCCTATAAGGCTCCAATCTATACCTCTCCCCTTCCCTTTTCTGGTATCGTACCTCCTTCTCCATAAGACCTCCAACCACTTTTCTTATACCCCAACTTCCCATATTCTGTGCCATTTCTCCTACCAAGGGATATACAACCACACAACTTAACACTCCACCCTCCACAGCCGTCTTGTAATGCAAACTGCCAATAAGCCCTAACTACAGTACACCACATGAACCACCTGCACCCTACCATAAGCCAATCACACTTGATGATGTCAAACCAACTAGTAAAAAAGTATGAATCTTGTACAATTAACCCCAACACCATAATCCTTAATAACATATTAAGTGCCATGCTTTGCCTTTTGTTTGTCATGATGATGCTGTTAACTGCCAATCCACATCCCCTGCCGCCTAGGGCAAATCCCCTTGCTCATCAAGTCTGGAACTGTCTTTAAACTCCTCTATATCTCATCCCCAAATCCTCTTGTTTTTCACATGTACACATGTAAAATACCTGTAGGTTGTACTAAGGCCATTTCATTACATTCCCATGAAAGTAGTCTTGCCAGTTTTTCTACCCTTACTCATCCTTTTTATTTCTTCATCACCCCACAAGCGAATGCCTGTTCAGTGTTTAACTATGGCTCTTATAGATCTTCCTGCAATCTACCAACATTCTGCCTCTTTCATTTATAACCCTGAAGGCAATTCAGTATTTAATAACTAAGGGGTTGGAAATAAGCCTTATCGGCCCCTTCCTAATCCAGCAAGCTCCAATTGCATCTTTGCAGTCTGAAACTGTGTTGCATGTGCCTACTTTCTGTCCTACTGTTGTTTCCTACTAGGCAATTAAAAACAATAACACTTCCCTCCTCCAATCACAGCCTACTATAAAAAGCAATCATATGACACTCAAACAACCTCCAAAATAGTTTACAGCAACATAATAAAAAACAGTTTATCTCAACTATATCACAGCAGGTGAAAAATAGCTTTAGCTCCTCAAAAAACAAAAAAAAACATTTAAAACTGTCTTTCAACATTGTTTACTCATCTCCTCCCTCACTTCAAGTACCATCCTTGTTTCTGTCCTGTGAAGAGTCACACTGCCCTAATTTGCCTTGGCCACATCGCAACCCTTGATTATCTTTCACTCCTGGGCCTTATTGAGTAACTCACCCAGCAGTAACCAGCATATTATTGCGAAACCAGTAACTACTGGTGTACCTACCACTATCCCTTCTAGTAGAGTCTTAGCTCAACCCACTCCTGCTAGCTTTAGCTATTGCTTCAAAATCTATGCTCAATCAGCTATAATAACGCAAAGTTCAAAACTCCTTGTCGAATGAGCGCCTTGTAACCCTATTTCATCTTCCTAGCCCCAAACTACTGTAAAGAGTGCATGTGATACTCATTTTCTGTATCTGCCCTCATCAATGCATTTTTCACTTGAAAACTCCTCACCATTTTTCAAGTCCCTTTCTAATGTTTGACATCTATATTTTCCTTTGCCATCCAAATCCCTTGTGCATCCCCTGTTGCTCACCTATGTAACCTTTAATCTACTACCCACCCCCTGTACATCTCCAAGTTATCTTTTATGTGACAAAATCCCCCTGTCCCTTTACTTCCTATCTTTTCGCCCAAATCCACTGCATGCTACATGCAATTCGGCTCAAGGTGGACATTTCTACTCATCAAGTCCAGAAAATTGCTCTAAATGCCGTTGGTTTCACATCCCCGAACTTTTCCCATTTCTAATTTTGCATCCCTGCAAGCAGTTATAAAAAGTAGGACCCTTCATACTGGGCTAAGGGCCAGATGTAGGAAGAAACAATTTTACCGACTCGCAAATTGCAACTCGCAAAAGTGCATGCAGAAAGGTGTCTCAGACACCTTCTGTGACTCGCTATGGGGTCGCAAAGACCCACCTCATGAATATTAATGAGGTGGGTCGCATTTTGCGACCCCATAGCGAGTCCATGCACTCACAGGGATGGTGGCCTGCTGGAGACAGCAGACCTCCATGTCTGTGACTGTTTTTTTTAACAAAGCAGTTTTTTTTTTCTTTTTTCAGCCCGTTTTCCTTAAAGGAAAACGAGTTGCAAAAAGAAAAACTTCCGAAACCATTTGGTTTCGGTTTTTTCAGAGTAGGCAGTGGTCCTTAGGACCACTGCCTGCTCTGAAAAAACATTTATTTTGTCATTCACAAAGGGGAAGGGGTCCCATAGGGACCCCTTCCCTTTTGCGAATGAGTTACCACCCACTTCAAGTGGGTGGTAACTGCGAGTTGGTTTGCGACCACATTCGCGGTCACAAAGGAACTCAGCATGGCGATGCGGTCGCAAATAGGAAGGGAACACCCCTTCCTATTTGCGAGTCGCAGCCTCAAATTGGGAGTCGGTACCGACTCGCAATTTGAGGTTGTGCATCGCGTTAGGCCTTTTGCAAGTCGCAAACTGCGTTTTTCGCAGTTTGCGACGTGCAAAAGGCTTTCTACATCTGGCCCTAAGTCCGCTGTACAACTTTCCCCTGTCAATTCTAATAACCCAGTTGAGGGTGTCACTGTCATCCCCTTCCTAGACTAATCACCCCTCACCGTAGTATCTGTTTTCAATTGACACTGGTGCCCTATTCCTTGAACTTTCACCTTTGTTGATAATGACCCATTTTTAATTAAGGCTAATTTTGCATTCCTTGGCTAATTAAATTAGTATCTTTTGCGACACTGTTTCTGTCGCTAGAATTTCCTATCTTTCTCCTTATGTCAGATATTTAAATTTAGCGGGGCTGGGAGCGCTTAGAGTATGCTGCAGTGGGGAGGAATAGTAAGGTCTTCTGGGACACTGTTAAAACAGTCAGAGCTAGAAATACCCCTGAAAGCCCGCTTTTGCAAAGTAATGTCTTGGGATCCGATTGGGTCTCACATTTTAGAACTATATATCACACGTAGGAGGATTCTGGTATGTCCACTTCCTTGGAATTTAGATTACAGAACTCTCCACCCTTTCGGGTTTCCCTATGGAAAGATAAATAGGCAATACAAGAAAGTTCCGGTGAGAAAGCGCCAGGACCTGATGGGGTACCAGTGGACCTTATAAAATATAAAATTGACTTGTGGGCCCATTGATCACTAACACGTTTAATCAGTTCCTGAATGTAAAGATTTCTCCTTCTTGGACTTTGTTGATCATCGTTCCCATATTCAAGAAGGAAGACGAAGCCTCACCCAAATGTTATAGACCAATTTCCCTAATCGATAGTACAGTTAAAATCATAGGTAGTGTGCCATTTAACCACCTTTCCACATGAGCCCAAGAAAACAATGTTGTTTGTTCATTCCGGTTTGGTTTTCAGTCAGGAGTGGGTATAGTGGAGCAATGCCTAAATTTGAGTTTTTTACTCAACACATACATGTTTATTGGGCATGGTTCACTGTACCTGGCCTTCATGGACCTTTCTACAGCTTTTGACCATGTGAACCGAACCAAACTGTGGATATGCTTTTGGACTTGGGGGGTGGAGACACCTGTAGTTAACTTGCTGCACCTAGATCTTGCAGCTAAAGTTTGTCTGGATGCCTATGGAGACATGACCACGGAATTTCCCCTCACACCAGGGGTCCGTCAGGGCTGCATAATGACCCCGTTGCTTTTTTTATATCTGTATAAATAAACTATGCTCCGAATTGACCCTGACTTCTGTAGACACCCCGTAGGATTGCCCACACCTAGGTCCTTGCGATCTTATATGCTGACAATACGGTGTTGCTGGCATGCACGCCTAGTGCGTTACTGATGCTGGTTGACCATTTTGTTTCTTTCATGAGCAGTTTGGACATGACTACTCATTATGGGTAGTGACACATAACGGCGTGTGGGCCAGGTAAAAGTAACACCTCCAGGCTCACACTAAAGGGGCTTTCCTTGTGCAGTGTGAATGAATTTAGGGCCAGATGTATGAAAAAGGCCTTTTGCGAATCGGAAATAGCGATTTTTAAGAAATCGCAATTTCTGATTTGCAAAATGCAATGTATCATATTTGCGATTCGGTAATAGCGATTTCTTAAAACTTGCAAATGCTATTACCGAATCGCAAATTGCGATACAGCCCCCATTCCCATCTAAGGGCCTGTCGGCCCATATTTGAGAATATTTTGCATGTCCCAAATTGCGAATTCCTAACTGGAATTCGCAATTTTGGGAAATGCAAAGTCCAGGGTGCTGGGGGCCTAAGGCCCCTTCTGCTGCACCCCAAAGCGTTTTAAAAATTTGCACTTGGTTACCACCAAGTTCAACTTGGTGGTAATAGCGATTCCTTAATGCCCAATTTGCATTAAGGAATTGCTTCATATTTGTGATTTAGAAATCGCAAATAAGGATTCCTTATTTGTGCTTTCTTATTTAGAGAGTCGCAATTTGCGACTCTCTAAACGGGCTCGCAATTTTAAGGAATCACTATTTTAGGGACTCCTTAAAATTGCATTCAGAATGCCTTTGATACATTCTGAAATAGCTTTTTGCATTCGCTAACGGGCATTCGCACTGTTTGCAAATGCAAAAAGCTTTGATACATCCCGCCCTTGGTTATTTAGGTGTAATTTTTAATTCTAAGTGTTCCTGGCAGCCTCAGTTGAATCAAGCATGACTCGAACTTAGTAGAGCAGCCGGTGCACTATTTAGTTTACCTAGAGGAAGGGGGATGGGTTCTACTCTACCCCGTTTGAATATTTATAATGCACAGTGTGGCCCTGCTGCCATGTACGGGGCCAGGATTTGGGTTTTTTAATAATACTTTATCTGTTCAAACTGAAGAAAATCACATTAATTGAAGGTTGCTGCAGGCACCTTTGTCCAGTTCAAGCCTCATTATGCATTTGGAGCTTAACTTCAAATATATTATGGATAAGGTTGCCTGCCCTCCTTACTTCTGAGGGTTAGTATGAGGTCAAATCCTGCGGCATCTCTATGTAGGGATATAATAATGGACAGTCTCAGCTTAGATATGGGCCGAGCTATCCCCTGGATAAATCATATCTCTAAACCCTTTTGATGTTCATGCTGGCGGTCAAAACACTGACTGCCAGTGACCCCGGAACCCGCTGGCCAAATTATGAACATTTCTGTGGGCCGGCGGGCATGTGTTTCCACCCGCCGGCTCACAGAAAGGCCCGGCCAGAACATTGACGGCGGCTCCAAGTGGAGCCGCCGTCAATGCCTCTGTGCGGCAGGTGCAGTTGCACCTGTCGCGCAGATCACTGCCCGAAAATCGGGCAGTGACCTGCGCGATGGGGCACTGCACCGGGGCCCCTGCACTGCCCATGCAAAGTGCATGGCAGTGCAGGGGCCCCCAGGGTTGCCCCGGGGCACCCCCTCTGCCAGCCTTTCCCTGGCGGGTGAACCCACGGGAAAAGGCTGGTGGAAATGGGAACATTATCCGCAGGGTAGCGCAGCTACCCTGGCGCATAGTGTTTCCACTCAGCGCCAGGCTGCCTGACGGCGGAAGCCTGGCGGTGATTGAGGGGTGCTGATGGCGGCCCTCACCCTGTTCAGAATATGGCCGGCTGGCGGTTTCAGCTGCCAATGCCGGCATGGCGGGCCAACCCGCCATGTTCGTAATGAGGGCCTTTGCCCTTTAGGGTTGAAGGAACTATTTACGTCCCCAGCAGCTATCAAGAAAAATGATAAACTGAAAGTAAAGCACTGTTTCTTTGAGTACTGCACCACAAAAAGTATAAACTCTGAACTATGTAGAGTATCAGTTTTAATTTTTATATATCATTTGGAACTTTTGAACCCGCGTTGTATATGTCTGTACCCCTTACGAATTGTGAGAGGTCTCTTTTGTTTCATTTCAGAGCAGGCACAGTAATGAGGCTAATGTGCTTTTGGGGCGATAGCAGCCCATCTGGGGACCTATTCCCGCCTTACTCTTGTGATAGCCAGTGGGAGCAGTCATTGTTACATTTTATGTTCTTCTGTAAAAAAAATTACGTTCAGTTTAGAATTTTCCTTAAATCTTTGTTAAACAAGCTGGGGCACTGCAAATGTAGTGAAGCGTTATTCCATTTACAATTGTTGAACAGCCATGAAATATGCCTGAGAGTAAGCTCCTTCCTCTATGCTGCTGTGAAATGCAGAAAGTCTATGGAAGGGTAGGATGGGATATGGCCTTTTTAAGCTGTTTATTTATAAATAAACTCAAGGGCAATTGTGGGTGCTCTTATGAAATGCTGGGTGTATTGGCCACTCATTTTTTTAGCTTATAATTTTATATTTATCATGTATGTGTGTTAAGTATAGTTGCTGTGCTCTATGTAACTACGGTTGTGATGATTAAAGCTGCTATTGTGTTTAGCTATGAATTATAGCTGATTCTGCTATGAGTTTTATTATGCAATTGTGTGTTTTAACTTATTTTTACTTTTCTTTTATGGTCAGTATCCGGTCGAATAAAGATTTGTTATGGTATAATGGCCTAACTTAACACGAATTCAAAGCATGTTTTCAGCTACAGCTATTCATTACAAAGCAAACACTGCATACATCTGCAGAAGAGATGCAATAAACGTGTTTCCTGTAAACTCAACTCATTCTGTGTAGACATGTGCAAATCTGTGACAAATGCTATCGAATTTTGTAGAATAATGCAGAATTATTGAAGAATGACAGAATCAACAAGTTTTGATGGTTAATTTTTAACAATTAGCATAGCAGTCTAACAGAATACTTCAGAATTAGCAAATTATGACATGGAAATCTAAAATCTTCTGAATGTATGTGTCACTGAGCAAAATGAATTGCTTTTACCAACCTTTTCAATGCTGGAGAGTTGATAAAAAAAATACCAACATTGTTTTGGCACTAAACCTCTGCTTGTCAGAACAACTACATTTAATGGGCACCATATTGAGGCGTGGATCGTGTGGGCATCAAACTGATTTACCGTTATGCAGCCGATGTCTCCACTTCCTCAGTGAACTACAAACCTTTAAGTCTACCCCGGTGCTGCCCTCCAAAACATCACCTTCCCTTTTTCAATTAAACTCTATAAATGATGATGTAAGGTAAAACTAACAGGAGAGGTGGCTTCACTCTTTTGTGAACCTGAGTCTTGCTTCGGCATAATAGCAGTGCTTCATTTTTACAAATAATCCTCTGAACAACTCTGAAAGTTGATTCAGTAGTGACATGTAACTACACGGTGCCTCCACTCTGCCTTCTAGGTGCTTTACAATGTTTTGTTCCTTTGTCTGCACGATGATTATAGATATTACATTATACCTCATGAAATTATAGCGCTCCTAGAAACACATTCCTCTCCAAACATCCGGAGTGAAGCAGTCTATATTTATTGACCTGACAAAACAGATGAGCACATCAACGTGGTAGTCAGATATAAAGATTATGAGACAATTGGCTTGGTATACCAAACCCTTGTGGAAATGCTGTATCTCTAAATGACAAATATATGAACATATGTATTACTCAAGGTGTCAATGTCCTGTGTTTCCCATGTCATCTTGAGATCCACAAACCCTCAGTGGTTTTCGTGTCAAATCTGCTCGCACAAACACTAATTGAACATTATTACGTAGTCTACCCTGTGCCTGAAAATGACAGCAAAACTTACTTTACAATATTATATTCAACCAGGTCTGATCAGCCCGCACCTATAGCAGCAATTCTTTTCCTCCTCTGCTAGAATTACATTTTACTTGGTCATATTTATACAAATACAAATATATCACTTAATTAATGCTTATTCTTCTAGTGAGGTGATTTCAGCCAATAATGTAAAAAACACAGTTCTGAGGTCTGTGTGCCCTTGTTTGAGCATTACCCAGAAGGATATACGAGAAACATTGTATTATATTATAGGGCTAAACTTCTGGCTATATATTTATGTTCCCATTTTGTCTGACACCTCCCCTACTTTCTGCCAAACTAGCATTTTTAGAAACTATTTAGATTCTGGCAAACCATTTTTTTAAATTGTTTTTATTGAGTTTTAGTAAAGTGAACCCACAAGAACATACGTACAGTGCAGATAATAGCAAGACAATACATCATCATTGCAGAGGAGTACCAGAGGGCCAACTTCCACCGATTTCAAGTCCTGTAAGAGGCACAACCACTGTACAGTATAACCCACCATCCCGCCATCCTAACCCAAGACTTTGGCCCTCATTCTGACCCTGGCGGTCTCTGACCGCCAGGGCGGAGGGCAGCGGAAGCACTGCCAACAGGCTGGCGGTGCTTCCAGGGCTATTCTGACCGCGGCGGTAAACCCGCGGGCAGAAAAGGGGAACTGGCGGTTTCCCGCCGGTTTTCCCCTGGCCCAGGGAATCCTCCATTCCGACCCCCTTCCCGCCAGCCTGTTTCTGGCGGTTTACACCGCCAGAACCAGGATGGCGGGAACGGGTGTCGTGGGGCCCCTGGGGGCCCCTGCACTGCCCATGCCACTGGCATGGGCAGTGCAGGGGCCCCCTAACAGGGCCCCATACAGATTTTCACTGTCTGCTTTGCAGACAGTGAAAATCGCGACGGGTGCCACTGCACCCGTCGCAACCCTGCAACACCGCCGGCTCCATTCGGAGCCGGCCTCTGTGTTGCAGGGCCTTTCCTGCTGGGCCGGCGGGCGCTCCTTTGGCGGGCGCCCGAGCGCCTGCCGGCCCAGCGGGAAAGCCAGAATGGCCACCGTGGTCTTTTGACCGCGGAGCGGCCAAATGGCGGTAACCGCATGGCGGGCGGCGGTTAAACAGCTCATGCAAATAGGAACGTGTTGAAACCATAGTTTGCCGCCCGCTGTTCAGATGACTCAGTGAGTGTCCCCACCCCCCTCATCCTTTACGCTGCTCATAGAGCTCGTGTCCTACCCACTAGTGAACCATTCCAAGAAAGCCCCTCAAGCCGCTACATCAGCGAATGCCTTCTCATCTCTTCGTGTCAATCGCATATGCTGCTCCTCAGCTGCACCCCCTTCCAGCAAATCCCTTAGCCAATTGGAGACCGTCTGGCTTCGGGAGCGCATCCAACCGATTGCTACTCTACGCTTGGTACCGGCAAACCATTTAAATGAGTTATTCAGCACAAAAGAATATATTGGGGACATATTCACCCTCAATCATCCTCTCAATGTCAATGTCCTATGTCCTATTTGCTGTTGCCTTATCAACCTCCAGTCACAGTGGCTTAGACTTTCCAGCAGTGCCACTAAAATGGGATTCGATGATTCATTTACAGTCTCTTGTTGTATGGTGTCACACTATATGTAAAGATATGGCATTCCTGAATCAGTGTTTCAGGAGCCTAGGGCCTTCACTCAACACCAACATCAATATTCCACAATGCCATCACAGTCACTCTGCTCTGCCCGCCCTAGAAGGTTGTACTGTTTGGAAGACACAAAAAGTTAACAATCAGGAATGCATGGGCCTGATTCAAAAAGGAAATTCGAAAATTATGAGCAAAGATCCCCTGTCCTTTTACACTGGACATGATTTTCCAGAAATCCGTAGGCACACACAGGAGTACATCTGGAAAGCTGCACCAGGTACAGGTTTCAAGGCACACTTCTGGGAAAGCGATGTGATATTCCCAACAAGATGCTGTTCCCTCTGTATAAAGTTCACCACAGCTCAGAACTCCGCACTGGGAGAATAGAATCCCCTGTACAAACACACACTTTTTTGACGTCGATACGGGATATATTTTTCCCTGCGGAGAACCCCCTTTCCCTACACCGCCACCAAATCTAGAGGTGAGCCTTTTCACCCTGGAAAGGAATTTATACCAGCGGGAGAGAAAATCCTACAGTTTTTAGAATGGAAAGATGAATCAGAGGAGCTTGTGGATGCCAACAAGCATGGATGTTTCAGGGCGATCACAACCTTTCAGATCTATCCACGCCCTGTGATGCCTTGAAATGCTCATTTCACACACCTGAGCACGACATACGGCTGCAGTTAACTTCACAGTTGCTGCGGCGACTTCTGCACTTGTAAATTGGGCCAGAAATCTCTTGGTGAATTCCTGCCAAATGTAAAGCAAGGAAATGTAATCAAATATGCTTTTGTGGACAGGGCTTCATGTTGAAAATATACTCATTGTAAAGTAAAACCATGGCAGTCACCAGTGTGACTCACGCCCGTCTCTGCTAAACAAGACAACAAATAACAGTACGTCTTAACAGCACTACATACATGAGCGTGATCTTGTTATTTGTCATTCATATAGAGTTCATTTCTACTGTTATTGTAGAGGTTCAAGCTTCAGATACGCTACGGTGACATGTTGTTGCCAGTGGGTGTATTTACAACCAGAGGTATTTCATGGGGTGCTCAAGTTGGGTGACATCAGTCAGAAAACCTCGCTGTGATTTGTTTGTGTGCGTTTCTTTTTTCCTCGAGTTTTGGTGCTAGGATTTTGGAGAAGGTTTTACAGTTGACTGATTAGTGTTGAAGCTGCCCTGAGCAGTTCTGTCTCACCTCGCACATGCGTCCACAATTTACGAGGGGCAATAAGAGGTCATGGACTCCAGTGAGACTCAGTCAAGGAGGGCGTGGGCCTGACAAAGTAACTCCTGTGGCAAGCAGAGCAGATTGTACGCAGAGAGATTTGAGGTCAATGCCTCTTCCAGGAAGTCAGAGCCAGGAGTTCTACCGCTTGAGGTTTCCATTCATTTTATTAATATGTGACTGTTGTTAAGGAATGCAGGGTTGATCACATCTGGGTGTTCTGAAACTATGTACGTGGTCATGCCAGCATTCGGGAGTCAGACCTTTGCTTGTTACCTTCAAGGCAAGGAAAGCTCTGTGCTATAGAAATGCTAGATAACATAATGGTTCTACCCTAATTAGATAGCTCAATGAGTCCTAGTGTTTGTTGCAGAGATTACTGTGCTACTAGGAGATCACAAGTTACAGACTTGTAAAATAGGTCAGTGTGTTATGCGTCCATTACGAGCATCTTCTTCTAATCTGCAAGCATAATTTTGTTGTAATCGTATTATTCTGCGAAAATTGCATAATTGATTTGGATTGTAATTAATTGCAATTCATTTTATTACGTCTTTTGCACATATTCAGTTTGCTGTGGTTGCACAAATAGAAAAACATACTTCACATAGGCACAAGGTTTGGGAATGTAAACTTGCTTTATCTCGTGGTCACCTGTGCCTTCACACCCAGACAGTACCTTTGTTTCGCCTTATTGACTAATCACGCATCATCAAGCTATCTTGTTTTCAATTAACACTAGTGCCGTATTCCTTGAACGCTCACCTATCTTGATAATGGCCCATTTTTAATTGAGGCTAAGTCTGCATTCCTTGGCTAATCCCAGCTAATAGCATCCCAGCTAATTCCACATTCTATTCTAACCAATAGCACATTATAACATATCCTCCCCCTTTACACAATAACACCCTTTTGATTTAAAGCAAAAGTACCCTAACAAACATCACCTAACTGACATTACTTGAAATTCAACTTAAGGTATGTATCACTTTAAGTATAACTATTTTACATAATCTTGCAAATACATAGGAGGACGTCTTTGTCTCTGCTCCCTTACAGGCAAACTTTCCTCCACAGGATTTTGTACACAACTTGCAACCCTTCGGGAAGATCCGGAACCTTGTCCCACCTCTGGATAAATACCAGAAGAATCAATGCCTGATGTTTGAGAAGAAGACACTCTGGGGGTCATTCTGACCCCGGCGGTCAGAACCGCCGGGGCCAGGGTCGGCGGGAGCACCGCCGACAGACCGGCGGTGCCCCGCAGGGCATTCTGACCGCGGCGGTTCGGCCGCGGTCAGATGCGGGAAACCGGCGGTCTCCCGCCGGTTTCCCGCTGCCCTGCAGAATCCTCTATGGCGGCGGAGCGCGCTTCGCCGCCATGGGGATTCTGACACCCCCTACCGCCATCCTGTTCCTGGCGGGTCTCCCGCCAGGAACAGGATGGCGGTAGGGGGTGCCGCGGGGCCCCTGGAGGCCCCTGCAGTGCCGATGCCCATGGCATGGGCACTGCAGGGGCCCCCGTAAGAGGGCCCCACAAAGTATTTCAGTGTCTGCTATGCAGACACTGAAATACGCGACGGGTGCCACTGCACCCGTCGCACCTTCCCACTACGCCGGCTCAATTCTGAGCCGGCGTCCTCGTGGGAAGGTTGATTTGCCCTGGGCTGGCGGGCGGCCTTTTGGCGGCCGCCCGCCAGCCCAGGGCAAATCCCAAAATACCCTCAGCGGTCTTTCGACCGCGGAGCGGTATTTTGGTGGGGGAACTTTGGCGGGCGGCCTCCGCCGCCCGCCGAAGTTAGAATCACCCCCTCTATTCTCTACCAAATCCTTAGAGGAGGATGTGGCACCCTTATTCAAATCCTGTGTTGTTTCGCTACTGGGCCTACCAACATCAACATTAAATGTTAAAGAATTTGACCCAATCTCTTTAGTAGAACTCCGACATTCTGAAGTTACTCCTTCATTCTCACCCAACATTGACCCCTCACATTCACTTCTCTGTGTACCAAACTTTGAGTCTTGCGCACCAAACCTAGCTACCCTCCTAAAATTCCACTTCTCACCATTTTCTAACACAACATGCCATCTGCCAACATGCTTAACTTGAAACGGCCCACGAAATTTGTTCAATCCTCCAACACACCGTCCCGATTTTATTTTTTACCCAATCACCAGGACTTATTTTTTTAATGTGTTTTCTTTCACCCTTCTGACATTCCTCCTCCAAACCATTTCCTTCCAGCAGAGATTTAATCCAAAACGGCGTTAATTTGGTACTGGGCTTCCTGCCCCGCATCAACTCAAAAGGTGAAGATACTAGCGTGTTGTGCACAGTAGACCGATAAGCCCACACCAAATCACTCACAACTTTTCCTACACTTAGCCTATTTGCCAAAGCTAGTTGAATGGCGCCCTTAACTAACCTATTAGCTCTTTCTACAGTGCCATTTCCCTGAGGATTATAGAGAGAAGTGCGTGCATGTTTCACACCACATTCATTTAAGAATTGTTTCATACGATCTGAAGTAAGTTGAGTACCATTATCAGTAATGAGACAATCAGGATAACCTTCCTCGCTAAAAATCTCAGATAACACCCTTATAGTAGAGACTGTCGTCACCTTCGCCATAAACTTAACTACTAACCATTTGGTATTCAAATCAATCATTACAAACGCAAACCTCTGACTATAACTCACACCTGCAATTGGACCAATAAAATCACCACAAACAGTATGCCAAGCTATGCCTGGATCCCGAATGGTCCCACACACCGTTTGTTTGCCCACCTTCAATCTTTTCTCACTCTCCATGCATTCAGAACACCTTTCCACCCAGTTTACCACATCATCGTCCATTCCTGGCCACCAAAACTCAGCCCTGAGGCGTTTTTTTGACATAGTTTGTCCTAAGTGTCCTTCATGGGCTATATCAAATAACCTTTTCCTGACACCTACCGGAGGTATCAACCTTTCTCCCCGTACTAAAACTCCTTTGTCCAAGATAGATAATTCGTCCAAGACTTTACCATAAGGTCTAAGAGCTGGGGGTAACGTACTCTCTCTCCTTCCCCCTTCCACTATCATTTTAACTACTCCCATAAGCACCTCATCATGTGTAAAAGCTCGTTCCCACTCTTCTTTACTCACCGCCCCCAAGGTCTAATGAATTACATCACAAACACTCGCAACTGCACCTTCACTTTCGTATTTCAATACACCTTCACCATCAACTACCTCCCAACCTAAAGGTAAGCGTGATAAACAGTCTGCCTGCACATTCCTCCACCCTGGTATATATTCTAGGTCGTACATTTATTCCTGCAACCTTGCAGCTAGTCGAGCCAATCTTGCAGAACATTTGCCAGCACCACCAGAAGGCAAAATTTTCAACAAAGGTTTGTGGTCGAAACGTAGAGTCACTCTTGTTCCCCATACGTAGACTCTGAAATACTCCATGCCCCAAGCTGCGGCCAAAGCTTCTCTCTCGATAACGGAGTAATTGCGCTTTGAATCCGTTAAGGAACGCGAAGCAAACGCAACAGTCTTCTCACCTGTTGGATGTATTTGTGCTAGCACTGCCCCTATACCACATGCACTCGCATCCACCGTAATTGTGGATTTTTTTCCAATGTCAAATGGAGTCAATATACCAGCGCAGCACACCTCCTCTTTAATACTCTCAAAACACTCTTGATGCATGTTGGTCCATGAAAGTCTTGCCCCTTTCCTTAACAACCCTCTCAAACTCTCAGTCTTAGAGGCAAAGTTCTTCACAAATTTAGAGTAATATTCTAACATTCCTAAAAAAGACCTTAATTGATCTTTGTCTTGCGGTGATGGAGCCAATCTAATGGAATCAAGTAGTTTTTTTTTAGGCTTGATACCTTCCCCTGAAAGAGTATGCCTGAGATATTCTATTTCCCTGACTAAGAACACACATTTCTCCTTCCTCAAAGTTAGCCCAGCATTAGAAATTCTGTCCAAGACCTGCTTCAAGGTGAAATTATGATTCTCCACCGTGTCTCCAAAAATTAAGATATCATCCTGGAAAAATAGAAAATTTTCCAATTCACGGAATACATCAGTCATTACTCTCTGAAACACACTAGCCGCCGAACATAACCCAAACGACATACGTGTAAATTGAAACGTGCCTTCCACAGTTATGAAGGATGTTAAAGATTTAGAGTCACTGTGCAATTTGATCTGATGATATGCATGCTTCAGATCTAGTTTCGTGAAGAATTTTCCACCCTTCAGAAGAGTCAAAAGTTCGTTGATATTTGGGAGTGGAAAATTGTCTGCAACAACACATTGATTTAGGCTCCTCAAGTCAACACAAAATCTCAATTTGCCATCAGCTTTACGTGTGATAACCACTGGAGAAATCCACTCTGCCGTCTCCACTGGCTCAATTATTCCCCTTTTTAACATGTCACAAATTAATTTGTTGACCTCTTCTCTTACCAGAACAGGTACTCTTCTAACTTTATGTTGAATAGGAATCGCACCACGTTTCAATTTAATCTTATGCACGTACCCTTTGAGTTCACCCATTTCCTCACGAAACACATTATCAGCACCCCTAATAATGTCTTCCAATGTCACCTCCTGAACAACCATGACAGGATTCTCCGCACGTGGATTTATAATGATGTGTAAATCGTATTGATGAGCCCACCCAAGAATCGGCGGACCTGCTTCTGCAACATATACTTTCCCTTGGATGATCCTTTCACTAAAGGCGATGTCAGCTACCACATAACCTATAATATCAATCTTTTCACCCTGATACCCACCAGGGTTGATGTCTTTCGGCAATAACTTAATGTCTGGCCACTTGGACCTGAATAAACTCTTAGGTATGATGGTATAAAGAGACCCAGAGTCAACCATTAAATGAATTGCCTGTCCCATAATGCGAAATTCAGCTGTGGGTCTTTGCTTCCTATAATATTCATCCTCAACTAATAATACTCTGTCTGGGCATTCATTCAAATTATCATCAGATCCCTCTGATAACACTGCTACTCTCATCTTTGCAGTACTTCGACACATCCTGGCAAAATGTCCTTTTTGATTACACTTCCTACAATCCTTTCCCTTCGCAAAACAATTTCTTGCTCCAGTTACGTGGTTATAGCTACCACAATTATTGCATGCTTTCCCTGTTGTTTTTACCCTTTGACCACCTGTACCACCTTTGTATGCACTAGTACCACTTTTGCTGCTAAAAACTTGACTTTCTGTATGTTGACCGATGACTGACACACCGGTTTTTTCCTCTCTGTTATCCATTACTCTCATGCAATATTCAGACTCCTCTATTACTTTAGCTATCTCAATGGCATCTTTTAGAGTAGGATTCTTAGCAGCCCACAATCTTTCTTGTATTTTGCGACTGTTGCACTGTACTATCAATTGATCACGTATCATCTCCTCAGTCATTGGACCAAACTGACATTTTAACGATAATTCTCTTAATCTAGTAACAAAGTCATCAATCGACTCCCCAGAACGTTGTGGCTGAGTGTAAAATTTGTGTCGTCTAATTACAATATTTCGACCCTTTGCAAATCTAATTTCTAAACGTTTACGAGCATCAGAATAAACATCTACATCAGGTTGGTCTTCTTGAATGGGTAAAGCCGGTAGATACTTAAAGATGTGTTGCCCTTCCTTACCTAAAGCATTCAATAAAATAGCCTTTTTCCTCCCAAGAGAAAAGTTGCACCCATCTATTGCTTCTAAATAGTTATCAAAAACATCTATCCATTCTTCCCATTCAAGTGAAGGCTCACCAGGTTGAGGTAAAAACAATGGTGGTGGCGCAATGGCATGCAAATCCATGTTGATGTTGACACCTAAAATACAAATATCAAAGTAATCTTCCCTGTAAACAACAACAATGCGATCAGTACATGAAAATATGCACAAGTCAAATTTAAAAACTAAAGTTTTCCAGCTTTTGACCAGCTTAAGTTCATGTCAAGTTGACGGTAAGGTCCTTTCATCTAAAGTACATGTGCTGGAACGAGGTTCTTTCCTCTAATGCCGTAACACCGGAACCACTTGCCGTGAAGACCTCATGAGATAAAACACAAACAACAGATGAGACTACACACCACTCCGCGGCCGCCGTGAAAACTGAGAAGAGCTCAAGTCTCACGATCTGCAGGATGAGTCCGCACACCAATCCGCGGTCGCCGTGAAGAACTGAGGTGAGTTACACGCTGCAGATTGAGCTGTCCCACGCAGCCAGTCTCGCGCTCTGCGCTGAAAGAATAACAGACACCGCTCCGCCGCGCTCCACACCGCGCTCGCGACCTATAATCACCGTTGACTGTGTTTACTTTATACACAGTACATGCGCTATAATGTATGCGCTAAATTGAAACAAAACACTGTATTGTAACGAGGCAAAAGTTAAAGTTCAACCGAGTCCTTTCTTTTCCTTTTTCCGGACTCTCGTGCTCTGCGCTGAACGAATAACAGATACAGTCGCACTCCACACAGCGCCCGCGACCTCTAATTACCGTTGGCTGTGTTTCCTTTACACACAGTACCTGCGCTATACTGTATGCGCTAAATTGTAGCAAGACGTAGGTCCAACGAAATCCTTTCTCATCCCTTTTTGTCTCCAGATGACCACAGCCTCCGTTGATTCCTTCCGACAAGCCTAAGCTTTAATCACCATCAACAATACAGCTGTATTGTAACAAGGCATAGATTCAACGAAGTCCTCTCTTTTCCACTGCACGCTAGTCCGTTTACTCCTTGAGGATAGAGGTCACACCACTCCTTGGTCGTAGCAGCTGGCTCCAACTCGTCGCCAAATTTATGTTGTAATGATGGGTCTGGACAGCGATGATGTCTTCATTACGTGTTTATTAAGCACACTACATAAATGTGACCTCCACCTCGGCCAGTTTGAAGTAACCGTCCACAGGCGGAATCTATCGTTACTAAGACACTGTTCCTATAACAACCTACCAACATTCTATTCTAACCAATAGCACATTATAACAGAACACTTATTTTAAGCAGAGCCTTTTGGCAAAGATAACCAAGCGCCACTAGGGAGGATAATTATCTTTTTTTAAAAGTACCCTCAGCTGAAACTCTTGTTGTGTGTCATTCATTTATGTTTCTTGTGTGAGTCTGACAGCCTGGTGTTATGTTATTAGGTTTGGTGCCACCGGCTGGGAAACGGCTGATTGTGTCTAAGATGTTCTAGCTCGGTGTCCAGACTCTCAGTACTCATATATGACATTTCTTCTATCCCTCTTTTCCCCCTTTTACTCTCATTCCCTCATGTTTTCTCTTCCTTTTCCATCTATTTCCCTTTCACACTCTCTCTCTTGATCTCATTTTCCCCCTCTTGCTCTTCTGGTGTCTCCCTCTCTCTCTTTCTTTTCATCTCTTCTTGTCCAAACTACACAGAGTCCTCCCTCAATTGTAATCTGGTACTTCATCTACCCCCCCTGCAAAGTACATGGAGGTGCCACACTCCGAACTCTCAGGGAAGGATACTTTAGATGAGGGGGGCCCCTGGAGCTTACCCCCCCCTAAACCACGGGGACTGCACGGGCATTTGTTAAGCTACTGCTACCCTTTATGCTCCTTTGTCACTCCTCCTGTTTATCCCTTTTTTCTGTCTGTTTAATCCTCTGGAGTGCAGCTCAGGCGTTCAGGCAGTGTGGAAGGTTGAGGGCATCTTCCTGTGGTGTCTTCCTCGTTAGGGCCTGTTAAAGCCGAGGGCCAGAATCCCTCCCTCTTCCTCTGACTTATCACTTCCTGTACCACCCCTTCCTTCTCGTCCTGGATAAACACCATACACTTTTTCTTTGATGTTTTGACAGTGCTTCCAATGTATTGTTCTGTTGCGTCTGGGCAGACTCAATGCCGTACTCCTAGGTGGTTAAACAGTGCCTCAGCGGGGTGTCTTCTCCGTGTCTCTTTTCTCATTCCTGAGTAAACAGCATATAATACTGGTTGATGCCTTCGATCAATTACTCTTCTGGTACTCTTTGGTGGACTCCAAATGATAGTCCCTGGTGATTGTGTAGTGCCTTGAATGGTTTGCTCCTCTGTCGCTCCTCAATAGACCCAAATATTCTTGGTGGCTAACCAGTACCTACAACATTTTGCTCCAGAGTTGACTCAACATAATATCCCTGGTGGTTTAACAGTGCCATCAATGGGCTTCTTTTCTACCACTCCTATGCGGCTTCTGACTAGACTACCTGAAATACTGTGTGGTGGTTTTGCATTGTCTCCAGTGGGTTGCCCAACTGTCACTCCTTGGTAGACTCCATGTAATACTGATACATAATTTAACAGTGCGTCCAAAGGTTTGGCTCCTGTTTGTTATCCATATTCCATACCCCACTGATGTACATGAACAGTGGTTTCTACTTATGATACTAACCAACCCAAAGTATGGTAAGTACCTGCATATGTGGCTGCATCTGTTCTCATACTCCCTGAAAAATCCATACTTTTGTCCAGTGACTCTCAGCTCAATGAGCTCCCTCCATGTCAAAATCACAGGCACCTCACCAGCATATCTCATATAGGCGAAAACACAAACACTTGTTCAAGCATGCACTTCAAAGAGAACACCGGAACTCAATACAAGTCTGAGGGCTTGACAACCTTGATGAACAGTTATATACATTTTAAAAAACTAGACTTCCTAGGCCTCTCAACCGATACGGAATGCACTGATTCAATACAATACATTTAAAACAAAATAAGCTGTAATAGTCCTAATAACCCTGGGTTGTAAGATGATCTAACATGTTCACACAGCAATCTAAAATGTCTTAAAAATTTGAAAACAAGTTGTGGCCCAAAACCTTCATAAAGTAAGAACTTGTCATTGTGTTTTATTTTGGAATACTTAGTGGTGGTCGATCTACATAGGGATATTAATTTAAATGAAGCAAAACATTTATCAATTGAGTGAATGAGATAGTGGTAGAGCGCTACCACCCATATACATGGGTCTTCATGTGCAGACAGGTAAGGCGAAAATAGCATATGACTACAAGTCTAAACAAATAGTGTGAAAAAAGCCAGGTTTTTGACATAGAAGGGGCTTTTCTGAGTTGGAAGGGAAGCTCATTTCAATATTTAGCTGCAAGAATGGCAAGAGTGGCTACCATTGAGGATTTAGCAGAGTCTTGTTGTTTGGATATGAAGGGTCTTGTAAATGCTTAAAAAATGGACAGAACTGTGAGAGGTGAAGATTGATTAAAGAGACACTGGGCCTTGTTTGTGAAAGGGCTGATAAGTTAAGGTAAGGGCTTTAAGTTGCATTGTCTTTGTCACTGGCAGCCCGCGGAGATTTTTATGATATGTAGAAGTGGAGCTACGTTGACTTAAGCTCAAAATCACTTTCGCTGCTGCATTCTGGTACACTTGTAGTTTATGTATAAGATGTTTGAAAAGACCGAAACAGAGCATTCTCATAGTCAAGCCTTGAGGTGATAAGGGTGTACCACTACTTTGTGTGTGATCAGACAGTGTTTTGTCTAGATATGTCGCATGGGTGACCTGTGACTGTAGATGAGATGAACAAAAGAACCTTTCTAGGCGGGAGTGTAGTGAGTGTGGGGCAAGTAAAACAGGTATTCTCTAAAACAGATGTTGCGGCTGTCCCACACTTCAGATAGTCTCCAATTGTGTAGCTATTGTTACAGCGCTTAGACGTGTCTATTTGGAGCTGCTGTTGGTGGGGGGGTGGGATCGGTCTAGGTGAGTATCAAGAACGGCATTGAAGTCCCCTCCTAGAATCCAGGGGAGGTGTGCCCAATCTGATAATACTGTAGTGAGATGTGAGAAGTACTTATCTTGATCCTGATTTGGGGCATATAAGCGTCCGACTACCAAAGGTGTCCCATTAAGGCACCCTTTTAGGAGTACATAATGGCCTTGTGTGTCAATTTTGATTCGTTGATTTGTAAGGGGACCACGGCATGCACCCATACCGCTGCCCCACGAGCGTCGGTGGGATAGGATGTAGAGACAAATTGACCTCTCCACCTCTGATGTAGTTTTTGGGCTGCCTGGCTGGTGAGGTGTGTCACTTGGAGGTATGCTATGTGTACAGCATCTGTGCAATTGTGCTAATACTCTGTGCCATTTATTTGGAGAGCCCAGTCCCTGGGCGTTCCAGGTAATTATATTGTAACTATTAGGTATTGTGCTCATCATATGAACTGTACATAGTGAAAGGTGTATTGCTCATGTATTGAACCTGTGGATTCCATACCGTAATTATTAGTGGCAGAGACAAAACAGTAAACAAATTCCCAAAATACATTGTCCAGCGAAAAACGTTTATTCAACCATTTAACTTCTCACAACATAATGTTAAAACTAGAGAGAACCATGGACCTAAGCTTATGGGAAGCATTGTCCAACTTTAGGGCGGTCAGTTCAAGCAAAAACATTAATATAGTCAATGATGAGCCTGGACCTGCGACCGCTGTGTAAAAGGATGGTGATTCGGACAGTAATCATAAAAGGAGCAGATGGTGATGCATATCTGGGCCTTTGTATGGAATTCGACAGGTCAGGTAGCGGGTGGGTTAGTCATAGAGATTATCACTGGGTTTGTTCCAGGGTTACATGCATAGCTGTATGTACCCAGCGAATGTGAAAGGATGAAAAACCTCTCCAAACGCAAGATAGACAGTGTATTGCTCAGAAGGATGTGTTTGGGAGTATATGAATACTTACACCCATTACGCCAGAAAGTCATTTGCTGTCTGCAGAATTATTGCCGTAAATAGTGCCATGCTGTCATCTGTGTCAGTGTCTGAGGCACTGTCTTGGGAAGAGCTGGAGGTGGAGTGGTGATTGGGGTAACATAGTGCCGTTGCTGAACGAATAGCCTTACGTTGGCTCTCCAGGGCTTGTTTAGTCTTTGGAGCTCCCCTAATGTGGGTCCTGGAAGTTCCATCCCTGCACCGCCCGAGGTGGATGCTGTGGTTTTGCTGGTGACGAACGTGGCTGAGTGTGCCAGTGGGAATCCTGGAAATGAAGATCCAGCCAGTCTCAGGCGGTTGCTGCAGTATTGAAGAAGTATGATCGTTGTTCATGCACAATTTTCAGTTTAGCAGGAAAAATTTAAGCTTAGGTAAGGCCAATACTGCATAAGCATTGTTTTATGGCTTGAAATGAGCAACGTTGTCGCTTGACGGCCGGAGTACAATCAGGAAATCACAATACTTTTGTTCCTTCTATGGTTAGTGGTGCGTTATCTTGGGCAGCTCGGAGCAGGTAGTCTCTATCTTTAAAGTTGAGAATCCTCGCCACTATATGCCTAAGGGTTCTGCCAGGGATTGTTTTTTTCATTGGCCCTCGGTGGGCCCTTTCCATGTGAAGAAATCCAACAGACCCGTTGGGGCCACTGTGGATCGGAGCCAGGTCTCTATGAACTGGGTGGCCTGTGGGCCCTCCGTGCTTTCAGGTACCCCGACAATTTGGATATTATTTCTGCGCACCTGGGCCTTGGCATCCTTTGTGCAGGCCCAAAGCTGTTTCACCTACCTGTTCAGTTGTGTTACCAAGGTGGTCTGTTCGGAGACCTTGGGTGTCAATGTGGAGAGGGACTGCTCAGTGCTCTTGACTCTGTCCGCCAGTTTTCTATGGTCATCTTTAAGCACAGTAATGTCTGTAGTGATGACGCTGAGTTGTTGTTCTATTGCTACTCTTGAGTCACATATTTCTTGCAATATAAAGTCTAGCTTGCCCATGGGGGGTGGTACCACAGTGGGTGGCACGTCATCAGTAGACATCATGGTGAAAGAGCCCTCAGAAGGTGGGGAGTGCGAGCAAGAGCGCATATCTAATTTGGTTTGCCTAGGTTTAGTGCGCCCCATTTTGTAGACTTTCGGCGATAGCCCGTAGCTGCAGATTGTTTTAGAGTTTCCACCAGGACAGGCAGGGGATGACAATGTTATTGAAAGTCAAGGATTTGCAATTGTGCAGGGCCTTTCCCCTGGGAGCGTTCATGGAGTCAAGAGAGGATCACAATTGGTGGCATATGTAGTGCGATGCTCAGTTCAGATAAGTGTTCCCCATAAAATAAGTGGAAGATTTCGGCTGCACTGTATCTACTGCCAATTGGTCAGTTTTGCAATTGTGTATAAGTGTCTGATTGTGGTTGGTTTGCTTCCAGTCTTTTCAAGTCGTGTTGTGCTGTCACCCCCATTGGTGTCAGATCTCCTTACTGCTTATAGGAAGCGCCTTGTAGCAGTAAAATTGAATTAGAGTCTCTCTTCAGGTAGGCCATAAGTGAATCCAATTATGGACTAGGCTGGGGAGGAGGCCCGAGCAGCGCAGGCCCCGTCCCAAGTCATGGGAGGACCTGCATGGGTCGGATGCTATAGTATTAGGCAGATAATGGCTGAGTTGTAGGGCCCTGGTTCGGGAGCTCCAGAATTATGCGTCCACCTTCTTGGACGGTTGGACATACCCCCCATCATTTTCCAGGTTAATGACAGTCCATGAATACCTTTGAAGCTTTTAGCGCTATAGAGTTTTGCTACCTCTAAAAGTGATTGAATGACACTCATTTGTGCAATATTACACTTTGCTTGGACAGCACAACCACTAAAAATACTACAACACAGTGGAGACAGTCTGGGGGTCATTACAACCCCGGCGGTTGGCGTTAATATGGCGGTAAGTACTGCCAACAGGCTGGTGGTACTTAAGCCAACCTGCCAATGTACCACTCGATCGCCACAGCGGTAACAGCCGCTGGGCTGGAGAAATCCATCTCCAGCACGGCGGCCGTCATTGTTCCGCCTGTGGCATTATGACCCCGCCTACCACCGTGGTTTATGTGACTTTCTTACCGCCACGGAAACCATGGCGGTAGGCACCAACAGTGACAAGGAATTCCTTTCCTGTCACTGATAGGGGTCTCCCCCTCCCTCTCCAGTTAACCCCCCAATCCCCCTACCTCTCCAAAGCCCACTACCCCCCTACATTCACGCCCCCTTCACACACACACACACATAGACACCCATTCCCACATGCATCCACGCATGCATACATCCATTCACACACATATCCGCACACTTTCACACATACACGCAGGCATGCATTCACATAACACAACATACAAGCACTCACACGTCCATACATGCACACACACATTCAACACGTAACACACACCCGCATCCATGCACACACAAACATTCACACCCCCCCACACACACACCACACCCTCCACCCCCCTCCCCTGTCGGAGACCCGATTTACCTGTGTTCAGGGGGTCCTCTGGCAGGAGACGGGATGGGGCGCTGCTGCCACAAGCATCCCCCGTCAGCAGAACACTGGCAGGCTGCATTATTGGTCAGAATATGGCTGGTGGCGGTCTACTGGCGTGACGCTGCTGGTGGCAGCAGCGCCACCTTACCGCCATCCGCCAGCATGGCCACAGCAAGATTTCTGCCCTTCTTGTGGTGGAAATCCAGCTGTGGTCATAATACAGCGGACGGCTGGAAGCCGCAGCGACGGTCTTTTGGAGGCCGTCGCCGTGGCGGTAGGCGGGTTTTTAACGCCAGTCTCCATATGAGGGCCTCTGTCTTTTCCTCTTTCATCCAAATAATACAGCAATCTATCTATCTATCCATCCATCCATGTTATAGTTTATATGTGTCTGTTTGTTTCTTGATTGCATGTCTCTTCTGTCTCCAATCCACATAACATAAAAAGTCCCCTAGACATCTGCCTGGGTAGTGGTTCAAATTATACTACCCTTCCCTCTTGTCTCACCTACGCAACACTTTGGAGGACATTATAGTCTCTGTGGTAAATTAACTGTAAAATAAATTGAAACCTGCTCCTTCTTTTGGCGCCCGTATCGAACTGTTGGATGAACTTAATAATCGTTGAGGTACAAATGCTGTAACAAGGCACTACTCTATGCCTGTATCACAGTGTGGGACCTATGAGGATGACGATTTTAGTGGTTGTCTAAGAGCTTATGACGTAGCAAGTGTAACGCTGATATACTCATTGGTGTTTCAACATTATTTAGTCTGTGCAGACTTTATGGCAGCATTAGTTTGTTTTCTGATTGAGTGATATAGCACTCAGGATACTAATTGATTTGTTGTGTTAGTCTGTAAGATATGTTTTCATGAGTGCTGTTATGCAGAAGGTTCTAGCATCACCCATGAGTTGAACGGCATGTGATGTCATCAGTAGAATAATGGTGATGAGACAAAGAGACTGGACCCAGTTCGCAAAAAATAGTAAATCTGCACTTTTAAATACTAACCGATATTCCTAGAGGTTTTCTGTGGATTCTGTAATAGGTCGAGGTTTCCAGGCATGCTAAAAGGATTGTCAGGTGAATCTTTTCTCAGGGTCCTTTTCCCCTGTGCTGAGTTCTTTTTTGCAGAGAATTTGCTCAGGGACACTGGAGCCTCCTTTTCAAACATGCACTTTTTTTCTCTGCAGGAAAAACATTTTCCCTGTGGTGAAGGCCGCTTCCCTACACCCCCATCAAATCTAAAAGTGATCAGTTCCCATTCCCAACTGACTCGAGGTGGGACGGGTCAAACAGAGGTTTGGGAATGCCCATAAATGTAGATGTTTGTGGACGTGCCTAAACCTCCAAGGCAAACCATGCCTAGGAGCACCCATTTTTCACCCCTTGAGTGGGATTCACAAACGTGAATTCCCATTGTGGATTCCTGCATGCTCAAAATAAGTAATTTGGGTTGTAAATTTTAACATTTATGACTGAATTTACCTTTCTGAATCGGGCTCAATGAGTCAGTAGGGACTCGGGAACTGAAGAGATCTGAGTGACAAATGACGCAGAGAAGGGGTGGAGGGCAGGAGCCACAGTTTTCAAACAGATATTGATTACAGAAGCCTGCGCACAGATGGCTTCTGGTGAAACTTATTATGTTACAGTTATTCTGGTCCTCCCTTAGAATTACACTCAGATGGGTTCTGATACAATAAATATGTTTCATTGAACCAACCTCCTGAGTAGGATAATGAGAGAGTGACCGTGAGATTAATATTACTTAAGTTGGGCTGCCAGGATTCCACACATCAATCAATATTGAGGTAGAGAGCTGTTTTTTCTATGAGTTTACTTGCAGCAATTTTTGGGAAAAAAGCCCTCTGTGCAGTGACCGGAGCGAAAATTCCATATGCCATACTTTAGCATTTTTATTCAGGCCAGATTTCTTTGGGGAAAAAGTTATGCACTGTTCCTCCCCACATAAACACACTATCTTTGGAGTCAACATCAGTTTTGTCCAGGACAACTTCCAGTGCCTGGAGCTTCATGCATATAGCGAGTTCTGAAAAGAAACTTCAGGAAGTCTTGAGAGGATTCTTCATTTGGTTAAAGATTCCCATCTAGACTTGGTTTGTCAGTGAATGCAAAACCCATTGACTGAGGATATGTGATTCAAGCCCAGCACTGAAGGCCCTCTGAGTGAATGGAGGGGCCACAAGAGGCCCTAAGGAGCAGAGTAAATAGCATACCTGCTCCCCATCAGTGTCAGGATATCCTCCCGGCTGACATGCGCGCTGTACAAATACACTTAATATAACATAACAAAGCAGCCGATGTCTCTGATGGCACACCACTGTCCATGGAGTATCCCTGGACTAACCTGCTAGAAAGGCAACTGGAGTAGGCTACCCAAGTCATCCTCATCTCTACTCCCATACCAGATTAGTAGCTCTGCTGATTCCTTAGGCGGAGATTTTTTGGAGGAGGGCATTAACACAATTTACAGTGTCTGTGTAACTGCCCATGAAATGATTGTTGGGCCTAGGGCACGCTGGAGCCTTACATTCACCATGTCGCACCAACTCCTGTGGGAGAAAATTAACACAAGGCCCTAGGCAAGGTCTCTCTAGCCATCCCATGGGCCCTTTATTCGACTCCCTAAGCCCACCAGCTCTTGAACTTCTGCTTCCGACAGAATTGAAGGCAAATTATTTTTGCTGTTGAAATGCATAAGCATTTTCCCTGCCTGGTCTCTCATACCGAAAATGTTATTTATTTCATGATATCCACCAAATGGTCAGTAGCATTGCTAGTGCGTCATGGGCTTTAGTTCAAGGACACAAATGAGCTCCCTGACTGTGTACTGAATTATAAAATACAGCAATAGTCATGTTTCAGCAGGCGCCTCTGGGCCCCGGCGCCACTGCACCTGCTGCATCAATGTAAGCTAACCCCCTGCAAATGGCAATGACAGCGCTTTGTGACATCGGTGTCTCGTTCGAAAAGGCAGCCCCTTAAAGTGCTCGGGAATCTTTGTCCCACCACGCCTTCCGCTTAACTTGAAAGCCTAAGTTGGAAGAAAGAGCAGCCTTGTTGAGACAGAGTATTTCTCACTTTTTATGAAGACTAGTTAACTTTCTCATTTCAGATTTTTTCCAGTTTCAGTGTTGAAAATGTACATGTGTATGTGTAATTTTATAATGGTATTTCTTTGCTGAATTAGTTTATCAGATGTATAATTGTATATAATGTTCCCAGAAAATATTTGTATTTACGTAAACCGTGATATTGGAAACCATATTGCTAAACAGTTGCATCAGTGAACTATGACAGAAGCGCAATGGGAATGTCTGTGTTGCACTTCGGTGCAGAAGCAGTTTGTCAGCCAATCATTTTGTTGCACTCTGTTATGTTAGGAACACTTGCAATGAGGCTTAACCATGGTGGATATCACTAACGCAAGGAAGGTAACTTGGCCCCTCTGGTCTTTGCTTTGAGTAGCAAAAAAACTTGATAACAATTGTGGTACAGTGGGCCCTTCAGACAAGGTTCTGGTTTCATGGCAAATGCTGCACTAATCGTAGCTACGGTCCTGGAACTCAGGGTGGCTTTGAGGTACAAACCAAGGGCCTCATTTACAAACATTTGGCATAGGGCAGCGCAGCAAGTCTGTTAGCTCGAAAAGGCAGGAATGCACTGTATTTACGTGATATGGTGCATTTCTGTCCTTTCAGCCAGGGCCGGCACAGAAATTGCTGCTGAGTGCCAATGCAGGCACCCTTGCACCATGGTGCTAGGTTGTCTGCGTTGTTGGCACCAGGGGCCATCGGGAGGAGGAGTGGCGGGTGCTGCAACGTGCACATGTTGGTTTGGCCAGCCATCCGACCAAACAGACATACACACTTACATTTCTCCAACCGAGCCGTGTTACACAGTCAGGTGGAGAAATGGCACAGGCACCCTGCGTCAGACCAGCCCGCTCAAACAAAACCTGGCGTTGCTGTCAAGCTTGGTGAAGCAAGAGAGTAGCGTCTGGATTGGGAGCCTGTGCTTTGTGCCCCAGTAACTGCCAGGAGGACGAGAAGCACTAAGGCAGCTGGTGCCGGGATCGGAGCGACAGGTACGTTTTAATTTTTTTATTCTTATACCCTTAACCCCTCCCCTCCACCACCACTTTACATTGGCGGCAGCTGCCACTGGTTGACATGATTGTTTTTGTGCAGAAACACCTTCCTGCACAAAAACAATCAATGGTGGTGTTTTCTCTTTCTGTGTGTGCTGCACAATGCAGCACACATAGAAGGAGGAGAGAAAATAGAGAAATAAAGTATTTCTCCTCGATACACCTCCCTTAGGGAGCTGTAGGCTTTTGATGCATTCCCAGGTTTACAGATTGTTGGTAGTCTGGGAATGTGTCAAAGCCCTTGGGTGCTGCGTGGGAAAGCTCGCGGCAATGCCCATGGAATGCCTCCTCGATGTAGAGTAAGTCCTCGCTCCAGATCTATCAGGCCTTCGCGTCACCTCATAGAGAGAACATTATAGAAAGTGAGCATAGGCCTCTTGTAAATGGGGCCCCAGGCCCTTCATAGTCTCCAACGCCAAGGCAAAGGGTTTGGGTGGGAGTAGTTCAGACCTGGGGTGGAGGTAGGATTTGATGGAAAATTTGAAACAACTCAGGAAGTGTTTCTGTCACCAAGAACTTTTTTCCAAAGTCATTTAAGAAGAAAGTCTGGGATATGTCCTGTTAACAGAAGGGCAGAACAGTTCCTAGCACGGAAGAGTAGCCTATGGAGTTTAAGCGGAAGGAGCTGGCGACAAAGCATTTGGATTTGAATTCCAAACTGAAAGGTTCGAGTAAAAAATAGCACAGTCAAAACACTGGAGCCGGCACTGGCTCCTGGGTGTAATTATAGCACAACACAGTCCGCGTCTGCCAACAGTAATATACATAAACCAGACACGTGAAGAGATGGATGACGGCTCCCTTAGGAAAAGGAAGCCGTTTCTTCCCACAGGTAAATGGGTTGCCTATCATTGGATGGAAAATTCGTGGGAAGCAACGGGGAGAGAAGCAGGAGGGACTCTATATGCATTGAAAATGTTTTTGTTTGGAGAGCTAGTCTAAGATCTCTTCTAAGATCGCAAGCTAATTAGGTGAATCAAATACAAAACTGGCAAATTCCCTCGATAAAAGAGTTGAAGAGACTTTATGGTTACTATTCAAAACCTAATAAAAACCATCGATTTTACCAGTTATGTGTATCTATGCAGCCATGTCTGCCCTCTTGTACTGTACATGGAGTGAAACTTGGCATCATTGATGACGTCACATGACATGCCACGATGCCGTCGCAAAAGACTTCCTGAGTAATATCAACAAGACGCAGCATTGCGTTACGCAGTGCAGAGCCTGTGGTCATACCGGGTCCTAAGCATGCTCTTTGTGCACAGTAGCCCAACAATGTGTCTTCCATGCCCTGTGCTCACCTGAGGCAAAGGTAGTAGGCGTGCACGGCGCAGCTGCAACAAAGCCATTTCTGTATCGCAAACACGTGTTTCATGCCATACTCTGTGCAGACAACAAGTAGGGGCGGGACGCATGTGTGCGCAGTGCGCATATCATGCTGTGCCCCCGCAGCAGACGAGGTAAATAGCACTCAGTGAATGGGGTGTGACATTGATGTCATTTGTGATGTCTGGTGATGCCATGGGCAGTGCCTCAGGGTGTTATGGTTACACTGTTAACAGTGCTTAATTTGTTAATCTCTCCTCTTAAACACACGGCTTTCTTATTGTAATTGTAGACATGCTTTCAAATTGATGTGTATTACTAAAATGACATTCTCTTTACAATGTTTTGTCTTCCTCTCTAAAAGCAATTGTCTGTAAATGTTACAAATTTGAACACAACCCTCATCTTTATCAGACTGTGGCCAAGATATTGATCTGCTCATGAAAGTGGCAGATGGTAAATTGCACTGGAGTCTGGAACTGAAAAACCTTTCCGAGTGTCCTTCTGGCCTTTGGCATTTGTGCTAAACTCAGGATGCCTTTAAAACATCTTGGTGCTAATACCAGTGATTTTATTTATATGCTAAAATGAGGGCCAGTGGTGCATTTTAGACTCCATATATATTCATTTTGCAGTTTTATATAGCATGAACATGGCCCAAGGGCTTTGGAGCACTTTACATAAGCATCAAAATACATTACACAAGGTCAGAATATGTTGAGCGAACGGTGGGACTCAGCTCTTATTTCTAAGATCCAAAGTCAGCAGTACTGGCCATTAGGCCACATCCATATTTTTCAATTTATGTGTGAAAGTCATACCTGATTGTGTATGATCATGCATAGTGAGTACATCCGCCATAGAAATGACTGTGAAATAAAAAGAAATATTGTCAGCAGCAAATACTGGAAGGTTCACAAGGAGTCTTGTTTGGGAATACTTGCAAAGGTTTGTTTTAAAACTGCACTTAGGGACATATTTCAGCACTTTTGCAACAGTTGTGCTAGAACAATTCTCAGAGTGGGTGTGCTGACATCAATGTTAAATCACTGAAGTCATAGGGACTGTGAAACATCCTAGCTTCACAGAAGGAACAAGGGTAGCAAAGTTATTCAGCAGGTGAGCTGTAAGGGTGCAGTATGTGGTGTAGTTAGGAGCACATTGCCACAAATATATTACTAAAGCACAGTCATTTACAGATAACACATTTTCCATTGAAATAGGCACTGAAATTGCAGACACAGTTTTACTGATAAAACTATAAAGCACACAAATAATGTGTGGAAATTGGTTTTCAGTGAATACGTATAATATGCACATCAACAGGTAAAGTGTCTTTATGTGTTTTGATTCAGTTAAAACCCTTGTTTCAAACACGTTTCAATTACCCAAAAAGGTTGCTTAATTGTGTCTTTCCTAACCTCTGAAATTTGTGTAGAGTGCATTTACAGGTATTTAAATGTTGTTGTTTATTACAAAACATGACATCCATTCACACTCGTATGGACTTTATTAACTTTAACTTGACTTTACAAAACCCTCTCACTTTGTCGTCAGCGAAAGAAAAGTAAACACCAATTCCCATGTTGAAAGAGTAAGCAGCAATTTGTCAGTAAACAGACTGATATTTGACCTCTGTCTTTGAAGTGCAGCAAATGTGACAAGATGAATGCAAAATTTAAAGGGATCTATATTTACTGCTTGTTCACCTTCTGAATACCAGGATTTTCATAACCCACCATAAATTGTTTCACGACCCACAAGTGGTTTGCAACCCACAGTTTGGGAAACGATGTCTTAAACGGTAGCTCTCCACTTAAAGCACAGCAATCTGTTACCTGCCTGCCACATTACCTAGCAATGCAAAACCTGGTGTGTTCTCAATCAATGTGAAACATTCAGATCCTTTTACTTTGCTATTTACTGTAGAATCTAAATGTTATAATGCTCTGTACACTAAGGGACTGATTATAGGTGGCTCATTAAATTGTGATACTTGGGATCACAATTATAAGTAGTTCAATGCTTATTACACCTGGGATGCTTATTACACTTGATAATTACCAGGTACAATAAAGTTTTCACTTTGTTAAATTTCAGCAAGTCAAACTAGGTTGAATTTAACACAGGTGAAAGGCCTGGCATTGATTGGGAAGTATAGATTTTGATGCAGTAATCACCAAAATCTGCATGTTATTCCACAAAACTTCAGAATAAATGATAATTATTGCAATTGATAAATTTGAAACACCTCAATATCAGATTTTATTGAGTGTGAGAATTATCATATTCAATAGGGGCTGCTCTTAATCAGGCCCTTCATTGGGTCAGTGCTCAGGCCTTATAGTAGAGCTGTTGCTACAACTGAAGCATTATTTTCTCTGCTCTTCCACTCACTGATAGCAGTTGTGGGTATCAGCCAGCTCCTCCTCTCAGTAGAGGTTCCAATCTTGGTTTGTCTACTCACACTTAAAATCTCCTTTCTGTCAATGGTTCGTTGTTGTGGTGTCCGATCATTTATGGCCTAAGCCCTATTTGTCTTTCTATTGCTTATATATTTAATTAACTGATTTAAAATATATTACGATCCATAGGAGAAGGGCATAGGAGCACATTACATTGAGGAGAACATTACATGTAGGGGAATTCACTGAAAGGAGTAATTCGCAAAGTGTACTGTAAGTTCAAAACATTAGTTAGTGCTTGTTTACACTATGTAAAAAGATTCCTACACTAATAAGCTATAGGGACTACAATTGAAGGCTTTACAAAAGTAAGTGAAATTCATACAGAATGGATAACATCTAAAGTGTAGTTAGAGATATAGCCCTTCTGCTTCTGGTTACAACAGTTCTTAAAAGCCTTCTTGCTTGTACTGAGCCCTCGCTGCCCTTGGATGTATACTCTGGTTTGGGGCCTTCAATAGTCACAATAGCCCTTGGCAGTGAACTATAATTGATCATTGAGTCACAGAAGGGTCATCCTGCTGGCAGAGGTTGTGGAGGCACCAATAGTAAGTGAGCTCAAACAGTTTGAAGTAGAGCAAGATCAGTGTGCAGAGCCTCTATGTCAAGGGTAGATACGAAATAGACAGTGATTGTCCACAAAGGGCACTATCTTTCTTCAAATTGTATGGTTCTTTAATGTATTCTTACCGTTAGATGATTGAGTAGGACAAAAGTGTATTCTTTCAGATGACAACATGATCCTTTTTTTTAAAGATATCGATGAATGTGTGTCGGAAACCCATCAGTGCAACCCTACCCAGGTTTGCATCAACACAGAAGGCGGGTACACCTGCTCCTGTACTGAAGGGTACTGGCTCCTTGAAGGTCAATGCCTAGGTGAGTAAGCTAAAGCCTGGATTGTTTTCATAAATCCCACACATCACATACAAAGACTGTTTAGCTGTATTGGTTTGATTGTATTTTATCTTACATCAATATACACTTTTACAAAAGGCTTGCCTAACTCTTGGTGTTTCTCATTGTAACAATCAATAAGTCGTATAGGATACACTGCCTAGAATTTGGAATAGTATTTTTGTGGACGTAAGTAGATTTAGAGTGACCTGTAAGAATTTTGGAAATTTCCTGAAAGGCTTGGTTCCTCTTGAAATCTCTAATCAAAAGAGATTTCTAGACTCACTGGTTGAGAAACCTCCTGACACGCCAAGTTTTCCTCTTGTCTGGTACGCTTAAGATCACAAAGTAAGTGTCTGTCCAGGATGAGGAGGGGACAATTCACCCCTATATATAACGGAAGATTAGACGGCGGATTTTCTCCACAAATAAGAAAAATTACACTTGGAAATAAAAAGTTACATATGATGTTGCATATTTAAGCATCCTTAACACCTGTAGAACTTTTTCGTTTTTGGAAATTCAAAATGGGCAAATTGTACACATTGGTGCACTCCAAAAGCCTACCACTGTCATCAATTTTCTTAGGTACTCCCGCAATTCCTACTGAATTTCCTAAAAGTTGAAAATCCAGACCTTCAAATGAGTAACCTTATTGGGGTAGCTTGCTGATATTTTGAGCAAGAGCTTGGTGGATCGGGCCAGAGTAGCTTTTTTAGCATGGGTGAGGTGCCAACTCTCACCATGTATGTTGAGGAATGAAAAAACAAATTATAATCAAAAGTAGAAATTATGAAGAGAAACTACTATGGAGGTCTTAAGGAGCAAGACATACACTCGTGAAAAACACTTACACTGCAAGAGCTGAATGTAATTACAGATAAACAGCCTCATCATGAGAGCTTCATCATTTGGTTCCATGCTTGGAAAATACTGATATCGCCAGGTGTGGCATTTAATGGGTATGGTACTATTTCCCTCTTCTGAGTCTTGCACCATGGAATTGAGTATAACATAGTAGTACTGCATGTAACCCCCCTTTTTAGCTGCAAAGTTTAGGATGTGCAATATTTTTTGTCTCACCATCCAAGTTGTGATCACGATTCAGGTGCAAACTTACATTTGCGGCAAAATGAGAATTACTGCTGTTTTATACTGATGCCCATTGAACTGAGAAAGTCTTGCATTTTAATGTGCATCGGACTCTAATAAATGCCAAGCCTCTCCTGTCACTTCCCCAATGTTTACTAGATTGAAGCACAGTGTAAGCAGATGCCTCTATTGTATGGTCACCCCTAGTTTTTCGATGCTGATGGATTTTTGACTCTGAGGTGAACTGAGGTCCGCTAACCAGACCTCAGTGTCAATGCCCTAAACCCCAAAATGAATACGTTACATTGGTTATATCCAATTGGCATAGACTAACCTGCCCACACATCCCTAGTATAGGGTAATCAGGATCTGTAAATTAAGGAGTCCTCCCCAAGGGATTGCAGCATCAGTTGTGCCACCCTGGAAGCGACACGAGTAAAACAAGTCTCCCAGTCCACCACTGCAGACTGGAAGGGGAGATTTGAACTGCTGTTTTGACTTTGCCATTTAAAAGCCAGGGCAAAGTCCACTGTAGCTCTGAAACATTTGTAGGTTTCCCCTTTGGCAGGAATACCAAGCCCTAAGACAGGGTGCAACATATTTAATGGGCATAATATGTGTTTTACATGTTCTGACAGCAAAAACTCGAAAATGTTGTTGGGAAGACTTAGTCACCCTATTGGCAAGTGCAGGGTTACACACTGACTCTTCAGCTGTGCTAACACCTCAACGGTGTGAACACAGTGGTCTCCAGAGCCCAGCCAAAGCAAAGAGACTCCAAGGGTCAGCTGACTGGCCTCTTGTTCGCAGCACATGAACACAACAGCTAAAGAAGCCTGCTGGAGGCAAGTGGTAGCCCAGATTCCCACTCCAGCCTGTCATGTAGCACTAAAGACCAGGACCAATGCTTAGAAGTTGCACCCGAGCCTGGTGGACCCCGGAGAGTCATAGGAGTGAAGAAGACATGCTTGTTGCCCAGAAAACATGCTACAGCCCGAACAAGGACTTGGTTGAGACTGCAACACTAGACGAGTGGTAGTCCAGTGGCGAATGGACTTTGGGCAGATGGAAGAGGACCTCATAGGACATCGAAACCTGTGTCCATGATCCCCTCATCACCTTTGTGGATCAAGGAATCCCTGCAGGAAGTCCCCCATCCACCGCCTCACACCCAAAGAATCCTTGATCCTCTTCAAGCATCCTGTATCCTCAGCATCACAGCCATTTCCAAAGAAGTCATTTGGACAAGGATAAAGTGCCTGGAATTTCTTGACGACTGCTTCTTCTGTGGGGTAACTGTTTTTGAAGGCCTTGCTGATCTTCTTGACTGGCCCCCTGCTGGAGGTGGTCACCCAAAGTACTTCTGACTGACCAAGTTACAACTTTCCCAACTTTTTGGTAAAAAAAATTCTAAGTGTTCAATTTGTTGAATTTACCAGTGTTTATTCGCAGCTGAGTGATATGCTTTGATTCACTACACCTTATAAAGTCTATATCTCCTGAACCCTCCAGTGGATCTTTTTCATTGTGGTCAGTAGCGTAATGAAACTTAAGGGGCGCTCCTGCAAAATACCTGTAGGGGCCCCCCTCTTCTATGGACCGAGTCAGTGCACAGTGTACTGTGCTGAGGGGGCCCTCTGGAGCTCGGAGGCCCCCCACACCACAGGGGCTTCAGGGGTCTTTGTTACACCACTGGTTGTGATGTCTAAAATCCATAAAAATACCATCTATTTTTACTAATTGGTGTTGGCTGTCTTTAAGTTCTTGACAATTTCTTCTTCAATTTTTTGGTACTGTTTAAATGTTCAACACTTGTTCCTTTGTGTGAGCTATGCTGCTAACAGCCACAGCTAACCAGGGTTGAGCTGAAGGTTTGACAAATTAAACCTAACTGGTCCTAATGGGGCTAGTGAGTGTGTTACACTATGAGTTTGCACAACCACACTATATAATACACCCCATTCCCTCACACACAGTTACTCTGGTTTAACTATTATTAGACGATTTACTCTAAGTCTCAAGTGTCCTTTTTCATAACGTAGGTGTTAAATCTAGTACTCTACTTCTCTTTTATTATAAGGAATTTGTGCCTAGATAAGATAAATTCCCCTCAGGTACCTAACATTTTTAACTTCATTTTTCATACATTGCATTAAACCATTGCAGCTACTTTTGAAGTCGTTTGATGGAAGTTTCATCTGTCCAAAGTTTTTATTTCCAGATGTCAATGGTGGGAAACAATTATGTCATCACTGAACGTGTTTTATAATGAATTGCCATGATCCGAATGGCTGTAATTGTTCCTTAATAATCCATAATGTCTCATACCTTGGAGTGATAGTTAAGCATAAGACAGTTGGCACAGCGGTTTCCCCATATCTATTAGAGACAGTCAGATGTCTGTCTTGATCCGTAGCTATGGACTCTCAATCCCTGGATCAAAAAACATCATAGACCATTCTGCTTTTAGGAAAAAGTGTAAGCATTTTGAGTTTGCTAAATGACGGACATATGCCAAATAAATGTTCCATCCTGCCTATTTAGAGTATGCTCTAAATAGGGTGGGGGAGATATTTACCAATGTTTGAGTATAAGATTATCCAAATTCTACACAGGGATGACAGGACATCCACATATTTTATATATATGGCTATATGTATTGTAAATAGGACACACAGGACATCTGTCTTTTTTATGAATGTCCTGCACTTGTCTACCTCTAAAGTAGTCCCTGTGGTTTTTAACTCTCTGCGTGCATTGGACGGCCTGGAGCAGTCTTACACAGTGGTGCTCAGGTGTGTTTTGGATACTCCCGGCCGTTCACGCACATGGCAATGGAAATCCCTCTGGTGCTGGCAAAATCAACGCACAACCTGCATCGCAGCTGGGAAATCGACTCATCACCTGCATCGAGGCTGGAGAAACAAAGCAACACCCGCTTGTGGCTGCTAAAATCGATGAAACTCCCATTCAGTGTGGTTCCTCATCATCGTGCAGCCGTATTTTGCATGCATCATTGCTGGCCATCAAAATCAACATAAACCTGCATGGGCCTGAGGTTGCCCATTCAGAAATTGACGAATCGCTCTCTTGCAGGAGAGAAAAACAACGCATCGCCTACCCGACTGGAGAAGAAACAATGCATGGTCTCACTTGCGAGTAAGGAATCGGAGCGTCGCTGACTTTTCAGCCGCATGCTTGCCCGTGATGCTTTATTTTTGATGCAAACCATGTACTTTGTGTAACATCAACGCATCCATTGCTTTCTGTGGAGAAGAATTCTTATTACTTTAAAAATTCATAGCTTTCCTTCTGTATGTTAGATTTTTGTTTTTTTGGTTTTGTTTGATTTAAATAAATATTAGCTATTTTCCTAAACTGGTGTAGTGTCCATTTTGTAGTGTTTTTACTGTAATTTTGTGTATGTTGGTACAAATACTTTACACATTGCCTCTGAGATAAGCCTGACTGTTTGTGCCAAGCTACCGAGGGGGTGAGCAGGGGTTATCCTAAGTGTGTATCTCCCTTATCCTGACTAGAGTACATAATGACTGCTAACCAGAGACTCCATTTCTAACAAATATATTATCCTGTTTGGATGCAGTTTGTGTTGTGCAGCCGTATCAGAGGTCCATGAAGGGGAATGGACACAAGGACATAATACGACGGTCACGTCAGCGTCTGTCTGGAAAGTTTTGGGGTGATCCATCAAGCAGGGCAGAGAAAAAGGTGGGGGGTGTCCGAAAACACTGTTTCTTTACTCGTTTTCCTTAGGGATTTTGAACAATGATAGGGCTTGAAACATTGGATGGAATTAAACCAAATTTGCCGGAAAGGTAGCTCTTGGTCCAGAAAGCACCCTTTTTTGTGATTTGGTGTAAATCTGTTTGGTAGTTTTAGAGAAATTTAAGAAAATCCAAATTTGTAAATATAGGGATGCAAAGGATTTGCAACTCCTCCTGATCTCGTGCTGAGATCTGATTGGCTGCCAACACTTCAATAAAGAAGTGTTGGCAGCCATCTTGGGGCTCGGCTCCAGCTGTGTCCCAGAAAAAATGGTACAAATTAAGAAAAGGGGCCAGGGTACGGACACCCTGACCCCTTAGCTCTAGTGGTGGGGTCCTAGAGAGACACCCCCAGAGCTGAAAAATATATATATTTTTAAAAAGTGTTCGCTGCAAATTTGCGATGGGGTCGAGAACCCAGGAAAACATAAAATAAAAAAAAGATCCACAGGGTCCCAAGCTTCGTCATTCTTAAGCCCCTGGTGGGCCAAGTCCCACGGCATCAATAGTTGTAATGTGGGTGGGCCACCTGCCCCTCCTGCAGCCCCTGGGACCGCCACCTCCCTGGGGCTTTAAATTAATATGCGGTCCCCCTACAGCCCTAGGGACCACCACCTCCCCGAGGCTACAAAAAAAAGTGAAGTGGGTCTGTTTCAGACCTCCGCAGACCCGGAGACCACCACCTCCCCAGGGCTATACTCATTGGAGGGGGGCACGCGACCCCCCCTTGAGGAGCCACAGATGGCCCTGGGGACCGCCACCCCCTTATGGCCAGCTCCTGCTATGTCCCAGGGTGCCCACCCCAAGACATAGCTGTTTGCTGTGGCTTGGCGACAGCTTTGACAGCTGCTTCCAAGTCACAGCCAGAACTCTCCTTGCAGCGAGGTAGAGCTGTCAAACATCTCTCCCTCCTACAGCAGAGGTTTCCATTGTCTCCCTGATTGCAAGTATGCAGGCAGGGAGACAGAGGAAACATTGCTCTCACAGAGAGGAAGCTGCTTTAGCAGCTCCCTCTCTGTGACATCAATGCTGGCTCCCACAGGAGGTGGGGAGCCAGCTGGAACACTGGGAGCCTTCAGGCTCCCCCTACAGTCACCAACATTGAACCTGTGTGCCCTGGTGGGGTGGGCACCCAGGTCACTTTTGTGGGCCCCACAGGATGGGGCCCCTGGGGCTGAGATCGGCCCTTGGAAGTGGGGGGGGGCCCGGCAACCCCCTCAAAAAAAAAAATAGTCCAGGCCTCCTGGGACACCAGGGGCCCAGATCGGCCTAGGGAGGAGAGGCTGCGTGGCCCCCTCCCCCCAAAAAAAGAAATTAAATGTTTAGGCCAGGCCCTGGGGGATTGGATCTCCAGGGCTGCGATTGGCCTGGGGGCACGCAGCCCCCCCCCCCCCAAAATTAAATATTTATGTTGGGCCACGGAAGATAGGGTCCCCAAGGCCGATAGCCTGAGGAGGGGGGCAAATCGGGGTTGGGTGGTTATAGGGGTCGGCCTCAGGGTCTGGCATTGGCCTGGCCCTGCGGTCAACACCTCCTATGCACAGCCAAAGGGGTTGGGTGGTTATAGGGGTTGGTCCCAGGGACTAGCGTATAGTAATGAAAATTACCCTACGTTAAACAGAACCATAAAAATTTACTGGAAAAAACAAAGCTTACAGGGAGTATAATGTTCCTAGAATAGAATAAAAAAAAATTGAAATTCACTTAAAAAAACAAAGGTAACTCGTGACCTAAAGTAACTATAACTTGTGCCCTCGCTATGTACTGCAAATTACCACACAAATTACAGCACTCATGACATCTTTGATAACATCATTGATAATGTCACTGTAACATCGGCAGTAAAACTATTGATCAGATAACTGTGCATGGCGGGGTGTGAGTTATAGTTAACTTAGGGCCGAGTTATAGTTACTAGAGATAACTTTCTATGGGTTGGTACGTTTAAAATGTGAGCCTATCTATAACTTCCCTGTAACCGTCGATTTTTTAAGTGAAAATATATATATATATTTATATATATATATACACATATGTGTGTGTATGTGTGTGTATATATATGTGTATATCTATCACTCTCTCTCTCTCTCTCTCTCTATATATATATATATATATATATATATATATATATATATATCTTTTTTTAACTCTTGTTATTGAAGGGTATCATCAACATACTTTAACCATTGGAGATTAACACAGGTCAGCAGCAGCTTTCTATGAATTATCAACAAGTGTAACACATCATTTTAATTTTTGGTGCTTGTTCGGCCTAGTTACAGCTGTCCAGGAGCACCACATTTCTGGTCCGAGTATCCCATCACAATGATTGAACGTGGTAAAGGCTCAACATTGTAGTCCCCACTGGCTGCACACTATGGTCCCCAGACTTCTCCCATTTTTTTGGGGCACCCTCCGCTGTGGTACACCACTTTCTCAATTCGTTGACACCAGTCAAGGTCCGCTTCCCATTGTTCCACCGTCGGTGGGGCCGGCCTACCCCAATTTCTTGCTATATTGTGTAAATGCCAAAATTGCCCAAATCCCGGAATACTTTGGCATCCAGTCCTCCCCAGTGATCTGCAACAGGATCCACTTGTTGGACATGGGGAGTGCGAGTCCCAGGATCCAGTGTATTCACTCTGCAATCACTGGCCGGTAGGTCTGTATCAAAGGGCTGGTCAACAGTGTAAGAAAAAAAGGCACCCTCCTGTCCACAGCCCTGGAGGCAGATTGGTGTATCTGCCCTGTGAATTTGGAGTAGGAAGGATCTAGGATCTGTGCAGACGTTTTCATTGTATTAGATGGAATCTGGCTCGGATAGCAATCACCCTTGGGCTTTGCATCCCCTCTTACCATTCTTCATCTGCTAGTTCTCCCTGGTCTCTGGACCACGCCTCCCTTGGGGATCCTAACGAGTCCGGAATATTATTCCTGAGTTTCCTGTATATCATGGAGATGGATTTATCTGGTATGGGCTCTGTGAGTAATCTCTCTTCTAGTAGGGTGGATGATGGCAATTGCTCTCCCTCCCTGACATGGCACCGCAGGGCATGACCTAGTCATGTATATTTGTACCGTTTAGTTTCTGCCAGGGCATATTCGGTTATGAGAGATTTAAAGGATATGAAAGCTTGGGCTTGCCAAACATCACCTAGTCGCTCAATACCCATGAGTTCCCATTTGAAGAATCCCCCTAGATCGCCCACCTCTCGCAACAAGTCGCTATCCCACAAGGAGGTCATTGCTGTTAGTGTGTTTCATGACCTCAGAGCCTTATTGGCCTCCCTCCAGGCCCTCACCTTTGCCCTCGTATGGTCTGGTAAATTGGTTTCTACTCTGTGTGTATAAAAGGTGATAATGTAGTCCCTTTTCCCCATAATTGACCTGTCAACACAGTAAGCTGGTATGTCCCTTTTGGCAAGGACCCATTTGTTGACAACAGTCAGCTGTGAGGCCCAATAGTATTTAGAAATATCCGGAATTGCCAAGCCTCCTTCAAACACTCCTCTTTGTAGCTTATGTAAGGCAATTCGTGGGGCCCTTCCTCCCCACAAGAGGAGTTGGAGTGCCTGTTCAAATTGTTAAAACAGAGCAGCTCAAATCTGCTAGGGGGTATTTCAAAGAATGTATAAGAGACTTGGGAACAACATCGTTTTAAAAAGGTCTGCTTTACTCATAAGTGAGTACACTCCAGTACACTACATCGGCCTGGAGGTATTTTATTTGCAGGTTTAAATTTTCTTTAAGGGTCATCTATGAATCTCTCATAATATTAATCCCCAAATACCTAAAACACTTATGTACAACTGGTATCGCACACCATTGTGGAAGACGAGGGGAAGCCCCCACGAATGGGAAAAATCACTGATTTGGACCAGTTTATTCGATAGCAGGTGTGGTTGCCGAAGATTTGGAAAATCTGCAGAATCCTGCCCTCTGACAGAGAGGGCCTGATGAGGTAAAACAGCACATCATCTGCGTAGAGGGAGATTCGTTCCTCCCAATTGCCATTTGCAGATATCTCGTGGATCGGGATCTTGCCCTATCTATGCTGCCAGGGGCTCTATGGCCAAGGCGAATATCATGGTGGAGAGGGGACAGCCCTGTCTTGTGCCCCTTTGCAGGGTGAATACACAGGGTATTGTGGCATTTACATGAGCCCATGAACCCATGCCATAGGGGAGCGGTATAAAAGCCTCACCCAGCTACAGTCTTTAGGTCCAAATGCCAGCCTGCAAAGCGTGGTAACAGGCAAGTCCATTTAATGCTATCGAAGGCCAAGGCAGCATCTATTGCCATGAGAACCGCCTTCTCAGACTCAGGGCTATTTGTCCAATACAGTGCCCCAGAAAGCCGCCGGAGGTTAAGTCTCGTTCCCCTGACGGGCATGAAGACCGACTGGTCAGGGTATACTACAGGCGTTATGACTGTACGGAGCCTGTTTGATAGGGCTTTTGCAAGGATCTTCGTTTCAGCATTTAACAAGGAGATCGGTTTATAGGAATTGCAAGCAGCTGGTGGTTTTCCCACCTTACGAATGACTATAATGATAGCCATGTGTTGATCCTGTGGGAGGATGCCCTCCTGTAATGCCGCCTGAACCATGGCTAGCATCGGTGGAGACACTCTAACTACCCTTCCTGTGCATAATTTGATCGGTAGTCCATCAGGGCCCATGGGCACCCCCGACTGCAGGTCACCTCTTGAGTCCTCTGGACGCCCACTGAGGTGGATATCTTGCAGGAATTCCGCACAGTCAGTGTCTGTCATTGCAGTGGCAAATTGATACAGGTCTTCATAGTAGTCAGCAAACGTGCTGGGCTATCCCTTCGGGGAACTCCCACTCTGTCTTTGCATGGCAAGAGCATAGCTGTGGGCGGCCCTCTCAACTAGTTCCCGGAGGTCCCTTTGCCTAAGTAGCAGTTGGTGGTGGAGTTCCCTCATTTGCTCCAGCAGCCTAGTTTCTAATCTCTCAATGTTGCATTCAATTTCCTTACATTGGAATGATGTTGCTTTCTTTTTCCCCCTATTGGGCTTGGGCATGACCCGTATAACTGTCTTCAATGCCTCCCATAGAGTACTTACGGAGGCCACAGTACCTATGTTTTCTCAAAGTAATTTTCGGCCACAGTCTGCAATGCGTCACTAATGTGCGGGTCTCTGAGATACCAGGTGCTAATCTTCAGGGGTAGTGTCATTATAGACACTGCATTCTGGAGACTAACCTCAACAGGTGACTGATCTGAGACTTCCCTGGGTGAAATGTGTGCTTCTCGGAATTTGTCTATTTGTGTACTTTGTGTAAACAGGTTATCAATTTGTGAGAAGCTGCTGTGAGGATTTGAGAAGTACGTGTACCCCCGGCTGATCGGGTTGTTGTTTCTTCAGAGGTCCACCAATCCCAAAGTATCTGCAAAGGAATTCAGTGAGGAGCTCTCACTCCCCCTGAGGTCCAGGAGAGTTATCGAGTGTCGGCTCCATAGCCGTATTCATGTTTAGGGTGCCCTATGGCAACTCCAGCAGACATGCTTATTGCAGGCTGTGTGTGAAGCCTGGGAGGAATATAGGAATATATGTGTATATCCGTCTCCCCGAAGGGAGAGGGGGAGAACCCCAAGACCTATATATATATATATATATATATATATATATATATATATATATATATATATATCGATCTAGTAGATAGATACCACATTCAAGACCATCCCATCCCAAAGGTCGGAGATTGCTACATATCTGCCCAGTGTGTCGTGCCAAGTACGTTGCGTAATAAAGGGGGTTGGCTTCTTGACCAGTACTCCCTCCACCCCTTGAATCAGTCGTGTAGCCTGCATGGGCCAGGAGATTAAAGCCAAACCTGTCTAATGCCCTGCACTTTGTGCCTCGGAGATGTGTCTCCTGGAGGAGCACTAGGTCAGGGTATTGTTTCCAGAGGTATTGAAGGATGAGGGTGCATTTTATTTTGTTGCCTAGACCATTTACGTTCCAGGACCACACAAGCAGGTTATGTAGTGCTGACGTATCTTGAAACATAAACCTAAACAGTGTTAGTTTTCCTCAAACTTCCCTTCACCCTGCTACCCTGCATTGTGAGTCAATAACTGCCCACCTCCACAATTCGCAGAGAGCCTGTTGCCCAAATAACACAAACATTAGTGGGTGTGGCATCGTCCTCTAGCCAAAACTTTAAGGATACAAGTCACTACATTTGAAATCCCCATCTGAGTTGTGAGTAGTCCGTCCCCCGCAGGGAGAGGGGGAGAACCCCATGACCTATCCACCCACCCCAGCCGCTACCTGAGGGAGCTTATTGTGTTTATTTCACCGGCAGGTTATTCGTTTCGCCCAACTGGTTGGTGTCATCAGAAGTCTGCTTGCTGTTTCTGTCCAGTTGAGGATCTACTGATTCCTGGTGTGGCCCCTTCGTCTGATTCTGCACTTGCCAACCCTCCAGCCAGTTCCACACCTCTTCTGGCATCACAATGAACCATGTATAGCCCTCTGTTGTCACCTTAAGTTTTGCCAGGTATGGCATCATAAACTTGAGTTCTCTGTCCTGGAGAGCTTGTTTTACATTGTCAAAACACCTCCGCTGCCTCCCCTGTATCTGCACCTATAAGGTGAAGTCTGGGAATATACGGACTGTGGCATTCTCCACTCTGAGGTCCCCCTGTGTATGGGTCACTTGCAGGATCGCGTCCTGTTTTCTATAGTTAAATATTCTATCTATTATAGTTGTTGGGGTGGGGGCGGCCGTGGTAGGGGGACCAGGGCTCTATGTGCACAGTCGACTGTAAAGAAGTTGGAGACTCTCTTTGGACTAATTGATTTGAGCACTAGGTCTTCCACAAACAGTCCAACACTAGGACCTTCGGTTCCTTCAGGCAACCCCACTATGCATATATTATTCTACTGCATTTTCCCCTCCTGATCCTCAAGTCTAGGTGCAATGGTCGTGTTTTTGCTGTGTTAGGGCATGAACCTGTTCCTCTAGGAGCTTGGTGACTGATTGGAGCCCGTGATTTGTGCTTCTGCCACTGTCAGTTTGTCGGTCACTTTACAGAGATTAGCCCTTATCAGATTTATTTCCACTGTAACTGTGTCCACTTTTGACACCAGTATATCCTTGACACTTTGTATTGCGGCCATATTGTCTCACTGGGAAGGCTCCACTTGCCATGGGGGACCTGTCTGGTCGCGGTCCAGTGTGGGCATTCCCTGTTGTGCTGTAGTGACCGGTATCAATACTGCAAATATATCCATGCTATTGGTCTGAGCCGGGCGGGGTCCTTGGTTCCTGACCATGTCCACCAAGCCGGGGAACCAATACTATAGGCCACCTCCGACCCAACCCCAAGGTCTCCAGCCCCCAGAGTCTGCCGAGGGGGGAGCCGCACCGCTATCACTAGGCTCCAACTGCCACCCAGGAGTGCCGGGCCCCAATACAAGGCAAATCGGTACCTGGAAGGCAGGGTTCCCGAGAGGTGCGAATCCCCTTCAGGAGAGGTGTACAGGGTGATTCTTTTGGATTCACAGCCCCGCAGCGAGGGCACAAATCTGCAGCTTTCAATGTTGAGGGACCCCCTCTCCACTAGGCAGCTGAGAAATGTGAGAAGGAGGAGGCCTTATCACTGTTTGCAAGGCCCCGCTCCAGCTTCCCGTGCTCAACTCTCTCCTTCAGGCCAGCGGATCCACTCAGTGTCAGCAGCCCCCATCAGGGCCGTCCCTGGGGCTTTCCACACGCCCCCGGAAGGCTGCCAAGACTGCCAGTACTCATGCGATGCCCCCTTCAAAGCAGGGGCCTCCTTGTGTCTGTGTCTGGAGCGGCTTTGGTCCATTGCCTCAGGCCCACAGCCACGCCCGGCACAGGCTGCTCCTGCTTAGGCTACCGCGGATCTCTCTAGTCGCATCCTACAGCAGAAGTAGACAGGCCACGGAAGGCCCCACTGCCTCACTGCTGTCCGGTCCACCCCACTCGCCGGCTGTGAGAAAGTAGCCTCTTTCTAGCCTTGTTACCCCCACTTTTGGCCTGTTTGTGAGTATATGTCAGGGTGTTTTCACTGTCTCACTGGGATCCTGCTAGCGTGGGCCCAGTGCTCATAGTGAAAACCCTATGTTTTCAGTATGTTTGTTATGTGTCACTGGGACCCTGCTAGCCAGGACACCAGTGCTCATAAGTTTGTGGCCTATATGTATGTGTTCCCTGTGTGATGCCTAACTGTCTCACTGAGTCTCTGCTAACCAGAACCTCAGTGGTTATGCTCTCTCTGCTTTCCAAATTGTCACTAACAGGCTAGTGACCAATTTCACCAATTCACATTGGCATACTGGAAAACCCTTATAATTCCCTAGTATATGGTACTGAGGTACCCAGGGTATTGGGGTCCCAGGAGATCCCTATGGGCTGCAGCATTTCTTTTGCCACCCATAGGGATATCTGACAATTCTTACACAGGCCTGCCAGTGCAGCCTGAGTGAAATAACGTCCACGTTATTTCACAGCCATTTACCACTGCACTTAAGTAACTTATAAGTCACCTATATGTCTAACCTTCACCTGGTGAAGGTTGGGTGCAAAGTTACATAGTGTGTGGGCACCCTGGCACTAGCCAAGGTGCCCCCACATTGTTCAGGGCAAATTCCCCGGACTTTGTGAGTGCGGGGACACCATTTCACGCGTGCACTATACATAGGTCACTACCTATGTATAGCGTCACAATGGTAACTCAGAACATGGCCATGTAACATGTCTAAGATCATGGAATTGTCACCCCAATGCCATTCTGGCATTGGGGAGACAATTCCATGATCCCCCGAGTCTCTAACACAGACCCGGGTACTGCCAAACTACTTTCCCGGGGTTTCACTGCAGCTGCTGCTGCTGCCAACCCCTCAGACAGGTTTCTGCCCTCCTGGGGTCCAGCCAGGCCTGGCCCAGGAAGGCAAAACAAAGGACTTCCTCAGAGAGAGGGTGTTACACCCTCTCCCTTTGGAAAAAGGTGTCAGGGCTGGGGAGGAGTAGCCTCCCCCAACCTCTGGAAATGCTTTGATGGGCACAGATAGTGCCCATCTCTGCATAAGCCAGTCTACACCGGTTCAGGGTTCCCCCAGCACTGCTCTGGCGCGAAACTGGACAAAGGAAAGGGGAGTGACCACTCCCCTGACCTGCACCTCCCACAGGAGGTGCCCAGAGCTCCTCCAGCGTGCCCCAGACCTCTGCCATCTTGGATTCAGAGGTGTGCTGGCACACTGGACTGCTCTGAGTGGCCAGGGCCGGCAGGTGACGTCAGAGACTCCTTCTGATAGGCTCTTACCTGTGTTACTAGCCTATCCTCCTTCCTAGGTAGCCAAACCTCCTTTTCTGGCTATTTAGGGTCTCTGCTTTGGGGAATTCTTCAGATCCCGAATGCAAGAGCTCACCCGAGTTCCTCTGCATCTCTCTCTTCACCTTCTGCCAAAGGATCGACCGCTGACTGCTCAGGACGCCTGCAAAACCGCAACAAAGTAGCAAAGACGACTACTGCAACCTTGTATCGCTTCATCCTGCCGGCTTTCTCGCCTGTTTCCTGGTGGTGCATGCTCTTGGGGTAGCCTGCCTCCTTCTTGCACCAGGATCTCTGAAGAAATCTCCTGTGGGACGACGGAATCTTCCCCCTGCAACCGCAGGCAACAAAAGACTGCATCACCGGTCCTCTGGGTCCCCTCTCAGCACGACGAGCGTGGTCCCTGGAACTCAGCATCTCTGTCCAAGTGACTCCCACAGTCCAGTGACTCTTCAGTCCAAGTTTGGTGGAGGTAAGTCCTTGCCTCCCCGCGCTAGACTGCATTGCTGGGTACCGCGTTATTTGCAGCTGCTCCGGCACTGTGCACTCTTCCAGGATTTCCTTCGTGCGCAGCCAAGCCTGGGTCCCTGACACTCTAACCTGCAGTGCACAACCTTTTGAGTTGTCCTCCGGCGTCGTGGGACTCCCTTTTCTGACTTCGGGTGGACTCCGGTTCACTCCTCTTCCAAGTGCCTGTTCCGGTACTTCTGCGGGTGCTGCCTGCTTCTGTGAGGGCTCCCTGACTTGCCGGGCACCCCCTCTGTCTCCTCATCCAAGTGGCGACATCCTGGTCCCTCCTGGGCCACAGCAGCATCCAAAAACCCTAACCGCGACCCTTGCAGATAGCAAGGCTTGTTTGCGGTCTTTCTGCGTGGGACCACCTCTGCAAGCTTCTTCACGACATGGGACATCAATCCTCCAAAGGGGAAGTTCCTAGTCCTCTTCGTTCTTGCAGAACACCAAGCTTCCTCCACCCGGTGGCAGCTTCCTTGCACCCTCAGCTGGCATTTCCTGGGCATCTGCCCTCTCTCGACATTGTTGTGACTCTTAGACTTGGTCCCCTTGTTCCACAGGTACTCAGGTCTGGAAATCCACTGTCGTTGCTTTGCTGGTGTTGGTCTTCCTTGCAGAATCCTCCTATCAGGACTTCTGTGCTCTCTGGGGGTTGTAGGTGCACTTTACACCTACCTTTCAGGGTCTTGGGGTGGGCTATTTTTCTAACCCTCACTGTTTTCTTACAGTCCAAGCGACAATCTACAAGCTCACATAGGTTTGGGGTCCATTCGTGGTTCGCATTCCACTTTTGGAGTATATGGTTTGTGTTGCCCCTATACCTATGTGCTCCTATTGCAATCTACTGTAACTTACATTGCTTGCATTACTTCCTTTTTGCTATTACTGCATATTTTTGGCATTGTGTAAATATATCTTGTGTATATTTGGCATCCTCATACTGAGGGTACTCACTGAGATACTTTTGGCATATTTTCATAAAAATAAAGTACCTTTATTTTTAGTATATCTGTGTATTTTGTTTTCTTATGATATTCTGCATATGACACCAGTGGTATAGTAGGAGCTTTACATGTCTCCTAGTTCAGCCTAAGCTGCTCTGCTATAGCTACCTTCTATCAGCCTAAGCTGCTAGAAACACCTCTTCTACACTAATAAGGGATAACTGGACCTGGTACAGAGAGTAAGTACCCCTTGGTACCCACTACAAGCCAGGCCAGCCTCCTACACCGGCAAACTATGGCTCAGGTATTATCACTCTACGTCAGGGTGCCAGTCTTACCAACCGGTGTTAAAACGCCATCTCAGGTCTTCACAGGCTTTGGGTCCGAGTCCACCATCAACCCTTGTGCCTTAGAGGTTCACGATCTGTATTCTGTCCGACGCCTCCCCGCCTTCAGGTATTCCGGCCCTCTTGCCACATAGCTCTGGATTTAGTTGGGGCCGGAGGCTCCATCGGGTGATAGGTGGGGGATTTAATTTGGTGATGGCTGAAGAGCTGTGCTTGTGTGCGGCCATCTTTGGTGATGGCTGACCACGTCCCTATATATATATATATATATATATATATATATATTACCTAGTGCGGTCGCCACTAGGTAGCTATAGTTAAGACGATGTTTGTATAGAAAAAGCATTTTTTGACTTGCGTATATCTTTGGCACCGCTCCCTTAGGTAACTAAAACTCATTCCTTCACCATGCGCAGCTAATTACTCAACATTCTATATCATTGATGAGATCTTGTATGACATCTTTGATTTTATCAGTGCAACATTTGCAATAAAATTATTGATAAGAAAACTGTGAATGTCAAGGGCGTGAGTTATAGTTATTTAAAAGAACTCTAACTGCTAAATTTCTATGGTTTTATACAAGTAAATTCAGATTCTAACTATAACGTCCCTGTAACCTTTGTTTTTTCAGTGATAATATATATATATATATATATATATACATATATATATACATATATATATATATATACATATATATATATATATATATATATATATTTAGATAGATAGATAGTTAGATAGATAGATAGATAGATAGATAGATAGATAGATAGATAGATAGATAGATAGACAGATAGATAGATAGATAGATAGATAGATAGATAGATAGATAGATAGATAGATAGATAGAATCTAAAACCTACTGGCGGTTTCCAGTAGGTAGTTATAGTTAGAACCTAGTTTCTGTAGGAAAAGTGCTTTTTGTTTTGCTGATAACTTTGGCACATTGTGCCAGTTACTTCAACTGCTGTCTATAAAGTTTCAGGGTGATCCATGAAGCGGCGGCTGAGAAAAAGGGGGGGGGGGCAAAAAGTGTTTTCCCCATGCAATATACCATAGGGATTTTAAACATGACTACAGCTGGAACCACTGAATAGAATTACACCAAATTTGGCAGAAAGCTAGATCTTGGTCCAGAAAGAGTGCTTTTTGTAATTTTGTGTAAATTTGTTCAGTAGTTTTGGAGTTAATAAAGTAAAAAATCTATGTATGTCTAGAGATGCACATCCACTGCAGAACCTCTGTGGCTCCAGGTGGAGTCACATTTCCACGCACCAACAGCAATGCCGTGATTGCCTGGCTGCAACCTGAGAGGAAAGTTGGGCTGCCATTTTGTTCATTGGGACTCGGTTCCCAGCGGGGGAAGTAAAAATTAAAAGTGATGGAAGGGGTCAAGATAGAGGTACCATGCCCCAATGGGAGTGTGGGAGGGGTCTGTGAGGGACCGCTCATGGGAAATAAATTGTCCAACACATTTTTTGAGCCCGTGAGGGCCCTCCTGGAGCCTTCTGGATTCAGTTGGATCTGCGGATCCAGACCCCCAATTAAAAAATACGAATAGACCCACTCACAGACTCACACACCTACTCACACACCCACTTACACACCCACAAAACCACTCACACACCCATACATACACTCACACATCCACTCAGAGACCCACAAAACCATTCACAGACCCACAAAGCACTCACACACCACTCACAAACCCACTCATACAATCACTTACACACCCACACAAAATGGAAGATTTTTTCTTGACAATTGGCTATGGATGAGCCAGGATGCTTATTTGGCAGGGCCAGGCCCTCTTACCCCCTTCCCCCCCTTACTCCCTCCTCCTCCCAAGTCCCTGGCTTGTCTCGACGGAGGATGGTTTTAAGGTAGTCTGAACTGGCGAAGTTGAGAGCCTAACCAGTGCTTCAAAAACCAGATGAAGCAAGTTTGGCTTCTTTCCTACGCTGTCATTTTTCTTTCCAGCAGTATATGTTTATAGTATTCATGTTGGCTAGCAATCAGTGAATATTTAACCTCTGCTCTATAATGGTTAAATACGTTAGCAGCTGCAGGGTGTCCAGGCTTTCCAAGTCAATTGTTCTAATGCAGACTAAATACATTTCAAGGCCAAGAAATGTATTAGTCCGATATACTTTTTTTTACTTGTCTGTACTAAAGACGCAATGTAGACGTGGGCAATAAATTCCACAGAATTTCTGAGCTAGACAAGGATAATTAGAAAGTAACACATTAAAGAAAGCAGTATCACATAAATTTAAGAAAGAAAAATCATTTTTTTTCTCAATTTGTACCCAGCCTGGACAATTACAGCAGTGAGTAATGAAAAGTGTGCTTTGCCTGTGCCCTGGGGCACTACTTGTTGGCTGTTTGAATGGCAGGACTGCCTAACGTCTGCGGGGAACAGAACATTTGTGAGTTGTGTTTGGCCTCACCACTTATTTGGATTGACAAGGGGAATGTAGGCCAAATTCCACTAGAAGCCCAGACCTGTTTTTGTCTGTTCTCAAGGAACTTTTGCCAATAAAATAACAAATGTGGTACCAACGGATTGCTAATTTGCATAATTTGCATGTTGAGTAAACTTTTTATAAGTGTCTCCCTTGATAAAAGTTCGTGTTTCATAAAAAAGAGGTCTCAATTATGACTTATTTCCCGTAATTAACAGTGCTGAATTAATTTGTAGGATACTTAGTTTCCCTAAACTAACTTAAAATGTAACGGGTGGTGAACAAAGAATTTATTTATTTCAGTGCTGGTAAAAACACAAAAGAACGTTTTCATACTGTGTACTGGGCAGTGCAGCTCTCAGAGTATTAATCAGCATGCCTGAGAAGCTCACCCCTGCAGTCCTGTCTTTGATGGAAACATCTACCAATGAATTCTATCCAGTGTGTGAAAATAAATAATTTCAGCAAAATGTTACACTGTATACACTTTGCACTTTATTTTCTTTATTGTTAAACGTACTCTAAGTGTCAATGTACTACAAAACAAAAGCACATTTTATAATATGTTTTTAATTTCCTTTCAGCGTGCTTTGCATTTAAAATTTTACTTACAGTAATACTGATTCTTGGTTGGCACCCTTGTTAAATATTTGCACATTATCCCCCCACAAAATGAACATTTGTCAAACTATTGTTTAATATACCTGCAGTACAAGGTAAACAATCTATGACACTCAAATGCTCCAAATTTATTAAACCCAATTAATAAAATATTGTGATATGAATAGCACATAGAAAATAACTGGTGTAATATGGTCCTATATTGTCACTTCAGGGTTCAGGTTGCATTTATAAACTACTTGGCCTTCAGGCCCATGGTTTATAAATGTCACCAGAACTCCTAGATGGCAATATAGATCCATATTACATAGCTATCCGTTATGTGGTCTCTCTCTCTCTCTCTCTCTCCCCTCTCTATCTATGTGTGTGTGTAACCACACATATATAACTTGTTTGTATACAAACATACACACCCAGTTCATAGTGAGAATATGCATTGCAAAATCTGTGCTCAGGGAGCACTGTGGACCTTTGGGGGTTGTGCACTGTGTTTAGAAGTCAGACTGCTCAAAACGCCTGTGAACACCAGCCAACGTGCATGGCCAAAGACCATGCGTAGCTGGTTCAGTTGCACATGGCTGGGACAATTAAAAAACAATTAAAAAATATTTATATCTGACTGAATAAGAGCACATTTTTCCATTTGGCCAATTCAGTACCCAACAGTCCTGATGGATGGCAGATCTAAATGATTTGATGGGCCTTGCCATAGCTTGAAAACGTTGTGATGCAGAAGACTCCATCAAAGACAACGTCAGCTGGTTCAGCCGGATGGGGCAATTACAAACCAGTTAAAAAATATTTCCATTTGATTGAACAACAGCAAATTTTTAACTTGATCTGTTAAGAATCCAACAGTCCCTGAATAAATGGTGGATCTGAATGATTTGATTGAGATAGTTTGAAAATGTTGTTGTGATGCAGAAGACCACCCCCCAATATTTATTGTAATTGTATTTATATAGCCTTACTATCCATGTTGTGTCAAAGCACTTTTCGGTGAGTTGCATGCTACTCTGGAACTCAAACGGATTTGTGGTGGATTAGTATAGGGAAATAGTACAGTAATAGTATTAGTATAGGGAGGTATGAGTTAATTTGAGTGGAGGACACATGATCCTGTTAGTTGGATTGAGTTGAATAATGGAGGGATAGAGAAAAGAAGAATCCAGAAGTGTTTATTGGGAGATCATAGTAGTAAGATAAGGTTTGAGATGAATAAAGGAAAGATGGAGGAGGGAAGAGTCTGTAGAAAGGGATTATGGAGATCATAGTAGTAAAATGAGGTTTGGGATGAGTAATATCAATCCACTCTTAAATGCCAATTGACATTTACATCTTCTTTTCACATTAAATACATCAGGTCTTGTGCCTCTATTGTAACATTTTATAATAGACAGATCAGGCCCATAGCATAGTCATTGACCTTCTACCTTAACCAACTAAGTCCTGCGATATCGAGTGTAAGCTTTGCAATAGGCCAAAACGTGCAGAACAAGCAGTCTTTTTGGTGAAAACACATAAATTCATCCCAAACAAATCCTGTACTCAAAGAAACCAACATGTGGTTGGAGCCTATGTTTTCTCAGTAGTGCTCTGAAGGTTTTTTTTGTTGATTACATGATGTACAGCAACAGCTGCGCTGTCAAGCCAGACTTAACAATCCATGTGGATTAGTGTAGCTGTGGACACCCTACAGATTTGAAACACACAATCGCACTCTGATGGCTAAAATTAATGATGGAAGGGGATGGTGCTGGTACCTCTAAATGTAAATACTTTCATCAAGACTGCCCTCCTCACATATGTGCTACTGCCAGAGGAAAACTCTTATGTAAGACATGTTAATGGCACTATGGGGGTCATTCCTAGACCGCCGCCCGCCAAGCGGGAACCGCCAGACGACCGTACCGCGGTCAAAAGACCGCGGCGGTCATTCTGAGTTTCCTGCTGGGCTGGTGGGCGACCGCCAGAAGGCCGCCCGCCCGCCCAGCGGGAAACCCCCTTCCACGAGGATGCCGGCTCCGAATGGAGCCGGCGGAGTGGAAGGGGTGCGATGGGTGCAGTTGCACCTGTCGCGATTTTCAGTGTCTGCCACGCAGACACTGAAAATCTATGTGGGGCCCTGTTAGGGGGCCCCGGCAGTGCCCATGCCAGTAGCATGGGCACTGCCGGGGCCCCCAGGGGCCCCACGACACCCGTTCCCGCCAGCCAGGTTCTGGCGGTGAAAACCGCCAGAACCAGGCTGGCGGGAAGGGGGTCGGAATCCCCATGGCGGCGCTGCTTGCAGCGCCGCCGTGGAGGATTCCCTGGGGCAGCGGGAAGCCGGCGGGAAACCGCCGGCTTCCCTTTTCTGACCGCGGCTTTACCGCCGCGGTCAGAATGCCCCCGGAAGCACCGCCAGCCTGTTGGCGGTGCTTCCTCCGTCACCTACCCTGGCGGTCATGGACCGCCAGGGTAGGAATGACCCCCTAAGTGTGTTCCCTGAAACTACAAGCTATGTTGCATTATTAACTTGACACTTCATGTGTTTTAGTAATACTTCTTTAGGAAGCCATACAGGTGATGGTTCAGGCAACTGGGTAAACAAAATATTCACAGCTGCCAGGATAGAAAGCACCTTTTTTTCTGAGGAAGCACACAACTTCTGCCCAAATCAAACCATGTACTCCTGTCCACCAACAAGTGGGCCGAGATAAAGATTCTCTTTGTAGTACTACTGAAAACATTTTTAGTTTAATCATAAAAGGTCTAATGACAGTAATGCTGTGAAGCCAGACCTAAAAAGGTGTATAATTTGTTTATAACATACACTTTTGTATTTCTAAGCACTATGTAGACCATGTACTACAAACGCCTCACAAAAATGTCCAATTAATAATATTTCTCTATGGGCTTTGACAATTTACACCTTAATTATACCCTTAGGATTATAGTATAATTTACTTGAACTCAAATAAGATGCAAAAAATTGCAAACTTGCAGACCCCATATTAATTCAGAGATATGTGTCCCACCGACACAGAATATCTTCCTATGGGGAATACCATAGCCCTGACAGTGACTATGCCCCCCTGTAAACCTCCTCTTTAACCACGGCTACCCATTCACTGCTTTCGTGTGGTACCACATGAGACCTTAGGAATGGACACATACCTGCCACCAACCTCTGTCCAATCTGCCCGGTTGTAAAGCTCCAACTACTAATAGTTTGCACATGGACGATGGTCCGACGACAAATGTAGCTTTAATAAATTTCTAGTGCAACACGCCCTGAAATAATTTAATGCCAACAGTTCATGTAATGTTGCAAGCATGCCCACCACTGCCATCAAAGCCTAACTTCAGAGTGCCCTGGTTCTTGGTCCTCATAGCCGACGACTTTTTTGAGCAGGGTCAGGCACAAAGCTGTGTAAACATGTTCCTCTTACCAATATTTTGTGTAGCTTGCAAGTGTAGATATCAAACAAATACAGCTCTAGAATGCATGTAGGCAGACAGGGAGAGATGCAGGCATATAGGAGTGGCATGAGAGCAGGGTTGACCGAGGTGAACACAGTAAGATGTATGTGCAGGGGAAACATATAGGTAGGAAGCAGTATGGGCTCTGGAAGGTAGAGGTTCGGCCAGAGAAAGTTAAGGCCAAAGAGAAGTAAAGTGGAACGGTCAAATTTTGCCATATTCAAAAAAGAAAAGCCATAACTAATACACACCATTGCGTTCTGAAGCTGAAATGCACTACATATGTACATCATGATTGTTTCAAAGAACGCAACCCACTGTAACAATATTTGCATACTACGTGGAATTAAAACAAATTGTGATCTCTGAGAAAACTTTCAACAACACGCCAGTTTGTGTGCATTTTTCAGAATGTGTGTACATCTAGTATGTAGTATGTACGATGTATAACTATCTTTTAGTTTCGTCCATTCTGCTGTGGCATTCTTGATAATATATGAATGACGTTATTTTGCTTCCTACAGTGTCCACAGGACACAAATAAAGGAAACTGGTCTAACATTTGTTGCTTTACTACTTCTTATGGTAAACTCCTCATTAGAGGAAACATAGAATATGACAGAAATAGAACCTAAGAATTAAAAGCATTGTTGTGTTACGTCTTACAGGGCTTATTACAGCGCTGTGTGTTCAAACGGCAAATCCACCATTTAATGTTGAAACAAATCAAACAGAAAGGAAGATAGGTAATTAATATTGTTAATTGCTCTTAATTACAAGTGACAGGTCATGTCCCACCTACAGTCTAAGAACAAGCATTTGCAATGCAATGGATCTCGCGTTTGCTTGAGTCAGCACTATTAGTGTTGTAAACTCCTAACCGAACTTTTCTTGACACATAAATTGAAAAGTAAAAGTAAAATAGTTTCACATAAGCGAGCCGCTTTAAAGTGCCACTCCATGAGTGTTGCAGGAGTGACACAAAAGAAAAATGAAGTTCGCTCGCAGTCAAACGTATTGGCAAAAGTGCAATTAGCCATGTAACAGTATTGATGTCCAAGGCGGTAACCAAACTGCCCCCAAAGTGTGATAAAAGTAAAGCATTTACCAATGATAACAAAGGATTTTTGAAGGGCAAGCCCATGAATGAGCGACAGGGATGAGTGTGAGGTGGGAGTGGTCAAAATCACAAATAGATAACAAAATGTCGGAAAAACAGCGCTTGCGTGCTTCTATGCTCAACCTAAAAAGGGTTACGCCAGCCCCTTCACCAAAACCTATAAGAACAGAAATGGGACAGTTTAACCACCCTCAAAATGCCACGTCCTTTACCAACAGTCTCCAACTAAGCACATGCAGAGCTTGAAAAACACATGGCAAGTAATGCCTCAAGTGGGCTGACCCAAAAATCATTCTCGCTAAATATATCTTTTTACTAAACTGCTTTTAAAGAAATTAGAAGAGATAGCCAGCCCTAAAAAGAAAATGCATTTATCAGCCATAGGGAAAGATATATGATCAGATTTGGGGTGCGATTAATGTGTAAATTTACTATAAGATAGTCTGTTCTCCCACTTCCCTGTAGCATAATTGACCTTAAAGCACTCCTTACAGGGTCAGACGGCTGCAATATCTTCACCTTGAGCACATTCTACACCTATGGCAACTCTGAAAATCAACTGTACCCACTAAGGATACTAAAGGACATCCATAGTACACCAAAGACCTTTGGACATATACATTTTGCTCATGGGGAGATGGCGTGAAGCTCTCGCTGTGGGGCCAAGATGTGTGCAACCCAGAGGACACAGGACAAAGGATGACTCAAATCAAATTTTGCAAACAAAAGATAAACTTCAACCACTCACAGCAAATGGCAAAGCAATGAAGGAGATGACTGTACAGTTAGAAAGCACAGCCAAAGTCGTGGAAGACAGATCCTGGTGGGGTGCCAAACCCCATACCCCTTGCCCCCCCACTTTAGCGTAGAAAGAGCACACTAGGCGATAAACCTCCAACAGCTCCCTACACGCCCAACGAAAGTCAGGATCATGAACTTTGCTGACCGAGATTTAATATATAGATTTGTGCGGGAATGAAAGGAAGCATACTGTGACTCCTCTAAGATCCCAACTTTCCCAAATTATACAGCTAAGGTAAAGCAGCAATGCAAAATCCTTCTTAGAAGTAAAACCAAAAACTGATGTAGATGCAGAACATGCTATGGCAAGACTTAGTTATGCATCGGGGGATCCAAACCTTTTTTCAATCCCTGGAGACTTCATGGGAATGAGTGGAAGAGCAATTAGCATGGCAGAGGCAGTGGAGGCTGTGCAACATGGAAAGAGACCTCCATTGACCCATGTGATATGTTTCATCCCAAGAAGAAGCAAACACTTAGATGGAGTGAGAGACGAACCACAACTTTTCTTCTGGATCTGCTACAGAGGAGGGAGAGGGCTAGGCAGTGGAGAGGGGGACTCACAGTGTGGAGAGTGAAGGCTGAGTGCCGGCTCCCCTATTTTCCGACAATGCATGCTATGACTGGAGGGGGAAATGGAGGTGCAAGATATATTGGAAAGGGTTATGCAGCTGAAAAAGTCTCTAACCCAAGTTGAAGTTAATATGCTAGTGCATTTGGGCGACACAGACTTCATGTTGTGAAGTATGGAGCGGGAGTGTTGGATGGGGGTTATGTTTAGTGGTTATTAGTTGGCAGCACAGACAGAACTAGTCATTCAGAACTGAACCTCATTTACAATATGTTAAAGCTAGCAGACATGAGAAGCATCACTTAGCCTCAAGGCAATCTCATGGAATGTCAATGGTTTAAACAAAACATAAAAGGAGGCGATTTAAAAATATCTAAATAGGTGAAAACCACAATTAATCGCTCTCCAGGAGACCTACTGTGAGGAAATGGTGTGTATTATATGGTGTAGTTGTGCGACCTCTCGGTGTAATACACTTACCAATCCTTTTAGGCCCAGTAACTTTCATCTGTCAAACCTTCAGCTCAACCCTGGATAATTGTGGCAAAGAGCAGCAAGGCTTACACAGATGAACAAGTGTTAAGCATTTATAAAGCACCAAAACAATTGCAGAAAAAAATTAACACAATACTCATGAAATCAGACAGTTTATAGAAATTAGACTGTATTTTTATAATAATTTAGACACTAGAATGGAAATGATCCACTGAAAGGTTCCGGAGATATGGATTTTACAAGTAATCATAAGTTAAATAATTTTCATGCAACTGCAAACAATCCTTGGCCAACTCAACGAATTTGACACTTAGAAACTTTTGAAGGCAAAACTTGGGTAGGTGTCAATGTGGTTGGGTAGAAGTACTTGGGGTGACCAAATCTGGCAGGGAGCTAGGCTGGGGGACCAGCACGGTCCTTAGAAACAGCTAATTTCACATTATTAGCAGTCCTCAAGCAATTCCAGACACTTTATCCAAGTTGAAATGGCTTCCTATAGAGTGGTGGTCCTGATGCAAAGGATGAAGGGTGCTGAAGATGCTCCAAGGATGCTGTGAATGCAATGCCATCGTTGGGGATTTTCCTGCAGGCACTCCTCTGTCCACAAAGGTGGTGCATGGGTCCTGGCTGCAGGGTCGACGTCCTACAAGCTTCTCTCCAATTTAGCCAAACTCCAGTCACCAGAGGGCTACCAGTCGCCCCATGACGAGATCACAGCCCAATCATTTCTGGGTTGGTAAATCACCTTCTGAAGATCCCAGCAGCTCGCAGACTACACTCCTGGGGTCAGCGAACTCAGGTGCAACTGGGCTTTGTCCCTGGTACTGCACGGCTCCAGTGGTAGCGGTATGAAGACTTTGGGCTACAAACTTGCCTTGGAGGCTTCTTCGGCTGTAACAGGAGGCTCTTGGAGTCTCTTAGCTTGACTGGGATCTAGAGACAGCTTCACCTTCAGCAGGATAAAGTAGGCACAGTCCCTCTCTTCACTAGCAAAGAGGTGCAGCAGGTATAGTCTTCAACTGTGCAGGTTCTATTTTCTGCTTCCTTGGTGCAACAGGACAGTCCTCTTTCATCCCTTCTTCCAGGTCATTTTTAGGTCTGGACGCCAGAGGTGCCCTCTTTATGTTCAGAAAAAGCCCTCAGGGCAGGATGCAGTTGGTGGCCAATGGGCTACCAGGTTTCCTCCCAGCTGGTGACCACTTCCTGTGGAGTATGGCACCTGGCTATCCCAGGATGCACCTTTTTGCCCACTTCCAAGAACTCTATCAGTGTTCAGACTTCACTATCCAACCCCTGAGGCGTGGCTACCTTAGAGCTACATGCCCATGGGGAAACTGGTTAGGCAACTGGTTTATCCCTGTGCTCCCCATGTCAGTCTGTCCACCTAAACAGTGAGGCAGCCCTCCCCCTTAGTGTACCATCCAAGTGACTTCCTGTGGGAGGGAGGTAACCGCACCCTGGCCTGCAATCTCTCATTGTTCCCCATTGTTGGCACGTCTCTCCAGGAAGGCAGAGAGCTGTCTCGTGGAACAGGCTCTTTGTGCGTCTGGGAAGGCACAAGAGCTTTAAAGGCAACAAAGTGGCAGCTTTGTAAAAGATACACACTGCAACACGCTACATTAACTTCGACTTGAGATACAAGTCGGGCTTAATTTAATGATATCTTGAAGAGCCTGCATCCTTCAAGTGTCAGCACAGCTTTAGGGCTAGTGTGTACTTTTGTACTCACCAATTGGAAGACCAAGGTGGTCATTCTGACCCTGGCGGTCTTTGACCGCCAGGGCGGAGGACCGCGGGAGCACCGCCGACAGGCCGGCGGTGCTCCAATGGGGATTCCGACCGCGGCGGTAAAGCCGCGGTCGGACCGGCACCACTGGCGGCGTCCCGCCAGTGTACCGCCGCCCCATTGAATCCTCCGCGGCGGCGCAGCTTGCTGCACCGCCGCGGGGATTCCGACCCCCCCTACCGCCATCCAGATCCCTGGGGGCCCCTGCAGTGCCCATGCCACTGGCATGGGCATTGCAGGGGCCCCCGTAAGAGGGCCCCTACATGTATTTCACTGTCTGCTGCGCAGACAGTGAAATACGCGACGGGTGCAACTGCACCCGTCGCACAGCTTCCACTCCGCCGGCTCGATTCCGAGCCGGCTTCATCGTGGAAGCCTCTTTCCCGCTGGGCTGGCGGGCGGTCTGAAGGCGACCGCCCGCCAGCCCAGCGGGAAAGTCAGAATTACCGCCGCGGTCTTTCGACCGCGGAACGGTAATCTGACGGCGGGACTTTGGCGGGCGGCCTCCGCCGCCCGCCAAGGTCAGAATGAGGGCCCAAGTCTTTCCACATTAAAACAGTAGTCGCACACGTTTGCTGTCAGGACATGAAAAATACATGTCCTGCTTGTGTTATAGTTTGCACCCTGCCTTAGGACTTGGTAGGCCTGCTAGAGAGGTGACTTACACAAATGTACAGGGGAGGTAGTGGCTTTGCCAATGCTTTAAAAGGCAAAGTCGGTGTAGCACTGCACAACTGCTCTACCATAGTTTTCAGATTTGGACTGGGGGACCTTTTTTACATGGGGACCTTCAGGGTGGTACAACCAGTACTGCAGCCCTGGGTTACCCCTTTAACTTACATGCCCTGGGTACCAGGGTACTATGTATGACGAACTTACAAAATAAGTTAGCCATTTCAAAATGGTACCAGCCAATGCGACATACACTTCAGTGTCAGGGCACTGGCACTGAGGTCTGGTTATCATGGCTTGGTGCACTCTAACAGTTACAAAACCAGCAGCATCAAATGAAAAAACTGGGGGTGACGATACAAAAAGAGGCATTTCCTTATACCTACTTATTAGGCTAGGAGCTCCAAGGAATTCACAGAACCTTTCCTCTGTATCTTATTACGGTACAACATGGCCCTTTGAGGCAATATGTCTGGATCTCTGGCCTCGTGGACGGTTCTCTTTGGACATTTGTTAGTGTACATGTTCCTCCAGTTATGGCAGAAATCACTTCATAGGCTTTGACCATGGAAAGAAAGGGCAGAGAACCACACTCCTTGAGTGGCCAAAAAAGACAGCTCAACAAACATGACTAACTTTTAGTCTGGGGCACCCTATGTCAAATTTGACGTTAGACTACTCCTTCATACCGGCAGTGAAACTAGTGGAGGTGTCCAGCGCTAAAATTCTTCCAAGATTCCTGTCAGACCACCAGCCCTAGAAATTTTGCTAGGTGAGTTACCAAGGGTGAGGTGTGGACAGTAGCATGTGAACTAGTGGAGCTTAGTAGCTGGCCAATTCACAGAATGGATTAGGAAGAGAATGGAAGAATTCTTCAAACTAAGTTAAAGCTTCAGTTACATCTAACATGACTTTGTGGGAGATCCCAAAAGCCACAATATGGGACAAATAATAATTTACATAAAGTGGGACAATATATAGAGGAGCAGAGAGAGTAAATATCTTGAATCCCAAAAAGACAACATCATGAAAGTCAAGACACAGATGCCTATAGAAAACTGGAGGAAGCCAGATAGTCCCTCACGGAAACATCATTGGATGCAGTCGAAAATGTATGGGTAGTGGTCCAGCATAGACTATCCAAACTGGGGGAAAAGACAGCGAAACTTCTTTATTGGTTGGCAAATCAGGAAATTGCACTCTGTGTTGTAGCAAAGATACAAGACATGATGAAGGGACTAGTGACTTCTGAAGTGGACACTGGAGGGACATTTGCAGTCTTCTATATGCATTTATACCAAAAGGTTCCCATACGTCAAGCTAGCCCAATTCCTGCCCTACAGAAAACTAGCAGAGAAACATAGGATATGCCCCTTTCAGGCCCAGAAATAATAGAGGTAATTAAAGCCAGTCCATCAGGGAAAATACTTGGTCCTAACTGTTTCCCCCTGAATTCTTTAAAAGATTTGCGAGCAGACTGGTGGGTCCACTAAAAGCCATGTTCCAAGAGGCCCTTCTTATTGAGACTTGGCCTTATGGTCTCTGCAGAGCCACCATAGTCATAGATGACAGAGTGTGCTTCGTATAGGCAGTTTTTTTCTATTAATACAAAGGCCAGTATTCTGGTCAAAGTGTTGGCCACCAGACTTACAAGATAGTAAGGACAGCAATAGGGCTGAACCAGAATAGATTTATACATCCCTGAAATACTAGACACTTTCTTAGGTGGATAAATTTGGCTTTAGAAAGCATCCATAAAATGCACAGGCCTGCAAGGTTGGTCTCCGTCGACTTCAAGAAGGCATTCAATTTGATTTCTTGGTCCTTTCTTCACCAGGTTTTGTAAAAAAATTAAAGAGGATTTCACCCAGGATTAATTTCTTATGTATGCATTCTCTACTCATCAAAGTAAGTCAGGGTTTGACTTAATAGTGAACAGTCTACGCCCTTCCCAGTTGAGCGAGGTACTAGACAGGGATGCCCCATTTGCCTCTCCACTTCAATCTAGTACTAAAGTTATTGGCTATCTGGAGATGTCAAGATGATCAGACTAATTGCTGTGTTGTTGGATAAGGGCCATATAGTGTTGTGCACTGATGACATCTTGCTCTTCCTACAGGACCCACAGGTTTCGACCCCCAGATTTATACAAATCCTCAAATGCATGGTTACACTTCAGAACCTAGAGTTAATCGGCACAAATCAATTTTGATACCCCTAACAGGGTGGGATACACTATTCACACTCACTATCTATGGGCTGCGAGTCACAAGAGACCCCTTTAAGTACCAGGGCATCCATAATACCTTCACCAAGAGGAAACACAGATGGTGGCTTGAATAGTGGGGTCTAGGGGGCTTTTGATCTCTACAATGGACAGAGGGGTATAGTTTATAATATGTTTTATATCCGAATCCTTCAAAATTACCTCTATCCTCTTCCTCTAACATTTTTTTAAAACTTTGCAATTTACTTGACTTTTTACTTGTGGGGATGTGGATGAACTAGAGTGGCTTTTAAGAAATGTGTCCAGTCACCATACAGTGGAAGCTTGGGTGGCACAGATGTCCAATTGCATTGGTTGGCCCAGAGGTATCCCATCAATGACTGGTTGTTTGGTGAGAGATGCTACCCAACCATCAGACCTGTAGGTGTAGTTTTGCAGTTTGAAGACTTTTCTGGATTCACATGCCGTGCACCACTCCGCCATCCAGTGGCTGGGCCTGGAACCCCCCACCAACTCCCAGCCCCTCACCCGATCCACCACTTGCCGGTGAGTGCCGATGAAGCCATCACCCGGCAACCCCCTGCGATGCTGCCCCACCCTCCCCGGACGCCACCACCCCGCGGTCGCCATCCCCAGACTCCCCCCCAACTTTGTTTAATGAATATGTATGAAAATGTATATTTCTGAATCTAGTGTTGTAGATATAAATTGTTGGATTCAAGTGAATTGGTTGCTCACCCTCTGGGTCCAGGCAGAAATGTGGGGAAAACCTAGAACATCAGACCCTGATCTCAAAATAGTAAATATATAAATATATTTAATAGTATATAATATATATTAATAGTATATATAATATATATTAGTAAACATATATATATATATATATATATATATATATATATATATATATACATATATATATTTATTTGCGGGCCCAGCAGTCCAGTAAGGGACCCACGATTCTAGTGATGCTCTGAAAAAATGAAAAACAAATAGGAAGTAGAAGTAGGCACAGGTTCGTGAAGTGCCTTGTGACTACCCTCTGTTCCCAGAACCCGCTATACATGACTCATGGAGATGCCCAGCAGGGTCAGTAGCTACCAGGACAATGTTTACTTCTGGTCATGCCCTGATTCGAGAGCCTGTTGAGCTCATCAAAAACTGTGTGTAATTGATTCACATAGCTCATGAGCATGGCACAGGACAAGGCATCTGCTATGGCCTGCACCATAATCTGCTGTACTTGCCAAACAACTGTCTGCATTGGATCCTTTGGCATGGGGCCTGAGATCATGGCATGGCCAGAGGCCACTTAGATTTCACTACTCATGGCGATTAGCGTTGTAAATTCCTAACTGGACTTTTCTTGCCGCATAAAATGCAAATAAAAAGTAAAACAGTTGACATAAGCAAGTCAATTCAAAGTGCCACAGCCGCCATGAACATGAGCACAGGACTTATTGGCTCCCTGCGAGAATGTCTAGAAAGGCTTACAGCTGGGATGAAAGGCAAACCGAAACCAGAGGAGGGGCCATCACTCGCTGTAACAGGAGGACGTGTGATGTAGTGTGATGGCCACCAAAAATGTTCACTTAGTGAAATCGCCTGGGAGGTAACTCAGCACACAAGGGAGGGACATTTCACAAAATGCACCAATAAAAATGAATCATTTAAGAGAAGCACAAAAAAGAATGAAAAGCAGTAGTGGGCGTGGTTAAAAGCCCACAGAGAGATTACAACAGGTCAGAGTGCTTGCGCACTCGACCTTAAAAAAGCTGAGCATACTCATTGAAAGGAGCTGAATGGAGAGGCCATTCCCTGTACTCGGCATTCAAAAAGCCCAGTTCTTACTTGTGATGTAGGTGATGGCATAGTTCCTGAGGGAGTAGTGATGTGTGAATGAGATCTCAATGAAGGCAGTACAGCAGAGGGTGGAAAGAAGCAGATAAAGGGATGGCATGGCGTCTGCCAAATAGCACCAGTCTATGTGCTGCCATAATCGTCTCTGAGTGGCAGAAGGAATGGATTCCCACTACTATGAAGGCCAGCTAGTTGCCATTTTTTAGCAAGGCTTGGGAAGCTTGAAAAAGCTGTACAGAGTTGCAAGTCAGTGTAGCTTTTGGCCAGGCACATTGAGCAATGGCACAGGATGTGGTCACTATTAGGACCAACTTCCCTTGGTCCCAGACACCCTGTACTCAGTCATTGGGTGCATAGCATCTCCTTTTGCCACACCCTGCACCCACTCAACATGACATTGTGTGCAACCTTTGACAATGGGCAGGTTCTGTTGGTAGGCATGACGTTTCACCATGCTCTGAGAATACACCCAAGAGCTGTCATTAGCTGTGCAGTCATAATACTCCAAGGCTCTGCCCTTGACCGCAAAATGACCGCAAATGTTATCACTAGTGACATAATTTGTATTTCATTTAGGGTATAGGGCACCCAGATGATGGCCTCCAACCGTGCCAAACATGTAGCACACAAAAGATACACCCTTAGAATACCCAAAGTCCACTACATACGGAAATATAGAGCACACACACACAGGTCAAACCAAGTGCCTGCTTGGGCATATGGCCTACCGGACACAGCAGGTGGCCTTGCTGTGTATATTTAGCACACGGGGAATTACCTTAAATCATGTTCTATGCACTCTATATACATATTCCTAGGGTATTGTGGTTCACAATACAATTTGTGTATGAGTACACACTCCCCAACTGAGGGAAGCGTTCCCTCCTAGTTTAAAAAATCATTGGTGGTAACTCTATTGGTGTAAGCTGTGTCCTGAAACCAATGACGGCTATTTTCCATATCATTTTTGTAATATGTTTCGGAATCATTACAGTAATGTTCAGATGCATGTGTGGTCTCTCTCTGGCACCAATCAGTCTGTCTGCCTGGATGTGGGAACGCGATAATTCCAATTTTAATTATTTTTGTTTTGGTACAGTGTGTATTTCACTTATTAATGTTTCAGGTGCTTGGATTCGAAGGACTGAGCAAACAAAGGCCATAGTTCATGTTCAAGATAGGTGTTGAATCTTGAGGTCGTCGTTAGGTTCTTTGGGCATTGCATTCCATCCAAAAGGGGTCGCCCTATGGCTCAGGAAGGATACTTCACATCTGAAAAAAAAGAGGAGGGATTCCAGAGGGTTGAAGCATATGTGCTGTAGGATCTTCCCTCAGATATCCTACATTTTGCATGTAGAATACCACACTTGTTTTTGAGTGGATAATCTTAGGCGTATGGTCAGTTGGTATTTCTGGAAAACCTTGGATGGTGAACTGAGTCCTTCTGTGCAAATCTTTGTGAATAATGGACAGCTTTTTAAAGTTTTCACTCTCCTTTAAGGTTTGTCATTGCAGAGAATTCAGTGCTGGAATATAATGTGACCATTGTGGCATAGTTTAAGAATGAGTTTGGGGGCAATGTTCTTGGCCTTTGTTGGCCTTTGTAGTGGACCAGTAGTTTTACTGGCAGCTGAAGCCCATGGTATTACAATACCGCCTGCATATGTGTTTTACAAGGCTCATTGTGATCCGATGAGGAAGGGACTGTTCGTGGAGTATTACTCAGCATAGGAGCAGCTGGTCAAAGATGCTCTTCATGGCCCCATTGACATTGAGAGTGAAGTCATATCAGAGGTTCTCCATGTTTATCATCTTCTGTATTGATAGCCGCAGCTTGTTCTCCTGTTGATTCCTGTCGGTTGAAGAAAAAGCTGGAGAGAGTGGCCCAGGAACTCTCTTGTGATAGCTAATGCTGAGGCATTAATCTGAACAACATTCTAGTTAGTCATGGAATCCAAACATTCTGGTCTTATTTTAAGGCTCTACTCATGTTTTGTATCAGTCATTATGCCATTTGGTACCCATGGCCCTTGCAGCCGCAGCTATAGTTCTACAAATTAAAGATCTATTTGAAATACATTATTGTAGAAGGACATCTTAACCATGCTCCCTTTTACTAACCCTCAGCTCACAGAAGCTAGAGAACGTTCTTGCTTTTATTACATGATTACATTGAAACATACTAAGAGCAGTTCCTTAGTGCTTGCTAACTCGATAATGAGTTAAGGAACTAGCAGGGGCCTACCTATCAACGGTGCACCATGTGCAGTGTTACTGGGGCCCAGTGGCCTGAGGGGCCCACTCAACACTTATTTTCTTCTGTTTTACTTCCCACAAGACAATCAGGAGGTGGGGAGAGCCATGTTATATTTCTTACAGCCAGGCTCATCAATCAGCTTTCTTAAAAGCACCATCAAAACAGTCAGTTACATGGATAGGTTCAATATTGTGGTAGCTCTTCAGTCTTTGGGCTCTGACACATGTTACTGTGGTCTTTGTGGTTTGTTGAATTGTTTGCTGAATGTGCCAGTATATCTAGAAATTAACGGCAGGTATCTCTTATGTAAAAATTGCTTGTCGTTTCCACAGATAAGCTCTCCATTGCATTTCTTGATAATTTATATATTGAATAGCCCAAGGAGGCATCGGGAGGGCATTAGATCGCAGTTATTAAGGTTCAGCTTCTCAAAGCAGATACCTGCATGATGTTGTTTTGTGTCTAAGATGAGAATGGAGCACACATGAGCAAAGTTCATAAGTTATCAATTCTATTAATGGATCCTTAAATTTAGAGACTTTATACAATCAAACATAAATAAAGCAAAATGTGGCATCTGTATAGCAAATGATAGTTACACAAACAATATATATGTGTGTTGTTTCATTAACAGAAATGTTAATATACAAAATACATATATAACACAATTTAACGAAACAATATACAAATAGTTGTGATAAAACTAATATTATACAAAACTAGTGTTACACCTAATCTAAGCAGTGTTTACTCACACATTGTATGTCTAAATCAATGATAAAACATTTCATCTTTATCCTTCCCATCCAAACTAAATAATTGATCTTGAGAATCCAACCCAGTTCAGTTGGTAAAATATTTCATCTTTTGTCTCTCCATCCAAATGAGAAATTTGATCTTGAAATTCAACCAAATTCAGCCGACACGTGTTTCGTCCTCTGACCTCCTCGCTCGCCGCAAGCCCTGAGCTGGCGGCCGGTAGTGGTGGTGGTGGGGATGAACGAAACCGCTGATCGCATTGATTAATTTAATTCTGTCATGGGAAATGAATCCTGCGACCCTTATGTAGCTGGGCTGCCCGTAGCTGACTCTCACCTGTGGTCAGTGTTGGGCAGCCGTTTGAGAGCTAATGGCCAAGGCCTGAGTTAGCTGCAGCTCAATAAAGACCGCCACAGCCAAGAGAAGACTGAATCTGACCCGATTCCCACCAAAGACCTCAAGCTCTCATCTTTAGTACCTTAATTTCCAAATCAGGGGTGATCTAGGTATGTATGTTCAGCTATTCATTTGGGCGTTTTATGAGAGCTGGAAGCTAACCTCAGTATCACACGTTTTCCCCAGACTACGGACTGAAGATTGAGAGGAGGTGCAACAGTGGACTCTACTGTACAAACAAAACCAATCCCTAGCTTTTCCCAGGAGCCCTCCCCGACTGAGGCACCTCATCTTGACACCTCATCTTAAAACCGAGGCACCCTCTTTCTTTCACCGCCGTACACTTCCTCTCTCTTTATTGCACTGGTTCTGGTTATTTTTATCCATGCTTTCTCTCTTTGTCAGTTTTGTTTTTGTCTTCCTCCTTTCTCCTTTTTCTGCCTACCTCTCTAAGGTTCTGGGTCAGTAAAATAATAGTAATACACAAAGAGATGATGGGCAGAGTGATGACACTTTTCAAACACTCACCCCCAGTCATAGATCTGGGTTAAACCCAGATCTGCGCCTGGGGATGAGTTTTGAAAAGTTTCAACACTCCCTCCATCATTTTATTTTGCAATGTTGCTTTGTGCACAGTAAGTGGCTGGGGTATGCCCAGACATGAGTCCGTTGCTCGCTGAGCAACTGGATTCAAGCTAGCCTGGCTGATGAGAGTTGATACCTCGAAATCAATCCCAGGATGCAGGTCCAGTGAGGATCTGGCTTTGCAGTTCGGGCTGGACTGTTCCCATGGGGAGCTGGGTCAAGACTGATTTGCGTATGGCTGGGTCCGAACTGGGGTGATGTGACAAGCAAAATAACAATGGATTAAACCCAGATCTGTGACTGGGGGTGAGTGTTTGAAAGTTTCAACACTTCGTCCATCATTTTATTTTGTGATGTTCCTACGTATGCCATAAGTGGATAGGGTATGCACAGACGGGGGTCCCTTACTCGCTGCGCAACTGGATTCAAGCTAGCCTGGCTGATGAGGGGTGATACCGCGAAACCTGTCCCAAGATGCTTGTTTCCAGTCCAAGGAAGATCTGGCTTGGCAGTTCGGGCTGGACTGTTCTCATGGGGAGCAGGGTGAAGACTGATTTGCATATGTCTGGGTCCATACTGGGGTGATGCGGTGAGCAAAATAACAATGGATTAAACCCAGATCTGTGACTGGGGGTGAGTGTTTGAAACGTTTCTACACTCCATCCATCATTTTATTTTGTGATGTTGCTACTAGCACCAACATTGTCTAGGGTATGCCCAGATGTGGGTCCCTTGCTCACTGCACCACTGGATTCAAGCTAGCCTGGCTGATTAGGGGTGATATCCCGAAACCGGTCCTAAGATGCTTGTTTCCAGTCCAAGGAAGATCTGGCTTGGCAGTTCGGACTGGACTGACCCATGGGGAGCAGGGTCAAGACTGACTTGCATATGGCTGGGTCCAAACTGGGGTGCCCTGGTGAGCAAATTAACAATGGATTAAGCCCAGATCTGTGACTGGGGGTGAGTGTTTGAAAAGTTTCAACACTCCATCCATTTTATTTTGTGATATCAATAAAGTATCTGATCATAAAAAAACATAAGTCCCACTCACCAAAAGTGAGTGCTGGTGCCCACCACCTTCAAACGCTGCTCCAAACATGTAATCTACTTGAATCAACATGTTCCCTTTCCTAAATGGAGATGAGCCTATTTGCTGCAGGAGAATAGATAACACAGGGCTTCTTGGCTATAGTCACCAGTTCGGGTCACCTAGGGTAATGGAGTCAGCTAGTCTGGGTTATGTGGCAGAGACCCCTTCTTCTGTTATGTGATCATAATTTGACGACCATCTTTTCCATGTCTTGGGCAGGGCATGGCACCTTCTCTCATGATCTGTTTTTCTTTTACTACATTTTCTTAAATTTGTTTAGTTAAGTTCATAGGACTGTGCTATATTTTTGGGATATCCAAATGAGAGAAATATGCATGCAATGACTCTACATGGGAATAATTTACAGAGTCACTGGTTATTTTGAGAACTTGGCCTTATTGCAGCTCCGCTGAGTCTAGATTTGAAATGTGTGTTAGTAGGTGTCTTCAAGTTCTTACAGCAATTTTCCAAGTGTTTTTTTCATGAATATTTCCACAGGTACTCCTTAGAAGTTTCCACTCTCCTAGTTCTTTCCGAAGAGTACTCCTGGAAATTTCTGTGAATTCCACTTTCCCTTCAGCAAATATCAACAGGTTTACTTTGCAAACAAACTTGTTAACTTTTTGTACATAGGGAACATATTCTAAGACAGGATAGTAATATACGTAATCGGCACTCACCTCACACAGCAAAGCTCTCGTCAAGACCACTCAACCTCTCCAAACTCAAATTGAGCTGATCCAGCCTATAAATCCATCCACAGTCCCTAAGACCATCCTCACACTTAATTTGAGCTGGTGGTTGCTGGTGGGGGGCACCGGCACTTATTTTTGCAGACCAGCACTTATATCTCCAGATCAGATGTTTCCCGAGGCCAATAGAAGGAAAAAAAAAAAAAAAAGACAGAGGAAAAGAATTACAGAAAATTTGCCCCGTAGGGAGCGAACAGACACCTGTAAGAGGGAGATAACAGGGCAGGGAGTGCCTGGCAATAAATTCAAGAGGTCTGAGGTGGATTCACAAATGCGCTCCCTCACTATTTGTGCTTCTACCGTTTTTACAGGCGAGCGCAAAGTGCTCAGTTCCGTGTTGATATCTCTCTTTGGGCTTCAAACCACAACCATGTCACGTCAGTGTCTTTCATTGGTTCGTGGGCTTGCCTTTTATAATTTGCTGGATTTCATTAGTTGAAGGCATGCATATGTCATGCCTTTTCCGGTGGTTAGCTTTCCTGGAGCTCAGCGACCAAGTACTGAAAGCATACGAGGCTCGCTGTTTTCCGTCCGGTTTGTGTACTACTTTGTCTCTTTTTTCACAGCGCGATCTCACTTGGCAGAAGTCGAGCGCTTTGCATGACATCGACCATGTTACATAGTTAATTGCACTTTTTCCGGTTACATAGATAATTGCACTTTTGCCGATAGGTTTCACTACGAGTGAACTGTTATTTCCATTTGTGTGTCTGCTTTGCACGGATGGCAGCCGTCAGCTCGCTTATGTGAAACTTTTACTTTTCAGTTTATGTGGCAAGAAAAGTCCTGTTAGTTATGTGAAACTGTTTTATTTTCATTTTCAATTTATGTGGCAAGAAAAGTCCAGTTAGAAGTTTACAATGCTAATTTCTCAAGCTCAAGCAAACACGAGACCGTTTGAATTGCAAATGCTTGTTTGATAGTGCCAGCGTTGAGTGTCCGAACAGCGCTTTGGGCACCGGCATTTATTATTTTACAAATAAAGCAGTCCCTCATCCCAGTGAAAGCCACCATGATGACAAACACAGTGGCCTACCTCGACGGGTTTAGCCTACGTAGGGAATCAGGCACTACAGAACTACTCAAAGATTGGTGAGTCACCGCAGTCTTAAAATAGCCAGTTTAAAGCCCTGCCTGTGACTCCCACAAAACTGTAGAGAAGTGTGGGTTAATATAGCTGTCCTCTCAGCTCTTTAACATAACCGTGCCATTCTTTTATTACGATAAACCGTGTTCTCCAATTGTTCCCTGATGTGGGTCACGAACATACTATACAAAGATTAATTATTAAATAAATAAGTTGCCCGAGAATATGTTTGCGAATACCCACAAATTCACATACCCTAGGATGTAGATTTATGACCACATGATAGTCCACCATACTGGTGTAAATTATGTGAATATTAGATTTATGAATGTAAATTCATGCTCTGTGAAACAAAAAAAACCTTTACAATAAATTAGTATGTGCAAGTGACTTTGTGAATCAGGGCCCAGGCGTTTGTGCTTTCCAACAAGGGCCCTGCACTCTCCTTTAGTATGCCAGTGGGCCTGACCCTGACAAAGTCACTTTCATAATAGATATGACCTAATAAATTACATATAAAGGGGTTTTATATGTTTTAGCCTTTATTTTTATTTAATTACACCTCTCAACAGAAAAAACAATAAAAAATCAAAATCCAAAAATCTGACTAGCCTTTTGCTGACTCATGAGAAAAGATTTGTGTTATTACAGAAAATACATTTGTTTCACCATTTGTAGTCCTGGAATAGGATCCACTGACCGTGAATAGAACTGGGTTAGTTTCTAAATAATGCCCATTCAAACCTTTCCGTTATTGCCTCAGATAAGAAGAGTGGGGGGGGGGGGCATGTTAGGTACCATTAATACATTGGAGACAAGGGTGATAGATTGTGCTGTGGGAGTGATATAGAAACCTGAGAAGACTGTGGGTAGCCCTACCAGAATCCCCAAATTTAATTTGTCACTCTTTACTGAAAAAGGACAAATATCCTGAAACACATGTTGTAGGAAGTTGGCTCTGTATGTGCTATTTCAAAGTAAGGAATAGCATGCACAGAGTCCAAGGGTTCCCCTTAGAGGTAAAATAGTGGTAAAAATAGATAATACTAATGCTCTATCTTGTGGTAGTGTGGTCGAGCAGTAGGCTTATCCAAGGAGTAGTGTTAAGCATTTGTTGTACATACACATAGACAATAAATGAGGTACACACACTCAGAGACAAATCCAGCCAATAGGTTTTTGTATAGAAAAATATCTTTTCTTAGTTTATTTTAAGAACCACAGGTTCAAATTCTACATGTAATATCTCATTCGAAAGGTATTGCAGGTAAGTACTTTAGGAACTTCAAATCATCAAAATTGCATGTATACTTTTCAAGTTATTCACAAATAGCTGTTTTAAAAGTGGACACAGTGCAATTTTCACAGTTCCTAGGGGAGGTAAGTATTTGTTAGTTTAACCAGGTAAGTAAGACACTTACAGGGCTTAGTTCTTGGTCCAAGGTAGCCCACCGTTGGGGGTTCAGAGCAACCCCAAAGTCACCACACCAGCAGCTCAGGGCCGGTCCGGTGCAGAGTTCAAAGTGGTGCCCAAAACACATAGGCTAGAATGGAGAGAAGGGGGTGCCCCGGTTCCGGTCTGCTTGCAGGTAAGTACCCGCGTCTTCGGAGGGCAGACCAGGGGGGTTTTGTAGGGCACCGGGGGGGACACAAGTCCACACAGAAATTTCACCCTCAGCAGCGCGGGGGCGGCCGGGTGCAGTGTAGAAACAAGCGTCGGGTTCGCAATGTTAGTCTATGAGAGATCTCGGGATCTCTTCAGCGCTGCAGGCAGGCAAGGGGGGGGTTCCTCGGGGAAACCTCCACTTGGGCAAGGGAGAGGGACTCCTGGGGGTCACTTCTCCAGTGAAAGTCCGGTCCTTCAGGTCCTGGGGGCTGCGGGTGCAGGGTCTCTCCCAGGCGTCGGGACTTTAGGTTCAAAGAGTCGCGGTCAGGGGAAGCCTCGGGATTCCCTCTGCAGGCGGCGCTGTGGGGGCTCAGGGGGGACAGGTTTTGGTACTCACAGTATCAGAGTAGTCCTGGGGTCCCTCCTGAGGCGTCGGATCTCCACCAGCCGAGTCGGGGTCGCCGGGTGCAGTGTTGCAAGTCTCACGCTTCTTGCGGGGAGCTTGCAGGGTTCTTTAAAGCTGCTGGAAACAAAGTTGCAGCTTTTCTTGGAGCAGGTCCGCTGTCCTCGGGAGTTTCTTGTCTTTTCGAAGCAGGGGCAGTCCTCAGAGGATGTCGAGGTCGCTGGTCCCTTTGGAAGGCGTCGCTGGAGCAGGATCTTTGGAAGGCAGGAGACAGGCCGGTGAGTTTCTGGAGCCAAGGCAGTTGTCGTCTTCTGGTCTTCCGCTGCAGGGGTTTTCAGCTGGGCAGTCCTTCTTCTTGTAGTTGCAGGAATCTACTTTTCTAGGGTTCAGGGTAGCCCTTAAATACTAAATTTAAGGGCGTGTTTAGGTCTGGGGGGTTAGTAGCCAATGGCTACTAGCCCTGAGGGTGGGTACACCCTCTTTGTGCCTCCTCCCAAGGGGAGGGGGTCACAATCCTAACCCTATTGGGGGAATCCTCCATCTGCAAGATGGAGGATTTCTAAAAGTTAGAGTCACTTCAGCTCAGGACACCTTAGGGGCTGTCCTGACTGGCCAGTGACTCCTCCTTGTTGCTTTCTTTGTTCCCTCCAGCCTTGCCGCCAAAAGTGGGGGCCGTGGCCGGAGGGGGCGGGCAACTCCACTAAGCTGGAGTGCCCTGCTGGGCTGTGACAAAGGGGTGAGCCTTTGAGGCTCACCGCCAGGTGTCACAGCTCCTACCTGGGGGAGGTGTTAGCATCTCCACCCAGTGCAGGCTTTGTTACTGGCCTCAGAGTGACAAAGGCACTCTCCCCATGGGGCCAGCAACATGTCTCTAGTGTGGCAGGCTGCTGGAACTAGTCAGCCTACACAGATAGTTGGTTAAGTTTCAGGGGGCACCTCTAAGGTGCCCTCTGTGGTGTATTTTACAATCAAATGTACACTGGCATCAGTGTGCATTTATTGTGCTGAGAAGTTTGATACCAAACTTCCCAGTTTTCAGTGTAGCCATTATGGTGCTGTGGAGTTCGTGTAAAACAGACTCCCAGACCATATACTCTTATGGCTACCCTGCACTTACAACGTCTAAGGTTTTGCTTAGACACTGTAGGGGCACAGTGCTCATGCACTGGTACCCTCACCTATGGTATAGTGCACCCTGCCTTAGGGCTGTAAGGCCTGCTAGAGGGGTGTCTTATCTATACTGCATAGGCAGTGAGAGGCTGGCATGGCACCCTGAGGGGAGTGCCATGTCGACTTACTAATTTTGTTCTCACTAGCACACACAGGCTTGTAAGCAGTGTGGCTGTGCTGAGTGAGGGGTCTCTAGGGTGGCATAATGCATGCTGCAGCCCTTAGAGACCTTCCCTGGCATCAGGGCCCTTGGTACCAGAGGTACCAGTTACAAGGGACTTATCTGGATGCCAGGGTGTGCCAATTGTGGGATCAATGGTACATTTTAGGTGAAAGAACACTGGTGCTGGGGCCTGGTTAGCAGGGTCCCAGCACACTTCTCAGTCAAGTCAGCATCAGTATCAGGCAAAAAGTGGGGGGTAACTGCAACAGGGAGCCATTTCTTTACACAAGCCCCCCCCAGCCCACAGGCCAGGAGACTCAGCCAACGCTGGAAGAGTCTTCCTAGTCTGTCAGGCGAGGAAGAGTAGAGGAAATGGCTGGTTTGTTGCAGGGCCTACTCTGCCTTACATCCTCCTGTTCAGGTCATTCCCTCTGGGGAACTGACCCACTTCCACAGTGATAGGACCTAGTCTGAACTGCCTCTTGTCTGTGCTTTTTATGTCTTTACCCATTCTCTCTATTTTGGGGTCAGAGGTATCCACCTCTGCTAATCTTATCTTAGCCAGGGTCACCCCTAGCTTACCCAAAGAGGTTACCCAGAGCTGGAGTAACCCCACCATGACCAACAGGGTCAGGGGGCCTAACTTGTTATTTGGCATGGGGTCAGACCACCATGCCAAGGATAGTGCAGCCATAAAGGCTAACACCCAGCAGAGGCCACTGACAGCTGTCAGTGCCCAGAACCACACCTTTAGCTCTTCACCTACAAGGGAAGGGGCTAAGTTACAGGCTTCTTTGGGTTCAGGGTGCCTGTCTGCTGTATTAGAGTGGGGGGTTACCACATCTTGTAGTAAACACCCTTCTTCCACTCTTTCTTCTGTTAGCTGAGGAGCCACCCACTCAGGCTTAACAGTTGCCTGACTAGCCAGGACTTCTTGTGGGTCAGGTTGGACTTTATCAGAGCCATTTTTGGAGTTCTCCCCTACTGGAGCAGAATCTCCTTGGCTTGCTGGAACCTTGGCTAAAGGTTGTCCACCTTTCCTACTCTGTTTCCTTTTCTTTTTCTTCTGGGGCCTACTTGCATTTACTGCAGAGGCAGGCACTCCAGAATCCTTGGGAGAGGACTGGCCCTGGACCAGTTCTTCTCTTAGGCTCTGACTAACCTCTGGGTAGTCATTTCCAAGGAGACAATCAAGGGGGAGGTCTGTACTGACTACCACCCTTCTCCAGCTAAAAGTTCCACCCACTTCTATGGGCACAAGAGCCACAGGCCTATTAGTGACCCTGTCTGGGCTAACTCTTACTCTGGCCATCTCACCTGGGATGTACTGGTTTGAGAGTACCAGCCTGTCATGCACAATAGTGTGACTGGCACAAGTGTCTCTCAGGGCAGTGGTTGGGATTCCATTCACCAGTAGGTGGTGGAAGTGTCTACTTCCCTCTGGAATCTCCAACTCACCTGTTGGGCCCTGTTTCCAGTTGAAGGCTATGAAGACCTCCTCATCTGAGGAGTCATCTCCCATGGCTACACTGGTTACCCCTGGAATTTTGTTCTGGGGTTTGTTTTTGGGACAAGAAGTGTCCTTGGTGTGGTGCCCAGACTGTTTACAGTTGTGGCACCATGCCTTAGTGGCATCCCAGTTCTTACCCTGGTACCCACCTTTGTTTTGGGTTGTGTCTTGGGGCCCACCCACCTGTTCTGGTTTTTGGGGGCCTACAGAGGACTCTTTTTCTTTGTTTCTAGGGTCACCCACTTTCTCCTGGGGAGTCTTTGTAACCCCTTTCTTTTGGTCACCCCCAGTGGAAGTTTTGGTTACCCTAGTCTTGACCCAGTGGTCTGCCTTCTTTCCCAATTCTTGGGGAGAAATTGGACCTAGATCTACCAGATACTGATGCAACTTTTCATTGAAGCAGTTACTTAAAATGTGCTCTTTCATAAACAAATTATAAAGCCCAACATAGTCACACACTTCATTTCCAGTTAACCAACCATCTAGTGTTTTTACTGAGTAGTCTACAAAATCAACCCAGGTCTGGCTCGAGGATTTTTGAGCCCCCCTGAATCTAATTCTATACTCCTCAGTGGAGAATCCAAAGCCCTCAATCAGGGTACCCTTCATGAGGTCATAAGATTCTGCATCTTTTCCAGAGAGTGTGAGGAGTCTATCCCTACACTTTCCAGTGAACATTTCCCAAAGGAGAGCACCCCAGTGAGATCTGTTTACTTTTCTGGTTACACAAGCCCTCTCAAAAGCTGTGAACCATTTGGTGATGTCATCACCATCTTCATATTTTGTTACAATCCCTTTGGGGATTTTTAGGATGTCAGGAGAATCTCTGACCCTATTTAAGTTGCTGCCACCATCGATGGGACCTAGGCCCATCTCTTTTCTTTCCCTTTCTATGGCTAGGAGCTGCTTTTCCAAAGCCAATCTTTTGACCATCCTGGCTAACAGGGGGTCATCTTCACTGGAGTTATCCTCAGTGATTTCAGAGGTGTTGGTCTCTCCTGTGAGGGAACCAGCATCTCTGACTATTATTTTTGGAGTCAGGGTTTGAGGGACCCTGTTCTCCCTAGATAGGACTGGTAGGGGGGAATTTTCCTCCTGGTCACTATCCTCTTCCTCTGAGTTGCCACCCTCAGAGGGGTTGGCCTTTTCAAACTCTGCCAAAAGCTCCTGGAGCTGTATTTTGGTAGGTTTGGGGCCCATTGTTATTTTCTTTATTTTACAGAGTGACCTTAGCTCCCTCATCTTAAGATGGAGGTAAGGTGTGGTGTCGAGTTCCACCACATTCACATCTGTGCTAGACATTTTGCTTCTAAAAGTTGGAATACTTTTTAAGAATCTACAACTGGTTCTAGAATCTAATTCAAACTTTTACAAACTTTTAAACTCTAAAAGAAATGCTAAACAGGATCTAACACAAGGCCCTAGCAGGTCTTTTAAGAATTTAGAAAACTTTTCAAATTGCAAAAATCAATTTCTAATGACAATTTTGGAATTTGTCGTGTGATCAGGTATTGGCTGAGTAGTCCAGCAAATGCAAAGTCTTGTACCCCACCGCTGATCCACCAATGTAGGAAGTTGGCTCTGTATGTGCTATTTCAAAGTAAGGAATAGCATGCACAGAGTCCAAGGGTTCCCCTTAGAGGTAAAATAGTGGTAAAAATAGATAATACTAATGCTCTATCTTGTGGTAGTGTGGTCGAGCAGTAGGCTTATCCAAGGAGTAGTGTTAAGCATTTGTTGTACATACACATAGACAATAAATGAGGTACACACACTCAGAGACAAATCCAGCCAATAGGTTTTTGTATAGAAAAATATCTTTTCTTAGTTTATTTTAAGAACCACAGGTTCAAATTCTACATGTAATATCTCATTCGAAAGGTATTGCAGGTAAGTACTTTAGGAACTTCAAATCATCAAAATTGCATGTATACTTTTCAAGTTATTCACAAATAGCTGTTTTAAAAGTGGACACTTAGTGCAATTTTCACAGTTCCTAGGGGAGGTAAGTATTTGTTAGTTTAACCAGGTAAGTAAGACACTTACAGGGCTTAGTTCTTGGTCCAAGGTAGCCCACCGTTGGGGGTTCAGAGCAACCCCAAAGTCACCACACCAGCAGCTCAGGGCCGGTCCGGTGCAGAGTTCAAAGTGGTGCCCAAAACACATAGGCTAGAATGGAGAGAAGGGGGTGCCCCGGTTCCGGTCTGCTTGCAGGTAAGTACCCGCGTCTTCGGAGGGCAGACCAGGGGGGTTTTGTAGGGCACCGGGGGGGACACAAGTCCACACAGAAATTTCACCCTCAGCAGCGCGGGGGCGGCCGGGTGCAGTGTAGAAACAAGCGTCGGGTTCGCAATGTTAGTCTATGAGAGATCTCGGGATCTCTTCAGCGCTGCAGGCAGGCAAGGGGGGGGTTCCTCGGGGAAACCTCCACTTGGGCAAGGGAGAGGGACTCCTGGGGGTCACTTCTCCAGTGAAAGTCCGGTCCTTCAGGTCCTGGGGGCTGCGGGTGCAGGGTCTCTCCCAGGCGTCGGGACTTTAGGTTCAAAGAGTCGCGGTCAGGGGAAGCCTCGGGATTCCCTCTGCAGGCGGCGCTGTGGGGGCTCAGGGGGGACAGGTTTTGGTACTCACAGTATCAGAGTAGTCCTGGGGTCCCTCCTGAGGCGTCGGATCTCCACCAGCCGAGTCGGGGTCGCCGGGTGCAGTGTTGCAAGTCTCACGCTTCTTGCGGGGAGCTTGCAGGGTTCTTTAAAGCTGCTGGAAACAAAGTTGCAGCTTTTCTTGGAGCAGGTCCGCTGTCCTCGGGAGTTTCTTGTCTTTTCGAAGCAGGGGCAGTCCTCAGAGGATGTCGAGGTCGCTGGTCCCTTTGGAAGGCGTCGCTGGAGCAGGATCTTTGGAAGGCAGGAGACAGGCCGGTGAGTTTCTGGAGCCAAGGCAGTTGTCGTCTTCTGGTCTTCCGCTGCAGGGGTTTTCAGCTGGGCAGTCCTTCTTCTTGTAGTTGCAGGAATCTACTTTTCTAGGGTTCAGGGTAGCCCTTAAATACTAAATTTAAGGGCGTGTTTAGGTCTGGGGGGTTAGTAGCCAATGGCTACTAGCCCTGAGGGTGGGTACACCCTCTTTGTGCCTCCTCCCAAGGGGAGGGGGTCACAATCCTAACCCTATTGGGGGAATCCTCCATCTGCAAGATGGAGGATTTCTAAAAGTTAGAGTCACTTCAGCTCAGGACACCTTAGGGGCTGTCCTGACTGGCCAGTGACTCCTCCTTGTTGCTTTCTTTGTTCCCTCCAGCCTTGCCGCCAAAAGTGGGGGCCGTGGCCGGAGGGGGCGGGCAACTCCACTAAGCTGGAGTGCCCTGCTGGGCTGTGACAAAGGGGTGAGCCTTTGAGGCTCACCGCCAGGTGTCACAGCTCCTACCTGGGGGAGGTGTTAGCATCTCCACCCAGTGCAGGCTTTGTTACTGGCCTCAGAGTGACAAAGGCACTCTCCCCATGGGGCCAGCAACATGTCTCTAGTGTGGCAGGCTGCTGGAACTAGTCAGCCTACACAGATAGTTGGTTAAGTTTCAGGGGGCACCTCTAAGGTGCCCTCTGTGGTGTATTTTACAATCAAATGTACACTGGCATCAGTGTGCATTTATTGTGCTGAGAAGTTTGATACCAAACTTCCCAGTTTTCAGTGTAGCCATTATGGTGCTGTGGAGTTCGTGTAAAACAGACTCCCAGACCATATACTCTTATGGCTACCCTGCACTTACAACGTCTAAGGTTTTGCTTAGACACTGTAGGGGCACAGTGCTCATGCACTGGTACCCTCACCTATGGTATAGTGCACCCTGCCTTAGGGCTGTAAGGCCTGCTAGAGGGGTGTCTTATCTATACTGCATAGGCAGTGAGAGGCTGGCATGGCACCCTGAGGGGAGTGCCATGTCGACTTACTAATTTTGTTCTCACTAGCACACACAGGCTTGTAAGCAGTGTGGCTGTGCTGAGTGAGGGGTCTCTAGGGTGGCATAATGCATGCTGCAGCCCTTAGAGACCTTCCCTGGCATCAGGGCCCTTGGTACCAGAGGTACCAGTTACAAGGGACTTATCTGGATGCCAGGGTGTGCCAATTGTGGGATCAATGGTACATTTTAGGTGAAAGAACACTGGTGCTGGGGCCTGGTTAGCAGGGTCCCAGCACACTTCTCAGTCAAGTCAGCATCAGTATCAGGCAAAAAGTGGGGGGTAACTGCAACAGGGAGCCATTTCTTTACACATGTCTAGAGATGCATATCAATGACAGCACCAACAATGGTGGATACTAAAGACTTTCAGCTAAAGAGAGTGTTATCATGCACTGCATATACCACATTGCATCAGGGCGAATTGTGTAACAGTATGCAGGCGTGTGCTCCCTCCTCATAGGAGGTGGGAAAGATTGTTTGGGTTTAACAAAAATGAGTGGTTGGGGATGTGTGCATTGAAGAGAGTTGTATAGGACTATGAGCTGATGTTTCCGAATGAGCTGATGGTATATGTTAATGGACCGCACCCAAGTGTTTTCCACTTTCTAACCCAACCGACCATCCTCTATACTTGGGTTACAAGATCAGTAATGCTGAGCTTATTGTAGCCATTGGTTTCTCTGTTAAAGTTCCCTGATGCTGTAAACAAAAATATCAGTTAGGTAACAACCCTGTGCCCCATTTGCAAACCCTGGGGGGTATATTTATACAGAAGTGGCGCAGGGCAGCGCTGTGCCAAAATTCACTGAGCGGTGCTGCGTCTTTTCTGAAATGCAGGGATGTGCCATATTTACACAAATATGGTGCACCTCTGTGTTTCCCCTAGCCTTGGCGCTAAATTTAGCTGCCAGTGCTAACACAGGCATCCTTGCAGAATGCAGCACACATGGAAAAAGTAATAAGAAGGAGAAATAAAAGTATTTCTCCTTGTTACGCCATGCTAGTGACACCCTTTGTGTGACGTTAATTTTTGGCGCTGCCACAGATTTACGAATGATTGTAAATCTGTGGCAGCGTCAAAAGCAATGGGTGTTGCGGTGGACCACCCACTGCAACACCCATTACATGCCCCTCTGCCGCAGAAAAGTGCGTCAGAGTGGCCTATATTCACAAGGTAGTGTTAAGCCACAAAAAGTGGCTTAAAGCCGCCTTGTAAATATGGTGCAGTGCACAGTGCCACTGGAACATCACAAAAATAGTAAATATGCCCCTTGATTTCTTCTTGCAACCCATACCTGTCAGTCACTATTTCCTTTGCTGTTTAGAAAATGATGTGAGTTCTGAAACTGACATTATGTAAACCGAAAACTGGGCTAGAGGTTGTCACTAGTGGAGTTCTAAATGTTTGTTGTTAAATTGTAAACTCTCTTAATACAAAACTTTGAGCAAGTATATACTGGACTACTTATTGTTTATATGTATGTAGCTTTACATATAATTACATGAGATTAATTCAAGCATTCTGTGCGTCATGTTTTTGTGTCCTTTAGTGTGTTTTCCTAAGTGGGATGGGTATGCCAAGACATGGGCACTGTGCACACTGTCCCATTAGAACAAAGCTGTATGTGGCGGATGAGCCTTAACATGGGTGATACCGGTATTGAGTTGCTTGTGTTACTGTTTAGTGAGGATCTGGCCTACCATTGCAGGCTGGCCTGTTCCTCCTAGAGCAGGGTCAAGACTGATTTTCATATCACTAGGTCCAAACTGAGGTGGCATGGTTTGGAAAATAACAATGGAGCGCGATGCAGCCCTAGTGATTACCTGAGCCTCAGGTTAATTCAAGCATTCCATCTATCAATTGTTTGTATACTTTAGTGTGTCACACTAAATAGGACATGTATGCTCAAACATGGGCCCCTTGCACACCATGTCAACAGAACCAAGTTTTACCTCTCTGATAAAGGGTTGCCTTTGTTCTAGTTCAGGGAGGACCTGGTCTGGCAGCTAAGGCTGAACTGCTCCCACTGGAGCAGGGTCAAGACTGATTTGCATATTGCTGTCATGGTGTGCAAAATAACAATGACCTGGGATGTGGCCCTCAGTAATTACCAGTGGCTGACATTAATTCAAACATTCCATCCATCACTTTTTGTATACAATGTATACACATCAGATCTACTTAACCCCCAAGTGATGACATAACATGTACCCAGAGTTGCACACACCTGCCAATGCACAATAAATAAAGCTGACTTCTTTAATATTTTTGGGTTTTACGCTCAACTGTACCTATTTTGATGGACATGATCCCTTGTTGCTTCCCTTATCGAATAAGGGATCGCTCTACACAATTGATTTGTCTCCTGGTATTGATGTCCGACCCCAATTTTTCCAGATCTATTTGTAAACTTGAAAACTTAAGACCTGATTTAGAGTTTGGTGGACGAGGTGCTGTGTCACATAGGTGACAGACTCCAGTGTCTGTCAGACCCTCAGTCCTTCTACATCATTTAGAGATGGGCAGACCTTCAGTTTTCTGTGAACAGAACCCGGGTCTCTCCATCAATAGAAAACTTCCTCCAGTGGCCAGATAAAAGTAAAATAATGAACCCATGCCCTGAGAGAAGACTCCCAAGGTTTGGGGGTCATTAGTTTTTTGTTTTTCTCAAAAATATCCTGCTGTGGGTGTTGTTTCTGGAAAACAAAAAACGTTTGGTGTGCAGCCATCAAGACTGACAGCAGCCACACACCAAATTGTCTGTACATTGAAAGGACCCACCATGACAATGTATTGGAAGGACTGCTTGATCAGTGTTCATCTCTAAACTTGACTTGCTGTAGTCCATGATGATGGTGGAGGTAATGTCCTCCTCCACCGTGGTGGACAAAGTCTTGTCTGTCAAATTTTCAATCAGGCCCTTAGACCTTTTGATAGTTAAGAGGATCATAATGGTGTCATGGCAGTGCCCACAGTCTCCTTTGAAGACTTTTTGGAGAATGAGACGCTGAAATGGAGGAAAGCAGAGAATGCTCATGCTCAAAACATCAGAGAACTGTGAGGTATTCAGTATGCTCACAACATCAGAGAACGGTGAGGTATTCAGTATGCTCACAACATCAGAGAACGGTGAGGTATTCAGTATGCTCTCAACATCAGAGAATGGTGAGGTATTCAGCATGCTCACAACATCAGAGAACGGTGAGGTATTCAGTATGCTCTCAACATCAGAGAATGGTGAGGTATTCAGCATGCTCACAACATCAGAGAACGGTGAGGTATTCAGTATGCTCTCAACATCAGAGAATGGTGAGGTATTCAGCATGCTCACAACATCAGAGAACGGTGAGGTATTCAGTATGCTCTCAACATCAGAGAATGGTGAGGTATTCAGTATGCTCTCAACATCAGAGAATGGTGAGGTATTCAGCATGCTCACAACATCAGAGAACGGTGAGGTATTCAGTATGCTCTCAACATCAGAGAATGGTGAGGTATTCAGTATGCTCTCAACATCAGAGAATGGGGAGGTATTCAGCATGCTCACAACATCAGAGAATGGGGAGGTATTCAGTATGCTCACAACATCAGAGAATGGGGAGATTTGAGGCATGCTCACAAAATCAGAGAATGGCGAGGTCTGAAAATTTAGTTACAAAGGTGGACTCGCTATTAAGACCTAGATCCAATGAGAGATCGCTGTGACAGACACACTATAATTATTAGTGGTCGAAGACACAGGGCTTCAGATGTATTTACTGACCGGCCATGTGCACTATGTTCGAATGAACCCAGATTGTTCCAGCTTGCCACGCCGTCCTTTGTGTGATACAACTTATATAGTACAATTGTACTGCTCAAACAATGTTTTGAGCAATGTGAATGTGTTCGTAGCATGCTTATGGAATACAGTTCTTTTGGATAATCGGGTTTAAAGTTTTACTTGTTCAGGAAAGGTTTGTGTTTTTGTGCTTTTCATACTACCTTACATTTTTAATGGAATGTTTTCAGTTTGATCAGCTGCTTGATAGACAGAACATGTACAATGTAACATTTACACTAAAGTATTATGATTCATAAGAAAACCAGTAAAGACTGTATACAAAACAAAAACGATCGCCAGCCCATCAGCTCACACCGAGGTATTCATCCTTCTCTTCAGCCACGCTGTTCATTTATCCATGCATCCATCTACCCACCCATACATCCAAGTATGCACTCATACCCATGCATTTATTCATTTGTCCCCGTCCCATACACTCATCCACCCAAAACTATGCATTTCTCCATCCATCCAAAACATTCATCCCTATATTCATCCAGCAATGCAACTATTACTATGAATCAATTCATCCATTGAACTATGCACACACACTCACACAGATCCTCCCACCTGTCCATTGACCCACTCATACTTATCATTTGATGTGTGTGCTCACTCATGCAGTTATACCCACCTCCAGCCATACATTCTTCAGTCCATCAACCAACACCTGTGCATTCAGATATCCACACACAGCCAAACATTTGTCAATCCCTCTCATACCCTTGCATTCAGTCATCCACCAACCACATCCACACGTGTCCATATACGCACCCATGTGCATTTATGTATTCAGTTATGTAACAGCCAGTATGTGTGCATCATTACATTCATCCACATGCCAAGTCAAACATATATCCAACTGTTCGTGTGCCTGTATGTATCTTACCTGTATGAAGATTATCTGGGTATATTTGCTCCTCTGCACGTGAGAACATGATTGGAATATGATGTGTGTCACTTGCTGTGAGGCTGACATGGCATATGATGCCTCTACTTTGATAGTGGTCTGCTATTTTTTGTCAGCCCCCATTTCATTGTAGCCAATCACCAGGGGTCGCAAATTGTGACCTGCATCATTAATATTTATTAAGCAGATAATTTTGCAACTGTGTGCGACTGGACATTTTGCAACATGACTCTAGGTCTTGTCACAAGATCAAAGATGGGTTGAAAAAATGTGGTATGCAATCTACTACTTCCTTTTGTGGCCAGTCATTTTAGACATCTGATACATAGTTTGAAAATCTTCAGTAATCTCTGTACACTAAACATGGACCATGAATGTCAAACTATCATGGTCAGCTTATACAACCTGAAAGCATCTGTCACACTTACATCCTTCTTTCACAGCGCTAAATGCCTTAACCGAAGACCAGATAAGAGCATCACTTGTCACTCACACACAACATCAAAATGCTTTCCACATCGTCTCACAGTAGGTGTAACACTCTTCCAACCAGACACTCCCTCACTGTGTAGCATGCTACCGTCTGAGCAATTACCGCAAGTACATCACTCTTTGAACCAAGCATTCTCCCTCGGTGTATCAAGGTTCCTATCCAATAATGTGCTTAGCACCTCTCAATTGGGTATGAAGCATGATATGAAAACAACTACAAAACAATCCGACACAATACAATATAGAGTACTGGGTAACTCCTGTGTACCTTTATGTTACCTCAGAAGAAACTACTACATCATTATTAATTTTATTTTTGGGAGTTATATTTATCGCTCCTTCGCTGTGGGAACACACAGCACATTACAATAGAACAGGGGTCTCCAATCTTTTCTATTATAAGAGCTACTTTTGTTCAATGAACATCATCATAAGCTACTAATATTATTGTGCAAATAGTGAACACATCAGACAAGATTACAAAAGTGGCAACCCCATATAAAATTGCCGGAAGGGATCACCTAAGTGCACCAGGTAGGTTTGCTAATAGTAATGAGAAAAAGGCTTTATTAATTTGCATTGCCACCTCTACATCGTTAATACATAACAGCTATAGTGGCAATGCCTAGGCACAAAAGTAATATTATTAATGATAAGTTTCCTCAGTACCTCATGATTTAGCGTTCCGATATCACCTTTAATTATATTTTGGCAATCCAACCATTTTTCTTCAAACATCAGCTTATGAGTTTCTGAAAATACACATATTTTCATCCTGAATACACACTTTACAATGTTGTGATATATATGTTAATTCAGCCAAGTAAAAGTTTCCAATATAGTAGACTGCACACCGGAGAGCTACTCACAGGTAGGTGGAGAGCTACCAGTAGCTCACAAGGATACTCGTTGGAGATGACTGCAATAGAAGAAGTATAAAACGATGAGTTACATCATATTGTAAATGTAGCTCCTTGGAGGGACCTCTCTGGAGACAGCAGGGAAACATCTTTAAAGAAAGGAAACCTTTTTGGAAACGAGGGTGGGGGGAATACAATGTAAACATCTTTAAAAAGTGAGAGCAATTCTTGGAATTAGTTGGGAGAAGAGACACTCAGATGAATGTGGAATTAGGAAGTTTTAAGCTTGTTACTGAAATCCATGACGATCAGAGTAGTTTCTAAATCAGAGGTGAAAGAGGCCCAGATAAAGGCAGAAGTGCAAGGGTTTGTCAAGAGCTTGAAATTTTTGTGAGCCTAGGCTAAATTGCTGACCAACAAAATTCCTGCTTTTACTTATATTTTACTGGTGTTTTCAGTTCAACATTTTGCCAGATGTCTACAGTCATACTCTTTGTGTGCATGGCTGTGCACCACTTAGAGGCGGTTTATCACAAATAGTGTTACAAAAATGACATTACTCACTCTAAACTTGTTATGTTCCCTTTGACAGACATTGATGAATGCCGCTATGGATATTGCCAGCAGCTGTGCGCCAACGTGCCTGGCTCCTACTCCTGTACCTGCAATCCAGGCTTTACTCTGAACACCGATGGGCGGTCCTGCCAAGGTACGCAGTCAATGATAACAATAAAATAGATGCTAGGTGCAAGCATTTAGTGTCAATCACAGGCTGTTTGTGTCACCTTACGCCAGCGTACCTGTCTTCTACTCCAATATCTGCAATCTAGGCTTAACTCTAAACCAGGGATGGCCCTTCCGCTATGGCGGAGGAGGGTCACTTCTCTGCTGAAAGCAGAAAAATAAAGTTATTATAAAAGTATTTTATTATCACTTTATTTTTATGCTTACTGAGGGCGGGGCCAGCTACCCCCACGTAAATAGGGAGAAGGAGTGGTGTGTGCACTTCTAAGTGCGCATGTCAGTTTGGCCGTCGGTCCGAGGCCGGCCTAAATGACACGTGCACTTAGAACTCTCCACTCGGCTGTGTTGCACAGCCAGGTGAAGACCAAGCGCAGGCTCCCACTTCCTCCCTAAGAGGCTTTTCTGACTACTCAGGCCAATCCCGGTGCTTCTCTTGTGCTGATTACAGTATGAGAGAAGCTTCGGGATTGGGTGGGGAGGAAGAGACCAGAAGAATTGAGGTGGTGGGAGTGGCAGAACACAGACGTAGCAGGTAGTTTTTTTATTTTTATTTATTGGTTCTGCCCATCTTCCCCCTCCCTCCCCATTTGGTCCGCCCGCAGCTCTCGGCCCCTTCCCCTTCCTGCCAGCAGCTGCTACTGCTCTAAACACAGATGGGTGGGCCTGCAAAGTATGCAGTCAATGATAACACTAAAGCATGTGCTTGGTGCAAGCAGGGAGTGTCAATCAGATGCCATTTGTGTATTCTGCACTTCTAGCATCATAAAATGCTCCCATGAATAGCCAGTTCGATGTGAGAAACACCATTAGAGCTAAGCACTATTCATGCACCCTAAATCACATTATCCGCATTGCAAGCACATTCCTTGGAAGCTTGTGCACATTGTACAATAGCTGACTTACTAAGTTCATATTTTATGTAACAATGAGGTGTGCCACAAGTTTTTTGTTCACAGTTCATATGAAATTGAATCATATATTAATATATTTTTGAGTGAAGAAACGGTGTTGTCAAGTTGGTACAGGTCACTACATCACACTACACAAATATCAAAGCCACTACATTGACCTAAGCGCTACATTGCGTGGCAAGTCTAGGTAAGTAGGTGTGGAGTGAAGAAAGTGAATATATACTTACTCAACAATGTCGTGGGTGCAATATCTTTGTAGCTCGATATTGCTAACCTAAATATACTCTCACAAAACTATCAAATTATAAAGGCTATGGGCATAAGGGCCTCTGAGACTTCTTCATAGGTTTACATAATATTGCAATACAAGAGAGAATTTGTATATGCACATCTCATTACTATGTGCTAGAAACTGTCCAGGATTTGGCCAGCTACGAACCGCACTTTCTCACCATCCACTTTCACCCCAACACAAATTACCAATTTATTGTCAACGGTGAGGTATTGTTCACCCCGGTGGTTTTAAACCTTCTATAACATCGATTTGCTTGTTCATTATGTCTGACAGTCACCCCTAAATCATTCCACTCACCTTTCGAGTCTTCTTTTTATGTTAGTCCGGCTGAGCTGACTCTACTAACCAAGATTTTATGTAGAGGCTGTTAAGTTCCTATGATGCAGAACATTTTTCTTTGCAATTCGCATTAGAAATAAATTGGACCAAAATTGTCCTGTACGCCCATATATATTTGAAAATTCCAACAATCTTCGTCTTTCTTTGCTGTTGTCAAGTTTTTTATAATGTTTGTGGGTGACATTAATCATTCTATGTTGGGCTAAATTCAATAGACTCTATTAGTTTGACTCTATAGATAAAGCACAAAAATTCAGAAGGGTAAAGACACATTGTTCTACTAGGAAGCATCCCAGTGCTAAACCTGACCTAGTGATTGCTGGTGGTCCCCACCAGCACTATGTTTTAGGGTCTGTGACTTATTTTTAATCATCAGACTTTGACCTGGATCAAAAGAGAGAAAAGTACAAAAAGGGTACAGAAGGAAGAAGAGAAAGAAAAATTGAGGCAAGGGAGAAAGCAGGGATGTAAAGAAACCCATGATAGTGCGATAGAGGAGTAGGCAAAGGAATTTGATGGATGTAAGAGGCATGAGTTGAAATAAAAACAGGACAGCGTGGTATTCAGCAACCCTGACATTCAGCAGTGGTGCTGGCGGCCTTAATAGAAAAATGTGGGCCACAGCATGTATTCTTTTACAAATTAAGCACTGCAGCATCCCAATATACCCTGTCTTAACACAGCTGGGTTAGAGAAGTTTAAAGTGCGCATGTCAGGCTGGCCGTCACATGACAGCTGGCCAAAGGGACATGGGCACTTTAAACTAGGGTGCAGAGCTCCCTGCTGCTGCCAGTTGCCCCGGCCCATCCTGACACTCGGTTCAGGATGGAGTGCTGAAAAATAAAATGGTAATAAATGAATTTTATTACCATTTTATTTTTCTGCTCGGGCCATTGTTTTTAGCGGGGTAATGCTCCTCCATTCTAACGGAGGAGCCGACCCTGTGCGCCAGAACAATAAGGTTTTGCTGTACTCATAACAGAACTTAGAATAATAAATTATGAAATGTGTTTACACCCCCTAGGTTGTCCTCCTACAAAGATAAAAGTAAACATATACAATTTCGTCTTGTCCGACATTACATTTTGTTTAGCTTTGAAGTTACTGTGCAGGCTGTGGTCATGCATTAGATTATAGACCAGGCTTCTTTGTGGGATTAAAATGTAAAAATCTACTGGTAGTTGAGACAAAGTCCAGGATTATATGATTTCATTTATTGTGAATGTATTACTATCTCAATAGCTTCAAGGAATGAAGACGCTCCTCGGTGGAAGTTTGTGGAAACAGGCATTAATAGTGCTGTTTATGAATAATCTGCCTCAAGAGGGATCCCACTGTAAGCCTGCATGAGCAGCTGGCACATAAAGTCTTTTTTTTTTTTAATAGCTCTTTCTTGGGTTTTAACATCAGATCTGCTAAACGTGTATACAGTTATATATACATACATGTCTACAACAACAGTATTATCCTAGATGATAACATAATGGATACACTGATGAATGACAGTCATGAGCTTTAATACAACATAACAATCCTATTACAACTTATCCCTTGCAATTCCATTCTGTCTGGTTTCATTCACTATACTATTATACATCCCTTCATTATTGACCGCTCACTCCCTTCTTTTATTCCTCTATCTCATCAGTGTCAACAAGTCCTTGTGTATCACTCTCACATGTGTATCTAGATGTTGTGTGAGGTGGGCTGCTCAGGTGTGAGTCCCCTCATTCCACTCATCTGTGGGGGTGAGTGGCATTTTCAACGTAGATCTCATTGGCCCCATTCACAGTCCTGCATAGTTTGTGGCATTTCATCCTGTGTAATAATTAGTTAGTCTTGGTCAGTCCTCCTCAGGAGGGCTTCTCTTCTCTGCCACATAAAATATTAATTTTTTTGTTCACTACACCAGTTGTATAGTTGTGCTTCATGCATTTCATTGAAGTTTGGTTCAAAGTGTGTCAAAGTGTGCTTCAGTTCTGTCAGTGGTTACAGCCTCCTTGTGCAGCGCTTGCCTTCATATATTTTGTTTTGGGATACCACTGATTTAAACATATCCCGTGTGTCTGCTGCAAGGGCATAGGTGAAATATTCAGACATGCTCCTTTTGCTTGGGGGAACTGGGGCATTTAGAAGAGCAGGGTTTGGGGATGCTTCCACATTTTTTAGTTTTTAATATCATCCTACAAAAATATTGATTCCAGAGTATCATCAACTTCTATATTGCGCAGGTAAATATATATAGGTAAGTATAGATTTACTATTCTTAACTCCAGAGCAAAGTATCCACAGTTATGTACATTGAGGCTGTAGCATCTCAATCACTTTGCTACTGTGGCCATGGTAATGATACATGCTTAAGTATCCTTTGAGCAGTGGTTCCCAACCTGGGTGGACAGATTCCCAGGGGGTCCGCAGGCCTGAGCCGGAAGGAAGGCTCTTCTCCAGCTGGGGCCTCTGTCAGAAAAGTGTGTTTTTATGTTTATTACTTCCTTTGTGTAGCAAGTTTAAAAGCACTGCAAAGCCATGTTCTGGCAAAAATAAAAGCTTCAAGATAACTCAGATGATTAATGTACTTGCTGGAAAGAGATGGGAGTTTTGTCTAGTGGCAGTTTTGACTCATCTAAGGTAGCACAAATGGTTAATATGCCTGCTGCAAAGAGTGTATATCATGCAAAGAACATTATTTTATGTGCATATCACAGTGGGTTACTGCTTTTGTTACAGAGATTATTTTGTTACTGAGCAGTTCATAAATTGCAATCTTAATCTAGCACACTGAGCTATAAACTTCCACCAAAGAGCTGCATGCAAACTGCTTTGCACAAATTAGAAAGTTATGTTTTCTTTTCCCAGTCTTCATTTTACTTATGCTGCTAAAAAATATTTGCTTGCATAGAAATACATTCTTATTCAATGCTAACCACTGTGTTTTGTTCTGAATCCTGAGTTTTTGCTTCTCCAGACTGGGTGGATGACACACTTTGTAGTTCCCTTTAAAGTGCTCCGACACCCTACACTGGTATGAGAGGTGCTATAAAACAAATGAATTACATGTGAGAGAGAAGGTATGGAGAGCAGAGAGGTCCTTATGATTTTACTTCCTTTCCCCACCTCATATTTATGTGAAAAAGTTTTCTCAGATCTTATGTACCTAAAAAACCTAAAAAGATAAATTGCTTGGGAAATGTAGAATCTGACCTGAGGATTCAGCTTCCTAAATAAAACTAAACATGGAAACGTTAGTCGCTGAGATTCAGCGCCAACCTTCTGATTACAATTTTTCGATTTTTTTCATATTTTTTTTACTTGTTTGTGTATTTATTTTGTGACTCACTGTTTTAATGTTTGAAATTTAAATCGAACAAATTGCTTGGGGGTCCCTGGTTTCCAGTAATGAATCTGTGGGGGTCCTTGGGAGCCAAAAGGTTGGAACCATTGTCCTAGAGAAATGAATATGGAGGAAGATGACATGCCATGCTTCTATTTGTCTGTGCAGCAAGAAGAAGAATACTTTGATGCCTGCAATCAGTGCAGCAGCTGTCCTAAAAAAAAAAAAAACAGGCGCCATTCTGTCCTGTACAAAAAAGCATGGTAAAACACATCTGGTACTTCGAAAAAGCCGCATACTCAAATCTACTTTGAACAATCATTTTTTTCTCATGAACTCAACAATTCAATTTTTAGGCATTCTGTTAACAAATGCAGAAGAGGGGGTGAATTCAATATAGCATGAAAAGGTATAACGTGTGTTTTTGAAAGAAACAAAATATGCCTTACTTACAATCTGGCTTCATTTTTAGTTCACAGAAAGTTTTCTAAAAGAACAAGAAAACAACAGAGTGAGTCCCTTTTGTCCCCAAATAGTCTAGTGGTGTTCTTCAAAATGTATACTGACTACTCAAAATAATAATTGCAAATAAAAATGCTCCTATTCTAAGGAGTATCCGTAGATTCCTGCTTTGAACAATCAAGCATGAAATTGGCAAGGTGATCTTAGTGAATTAGCCATGATTTTGCCCATGGTCTCTTTGAAAATACAATGAAGCTTGCCTGACCTTCTAATGTAAACATATTGTATTATTATATTTAAAATACATCACAGAACACCAAGAATATTGGTCCTGATGAAGACCTCAACTAAATTACAGTCACTCTCAAAAGTTGAAACGCTGCATTTTTAAATTGAGGAGTATCTTGAAACACAGAGACAGGAAGAGTCCACAGGACTGGCCTAAAGAAAACCATCAGGTTCCTAATGAACTGACATTTCTCTACACTCTACTGGACCAAATAATTTTTTACTGCAGAGTGGAAGAGCACTTTTAAACTGCAAACATGACTTTTCCCTTTAAAGTTGATGGCAAACCCCCAACATTCCTTCATAATATATATTTCACCCCTAAGGCAGACCTAATGAGCCTTGAGGCAGGGTTCTGTATATTAAAAGGTAGGGCAAACCTGGCAAAGACAGGTTGCATCAAAGACTGGACTGCACCTGCTGAACCTTGGGCTAGAAAATAAAGGATTGTGCCTGTGTTACACTGCTCAAGGAAACGTTGCCCATGAGCACCAGACAGAAGAACTGACTGAAGGAGTAAGTTGGCTGACTCCCGGTTACAGCCAGAGGGAGTCTGCCTTTAGGAAATTTTTGTATCCAGAATCATCTGCCTGCTGTTAGACTTTGAGATACAGCCTGGGAAACCAAGTCCCTAACCCTCAAAGGTTGCACCAGAGTCTGCTGGACTCATGAGAGTTTGCCCTAGTGTAGTTTATGTCACTCAGCACAGATGCTACTGTAAGTTAAAGGGAAATGCTGGTTTTGCTGTAACTGGAGACCCGTAGAACAGTGGCAACTGGTGTTGTGCTAGACCACATCAGGACTTCGTAGGACATCGTCCCCTGAGGCTGACGTCACAACACCTTGCTCAAGGGCTCTGGGGTGGTCACAGGAAGACCCCCACCACCAGCTCAACATCCTCAGCATCCCTGAGCATTATCAGCATCCTGTATCTCTTGCATCAGAACCCATAATGCCTGGTACTGAACCAGAGACTGCTTTCCTTGTGAGATGTTCAGTTGGACTTGACTGGTCCCTGTGACTAGCTCAGTGTCGGAGTTAGCATGCTGAAGAGTGCCTATAAGCCATTTTCAAGTCACTTGTTGTGGTAGAGATGCAGTAGATTTCAATGGTTTATTTCATATGAGTGAAAAGCAGTGATTTATGGTTTACCTAAAAAGTCACATCTCTGTAATCCTCCAGTGAGTTTTTGTCATTGAGGCGTCTATTTAAAGGCAAAATACAATCTATTTATGTAAATTGATTTTTATTGTGTTACATTTTCTTCTTAATTAATTGTTTTGGTACTTCTTAATACTTTACACTTGACCCTTTGATAAAACCTGACTGCTCTGAGCTACAGCTACCTAGGACTGAGCTAAAGATTTACCAATAAACCTGATTGGACCTGACACAGAATTATGCCATTATTACACAGTGAGGCCACACAACAACACCATAAAATTATCCACACTTCTCACATCACAGCCACCTTTAGATGTCTGACCAGTATATAGTAAAAGCCAGAATGAGGAGTGATGGAGAGAGTAAAGAGGGCAGAGTGGCTTCCCAGGAGAAGTGGCAAGTAAGGGTAGTGTATTTGTGTAGCTGTAGGAACTCGTCTTCTGTATTTTTCAGTGTATGGGTGTATTCTTATACATGTGAAAACAGTGCAAAGACGTTTTTAAAAAATGTGATTACTTGAAAATATAGTGATAATTGATATAGTTTGAAAATGGTGCAAATGACAAGTATTTGCAGTACACACAACAAAATTCGGAGCATTGACTCAAGGCACAAGTTTATCTACTTAGATATACTCAGTGAGGTAGCTAAACTACAACTGTCAGGCTACTGTTCCTAAAGAGGCCCAGCTAAAAGAACTTCCACAGGATGGATAGGAAAGAGGATTTTCCTGTTAGAAAAACCCTCACCCTCTAGGGTTACCCCTTGGTGGCATGCTTCATCGTTGGGTTTCTTCGCGTTCTGATTTGGAGCAGGGCGTGCTACGACCTACGGGATAGGTGAGAGCACTGATGTAGTCTCGTCAATGTGAATCACAGGAGAGATAGGAGTGGTGGGGTCTTGGGTGAGTTAAAAATACCTGTCTCCTAGTAATTTCAAAGATTTAATAGATCTCTTGGAGGCGGTATGATCAAAAAGGGGGCTGTGGAAGTGCGTGATGTAATGTACCTGACTTCCTAGTATACATATTTTGGAGCCTTACCCCTAGGCACCTCTTCAGGACCAAGGTGAACTCCCTGGTGCCACTCCTTGTTTGACTACCTCTAATGAAAGCATAAATAATACATGCTCTGTGATATGGTGCAATTCACCTAACTAATGTGGTGTCATAAGATGATACCTATTGTTTATGGTGTTCGTCATTGATACCTGTGAAAATACAAGAGAGGCATAGTTATCATAGCCTCCATTTATAATGGGCCCGCTATATATGTTGTTTGTGGGTTTGGTGCCACCTATTTGCAAACTGCACTCCACTTGTGGGAAACGACACTCGTGAATATCAGGAATGAGAGACCAAATTGCTCTCATAATCAACAGTATAAGACATACTACATTTAAAACTATTAAACATGTAAAAAAATGTGAAACACACCAAACAATAACAACAGAGAAACCGTTCTGGACACCCCTCCCCAAAAAGAGAAGGCGGAAAGACTGATATGTATCACAACATTTTACATAGCCTCCAATCAAGTATGCAAGATCATCAACAAACATTGGCGTATCCTCAATAGTGCCTCATTACATATTCCCAAACCCATGTTTTCACACAAACAGGGAAAGAGTCTTAGAGCCATGCTTGTACACACCTGCCCACGCCATCTTTGTAGTAAACAAGAAGATATCAACCACCTACCTTTACCCAATGGACATTATCCATGTGGGAACTGTAGTGTGTGCCATCCAACAAAGGTCACTAAACTGGTCACCTTTAACAACAGCACAACATGGGACATTCTTCTCTAATTGTAATACTCAGCAAGCAGTATACATGATCAATTGTCCATGCTGCCTAGATTATGTTGGGATGACCACCCGAAAGGCTAAGACTTGCATCTTTGAACACCTTAGTAACTTTTGTAATGTTATATAGGATTTAAGGAGGACAGACCCAGCCCCACAAACTCCTTCTCCCTCTTTGTTTTTGTATACTTTTCATAAACCTATGGGACTTAGATTGTGACTGTCTTGTTTAGTACTGGAGCGTAGTTCACAGAGATGCCTAGGAAGTCTTCTTTGGGCTACGACTCAACGGAGCAGTCATGACTTACACTGTAAGAGGGCGCAGGTTTAAGGACGTGGATACAGTAGACACTTACATGATACAAAACATTAGGCATGTCAAATCAGTGGTATTATTTTGACTAGAGATAGCCATTTGATTTACTTTTGGGTTTAATAGTTAAAAAAAAAATGTCTTGTGACTCATGATTAATGTAATGTCTATCCAAGAGAGGGCAATATGACTCTCTTGCAAGCTGAGCCTGGAATGTAAATGTCCTATCAAAACCAAGGAAGAGTGCACCAATGTGTTTCTCTCAGGTGAAAGTAGTGTACCAAGACCTGAACGTGAGTAGTTTACAGTGGGGTGTGGATGTATCCAGTGCTTAAGATGTGTCAGTGGCTGCAGGTGGTGGGCAGCACAATCTCTCATTTTTGAGCACCAGAACTTTTTTCATCATAATACTTTGTTCCAGAGTAAACTAGAAAAGGGCAGAAAAGGAAGTAAATGGAGGAGTAGGAGAAACACATGAAAACAGTGACAGAGAGGAAGTAGGAATGAAAAACAATCTGCATCAGTGAGATGAAGGATGGGAATTGTAAGGTGGCTGAAGGAAGAGGCATAAGGTGGATTCAAGACTAGGCAGCCTTGGTATTTGGTAACCATGGCATTTAATGAAGCGGGTACCTGGGTCCTGAGAAAACATTGGGCCCTGAGCTTATTTAATATTACAAACTAAACAGTGTGTCTCAGCACAGCTGTATTTGTTCAACTCACGGCACAGATGCAGCTAGTGTGCAACCAGTCATTCATGCTGAAAGTGACTGCGGTCCAACTGTCATGACCATGATTCAATATCATTTTTGTGAAGCTCCAAGCCTCAATTAATGTTTTCAGGCACATAATAGAATACAATTTTGCTCTGGAAAGACATTCCAACAACAAAACGTGTTGCAGTGGCTTGTGTCACTTTTGTGATGCAAACCCAGTGCAAAGGTTTTGGACCCTGGTCCTAAGTGTTAGACCGCTGACTAGGTCATTTTAAATGAACTTGTGTTTTGTTTGATTGTTGCGATTTCCGTACTCTTGCATCCTTACACTGCAAATAACTTCAGAAGGCGAGATCTTGGTTACATTATAAATTACCTAGACTCACTTTCTTTGCCCCTGTGGAGCACCTACTTGTACCTATTTCAAGCACTGGCTCAAAGGACCTATCTATGCTCCCTGTACTATTACCTTATGTTTAGTTCTAGCACTCACTTAGGTAAGTGCAGCCTGGACCTGGCTTCCAGCTCTCTACTCTGACATCAGGCTGACCAATTGGCCATTCCAGTGAGACTAGCGTGCTACTGGCAATTTGAGAACTGGACACTTGTGAGGAGAGAGCACTCTGCCACTTTTGTGGTGGAATACCCTCTGTCAAGCTCTAAATCAACCCTTACTTAGCACTTCCTGCCTGACACCACATGAAGCGTCATGTTGAGCGGGAGGTTTTTCAGCCCAGCTGCCTTGTTAGTTCCCAGCCAAGCACATCCCTTCTGTTCTTACTGAGCTTGGCTTAGGCTGCCTGAGTCTTTTTCCACAGGAAGCAGCTGGATGTGCTCAGCCAGGTGAGGTGCATTCTGATCATGGACATTTCCTCCTGCAGTAGGCATACAGGAGGCTCTTAAGCCCAGCTGCAGCATGCACTGGAAGGGTACATGAATCTTGAGGGCATAACACCTCAATAATATTTAATGAGCTGCCACGGATTCATTAGTTGCTCTATCTCCCTGAGGTCACAGACATCCATACTGCTACACTTCTCCTGCAAGACACCCAGGCTCTCCCCTTGATACAGATTGTGAGCATTTTCAGCCCCTCCTCATGAAAGGTATTCCTGACTTCATCGCAAAGCCTGTGCCCACGGTGGGAGGGACGACCTGCTGCTGCTCTGGCCTCCGCCCCAGTTACTGTTAACTCCTCCAGTGCATTACATGGTACATCTGATGCCAGACACCTTCATAGTCACAGCTCCCGCCTCCACGTTGGAATGGTGACGTTTTAAATGCAATGAAGTAAATGGCAAAGAGTGCTGCCAAATAAGTGCTAAATATTTTTCTATTTTTAAACGCACATAAACCGATTTTGCCTTCACTGTTCGTTGTTTACAAAGGTTTACAAAGCACAGCCATTTTGAACTGTGCCTTAGATAGTGGCAGGGAAGAGGGAAGCAGACGTCCAGCACCATGGGTGCAAGAGCATATAATGGGGCACAAGCTGTAGGGTCAGAAAACAGCATGCATAGTGGGGCGTGACATAGTGGAGCGAGGTGCAGATCGCTACAAACATGTAACACGCTCAAAGTGAACCACAGAACTGCCGTGTTCTAAACAATAACAGAATACCTTGTGTAGGAGCAAAAACTATCCAGTTAAATAAATGACCAACGAATGACAAATAGCAAGAAGCGCCACCTTTCCATACAAGCTTTTATTTTCCCACAGAAGTGACGCTGTGCCAAAATGGGAAGCGCCACACTGCGTCACGTCTGAAACGCAGGGATGCGCCATATTTACACAAATACAGTGCCCTCCTGTGTTTCCCCTCGCACTGGCGTTAAATTTAGCTGCCAGAACCAACTCAGGCATCCTTTCACCATAGTGCAAAAGTGTTTGCATTGAAGTAAATGATTATTTATGTGCAGGAAGGTGTCCCTACCTGCACATAAACAATCTACAATGGCGATTCGTTACTTCCGTGTGTGCTGCATTCTGAAGCACACATAGAAGTAGCAAATCATCATTATTGAATGATTGTTTATGTGCAGGAAGGAATATCTTCCTGCACATAAACAATCATTCATGACGTTTTGTGCTTTCTATGTGTGCTTCAGAAATCAGCACACATAGAAAAAGCAAAAAGCAAAAAGCAAGGAGAAATGAAAGTAGTTCTCCTCGTTGCGCCATGCTAAATCATACATATTAGCTGTATGAGAAAATGTCCTTTTTGCGTGGTTACTCCAATTCTTTTGTGAATTTTATTGCTGTTTTTCAGACTGCACACAGGGGCACTGCTGTCTAGTGCCCCGTAAATATGCTCTGATCCTAAAACATGTAGAAATTGGCTAGTACCCGACTGGCATATTTAACTCACATATACTGCCATAGTATATGACGTAGAAACTACACCTAAGGCAAGGAAAGTTAAATAGGAAAGTTAAATATCACCTGTTGTCTGCAGCACTCATTGTACCATCCACTAGTGTGTCCCAGGAAAACATAGTTTCAGGCCTACTATTGTAGCCTAACTGTCGCCTACACATGCAACTTAACCTGCCAAAACAGCCTTTTTGACAGGGGAAAAGGGTTCCTTTTTAATATTAACACATCTCCCCTAATGTAGCCCTGGACGCCCACAAGGTACGGTGCATGGCATTTAGAAGTGGGATATGTAGAAATATGTTACCATGTCCATACAGTGACAAGTTACCAAAAGCCATTTACATTTTTGAAGAATCTGGCAGTCCTACAAGAAACCTAGAGTGCAGATTATAATATTAATTCTGCTGTCTCGGTTTGGGAACAGCTAAAAAAATGATTCAACCACTATTTGTAATATTTACTATAAATCCAGGTCAAGGGTGAATTTAGAAGTATTTAGGAAAATTAACATAGAAAGGGCCTGCCCTTTCACAAGTAAGTGTAAAGTGAGACCCGTGGAAGCCAAGATGGCTTAAAACCATGTTGGAGGTAAGCTACCCCACAACCAGTCTTGAATGACCTCAGAGGAGGGGGCTACGCATTTCCCTGGGCACACCTATGGATAGCACAGAGCTGTGTATAAGGGAGAAAGATAAACCCGATTTTAGATTTTGGAAGTAAGTACACTGTAGAATATTTTTACAGCAGGGCACACAGGAACTGTTGCAAAAGTGGGTATGGTTGCCCCTTGGAAACTTTTCTTCACTTATTAGGGAAGAGCTGGGGGTCTGTCCCATCCACTATCTAGTGTCAACCATAAATGTGCACCATCCTCAGAACACTGTCTGGACTTGTGGAAGAACATAAGAGAGACTGCACCTATGAGGACTGGGCCTGCTTTCACTTGTATGCAGTAGAAAGTAGTGGTCTCCAAGGGTCAGATGTCTGACCTGTTGTGTGGCTACAGGGACACAATAAGCTGCAAGAAGCCTTCTTCCTGAAATGCCCACCTAATTAGTTGCAACCGGACCTGGACTAGACCATGCTGGTGCCCTCTGCTTGAGTAAATCTTAAACCCTAAGTGCTGTCACTGAGGTCCTGGGACCCGTGGCTATGTTTAACTTGACTTTACCTACAAGCTCTGAAAAGTTGAGACTTCCAGCTCCCAGAGGACTGTGACCAACCACCTGAGCCGATCCCGTCTTGGTGGGACTTTGCTGGGCTGAAGAAACAGATTTCTTCCACTTTGAACTTCTTCAATGCAGCAAATCTGTTTTAACAGACCCTCTATGAGATGGCATCCGGCCTTGAGGAACTCATTGTAGGATAAAGTCTGCAGCCTTGTTCCACTAGTGGATTCTAACGAAGCCTGAATCCAGACAGCTTGTCAGGGAAAAGACACGAAAAGTATCCAGCCAACAAGAAGAAATGGAGTGAAATTAGAATTTTTACAATTAGGGCTTTTCCTACCACAACCCAAAGCTTCAGCAGTTCAACAGGTATCCAGGTTCAAGAGGAGTTCCTTGAACAGAGCCTGCAACCTTGCCCAGCTAGAAGATTATGACTTAATTTTCAAAGATTAAGTGACTGATTGAAATTGTGGCGGATGGAGTGATTGATTTTGCTTTGTCAGTGTATTTTACTCTCGTCATGATGAGGGTCCTCTGCCTGCTGTATTTAGAAATGTTGGCTGGCCCTGCAGACATCTCATGTATTTCCAGGAAACGCCATGATGCCAGTTCCTTGAAATGCAGTGTTGGTTCTCCAAACTGCTCCGTGAACATGATGGAGCCATACATCAAACTTACAACTTTCTTTTTATTTTCAAACAGAAAATTCCAAAGCAGAAACTTTCTTTTTGATAATAAAAAGAACAATGACCCTCTCACCATACTTCCATGGCATAGGGCATCATTTAAAATTTTTCAATGCCCTTTACCATGTTTTTCATATCAAGGAGAAGAATATTGGAAAGGTAAGTTTCTATGTTGCACTACACTTAACTCCACATATATGTACATTGACAATATATATATATATATATCTCTTTGAGGTGTGTAGATGTGGAGTTAAGAATAGTAAATCTATACTTACCTATTTGCACTGATTTGCACTTATCTTCTCGATATTTTGATCTTTGATATTTTTGCCACAATATTCTGTCCACACGATAGTTTTGTTTGTGATATTCTGTCAGCTGTCCAGTGACGGGAGGTGAAAATTTGCCATGTGACTGCCCAATTTAAATACAGTGGGTGGATACATGGCAAACCTCTGAAGGCCCTTTCTCCGATTGACTGTTGGTGGTGTGTGTAGGTGGCGGAGACTGAATGTCCGTCCAACTCTAAATGAGGTGGACTGACCTTCAGGTTAGTGAAAAGGGTACTCGGTCGTCGTTTGTGAGTACCTTTTCCATCAAAATTTAAATCAGGCCCTAAGTCTTAAGGTAACATCTTTGACTGTGACAAATCTTAATAGAGAATCCGAGCTCAGCTCCATTTTGGTCGGCCTAAAATCGCCACATTAGCAATGTTCTTTTTCTTGGTGCTTTTTCTCTTAATTCATATCTTCGGTTCCCCTTATTAAATGTTTGGTACTTTGATGTCATTTTGTTTAGTCAATTTTACTCTATTCTTATGAATTGGAGTGTTTTTTTTTTATTGTGATGTGTTTCGGACTGTTTAACTGTTTTAATATTTCAAAATACTTGACACATTTTCTCAAAGTGAAGCATGTCTGCTCTGTGCCACAGCTACCAATGGCTGAGCTCAGGTTTAAATTACTGAACCTTTGCCTCCACCTAACAGATTAGTGACTTTGGGCCAGATGTATCAAAGGGTTTTGTCCACTCTGTGTCTATGGGAAAATGTGTTCGTACATATGGCCCCTTATTACTTGTGGTGGACTACCATTCACAAGCTGGTATTATACCTTGTTGTGTTGACAGCCTGACTCTGAAAACTATGTTTAATTTGCAAGGAACACTTTGATTCTTTGTAGTTTCTCAAATCATTCTCAGCTGGAGCTGTACCATTGAGTTATCATCATGTTATATGTTATATATACCATGTATCCATGTTAAACACTTGCAAACGTCTGCAGTTTATTAACATGAGCATATTACTGTCTTTGTTATATTTATAAAACTTCTCTTCTTGCAGATGTGGATGAATGCGCCACTGAAAATCCATGTGTACAAAACTGTGTCAACACTTACGGCTCTTTCCTGTGCCGCTGTGATCCTGGCTATGAACTTGGAGACGATGGAATTACTTGCAATGGTAACACTCAAAATTTGATATTATATATTTTTGGCAACTTGATGTGCATTGTCAAGTTTCTTACAAGTTGGAGATGGGTTCAGTCGGTGTTTCCACTACAAGAGTAAAGTTTGTTTAATTTCAACCTTCAAATATATTGACTCCAGAATAACGGCTACTAATGTTTGTCAGAGTTGTAGAGTTAAGAATAGTAAATCTGTATTATGCTTCCATTGATAAGTTTGTATATGCTTCATTGCCAATGAGTTTGTGGAAGAAATTCTGGAGTCGATATATATGCAGTTTGATATTATTTAGCTTGATATTATGGAATGCAACCATTCAGGTGTTGTGGAAAATGATTCAGAATTAGGAGTTAAATGTGGATCCTTCCACTTGCCACTCCTTGACGTTGTGAGCAATTCATTATATCTCTTTGTGTCAAGTTCTCCATGGATAAAATGGAAGCATATAACATTGGGGTTTGTTGGGTAAGTGGCCCGACGTAGTGGGTACACCACCTAGACCAGTTGAATTGCAAGGTTGCCATGGATTGTAATGCAAGGAAGAAAAATGCCCAGTTCTCACACATGGTTATGTTGTAAAAGAAAGCTAAAGGGGATGCATTAAGGTCCTCAGTGCTTTGGGCTCCAGGACCACTGCACATGCTGCACCATTGATGGTTACACCCCTGAGAGAGACTCCAGAAACCCACTGGTGCTACTAATTATACTTTCAGACTAAACAAACTTTCTCGGGGTACCCTTAAATCTGGATGCCTTCACACATTATACCACATCAGTGTTATGTGTTTAACAACCTATTACTGAAAGTCCAGTTGCTTTCTTCCCATATATTTTCTTGCTTGTACAGTAAGCTTCTGAGGCCACATGTTGTGATTATTTCATACTATTTACTTCCTTGTCCCAAACATACATAATACAGCTGACACATGTTTCGCAGTCTAGACCCGCTTTTTCAAAGACATTCTGTGGTATTTAACGGAACGTATAGGTGATATTTGTACATTTCATATTGGACCTGATTGACCAGTGGAATTGATTAGACAGTGGATCACATCCCCTGCCCAGTTGGTAGCAGTCCATTTTCTGAATTGAAACAGATGTAGGAGTGAATGGCCACTGCAGTGCCCAGATATCTCATAAGCTTTCACATATGGCCATGATGAGGCTTAGAATCTAGGATGGTGTTCCCATGCATTAAAATGGAAGAATGTTGGAGTTTCATTAGAGGAGCGTTTGATAAAATCACCTTTGTCCCCTAATCCTCAACTAAGGCTTCTTTTCCATTTCCTGACACATTCACTGACTAAAAATCCTTCGCTCTTTCTTAATCGATGCGCTGTGCTCTGCCACTGGATAGGAGACTGTGTGCCCTGACATAGATCACTTAGCTCTCCTGTAACCTGCCATTCTACCTTTCATATTCCTCTTGCCCCTTGTGTGCCCGGCACTCATGTCCTGTTGCATTTGCATAGCTAGGATTCCCTGTTGTGGGTTGCTGCAGGACATTATCAGATGACTAGCATGCATACTGTATTATGGCGTGCTCGTTGGCAGTGTTGTCATGGCTGTGATCCCTTGTGGGAAGCAGTTTGATGTGGTGCATGAGGGACCAGATGTTGCGTTGGGATGCAATGTTTAGCAGTGTGAAGGAATAGGAGATGTGAGAGATAGGCACACAAATATTAATTGTAATTAGCAAGCGGTTAAAATTTAACTCTCCAGTTCCTGTGTTACGGTTCATAGTTTCTAATATGCTGCCAATTTGCATCCCCTGCTGACTGCAGGAGTTAGGTTAACCACTCTGTAAAGTTTTGAGTCTTGGGGAGGACAGACAGATGGAAGTAAAAAAGGGGGGAGAGGCAGGGGAAAGACAGAGCGATCTATCTGGAAGTTGTCTTTTATAGCTTGTCCAGTAAGGAAGATTAAAGGGACTATACATGAAGGTAGCTATGTAGCCAGAGGAGCAGAGGGGTGCTCTCTGCGTGTACACCAAAAAACAGGAGATAATCAGAGAAGGCCCAGTAATCCATTCAAAACGTACTAAGTACAAATCATCCAATAATATTTTGGATGAGTTCTTACCTACAAAAGCAGGAACAATTTCCCCGTTTGGAGTCAGGCATAGTTCAGCTGAAGAATCTCTAGCCTGACCTGCATTAAACACATGCTTTTTAGTACCGAAACCTTACACACTAGACTCCTCTGTACGGATGGAATTCCCACACAGCTCTGCCAGTGTTCTTCTACAATGATCCGCAAGCAGAAACTGTTTTGTGGACCTTCACAAACAGTTCTACAAGTTCTGTAAATGTACTAGCATCAGCATGGTGTTCTTCTTTAATCAATCAATCAATCAACCAATCAAGGTTTTGTAAAGATCAGCAAATCACCTGTGAGGGTCTGAAGGCGCTGGAATAGCTAACTGCTTTGTGGTGATCTGCTCACTCAGATAGGCAGGTCTTGAGTTCTTTCCTGAATTGCCGGTTTAATGGTACCTCATAAACAGCCCTAACAGGATGTAAGTCAGCACAATGCTTTCAAGCAATACACCACCACACAAAAAGCAATGCTTGTGCACCGAGGAAAGGTGCATCTATAAGGAGAGTGAAAAGATCTGGGCCGGGGAAAGTGAGTTGAAAAGTTGAATAGTTTATTTCTTGTCTTGACCGGGAGGGAGACACCGCAACCGCCGCTGCCTCCTCTGCGCTCTGTATTTCCTCTGTCCTGATTCTGTTCCACGTGCCCACACACGCTGGGACATACCATCGCACAGCGCGTGGAACAGAATCACAGGATTCTACACACCTCCCTTCCCTCAAATAAAATAACAACCACATAATAATACATGAAAACTTTAACATAACATGAATAGCTATATGATGCATAAATGTAATACTTATATACATAATAATTAATTGTGCTGAATAAAATATTGATAATACAACAAAGTTTATACTAAGCAAAAGCATCTTGCCAACGTTACTGTTCGACATAGTCATCAAATCTCTTAGGCCTTCTCAACACCGACTTGTCCCTCACCTTCACACCTTCATGCTCACTCCTATTCAATGGAGATTCATTCACTGGGGGTTCACTCGTACTGGTATCATCACTTACATTGTTTCCTGATTTGTTTCCCTTGTTCAACAATTTCTCCTGACTAAACCATACAGGCACCTTTATAAGCTTCCCAAGATTCCACACATTTCCATCACTCAGCAACACAGCATACTTGTACACTTTTCTCACCTCCAAAGGCTCTGAAAATTTAGAGTCCCCTTTAGGTGTCTATGCGCCCTTCACTACTCTCACCCAATCACCAACTTTGTAATCACCCGGTATTTCACTCATATTAAACTTCTTATTTTCCACACCTTTTGACAACAATGCCCTCGGTTTTCTACCTCTCATGACCTCGAAAGGTGACTTTCCCGTCACACCATGGGGAGTGGTGCGATATGCCCAAACTAGGTCCTTCACTGCCTTCCGCCAATTTACACCATTATAGATCGCTAATTGCAACCCCTCTTTCAGCATCCTGTTCCACCTCTCCACCAAACCATTACTCTGTGGATAATAAACAGATGCTCTGATGTGCTCTATGTCAAATTTGCATAAAAACTCTTTCATAACACTTGATACAAATTGCACACCATTGTCAGAAACTATTGTCTCAGGGATTCCTTCTGAATCAAATAAGTCCATCAAGAACTCCACAACACACCCAGTATTTATGTTTTCTACCATTTTCACGACTGGCCACCTGGAAAAATAGTCCACGACCACCAAAGCATATTTCGGCACACTTCCCAAAATATTAAACGGACCCATAAAATCAATGGCTATTTTTTTCCACGGCCCATCCGATTTGTCAGACACAACAAGATCACTTTTAACAACCTTTTGAGACTTGTCGCTCCATGCACACAACACACACTCCCTCACATGATGTTCCACATCCCTATCCAGGCCTGGCCACCAGTACTCCGATCTGACCCGCCTTTTTGTTGCGCTCATTCCGAGATGGCCCTCATGAGCCAATTTCAATACTCGTTCCAGCAAGACAGAAGGAACCACCAACAAATCGCCCCTGAACACCACTCCATTCATCATACACAACTCTACACCAACTTGACGGAAATACTCTGCTTCGCAAGAAGCACCACCTCTATTTGGCCACCCTTGTCAGCAATAACCCATCACTTATTGCAACACAACATCATTTTGAACCACAGACATCCATTCTTCATGTGAGATTCTGCCTCCTGTCACACATCCTACATCCACACCTACAGAGGCTATGAGTTCATCAAGTTCAAGTTCACCCTTTCCACCAAGAACTGAACGCACAGGAAGCCTAGACAGACAATCAGCCAACACATTTTTTTCCAGGAAAATACACCAAATCATAATTGTACTCCAACATTCTGGCCACCCAACGAGCTATTCTAGGTGTGGCCCTACCCGCCCCCTTAGTCGAAAATACTTCTACTAATGGTCGATGATCAGTACGAATCACAAATTTTAAACCCCAGACATACTTGCGGAAATGGTCAACACCCCACCAACATGCCAATGCCTCCTTTTCGATGGTGGAGTAGTTCATTTCTGATTAACTCAACGGTCTGGAAACATATGCAATTGTCACTTCTTTTCCCTCTCTTCTTTGCATTAATACCGCTCCCAGCCCCACGGAACTGGCATCTGCATTGATAATGACCTCATCCTTGGTGTCAAATGGCTTAAGAGCTGGAGTTGAGGCAATTTGTTTCTTCAACAAACAAAATTCTCTCTCACAATCCGTGCTCCATACAAATTGCTCTCACACGCATAACAACTTTCTCATATGTACAGTCTTGTCGGCAAACTTGGGAATAAACTTTGAGTAGTATTCCGCTAGGCCTAAAAATAACCTTAACTGATCTTTGTTGGCTGGAGAAGGCGCCCTTTCTATTCCCTCCACTAAATTAAGTTTAGGCGAAATCCCATCTTTGTTAATGCAATGACCCAAATACTCCACCTCCGGCACACTCAATCTGCATTTCTCCAACTTGATCGTCAGCCCACTTTCCCTTAAAACACTCAACACCTTTCTCATAGCTCCATCATGTTCTTCCTGGTCACCACCAAACACCAAGATATCATCTTGAAAATATGTAACACCTGAGATATCTTTAAGTAAATGATGCATTGCCCGTTGAAATACTGATGACGCCAAGCCGAAAGGCATGTGTCTAAATCTGTATGTCCCCTCTGGAGTAATAAAAGAGGTTAATGCTCGAGACTCAGGATGTAACTCAATCCGATGATACGCAGATGATAAGTCCAAAGTAGAAAATACACTTGCCCCCTTCACTCTGGATAACATTTCACCAATATTGGGCAGAGGATGTCTATCCACCCATATAGCAGCATTCAGATCACGCAAATCCACACACATTGCATGTCACCACTGGCCTTCCTAGCAATCACCACTGGCGCCAACCACTCAGACGCCTCGATTTCTTCAATCACACCTTGCTCGGACAACTTGGATAATTCCTGTCGTAATTGTTCCTTCATCACAATGGGAACGGGACGTGGTTTATGCGCCTTAGGTACAGCATCCCGCTTCAAAACGATTTTATGCATAAACCCCTTCAACTTTCCTAACTTATTACTAAACACCTGAGGGAATTCCTCAACAAAGTTAGTTCTTTGCACCATGTGCACACTAGACTTCGACCCCAATACCTGATCAGGGTGATTAGAATCAAGAATTATGCCGAGGTCTTTTTGTTGCGGCCAACCTAATAAATTGGTACCCTCCTCCACAAAATATACTTTAGAGTTGACAACTGTCCCTTGGAACTCTAGTGAAGCGTCCATATACCCCACAAGCTCAGTGGGTTTGTTACCATAAGCTAAGAAACGTACATCGGTGGTTTAATCTCATGCGCCGGAAAACTAGATATGTTTTCTTTCCCAATCAAAGTATATCTTGCCCCAGAGTCAGCCATCACAAGTATATCTACCCCATCAATTTTAATTACGCATTGCGGACCACTGGAACTCACACTCCCAACATCCACCACCTGAAAAATAAATTGTTGGGTGTCAACGTCCTCACTATCACTTCCCACTGAATTGATTGCTACTCTACGCCTACTTGCGTAAATCTGCTTCCCTTTGCACACTCTTGCAAAATGTCCCTTGGATTTGCACTTCCGGCACACTTGCCCAGCCGCAGGACAGCAAGCATCAGTCGCTATGTGCCCCTTGAAGCCACATTTGTAACAAATAATATCCTTTCTTCCATCCATCTTCGCAGAAGTTCCAAATAGATCTCTCCTTTTGAATTTAGAATCTTCTGCATTGACTGCATTCACAGCTCCTGGCGCAGTAGATAGTTCCTTTAAGCCATCATTCGTTATCTCAACTCTTTTAATGAAGTCTATGGCTTTTTGTAATTTCAAATCTTCTGTATTCAACAATTTTTCTTGAATTTTTTTATCATTAACTTTCAAAACCAGTTGGTCCCTTAGCATTTCATCCTGAAAATGACCGTAATTGCAAGTAGCTGCCAAAATCCTCAAACTTGCCACATAACTTTCAACAGACTCTCCTGGCAATTGGCTCCTTTTTAAAAATTTAAAACGCTCCACAACAACATTTTTCTTTTTCCCAAAATTGGAATTCAACTGTTCCATGGCAACTTCGTATTCATCCTCATCCTGGTCTCCATCCTCATAAGGATATGGTAAATGTTTCAAAATACGCCTTCCTTCTGCACCCAAACAGTGCTTCAACACGGCCAATTTTCTGGATGCTGTGAATATATCTCCACCCACAGCCAGGACATATGCTTCGAAAACATCTTTCCAGTCCTCCCAGGCTATGATGGGTTCCCCAGGGGTGTTAAAAAAAAAACTTGGTGCAGTAAATCCTTCCATTTTCTTTTTTTTAATTTTTATTTTTTATTTATTTAACACAACAATAGAGTCCCAATATTTGCTTCTGGCTCAGACTTTAACTATATATAAAAAAAACATTTCCCAACTTTAGTACTCCAAAATAGCATTTCCAGTTGCTTCAATACCAAAAGTCCAGTTCCAACTCCTTGAAAAATTAAATTGTTGCCAGGATATACAATGTCTTGGGTTGAAAAGCAGTCAAAACAATATTGTCTCCAGTTGCTTAGCAACAACCTGGGCTCTCAAACCTTCAAATACAGCTACTAACGGTTGCTAGGCAACTACAGCCCGACAATTCTTGCGTTAAAAAAAAAAAATCAGGAAATGCTTCCCATTGTTGCTAAGCAACACTGTAACTCGATAATCCTTGTTGCTGCCTTGCTTTGAGATGGAGTTAATTTCCATATGGAGCCCCCACGCAAAGTCAACCAGCCTCTCCTCAGAATCACGTCATTGAAAATTACCCTTCCGGGACACTGCCTTCATAAAATAATCACCGTTGTCTCGCCGCTGTCTCTCCTCCCGGTCTGCACTGCACTACAACCTCGTCGCCAGTGAAAAGATCTGGGCCGAGGCAGTGAGTTGAAAAGTTGAATAGTTTACTTCTTGTCTTGACCGGGAGGGAGACACCGCAACCGCCGCTGCCTCCTCCACGCTCTGTATTTCCTCTGTCCTGATTCTGTTCCACGCACCCACACGCTGGGACACACCATTGCACGGCGCGCGGAACAGAATCACAGGATTCTACACAGAGGTCTTACAAAGCCATCATCAGATATGGTAGCTTAGAAGTGAAGGAGCATCGGCAATTAGCTTATAATGATGGTAATCCTTGAAGTCTTCTTGAATGCATCTTTTACAATGACATGCGCATTACACAAGCACTTTCTATAATGTTGTAATGCTCCATTACCATGCCATATTTAGCTCTTCTACAGCACTTGAGACCCGGCCTGTTTCTATTTACTTTTCAAGTACTGGCATCAAGATAAGGATCTGCAAATACACATCATACCTGGCTCCCACCACCTCGACTACATTGCCCTCTCTTGCCTCCTGCTCTCGCCACCTTTCACCTGGAAGTAATCCAGGACTAGCAGTGGCTGTTCCAGGCTTGCCTGCTGGTGCAGCTGGTACTGCCCCTGATTCACCTGGTCTCAGCTGTCAGAAAGTAACTGGCAGCCAGGCATGCCCATTGGTACCCCTGGTACTGCCTTACTTGCCGATTGGTAATCCTGGGACTACATTGCTGTTCCTGGTCTCAGGGAGCAAAAAAGAAGTGGCAGCCCAGGCCTGTCTAATGATACTCCTGGTACTGCCTTACTAGGTGTGGTCTCAGGTGTCAGCCAGGCTTGCCAATTGGTACCCCTGGTACTGCCTTACTTGCCGACTGGTAATCCTGGAATTGCCTTACTAGGTGTGTTTTCAGTGGGCAGAAAGGATGTGGTAGCCAAGGCTTGCCCACAGGAACTCGTGATGCCTCCTTGATGTGCCTGTTCTAAGGGGTCAGAAATAAAGTTGCTGTGCAGGTTTGTATTTTGGTCCCCCAGGTAATACTTAGGGTCAGAAAGTAAGCAGTAACCAGGGCTTGCCAATTAGTACCCCCAGTACTGTCGTGCTATGCCTCGTCTCAGAAGTCAGAAAGGAAGTGGCAGCCCAGGCATGCCCACTGGTGCCCATGGATTCTGAAAGGAAGAAACTGCCTGAGCACGACTATTGGTAGCCCAGGTACTTTCTGTAAGTTCCATTTCATATTGTTGCTTTCTTGAGGGCCTGAGGGTGGGACAAGGGGTGAGCCATGTGAAGTCATCAGGGATCAAAGGATGTGTGATGTCACCTTCTCTACCACTGGCATTTTTGGTTAATTGTTGTTGATGAAACAATCATGTTTGCACTATGAGCGATATATAGAAGCCATCCTGAATTACATAAATATTATTTTTAATTTAAATGTCTTTCTTTTTCATTTACAACATAATGCATTGCACATCTCGTTCCATAGTTTACTGTCGTATGTTAGTTCCTAAAGCTATTGGTTACTGATTCAGAGAACAAGATACTATCACTGCAATGATAAACAGAATAGGAAATATACACAATATTAATATAAAAAACATGGAATTCTGGATGAGTAGGGGGCAATGGTGGGTCCACACTCCACATTATATCACAACAACATTTGCAAGTGGCCGTTCGATCTGATTAGGAGATTCTTCTCATCCATCTTACCTGAAGCATTTATCAAGTATCATCAGAAACAGTAGCATGAAGGCTTGCTGGTGTGTACAACATCAGTAAAAAATATTCCTAATGAACTAATGCATAAGCCAGTTGTCCATTCACCGTTGCATTTTTACACATGTAAACACTTTTCTATCCAGTTTGATGATATTGATGTTACTCTGGCTAGGATTCAGTGATAGTCAATTGGCTCCTATTCTAGTAATGGGTACAAACCCAAGACAAACCAATCTATAAATAATGCTTCTAAGGGGTTGTGTATTCATAAATTCACTAAAGGAATCAAAATCTGAACAACCATGTCTGGCAATAGGGTGTGTATTCCACCTTATCAACTAACACTACGGCTGTATCACAGGAGACCTGCACTCCCTTCAGACTGAAAATAAAATGGATGCCTGGATGCAGTAGAGTAACATTAAATGATGGAGTGCCCTGCAAATTATGAAGGGGGTCCCTTAGTATTCCATATCTCACAGATATTCATTGGTTCTGGGCTTAATGCGCTCCGGAGGTTTGGGTGGGGGGGTCCTGAAGGGTTGTCCCTCCCCCGCACTCTAGGGGCTGCCGGGGTGTGTGTAATGCACCTGGATGTGTCTTTCTAGTTCACTGATAGGTCACTGTCTTTTAGTTTTTTCAAACAAACCACTTCTGCTTTGATAGGACTTTGCAATTTGTTTTCCTTACAGAGAAGTGGGATATTTGCATTCCTCTCCAGTGTGTGCCTAGCTGTAGACACATCCAACCCTTCCTGCTTTAATCCAACAGCTTTGCACTGTGCAATGACAATAACCGGTTTTCACTTTACAGGTTAATAGGAGCTTACGAGACCTGACCGGTCCTTGTATATTTATGTGTATTTGTGGTGGCCACGTGGAATATGGTGGTATTCAATTCAAAATGGTGCACCAACGGAAAGAAAGTATAGCAGCACACACTCTACAATGCATGGGAGTATGCTTAAATAAAAGTAAGCCATATTGTCAGACTACTTGGTGAGTCTCCATTAGTCTCCCATTAAAGTGTACTTTTGTTTTCTCACACACATACGATTTATTACTATTCATTTGAAATACAGGAAGTTCCTTTACTGTCCTGAAGAAGACCCCCTCTTTGATGTACAACTTCCATGCTTTTTCAGCTGGTCGAAACGTTGAGGTGTCCGTACTCTTGGCCTGTAGCTAAAGGGCTTAAGTTGAGCCAATACAATACTTGAAAATGTACCAGCAATGTCCTAATTTTAGAGACTTTACGTACAAGATGATTTTGACCAGGCCCCCACACTGAAAGAACCTGAATGCTGCTTTATGTTTTCTCTGTTGTATTTATTGTATACACCTATTTTGCACTGCACGCGCACTTTTTGCAGTTATCCCAGAGATTGGTGTATACTTGAATGGAGAAATGTTTCTATTAATGGATTTCTATGTTTTTTGACTCATCTGTATGTTTTTGAAAAATGTTTTTACAATGTTTTCTTTTCATATATATTGAGTGGATCAGACAGAACCATTTTTGTGTGATAGGATAAGTAAAAATAAATATTCACAGGTATTAAAATTACAGAATTCTAGTGTTGACGTCTTCGTTGTGCTCTCCTTGCTTGAAAATTCGTTCTTGTAGGGTAGGTTGTTCCATCTAAATGCTGCGCACAGCGTGGGGCCTCTGGAGCTAGGTGTGCCAAATATGCAGAACTCTTGTTTGTTTTCAATGGGGAAAAAGCCCAGCTGGGTAAAATGTTTAGTGGGTCCTTTAGGTGCATTGCTGAAGCTTTGTAGAACATTTGGAAAGTCGTTAATTACTTGTTGGTGGAGAAACTCAAAATATTAAATACACCTGTAACATTCCCTTAGAACAATGAAAATGGTCAAATTAGCACAACCTTGATACTTTTGAGAAGCAGCAGCCCTTTGAAGGATGAAAAAATCTCTGTGCATATTTCCAAAAAGTAGGGACACAAAGTGCCAACATCTTCCTCTTCGCGCTGTACATCTTGTGCACATTGGTGTATCCCAAAATTATGACCACTCCACCTTCACAAAATTTTATGACAGGTCACTAAAAATAACTTAGCCTGGATCCCTCAGGGATGTACAAAGGCCCTGCAGGGGTGGGTTAGTGGGCAACTACACTACTTGTCCAACTATGTAATAAACAAGAGGTAAGGACAAGGGTAAATGTTTTTGCTTTCTCAATGAGATAGTCCTGTTCAAATTCAACCTTTCCATTTCGCCAACAAGTTAGGGTCACTCCAGAAGTTTGCAGGCCTATTTACCTGCCAATAGAGCCGATACACAGGAAAACTAAGGGCCACCATGACCAGCCAACCCAGACTGTCATTTGCTTCCTTAATACACCACAAGTCAAGCCTGTCCGGCTCTGCTTATGCTCTTACACTAGGATTACTCAGCCACACCTGTCCTGTCTCACTTGAATTCTGTTACTGATTTAGCATACTCCCAGTGATTGATTTGAGCCGGTGGTTGCAGGTGGCGCCCACCGGCACTCATTTTTAGAAACCAGCACTTATCTTTCCTCATCAGACTTTGACCCAGAGCAAGAGGGACCACACACAAGGCAAAAGAAGGAGGGAGAGAAAGACTGAAAAAACGCAAGGAAGGGAGAATTCAGGAACCTGCAAGAGTAAAACAAAACAAAAAAGGGGGAAGAGAGTAGCCTTTTTACAGCATGCTAAAATTTTATGGTGCTAGGCGCAGGCTTCTCTGCAAAGATATTTGGCCCCGGCAGGTATTCTTTTAAAAATTAACATCGCTCACATCCGTTTGCTGGAGGTCATTTTAAGCACTCTCATCCCTTCTTTGGGAAAGATCTATGTTATTCCTCTACAGATGTTCACATTTGTTCAATTGGTCATCAGAAGCTAACCCCTGCACATTAATCTCTCCCGCCTTTCTAGATATGGACGAGTGCAGCTTCTCGGAGTTCCTCTGCCAGCACTTGTGCGTGAACGGACCCGGGTCTTTTCACTGCAGCTGCCCGTCCGGGTATGTGCTTCTTGACGACAGCCGAAGTTGCGAAGGTAAGGATATCTACGCCTTGATAAAATAAAAAAGAATACAGCATCCAAGGCATTATTGAATCACCAGAAAGGCAAAGTAGGCACCGGCCTATTGGCTCCACTCATTTTATGGGCCCTGCGAAAATGGATCAAAATAATATTGATTTGATCTTGAAAGAAAATTACAATCAAACGTTCTCAAATTGTTTCCAAAAAATAGAAAACAATTAATCAACTCAAACGAAAACTTGACATTAAAGACTCAACAGATAAAATACTGTATTAATGTAGAGTACCCATTAACAAATTAAAGTACATAAACCAGAGACATCAGATTCACATAACAACTTGTCTCTTAAAAGCTCATCTTCTGTCAGCTTGTAAAAAAAAATTAGGTGTAAACTACGTATGTGTAATTTTTAGCTTTGTGTAATAAAATTGGTTTATTACAGTTGTTGGTTGGTAAAATGAAAAACGTATTAGGAGATAATTTTGGTCATGGGCAATGTTAATACCAGACCAGTAAGTGTGGCCTTCTTACCTAGGTGTAAGCAGTTTTATTACACTGCACATGCTCCCAAAATGGTCTATTCAGTGGTTCCCAACCTGTGGTCTGGAGACCCCTAGGGATCCACGAAGCCTCCTTAGGGGTTTTGTGATTGCTTAGAAAATGTTATAATATTAACAGATTAGGGCACTAGTTTTCAGTAACTGCTTAGTGGGGGGTCCTCGGATTCCAATAATAAATCAGTGGGGGTCCCTGGGTTCCAGTAATGATAAACTGGAGGTCCACAGAAGTCAAAAGGTTGGGAACCTCTTATATACAGCACATGCACCTACTGCTATTATTGCTTTCAATATCATCATTGTCATTGTGTCATTAAAAATATTATCATTCTTGTATTGTCGTGATGTGGTTTCTCCCGCCCTTTTCAAATCTTCAGAGCCCTTCCCGAGATACTCCAACGGCTCCTATCACTTTTAGAAAAAAATAGGCCATACTAAAATTAAATTCTGGAACTACCTGTGAGCCTTCACTCGTGCCCTAAATATCCATATCCCAAATGTACAATTCTGACGTCATCAACTAATACATGCTTAGAGTGCGAAGCTAAAGAACTTGCCATACACGATGGACAGGCTGCTTATGTTTCAAGACCACCTTCTGGTGTAGCTGGAGACTATGACGGCTCCGTCACAAGGAGGGTGGGACAAAGGGGCTAATATGTCCCTGGCACGGCCGCGGTGTCCAAGGCCCAGGCTTTCAGACGGCGCTCTACTTCAGTAACTTTTATTTATAATTTTTTGATTCAAGCAAACTTGTCTTTGTTTATACTAAAGCAACTTGTGCGGCCATACCACTGGATGGCGCCCGAGGCCAGGAGTTCTCTTTTCCTGAAGTACGTTTTTTAAAAATACCTATTCAAAAGCGCTTCACGTCGCATCTGGCCAAAATGGCAGAAACAACCAGAAGGCACCGTTTCAAGTTTTGGTCACTGAGCTCGCGCTATAACCAGACAGGTCTGAACAGACACAAAAAGTCGCCTCATCAGTCTTTGTTCTGCTCTAGCTACACTCTTGTATATTCGATACTTCTTTGAGGAACATCAGCTTCTTGGGGTTCTCGATGCAGTAATCAAGCGGTTTATTTGAAAATCCTAGAAGGCAAGCGTCAATAAAATCACTGCCTTAGGTTCATGAAATCTCTTACGTTTGTATTTCAGATGTGAATGAATGTGAGAATCGAAACAACACGTGTACGGTCCAACAAACCTGTCTCAACATCCAAGGCGCTTACAAGTGTCTGGACCCGGTGGGGTGCGAGGAACCGTACATACCCATAAATGACAAGTAAGCATCTTTTGGATTCATTGTTATCTGAAATTTGAAAATGTTCCTCGTGTGAGCCGCATGCATCCTTCTTGATGGAATAAATACATAAACATGAATACAAAATGATTGTAAGAGTAGACTTCTGTAACGCAGTGCCATGAACTCAATTACATGAAGTCATTGCTTTGCACAGATTACACAACGGTCATTTGTTTTATGTATACTGCTACAAATTGCCCATCTACTGTTTCTAGGCACTGTAATACAGGATGTTACTATAAACTAAAGTTACGGTACTCGGTTTACGCCCCCCTCCGCAGGATGGAAGGATGAGTCTGCGTTGTGTTGTTTTTAACTTCGATCTGAAAGATGCTGCCTTTTGAAAGCTCATGTCAAAAAACAAATTATGTTTTCGTGAGTCCTTTCTAAAGAATTGTCAAACGTAGATGGAACAATGTTGAGTTTAACATTATGGCCGATGCTTGAATGCAGTGTAGTCGAGGTTATGGTGATTTGTTGGGCTCCGGTTGTGACCAACATCCGTATTCTGGGGCAACACCTTCGTCAATCATGAGAAATGAAAATGCCTCATTTTCTTTTGTGTAATCAGAAACTTGTCTAAGGCCGACTTGGCCACTTCTTTCATCAGGCCTTTTTGGGGGCTGGGGCCACTGGAGTCTGGCTTTGAAGCCCTCGGGCTGCTCCTGGTTTGTCTGTCACCTTTCTTTGCTCCCTGGGGTTTATTGCAGCAGACACGGTGGGGCGGAAGCCGAAAAAGCGAGGAGGGAAAGAGAGATGGGGGAGATCAAGGTAAGAGAAAGAGAGTGAAGGAATCAAAGAGAGTGGAAATAGAGGCGGAGGAGAGGCAGAGGAGAAAAGGAGCGCGACACAGAACGGATGGGAGAGAGCGTAAGGGCAGAGTTGTGCAAGGATTTAACCTGACCATTTGCGCCAGGCCTGCTTTTGGCTCTTAGTCAAGCCATGAAATTGTCCTGTCCTGTGCTTCCAACCCGGTCCGCTTCGAGATCTAGGCTGCCACTTCTAGAGTCTGCCTGAGAAACCAAGAAGCACTTATGACACACAGGCCAGAATGTTCCCCGGGGTCATCCTTCTTCTTGTTACTAGAGTTTGGTCTGTAATATTGGGGGTATGGCGGACTTCGAATTTCTCAACTATCGCGCTGGCAAAGCATGTAAAAATACATTATATGAGAAGCAGAGCGTGAGGGGGCTTAATGGGCACTGCGCATTGGTAGGAGTATGGAAAACACAGCATTTTTCAAATGAACCATCATTTTTAGGGCCTTCAAAACAAATGTGAGAGAGCAAATATGTGTGATTTTCTCTGATACAACTCCGAGGTGACATCTGACAGACACCTCGCCATACCCAACTGAAAACACTTGTACCCAAGTATGTATTACAGAATACATTTTTAGGAGGGTGGAACACACCAAAAACCCATCTTCCTGAAGTTACGGCCCTGAAAATGAGTGCCAAAAATACTGGTGCATCTTGCTCGCATGGGCATAGGGGCACCACTCAACTTATGTTCTACCCATTTTCATTTCAATAAAAGTAAATAATATTATTCTCTATTAGCTTAATTAAAAATATGACGCACTGGGGGCCTGGCATGAGACCTTCACTGATATGAGTAAAATAACATTATTTCAAAAATATGTTGTATGCATGTGTGGGGACAAGAGCGTGTTTCTGTGACAGAGGGCATTGCTATGTCTGAGCATGACATCTGTTTGTATATGTGTGCAGGTGCGCGAGTGACCGGTAGTGAGTGACAGCGAAGGAGATTGGCAGTAAGTGAGAATGAGTGAGAAAGAGTGACTGCAATGGGTGACTGAAAATGATGAATAAGAATGAGCATTGGGGGGATGTTAGATACTGTGAATGGATGAGAGTGAGCGACAGTGAGTAAGTGTAATAGGCGTGAATTACAATGATTGAGTCAGAGTAATGGAAAATATATGAAAATTAGTGGATGAAAGAACAGGTGAGTGCAGGTGAGTGAGAAAGTGAGTGAAAGAAAGTGTGAATGTGAGTGACTGCAAATGAATGAGTCAGATTTAGCAAGAATAAGTGAGAATGAGTGAGAGTAAGAATGAGCACAAGTGAGTGCGAATCAGTGAGAATGCGAGTGAGTGATGTAAGTGAGCATGAGTGAGAATGTGGTGTTAAGCTTGTGAATCTGCCCTTGGCCCTAGCACATTGAACATAATTCTTGGTTATGGAGGCAACCATGGCAAAATTCTGGCGCCTGCATACTGCAGGTAAATCTTAGTATGACAGTTGGCGCAATAAAATACTGGCATTAGCATACTTGAGCAGCGCTTCCCAAACCTTTTGGAACAACAACCTGCTCCTTGGGAAAACAAACTTTCACGACTCACGTAGCTTCAATGGATATGAGGTGGGCGATTGTAAGTAAAGCATTACTAGCAATGCATTGTCATTTACGGATAGCATATTCTTTAATGAAATAGCCACTAAACTTGAGCAGACATACAGTTTTACTGAAAAAACTATATTGCACACAAATGATAACATTGGAAAATTGGGTTTCGGTGAATATTATCGTTTTTGCATCACCAAGTAAAGTGTCTTGTTTTTTTTCCTATTAAAATCTTTGCTTCCATCACACTTCAGAATTACAAAAAAATTTCCTTAATTTGTGTTTTCCGAATTGCTGAATGTTTACAGTTCATTTATAAGTATTTACATTTTGTTATGTGTTACAAAAAAGACACCCTACAGCCTTTCCTTTCACCAGTGGTGGCTGGCTTGCATTTACAGCGGTGGGGCGGGGTATATAATAATAATAATAATAAAAAAAAGGCACTTACCTTCTTGCTGTCCTCGCGGCGTATTCCTCTCCTCTCCTCTTGAACGCAGAACCACAAAACTATACTAACCAATCCTGGCGCTGCTTTCATGCTGCTAGACAGCATGAGATCAGCGTCAGGATTGGAGGGAGCTGCCTCTGCACTCACATGAACGTTGGAGGCATATGCTTCAGCTGGGTTAGAAAAGCTTAAAGTGCGCATGGCCGGTGGCCTTCTCAAGACGGCCGGGCAAAGGGACATGCGCACTTTAAACTGAAGTGCATAGCTCCCTGCTGCTTCCTGTCAGCAGCTATTGCTCCGCCCTGTCCTGACACTTCATTCAGGACGGAGTGCTGAAAAATAAAATGATAGTAAATAAACTTTATTAGCATTTTATTTTTCAGCTCTGGGGGCATTTTTTAGTGTGGCTACGCTTCTCTGCTTTCACTGGGGAGTCGTCCCTGCCTTTAACACTCTCTGAATCGTAGCAAGAGTGTCACACATTTGACATTACTTTTGTTTCTCTGACTGCAAAGTAAGAGGAGTTTGTAAACAGCAATCCCCATGTTGAAAAAGTAAGCAGCAATTTGTCAGAAGACGTGACCAGACATTTGACTTCTGTCTTTGAAGTGCAGCAAATGTGACAAGATAAATACAGTCTCACAGTTTGGGAAACACAGTACTAGAGGTAATATACAGCATATGGGGCACTCACTACAAAATACCAGTGCTGGCATACTGCAGGTAATATTTGGCACAGGGCCACGCATGGAAAAATGCTGGCGCTGTCATACTGTAGGAAATTCTTGGCCTGGGGTACCTCGGTCAAAATGCTAGTGGTGGCACATTGAAGGTAAGTTTTTGGCATAGAGGATGACAACCATGGCATATGGAAGGGGGAAATGTGTGCAAAAATTCTCACCCTGACATATTGGAGGTATTTTTGGCATAAGGGTAATACATATAGCGAAGGCACCAATGGCAAAACTCTGGCACTTGCATATTGTTTGTAATTTTTGGCCTAAGTAGGCACAAATAGCATGTGGACAGGCACCAATGACAAAATACTGGACCTCGCACAGTGAAGATAATTTTGACATATGGATGCACCCATAGTATATTGTGAAACAAAATATGTTAACATCAGGGGAGCATCAGGTTTTGGTGGGCTAGTGATAGCGCGTCCGGTCTTTATAAATTACTTGTACTTGGACACGCTGGAGGTCGGTGAACCTTTTAGCCGAGTTGGGCTCTCCTCATCCAAGAATAGTCGGATCACTCAAATCAATAATCAATAACCATTGTAATCAATACCCAATACTTAATCAATAGATCAAGCGACACATTAGAAATCAATAACAATCAGTATTTTGACACACCATGACCTTTCAGTCATGAATAACCACACCAGTTTATTAAAGGTAAATGAGTTTATTTCCCTATATTAACGAAGCTAGCATGATATAAGTGAGTCTCAAAATCAAATGATATATGTATACGAACATTACTAGCTGTCCATAGCGGCGGAAGAAACGCAATCTACGCAAAATCTGGATTATAATGCACTCGGTTATGGCAATGCAAATCACTAATATAAGCAATTGAATTTGACTAATTTCATACATCGGTCAGCATAACAAGATTTCAGTTTAGCATGGTGCATCAAGTGAATATCTCAACTAACCTCTAATTAGCATTGGCATGTGGGTCTTCATGCAAAACGAATTTAGTCAACACAAATTTAGAAAACTTCTAGCTTGGGCCCTATCAAAATAGCAGTTGGTACCCAGGAAGGAGAACACAATGCATAATACAATTATCCTTTCATATTTACCAAATACAATCAGCATTCAAGAAAAGTCTTCGTCCTTCAGGTACCGGTTCGACCAGCATGGGGCAGATTTCAAGGGGGGGGCAAAGTTAAGGGCAAGTTTCCTTGCAGCAACAAGGAGAATGGGGCAAAAGTTACTGCATGGGCAGGACGGGGCAAAATTAAAGTTAAAGTCTCTAGGGTGAAAATTCTCAAAGTCTCTTTCTCTGGAATAGAGAAAATGGCATCAAGATGTCGTCTAAGGTGGCTTCTTGAATCAGGCTTCAAAATGGCATCAAAGAAAAATGGCTGACTTCTCTTTGTCCGGTGGGTTTAAGTAAGAAGCATTCCAAATTCTTCAGGGTCTTCCATTGGAGGGTTCATAGGGTGGCTTCAATTTGACCAATGAATAGTGTCTTTCTCCTAGTACTCATTGTGTCCTTGGAGCCTTGGAACACAAGTTGCAACAAAGTTTGCCAATTATTTCGGTATCAGTGCTTTTATTGTCCGCACCTGCAGAAACTGACCTTGCTTAAAAGGGATGAAACCAGCCTAGCTCGAAACCTTGAGATAAGTGTATTAGTCATCTCTACTGGAAAAATACAACCTTAAAATAAAATAATGTCTTTGTTAATGCAAGAAAAACCACGCAGTTAAAATTTGAGACCAGGCAACTAGGCCAAAGCCTCTGCTAAATTTAAGCTAAGCATATAACAGTTTCAACAAGAAAATCATGGAATACATTTGCAATTATGACGGATTACTACATTTGTCAATTCTTCATGATTAACTAAGCCCGTTTATAATAATGGCGAACTACCCCGTGGGCACAATTTCCCACGTACATTATTTTCCTTTGCTAAAATCACACTACCTTATACGATTTTGCTTACAAGATATATGAATATTTGTTAGTCCTTCTTTTTCTGCGTCATCACTAGCACGCCATGAAAGGCTTTGAATATTTATTGAAGACCCTATCAGACTCTATGGTTTTTATTAAATTAATGTTAGAATTGTGCTTTACAAACCACTAACTGACCCCATTTTGTCAACATTTTCTTGAGAAAATAAACTGAACCCTTCCTAGAAGAGGTCAGGCTCACTTGCCAAACTTTGGAGCAAATATTACACTCCGTCACTTTCGAAGATCACCAACCGCCAGTGGTGATCTTTATATTGGAAGGTCTGAATCATACTTTCAGTTTTCACAAGTAGCTATTATTAAGTTGCATAATATTAACAGCTTCTTTTTAAAACAAAGTAGAGGTAGTAGTGTACCATCTACAGATATGGGGCCAGATGTAGGAAAATTGCAAATCGGTATGGGGTCGCAGAGACCCACCTCATTAATGTTAATGAGGTGGGTCGCAAATTGCGGCCCCATACCGACTATAGGCACTCGCAAACATGGAGGCCTGCTGTAGTCAGCAGACCTCCATGTTCGTGACTGCTTTTAAATAAAGCAGTTTTTTTTTTTTTAAGTGTAGCCCGTTTTCCTGAAAGGAAAACGAGCTGCACTTTAAAAAAAAAACGAAACCTTTAGTTTCGGTATTTTTTCAGGGCAGGTAGTGGTCCCTTGGACCACTACCTGCCCTAAAAAAATAGTTTTGGGTCCATTCACAAAGGGGAAGGGGTCCCATGGGGACCCCTTCCAATTTGCGAGTGGGTTACCATCCACTTCAAGTGGATGGTAACTGCGACACCATTTGCGACCGCATATGCGGTCGCAAATGGTATTGCATACCACTACGAATCGCAAATAGGAAGGGAACACCCCTTCCTATTTGCGATTCTGAAATGCATTTTGCGAGTCGGTCCCGACTCGCAAAATGTATTTCTGCATTGGAAACACGCATTTGCGAGTCGCAAACAGCAGATTTTGCCGTTTGCGAATCGCAAAGTGTTTCCTGCATCTAAAATATTTGTACCGCTTAGGTCAATGCTGCCATTTGTCAGTTCGAAAATAATTGTTAGGTTAAGACTGAGACTCATCAGAAAAGAATAAATCAGATTACAGCCGAAATGTGTGTATGTATATTCTGCAGCTCAGGCCTGTAAGGGCCATTAATAATCCTTATAGCATTATACATACACCCCATTGTATGTACACACATGAATTACATATTTATCAATTACATAATATATATATATTGTGTGTGTTAAGCTGGCAATTGCAATCTGGAATCACTTGAGGATAAAAAGAATAACTCTTTCTCTCTCTTCCAGTCGTTGCATGTGCCCAGCTGAAAATCCTGGATGCCGAGACAAACCTTTTACCATCGTGCACAGGCACATGGACATGGTGTCTACACGCAGTGTTCCCACTGACATCTTCCAAATGCAAGCAACAACCCGCTACCCTGGTGCCTATTACATTTTCCAAATCAAGTCTGGGAATGAAGGCAGAGAGTTCTATATGAGGGTGAGTTACACTTCAGTTTGTAAATTGCAGCTAGATGGATGGTCTGAAGCTGGGCCTGTTCTCTTTACTAGAAACGTTTCCCTTGCAAACATTGGTTAGATTCACAGAACTTCTTTATTGCTTGTTATGACGTACTGTTTGAAAAAGTGTAATTTATGGTTAAAATGAGGGGTGGCTTCTCTGCTAAAGCAGAGGAGCGTCACCACCTGCTAGCAGCAGCAGCAGCTGCAAACCTTCAAAAATAAAATGATAAACAATGTTTATTATTGTTTTATTTTTAAAGGGGCGGGCCATGGGGGGATGACAAACACACATGCACACAGGGCTCCCTCGAACCCGGCACTGTTGCCAGGTGGAGAGAGAAGACAGAAACTTCCACTCTTCCTCGGAGCACTAAACCAGGGCACTTCAGCCAATCATAACGCTGCTCTGACCAGCCTCAGAATTAGCCGCAGGGCAGGCTTGGAGCCTGTGCCTGCAATGCAGCGGAGAGTGGCAGTGCGGTAAAGGTAAGTTTAAAAAATATATATATTTTGCTTTACTTTTGTTTTGTTCCCCCCCCCCGCCTCTTTGCCCAGTCTCCTGCAGCGACTGGTTAAAACCCCAACATCATTATTCGCAGGGTCAAGATATGAGGACATTTTCAAAGTAAGACCCAGATTACAAGGGAAGGGCAAAATTCCGATTCCTCAGCAGATGTGTCTACACAGGGAATGAAATTATGAGTTGTGCTATAGTTATCACACCCTCAAAGTTTTCCTCTGATAAATTCCGGGAGGTCAAGCCTGCCGAAATTTATTGGTGTAAAGGTCCGTAAAAAAGACCAAACATGCCGAGTTTGGTATGTTAATTATTGATTCCATAAATACTTGCCTCATGTGGTAAGTACTTCGCTGCAAGATGATGGTATTTTACCATATGTGGTAAATGTATCCTAATTTGTAGTGAGGCCCTTTATATATATATATATATATATATATATATACACACACACATATATATATTCAACAGCTACATCAGTAAATTCACTTTTTGGAGGGGTGGATCTTTCTGTCATCTACAAAAGAGATGTGGAATTTCATAGGCCTGGGTAAAATTTCAATTATGCTGGCATAATTAGTGTAATTTCCGGTAATAATTACTACACTTTTTACATGAAATTAAACATTATACCATGTCGTAATCGGAGGTCCCTCAGGTAAAAGTTCCTATTGCTGGATCTCCAAAAGAAATGAGAATGGACACTTTATGCAAAAAAGACACACAAATGGAAAAAGACACACAAAATGGAAGATTGTCATTGCACATACTTTATTGTAATTTACCGCAATTTTGCATAGTCACATAAAGAAAATTATGCAAAAAAAATATGCAGAGCTAAATAGGATGATGTGGAATTGCACACTTACATTCACTCTGTGAATTGCCCCCACTGGGTGAGGAGAACTTATTAGGGTAGATTTAGGAGCTCTGCCCTTGTGATTTTGTGAATTCCTTAAAATTAGTTAATCTACGCAAGTTGTATTCGGATACTTGTATCCATTTGTTTGTGAATCTTTCCCAGTGACACTAAAGGGACATACAATCTCAGTTGGTTCTTTTTAGCTGAAATCCTTGTGACCGCACGGCGTTACAGGGGCCTTTTAAGAATATATCTGAGAGTCTGGGAGATAAAAATATTCTTTAAGAAACCATCTCTTTGCAGATCAGCTGAAATAATGGAAGTGAAGGGATCACAGCCATCCTTTTTGCCAGGTCTTGACTTTCATTGTTTTAGATTGAAGTGTTGAGGCAAGGTTTTACCCCGCCCAACATATACTAAGTGCTAAGATGTTAAGATTCCAGTATTCTGTATGTTGAAACGTCCCATTTGGTAATGCAGCGGTGCCTTTCATATTTTTAATCAACCCGCTCCCTGAGGACCTGGGGGAAGAACTGCTGACACACCCATCAATCATAATTAAGAACATCTCTTATGTTCTGGTTCAGTAAGTCTGTCACTTTTGATAGTAGCCGTATTTCTGGGGCCAAGGGAAGATAAACAAATAAGCATTAACTAGTCGAAGATTGAATAAACCACTATTCTAAACCAATTCCTAGAACTTTACCCCAAATATTTCAGAATTGGAGTTAGAATAGTACATTTTATCATGACTGTGAACATTTTGGAGTATTTCTGTGTGTCCACTTCTAATATGACGAGAGAAATTAAAATATGGCAACTTTAGGAGCCATTAAAGGTCTGTTTTTGAAGGCCCAAGGCCACCCCTGCTGCTCTTCTCACCTGCCTGTGGCTTTTTTGCAGAAAACACGGCAGAGGTGGGGAACAGAGAAATAAACATTGGCAAAGCCATTAAGTTTTACCTTTGTGACTTTGAGTTAGTAGGTGCAAATTAAATTCGTCAATAGGAAAAAAACGCAATTGTAAGTTCTTGAAAGCGCATTTGTGGAGGACCACCAGCAATGGCCCTGGAGCTGCAGAGGGAGTGGGTTGTGGGGAAGCAGCAGGAAGTGGATGGAGGCCCGAGGTAGAGAGCAGAACATGAGTGAGAAACAACAAAGGGGATGGGAGAGACGCATATGAGGGAATCAACAACATGGAGCACAGGGGAGGCAAAGGGAGAAGTATAGAGGAGAGGGACTGAGTACTATGATGGAAAACACAAGTATGTGGGTGGTGAGAGGGAAAAGAAACACAATAGGGAGAGAGATGGAAAACACATGCACCTCTGACAGAGCAATTAACCCAAAAAGGTCGTTCTCTAAAAGTGAGCAGTGGAAGGACACAAATCAGACAGTCAAGAGATTGGTAAAGAATCTATGGTGTAGGTGAGGGAAAATACAAGATAGATAAGGAAATCTCTCAAATAAGAGGCATGCAAATGAGAATGTCAATCAAGCCAAGAAATAGTAAGCAATGGGTGGGATGTATGCCTCCATAAATTCTTGCTAATCCTACAGTAGGTCTTTTGGATCCAAACAGCCTACATTGTCTGTAGGCTCGACCTAAGAAGCAGGATAGTTTAAATATTTTTGCCGGGACTACTTTTGGTTCACCACTCTGACCCTGACAGTCACAGAGACACTTCCAATGAGAGGCACATGTCTTTGTAATGATTGTTACATTCACACAACTCTTCCTCACTCTTCTCCTGCTGCCTTGTTTTATCTGGTCTGGCCCTGTCTCTCCATCTCTTCTGTCACAACTTGTAATATGAAATAGTCTCAAGGGTCATAAAGTACTATAGCAAATCACATGACAAAAACAGGATTAAGAAACATAAAAAGATTTGAAAAAAATATAAAAAGAGTCCTACAGAGTGTATGGTGAGTGTTGATTAGTTGACATCTGGAGTGGTAAAACATGCTAGTCAGATTGGCACCCCGATCCTGGTGGAGCCCTTTGTAATGTGCTCAATGTAAGGCTCCAGTCACCATACCTGTGTTCATTGTGAGAGAGCAGTCAGCGTCTTCACTTGGCTTTGTACAGCAAGACAGCCACATGTAGCTGGTCTGGTTACGTTTTCTCTGTTCCCACGAATTTCCATAACAACGTCAGGAAAAAAAAAGTATTACAGATGAAAAATATTGTCATCAGTCTTAGTCTTCAAATCCATATCAAAGTATGATTCTGTGTAGCAGTACTGCTACTTTGCCAGGAGTGAGTGTATGGTGGACAGTGCAAATACAAATTATTTGCCGACTTGAGTAAATGAGTCCCAATTTTTAGGCATGTGTTTCATAGTCGAATGTTCGGTTTGTTGTGGGTCACCATGCATACCTCCTCTCTGTCCAGTGGATGTTACTCTTTTCTTATGCCACCCACTGAATTGAGTCATCTATACAATTTGTGCATGCTAAAATGATGAGATCCTGTGAGAGCTATTGTCCACTGTAAGAGCCAAAGGTTCTTCAAAACTAGTCTCACAAAATTGGGCATTTCAGCAATATTGAAGACGACTGATCTTTGGAATAATTTCCTTTGTCCATCCAATATGGGGAAATGCCTTGCCGGATATGTAAGGTCAAGAATGTAGGTACACTCCTAGTCACAAAATTGGATTTTAATCTTCAGACAACAATGTCGCCTGGTTGTGTTTTCCTCACATCCAGCTTCTAAGGTGGATTATGCTTTTTTCCACACAATTCTCTCTGCCAATGCCATTGTCCGTGCTAGGCTCAAATATAGTAATGCTGTCTATTTAGGCTCACCCAATGCAGGCATCCAGTGTCTTCACAAAATACAGAACACCTTGGTATGTACTACTATATAAGTTTGATTCCACATCAGCTTATCTCTGTTAGCTTCACTGGCTGCTGGTTCACAAGCGAATCACCATCTAAGAAGCATGTCTGATATATAAGATCCACTCTGAACAGACTCTGTTGTATTTTCGAAAAACATTTCAGAAATAAGAACCTAGGTATACTTTTAGCTCTAGATCCAAAAACAGGTTCACCACGCGCACATTTAGATCTGAAAGACGGGGAGCTAGAACATTTGGTGTTCAAGAAACTGAGGGCCACGTTTACAAGAATCGAATGCATCTGCATCAGTGCATCAGATTTCTTGAGAATGCTGCAAATGCCCTAACGATGCCATGGATGCACTGTATTTACAGTACAGAGCTCCATGGTGCAAGTTTTCACAGATGCGTCAGAAATTCTGATGCATCTTTTGGCGCTAAAGTGATGCATTGCTGGAATTGAATCGTAAAACCAACGCTACTCCAGCAATACATCAGAACACAGAGGAGAGTCCTATGTTAAAAGCCCTGCATCAATCCTTATGCCTGGTCTAGCAAGCATAAGAATTTTGATGCAGTCAAGTCGCAGAATGATGCAGTTAAAAGTTGTAAATTTCACTGCGTTAGTTCTGCATGACTTTTAACGTGGGAATGCCTACCCTGCATACATTATACCTGGTTCAGGTATAAAGTGACGCAGGCCTCTACAAACTGATGCATTGAGCCCAATACGTCAGTTTGTGGGTATGGAGCAGTATGGAGCACTGATTGCGCTGCTGCTGGGTAAAAAAAAACAATGATGCAACATCGGCACAAGCTCCTTGAAAATGAGGCCCCTAAGTTGTGAATTTCTACTCCCTCTGAGATCAGAGCCATTACATATCTTCTGCATTTCAGCAAAGTCCCTAAAAATCTGGCTGTTCAGTATTTCGGATTGTTTCCTTTTCTCCCTGGCAGTATCACTAGCACCATGAATCTCGTTTCAGACTGTATGTTTGTCCTTCATAAATCCCCTTTAAATAAATAAACAAATACAAACATAAATATACACAACTTGTCCAACATTGTGCATTATGGGCTTTCCTTTTGAAAGTATTCTGACATATCCACTGCACAAATGCTTGGCAAACTTTTGTGAAAAGACCTCAAACACATACCACACCTATGTGTATCTGGCACCTTTTTGAGGTTTACAGCATTTCCTTCTAGCTTTCCAGTTTTGTGGAAATGTTAGCTAAGACTGCTTCAGAGAGCCCACATCTTAGCAAAGTCCAATTGAAATAGAGTTTGAGTCATAACGTTTTTGCTTTATTGTTCCTTTTCACAGGTGACTTCGAAAATTAACCTGATCATTCACATGCCTCCAAAGCTGAGTCTTTCTCACACTTAGCTATGATTATTTCTTAAGGTGTGTCTTAGGCATGCACTCTTCTGAGGTGAAAGAATTGCTCAATGATTTGTGGCAGAGTTGCAAAGCTGCACCTGACTTACAGCCTGACTCAGTGGAGGAGCACAAGCTGCCATACCCAATGCCACGCCCACCTGCTCTATCAGAGCCAATCATATGTGAGCGAAGGGAGAATTGCAGAGCACTAACGCAATAAATTGACACCCTTGGAACTCTCCTTCCTGGGGTGTGGAATTCACAGTAAGGAGAGAAGTTTAAGATGTTAGTTGTAGGATAAGAAGTTCTGGTAAAAAACACATTTTGGAAGGGCACTTAGAAACATGTGGATTTCATTTTGGTGGATCTTAGCACTGGGAACTAGACATTTATAAGTCCTTGGCAACTGGTTGAACAAACAGTGCAGTGGCGTGCCACGTAGTAGAGGTGCCATGGACCCCAGTGCAAGCAAAAACTGCTGGCTGACTAGTAAACTATAGCAATAAGTAGAGTTCACTTGGCCTCTCACGCCTCTAGGCACTGGTGGCACTACACCTGCTGCACCATTGATACGTATGCCCCTAAAAGAGTGGCCATAATTATCACCCCAAATCGATTCTGGTAACATGTCCAGACTCTTGAGTCTGTATGCAGAAGTTCAAGAACACTCCTCATCACTGGACAACCATCAATAAAACGCTCGGAGATCTGAGAAGCCCCAGGGAAAATAGAAAGCAAATGGAATTACGAGTCATGGATCTGTATCTAGTTTAAAAAGAAACTAAAAACAACTCCAATCAAAGAGCCTTAACCTATTCTATCCTCCCCAGATAGAGATACCATCTGCACTAAATGTGGCTTAAGTGCAAATATGCTTCTGTCTTTTTTCTGTGCTAGCCCTGACATTCATGTTTGAAGCAGCTTTCAGCCACAAACAGCATGATGCAAAAGGTACAAGAGAAGATTTACTACGACTTTGCAATGCTGCAAAGTTAGGGAGAGTGGTGCAAAGAGGCACAAGGTCTGGGAATGGGATTTCATTTTCAGAGTACAAGGCATTTTGAACTAGAAAGGGTGCCCTTTTCATGGTGCAAAACACGAGTGGTCCTGCTTTGTGCCACTGTACATCAAGGCGGTGTCACCTGAGTTGTACTTGGGCATTACAGCACAGTCGCCCATAGTTTTTGACACAAATCCAGCAGTGTTGTAACACAAAACGATGGGCCCCCTTCTGAATGTGACGAGGGGCCCCTGAGACTCCCATATTGCATATATATTCAGTCAGCTTGGGTCCCGCTAGAAATTATGGGGCTCCCTTGGAGGCTTGGGAGCCCCACTGCTCCACAGGGTCTGCAGGGGCCTGTTTTGCACCCCTAAGTGCCAGATCTACTAAGGTAGACATACCAGACTTCACGTAAAAAAATAAAGCCTCTTTGAAGCAAACACAAAAATGGAAAATGTTTTTTTTTTCTTGAAACAGTTCACACAATAGAAGTGCACTGCACTGTATAGCACATTTAATGTGTGGAATGTTTTATTATTTGTCTAGGATTAGGAATTTGTACTAGAGGGACAAACACTCATACAAAACAGACTCCCTATCTGTGGAAGTAGCATACGTAGACAACTCTAACTCTCCAAAGCAGTATTATTATTATTATATGACAGAGAAACTCCAGCCACAGCTCAGCAATCCACAAGGATCCATCAGCAGTGCTCTTACTGTTTCACAGTCAAACATCAACATCCCCACATTCCCTCCAGAACATACCACACTGGTAACATAGGGAGATAAACTGGATAAACCATAACAAAATTGCAACAATACCACATACCCCACTCCCACACAGAGGGAAAACAAAGGAGCAAAATTGCAAAATAACAATCCAGCTATTAAACACATATTCCCTCTTCCCCCCAGGAAAAAAAACATTATACATAAAAAATTACTTCTTGATCACAATCTTACTGAAATTCCAAGTGTTTTCATCTTCTAATTTCACATCTTTTTTAACACTTCCACCACACTTTAAGCTTATTTAAATTAGAAAAACTGCTTGTATCTCTTGGTAGATTTATTTTCACAATATCTCCAATCTTCATTCATAAAGGTTTCACTGTTTTGTAAAGGTCTAATTGTTTCTTTCTTTTTTGTTTTGCAATAGGAGTTCCTTCGTCCACCCCAAAGCTCCTCCCACCCACTAGCTCCCTTATGTTGTTGTTACCCTAGTCATACGAACTAATCCCGGGTGGGCACACTATAGTACACAGCTTGGGCTTTCTGAATGATTCAAAAGGACTCACCCCTGTTGTGCTATAGAGTGTAAATCTATAATGTTCCCCTCTACCTTTCACAACCGTGAACCAGTCATTTCCAGTAACCCGTGCAATCTGTATAACCTCCTTCAAAGTTCTATTGAATCTCTCAACTTTCCCATATGTCTCAGGATAATACAATGAACACTTCTTCGTTGAATGCCACTTTCACTCAAAACCTTTCAAACTCTTTTGATGTAATTTGCACCCAGTAATCAGTCAGGACACATTTGGGATTTCCTTCCTTAGAAAATACTTCAGTCAAAAACTTCAGAATATATATATATTTTTTATTGAGAAAATATACAGCGTGAAAATTGAGCTAGATGATATATTCAAATAGAAAATAACAATGTTGGGTGCCTGAAGTACATTTGCGGACACAGCAAAAAAAAGAAAAAAAAGAAAAAAAGGAAAAGAAAAGCCGTGTCAGCTGAACCATATTAACATTGATTATGCTCGTAAGCCAGCATTTCACCTTCTGATACAGCAGTGATCTTTAAAACATCCTATACTACCAGGTCTGATTATTCTATTTCTAAAGTCGAACCCCACAGGCCCTTGCGGAGTGCCCCTCGTGCCTCGTGCCCCTCGTTGCGCATAAAGTTTTTCTTTGAAGCGTAAAGCTTTCATTTTCATCTCCCAAGCCCTGTAGGTCGGGTAAATAGGTGATTTCCATGCTTGTAGAATTAAAGATTTGGCAATCAGTGATGCTATAAATAAAATCTGTTTCACCCAAATGGTTAGCTTGGAGTGGCAAGAGGGCCAAACAGGGCTCCCATAGCATCAGGGACAAGTACCACTTGTACCTCTGCACTGATCCACTGAAAGATTCTATCCCAAAACTGTATAAGCTTGGAGCATGAAAAGCCCATATGAAGCAAGTCCCCCTGAATATTTTTGCATCTTGGACAAAAACCTGAAGTATCTGGATAGGCTTTTTTGATCTGCCCTGGAGTGAGATACAGCATCCATTTTGGAAAGAAAGCCATTCTCTTGAAATTTGCCCCAATTGTGGCTTTATACGAAATACTATTGTACTTCATCCATGTTTGCAGATCTATTTTGCACCCAGTGGTGTTTTTGATTTTTTGTCAGGAAACGAGGGACCTCTCGCAATGCTCCCTGGGAATTCAAAATCCGATACCAATCGCCTATCCCCTTCTGGTTCCCATAAAATGCCTGAGATATTGTGGAGGAGGATAGGTCAAGTAGTGGAACGTGGGGAAACATAAAATACACAATCTGGAGGTAGGAAAATCTCAGAATGTCTGGAATTGGTACTTCACCCTGACATTGTGTCCAAGTCTTAATTTGTTGCCTGATTAGAAAATCAGAAAATCTGGTAAACCCCAGTTCTGCCCATTGCCTAACCTGGTATGGAATCAATTTTGGCCCCATCATCCCTGAATCGACAAGCGATATTGCTGGATGAAACATGGGAACTTGGTAGTTCTGAAAAAATTGCAGAAGCCTATCACAGATGGAAGTAGGGACTTTGGGCCGTATTTATACTTTTTGGCGCACAACTGCGCCAACTCAGTTGTGCGTCAAAAAATTTACCGCCGGCTAACGCCATTCCAAAGCGCCATGCGGGCGCCTTATTTATGGAATGACGTTAGCCGGCGGAGCTGACTGGTGTGCGTCAAAAATAATGAACCACACCAGGCAGTGCCGGCGTAGGGGAATATGGAGCTTGGGCGTCAAAAAACGGGGCAAGTCGGTCTGAGGCAAAAAATCTGCCTCAACCCGATTTGCGCCATTTTTTTTACTCCAACCCTCCATTGACATGACTCCTGTCTTAGCAAAGACAGGAATCATGCCCCCTTGCCCAATGGCCATGCCCAGGGGTCTTCTGTCCCCTGGGCATGGTCATTGGGCATAGTGGCATGTAGGGGGGCACAAATCAGGCCCCCCTATGCCACAAAAAAATAAAAAATAAATACTTACCTGAACTTACCTTAAGTTCCCTGGGATGGGTCCCTCCATCCTTGGGCGTCCTCCTGGGGTGGGCAAGGGTGGCAGGGGGTGTCCCTGGGGGCATGGGAGGGCACCTCTGGGCTCCTTCCGAGCCCACAGGTCCCTTAACGCCTGCCCTGACCAGGTGCTAAAAAATGACGCAAAAGCGGCTGGACGTCATTTTTTTTGACCCGCCCACTCCCGTGCGCCATTTTTGCACGGGAGTTTAAATAAGGCGCACATGCCTTGGAGTAATTTTTTAGACGGGAACGCCTACCTTGCATATCATTAACGCAAGGTAGGTGACCACGCAAAAAAATGATGCTAACTCCAAGATCTTTGGCGCTAGACGGGTCTAACGCCAAAGTATAAATATGGAGTTAGCTTTGCGTCGGATTTGCGTTAAAAAAAACAACGCAATTCCGGCGCAAACAGAGTATAAATATGCCCCTTTGTATCTGGGACGTTTGGGCTGCCACGGAAATTTAAGAAATGGTGCAAGATGGCAACTATGTTCTGTTAGCATAGATTTCAGGTAGAAGTTGAGATTAGGAGAGGAAGCTGCTATAGTATCCCAGTCCATAAGTGCAGCTTCATAATACATCTTGAAATGCGGTAGAGATAACCCTCCCTCTTTGACAGAAAGAGAGAGAACTTCAAGTTTCACCCTTAGTATTAGCCCATATAAACTGCCAAATTATCAAGATCCTTAAAAAGCTTTTGAGGAAATTTCAAAATCACACTGGAGAAAATGAATAGAAAGAGGGGAAGGATCATCATCTTGACCTATGCTACACGTCCAATAATTGACAACGATGAAGCTTGCCATTTCAGTAGTAGCTGTTGAGCTTTCTTAAAAGTAGAGACATAATTTAAATGAAAAAGATCAGAGAACTTATGCAAAACGTATATGCCTAAGTATCTAATGGGATGCAAAAGACTAAACTGAGCCCTCATATCCAAAGGTAGAATATTATCGGAGGTATTAAATAACAGAGCTTCTGACTTAGCATGATTGATCCTATATCCCCCCAGGTCTGAGAATATCTTTATTTATCTATCAATATTTGCGGTCTCTGCTGAAAGAAATAAGATCATATCATCTGCAAAAAATTTCAATTTGGGTGCGAGCGGAACGGGAGGGAGAATAGAATTATCTTGACGTAGTGCTGCAGCTAGCAATTCAATAAACAGCGCAAATAGGAGCAGAGAGAGAGGGCATCCTTGACGTGTACTACGGTGAATTTGTAAAGTTCCAGCAATACGCATATTAACGAGAATATTGGCTTGGGCCTTAGAATAAAGATTTCTGACTACTTGAATAAGACGTCTTGAAAAGTTAAACTTTGCTAAGATCCTGAAAAGCACCTCCCATTGAACTAAATCAAAGGCTTTCTCTGCAGCCAACATTATAATGGCAACCGGTATAGTATTGTGGGAATAATAATCAATCGCCTGGATAAGCAAGTTAGTGTTTGTTGCTAACCGCCTACCCGGCATAAAGCCACATTGGTCTTCGTGAATTAGGTCTTGTGCTACTTTGGCCAGTCTTTGTGGAAGAATCTTTGCTAGAAGTGTATTGTCAGAATTAAGTAGACTAATCAGACGATGTGAGTCAGGTTATTGGGGTGGCTAATTGGGGAAAGCTAATATTAGTGGCCCATGTAAAGGATGCAGGTATCTCTCCCCCCTGAAGAATATTATTAAAAGGAGAATCTAAGCACCCAGCTAATTGATCAATCAGAACTTTGGAGACTTCCGCTGGGAGGCAATCTTCCCCGCATGCCTTCCCATTTGCTGAGGCCGTTATTGCCTCCTTAACTTCAATAAGTGTAACAGGAGAAACAAGTTTTGCCCTTGATGTCTCATCTAGTTCAGGAAGATTCAATGCATCAAGATATTGAGTAGTCTGCTGAATATTGGTTGGAAGAGAGGACGTGTAGATATTTGCATAATGAGGTAGAAACGCCCTTTCAATATCTTCAGAGTGATTGATGAGAATACTTTGTCCTATATCGAATCTGCTTTTGATAGTCTCTTTATTGGATTTTATCTTTTTCACCGTGCCGGCCAGAAATGTGCCCACATGTTCACTTTCTTCTTAACATCTCTGAAAGCATGCATGTTGATTGACTATCTCGTGAGATAGAAAATAGTCCTTTAGATTAATCTGAGCCGCTCTCAATTTTTGTGCTTGATTATACACCTACTGAAGCTCTTCTACCTTTTGTTTAGCAGCCTTAACAATATAAGCTTTATGGGATATTGTTTCTCCTCTTATTGAGCCTTAAGAACTTCCCAAATGGAGAATGAGGAAACAGAATCTTTGCTAGTTTCTAAAAGATCGGTAACTGAGGTTTTAAGGGTCTGTACCCACCCTTCATTTATTAAAAGGAATTTGTCAAGACACCAACGTGGGCGAACATGTATCTCAGCAGGCAAAATGATACTAGCCTGAGGTGCTGCATGATCTGAAAAAGGATTACCATAAATATTGGTGCCACTCCTGGTAAGAAAGAAATAAATTAGTATAAAATCGTTTCTAGAAGCTGTATTATATTTTTTTGAGAAGCAGGTGTATTCATAATCTTGAGGGTGGTCGACCCTCCATGCATCTACTAGTGCTAAATCAGACATAATCTTGCCTAGCCACCGGGAGACCTTAGGTTTAGTCTGCATTTTGTTCTTACGAGAAGTGTCTATCTGGGTATCAGGAATAACATTAAGGTCTCCACCGATAATAAAAAGGCCAGGCAGTGAACTCAACACCTTGTAGAGACCCTGTAGGGGGCTTGGATCATCTTCTGTTGGACCGTAAAAGCTTGCAAAATGGATATGTTCATTAGAAATAAGTGTACTGACTATCACCTGGTTCACGAGAAACCATTATGGCCACCCCTCGGACTGCAGCATTAGCCAATGCATAGTAAGCATGCGCAAAAAAATTAGGGAGTTTAGGCTGGTTCCCTTGGCTTTTTAAGTGCGTCTCCTGCAAAAGAAAGATCTGTGATTGCGAAGCCCTAAGCCAGTTAAGAATAGCAATTAACTTAACATGGTTGTTGGCCCCATTTATATTACAAGATATAACCCTTAGCTGTTTCCCATCCTGCCTCTAACAGACAACATGATCATGTAACAGAGTACTAGTTAAGTCCACAGCACACTTCTCTGATTTTTTTTGTTATTTGCTCTTTTTTCCCACCTAGTTTCCCAGCAGAGGAGTGATAGCTCCCCACGGCCCCCAAGGGCCCCACCCGTCATGGTTCTACCAACTGTGAACCACCCCCCACATACAATTCCCTTCCCCCAAAATCCAAAATTTAGAGCGCACTGACATGGCACTCGTAGAGCCTCAATTGGAAAAGAAGACAGCAAGGCAAAACATGATAAAAAACATCAAGGCAGATAGGCTTATCTCTCCCAACTAGTACATTTTGTCAATACCAATCATTGTTTTTTTAATACTGCAAGGAAGTTCTTTGCGTCCTGCACACCCTGGAAAATATGAGCCTGTCCTTTATGCGGCACCTTTAGTTTAGCCAATTGCACAATGCCAGCGGGGTCCATAATCTCTTGAAATCGTCTATGAGACCCACCAATTCACGCCGCCGATGCACTGTTGCAATAGACATATCCGAAAACATGTGAAAGCTAAAATTATCATCAGAATTAAAGTTTCTCGTTCATATAGCCTGAGACAGAATTTTCTCCTTAATCCTGTAATCCCTAAAATTGACCAATATGGTGTGTGTGAATTTAAATTTGAGGCGCTACAAGGAACTCTGTGCGCCCGCATAATCAAGAGATCCTCTTTAGTCGTAGCTTTTTCTGGTAAAATACATCTTGGTCACGGATGAAGATGATTCGGTCTCTTCAGGGACCCCAATAAACCTCAAATTCGAGCGCTGAGATCTGTTCTCCATCTCATCGAGCTTGAATTGAAGTTCCTCCAATTCTGAATGGACCTGGGAGATTGCAGATTCCTGTTGCTTTTTACCATCCTCCAGATCAGAGACCCTCTGTTCAGCTTGCGCTGCCTGTGCAGAGACAAGAGTTAGATGTGGATTTAGCTGGCTGAATTGATCCTTGGTTTCCTTACACGCTTCCTCCTGAGATAGTTTTATTGCCCGGAGTTCTTCTAGGATCTGACCCATCATACCCTCCATTGAGGAGACAGCAATCGCCCTGCCCAAAGATTTGACTGACATGTGAGTGTGTGGGGAAGAGCAGAGAGTCTGTGGGATATTGTTTTCATTAGAAGATACCGAGTTTGGAGCTGTACAGCAGGAATCTTCTGATATAGCATTTGATGCCGTAGTGAGGGGTAATTTACTTCCAGGTAGTACTTCTTTAGACAGAGAAGCTTCTTTTAATTGCCTTTTCTCTTTTATTTTCTCCTTTTCGGTTTCCTTTGATGTCCCCTTGGCCATGCCGACAATAGTAGAAAACAGAGGGTATGCAGGCTTATATTTGAGCTGCTGAGCGCTGAGCGGTGCGGCGAGGGAGTGAGTAGTAGGTGCTACAGGACAGGCCAAGGTTGTCTGGGAATCACAAATCTGGTTGCTCAACATGGGAGATGAAGGTTATGATAAAGAATCAATGGTCTGTATTGGTGGCGATATGGCTGCTTCTTGATCTTGATTCTCTAATGCGCTAGACGCTAGAAATGCTGGGAGGGCTTGGAGTGCTGTGGGGGTAACTAACAAATTCTGCAGCCTTGTAGATGCCCTTGAATCCTTTGAGTCTTTTGAGTCTCTTGAGTCTTTTAAGTCTCTTGGGAATCTCCCTGGACCCTGTAGGCCCGAGCCATGCCTTTATCTTCTTACTGCAGGGGCTACCGATTTAGATTTGGATCCTTTAGGAATTTTTCCAGCTATCCATGTCTTCGCCCAGCGTCACGGGCCATGCACTTCATTATGAGGCGAAACGAAGTGGCGGGCGCTTGCAGAATCCGCAAAGCCTAGCAGATTTATGGAGGATGCTATTATCAAGAAGTCACTGTAAGGGGGACAGGGGGGCAGCAAGCCGCATCTGTGATAGCGCAAACCATTTCCGTTACACCCATAGCTCCACAACTGTCCCCTCTATGCTGCCAAATGCTGCCGTAGTGGGTTATTCTGGCTCCATTAACAAGTCAGAGTCTGGTTCTATTTTCCCCTTTACCCTATTTGCATGATATTGAATTGTTCACTCCTTCCACTCCAGATAGTAGAACTTTATATGTTGAGAGTTACGGGAGTTATCCTCTTTTCCTCCCTTTTCGCTTCTCCTAACGTTTCCACCTCCTCCTCTCTCCCCTCCCCGTTATTGTTCTGGTGCTGTTGACTTCGATGAGTTTAGTAAATGTATGCTGAGTCAAAGACAACACCACTTCTAGAATGGAACTGGGAGTAGCAAAGCAGTCAGTTTATACAAAGCTGTGCGGCTGGCTGGAGGATGCAGTGCGTACCTCTTTTTGCTTTTTGTAAGGGGGGAAGTACTAAATAGATATTGTTGACTTAATTTGTCTTCCTCCTTGTATTTGTTCCAGGGCTACTTGTCCTGGTTAATATGATCACTGAGAAAGAACATGTTCCAGCCTCTTCCAACCGCTACTAAACAACCCTTCTGTTACAAATCGCTGTGTTACTGTTAGTGTTATTATTATTTTTTGTTATTCTCCTTCTCCCCCCTTTTTACCGCTTAAGACTTTCTCCCCGGGAAGAAATCACTTGATTTAAGCCCTTTCCGAGCCGGGTGCCTACCTCAGCATAGAGGCCGCTTCCTTCTAGGTCCGCGCGTCTGCCAGCATCTGTCCGCATCTGCCAGCGCATATAGATGTCCTTACCCCGGTGGTGTGCCCACCGCAGTTCGTATTTCCCTCCTTGCACACTCGCAAGCTCCTTGCTTTGCCTGTACTTTTGCCATAGCAAAGTGCGTCCAGCCGTCCTGGCTTCATGTCGGCCGCAATCTTCGGCTGTGCGGCTGGCCGGAGGATGCAGTGCGTACCTCTTTTTGCTTTTTGTAAGGGGGTTGTACTAAATAGATATTGTTGACTTAATTTGTCTTCCTCGTTGTATTTGTTCCAGGGCTACTTGTCCTGGTTAATATGATCACTGAGAAAGAACATGTTCCAGCCTCTTCCAACCGCTACTGAACAACCCTTCTGTTACAAATCGCTGTGTTACTGTTAGTGTTATTATTATTTTTTGTTATTCTCCTTCTCCCCCGTGTTTACCGCTTAAGACTTTCTCCCCGGGAAGAAATCACTCGATTTAAGCCCTTTCCGAGCCGGGTGCCTACCTCAGCATAGAGGCCGCTTCCTTCTAGGTCCGCGCGTCTGCCAGCATCTGTCCGCATCTGCCAGCGCATATAGATGTCCTTACCCCGGTGGTGTGCCCACCGCAGTTCGTATTTCCCTCCTTGCACACTCGCAAGCTCCTTGCTTTGCCTGTACTTTTGCCATAGCAAAGTGCGTCCAGCCGTCCTGGCTTCATGTCGGCCGCAATCTTCAGGATCTTCGCCTTGTCTCGCTCGCTAACATCTCACCACACCAAGCCTCCAAGCCTCCGTCATTTTTTCAGCTGATCTGCATCTGTCAACGCGATCTGCCCGCCATCTTGCCGCTTCGTGGGGCTCTCAGTCACAGAGCATGACCAACTTCACAATAATTGTCTATGTTAGATTTTACTTCAATTTTCAAAACATATTAGAATTTATAGATTATTTGGGTTGTTATGGCAATGGGTTTTTCTCTTAACCATAAAAGTACTGATGATGAATTTGTCATGTACATTTAATACGTTAACCTAACAACAGCTCAAAAGTGCAATTTATTTTATATGATCGGTACTGAGATATCATCATAGGTGTAATCTACAATCAATAAATACCAGTCTAAGCAGGTAGAGCAGTAATGTAGATTTCTCAAAGGGAACAAGCATTGACAAAGCCAATCGTTCTTGCCCTGGCAGTGTGCTTAGTATGTTTTTCTGAAGTTTTGTGTACAGTTTTTGAACTTTTCATTTAAATTGCCACAAGTAAAGAAAATAGAGCCAGATGTACAAAGCTTTTTATTTGTTGAAAACGGCACAATTAGCAGAATTCCTTTAAGGAAAAATGAGATGCATTTAAGAAAAACCTGCCTTATTTAAAAAGCAGTCACAGACAACTTGGTCTGCTGTCCGCAGGCCATCATCACTGTGAGTGCAGCCATTCCCAATGGAGTAGCAAATTGCGACATAGCTCATGAATATTAATGAGGTAGGTCATTTGCGACACGATTGGGAATCGCAAACGGTGTGAGTTACACTGTTGTGCATTTGGTATTGCGACTCGCAAAGATTCACAAATTGCGAGTCGCAATACCAAGGGGTCGTACATCTGGCCCATAGTGATTTACCCAAATTGTAATAACGTTTGATTCTTCTACAACAAGTTTGTGAAGTAGTTTTTCTACAGCACAAAATGCAGTAGAAGTAATTCCTGTTATTAGAGGGAACTGCGAAATATGGAAAATATTTCAGAGTTGCCTGTGAAATGCAGATTTCATCACGGTAAGATATCCCCCAAACCATTCTGCAGATCATTAAAATTATCAGGACTACTAGGATTATGCTGGTTATCTATTCTATGCAGCAAAGAATGCAATTTATGTAACACATTCCAGCACAGTATTATTTTCAGCAATTTGAGCTATTGATATTATATTTTGGTGAAATCTACAAAATTGCAGCAACATAATCGCATAAACCCACACACTGCGTCATTTCCCATTTTTATCAACATTTTTTCAAGAAAAGGCAAAAAAAACTAAACATTCTAATTCCAAACAATGTTCATTGTTAGGAGCAGTTTGAAGAAAATAGTCTTGTCAAGGTAAGTACACCACAAAAAATGTAATATTAAAATAAATAATGGGTACCATGTGTCAGATTGTCCTCTGTTGCCATCTCAGCATTCTGGTGACATTTACAAAACTCTCTGCCTTCAGGCTTGTAGTGCAGACCACTCCTCAATGGCAATATATATGTATTTTAAAACATGTAAAAGGAAAAGGTCGTCCTACTGGGCATATACCAACAAGGTGTAAAGAATCACTTATTTTATTCTAATTGTCTTGGAAATGAAATGGTTGTAACCAAATGAAATATTTGTGTGTTTTGGGTTTCGGCCAGACAAACATTTTGGAGGAGCACCATAAAGAAGATTCAGGCAATGTACTAAAAAGCAAATATCTATTTTCTGCCATCCTAACTGTACAAATCTACTGCACTTTACAGGGCACTGAAGTCCCCCAGTTATTTTGGCCTATGCTGGGGTAGCTGTTTGAGTGCACCATGAATCAGCAGCGCTAGTTATATCAGCTACAAAATTAACCTCTTATAATCTGGTGTGCCTGAGGATGATTTATAGTCACTACATGAGAAAGTCAGCCTTTCACCTTTCCAAATGTCAATACATTGAATAATGCAAACATTTATTCTTCACTGCACTTAGCTTTAGTACTGTGTAAAGCACAACATATTAACAAATGTCACAACATAAATGCAAGTGCACGTAGCAGGCTATGGAAGTAGGCCAGAAACAATCTCTAATGAAATTAAGGCATTTTTAAATCAATCAATCAGGTGTTATTTGTATAGCGTGGCTTGTCACCCGAGTGGTTATCCAGACACTTGTTGATGGTGTTTAATCCAAAATCCAGGCTTTCAGTCCCTTTCTGAAGTGGGTCAGCGAGAGTGCGGTGTTGGAGGGCGTTCCAGGCTTTATCGGTGAGGTGGGAGAATGAGTGTCCTCCATCGTGGCAGCGGTATATGCGTGGTATCTTTGCGAGTGTGATTTGTGCCGAGTGGAGGTTTGTGGTCGGTTGGTGGAGGCGAAGGTAGTAGTTCAGGTAGGCGGGTCCTTAGTTATGGAGGGCTTTGTAGGCCTCAGTCAGGAGCCTGCAGTGGCATGTTTTCTGGATCAGAAGCCAAAGAATGTATTTTGGGTGCTGGGTGATATGGGTTCTCTTGGTACATGTGTAGAGTGCGTTGCCAGAGTCCAGTTGGCTGGTGATGAGGGCCTCCGTCACTGTCTTCCTCATACCAAATGTGGAGTGTGTGGAAGAAGCTTGAGGAAACGGCATTGACCTAGTGTTTCATGGAGAGTACGGTGTGAGAATAATGCAGAGGTTGCGGACGTGATCTTTCGGTGTGGGGGTGGGTCTGAGCTCTGCTGACCACCAGGAGTTGTTCCAGAGGGTTGAGTGTCTGCCGAAGATCAGAATCTCCGTTTTGTCCGTGTTAAGCTTCAGGCAGTTGTTCTTCAACCATGCGGAGACGTTCTTCATACAGTTGTGGAAGTTGGTCTTGAACTTGGTGAGGTTTGTTGAGAGTCAGAGGAAGAGTTGCGTGTCGTCAGCATTGGAGACAATGTCTGCGAGTGGTGTCATGTAGACGTTGAAGAGTGTTGTGCTTAGGGAGGAGCCTTGGGGGATGTCGCAGATGGTGTATTTGACCTGGATGGTGAAGGGGGGAGGTGGACTCTCTGAGTGTGTCCTGTGAGGAAGGATGCCACCCATCTGCGTACATCGTGTCTGATCCCAATGTGGCGTAGTCATTTGATCAGTGTGTGGTGGGAGACGGTGTTGGAAGTGGTGGAGAGGCCGAGGCAGGGCAGCTGCTTCTCCACTGTTGAGCAGGGCACAGATGTCATCTGTTGTGCCGATCAGAGTTGTCTTGGTGCTGTGGTTGGCTCTGAAGAATAGATGAGAGTCATTACATCACACTATGAAGTGGCTCGGAAATGGTTGTTGCGGCAAAAAGAGAAGACCTGGAATGTGCTGTTTAATGAAAAATACAACACAACCCTCACATATGCAGCCTCATTGCAACATAACACGTGCATTGCAAATCACTTAAAAATCTGTGATAATTGTAGAGCTCATAAATGAGAAGGAGCAAGGGGTATTAAGTACTTGAAGGCAGCCACATAGAACACATATGTACACTGCTGCAATCCTTCATGCAATTGATGGAAACATTATATTGTAAATTCAGAGAGCTTAGAAAATGGAGAGAGGTAGTTCGATAGGGGGAAAATGCATTCAGTACTTCAATCCTGTTGATAAATGAAGAAATAGTATCATTTTATAAACTGTTTTTATGACTCTAGAGATGTGACCCAGAAAAGACACGGGTGACAAAGAGGAAGCCATACGTTAGAGAAAGGAATCGGAGTCCCTGGAAATGACTCTTTAAGAACAGTTAAAGCAGGTACTCTGCATTGTGAGTCACAATACAGCATATCATCTACATTGAAAGCTGGTTCAAAGATGCTCTTGTGTGATTTAACAAAACAAAGGAGAACTAACGGGAGGAATTGCCTGTCAATAACCTGAGGGGAGCAGTTGAATAAAGAAACATTACAGCACCGCAAGGTAAACAAGAACAGCCACTTGGGAAAATAACTATACAACGTGTTAATAACAGTCAGATAAAGGCTGCTCCAAAAGGAATTTACATCAGCAGGAGACAGGAACTGATAAAGCTGGAATGTGAGCTCGCCGTGTGCCCACATCTGGTAGAAAGTGCTCTGTTATCATTTCAGCAATGTGAGCTCATCCTGTGCTCACATCTGATAGAAAGTGCTCTGTTATCACATCAGGCTTAACAAAAAGGGCGTAATTTAGATCTTGGCGGTGTTACCCCCAACCTACGCCGGCGGCCCCAACCCAAAAGGACTGTCAAGTCAACGGTGTTCCTCCCATCTTATTTAGATGTATTGCAGCTGAGCCACAGACCGCCATGACGGTGTGCTCTTCAGAGCTGTCAGACAGGCGAGTTTCTGCTAGCCATATTTAGATGCTATAGTTGTACAGGCGTTATACTGCAGGTGGTTTGCTGATGAAGGGAGGGCATCACTGTAACATCGGACAATTGCAGTGGCTGTGGAATACAGGTAAGTCACACACACACACACACACACACACAATCTGCCTTTGGCATGTGCGTCCCCCTGCATCATACATGACACAACACACCACATACACACCATTATCCATTGCCATTCCACAACAACATGTACATGCCGTAAACACACATTGACGTACATCCATTATACAACATACACACAAGATTGACACTGAGCCCACACATGACACAACCACAACTAAACAGACAATTACACAAACACACGCAGACACAAGCACAACTACACATAATGACAATGATCAGCCCACAACAATATGCACCTGAATGTTGCACGCTGCACCACAACATACAACACAACATATACAACAACGTCCACACCTTATGCAAGTGGCACACATACGGACACAACCACACCACCTACTACATCTCTCTCCACCTCACACAGCCAATTGCATCGCACACACACATAGACATACTGACTCTCACTCATAACTTGATGCACAACATGACAGGTACAGGTCTTCTTGCAATGTGGACACATGAACACATTGTGATTTTACTGTCATTGTGGTGCCAACATTCATTTGGCAATGAATACTGAAACCATGATGACAGCTGTGATGTGTTTGGTATGTGTAACAGTGTGCCTCATCCATTTCTGTACCATTGGTGACCCCAACATATGCATATGCATGTCATCATAATTTAAAGAACTACTGTGGCATGTACATGTCTGCTGTGGTCCTGTGCTAATGTGTAGTGACCCACAAAGGAATGCAAGCAATGCAAGTTGCCTTCCTTTGTGTCCATTGATTGGGGGGGGTTGTGTTTTCTGCGTGGTCCCATGGCAGCAGTGATGGAGGGTCCTGTCCAGTCGTGTCCATCTGGTGGAAGTTGAATTGGGAGAAAAAGTGAGTTTTCTTCCCTTGCCCCCAATCTGGCAACTCAGACTCAGAAGTGGAGGCCAGACCGCCACTTTTTGGTTGGCAGTAAAACACATCCAAATCTGCTCTGCATGAAGAGTGGGTCGAGTCCTGCCATCAGCCACATTTTCCTTTGGCGCACTCAACATGGGTCGGAATCCTTTGCAGAGTCGGAGGGACCCAGGTGAGTTAAAGTCTATGGGAGTACCAACATCTAAATTTAGCGGGCAGATCGTCATGGCGGCGGATTGGTTTTCAGGCAGAAACACTAAAGTATTTATAAAGTAAACATTAAAAATCTAGCACTGAAGGGAAAAATACCTTGTGTGTGCTGCTTGTGATAAAGCAAAATGTAGTCACTCAAACTGAAATTATCTAGTGGTTGAAGTAGGCTGATCCATTGCTCCATGCTGTAAGCTGCAGTGGGCATATGCAAAATGTAAACTGCACAACAGCAGATTAATGTATAAAGAAAGCTTCTTCAAATAGGTATAGTATATATATGTACGATGGCATGTGTAGCTGCAGATACACATGCTGTGCATTATCCTGCCATCTAGTGTTGGGCTCGGAGTGTTACAAGTTGTTTTTCTTTGAAGAAGTCTTTTCGAGTCACAGGACCGAGTGGCTCCTCCCTTTCGGCTCTATTGCGCATGGGCGTTGACTCCATCTTAGATTGTTTTCTTTCCGCCATCGGGTTCGGACGTGTTCCTCTTCGCTCCGTAATTCGAATCGGGGCAACGTAGAAAATCATCGAAATTCGTCGGCATTGTTTGCGCTCAGGACCGGTTTAGTATCATCACATCGGCACCGACAAAAAGACCGCTTCAGCGGCACTTCGGGGCTTCTGCACTTAATCAAGGCCTGGTCGGCCCGACCACACCCGTCGACAAAGAACTAATGGACCGGACCCCTTTCTGTTTCTGTCCGAAGTGCCACGCCAAGTATCCTTACACAGACCAGTATCTGGTCTGTAACCCTTGTTTATCGCCTGAACACAGAGAGGATACTTGCGAGGCCTGCAGAGCGTTTCGATCCAAGAAGACCTTAAGAGATCGACGCGCAAGACGGTTACAGATGGTGTCGAAACAGTCGCAGCATCTCGACGCCGAGGAAGAAGAGATGCGGATATCCGTCCAGGGTTCGGACTCAGATGAATCCGATGAGGATCGACCACGGCACAAAAAATGAGTACACCTTCCCCGTCCCACACCCAAGGTCAGGTCAAGAAACAAAAGGCCTTGGGGACGCCACTGCCGGAAGGCCATGGCTCAACCCACAGAAAAGACGGTGACCAAGTAACATCGGCACCGAAAAAGGCCAAATCAGTGCTGAAGACTTCCGACTCCGGTCGAGAAACCGGCACCGAAAAGAGTCGGCATCGAATAATCGAATTGAGTAAACCTCGAAAAAGCCACTCGGAGCCGAAACCAACAATCTCCATTGGGGTTTCGATACCGAAAAAGCCGGCTTTGGAGCCGAAAAAGGCGTCCTACATGGAAGAGCAGGGGCTCTCTCTTCAGCTCAAAGAAAAGCACAGGTTTGAGCAGGAACTGGATATAGAAGAGTATGATCAAACTCAGCAAAGACTAGAAATCCAGAAACATACAGGGAAGATACAAACTATCCCTCTGCTCAAGTCCAAAAGAAAACTGAATTTTCACGAGACTGAGATGCAACCAAAGGCCAAAGTGGTTAGAGAAAGATCACCACCCCCACAGTTCTCACCACAAACGTCCCCACTTCAATATCCACAGTTGTCACCAGTGGGTACACCAATGGCACAGTCACCCACACATACCGGGATGACTCAAGACGATGCGGACCCCTGGGATCTATACGACCCACCAGTTTCGGACAATAGTCCAGAGTGTTATCCGGCAAAACCTTTGCCACCAGAGGACAGTACGTCCTACACGCAGGTACTGGCCAGAGCAGCAACATTTCACAATGTAACAATGTAACAATGCACTCAGAACCAGTGGAAGACGACTTCCTGTTTAACACTCTGGCATCCACGCATGCATCGTATCAAAGCCTGGCAATGTTACCGGGCATGCTTAAACATGCACAAGCGGTTTTCCAAGAACCAGTGAAAGGGAGAGCAATCACGCCAAGGGTCGAGAAAAAATATAAACCGCCCCCGTCAGACCCTGTGTTTATTACACAACAGCTCCCTCTGGACTCAGTGGTTGTGGGGGCTGCAAGAAAACGGGCTAATTCGCAGTCATCAGGGGATGCGCCACCCCCTGATAAGGAAAGTCGTACGTTCGACGCGGCTGGGAAAAGAGTGGCATCGCAAGCAGCCAATCAGTGGCGAATTGCCAATTCGCAAGCCCTCCTTGCCCGATACGACCAAGCACATTGGGACGAGATGCAAGATATCATCCAGCACCTCCCCAAAGAGCATCAAAATCGTGCCCAACAAGTGGTTGAAGAGGGACAGGCCATATCAAATAACCAGATCCGCTCTGCAATAGACTCTGCTGATACAGCGGCACGAACTGTAAATACAGCAGTAACAATTAGGAGGCATTCATGGCTGCGAAGTTCTGGTTTTAAACCAGAGATACAGCAAGCGGTATTGAATATGCCGTTTAATCAACATCAACTATTCGGCCTGGAAGTGGATACCGCAATAGAAAAAATGAAGAAGCACACGGACACGGCCAAAGCCATGGGCGCGCTCTACTCCTCTCTATACAGGGGAACATTTAGGAAACCACAATTTAGGGGAGGGTTTAGACAGCAACCATCAGAACCATCTACCTCCCAAACAAAACCCACTTACCAATCTCAGTACCAGAGAGGGGGGTTTCGTGGTTCCTACTGAGGACAGTTCCCAAGAGGAAGAGGGAAATTCCAGCCTACCAAGCAGACCCCTGGTAGCAAGCAGTGACTTCAATGTCACACTTCCCCAACACACATCACCAGTGGGGGAGAGATTAACAAAATACCACCACAATTGGACACACATTACCACAGACACGTGGGTTCTATCAATTATCCAACATGGTTACGGCATAGAGTTCACAAGATTCCCTCCAGATGTTCCCCCAAGAACGCACAGAATGTCAATACAACACTTAGGGGGTCATTCTGACCCTGGCGGTAAATACCGCCAGGGCGGAGGTTGGCGGTAGCACCGCCAACAGGCTGGTGGTGCACCGCCGGGCATTCTGACCGCGGCGGTACAGCCAGAAGTGTACCGCCGACTTTCCGCTGCCCATGGGAATCCGCCATGGCGGCGCAGCTTGCTGCGCCGCCATGGGGATTCTGACACCGCATACCGCCATCCTGTTCCTGGCGGTTCGCCCGCCAGGAACAGGATGGCGGTATGGGGTGACGTGTGGCCCCTGGGGTCCCCTGCAGTGCCCATGCCAATGGCATGGGCACTGCAGGGGCCCCCGTAAGAGGGCCCCACAAAGAATTTCAGTGTCTGCTTTGCAGACACTGAAATTCGCGACGGGTGCAACTGCACCCGTCGCACCTTCCCACTCCGCCAGCTCCATTCTGAGCCGGCGTCCTCGTGGGAAGGGTGTTTCCCGCTGGGCTGGCGGGCGGACTTTCGGCGGTCGCCCGCCAGCCCAGTGGGAAACCCAGAATGACCGCCGCGGTCTTTTGACCGACGTACGGTCTTCTGGCGGTTCCCGCTTGGCGGGCGGCTACCGCCGCCCGCCAAGCTTAGAATCACCCCCTTAGACCTATTACAAATAGAAGTCCAAGCACTACTAGCAAAAGAAGCCATAGAACTGGTACCTTATCACCAGAGAGGTCATATCAACGTTTCATCTAAACCAAACTGTGGATCTCCCAGTCTTCTTTCCACAACCAGAATCAATACCAGAAAGGGCACTGCATACATTAGACATTAAAAGAGCGCTAATGTATTACATTGACAGAACAAACCAATTTCGAAAAACAAAACAATTATTCGTAGCTTTCCAAAAACCTCACGCAGGTAACCCTATATCCAAACAAGGCATTGCCAGATGGACATGTTACCTTAAAGCTAAGAGAGAATTACCCATTTCTCCAAGAGCACATTCCACTAGGAAAAAAGGCGCCACAATGGCTTTTCTTGGAAATATACCAATGACAGAGATTTGTAAGGCAGCCATCTAGTCTACGCCCCATACATTCACTAAACATTACTGTGTAGATGTGTTAGCAACACAACAAGCCACAGTAGGACAGGCTGTACTGAGAACGTTATTTCAGACAACTTCAACTCCTACAGGCTGACCACCGCTTTTGGGGAGATTACTGATTTGTAGTCTATGTGCAGCATGTGTATCTGCAGCTACACATGCCATCGAACGGAAAATGTCACTTACCCAGTGTACATCTGTTCGTGGCATGTTGCGCTGCAGATTCCCCGGGAGCCTGTAGCCGTTTTTAGTTGCATGTAAATTGTAAATATGTAAATAAACATTGCTTTAATACACAATATGTACATACATTTCTACTCCATTGCATGGGCACCTCTAGTATCCTTACTTTACCAACTCCTACCTCACCCTTTGCGGGGAAAACAATCTAAGATGGAGTCGACGCCCATGCTCAATGGAGCCGAAAGGGAGGAGCCACTCGGTCCCGTGACTCGAAAAGACTTCTTCGAAGAAAAACAACTTGTAACACTCCGAGCCCAACACTAGATGGCAGGATAATGCACAGCATGTGAATTTGCAGCGCAACATGTCACGAACAGATGTACACTGGGTAAGTGACATTTTCCATATATATATATATCTAGTGTGGTAAAAACAAAAGGTGTTGGCTAATGCCATACCTAATAAAAAGAGGATGAACTTGTAACTAACATGTTCAGTCCACCTATTTAGCAACCAATGGGTATATGAAGGTGAAGTGTTAGATCCCAATGAAGTAATGTAATTGCTCACTTGGTTGGTGTGCACGTATTCCAACCTTAGTTTACCTTGTGTTTGTCTAGGCAGGAGTGTTCTGTCACCTGGGGTTGAGTCTTGCCAATGCCCTGGAATTGAAGTTTATGTTTTTTGGCATTACATTTTTATTAATGATTAGCAAGAGGGTAACTGTCATCCTGGTTCCTAGTTGAACTATTTTGTTTTTGTATTCACTCATTTGTTTACATTTACATAAACTTCTACAGATCCCGAATTTTGTATTGCAATTGGTGAAGTCCTGCAAGTTGTATGCAAAATTTGTATTACTGCAATTAGGTAGTGGTCCAAAAGTAGTTTATTGCACGGTGTGGTTCTGCAAGCTCACCATGTAATAAAGCCACAATTCCATATCACTTCCATTCTGGTGTGTCTGTAAAATCTTAGCTCAATCCGGGTAGCTGTGGCTCAGAGCAGTCAGGTTGTATGTAAAAACAAGTGCAAATCAACAAGAACAGTTGAATAAGAAGGAAATACACCACATTAAAAATCTAAAACCAATTTTGAAAAGTGGGTTGTATTTTTATCTTTAATAATAATTAGATACCCCAAAGTCAAACATCCACTGGGGGTTTGCAGAGATATGAACTTTTAAAGAAACAAAAAAATCATAGGGGGTCATTCTGACCCTGGCGGTCGGTGATAAAGCGGCGGCCAACCCGCAAACAGGCCGGCGGTCCAAAAAATGGTATTCTAACTCTGGCGGGAACCGCCAACACAGGCCGCCACATTAACACTCCGACCGCCACGGCGGGACCGACAAACAGCGCGGCGGTCACCGCCAACAGGCAGGCGGCAGACAATGTACCGCCCACCCTATCACAAGTCACCAATCCGCCACCTTTTCCGGGGCGGGAGCCCCGCCGATAAAAACACGGCGGAAACAGACAACGAACGGGAAAACGCTCACCTATACACACTCCACGAGGAAGGAGGACAGCATGGAGCCCGAATTACACATCCTACCAGCTCTTGTCTACCTGCTCCTCTACCAGGAGTACGAACGCCGGCGCAGACGACAACGGTGAGTACTGCACCTACGACACAGGGGAGGGGGGAGGAGAAAAGATTACGGGGACACACATGCGCCATACACCCACCCCCCCACCACAAATACCTACACCCCATTGCAGAGCAACAAGTCAGAGTGACACCACACAAACCCCCTGGAATAATGCAAAGACACAATTTAAATGTTCGAAAAAATATATGTATAAATAGCTCCATAGAAGGAATGGCAAATATGCCATATAAAAGATACAAAAATAAGGAATGAAGATAGTCAACAAGATATCCATAGGCAAAAAGTCCTGCACATTCCGTCAAAGTTCCATAGTCCGTGGGCCAATGTGCACAAACACATGGGCAAAGCCCACACAGGAGTCCAGATACCATTGGAGAGAACACTGCAGGGGCATCAGATGATAAAAGTACAGGCACCTCAGGGGGAAAGGAAGGGGGGGCACCTCAGCCACATGAATCCACGACGCCAGCTCCTCGAGGGGCCTCCATGCCCACTGTCCCATCCTGGGGGGTGCAAAGCCACAGTCCATCAGATGGATTACCGACTCCACTGTGATTGGAGGAGGCATGGTGCCCCGAGTGCTCCCTGAAGCCCTGCTCGACACTGAACCGGCACTGTCAATGGGCCAGCGGTGCTTGACAGGAAGGGCCCAGCGGAGCGGTGCTTGAGATGAAGGGCCCAGCGGAGCGGTGCTTGAGATGAAGGGCCCAGCGGAGCGGTGCTTGACAGGAAGGGCCCAGCGGAGCGGTGCTTGACAGGAAGGGCCCAGCGGAGCGGTGCTTGACAGGAAGGGCCCAGTGGAGCGGTGCTTGAGATGAAGGGCCCAGCGGAGCGGTGCTTGACAGGAAGGGCCCAGCGGAGCGGTGCTTGAGACGGCGGGGCCCAGCGGAGCGGTGCTTGACAGGAAGGGCCCAGCGGAGCGGTGCTTGACAGGAAGGGCCCAGCGGAGCGGTGCTTGACAGGAAGGGCCCAGTGGAGCGGTGCTTGAGATGAAGGGCCCAGCGGAGCGGTGCGTGACAGGAAGGGCCCAGCGGAGCGGTGCTTGAGATGAAGGGCCCAGCGGAGCAGTGCGTGACAGGAAGGGCCCAGCGGAGCGGTGCTTGAGATGAAGGGCCCAGCGGAGCGGTGCTTGACAGGAAGGGCCCAGCGGAGCGGTGCTTGAGACGGCGGGGCCCAGCGGAGCGGTGCTTGACAGGAAGGGCCCAGCGGAGCGGTGCTTGAGATGAAGGGCCCAGCGGAGCGGTGCGTGACAGGAAGGGCCCAGCGGAGCGGTGCTTGAGACGGCGGGGCCCAGCGGAGCGGTGCTTGACAGGAAGGGCCCAGCGGAGCGGTGCTTGAGATGAAGGGCACAGCGGAGCGGTGCTTGACAGGAAGGGCCCAGCAGAGCGGTGCTTGAGATGAAGGGCCCAGCAGAGCGGTGCTTGTCTGAAAGGGCCCAGCGGAGCGGTGCTTGAGACGGCGGTGCCCAGCGGAGCGGTGCTTGAGATGAAGGGCCCAGCGGAGTGGTGCTTGAGATGGCGGGGCCCGTTCAGCGGTTCTTGGCCCGGCGGGGCCCGTTCAGCGGTGCCTGCCCCGGCGGGGCCCTGTTCAGCGGTTCTTGGCCCGGCGGGGCCCGTTCAGCGGTTCTTGGCCCGGCGGGGCCCTGTTCAGCGGTTCTTGCCCCGGCGGGGCCTGTTCAGCGGTGCTCCTCCCGGCGGGGCCCTGTTCAGCGGTTCTTGGCCCGGCGGGGCAAGTTCAGCGGTTCTTGGCCTGGCGGGGCCCGTTCAGCGGTTCTTGGCCCGGCAGGGCCCGTTCAGCGGTGCTCCTCCCGGCGGGGCCCTGTTCAGCGGTTCTTGGCCCGGCAGGGCCCGTTCAGCGGTCTTGGCCCGGCGGGGCCCGTTCAGCGGTGCTCCTCCCGACGGGGCCCTGTTCAGCGGTTCTTGGCCCAGCGGGGCCCGTTTAGCGGTGCTCCTCCCGGCGGGACCCTGTTCAGCGGTTCTTGGCCCGGCGGGGCCCGTTCAGCGGTTCTTGGCCCGGCGGGGCCTGTTCAGCGGTTCTTGGCCCGGCGGGGCCCGTTCAGCGGAGCTCCTCCCAGCGGGGCCCTGTTCAGCGGTTCTTGGCCCGGCGGGGCCCGTTTAGCGGTTCTTGGCCCGGCGGGGCCCGTTCAGCGGTGCTCCTCCCGGCGGGGCCCTGTTCAGCGGTTCTTGGCCCGGCGGGGCCCGTTCAGCGGTGCTTGTCCTGTGTGTCTAGGGAGCTAGACCTGGGCAAGACTTCCCGCTCATTCCCCATCCGAACTTGCGGTCGCGGCGCCCTCCTGTGATGGAGTCCTGGGCCCGTGGGTGTCGTCCGTCACACCCGGGATGGGGCTGCTGGGGACCTCCTGGGCAGCTCGACTGCTGCCTGACTTCTCCGCCCTGCTGCCCTTGCCCTCCTTCGCTGGAGCTCTGTGGCCCTTGCCTCCCTTGGATGATGTGGCAGGTGACGGGGCAAGGCTACTGTCCTTGGTGGCAGCCGTCTCAGGCTTGTCGCGCCGGGCCTTTTTCTTCCTTGTCCTCTTCCCAGGGGGGGGGCTGGCTGTCCCCTTGCTGCTGGCCGATGTTCCTGCCCTAGGATCTGGTGGACTCCAATAGCCCTGCACTATGGTCACAGTAGATGCAGGGCTGGTGGTGGCTGAGGTGCTTTTTTTGGTCTTACCAGATGGAGGGGGTGGGTCAGTGATTGGAACGAGTTCAAGGTTGGAAAGGAAAAGGACTTGGGGAGGACAGGGACGGGTAGGTGTAGTGGGTTTGGGAGTGGAGGAAGAGGATGTGGTTGTAGGAGAGTCAAGTGTGCTGTCTTTGGGTGCAGGTGCTTGTGACGGAGGCTGTTGTGAGTTGGATGGCTGTTGGGTGGGTGGCTGCCTGCGTTTGTGTGCTTTGGAAGAGGGGGTGACAGACACACTGGGAGAGGACACAGGGGACATGTAAATGGCAGTGTCTGCATCTGGATGTTGCTTGGGTGAATGCTTGTGGGATCTGTGGTGCTTATGTCTGGATGAGCTGCCCTTGGGTGTAGAGGTCTGTGCAGGCTGGTCTGATGGTGTGGATGGGATAGGCAGAGGAACAGGAGACTGGGACTGGGTGGAGGGAGTCAGAAGAGGGAGGCTGGAGACAGGGACAATGGCTGCCGTCAGTGCTGAGGCCAGAGCGTTGAACGATTGCTGATGGGCAGCCTGACCCGAATGAATGCCCTCCAGGTATGCATTGCTCCGATGCACCTCCCTTTCTACACCCTGGATGGCATTCAAGAGGGTAGACTGCCCAACAATGAGTGTCCTGAGGAGGTCAATGACCTCCTCACTGAGGGCAGCAGGGGTAACTGGGGCAGGGCCTGAGGTGCCTGGGGCGAAGGAGATGCCCGCCTTCCTGGGCGAGCGGGCACGGAGCGAAGGCTGAGGGGCTGCTGTTAGGGCGGGGCTGGTGCGCTGGGTGGCGGCTGTACCTGTTGTGGCGGTGGGCACGGATGTTGCCGCCACTGCTAGGGAGCTCCCTTCCGAGGACGTGTCGGTGTCGCTGAGGTCTCCACGGGTCCCCGTTGTGGAGCTCCACTCGCCCTCCGTCTCACTGGTGTACTCGGAGTCTGTCATATGGCCCTCCGGGGCTATGTGAGATGCAGCTCCCTCGTGCTCCAATGCCACTTCTCCTCCGCCAGATGATGCTAATGCACACATGAACAGGAAGACAAAGAAAATGGGGGGGGGGTGGAGAAATGAAGACAGGTTGAGTGCATGCATTGGCAACACCGTTGTCGGAGAGGACAGACACAGAAGCCCCCTGAACTAGGCCGCGCAATGGGGGTACACTACTCAGTTATTGTGACTAGTCCTACGGGTCTATGGACGACAAATGCACACATGGGTGAGGCCGGACCATGGATAGCTGTACTTGGCACCCTACAGAGGTGGGGGGCGGGGGCACAGGGCCGTGTCTAACGGAGGGGCCTAGCCTACAGAATGCGCCCTGGCGTGGAGATAGCCACAGCCCTCCTCCCCCACCCAGACACCTTCCCTGCGCGCAAAGATAGCAGAATGTGCTGATACTCACCCCCTTGTGTCTGCTGTGATGTCCTCACGCGCCCATCCAAATCGGGGTAGGCCACCACCAGGATCCGGGACATCAGGGGGGTCAATTGGCGGCTGGCACCCCTCCTACGTTGGGAGGCCATCCCCAGCAGAGACTCGGCGGTCTTTCTGGTCCCGCGGCAGATGTCCTCCCACCTCTTTTGGCAGTGGGTGCCCTGTCTGTTGTGGACCCCCAGGGCCTGGACGTCCTGGGCGATGGCACACCAAATGTCGATCTTCTGATGGGCGCTGACCTATGTGACATGTACAGGGTGGTAAAAGAAAGCGCATCAGTTTTCTGCCTGGTCAATGTGAGTGGCCCCCCCCTCCCCAACCTTGCCATGTGGCACATGCTCTCATCTTTCGTGCGTTGCACTCCTCATTCGCTCCCCTCCCCACCATCTTACATACACCCCACTCAACACAGGCATAGCCCATTCAACGTGCACCCTGTGTACTAACCTGTTGGTCTGGAGGACCGTAGAGTAGCGCATACTGGGGGAGGACCCCATCAACAAGTTTCTCCAATTCTTCGGAAGTGAAGGCAGGGGCCGTTTCCCCAGTCGCAGCAGCCATTGTATCTCCCAGACCGAGGTCACAGCAGCACTTGCAGTATAGGTCCTCGCCTGTGGATGATCAGGTCTCGAGTGATTAATCAGATAGAAAATGGCAGTCACGCCCGCGGCGGTGCGTACCGCGGCGGTGCGTACCGCGACCGCCGGCGCACATCGTCATTGGCTCCTGAGAGCCATAGGGTTCAATGTTAACCAATGCTGCTTTGCGCCGCGGTCTTCGACCGCCTACCGTCACGGTGTGCCACGCCAGCGCAGTGACCTCACATCCCACTGTCACACTTCACAGGTCAGGCAGCCGCCATTTCAAGGGCCCACATGGCATGATTTCTACTGCGTCACACAGGCCTAGGCCTTGCATTGCCACTCATACAAGCCATTCAATGCATAGCGATTCGTGTACTGTGCAAGCTGTGTGAACGAACCTGTGGGTTGCTTGACTCTGTGCTCCATGTTGTCCTTCCTAGGCACCGTCCGCTGGGACTTGCAAGGAGAAGGATGAATCCTCCCGTGTACCGGCCGCTGGTGGACCTGTCAACAATGGAAGAACGACATATCATACTTACATACCGGCTGGACAGAGCAACCATACATGAACTATGTGCCCAGCTGGAGCCAGACCTGATGTCCCCCATCCGCCAACCCACAGGGATTCCCCCTCTGGTGCAGGTTCTGTCAGTACTCCATTTTTTGGCAAGTGGGTCTTTTCAGACAACAGTGGCCATATCATCTGGAATGTCTCAGCCTATGTTTTCTAAGGTTTTGTCCAGAGTGTTGTCTGCCCTGATGAAATACATGCGGAGCTACATTATTTTCCCTGAGGTGGGCGAATTGGCTACAGTGAAGGGTGATTTCTATGCCCTTGGACATATCCCCAACATCATTGGTGCCATTGATGGGACCCATGTGGCTTTGGTTCCCCCCAGTGGAAGTGAGCAAGTGTACCGAAACAGAAAAAGTTATAATTCGATGAATGTCCAGGTGGTCTGTTTGGCTGACCAGTACATCTCCCATGTAAATGCCAAGTTCCCTGGGTCAGTGCACGACGCGTATGTCATGCGAAATAGCAGCATACCTTATGTGATGGAACAGCTACAGAGACACCGTGTGTGGCTAATAGGTGACTCTGGTTACCCCAACCTGTCGTGGCTACTGACCCCAGTGAGGAATCCCCGGACCAGGGCAGAGGAACGGTACAATGAGGCCCATGGGCGAACTAGGAGGATCATAGAAAGGACCTTCGGGGTCCTGAAGGCCAGGTTTAGGTGCCTGCATATGACAGGGGGATCCCTCATGTACTCACCAAAGAAGGTGTGCCAGATCATCGTGGCCTGCTGTATGCTTCACAATCTTGCCTTGCGACGCCAGGTGCCTTTTCTGCAGGAGGATGGTCCAGATGGTGGTGTTGTAGCAGCTGTGGAGCCTGTGGAGAGTGAAGAGGAGGAAGATGACGGGGACGACACGGACAACAGGGAGACAGTCATACGACAATACTTTCAGTAGCACCCAGGTAAGAATCAGCCACCCCATTTTACAATTACTGAAGGCCTCATGCGTCTCCACTGTCTGTGTTTCCCCCCAGTTCCTGGTAACTGATTTGTGACTTTCCCTTCCCTTTTCAGAGCTGTATGACCCACTGCCTGACATCAGCTTTGTTTGCCCATGGACTAAAGCTTATTGAGATTGGTATGTTGTCATCACAAAGTAACTGGACATTATTGCACCGTTATGTGTAATACATTTGTTGAAAATACAAGCAGACTCCTGTTTTTTTAAGTGCAACAAGTGATTTATTTTAAGTGCTACATATAGGTACATGATTGGGAAACGGTGATGGGTGGGGGTGGAGTAATGTCCATGGCAGAGTCCAGTTCTCAGTCGCACAGGTGCATTGTCCATATGCCTGGGGAAGGATGGAGCAGGGGCAGTTCAAAGTTGGACAGGGTGACAATGTGGGACAGTGGGATGACATCAGGGGGTATCTTAGGCTGGCGGGGGTCTTGCAATCCTACTCTGTCTTCTTGTGAGATCTCAGGTTCCGCTTGCAGGGTGGTTCTTCTTCTGCAGGAGGTGGGGTTCTGGTGGCCTGTCGTTGTGTGGGGGCCTCCTGTCCACTTGCGCCGGCGGAGGTGGTAGGCTGTTCCTGGCCTGGGCTAGTGACAGGGGCCCTTTGGGGTGCCACATGGTCCCGCAATGTGGTGACGATCTGGGTAAGGGCCAGGACGATGGTCCCCATTGCGGAACCGATGTTCCTCAGTCCCTCCCTGAACCACATGTACCGTTCCTCCTGCAGTTCCTGGATCTCCTGGAACCGGGCCAGTACCGTCGCCATCGTCTCCTGGGAGCGGTGGTATGCTCCCATGATGGAGGAGCGGGCCTCTTGGAGAGTGGGTTCCCCGGGCCTGTCCCCCCCCTGTCGCACAGCAGCCCTCCCAGTTCCCCTGTGTTCCTGGGCCTCTGTCCCCTGGACGGTGTGCCCACTACCACTGCCCCCAGGTCCCTGTTGTTGTTGGGGTGGTGGGTCAACCTGGGTGCCCTGTAGTGGTGGACACACCGCTGATTGACGTGTCCTGGAGACAGAGGCATGGGCCTGCTGGGTGGGAGCTGTGCTGGTGTTCCCAGAGGGGGTTGGGTCTGGTGTAGCCTGTGGCTGTCTGTGGGGAACCGACTGTCCAGAGGTCCCCGATGGGCCGGGCTGGTCATCTGGCTCCAGGGAGACAGAGCTGCTGTCATCGCTGGGGGCCTCTTCTGGGGGTGGGATGGACATCTCGGGACCCTCCGTGGCGGTGTGGTGGCGTTCGGGTCCTGCAGGGGTATAAAGGTATGGTTATTGCTTCTGTGTGTGGCATTTCGTGTGATGGGTGGGTGTCCGTGTACCCAAGTGCAGGCATTTCCTTGTGGGGGCTTTTGTGAGGGTGGCTTGTGGGGGTGATGTGTGTGTGCAGTGGGCATGCTTTGGTGATGGGTGTCCATGCTTTGTGGTCGCATGCAGGGCTTGGTGTTGGGATGGGTGGGTTGTGATGGTGAGCCTTTTGCTAGGGGTTGGTGTGATGGGGGAGGGGGTGAGGGTGGGAGTATGATTTGGCATGCAGGTGGGGTGGGGGTGGGAAGCAGTAGTGAAGATTTGCCTTACCAGAGTCCATTCCTCCGCCTACTCCTGCGAGGCCCTCAGGATGCAGGATGTGCAAGACTTCCTCCTCCCACGCGGTAAATTCTGGGGGAGTAGGTGGGGGTCCGCAGCCAGTCTTCTGCACCGCAATGTTGTGTCTTGATACCATGGAACGCACCTTCCCCCGTAGGTCGTTCCATCTCTTCCTGATGTTCTCCCGATTGCGTGGATGCTGTCCCACTGCGTTGACCCTGTCCACTATCCTTTGCCATAGCTCCATCTTCCTGGCAATTGTGGTGTGCTGCACCTGTGCCCCGAAGAGCTGGGGCTCTACACAGACTATTTCCTCCACCGTGACCCTGAGTTCTGCGTCACTGAACCTGGGGTGTCTTTGGGGTGTCATGGGGTGGTGTGGTTGAGGTGTGGGGTGGCGTTTGTGGTGATGAGTGTGGTGCGTGTGGTGGTGTGTGGTGTTTGGTGCGTGGATTCTGTGTGGGTGATGGTGTTGTGTGCCTCTGTGTTGTGGGATTGTCTATTCTGTGCTCTGTCTCTAGCCTTCGTCAATGATTCCGGGTCGTAGGGGCATGTGGGGGATGTGGGTGTGTGTTTTATATTGTGTTGGGTGTGTGGGAGTGGTGTTAGTATGTGTATCAGGTGTTTGTATTTCAAACTGACCAATGTGGCTGAATTTTCTATGTGTGTGTGTATTTTGACCGCGGCGGTGTGTACCGCCAATAGAATACCGCGTTTGAAAGAGCGCCGCATGGATTTGTGGGTCGGAATGGTATGGGCGTATTTCTGTTGGCGTGACGGTGGAGGTTTGGTCATCGCCATTTTTTCGCTGACCTTTGGTGTGGCGGACTTTTGTGGATGTCGGGTTTTTGGCGGTTTGCCAGTTGCGGGTCAGAATGACCGTGGCGGTTTACCGCGGCCGCGGCGGTGTTATGGCGGTCTTCTGGCTGGCGGTAAGCGCCTTTTACCGCTGAGGTCAGAATGACCCCCATAGCCTTTTACTCAATGCAAAAAATCATTAAACTCTGCTGAAATTCACAGTTTATAGTTAACCACGACAAGTAACTTTAAAACGGCTCTAGGGGCACTCTTGTGGGGACTATTTCTGCCAGGAATCGAGCCACAGGGACCAAAATATGTCCAGCTGAACAGTAACCTCATGGTTAAACAGTCTCCAGTCCAGCTTCAGGGTCTCTGAGCAAACCCCCATGTAAGTCAATTAAGAGGTTCTGATGCAAGGATGCAGGATACTGAAGATGCACAATAATGCTGAGGGTGTTAAAACAAGGGACTTCATGTGGCCAACCTTGGTCCATGAGCATGGTAGAGCAACTTTGGCCTCAGGGTGTCTAACAAAATCCAGGTGAAGTCCAATTACAGCAAAACCAGCCATTCCCTGTAACTTCAGCGCTGGGTGACAAAACTACATTCAGACGATTCTCCCAGGGCCAGTAGACTTGGGTACAACTTTTGAGGGTTGGGACTCAGTCTCTCAGGCTTTACCTCAGTGCCCAATAGCATGCAGGTTTTTTGGAGCAGTGCTCTCACAGGAGCAGACTTCTTAGCTTTTACACCCCTGTGACTGCAACAGGGAGTCAGCCAATGGACTCTTGATGTCACATTCCTGTTTGAGGCTCAGGGATGGTTTTTCCTCAGGTGGGATGTAATGGGCACAGTCCTTTGTTTGCTAACCCTAAATACAGCAAGTTCAGTCCAGCTTTTGGTGCAGCCTCTCTTTGCTGGGTCACGGAACTGCAGAGCAGGTGTGATCTGATGTATGGGTGCAATCACAACTGACTAGGCAATGGGCAACCACTTTCCCTCCTGCCTGATTACTATTTTCGGCAAATGATGGCATCTAGCTAATTCAGAATGTACTGTTCTGCAACTCCCAACATGACAAAACCCTTCTGTTGATGTCTGGTATTCCCTGTCTCACCCTAGAGATGTGGCTGTGTTGGGGAGGGGGGGTAACTTGCCCTGTGAAAAAACACTTCAATCACTGCTTGTACCCCTCTACCCGAGATCCCAGCTTGTCTTTTATGTGACTACCATTTGTCCTTCAAAGGCGGTTTCCCCCTTGAAGTTCACCTTTTGGGCTTACACCCACTTTGGCTATCCTTCCAGAAGGAGATTACATGTCTTCCCTCTTGAGGCCCTATGCTTCCTTTCCTGAGAGTCATTCATGTTTCTCACCAGGAGGGCAGAAGGCTGTCTCGAGTGCAACAAATTGTGTGCAACCGTAAAGGCTAATGGAACTTTCTTAAATTCCATTTGTATAAAAGTTACATAAAATTCGACTTTCATATCAAATCTGGATTAATGTAAAACTTTATTTGACACCTTGGAACACCATGTTTAATAGTTCATTTTGGTGGTTTGCACTGCTGAGTTGTCAGCATGTAACTCCATTTTCACCAATAAGGCTACAAGCCTATCAACTGAAAAAAATTATAACGCAGGTTTTTTTCTGCGAGGCTATGCAGAGCATAAACTCATGTCCATCTTTTCAATATAATATCCTGCCTTTGGTTCTCAGTAGGCCTGCCTTGAGGATGACTTATAAATATTTTAAAGGAATGTGTAGGCTTTGCCATTTGTTTAAATGGCAAAATTGATTTAGCAGTTTAAAAACTTCTCTGCCAGCCATCAATCGCTGGTTGAGAGTGATGTTTTGTTTTGTCACACTAGCGGTGGCACAACAAACGCTGCAGTCCATAAGGGGCCCTTAACTTTCAGTTCCTTGGTACCAATGGTACCATATTCTAGGGACTTAAAAGTAAGTTACCTTATGCCACTTGTGGGTGAGCCAATTAGACATATACCTTTTTGAGGGTCAGAGCACTGCCACTGAGGCCTATTTGTCAGGTTTCAGTGCACTTTCAGAGTCGAAAAACAGCAACATCAGTCCAAAAACATGGGGTGATCATGCAAAAAGGGGCATTTCTTCACAGGCAGCTTTGTCCATCACATATATGAATACGTTACCATTTCCAAATTTGTGAAAGCAGAATGGTCATGGTTTTTGGTTTTGTTACGAACTGCTTCTGGTTGCAGGAAACTGTTACAAATGTAGTCCTGAATAATGTTAATGTATCCCATACTATACCTAATAAGAGTGTTTGTGACCTAACTCTTCAAAGTATTGTCTAAAGCAAGAATACTGCAATGTTTCTGGAGCATTTTTAAATGTTGTGACTTTGGAAATGATATGGAATGATCATTACTAGTCTACCAGTGTTCTTTTTCTTGTGTTTATTTGTGGCTTTTTGATTATGTAGAAGAATAACCTCCCTCAAGAAAGAGTTTTTTAAGGTGCAATACTTCATTTTTTAAATTAATTACTGTGTCTACACAGGACATTTAGAATCTGAAATGAGCACTTGTAGCATACAGTAATGAATTGCAGGAGGTGGTCCTCGTACAGTTTACTTGCTAAACATATGCCAGTAATGTAAAAAGTAACATCTAATAATTCCATATTATGTTCACTATTGTGAATAGTGGGTATTAAATTGTAGGCATTATTGTTTAGGGACTAAAACAGTCACTTAGTAATTGGGGGTGGAATTTACTTGTGCATAGCAAAATCACTTCATCTATGTATCTTCGCCAGTAAAATATTTATTCAGAACATTCTGCAGCCTCTGGGATCTAGACATTATAGCCCTCAAACCACCCCTTAAGGAGTTTCACCGATGAAGGGGCAAATGTCTTTGTCTATACATGGATCCCATTAGTATTTCCCATTGTTCAAAGAGAGAGCTCTTATTGCACGAAGAAAATGCTTCATCACTCTTTGGGCTATTTCTGTAGGAATACAAGTGTACAGCAAACAGACATCAAGTCTGACCAATAACATACCTGGTGTTCTCCATAGTATCTTAGATATAAGAAGGTAGAGGTACTACCAATGGTTTAGGAAAGCAATCTAGATATTGTGTTCCATTGGAGAACCAATTTAAGATATTACAGTGTGATAAAGTATGATAGGGCTGCTTATAACCACCATATAAACATGCACACTTTAACTTAGCATTTCTTTTTCGATGTTGACTTCTTGCACAGCTTTCCATTAATGTGATGATGTACTGAGAAACACTACATGCATGTTTCTTGTAAGTGTTGCTGACATCCAGTCTGTACACTCTGTCCAAGGTTAGGCACATAGAACCCCTGGCACTATGATCGTCTGTGGAGACAGCTCCTTATTTGCAGACATGTCATTGGATCGGCTCTGCAAATCTGACACAGTGTGACATGAACCGTGCTTGTATTATAAAAACTGTCTCTGTGCTACATTCAGCAGAGGAGCACTTCAACTAGGATTATGCTAGATCGTGGTGCGCCATGGCTGAGATGCAGCCTTGATGACTTTGACACTGAAACTGACTCTGACCTCTACCATGCACAGGATAATAGCCTCCACCACACCAGACCAGCTTCCTCGTTTCCCAGTACACCTTACCTAGGTGTAAGGTGTTAGGCTAGCCCAATTTATCTGGCAGAGGGTACTCACAATATGCTCTCTATACTGTAGGTAGTAACATATATGAGTTTACCAACATAATACTATTATCATAGTTTAACTGATCTTTTTTTTCCATATTCATAATGCTGTTTACCATGCTTTGTCTCGTTTGCCCAATAATCACAGCTCATTTTTTATGTAAGAATACAGTTAATGCAATAAATGTGGGTGAGGTGACCATGATATATCTGTACTTCCTGTCTGAGAGTAATATTTTGTTTCTCCGTTTCTGTAGTTTAGTTTGCCTAGTTTTGGTGATGGATCAGTTTTTCATATCCTTTTTTGTCAGCTAATTGCCTATTTTAAATACATATACGTCTCTGTTCATAATTAAAATGTTACCCCCAAGGTCTGTTTATTTCATGACAATGGATGTATTATGAATCAATTTCACTTAATCATAGTGTTTGGATGTATGACATGGGCACTGGAAGTAGGGTTGCGGGTGCGCTGCAGTAAACCCCAAAATAATCATGCTCTGGTTTAAAAGGTGAATGTGCAACAAAGATGCGCCTTTATCATGTCTCATTTCCTGTGTGTTCAAATATTGAGTTCCTATGTCAGGCTATGTCTTCTGTCAAATTGCTGCATATTCTTTTACTATGGAGCCTATCTCCTTATTTTACTTTCTTTGAAAATCAAGAGGCTTCTGTTAAGTGAACAAGGTTGATGGGGTTCAGGAAGTGTGAAAGGATAAGTAGTAGGATGTACATTTTTTCACACAAAACAAAATATAAATATCTGAAACTGAATTGCACAAATATTTGGAAATATGTGTGCAAGCAGGAAAGCACAAATGATGCACATTTTTTAATAGTTCTAAAGTGTAATGGAAAAATGGATTTTAATAGGATCAAAATAAATCAAGACACTTCACCTGGCGATGCACAAGTGATAAATAATCACTGAAACCCAAATTGTACACATTAACTTTTGTGCACGATATTGTTTTATCAGTACAACTGCATGTCTGTGCAAATCTAGTGGCCATTTCACTGGAAAATGTGCTTCCTGTAAATGACAGTGTGCTATCACACCATGCTTTAGTAATATATTTGCGACAGCATGGTCCAAAATGCATAACCATCTACATACTACATCATTAACACCCTCCTGCTGAATAGGCGGGACTCATTTGCTGCACTTATTCTTTGTGTGATGCTTGGATTTTTCACAATCACTATAACTTCACTGATGTATCATTGTTGGCAGCACCCCACTCTGAAAATTTTCCAGCATCACTACATACGACACCGTCTGGACTATCACAATTCCTTGCTTCTGGGCATTCCTTGAAATCTGTGTCTGTGAGTTCAGTGAATTAAGAATGCCGCTGTACTGCTAACCTTAGGTCACATTACTATGCATCTAAAATCTTTACATTGGCTCCTGATTGAGTAACATTGTTTGTCTAAAGCACTTATTTTCACCAATCCATCTACCATTCTGCCTCGGTCTGTCCCAAGAGACTTTCCTCCCCTTATTTGCCGAGCAGAACACCAGTTTCCTCAGCAGCTGGCCTTCCTGCTTAGTGATGGCTTTACCTTTCTAAACTTCGAGTTAGGGCCTTTTCAGTGGTCATAAATATGGAATGGAAGATTCTGCCTCTCTGCTTATGGATGACAAGGGAAACCATCATCTTTTGCAAACTACTGAAAACTTCATTTGCTTTATTTCAGCCTTTCTTTCCACTGCTCTTCTCTTTTCATAAAGTGGCAGAACATCTAGTTTGTGAGTTTTTATAAACTTCCGCATCAAAACAAATCAAATCAAAACAGCAGTTATCAAGGAGTGCGCACAGCGTTTCTGCATGAACGAGCTGCAATAGTCCTTTCAGCTTACAGAGAGGCTCGCGTAAATCAGAACTGTTCTGAACACCAGTTGAATCAAAGCCTTTCTCCACTGCATATGCTATAACAACATTTATTTATTTCGATGTAAGGTTCAACAGAGCACTACATTGATTCAATAATGTAAAAGGACTGATTACAATTTACAGTTTATACAGGTCCAACAGTTTAAAAAAAATGTAAACAACCTATAGCATGTAATTACTGAGTCTTGTTTATATAACAACAATAAAGCAGAAATGGTATGCATTTGCCCATTGAAAAATGTGGGTCCAAAATATTTCGATGACTCATACTGTAGCGACTAAAAAGCGTGTATGAAATCTTGGGCGGAGGGATGGAACTTTTGAGAACTCTCCAACTGGAGTGGACCTGGCCAGTCACCCAGCTGTCGAAGGGGAGAGACCCCCAAAAGGCATAATAAGTGCAGATACCCCTGAAGTAGGCAGATGGAGCCCTAAGAGGAAGGTGAACATAATCGTAAAGTTGATGGAACAAACAAGTGGGACGAAGGAGAACGGAAGCACCATCACAACTAGATTCCAATATGAGGCCATGCGGTGAAGGCACTGGAGAGATAAAGGGGATGTTTGGACTCTGAGAATAATCCCCAATTTCATGAGATGTATAAGTTGAACTCTAAGAACAGGCCTCAATGGAGGGAGGGAGATCAAAGGATGAAAAGACCAACTATACCCTTGTATACAGTAGTGTTTCTTTGTGTGCTCAAGTCAACAGGTGAGGAGCATTCAAGAACACAACCATTTAAACTACAATAAAAGACGTTGTTATGTATGATTTTGGTTTGTTGACAAAGAGGGATACTCAAATGGCTATAACAGGTATTACAAGTAGATGTACTGAATTTAATATAAGTACTACCATTCACATTAATGTCACTTAATGTTAGAGGGCTAACCTCCCCTAAATATTGGCATACAATTTGGAACTACATCAAACTGCATGATCCAAACATATTTTTCCTACAAGAAACCCATCTTTTACGAGCATCTCAATTCAGGATGAAACATAGGGCACGCCTGTACCACTGTTTGGTCTGAGCCTCCTCTAAGACACCCGGTAGAAATTTTATATAAACAAGTCATTGCCAAGCGAAACATGATATAGTCAAGGGTGCAGAGTACTGATTCATAAAAACCTACCTGCACGTTAAGCACATTGTTGGACTTTTTGCCTTATGCAGGGTCATCCCCAGTCTTTTTGCCTCCTTCCTCCTGGTTTTTCTGACCTCTCGCTGTTGGCTCTAGGACTCTGAGCACTTTATCACTGCTCTCCCATCTAGAGTTGGTATGATTGGCTTATACCTAATTGGCATATTTAATTTACCTATAAGTCCCTTATACAGTGGTATCTCTATACCCAGGGCCTGTAAATTAAATACTACTAGTGGGCCTGCAGCGCTGCTTGCGCCACCCACTGAAGTAGACTTTCAAACCTGTCTCAGGGACCTGGCATCTAAATTTACTTGCCAGGCCCAGAACTCCCCTTTTACTACATGTAAGTCACCCCTAAGGTACGCCGTAGCTAGCCCTATGGGCAGGGTGCCATGTTTGTAGAAAGGCAGGACATGTGCCATATTGCATGGCCTGTCCTAGTAGTGACAAACAGCCTAACTTGGTGTCTCACTGCTGTGAGTGCTGCCTTCTCATAGGATTGCATTAGAAATGCCCTGCCTTATGTGTAAGGGGTATTGTCTGATTTATGAGGGGTAGCATAGGCGTGTTTGGTATGGCTTTGATGGTGATAATAAATGCTCCTTACTGGTGTGGGTGTATTTTTTATTACTATCACAGAAATGCCACTTCTAGAAAGTGCGCATTTATCTGTGCTTATGACTCTGGTGTTTTGCAGCTTGACTCCAATCCACGTCTGGGCAGAGTGACAGTTGGGGCTTTGTGCATACTTTTCAGACAGCCTGTACACAGGGAGGGTGGAGGTGTCACAGAGGTGCATCTGCATACTGAATAGTCTTCCTGGGCTGAGAGAAGGGAGAGGCGGGGCACACCTGCATTTGTAAAGACTGTGCCCTGGCCTCACACATTAGGGTTGTTAACCCCCCACTGATGTTTGGAGCCTGTGCTGAAAGGAGAGAGGGGGCACTCCCAGAACCAGTTGTAACTGGCTGGAACCTCCTCTCCCTACCATTGTAAAACACTGTAAGAACTGACTATAAGTACAGGGGAATTTTCCCCACAATTTGAACATTCTTGGAACTTGAAACTGGACACAGAATGCTGATGAATGGACTCACCAGGAAACCACCTTGGACTGCTGGTGCTGTGCTGACCTGTGACCTGCCTGGTCACTAGGAGGAACTGCCACTGCTGGTAAACCCTTGTGCTGGCCTGTAACTGGGCCCACCAGCCCTGTGCTTTTTCTTGTCTGGCTTGCTCCCAGGGGCAGGGTGCTGTGGCCCCTGACCCCTGCAAACGATCTCTGCAACTTTGCCCGAAGTGCTTTGACAAAGCGCTCTCTTAATTGCGGAGGACAAATCACCGCCACGGCCCAGGCTGCAGATATGGCCTTAGCGCTTTGAAAAGCGCTTTATTTTTGCTCCCTGATTCACCGCCGCAGCCGGGTCCCGTGCAATCCTGAAGCGTGTTGGATCGCGCTACATTCTAGCCTCGGGAGACTGTTGCCGAGCAGGGAGGAGCTGGGGCGCCCCTCCCCATGCCCCCGGGGCATCTAAAAACAAACGTGGAGCAGGAGTGCTCCTGTCGTGCCCCCGGGGAGAAGCGCGCTCCGTGGAGCTCCCCCGGGGCACTGGCAGGCACCGACCTTGGTGCCTGCCTCCGTCTCCAATGGCCAGGCCGGCCGCCGCGTTCAATTGAAGCCGGGCGGAGGGAAGGAAACCTCATTGGAGGTTCCCTCCGGCCCCAACGAGGCCGTCCTGCTCTTTGGTGATCGCGAGCAGGGTGGAAGCCTCGCCGGAGGCCCCCTGCAACGCCAGTCCCTGGCTTGGCCTTGTGTGGGCCAGTACTGATTTCTTTGGGTCCCCCCATCGTGGAGGGCAAGTTAAGGCCCGGGGGGGCCCTACAACGGCCGAGTGTCCCAAGAGGGACTCGCCCCTGACACGGAGGGGGTGCGTAGCACCCCCCTCCTTTTGGCATTCTCCCTGGATGGTGACCCCCCTCAGGAGGGCCGGTGGAGGTCCAGGCGCCCCCAGGGATCGCGGGCCCCAGGAGGGGCCCGTTAGGAGTACAGAGGGGGTGTGTGCCACCCCCCTCTCACCCAGAATTGCCAGGAGGCCCCCGTTTTGCGCAGAGGAGCGCTGGGGCCCCCTCTTTCTTTTCATTCAATAGGCACTGGAGGTGCCTTCATCAAGTCAGGTACTTCTAAGTGACAATATATATACCACAAGTTCTTACTAGAGACTTTATTGCATTATATATTGCCTACCTGTTCTATGATGTTTTTATACATGTGTGCAAATGTTCCTTTTATGGGCATGACTTGCTAATATGTTTCCCTAACTTGCCATAGGTTTTCTAATTTTCCTACTATGGGCGTTTTATGATATTCTTATGACAAGTGTCCTAATGTGATAATGTGTTTCCTGACTACTGCTTATGTTGCAGAATACTGAGTAACCTGTGTGTTATTTGTGACTACTGCTAATTTGTAGAGTAACTAATGTGTAACGTTCTGACAACTGCTAAGGTAGCAGGATAGTACTGATATGTGATGTTTGGTCTGATAATTGCGTTGTGTACAATACAGTATATTTTCATATAATCTGGTGTTGTGTTTCCTTTGTGGTGGGGATATTGTGTCACATGTGTTGTGTGTGTTGTGCAAATTCTTTACACATTGCCTCCGGGTTAAGCCTGACTGCTCGTGCCAAGCTACCAAGGGAGTGAGCAGGGGTTATCTTGGCCGTGTAACTCCCTTGCCCCTGACTAGAGTGGGTAAGTTCTGCCTGGCTGAGGTGCATACCGTAGCCAACCAGAAACCCCATTTCTAACATTGGTCGTCAGCAGTGAGGATAGGACTTGCACTTGCACAATGCCATTGTGACTCATTATTTCACTACAGGGATTGCGTTTAGACCATCACATGTTTGGCTTCTCTTAACTTTCTCTCTTTGGTAATTTTTCCTGTTTTCAGTTCTCACGCTTGGGTATTGTGGTTGTCACAGTTGAGTTATTTGTACCTTTTCAAGATGGGGCTTACCTTTGATTTAGAGGACCTGCCGTTTTACACGCAGGAGGAATTAGAGGGGTTCTGTAGAGAGAGAGGGCTGCCTGTAGAAGGGGACCTCAGGAGATCTCTGAATTTCTTTGAAAGGTTTGTGACATATACCCAGGGAGGGAGTGTGCTTAGGGGGTACCCAGAATATCCTGAGTGTAGCGAGGGTTCCCAATGGGAGGGCTCCCAGACCTCATCCCTAGAGAGTGGTAGAAAGACTGATCAGGAGGGTGAGAATGACCGGTTGGGGTCGCCAGTTGACAGGGAAGGCCCCAGTGATAGGGAGTCCCTTGCTGGGTCCAGTGTAAGAAGCAGGGCTACCTCTCATTCCTTGACGTCTGATGAGCTAAGAGATAGGCGGGAAGAGAGGGACCTGAAGTTGCAGTTAGCGCGCCTAGCTGTTGAGGAGAGAAGGGCTGAGGTAGAGAAGGCCTTAGTACAGGAGAGAATGGCAGAGGCAGAGAGGGCCTTTGCCAGAGAAAGACTCGCTCTAGAGCGCAGTCTGAAGGTTCTGGACTCACCAGCGCTGCAGGTGGAGTTCAGTGGTGGCAGCAATGTACAGTGCTGTAGCAAAGATGTTCCTCACATACCCATAGATCTGGTACCTAGGTTCCAAAAGGGGGGTGACATACGTCAGTGGTTAAAGGAATATGAGAGGGCTCTGGTAGAGCGCAGGATCCCTGAGAAGGATTGGGGAACTGGCCTAGGGAGTTTTATTCCTGAGGAGGGGAGGGATGCCCTACTGACTCTAGAAGAGAGTGACAGGGAGGGGTACTCCGCTGTAAAGAATGCACTGATTGTGAAGTATGGGTTTTCCCCTGAGGAATACAGAAAAAGGTTTAGGGTGGTAAGAAACTGTCCCACCAGTCTTGATAGGAGTTTGTAGAGGATTGCTGCATTGCACTAGATGGATGGGTGAAGGGTATCACAGTAAACAATTTTGAAGGGCTGTTTAATCTGATTGTCAGAGAGCACCTGCTTCGTTGTTGTTTTTCAGAGTTACGCCAACACTAGTCAGTGTGTGAGCTCTCTGACCCCAGGGAGCTTGCAAAGGAGGCAGACTTCTCGTTGCGTACCAGAGGGTCTGGTGTGGCATTAGGGGGTGTTCCTCATGAGAGTGGTCTAGGTCAGTGGTTCTCAACCTTTTGACTTCTGTGGACCCCTACTTTATGATTACTGGAACTCGGGGACCCCCACTGACTCGTTCTTGGAGTCCGGGGACCCCCCACTAAGTCATTACTGAAAGCTGGGGACCTAGGGCCAGATGTAGCAAAGGGTTTGCGCCTCGCGAACAGCGAAAAATGCAGTTTGCGAGGCGCAAAAGCCTCTTTGCAGAAATGCATAGTGCGAGTCGGATTCGACTCGCAAAATGCATTTCCGACTCGCAAATAGGAAGGGGTGTTCCCTTTCTATTTGCGACTGGCAATGCAATTCAATTCCATTTGCGACCGCGAAAGCGGTCGCAAATGGAATCGCAGTTACCATCCACTTGAAGTGGATGGTAACCCAGTTGCAAACGGGAAGGGGTCCCCATGGGACCCCTTCCCCTTTGTGACTGGAAAAAAAAATATTTTTTCAGAGCAGGCAGTGGTCCAATGGACCACTACCTGCCCTGAAAAAATCGAAACTAAAGGTTTCGTTTTTTTTTCACAGTGCAGCTCGTTTTCCTTTAAGGAAAACGGGCTGCAATTTGAAAAAAAAAAACTGCTTTATAAACAAGCAGTCACGGACATGGTGGTCTGCTGTCTCCAGCAGGCCACGATCCCCGTGAGTGCCCATACTCGCAATGGGGTCGCAAACTGCGACCCACCTCATTAATATTAATGAGGTGGGTCTTTGCGACCCCATTGCGAGTTGCAGAAGGTGTCTGAGACACCTTTCTGCATGCCAAATTGCGAATTGCAATTTGCGAGTCGCAGGGACTCGCAAATTGCAAGTCGCAATTTGTTTTTTTGCTACATCTGGCCCCTAATCTTTTAATATTTTTTAATTATCTAAGCAGTCACGGACCCCCTGAGGAGGCTTCGCGGACCCCCAGGGGTCCCCGGACCACAGGTTGGGAACCACTGGTCTAGGTGTTTCCCAACCAGGTGTGGTGGGAAAGGCTTGTGTCCCAGGTAGGTCCCAGTGTATTGGGGCGGGTAAGGCATCCCATGTCCAGTCTCAGAGGAGAGGGAATGGGGTTGGGCTGAGGCCCAGGGTGCCCGAGCTCCAGTTCCAGGTCCTGGAGGGTTCCATGAGTGAACGCCAGGAGGTGAGCCTAGCCTGTGCCGTAGGGCCAGCTGTTCAGAAGGATCCCATTTTGTCATTAGGACTTGGGTGGGTGGCTAGTGATAGCGTTCCGCCGGTCCTGGTGTCTGGTAGTCTCGCTCTACAGCGGAGGAGGTGAAAATCCAGGCATAGGGTTGAGAGGGGGCTGCGGGCCCCAGTGGAGAACCTGGAGGGTCAAGGGTCAGCTCTGAGAGCAGAGCCCCCCAGGAATGACCTTGGTGAGACCATTTCTGGGCTGGGGGGAATCCAGACTCTGTCAGATGGGCAGAGGTCGGGAGACCTGCACCAGCCAGACTCTCTTGTGGCCCTTGGGGAAGGTGTTTCCCTGGTGGGGGGTAGGTGTGCCCCCCAGGAAGTCCTGGTGCACCAGGCAATGATTCAACCGCAGGGTGGTGACTCTGGGTTGGATGATCAGGTTCAGGGGGTAAACTCTGACTTGATGGGGAGTAGGTGTGCTCCCAAGGAAGTCCTGGTGCGCCAGGCAGTGGTTCAACCGCAGGGTAGCGACTCTGGGTTGGATTGGGGGTAGGTGTGCTCCCAAGGAAGTCCTTGTTCGCTGGGCAATGGTCCAGTCTAAGGGTGTCGTCCCTGGACTGGATAGACAGGTTCAGGGGGTAAACTCTGACCTGGTTGGGGGGGCTGTTAGTGTGCTCACCCCCGTGTGAAACTTCTGGTGGCTTCTCCCGAGGTGGGGAGACGCAGGACTCTGGAAGTGGGGTTCAGGGAGGGGGAAGCCCGCCCCGGACCCTGGTGCAACCCAAGGGTGTCGTCCCTAAGTTGAGTGGTCAGTCGCCAGGTAGTGATCGTAGGCTGGCGAGAGAGTTGTGCAGGGCTGCTGTACCCAGCACCCTGGCAAGTGTGGATTCTGGTGATACCCCTCCTAGGAGAGGAGGGCGGGATCCTAGAAGGAGGGGTAGAGGGAGGAGAGCCTCGCCTCTAGCCCCTTAGAACCTATGGGTGTGGACCCTAGGTTGGTGGATCAGTGGCAGGGTAGAGCCCCTGAACTGATTAGAAATGGAGTGGAGACAGGTTGCTTTGCACCTGGGGCTACCGCCCCCCACTCGTTATGGTTTCAGAGACCAGAGGCTCCTAGATGGCCTGGGGCCTGGTTCTGGCCATTGGCAGCTAGAGAACCCCCGTGGGTTGGACTAGGCTGCCTGGGAAGCATTGACAGAGAGATCCAAGTGGAGTCAGGAAGGCGTAGAACTGGAACAAGCCCCTGCTGTTGTGGGCCTGGGTCCTTGTTCTATCGCCCCAATCAGGGAAGTACATCAAGGTATTGATTGTTCTCCCCTGGCTTTTGGCTGGTAGGGGGTTGTGTTGGACTTTTTGCCTTACGCAGGGTCATCCCCAGTCTTTTTGCCTCCTTCCTCCTGGTTTTTCTGACCTCTCGCTGTTGGCTCTAGGACTCTGAGCACTTTACCACTGCTGACCAGTGCTAAAGTGCAGGTGCTCTCCCATCTAGAGTTGGTATGATTGGCTTATACCTAATTGGCATATTTAATTTACCTATAAGTCCCTTGTACAGTGCAGTGGTATCTCTATACCCAGGGCCTGTAAATTAAATACTACTAGTGGGCCTGCGGCGCTGCTTGCGCCACCCACTGAAGTAGACTTTCAAACCTGTCTCAGGCCTGCTAGCGCAGGGCCTGTGTGCGCAGTTTTCTGCCACAGGGACTTGGCATCTAAATTTACTTGCCAGGCCCAGTACTCCCCTTTTACTACATGTAAGTCACCCCTAAGGTACGCCCTAGCTAGCCCTATGGGCTTGGTGCCATGTATGTAGAAAGGCAGGACATGTGCCATATTGCATGGCCTGTCCTAGTAGTGACAAACAGCCTAACTTGGTGTCTCACTGCTGTGAGTGCTGCCTTCTCATAGGATTGCATTAGAAATGCCCTGCCTTATGTGTAAGGGGTATTGTCTGATTTATGAGGGGTAGCGTAGGCATGTTTGGTATGGTTGTGATGGTGATAATAAATGCTGCTTACTGGTGTGGGTGTATTTTTTATTACCATCACAGAAATGCCACTTCTAGAAAGTGAGCATTTATCTGTGCTTATGACGCTGGTGTTTTGCAGCTTGACTCCAATCCACGTCTGGGCAGAGTGACAGTTGAGGCTTTGTGCATACTTTTCAGACAGCCTGTACACAGGGAGGGTGGAGGTGTCACAGAGGTGCATCTGCATACTGAATAGTCTTCCTGGGCTGAGAGAAGGGAGAGGCGGGGCACACTTGCATTTGTAAAGACTGTGCCCTGGCCTCACACAATAGGGTTGTTAACCCCCCACTGATTTTTGGAGCCTGTGCTGAAAGGAGAGAGGGGGCACTCCCAGAACCAGTTTTAGCTGGCTGGAACCTCCTCTCCCTACCATTGTAAAACACTGTAAGAACTGACTATAAGTACAGGGGAATTTTCCACACAATTTGAACATTCTTGGAACTTGAAACTGGACACAGAACGCTGATGAATGGACTCACCAGGAAACCACCTTGGACTGCTGCTGCTGTGCTGACCTGTGACCTGCCTGGTCACTAGGAGGAACTGCCACTGCTGGTAAACCCCTGTGCTGGCCTGTAACTGGGCCCACCGGCCCTGTGCTTTTTCTTGTCTGGCTTGCTCCCAGGGGCAGGGTGCTGTGGCCCCTGACCCCTGCAAACGATCTCTGCAACTTTGCTAGAAGCGCTTTGACAAAGTGCTCTCTTACTTGCGGAGGACAAATCACCGACGTGGGCCAGGCTGCAGATGTGGCCTTAGCGCTTTGAAAAGCGCTTTATTTTTGCTCCCCGATTCACCGCCGCTGCCGGGTCCCATGCAATCCTGAAGCGCGTTGGAACGCGCTACATTCTAGCCTCGGGGTACTGTTGCCGGGCAGGGAGGGGCTGGCGCACCCCTCCCCGTGCCCCCGGGGCATCAAAAAACAAACGTGGAGCAGGAGTGCTCCTGTCGTGCCCCCGGGGAGAAGCGCACTCCGTGGAGCGCCCCCGGGGCACTGGCAGGCACCGACCTTGGTGCCTGCCTCCGTCTCCAATGGCCGGGCCGGCCGCCGCGTTCAATTGAAGCCGGGCGGAGGGAAGGAAACCTCAGCCGTCCTGCTCTTTGGTGATCGCGAGCAGGGCGGAAGCCTCGCCGGAGGCCCCCTGCGACGCCAGTCCCTGGCTTGGCCTTGTGTGGGAGAGTACTGATTTCTTTGGGTCCCCCCCATCGTGGAGGGCCAGTTAAGGCACGGGGGGCCCTACAACGGCCGCGTGTCCCAGGAGGGACCCGCCCCTGACACGCAGGGGGTGCGTGGCGCCCCCTCCTTTTGGCATTCTCCCTGGATGGTGACCCCCCCTCAGGAGGGCCGGTAGAGGTCCGGGGGCCCCCAGGGATCGCGGGCCCCAGGAGGGGCCCATTAGGAGTACAGAGTGGGTGTGCGCCACCCCCCTCTCACCCAGAATTGCCAGGAGGCCCCCGTTTTGCACAGAGGAGCGCCGAGGGCCCCATTTCTATTCATTCAATAGGCACTGGAGGTGCCTTCATCAAGTCAGGTACTTCTAAGTGACAATATATATACCACAAGTTCTTACTAGAGACTTTATTGCATTATATATTGCCTACCTGTTCTATGATGTTTTTATACATGTGTGCAAATGTTCCTTTTATGGGCATGACTTGCTAATATGTTTCCCTAACTTGCCATAGGTTTTCTAATGTTCCTACTATGGGCGTTTTATGATATTCTTATGACAAGTGTCCTAATGTGATAACGTGTTTCCTGACTACTGCTTATGTTGCAGAATACTGAGTAACCTGTGTGTTATGTGTGACTACTGCTAATTTGCAGAGAAACTAATGTGTAACGTTCTGACAACTGCTAAGGTAGCAGGATAGTACTGATATGTGATGTTTGGTCTGATAATTGCATTGTGTACAATACAGTATATTTTCATATAATCTGGTGTTGTGTTTCCTTTGTGGTGGGGATATTGCATCACATGTGTTGTGTGTGTTGTGCAAACGCTTTACACATTGCCTCCGGGTTAAGCCTAACTGCTCGTGCCAAGCTACCAAGGGGGTGAGCAGGGGTTATCTTGGACGTGTAACTCCCTTGCCCCTGACTAGAGTGGGTAAGTTCTGCCTGGCTGAGATGCATACCCTAGCCAACCAGAAACCCCATTTCTAACACACATCAATCGCCTTCATAAACAATTATGTACCCAATACTGTCCAAGACGAATTTCTGCAAGCCATTAGAAACAAACTTATGGAGCCACAACAGGTGACGTGATCCTCAGCAGAACTGTACCCTGGCATTGGACTCCCAACCTTGATAGGTCCACTAATGGGAAACTATCATTTGGAATGCATCTAAAAGCGTTTGCTGACTAATGCTGGATTGGGGGGTTAGTTGATATATGGCACTCCCGGCACCCAAGGGACAAAGACTTAACTTTCTTTTCTCATGTTCCCAGACCTACTCTCGTATAGACTATGAGCCTTATTACGAGGGTCACTGTGGTGGTTGGACCACCCCCAGAGTGGCAGTCTGACCACCACATTACGACTGCGGCAGTAGCGCTGTGGTCGTACCACCAGCACCGCACTTTTCGTCGACACGAATTATGGACACAAATTGGGGATTACGACTCCCCTCTCCGCCAGCAGTTTCATGGTGGTATCACCACCATGAAAAGGCTGGCAGAGACACAGTGTAAAGGGGTCCCATGGGGGCCCCTGCACTGCCCATGCACTTGCCGTGGGTAGTGTAGGCCCCCCCGGCGAGCCCTACAGGGGGGGCCCTACAGACAGTGAACATTGCGACGGGTGCTGATGCACCCCACGCACTACAGCATTGCTGCCGGCTCTATTACAAGCCGGAGACAATGCTGTAGGCCATTTCCCGCTGGGCCCGGGGGCTTAAACTCTGTTTCTGCCCACTGACCTAGTGGGAAAATCGTACTAGGGCCAGCAGGGAGGCGGCCGCACTGGCGGCAACCTACCCATCAGGACTTCGGCATATGGCCTTTTCCATGCGCCAAAGTCGTAATGACCCCCTATATCGTCTAATTCATAATAGGTAGGCTACAATTTGCAGGTATAACTCCATATCAGACCATGCACATGTGGAAATTACCTGGGAATATGGTCTGCACAGACATGAAGGAATGCTGTTACAATACTCCAGTACTAACACATAAGAATAAAACTCATCAAATACAGATCTGGCGGTACCAAACACTGGCAACCTGCTGTGAAGCCTTCAAAGTAAACCTATAAGGAGATTTATTTGCAATGATGGATGCCAGGAGAAGAGAAGAAAGCTAATCAAAAACAAGATGACTGAAGAGTTGAAAGAATGCGAAAACTAGGTGAATAGAAAAATCAACTGTTTATTGTCGAAAACTAGCAACCATAAGGGGATAGCTAAATGTAATCAGAACAAATAGAACTGAAATTACCATTCTAAGATTATGTTAAACCTTAGTTGGAAAAGTAATGAGAAAGAGCCCCTATTAGTGTGGCAATTAGCTTCTCAAAGGTCCAAGAGACCCATAAAAAATTAGAGTAGTTTGAGGTTCATCGGCACAAACAGAAACAGAACAATAAGAACCCTTTAAATCCTTCCCTCCATGGGCTATATACCTCAAGACAGAGAAGCTGATGTAGACACTGACAGAGATGTTAAAAACTATGGGAACCTAAAGGTTATTCGTAGTGGAGGGGCAAACTGTAGACCTGCCAACTCACACTGTGTCACGGTGTGTTACACCAAATCAGCTCCATACACACTGTCACTCTGTGAGGAGCTGTAACACACAGTAGCAGGAAAAACAAACTAGAAACAACTGCAGAGAGTGGATTTCTAGCTTGTTTTTTTTTGTTTTTGGGGGCTTTTAGAAGCTGAGGTACATTATGGAGTGTGAAAACACCCCAGGATATGGACACCAGCCTCAGCAGGCTTGTTTGTAGGAGGAGGGGGGTTGGTGTGGAAGGGTGAGAAGTGCCTTCTAGGTAATTCAGGTCACCCCCTCCAAGGCCATCCCCCAACCCCCCTCCATCACACACACTGAATATTTTCTTAAGGTTGGCAGGTCTGAAACTGTAATACCCCACTGAACTCTTTGAGATCCAAAAAGCAGTAAAGGAAATGTCCACCTACGAGACACGAGGAGCCGATGGTTTCTCCTATTTTATAAAAAGTTCCACTGTTTCTTGAGAAAGCACCTCTTTTTACTTTTCAGTTCTATGGATTAGTTTTCAGGCCCACTGCCTTCCATGAGAGAAGCAGACATCACCCTCATCCATACAACAGAAAAAAAGCCCTGAGTAATGCCAGCCTCCTGGCCAATATCACTTATCTTGTTGTAAATGTTACAATAGTCACAAAAATGTATGCACACAGATTATTCTGATTAATACTGTACCAGGTGGGCTTCATAAATGACGGGTAGAGGAGAGTGGCAGATGAGTAGCCCATCTCATGGAGAAAGGATTTTGCAAACATATTCCACCTGTCTTTTTAAGCTGGGACAAAGAGGTGTTCAATAGGGTCAGCCAGAAATGCATGAAAGCTGCCCTAAAACAAACTGGACTGGGATCCAGAATGATGGGTTGGACAATGGCTAACTACAAGAGCTCATAAGCTAGAGTGACACAAAATGGCTTGGCATCACAGAAGTAGATCCTGTAGAGGATAATGAGATAAGGATGCCATCTGTTACCTCTCTTCTGTGATTTAGCAGTAGAACATTTAGGGCCTGATTTAGTTCTTGGCGGAGGGGAATACTCCATCACAAACATGACGGTTATCCTGCCTGCCTTACTATGATCCCATTTTATCAAGTGGAGATTGAAATAAGGTGGAAGGGATATCCGTCACGTTTGTGCTGGGGGAATCCCCTCCAGGATCTAAATCAGGTCCTCAGTTATTAAAAACTGTCAAAATCCATCAATAACTGGAATAGCATTCAGAGCAGAACAACATAAGCTCTGCCTGTTCAAAGATGATGTCTTATTAATCCTAGCTAAACTGCAAATGTCATTGCAGGCAAATTGAAGAGCTACTGAGAGACTTTGAAAAGGTTGCAGGGTCTACATTTGCCAAAGTAAGTCAGAGATCGTAAGCCTAACTCTCTTGACTGGTGAGGTCCAACAAAGTTCTGCATTCTGCCCCTAATGATGGGAGGCTATCTATATAAATTACCCAGATCTTCACTTACCTAACTGTTTAGAGGCATGGTATAAAGCTAACTAGCCAAGGCTGAAGAGTTGGGTGAAAAGGGACCTTAATAGGTGGACCTTGAAATATCTACCTCATCTCTGTCAAATCCACACCCTTAAGATGAACGCATTACCTCTTGTTATCTCTCTTCCAGACTTTGCAAGTAGCCATTCAGAAAAAAATAATGTACTTGAGAAAATAAATGTCTTTTCTCTGGCCAGAGGCACCACAGGAGAAGGGAGGGCTGGGCATGCTCTGATTATTTTGCTTACTACAGGCCAGCTCAGCTGAGAATAATTGTGGAATGAACCACAAGATAAATAGAAGTAGATAGGAATGGACAGAGCCGTAGTGAGATATCAAGATGGGATCTTCCCTGGCTGGCTAAATGCCAGAGGCCGTGTAACACTTACCTTTCTATTAAAGAATATGCAGTTCTGGAAATCTGGGATAAAGCAACACATGTGGGAAGACTGACATTGTTCCATTTTCCCAGTAGCCTGATAAATGGCAACCCCTCATTTCCCCCAGCAATGCAAAAAGAAACTTTCAAAAAATTGAAAATAGTAGAATGTCAAACTCTTTCTGATTAATTTGTCTAGGGGTGATAAAATGTTCAAGCAGTGTAGGAAAGACTCCAAGATCATGGAGAGAGGTAGGTTAAAATGTCCATATATATCCAAATCCACATACTTCCTTCAACATTAGGAACTAGTACAATACACCCAAACGCACACACACACACAAACACACTGTCTGTAGACCTCGCACACTACTTAAATTAGACCCAGACATACCACACTGGTAAGTAGAATAATTATTCTCAACTCTACATAACAGTACTAACTCCCTTGTAAAAAACAAAATGAATGTAAGGTTTAAATAATGAGCGCTGTGTTATATAGTTGCTGAAGAGTTTCAATTTATCTCATCATGGAGGTTTCCTTGTTGATGCGGTAAGAGGGGATTCTGGAATGTGGAGTGGTGTGCCTGGGGTTCGTTGCCTGTATGCTGAAGCTCTATAAATGCAGTTTGCCTGCTGTTGTGGACTGCCACCTCTTAAAAGTGGTGACAAGGATGGGATGTACAACGTTTAGTAAACATGATTAGTGTTATGCATTGGATGCAGTAGGGAACGGAAGACAATGGTGACCATTTCTTTGTTTACATTTGTTACTTTAACTGGGAAAGGGTCTAAACTCCTTGAGGTGTCTATGCTGATTAGTGTTATGAATTGGATTCACTAAGGGAAGGAAGACAAAGGTGACCACTTTCTTTGTTCACCATTGTATTCTACAAGAAGAAATCATCTGAGAGCAAATGATCAACAGGATATCTAATGTAAAACTACAGAAACAATTGCTTGGTTTGCAAGATCGTTCATTATAGAAATCTATATGTATTGCACAGCACATGGAGAATACATCTTGATATGTCAAGGAACTGAATAAGGGTAAAGAAAGTGTAAAAGAGGAGCAGTATGAAACATGTGTAGTGAAGACCAGATATAAATCAGTCAAGAAAAATTTGATATCGGAATCATAGTGTGAAGTTGAGAAGACACATTATTGCAGATGTGGAAGTATGAAACATCTAGCTGAATTTAATGCATGTCCCGCTCTCAAAGCCAAATGTTTTTAATTTAAAAAAAATAGCTCATGTTTAATGTGTGTGCAGAATGGCGGATGGATCGAGGGAAAATGCAGTATAAATATTGTTGGAGAACTTAAAGACAACCATACCGATCCATATTTGGACAAGGGCAAATACGATGTCAAAGTTCTAGTGGTGTGTGGGGTGGATGTGCAAGAACATGAAAGAAGTGTATGTGAAAATGTTTATCACCACTAAATGTATGTTAAAGATAAATGGGGGAGAAGTGAACATGTGGGCTGATTCTTGTTCGCATTTTACCTTAATAGACAATGCATGGGAACATTTGGAAAATAATGGATTGGCTCCTACTGATGGAGAACCCGTTGGTTATTGTAGTGCTAAATTACCGGTTTAGACATATTTTACTGCAGAGTAGGAATATCACGATAGAAAAGCTGTAGGTAAAGCCTACATGTTACTCATTTCAGAAAACGTGGTTGGTAAGTGCAGTCAAGATTCCAAATGTATTTTCTGAGAGGTTGGGTTGTTTGCGCAAATTTGATAATCTTATTATTTTGAAAAAGGGTTCTATGCTGAAGGTGCACAAAGTGTGCAATTTGCATTTGGCTTTACATGAGTAAATGAGAGATGAGTTGAAGTGGTTAAGTGAGTTAAGAGTTATTGAGCCATTGAATCTTTGGAATGGCGTAGTTCTATAGTTTTGGCCAGTAAATTGCGCATGTGTGTGGACCTGAGTGATCTAAATGACAACATTTGGGTGAATAGGCATCCACTTCCCTCCATTGATGAAGTGCTTATGAGTGTTACTGGTGCCAAGTGTTTTACCACTTTAGATTTGTTGAATGCATAAAACCACGTTTGCTTACACCCTGAATCCTGGCATTCAACATCATTTGTGACTCCGGAGGGTGCTTGTCAGTTCATCTGCATACCTTTTGGTTCAGCTTCGGCATCAACGATCTTCCAGAAGGCCGTGCAGGGAGTATTAAAGCATACTAAAACTCTTTAGGAAATAATACTAATCATCTAAAGAACTGACCAGCATGAGTTAAAATGGCTTTCTAAAAAGTCAAACAAAGCCTCTAATGTCCAGAACAGCCTATATAAAGTTGGCTTCAAAGTTTAATCTTAAGTTTCCATTAGGCCACTGCAAAACCATATATAAACAACACAATGAATGCACAAATACAACCGTAGCTAAATCTTCATAAGCAACATCACACTACAAAACTACACAACATTGTACAAACTTTCTTGGAGGATGAGCAAAGACTTTATTTGTGTGTTTTGTGATAATGTCAATGGTTTTCCAGGGTTCAGCTAACTCTGGACATCTCTGTGCATTGAATTAATCAATCTTCTTCTTTTAGATCTTGCTTAAGATAGTGCATGCACTCTCTGTTTAGAGACATTTTGTGAGCTCACACTGGGCTTAGTCTCTGCCCATTACATTCCATTGGTTGGCGCTATTGTTGGTCTCATTTGCTTTCTTCTAATTCATTAGTGCATGCAAGATTCACTTCCTCTTCTTGGGTTTGTCCTTCCCCTGGAGAATGGACCCATTACTTGTGTCCTTTCACGTCTCCGTTTTTTTCTGCAAATTTTCTATTTTTTTAAAAAACTCTCTAAGCTAGTGTGCTGTGTTTTCCTGCTTCCTCCTTCGTGTACATCTTCCCCTCCAACATGCTTGCTGCCTGTGGGCTTTCCGTACTGCTCTTGTGTGCTCATACCATCCCTGTGCTGCTTTTTCACTCAAGGGCCTCCCCCTCGGAGTCACTCAGGCCAGGTGCTATGCTAAGGGGCCCCCCTGGAGCTTGCCCCCCCAGGGGCTGCAGGGGCCTTTGTTACGCCACTGTGATTGATGCAAACACTGTCACCTCCTGTAACTCTGGGTTTCCTTTCACAAATGCTGCATATCACTACAAAGTCTGCTCAATGATGGAAATAAATTAACGAAAATGCTTTCTGTATTGAATGCCTATAAGGGTTAAAGAATGCAGATAGGAGTTAAAGAACTGAATGCGACAAACATAAATGGCATTTCCTCTTATGCAGAATGACACACCAAATACCTATCAGAGAGTAATACTCCTCTGGGAGGAGTCAGAGGCCGCTCCATCAGTTTTTTTTCAAAATTGTGAATAATATGTCACCAGACAAAGGGGCAGCTCCTCCGCTATGGTGGAGGAACGTCGCCGCCACCTGCCAGCAGCAGCGTCGCCACCACCTGCCAGCAGCAGCAGCTACAAAACCTTTACTATAAAATGATAATAAACTTTGTTTATTATTGTTTTATTGCAAAAGGGGTGGGGGCATGGGGCCGTGACTAGACAAAGAGGGAGTGCAGAGCACTCCCCCTCAGTGCGCATGTGTGTTTGGTCGGCCGCCTTGGGCTGGTCAAACACACATACGCACTGGGCTTTCTCCAACCTAGCAACGCAGGCACTGCTTTGCTGGGTTGGAGAGAGCAGGCAGAGACTTGCTGTCGGCCTCAGAGAGCCTGGCTGGGTGCTCCGTCCAATCCTAATGCAGCTTTCGTGATGCCAGGTTTGGGAGCCTGTGCCTGCAGTTGACGAGCCTGATCATAGCAGAAAGGCGCAAAAGGTACTTTAAAAAAAATATATAATAATATGTTTTTTTGTCCTTGTGCCTTTCCCCCACGCGTCACACCTCCCCGTCCCTTTTCCCTCCGCCACTGAGCAGACAGCCACAACTAAAATGGGACTGATTAAACTGAGTAGGTTGTTTTGGTATGCATTTTTATTCTGAGAGGGGAATGATCTTATGGGTCTGATTTAGAGAGGTGTGTAAAAGCATTTCATGAGAATCAATGAAAACAACTTACAGATATGGAGTCATTCCTTTTGAAGTCATTGATGTTTATGCAGCAGCAATACACAACTGTTATTAGAAACTCATTCGAAACGCCCAGGAAATTCATGCATGCCTCTGTTGTTTTCCCCACAGCAAACAGGCCCCATAAGTGCCACCCTGGTGATGACTCGTCCCATCAAAGGGCCTCGCGACATCACGCTGGATCTGGAAATGGTCACCGTCAACACTGTTGTCAACTTCAGAGGAAGCTCAGTCATTAGGCTGACGATATTCATCTCCCCTCACTCATTTTAAATCAGGCATTTCTCCTTAAAATAAGAGACATTGTTCCGCTTTTGTTGAAATTTTGTTTTATTAAAACCTTTTCCAACTCGGTAACTCAAAATTAAAAAAAGAGAAAGCTACAAATTTCACAATGGGCATTGGGCCAGGATCGCCTGTTTGGAAGAGTCATTTTCCTTCTCTCTTCAACTATGCAATTTTTTATGTCAGTCTCAGCAGATCCCCAAATGTTGGTCAATTTCGCAGGTTGTTTTGAAATCTTTATACGTTTTAATTTCTTATAAAAAGATTAATATGGATTTAGGTGGTGATAACTTTGAAATGTAAACGATGTTCAACAATAAAGGTACCAGAGGAATGATGTGGAACAAATGGGATTTGCTACTGAATTGGTGAAAGGTGATTTTCGGTCAGGGATTGGAACAGAAGGACAGTGTGTTCCTCACCGGCTTTAAATCCTTAGCTATGATCCGTGGTGAGAATTCTGGCTTGTGGATGGAATCAGAAAATCTAAGGCCCAAAGTTACTAACGCTTTTCACAGGTCTAGTGTCACCCAAAGCAGCAGAAGAAGTTGTTTACCAATGCAAAATAGGTTCGGTGCTCGAAAGATGCCTTTTTCACAGTGTTGAATCCTCTCTGTGCCTCTTTACATAAAGGGTTCGTGTCTCGCGGTGGCTCAGTGCAGACAGCCATAGAAGGTAATCTGACCAGACTTTGTGTAAAAAGTTGAAATCCACTGGAAGTTGATGCAAACAAGGGAGGATGTGTTGTTTTCTCCCAGAAACTAATTGATTTTATTTGTGATCCAGCGCATAGAAGACATAAATGAGTTACCCAATTTTTCGGTTGTCTGCAGATAGGAATTTGTACTAGAGGGTTATGGCCCAGGTGCAAGGCTATATGTTGTGCAAAGCAGCCTGTTTGTGGGCCAGAATTGATGATGATGACACCAGCAGTCGGCCAGTCTTTGTATATATGACTCTGTGCTGTTTGCCATACATGCAGCACAGGGCTCTATATTTGTATGCCTTATGTGTAGCAAGACAACTTTGTAAATTTGAGCCTAAAGGTTTTCAGTTCAGCACAAATTCTGCACGGAAAGCCTGTTTCTGAAGAAGTCCTGAAGGACTTGAAAAAATTGATTTCTATTATATTTTATTAGCTTGTTGTATAATGCAACGTTCTCAAAAAGATGCTTTAGGACTGGGTCTGATGTGGTGTTTTCTTATGAAAGATGAATCAGTTCAATGTAAATGTCTCTTAAGAATTTTCTTGAAACCAGCGTTGGTGATAATACAGGATGGCATTCCTCAGGTGTGATCCTAATTGGAATTAGGAGAAACCATTTGTATCCTTTTTCTGTTTCTTGAACAGATTTAGGCCCGAAACGTGACAGATATCCTGTCTCCCTTATTACAGGTGTATGACATCCTACTGCAGAGAAGCAGAGGTTTGAGGTGCACATAGTTAAATAGAGAGTTGGAACAGGACAACAGGATGGAGCAGGGTCAGCAAAAAAAGAGAGAGAAGGAGATAGTTGAAAGGATGCAATGAAGGGGCACAAGCAGGCACTGGTAGACACAGTCAAACATGTAAATGAACAGAGCAGTGGGGTGGCAAACAATTGGGAAGCATGGAGAAAGCAAAGAGAGAAAGGCAGAGATCATATTTCTATATACACTGCAATTCAAGGTCTTGACATAAGCAGTTAACATCTGCAACTCATCCAATTAAAATACAGAGATCAAAATGTTCCTGAGGTCGCAAACATAAGAATAGGATGGAAAGCCATTGAATCACAAGCAGAGAACTGAGGTAGATAGGAAAGCGATTGAGTTGGAGCTGGAGGAAGCTCTAAAGCCAACCCTAAGACTATTGAGAGATAATGGGTCTGTTTCAGCATTTAAAACTGTCTTGGGCAAGACCTAAGATCAAACACAACTTGTCTCTCATATAGTGAGGGAGCCAACACATTTCTGCTTTTTCACCATGTTTGTCAGGCTCATTAGTCAGAACTAGAAATGTAACCTTACCGAAAGATAAGACCCAGATGTGTGCACATTATTAACTCCAGTCCCTATACAGATCTATCCTAACCTGGCTTGATGCTGTAGCTGTATATTCCAGCTAGACCATGGCCGTCACACACCTGAGAGACCGCCTGTGCCGTCCATATATGGAGTTCATGCAGGGCCAGTGGGTGAAAACAGCGTTTCCGCCAACCGACCCTGCGGTGAACAGGGCTTAACATTGGAGCCGGCTCGTAATTGCGCCAGCGGCAATGTAGCTGTGCGGAGGGTGCAGCAGCACCCGTTGTGCATTCCACTGCCTGTAATTCGGGCAGTGGAATGCACGACAGGGCTGTGCATGCAGCCCCTGCACTGCCCATGCCAAGTGCCTGGGCAGTGCAGGGGCCCCCAGGGGGCCTCCGATGCCCCCATTCCACCAGCCTTTCCATTGCGGTGTAACCGCCATGAAAAGGCTGACGGTATAGGGACTTGTAATCGCTGCCCTGGCGGATTACAATCGCCGGGACCGCCAGGCTGCCGGCAACTTTATAGTATCGGCTGTCTGACCATGGCGGGTCCGTCACAGTCGTAATGTGGTGGTTCTACAGCCACGACTGCAGCGGTCCGATTGCCACCGTGACTCTGGCGGTCTCAAGATCGCCAGAATTATAGTGAGGGTACATATGCTCAATCCAGCACAGTTGTTCTATCTAAACCTTAGTATACATTTCCATTTTAGAACTTTATGTCTGACTAGATCTTTAGTCTACATTTTCAATCCACAATAGTGATTCTGTCTAGATACATTCCGAGTCTACAAGGGAAGTTCTGTCTCGATCTTTAGTCTGCATTCCCAGATTCAACAGTAGTTCTGCCTAGCTCCAAGCCCACTTTTCAACTCACGCTAGTTCTGTCTAGACCTTTAGTCTACATTCTCAGTCCACAACAATAGTTCTGTAGAGATCTTTTAGATTCCCACATAGTACACCTAAACCAATTCAGTGATACATATAACTCCTCTTAGTAATATATGGGTGTGTATGTTGTGCATACGTCTTTTACCATGAAATGGCCAAATATCTATTGTTCCATTTATCATTTTAGACTGAAATTTCCATGCTAATGTAGTCTCCCATTTAATTGTTTCCTTTCAATAAAGAGTACTAAAGAGTAACATTTTTGGAACACACCATGTTCCAACCATCTACTTTCTGTCTATATTAAAACGTTTCCTAATTAATCAGTGAAAGGAAAGTCCTAGTTTCATGAGAATTGTGCTACATTTGAGTATTGTGCTACATTGTCTTTCATATTAAAATAAGCAACTAAGCTAAGAAAGAAAACAAGAGAAAGTGCCCTCCCTGTAAACCTGTGAGAGGTCAAACAGCAGCCAGAACCATATTTCCAAGTCAATGAATTGTGAAGCACCCACTGCTACCTAAGCAGTTAGTAAGCCTGCTTTCTTATGGGCAAACCAATCATTTTAGAGACCATTTATAATTCATCCTGTAATTCCAGCAAAAGAGTTGACAGCATGAAACCTTCCGTTGAAAGTCTTGGTAGTTTACATCTTATTGAAGGAGGGGTCAAATAGAAATAGGTAATATATTGTAACAAATTCAAAATATGACTCAGATTGGGTAGATACAACCATTTCCTGATGATTGTCTCATAAGAGCCCATCTGTCTTGCCTTACCCCACAGAAGTATTAATTTAATCCAGTCAATCATAGTGGTAAATAATGCATAGCTAACACAACCCTCCACCCGAGAGAAATTCAATAATCACTTTCACTTTTTTTTTAGGTCTGATGTTAGGGAACACCTTTTGGTGTGACAAAAATTATATGTATCATATCCTTACTTTCGGGGCTTTCTAAGAGCCCTCTACATTCATTGATCTATTGACTGAAAAATAAATAAATAAATAAATAATAAATACATTGCTTTTAGTCACTGTTTTTCGGTCTGGTATTAGCCAAGCCCTTTTGATTTTACTAAAATTGGATGATAATATGCAATAGTGAATTTTATCCAACCTTCTTCATCCATTAGTCTGTTAATGTGTCATTCATATTTTTCTTCCATCCACTATAGCATACACCATGGGGCTTTGATTCTGCTCTCATGAGTTCATTCTGCGTTCTGCTCTTTCCCAAGGAACACATTTGCCCTCAAAGTAGTTCTCTGTGAGGGACTAATATGGCCATGAGTGCTTGTTGCATACAAAAAAATATTTTTACGTTATCAATGTTTTTATATTGGCAAACGCTGAGCAGCTCCTAGCCCTACAATAAAGTTTTACAAAAAAAGTTTTGACAAAGCCAAAATACTGGTAGCCAGTGACAGACCTATTGGCTATACAAATGCTGGTTGTTAACCAGTGATAAACTATATACAGCTTTGCCACATTTTTTAAAGCTTCAAGCAGAGCATCAGGGCATGTATGCGGCAACCTAGGAAGTCATGACCCCAGAACAACAGATGCCTATCATTATGGCCACATTACTATTTTGTAGGAGACTGGGTGGAACAAACAAGAAACAACTTCAAACCGAAGAAGAAACAGCTTCCTTACTCCTGGTGTATCTTCCCCAAGGGTAGATCCATGTCAGAACCTCCAGTATAAGCCCCGCTCTAACTTTAGAATAACACGTGCCTCAATTACATCACTCTCCATCCCTCTTAGCCTTTGCTAAAAGGCACTGATTACGTCGACCCAGGAAAAACATATTTTTGTCCTGTTGGGTCACTTTCAGTCTAACGGGGAGGCCTCAAACCCTTAAGCAACTAAATCCACCTTAATGTTTATCAGTGCTTTCCTTCTAACATGAGTCTAGAAAAAGGAGGAGTCTACTACCTTCCAGTAACAGTGTTTTTCTCCATATTACAGACCATAGCACTCTTTCAAGGTGTTCAGAAGACTTGGCAGTCACTGTTAGTGTCTCTCATTATCCCTCCTACCACTTAAAGTTCCAGATCTTGTGGAGCATCTAAAAGGCCATTTATCACAATTGACATCACTTCAGCCAGCGGTTCCCCAGCAATTATGCGGAGGAGCCTAGCACAGCTAGAAAAGCATACTCTTCTGATTCTCAAGTGCTCCCAATTTAGGTCCTCATTACGTCTTTGGCTGTCTTTTACAAAGACCGCCAAAGCTGCGGGTGCCAGAAGACTGCCAGTGCTGGCGGTCTTCCGCCCACCATATTATGAGTACTGCAGGATTTTGGGTGGAAATCCTGCAGTAGTCATGCTGGTGGTCAGAGGCGCATGGGTGGTTCCACCACCGGCCCCACCCCGCCAAAAGGACTCCACCAGCTGTATTACGACCTGTAATATGGCCTGGCGGTGTCCTGATGGCAGGGCACTGCCGGTGGTGGAAGCGCCCGTTCCCTGCTGGACGACCTCCTCTCTGGACAAGGCAAGTCGGGCATCCGACAGGGGAAGGGGTGGGAGGGTGTTGTGTGTGAGGTGGTGTTGTCTGCATTTGTGCATGTAAGTGTGTATGCATGTGTGTATGGGTGTGTGTATGTGTGTTTGAATGCGTGTATGAATGTTGAAGTGAATGCGTGGATGTATGCATGTGTGTGAGTGCGTGTATAAATGTTGAAGTGAATGCATGTGAGTGAGTGCATGTATGTCAGTGTTGGTGAATGAGTGTATGCGGGGTGCGTGTGGGTGTCTGTGTGCATGTATGGAGGGGTGGGGGTGGTGTACTTGAAGGGAGGGTGGGGGGTGCCGTACTAGGAGGGGGTGGTGTGCACTGTACTAGAAGGGGGTGGGAGTTCTGGAATGGAGGGGGTGGGAGGGTTTGGGCTTGCTGGGGGGGTGGGGGAGTCGTCTGCCAGTGACAGGAAAGAAATTTCCTGTCACTGGTAACCTTTCCGCCAGGGTTTTTGTGGTGGTGCTACCGCCACAGAACCCCTAGTGGAAAGTCAACTCCTAATACCGCTGGCGGTCTTCATTGGACCACCAGGTCCGAGATGCTAATCTCCGGCCCGGCAGGTCCAACCGCCCTGGTGGTATGAGTGGGGATGTGGCGGGTTGGCAGAGACCAACCCGCCACACTCATAATGTGACAGACTTCACCGGCAGTCTGTTTACGGTGGGACGGCCACTGAAAGTCTGGCGGTCATGAGACCGCCAGATTCGTAATGAGGGCCTTAGAATCCAGTAATATCATGCTTTATAGTGCACAGTCAACATTCCATCAAAAGCCTAATTAACCAACTTTTCTTGGCATTCCGGCAACAAATCTGAGCAGTTGAGACTGCTGCTTCCGTCTCTAACCCCATTGTATGTTTTGAATAACTTTCTACCTTCTCACCCATTGCTCTCACAGTGGCCTCCATTTGCCAGTCTTCTTTCTGAGATCAAAATACAGGCTGTAAAAGGAGTCCAACAGCAGCTTCTCCCCTTTTGTCATCTCTGACTTACTAGGAGAGTCATCAGAGATATTGTTCTTCCCTTTCATGAGAGTGGAAGTGCACGGTTTGAAAAGCTCTTCCTTTTGTTGTCTTCTGTCAGCAATTATACGTGTAAAGGAGGAAGCCGCCATGTAGAAATGATCAGCAAATCAAAAGGAATAAATGTCAGCACTCGCAACTCACTAGATTTGGGAAGATAAAACATGATGGCAGAGTAACAGTGTCCAAGAGCATTTCTTTGGTTCTATTCTGGATACCTCTGCATTAGTTTGAAGAGCTGAATGATTAGCATGTAAATCTGAAAAAATGTTTCCTGACAGCAAAAGCCTATGTAGAAGATATGGAGATATAACGAAGCTATGCAAATGTGTCCCAGAAGATACCAAAATAATAATAAATCTGAGGAGAAAATGTGGCTGAATATAGTAATATAATTTTGCGGTCTTCAAAAATCAGCCAGACTAATGTTATGAAATTAAAACATGAGAAAATACTGTTCAATGGTGTTGTTTAGTTGTTGTCTCTTACTATTTTTCACAGGATCATTTTTAGAAGATAAACAATGTCAAAGGTGAAAGGTAAAATGAACACCTCAATATCAGGTTACCACACAGTGTAGACCATGAATATGAAAAAGTTCTGCAATAACATTGTTGCTGCTTGTTGTACTGATGGTACACTCTTCAAGATAAAAAAGGCACACTGTAGGCAACCTATAACCACCAGAATGCCATCATGTTAATCGTTTACTGGTAATTTAGCAATGAATTGAAATCTAATATCTTGCCACCAGCCCGACTGTGCTGTAAATAGAAGAAGGGGTACACCAGCTTTAGAAGTTCTTACCTAACCTTTGACACATATTTAGGGAATCTGGTTTTCAGTTTTTATATTTATATTTATTCAGTGTTTCCATAATTATTGCAGCACAATTTATAAATTACTCATTCCAAATATGCAAACAGTTTTTTCATTTCTTATCTAAAATGTAGATTTTACTGTTGCCAATTTTTATAGCCGGTAAACGTGGCAGAACAATGATGTGTGCACTGTTTATACTTCATATATTAACAAAGCAGAATAAAGGGTAACCTGGGCCTGTTTCCTGTCTTTGTTTCTCTGGTCAGGAGACTACCCGCCTGCAGTTTAAAGAGGGATTAGAGATCTTCCTGCAGGCAGGTGCAGTGAGTGACTGCAAGTAGATGTTTCTGAGGTTCATAGGACCCCCTTTCACTCCTCAAGATGGTTGCCTTCAGGGGACACACTGACAGTGCTCCACCTTTTTGTGGCGTCATGCACCTCCTGCGGCCTAGTTTTCTTCTGTATTGTCGTTGTTAATACAGCATAGGTGCAAATGTGATTCCCTAATTTGCAGGAGACCTCGCCCCTCCCCTTTTCAGAATAGCACTGGCTCTAGATGCGCACCAGCAATCACTTTAGTAATACCATAGGGCCCCAGCAGCACAAAATATGGGTGCACATGCCAGTTGTGCCCCCTGAGCACTATGTGTAAAACGCCTGCATATGGTTACAGTTTGCTGGTAACTGACAGAATCCATGAAGAGGGAAGGCACTGTTGAAAAGGGGTCATAACAAAATTTGACAGGTCAAATGATACCATCCAGAGTCTCAACAAAGTTAGCGTCTGTTAGCAAACATGGAAAGTAAAGATGACTGCTTTTGAGCATTTTTATTTTCTACATTGGGCGTCAGCCGCTTGAAGTTTCTACCAATTTATGGTTTGCTGGAGACTTCCTCTTGTGAATGGATTATCCACTGCACATCAGATCTCCTGCAGCCCAGCCACCACTTTGTTGTGAGTGCCAGTCTCCCCCATTCCTCCTAGCTGTAGCTTCTGAGTCAGCACCCTACAAACTCCGCAGCATAGCCTGCATCTGTGGAAGAGCCCATCTACTGCATTAAAAAATGCCTTCCTCTCACCATTGCCAATCACCATGTGGTCTCCCAAGTATCACAGTGACACTGGTAGAGCTGGACAGACAACTAGGGGTACAAAGTAGGAGTAAGCAGGCTAATGACAGCAGCATCCTTTGACTAACTGCTGGAGTGAGAGGCCACTCAGTGGAACACCACTTAAATGTATGCTGAGGCTAAGCAGTATAAGGGTGTGACAAATTACACTGCTGATGTGAATGAGTGCCTGGTCCAAAGTTGTAGTGCTGAGACCCTGTAAAATGTGTATTTACAATAAATCCAGCAGCATCTGAGCCACAGAGCAGAAAGAACCTATACTTTGTGAAGTGTCTTAGAACTGAAAGTGTTAGGACCCTGTACTTAGGGGCGGACTTATAAAGGATATTATGGGTGTCATTTCAACCTCAGCGGTCTTTTCACAAGACTGCTGAGGGACCGCCGTGCTGAAGACTGCCCTACCTGAGTGTTTGCAAGAAATAGCAAACTACTTGTGCGTGCCATGCGTGCCCATGCCGAAATGAAGAAACCTGCAGTTGGGGTATGTAGAGTTCACACTCCCCTCCAGCCCGAATGAGGCCTCATGGAGAAGTTGAAGGCCCATCAAGTAAAAGCACAGTTGGAAAAGCCTGCCAAGACATGTTGGACAGGCAGAGAAAACAAGACAGTGCTGCACCACAACATCGAGCCATTGATCATACAAAGAAAACGCTAGAGGCAGTAACAACCAGGTACAACATAAAAGGCAGTGACAACCACGTATAACGCTAGAAGGCAGCGACAACTAGGCAGGAGAAATATATATATACTCACCAGTAAGACAACGGTCACAAATGAAGCATCACGCAATCCCCGGGTGAGACCTGCTGGAGAGGCTGGTATGTGCAAAGTAGCAAGTAGCATCCTCTAAGTTCTGTATCTCAGCTCGAGTGAGGCAACTCGAGCATAGAGCCCATTGTTATCAAAGCCAGAGTTCCTTGACATCACTATCGAGTGACAGTGAAGAGGGTGAATTCTCGAAGATCATGGCCAAAAGGGTTCAAAATGCACAATTGGTGCTTGCCGCTTGCAAAGAAGGTCAGAAACAAGTTAGCTGAGAAAGCAAAAGAACTAGTATGGACGTTGCCCCAAAATCAAACTGAAAGTGAACGACTGCCCTGTATCTTTTGTAATCAACAGTGGTGCATTGATCAACATCATGGCAGTGCAACAATTTCACAGTCTGTCACCTTTACCATGACTCAAAGCGCCAAATATGAAGGTGTACACATGGGCTGCTTCCAAACCTTTGCACAGTCAAGGATCATTCATAGCTACCCTGTGGCACAAGAAGACATCTATGCAGGCCCCAATTCACGTTCCTCAAGGTACTCCATCCAGTGCATGCCTAATTAGCTTTACAACTGCTGTTGACATGGAGCTGAAATCCATCAATTACAACCTAAATACCCAACTAGAAATTGTGAGTCAGTTCTTGTCATTGTTTCGGGGTCTAGGAAGGCTCTAAACGATGAAGGTGTAACATTAATGAAGATGTCAGGGCTGTTGCACAGCCACACCGCAGGATAGCATTTCACCTACAGGAAGCAGTCAAGTAGGAGCTAGAAGCTTTGAGGAACATGACATTATTGAGTGCGCTATCAGTCTCACACCATGGGTGTACACCATCAATGCAGTGCCAAAAAGGACAGTTGGTGTGCAGTGCGCATCTGTGTGGATGTGCACCAAGCCAAGTCTTTGAAGTATTTAGATCTTGCACCCGACCAAAGCACCTACCTCTCCCAAGGTGAGACCTCAGAGTCCAATGTTTGATCAGTACAATTGATGGTGTACCGAAAAGAGTTACGTTACTTCCAAAATCATTATGCTCCAGGTCGATCCTTAGTTACTTAAAGATTTAAAAAGAAGCCAGCCAACGTGTTTTGTTCATCACATGTGAACTTTCTCAGAGTTGTAAAGAAACGTATAAATAAAACCAATGAATGGATTCCTTAATAGGGCAAACACAACAATTCTAATGAACTCACAAATATAAACAAAAAATATTTTTACATAAAACAAACAACGTGTTTTGTTCATCACATGTGAACTTTCTCAGAGTTGTAAAGAAACGTATAAATAAAACCAATGAATGGATTCCTTAATAGGGCAAACACAACAATTCTAATGAACTCACAAATATAAACAAAAAATATTTTTACATAAAGCAAACAACAATGGACAATCCAATAACAAAAAGTGAAAAGCCGAAGGACAGACCCCCCCACAACACATACTCATATAACTCATCACATTTATATATAAGAAAACCTCTTCCATAAAATTACATAAAAACTCATAGCTCCACTTAGGATCACATAACAATCTACATATGTAGAGAAAGGAGAGATATCCATGTTGTCAGATGCTTTATTGCTAACCCAATCCCTCTGTGTATCTGACGTGCACAGATAACCATTATACTATATCATATATTGTCCATCGCTGCTATATGTTTAATGGTCATCAAAATTATTCCCATGTGTGTAGTCATCCACATCCGAGTCGATTCCAAAATTAACATAAATTCATATTAATTATATCATTTCGATTGGTTTCTGAAACCAATAATACGCAAATTAAAATTGGCATCCATACTCCCCACCAAATCTATTTGTAGTGGTGTTTTAAACATTTCCTTAAGACACTCACTACAATGTATTTACAGCTTTTAATACTACTCAATTTTCATACCATAGCGAGAGGGATAGAGGAATTTCAACTAATACCGGACTTTCGCACACTTTCTAGAATACTCCAGCCTCTAGCTTCAAGGCCTTTGTTGGACTACGTGTCTGCAGAGGACGTGGACGCGAATACCATATACCCCTGACTTCCCGGTGAAATTCTTAATGATACTCCTGCATAGCAGCAACTGGCGTGGACTATAAGAGTGGTTTGCAGCAGGGGCGCCAACAATCGGAGGCCTCTTTGAGAAAGATGAGTTCCTCCCATTTGAAGAATTCTGTCTGAGGCATGATCTACCTCTGGGTCCCTTTCTCCTGCATCGAGCAGTTATAACTACAATTTTAACAACCACAATTTGTGCGCTTTGGAGAGCTGGCATGGCGGAGCCACTACAGATGACAGGCTGTAAATATATAGTTATCTCCTTTGGAATCCTCAAAGCAGCCACCTGCTTATGCAGAAGGCTGCTAGGAGACATGTTACTCCCCTTGACTGCCCTGAGGGCCCGATGGGAGGAGGACCTGGGCATTGACATTTCTGACTGGGATTGGGAAACTATTCTTGAATGTGCCCCCAAGGTCACAGGATTGATAGACTTAAACTTATTAACTTTTATGTGTTGCACAGAGCGTATCTCACACCAGGGAGGATTAACAGATATTACGTGCAGACTGATGCAAAATGCCCCTGTTGTGGAGAGGGAGGGGTGAATTTCTCCATATGTTCTGGAGCTGTCCGGATTAGACCTGCTATTGGCAGAGGTTATGGAGAAGGAGATTCCATGCACCCTGTCCCCCTGCCTCTTGAGTTAGTTCACACACATGGCAAAGACTAAGATAACCAACAAATTTCAGGATCTGGCCTTCATCCTTGCTAAAAGGGAGGTAGCCAGGAATTGGAAGTTTGGGCTGCACACACGGGCACTTAGAACTCTGGGCACTTTACCAGTGCTGACCAGTGCTAAAGTGCAAGTGCTCTCTGTCTAAATTGGATTGGTAGTTGATTTATCAATGATTGGCTTATACGATTTACTAGTAAGTCCCAGTTAAGTGCATCACCAGAGGTGCCCAGGGCGTGTAAATCAAATGCTACTAGTGGGCCTGCAGCACTGATTGAAATACTGCTAAATTAATTGTTGACTACTGTGTGGCCTATCTCTCCCATAGGTTAACAAGGGGATTGCCTTGAAATATCTTTTCAGTGTAATTTCCCATTGGGGGATGATAGTGATGTGGAGTTTGGGGTCTCTGAACTCAAAATTAAAAATGCATATTTTGATGAAGGTGGTTTTTAAATTTTAAGTTTGAAAATGTCACTTTTAGAAAATGGGCATTTTCCTTGCTTAACCATTCTGTGCCTCTGCCTAGCTGTGGAATACATGTCTGAGTCAGGGTGACAATTGGACTATTTGTGAATTCACTCTAGACAGTCGCACAAAGGGAGCTGAGGCATGCCCTGCATATCCGGATGGGTTTTCCCGGGCTAGAGTGTAGGGTGGAGCTGACACTTGCACCTGAATGGGACTGGGCCTGTCCTTACACAAAACAGTCTCCAGCCCCCTGGAAAGGACTGGACTCTGCTTTCTACATCCTGCTTTTCACGGTTCTCCAAGGGCTTGAACTGAGCTGAGAAGTCTGTTAGGAATTCTCAGGGACATCAAAGACCTCATCTGCCAATGCTTGGGCTCTTCTGCTGAGAGTCCTGACGTGCCAAGTGGTGCCAATCTAATCCCTGAGCCCTTAGAAGTGGAAGCCGGTGACCTGAAGAAAGATCCACGCACTGAGCCATTGCAGTACAATAGCTTTGCAGCGCCTGTACAGCGGCCTCAAAATTGACGCACTACCTGTCTTGCGGCTGCAGATTCAATGTATCTCCTGCTTCAGCATGGATTCATCTTTGTTGTGCTTCAGGATTTTCCAAGCATCACCCCAGGGTGTCGTTTTCTTAATCAACCTGCACCACAGTAGGGATTCCATGCATCGCCTTTCTTGCGAGGAAAAGAATCAACGCATGGCTTGCTTTTCCGACACATCACCTCCATTGTGTACTGCATCGGCTTTGTTTTTGATGCATCAAAGGTACTGTGTGTTATAAGGATATAACCATTGATTCTTCAGGATTAAGACTCTTTTAAACCTTAAAAAGTGATATCTCTACGTGTCTATTTCTAATTGTTGTTTTGGTCTTGTTTAACTATTGGCAATTTTTCTAAAGTGGTGTAGAGTACGTTTGTGATGTTTTCACTTCTTGGACAGGGTGCAAACCACTGGTAACTAGAGACCCCATTTCTAACAAAGAGCAATACAGGGAACTTAAATTTGATCGAGAATATCAGGAAAACAGATCAAGATACAATAGTATTAGAATCCAGGGTGTACCCAAAAACAATGAACGTAAGACCCATCGATATAACTAGTCTGAAGCCATGCAGTAGCTCTACCACGAGCCCCGCCCCCTCGCGCCCCGATTTCCCCACTGCTACCCTCCTCCTAGCGGCTACTCTCTCCCACCTCCCCTTCTTCATGGCGGGCGCTGCACGGCCACGCAGCGACTGCGTGCAGCGGGCGTGCCAGAGGAAAGCCCGTCTGCACCCGTCCGCGCCTGGACCACGCCTAACCCTTGTGCCACGCGCCCCCCATGCCACCATACACCACTACAATGCCAAAGAACTCCACGTGCTCAATACTGGCCGCCCCACCGCCTGCGTCCAGACCTCCCCTAGACACACCCATGGACCCTTCTCGTGCCGGACGTGCAACTTTACCTGTGCTCAAGCCAACAAGCACCACAACAATGCCACCCATAACAACCACCTAAGCTGCATCCTCCTCAACACCCGCTCTGTCCACAAGCATGCCATTGAACTCTGGGACCTGCTCACATCAACTTCCCCAGACGTCGCCTTCCTCACCGAAACCTGGATAAACCCCTCCTCGAAACCCGACATCGCCATAGCCATCCCTGAGGGCTACAAAATCATCAGAAGAGACTGCACCAACAAACCAGGAGGAGGAATCGCCATCATCCACAGGAGCACCATCAGGATCTCAACCAACACCCACGACACCCTAGATGCCACAGAACACCTGCACTTCCAGATCCACGTCAACGCCAACACCACCCTGAGAGGTACCCTTTTCTACAGACCCCCGGGCCCCCACCCACAATTCTGCGATGCCATCGCCAACACAATCAGCACCCACGTCCTCGCCTCCACGGACTACATGCTCCTCGGCGACCTGAATTTTCACCTGGAGAACACCGGCGACAGCAACTCCTCAGCCCTGCTCGACAACCTCGCCTACCTCGGTCTCAAGCAACTCGTCACAACGCCCACCCACTCAGCCAGCCACACACTCAACGCCATCTTCTCCACCAGCAGCCACATCACCTTCACCCACACCACTGAACTCCACTGGACCGACCACCGCTGTGTCCATTTCTCCTTCCAGAAACCCACTGCTCACCACCACCAGCAACGAACCCCTCACCGCAAATCGAACAAGATCTCCAAGGACCAACTGATCTCCACCCTCGCCCATGCCCACCACCCAACACCAGTGACCCCCACACCGCTGCCCTCAACCTCAAACAATGGCTCGACGACTGCGCCAACACCCTCGCTCCACTTAGGAAAACTTCCAACAACCGCACTAGCAAGAAAGCTCCCTGGTTCACCGCTGACCTTCAGTCCTCCAAGCGGGAATGCTGGAAAGCTGAGAAGATCTGGCGCCAAGAACAAACAGAGAGCACTCACGCCGCCCTCAAGACTGCCATCCACAGACATTACCAGCTCATCAGGACCACCAAAAGATCATTCTACAAAGAACGAATTGACAACAACGCACACAACAGCAAGGAGCTCTTCAGTATCATCAAGGAACTCACCAACCCCAAGTCCTGCTCAGCCGACCCCCCACACTCGCAAGACCTCTGCGACTCCCTTGCCACCTTTTTTCACCGCAAGATCACAGACATCCATGGCAGTTTCACACCACTGACCCCCACGACCACCACTGCCAACGCCGACCCTAGCGCACCCATCCACACTAACATCCTGAGTGCCTGGACCCACACCAACGATGAGGAAACCACCAAGATCATGAGCACAATCCACTCTGGCTCTCCTGCCGACCCCTGCCCTCACCACGTCTTCAATAAAGCCAGCCAAATCATTGCTCCCAGCTCCATACCATCATCAACAGCTCCTTCAAGACCGCCATCTTCCCGGAGAACTGGAAACATGCCGAAGTCAACGCCCTGCTCCAAAAACCCAAGGCCGACCAGGAAGACCTCAAGAACTACCAACCCATCTCCCTACTCCCCTTCCCAGCAAAGGTCATTGAGAAGATAGTCAACAGCCAACTATCTCGCTTCCTGGAGGACAACAGCCTACTCAACATCTCCCAATCTGGCTTCCACAAGAACCACAGCACCGAGACCGCTCTCATCGCTGCTACTGACGACATCAGGAGCAAGCTGGACAAAGGTGGAACTGGTGCCCTCATCCTCCTTGACCTTTCTGCAGTCTTCAACACCGTCTGTCACCACACATTTCGCACACGCCTCCACGACGCTGGAATCCGCACAAGGCCCTGGACTGGCTCACATCCTTCCTCTCTGGGAGAACCCAGAGAGTTCGCCTCCCCGGTTCCTGTCAAAAGCCACCAAGACAATCTGCAGAGGTCCCCAGGGATCCTCTCTCAGCCCCACCCTTTTCAATGTCTACATGGCATCGCTCGCCAACATCATCCAATCCCACGGCCTCAACATTGTCTCCTATGCGGATGACACACAGCTGATCCTCTCACTCAAGAAGGACCCCTCAACCGCCAAGACCAATCTCCACACCGGACTTCACGCCATCGCCAACTGGATGGAGGCAAGCAGCCTCAAACTGAACTCGGATAAGACCGAGATCATCATCTTCGGCTCCAACAAATCAGCTTGGGACGACTCCTGGTGGCCTGCCACTCTAGGAGCCACCCCAACACCCACGCACGCAACCTCGGCTTCATACTGGGCTCATCGCTCACTATGACCCAGCAAGTCAACGCCATCTCATCCTCATTTTTTAACACCCTCCACATGCTTCGCAAGACCTTCAGATGGATCCCCATTAAAACCAGAAGAACGGTCACCCACGCCCTCGTCAGCAGTAGACTGGACTACGGCAATGCACTCTACGCGGGAACAATAGCCAAGCTCCAGAGAAAACTTCAGCGCATTCAGAACGCCTCAGCACGACTCATCCTCAACCTCCCTCGCCACGAACACATCTCAGCCCACCTCAAAGACCTCCACTGGCTCCCCGTCGGCAAAAGGATCATCTTCAAACTCCAGATCCACGCTCACAAGGCTCTCCATGACGCTGGACCTGCCTACCTCAACGAGTGTCTCAACTCCCACACCCCGACTCGCTAGCTCCGCTCTGCCAACCTCGCCCTCACCACTGTCCCCCGCATCCACCGTACCACAGCCGGCAGCAGATCCTTCTCCCACCTTGCCGCCAAGACCTGGAACTCCCTCCTTGTCAACCTGTGTCTGACACAGGACCTCCTGACCTTCAGAAAACGTCTCAAGACCTGGCTCTTTGAGCAGTCGCACCCCCCTACAGCGCCTTGAGACCCTACCGGGTGATTAGAGACCATATCAAATAACTGATTGATTGATTGATTGACATGAGGTACCCTTTGATATTGTGATGCGTCTAAATGCCTGAATGGAAAAGGAAGAAGTTATGAAGTTCCCAAAACATGCTGACTCCACTCCGCTTTTTTTTTTATACATATTTTATTGTTATTTGACATAAGCACATGGACCAACTTTAAAACCTTGGGTGATTCAACCATTAGAGTATATAATCAACAGTGCACTTATTGTACATGCCTAAAAGACGCAATGGATGAGTCCAGGGAATTCGAATCCGGCTCTTTCAGACAGTCTACCAAGTTGTCCTATGTTTTGGCTGTATCTGTTGGGCAGCAGCCCCTTGCTGGCTCTGATGTAAAGCCCTTCCCTTCGTTTCCGCCCACATCACCAATGTATCCCTCCATTTTCCCAGGTGTGGACTCCTTTGGACCTTCCAATGCAGGGTAATTTCTCGTTTCGCTAGAATCAATGCTAGGCCTATGTATTTTGTCGTAATCTTGTGGGGTTTGGGGTGGGGAAAGTCTCCCAACAGGGCTACTAGAGGGGAAACAGGAAGTCTTCTGTATGTCACACTGGAGATGTTTTGGAACACTCCCTCCCAATTGTCTCTAAGTTGCCGACATGCCCATAGCATATGTAGTAATCCTGCCTCTTGCTCAGTACATCGGAAAACCCACCATTTACTGTTTTGAACATCTCGGATATTTTTTTGGCTTGAGATATGTCCTATGGAACACGTAGAAATTAATCAATTTGAAACAAGCATTTCTTGAGACTGTGTATACATGTGACGTAATCCTAGCCCATTTATTCTCATCTATGGATGCACTGATTTCCCCCTCCCACGCTAGTCTCAATGTGTCCAATGGGAGCATTGTTTCCTTTCTTAACACCCTTTATATAGTGGAAATGGCCTTTACTCTACCAGTGATGGTGCATATGGTCTGATATACCGCATGCATTGGTGGTTCTGCTGCCTCCTTTTTCCAGTGTCGCTGTATTATGGTTATCAGTGATCTATGTGGTTAAAACAGTCACGTGGGAAGTACATAATCATCAACCAGTGTGTCAAAACAGAGTAGCTCCCCGTCTCTGTAAAGATCCCCCAGTGTTCTAACATTATACTCTGTTAATCCTGACACACCTGCAAGGGCCTGGCCTCCGGAGCGTGCGGACTGTCCAGAGATGGGCATCTCAGATGCGTAGGGCAAAGTGGCCCTTGTGCGCTGTAAACTGCGCAACTAGAAGCTCCGCATAAGCTGCATCTCCAGCGGGCTTGCACGGTGTCGCCCCCTAGGGTTTAGTAGGAGCCGAAACAATCTATTATCATGTGCTCCGTTTGATGCCCCTCCCATTGATGTAGTGTCTTCACATGCGTCCATTGTGCAAGCCATTGTAGCTGGCTCACCAAGTAATAAAGCTCCACATCAGGCGCTGCCAGCCCTCCATCATCGGTGGGGTGCTGGAGTTTAGCCAGAGCCACTCTGTGTCAGCCTGGTCCCCAAATTAACTCGATCAGTATTGAGTTAATCTCCCGGAATAGGGAGCCAGGAAGATATACTGACAGGGTGTTAAAGAAGTAGGTTAGTCAAGACAGGGCCACCATTTTGATAAGGGCAAACCGCCCCGCCATTGATAAGGGCAGCGACCTCCAAAGAAGTGCATCCGATTTTAGGGCCGGATGTAGGTAAGTCACAAATTGCGACTTGCAATTTGCGAATCAAAGCGACTCGCAAATTGCAACTCGCAATTCGCGATGCAGAAAGGTGTCTCAGACACCTTCTGCGACTCGCTATGGGGTCGCAAAGACCCACCTCATAAATATTTATGAGGTGGGTCGCAGTTTGCGACCCCATAGCGAGTCTAGGCACTCACGGGGATGGTGGCCTGCTGGAGACAGCAGACCACCATGTCCGTGACTGCTTTTAAATAAAGCAGTTTTTTTTTCTCTTTGCAGCCCGTTTTCCTTAAAGGAAAACGAGCTGCAAATAGAAAAAATACCGAAACCTTTTTGTTTTGGTTTTTTTCAGAGTAGGCAGTGGTCCATAGGACCACTGCCTGCTCTGAAAAATTAATTTTGTGAGCATTCACAAAGGGGAAGGGGTCCCATGGGGACCCCTTCCCATTTGCGAATGAGTTACCATCCACTTCAAGTGGATGGTAACTGCGAGTTGATTTGCGACCGCTTTTGCGGTCACAAATCAACTCTACATCGCGGTGCGAATCGCAAATAGGAAGGGAACACCCCTTCCTATTTGCGAGTCGGAAACACATTTTGCGAGTCGGTACCGACTCGCAAAATGTGTTTCTGCATCGCGTGAGGCCTTTTGCGCCTCGCAAACTGCGTTTTTCACCGTTTGCGAGGCGCAAAAGGCTACCTACATCTGGCCCTTAGTTTCTGAATCACACGTCCCACATTGCCCTGTAGTAGATCATCCGGCTCGTGATATATTTGGACTCCGAGATATCGAAAAGTGGATGCCACCCATGAGAGACCCCGAATGTACTCTACCGGAGGAGTGCCCTTCATCAAAGGAAAGATGTGGGGTTTCTGCCAATTAATATGCAATCCAGAAAGGTCCCCACATTTTCTAAGTAACTCTATTGCACCTTTCAACTCTTGATCGGCATCGTGGAGGAAGAGCACCATATCATCCGTATATAATGCGATCTTGTGCGTTCGTCCCTCAACGCTCAGCCCTCTGTAGTGATCACCCATCCTCGCTGCATGTGCCAGAGGTTCTGTTGTAATGGCAAATAATAGGAGTGATAGGGGACAGCCCTGTCTGGTTCCCCTGCCCACCGAGTAAGTCTCTGCTATCGTTTGACCTGTCCAATCACGGGTCTTTGGGTTTGTCTATATCAATCTTGTCCACCTGATAAATCCCTGCCCCAACCCCATCTTGTCCATCATGTGATATCGATAGTCCCATCGAAGACTTTCAAAGGCTTTCTCAATATCAACTCCGCTTCTAGGGACTGTTGCTGGAGGACAGATATGAAGTGCCTAATACTGATGGCAGTATTACGACAAGGTATAAAGCCGGTCTGATCCGGATGTATCAGCCTGGGCATATGTGGTAGAAGGCGTGTGGTAAGGATCTTACTTAATATTTTATAATCCATATTCATCATGTTTAGTGGGCGGTAAGAACACACATCTTCTGCAGGGCGCCCGGGTTTTAGAAGTGGAATGACTATGGCTTCATTTGTGGAGGTGGGCAGAGTTCCCATTTACAGTGCCTCCGAATAAAGTGCACCGAGTCGGGGGGCTAGTGAATCTTTATATGTGCTGTAAAATTATGCTGAGAGCTCAACAGCACCTCTCCCCTAGCCATTGCGTTAATGGCCGCCCTAATTTCTAGTGGGGAAATATCATCTCCCAAGGCCTGGCTCTCTGCTCTGGTTAGCTGTGGAAATTTAAGTACTTTCAGGCAACATAATTGTGAGAGAGATATGTCCTCAGCAGGAGGGGCATATAACGAGGTATAGTATTCAGTAAATATGGCATTTGTCTCCTCTTGCAGGAATAACTGGGCAACCTTTCCATCTTCAATCTCAATTACTAGTGAGCTCCATCGAGGGGGGTTCGTCAACCACGCTAAGAGAGTGCCCGATCTGCCACCGTCTGCGTGCATCCGAGTAATGTGTGCTCTAGCGTCAAAGCATCTCAGTCTTTCTACCGATACTACAACCTTTTCCCTGACCTCCACAATTAACAAGGTCAGTTCCGGGGTCCCCGGTCTTTCCCATTCTAGTGTTTGTAGTTTATCTTCGTATTCCTCAATTTCTTTCTCAAGGGTCCTCTTAACCCCTACTGCGCTGGCCATGCATTTACCCCATCACTGTCTTAAAGGCCTTCCACTCCACCGCTCAAGAGGTCACGGTGGCCTCATTGACCACAAAATAGGTTTGGATGGTCTCGCCAATCGAATGTGGGAAGGCCACATCTTTCAATGTGTCCACCCTGAACTGCCAGTCTGGTATTCGAGGGCCATCACCATGGCACGCTATTGAGAGCAGTAATGGATTGTGGTCCGATATCAAGCAGCAGAGGTATTCTGTGACACAGGTATTGTTTTTGACGTCTGGGAATGTTAACAAAAAATCCAATCTGACACTGAGATCATAAAATCTCGAGTAGAGTGAGTAGTCCCGTTCTATGGAATGGAGGTGTCTCCATGTGTCTATGGGGTCCCAGAGTTGTTGCCAATCAGTGAATGCTTTGGCCGAGCGGTGTATTGGGGAGCGTGGCAGCGGGGGTGCAATCTATCAATCTCTGTGTTTAAGGCACAATTTAAGTCCCCTCCTATAATAGTTTGCCTGGGTTAATTGAGGCCCTATTGTGTGTGACAGTGATGTCAAGAAGGATCCCTGATCGTGGTTAGGTGCGCAGACCCCCCCATCCCTCCAACCTTCCAGAAACCAACACGTAGTGGCCCTCTGGGCCTATCATTTTTGTTCGTTTTCTGAAAGGGGACCCCCGGTCAAATCCACAATAGGATCCCTCTGGCGAATCCTGACTATGTGCTTGCATATACCTGCCCACGCCATCGCTTGGTGATGGCTTTGGCTTCTGAATGTGTGAGGTGTGTTTCCTGGATAACTGCAATATGTATACCCCATCTCTTTAATTGGGAGTAGACTTTGCATCATTTAGCCATGCTGTTCAATCCCTGGACATTCCACATCAGAAAATTATAAGTTAGGGGGGACACCATGTGTTATTTTTGACTAATAAGCATATGTCCCTTTCTCTTTGTGGCCAGCCTCAGGTATGTTCAGGAATGTACCCAGTGCATATGCACGGTAATGCTTGAGCAGATGCAACCCCAATGTCAAAACGTATAGTGAACAAAACAGTTAACCAATTAACCCAACTCCCCTTCCCCAGGACCGGTATCATAACCATTTCTGTCTAGACTTTCTTATAATGTTTACAACAGTTCAGATAGGGGGGTCCATGCGAGGAACTCCAGAGCAGACCCTGCCGAACATGCCCCATGCCATCCGTCTTACCAGAAGGGTCCGTTGTTCCCAGCCGTAGTGTTGATTGATCTCGTTCAGCCTCAGGGCAGACAGTGCTGCTATGGGGCCCCATTACTGTCCCAGTTTTCCAATTATTGAGGACAAAGCAGGCTCTCAGTTCAAGTACTTCAAGGGTGTCTCTTATGGACAAAGAGCTTTCCCTGCTCTATTAGACAGTTCTCCATTAGACTTCGGGGATAGATTAAACAACCTGTTTGCCCCAGATCTTGTCACGTTTATATTATCTCATCCAATGTGCCAGGTGTTACCTTTTTTGGTGGGTCAGCTGAGTCCTGGGAGGAAACGGAGGCTCTTTCAGATATCAAATCTTGGTCAAACAAATTATCCATGGGGTGGGATGTTTTGGGACTTTATCTGCGAAGGGTCGCCGCCATCTCCACCACCTCTTGCACCTCCATTAGTGCCTAGGAATGCGATGGTGCCACCGCAGCTGTAGTCCGTTGTGGTTTCCTCCTGTGTCCCCCTTGTGGGCTTAGATTACCCCTTGGTTCCTCTACCATGGCAGGGATATTTGGAGTCAGCCATTCCCATACCAGTTGGGAGGTGGGTGGTGAAGAAGAGTGTAGTATTGTTGTTATTAAGCCGCAGATTGGCAGGGAACAGCATAGCATACTGAATTTCCAAGTCTCTTAGTTTTTTAGTGGCCTCAGTAAACAATGCTCTTTGCTTCTGAGTGACACTTGTGAAATCCAGGAAGATCATTATGCGGCAGTCCTCTAATTTTATCTCTCCTCTCAGTCCCGCCTGGGCAAGAACGTGATCCCGGTACTTCAAGTGGAGAAGCTTAGCAATCACTGGACGGTATCTCGCGCCTGGTGGCAGAGGCCGGGACGGCATAATCGTGAAATAGGGGAAGAGTTCATTAGGGACGATTTCATTGTGTATCCATTGCCCCAGGAATGCAGTTGTATTTGCCGCTTTCCCCTCTATTTTTTCCGGTAGGCCCACTATTTGTAGATTGCTTCTTCACGCTCTGTTTTCCACATCTTCCGCTCGTTCTCCAGAGTTTTCATTTGAGCTTCCATTTTGGCCATGCTAGTGTGCAGTTGTTGGAAATCTGGGGTAAGATCATCCAGCGTTCTTTCGTTAGTAGCGACTCGGTCTGAGTGTTGACGATGATTGTCCTGCAGGAGGCTTAGGTCCCTGGCAATCATGTCTATTTTCTGTTCAAGGGCCTCCTGGGACGCTGCAGCTGCCTAGAGTATAGTGTCCAGTGTTGTTTCGGGAGGTGTGTCCTGGTCGAGGCTGCCGGCTCGATCTCTCCACTCCTGTCATGTGGACCCAGTGTAGCGCTCCGGTCCGTCCCCTCCCTCTTTTTCATTTTACCCATATTGACCAAGGAAGGTGTACTGCAATGCAATTTTTGTATGAGCAGTTCAGCTAGGGAGGACTCTCTGCGATTTGGTTTGGGAGTTCCCTGGCAGTGGGCTCTCCCAGTAGAGCTCAGCCTGCAGCGCAGCAGGGAAGTGGTGAGTTTCATGGGTCAGAGTCCCCCACTCTATCCCATGCGCACCTCGTCGCTGCTCCTGTTCAAACTGTGTACGTAGTCTCAGTCCTCATCCCGAACCCCTCTGTGTTGGCGGGCTTATGGTGTGTTGGGGGAGCTATTCAACGATCTGTGTCACTCTTGTGGTCCCAGCCCAGAGTCTGTCCCCTCCGCCTCGATCATGACCTATTGGCCCCATAGGGCTCGCTTTCGGTGTTCTCTCTCGCAGGCTCTCCACTCTGCTTCTAATGCCCTCACTCAGGGTTCCGATCAACAGGGATTCTGATGTTTCGCTGCAGTCTTCCATCGGCCAGACCCAAATGCAGCTGCTCTCCCGTCACCCCTCCTCACTGGGCCGGGAGTACACCTGCTCTGCCCGTCCCCACTTACGGGGAGTTCGGAATCGGCTTCCCCTCTGGCAGCAGGCATTCGGTAGCCCTGGGCAGCTTGTTTTCTCTGGCACGTCTCATTCCCCCGCACTGTCTCCCTTGCTTCTCACCCCCGGTAACTCTTCCACTCATCTGCCACAGGCCCGCAGAGGGAGCTGTGCTGCCCCTCAGGCTCCCGTCTCCAGGCCCTCGACACAGGCTCTTATACTTCTTCAACCCTGAGGTTTACTGGTCCGCTGTCTTCCACTCCGTCCGGTGTAGTTGAGCCACTTCTGCTCATGGCGCTCGTTTCTCGATTCTCCCATGCACCACCATTTTGGGCACTGGCCTCTGGCTCAGCTCAATTATCATGGATCTGGCGAGGAAGTTAGAGTCAAGCAGTCAGCTCCGGTGTGGTTGAGGGTGCAGCAGCCCTCAGTACCAGGGTCTGGGGGACGTATTGACCAGCAGGGGAGTCAGGATTCTTGTGGATGGCCGGTGGCAGCCGGGAGCCTCGGTCAGAGCGTGTTACTCCATGGGCTCCAGGCTGTGGACCTGACTCCCCCCTACTTGAAGGCCACAAACTCCACCTATTCTATGAACTCACTGCTCCCAGCCCGCAAAGAAAATTAGATGAGATTCAACAGGTCAATTACTTATTTCACTTCGGAAACCTTTCCACCCAGTCTTATCTGCAACTTTGGCTCATTGGGTTAAATGGTTATTGGCAGAAGCCAGTATAGATATCAGTCTTTTTGGAGCCCACTCTGTTCAAGGGGCTATGGCACCCAAGACTTTTTCAGTGGGTACTAGATTGGAAGATATTATGGCTGCGGTTGATTGATCCTCTGATTCTACTTTTAAAGTATTCTACCATAAATCAATTGTAGATGTAGCAACAAGAATAGTAGATCAACTTTAAACTAGCAGAATCCGAAACCACGGTCCTGACATAGAATAAAATAAATTCTAGCTATCAAATTAAGAATTTTAGATTCTATTCAGGACACGGAGGCGAGGATTATCCCACCCAGAGTTATTCATTTGTATTATATACTTAATTATCTATAGTAGTAAGTCTGTGAGTATGTTTTCGTTATTACCCACCCTGTTATCTTAATTTGGTGTTTTTTTCTGGATATCATTCCATATTTTTCTATTCCTTAGGCACTGAAGGCACAGCTGCTTGAACATTACGCTCAGGAGGAGTGAGAAAAGAAGTTCAGTTCTATCTCGGAGGGCATGGTTCGTCTACTGAAGGCTGTTGTGGTTCCGGACTGTTGGACTGCGTTATCGTAAGCTCTGCTGAGCAAAGAAAGAGAAAAGACTGTATTGTTTCAGGAATATGTAGGGCAGGGACACCTTATGACTGGACAGTTAATGGCTAGGGCTCTTAGGATATGTAGTTTAAAGTTTTATTGTATTGTTATTGGCTGCTGTGCTTTACGTCAGTAAAGAAAAAGAAACATAATCTGAAGCCTCCGGTCCTGACATAGAATCAGAGTAACCCTGTGGTAAATAATGATCAATCACTCACAGGATGTCTCGAGAGTTCCTTAAATCAGCTTCCCGTGACGTGACCTTCCCCTGCCAGCCTAAACGCAAACGTACAGTTCAAATCATGACATTCCAACAGAATCTTGGCTCCAAAGTTCCACTACATAAACACAAATATGACACATCTTACCCCTTTCATATAACATTAGAACAATGAAAACACAACAATTTAAATAACTAAAATTTCCCCAATTAAATAGCAAGGAATTAAATAGCAAAAGTACAGATAGAATAAGGAATAGCTTTAAGCAAATAAATTTTACAAAACACAATTGGCAACAACATACCTTCTAACAGGGCAGAACGGATAATAAAACAAGGCTCAAGCTGATCCCATCACATAGTCCTGCAGACAAGTGGGAGTTTTCCTTTCTCTCCTTAAACAACCAACCTTCTCTCCCCTTCCAGTGCTCTCCCACACACTTTTCCTTATCACCAACACTTCCCTGCCCACGTCTGCCCTCGTCTGTCCATGGAACTAGACACCCCCACTCCACCAAGCATATATCCACTGCATCCTTCACCACTTTCCATAGTGGATCTATCACAATGTCCTCCCTTCTGATACAAAACTACTCTGCATCAATTCCACTTACTTCCACTCACCAAAACAACATATCTCTCATACACATGCTTGACCTTGAACAAGCCTCTGAACCTGAACAACCCTCTTCCAATATGTCCATCCTTGACCTTCACCCAATCGCAAATTTGAATCTTTTCCCTTTACACCCTTTTGAAGTTACACATGTTTCCTCCCTAGCTTTCAAATAACCAGGAAATCCTTTAGTCCTGGCTTTGCAACCTCCCATAAAATCAAGCGGGGACTTTATTGAACGTGGTGCAATGAGCCCAAACTGCTTCCTGGCCTGCCACAACAACGTTTGTTCCACTCTGCAGGGACAACTGCATAGTCCCCTTGATCATAAGATTCATTCTTTCCATAATGTCATTGCCTTGATGGTTATAAAAGGCTGTGTAAAGATATTTGATCCCATACATAGCCCAAAACTCCTTGATTTCACAAGAAGTTAGCTGGGTGCCATTAACTGTTAACAATGTATGAAGAACCCCCCCAAAAAAAATGTTTGCGTAAGTTGATCATTGTACTCCTAATAGAAACATTCATGATTATGACCTACAATCATTTGGAATAAGCATCCACCAAAACCATGGCACACCTCAAATCCTGACTTACTCCTGCCAGGGGTCCAATAAAATCCATTCACCTTGTATGCCACACCTCCATAGAAGCCTGAATATGACAAATTACAGTCTGCACACCAACTTTAAACCTTTTCTCACTCTTCTTTCAATCCACACACCTTTCTACCCATTGGGCAGTTTGCACATCAACCCCCGGCCACCAGAAGTTTTCCTTCACTCTTTTTTGGGTCATAGTCTGCTCCAAGTACTCTTCGAGTGCCAACTGAATGGTTTTTCACTCAGATTTTCTGGAGGTAAAACCTGCCTCTCCCTCATTAAAATACTCTTTTTCACTGACAGATAATTCATCCAGTACCTTAACAAACTGTCTAACAGATAACACAACAGCACTCTCTTCTGCCTTCATCCACCACCATCTTACAAACATCCTGTTAAGAGTGAACCATTAACTCGCATTCATTTTAATTTTGAATATGCAATTGATCCGTTAACGCACCGTGATGGATGCAGGAGCGCCTACGGAAAATATCGTAACTTGTTGCATTATTATGACCATGCTTGTAACTGCTGCACTAGATTTAAAAAAAAAAAAATCTTACAAACATCTTGCAAATTCCTTAGTCATTTCTTGAACCCATTCTTCCCTAGCAAAAACACGTACTACAGCATGCGTAACATCTTCCACCCAAGCCACTGTCCCCTCCTTCTCCTTATTTCAGACCACCTCACCAACTAGAGCTTCGAGTCCATGGGCATCGTGAAAGAGCATCAGCTGAAGCATTGCGCAACCCAGGAATATGCTCAATGGAATACATCAACTCTTGTAACTGGGCCACCAATCTTGCCAACCTTGCAGACCCCTTCCCAGCCCCCCCAGGAGTCAAGACTTCCATCAGCGGCTTATGGTCTGTCCTCAGTTTGAAATGTATACCCCACAGATATGTTCTGAAATATTCCACTGACCAAGCCGCCGCCAATGCCTCACGCTCAATGACTGAGTAATTTTTCTCAGTCAGTGAGCACAAGCTTACAACGTTCTCTATTTGTTTATGAATTTTGGATAAAACAGCACCCACTCCTGATGCACTGGCATCAACAGTAAGGACAGTGCACAATGATATACCAAAAGGTACTAAGATTCCTGCATCACAAACATCATATTTAATTTTATCAAAACAAGTCTGTTTGACCTCGCTCCAACTGAAAGTACACCCTTTTCTCAGCAAGATGTTCAAATGCTCTGTCTTAGTAGCAGAGTTATCCTGAGATTTGGCGTAATACTCTATGAGCCCCATAAATGACCTTAGCTGATCTTTGACCTTGGGTTGAGGAACTAACTTTATTGCTTACAAAAGGTCCTTCTTAGGCTTCGCTCCTTCCCCAGAAATGTTGTGGCCCAAATACTCTATTTTTCACACAAAAATACACATTTCTGTTTGCATAGGGTAGGACTTCCATCACCTTCCTAAGAACCTTTCCCAAAATTTGATTATGTTGCTGAACAGTTGCTCCACAAATCAAAATGTCATCTTGAAAGAAAATAACATTTGTAAAACCCTCAAATATTTGCGACATCATCCTTTGGAAAAAAAATGGCTGCAGAAGATAGCCAAAATGGCATCCTTGTGAATCAGAATGTCCAAACAATGGTGTTAAACGGTGTTATATCTCTGGAGCTCTCATGCCGTCTAATCTGATGGTAAACACTTTTCAACTCCAACTTTTTTAAGTACTTACAACCAGTAAGCAAAATTAAGCAGCTTGTTAATGTTCAGGAGTGGAAACTTGTCTGTTCTTATATTCTGATTCACACTGCGAAGGTCCACACAAAACCCTAAGTGGACTTCCAATTTCTTTGCTATAACTGCAAGCCTCTACAGGTTCGATTATGCCTTCCTTGACCATTTCACGCAACATCAGACTGACCTCCTCTCTCACCATTATAGGAACCTTCCAAGCCTTATGCTTTACTGGCATGGCACCTGATTTCACACAAATCCTGTGCATATACCCTTTCAAGACTCCCAACGCCTTGCAAAATACCTCTTTCACTTCTTCCAAAATTCCTTCAACATTATTTTCAGGTCACCATGACCTGTTCTGAAGCCCTCTGGTTTACAATAGTACTAAGCTCATATTGATGTACCCAACCTAGGATAGGTGGTTCATTGTCAGACACATATATTTCCCCATGCGTTTCACGTGTCTTGAACTTTATCGATGAAACAAAATATCTCAAGATATCGATTTCTTCCCCCTGATGCCCTCCTGAACAAATACCTTTGGGCAATAAATCAATATATGGCCATGTGCTATAGAAAATATCTGTTAGAATAATGGTGTATCTTGAACCAGTATCAACCATAAGTTCTCTCTTAGACTTCCATATCGTAAACCATGCTTTAGGCATAGTTTTCCTCCTTTCTATGTCCTCATAATCCCCTAAACTCAAAATGTGGTCCCTGCAGTCACTAACAAACTCACTCCTCTTATCACTTGTTACAGCCACTTTGGATTTTTGCCATTCTTTGCACATGAGTGTGAAATCCCCCTAGCGCCTGCATCTACTGCATTCCTTGCCAATGGCATAGCATGTCTTGGCCTTGCTTCCATGAAAATTACTTCCACACCTATTGCACCTATTTGATTTAAACCTACTGCCTCAAGTTTTTTGTGATTTTTGTGATTTTGTTCTCCTACAACTCCTACCTTGATACTCATTATGTCAACCTCTAACCTCTGCCACTGTATCATTCTCACTTGAACTGCTAGTTGGCTGTTTGCTCATCTCTCACATACAAAATTCAGACTCTTCCACCATCTTTGCCATACCAATGGTATCTTTCAGAGTAGCATTTTTAGTTGCCCATAAACGCTTTTGTATCTTTCTACTCTTGCACTGCACAATAAGTTGGTCCCTTGTCATTTCATCTCCCATACCACCAAATTGACATTTGACCGATACCTCTCTCAACCTTGACACAAATTCATCAGTCGTTTCACCCAGGCTTTAAGGTTGCGTATAAAACTTGTACCTTGCCATCACTACATTTGTTTCCTTTGGAAATCAATCACTCAGTCTAATTCTAGCTTTGCTATACACATCAGTAATCCTCACACCGTTATCCAGTGCTGGTGGCAAACATTTGAACATTGTCTTCGCTTCGGAGCCTAATGAATTCAAAATAAATGCCTTCTTCATCTCAGAACTAAACTCCTCACTACCCAAAGTTAACAAATAATTGTCAAACATGTTGCTTCAGTCTTCCCACTGAATGCTTGGAGTCTCTTGATGCTGAAAAACGGTGGTGGTGCTGCAATCGACACGTGCAGTTTCACTAGAGAAGTGAGTATTCAAAGAATCTCTCAGGGTATGCACATCACAGTGTTTTTTTTTTTCTTTCAAAAAGTTAATTAACGCCACGATATGAACTCACAGTGGCGCTATATCTTGGACATCACCAAATGACATGCAAAACACTTGGCTGGAGACATGTACAGGGCTGGGAGACATGTGAAGGATGCACGTATCTGAAGAAGCATGTGCTGAAGTAATGCAGAGTGCATAGGATACAATGGTGAGCAGGACACTCACGCAGGCTCCATGTGCTCCAAGCATGTCATGCACCAATTCTTGGCTCAGCTCACTCACTCACCAGGAATTTGTGAGCAGGACGCTTGTGCAGGCTCCACGTGCTCCAAGCGCTCCATGCGCCAATGATCCCCTTGGCTTGGCTCAGTCACTCATCAGGATTTTTTTTTTTTAAATAGAATCAAGCCTCGTTACACTGCAAAGTCTCCCACTAGTCAAACACAGTACCTTTTGAAGGGTTGAATCCAAATACTGAACTGCAGATGCGTAATCCACTCTTCATGCACTGAGTTCCGTGAGCGGAAACAAACTCATGATTTCCATCACTGGGCAGGCTGACATCACTTACGCTGGCAAATCATTGCTAAAACCTCTGGTAAATAATGATCAATAATGAGCCTACCATGACATCACTTTTCCCTGCCAGCCTAAACATAAACTGACAGAGACATTCAAATCATGACATTCCAACAGAACCTTGGTTCCAAGTTTCTACTACATAAACAAGAATACGACAAATCCCCATGCTGTTCAGTGATGATTGTTGTGAAACTGTCTCTTTCTGATGTGGGAACAGCTGGTAAAGTATTATGGCTTGTAAACAGATTATATGACCGTGCTGCTGAATAAGTAGACAAGGTGATGTTTGTCTGGCTCCCTGTAGCTATCGTGCCATGTTGAACTTTATGTAGTCTGCTGTAGTTTCATTTGTCATTAAAACTAAATGTTTAAAAATAAAAAAATAAAAAAAAACACAGTTTATCCTAGAGCAAGAGAACCAAGAGTGCCTTTGTCCGCGCCTCCATGCCCTCAGGACTTCGACTCTTCAAGACTACATCATCTCGATGGGGATCATTTGTCAATAAGTGATCTTCTTGGCACCACAATCCATTACTTCTCCATCTCAAGAGCTGGATTCATGCACTAGGCTGCCCTGTCACGCATTCCCTCCGCCAAAACTCTGTAAGGCCATAACTGGATGGGTAGAAACATTGTACAAAAACCTCAAATAAAATGGTTAAGGGTGATTTCTCCTTTAAGGTTAAAGGGCTTCGCCCCTCTGAAATTCCTTCATATCTACATTAAAAATATTAAATAGATTGATTTGTTTGGCTATACGATCGTATCTCCAAACAAACCGATATATTAAACTCTGGACTGTCATTCCTAGGTAGGCTGCCTACTCCGCCTCTCTTTGACTTAGGAGAGGGAAGCCAGGCAGTAAATCAACTTTTCTGCACTGCGACTCATGACTCAGGGCTTAGCTTTCTAAAGCCCTTCATTTCCATTGCGGTCTATGTTGGCATCCACTGTAGGGCAGTGATGCTTTTAGTGTCATGGTTTTGGGCATTGGAGTCTTCATCCCTGCATGAGGGCAGACATCCGTCATTCACAGGCATAGATTTCAACCTTTCTCATTCATCACACAGTAGGAGTGAATGAGAGCACGTGTAACTTGGTGCCTTGTTTCCGGTAATGGAATGTGTTATAATGCTAATCTTGAGTTATTTATATTGCGCTGCGACCCTTTGCCACCTTACTCTCCTATAGTGTGACTCCCCAGGCCCTGGCTGCAGATTGCTATCCCCTTCCGAAGTGAAGCTGCTATATTTGTTCCCAGCTAAATACAGTAGAGGAGCAGGTTTCTGATTTCCCTCACGAAGTTTATCCAAATACCGGAGTCAAGCTCAAATCGGGAAACACGTGCTTACAGGAAACACAGTTAACTGCTGTATGACATTAAAACTGTTCCTATCTTCATGTCCTTAACATTAATGCCAAAAACATGGACTGATTTGCGAACAGTGAATTTTAAAAACGTTAAGGTAATGTGTGTCATAGGGTGACCACCCGTCCGTAAATTTCACGGACTGCCCGTAATTTCGCCCTTCTGTCCGTTGTCCGTGATGAAAAGCTTAACGGACGGCATTTGTCCGTAATTTTAGCCTTTCACCTAAAGGACAACGGAGGCAGGGCGAAATTACGGGCAGATCAGTTTCCTCAACTGGATTGAAAGGCAGGGGGTCTCCTGTGCTCTGAGAGAGGGAGGGGCAGACAGGTAAGAAAAGGCCTTCTTGCCAGGGGGTCTCCTCCCCAAAGAAATGCAAATGTGCACAACTGGTAAATCTGCAAATCTAAGGGGGCCTGGAAACCTAATCATAGGAGTCACTTGAAGCTTTCTGATGGCAAAGACATTTGCTTTTAGGGAGGTACCTTAAGGGTGTTCCAAGGTGAGCTGTGGAGTGTGTGGTTTTAATGGAGTGTTATAAAAATGCTAGTACTAGGTATAAACTGTATATTAGTCTCATCTGTATCTGAGAAGCACTTTTTAAAATTTAACCGGAATGTATTTGCGCATTTTGTAGCAGTCTATATTATGATGTAATTGTATTTAGATAGCGCTAACTACCCCTGACGAGGCATCGAATGCATGTTTAACATAAGGACTTACACATTCACAGTTCTTTCAGGGGCCTATGTAGTTCATCGTACTAACAAACATTGGCAAAGCCAATAGGTCTCGTCTACGCAAGAGTTATTTGCTTTGCCAATCTGTTTTAGCCATGTTATTCACCAGAGTGGCTGCTGTTCTGCATGGTAAAAGTTAGTGGCATAGTGGTGTAGAGTGGAGTAGAGTAGAGTGGCATAGGAGCAGTGGCGTAGAGCCCAATGGTGCTGAGTACAGTGCAGCTGTTTAGACTGCAATGGCGTAGAGTGCAGTGGTTTAGAGTGCAGTGGCATGGCACAGAGTAGAGTGGCATGGAGTGCAGTGGAGTAGAGTGGCATACAATAGAGTGGCAGAGAGTGTATTAGTTTAGAGTGGGGCAGTGGCATAGAGTGCAGAGTAGACTTGCGTGGCAGAGAGTGCAATACCGTAGTGTAGAGTGGAGTGATGCAGAGTAGAGTGGCATAGAGTGCAGTGGCATAGAGTGCAGTGGCGTAGAATGCAGTAGTACAGAGTAGATTGGTGTACAGTACAGTGGCGGAAAGTGCAATGTTGCAGAGTAGAGTGTCAGTGCAGTGATGTAGAGTTAAGTGGATTGGCACAGAGAGCAGTGGCGTAGAGTCAGGTGGTGCAGAGTAGAGGGCAGTGGCGTACAGTGCAGTTGATTATAGTGCATTGGCGCAGAGTGCAGTGGCATAGAGTGGCATTGGGTGGAGTAGCATAGAGTGCAGTGGAGTAGAGTGGCATACAACAGAGTGACAGAGTGCAGTAATGCAGAGTGGTGCAGTGTCATAGAGTGCAGAGTAGACTCATGTGGCATACAGTGCAGTGGTGTAGAGTGGTGCAGAGTGGAGTATTGTAGAGTGGTGCAGTGCAGAGTAGAGTATAGTGCCTAGAGTGCAGTGGCGTAGAGTGCAGTGATGCACAGTGCAGTGGCATAGAATGCAGTAGTACAGAGTAGAGTGGTTTGGAGTGCAGTGTTGCAGAGTAGAGTGTCAGTGCAGTAGTGTAGAGTGGTACAGAGAACAGTGGCATAGAGTACAGTGGTGCAGATTAAAGTGCAGTTGTATAGAGTGCAGTTGTTTAGAGTGCACTGGTGTAGAGTGCAGTGGCATAGAGTGGCATGGGGAAGAGTAGAGTGGCATGGAGTGCAGTGGAATAGAGTGTATTGGTGCAGAATGCAGTGGTATAGAGTAGAGTGGTGTAGAGTATAGTGGCTGCCAGTGCAGTGCTGCAGAGTAGAGTGTCAGAGTGCAGTGGCATAGAGTGCATTGAACTAGAGTGCAGTGGTCAGAGTGGCATAGAGGGCAGTGGCGTAGAATAGATTGTTTCAGAGTAGAGTGCAGTTACATATAGAGTGCAGTGGAAAAGAATGCAGTGGCATAAAGTAGATTGTTTCACAGTAGAGTGAAGTGGCTTGGAGTGGAGAGGTGCAGGGTAGAGTGGAGTTGCATAGAGTGGCATAGAGTGTGATGGCACAGAGTAAAGTGGTGTAGAGTGCTGTGGCATAGAGTGCAGAGGTGCAGAGTAGATTAGAGTGACGTACAGTGTATTGATGTAGAGTGCAGGGACATAGAGTTGAGTGTTACAGAGTAAAGTGCATTAGCAAAGAACGTGTTAGCTTAGAGTGCAGTGGCGTACAGTGCAGTGTTGCAGAGTGGCATAGAGTGATGTTATGCGGCCTAGATTGTTGTTGCCTAGACTGGAGTGGTATAGCGTGCAGTGGAGCAGATCGTAGTGGAGTTTACAGGTTCTAGCAAGACAAGAGAAAGCTGTACGTAATAACCCCGGATGGTAATCCATAGAATGGTCAGTAGGAAACGATGAGCAGTGCATTAAACCTTCCCTACAAGTCTTTACTGGTAAACCCATTCTCATGCAGGTAGGTGGGCAGAAAGCCAGCGAGCCACCCATTGGTCCTTTGCATCTGAATAATAGCATTCTAAGTCCAGAAGACCTAATCCACCCGCAGTCATGGGTAGCTTTAGAGTGGAAAGAGCTACCCAACGGCACTGCATCTACCAAATCATATGTGTGGCATGTCTGGCGAAGGAATGAAGGTCGAGCAGGGGAAGGTTTGCAAAATAATACTATCATTGGGGTAGCACACCATCTTCACTAGTGCCACGTGGCCCACTACAGAAAGCAGAAGAGAAGACCAAAAAGCAAACTGGGCTTAGAGGGAGTGTGACGCTCTGCTGAGATTTCCATCCTGCAAATCAGTGGGAGAATGGTAGATGTAAATCACTAAGTATCAAAAGGTAACTGGTTCCCAGTGCAATCTGAGATCTAATTGTATATAAAGAAGAAAACAGTGCCATATGTTAAACACCAGTTACATTTTAAAATGTTTACATTTTGTTTGTGCAATTTACATCCCAAATATTTTGAAGATTGTATGTGTACTTGACACTTATGGATAACCCAGGTCACTAGTTTGCCTTTTGCTCAATTTCAAAAACATTTTAAGGCATGGACAAAGCGGGCAATTGCCTTGCACAGCCTTGCAAGGGGTCTGGCCCCTGCTCACCCTTCACAAGCATGAACAGCGGACCATTACACCAGAAGAGTTTGCCAAGGTGGGTGGGTGCTGCTTGTTCAACCACTTGACAGTGCCTCTTCGGTTTCTCTCCTGTGTGCAGAGACAGCTCCCCAGGTACCCAATACCTTCCAATAGTCTTGGTGGACCCATCTTGTCTGATTTTAGGAATTGTCCCACCTTGTCCTTCTCTTCCTTATTCATCCAGTTTTTAGCAACAACCTTTGAATCACTTGCCGTGGATCTCCCATTTGATCTCAATTTCATCCTCCTCTTTTATTATCTTTGATTGGTAGTCCTGGCTACAGACAAGTTGTGGGTACCTCACATTCTGACAGTAGGTGTGAGACTGTCCCCCCCACACCATCTGCCCTGCCTCATTAAAAAAAAATTAGGTTGAAAGTCTATGGGCGGTTGGGGTGAGCCAGATGTTTTTTTTCAATTTTTTTTAAACTAGCGTAAGGTTAGTTACCTTAATGTTTCACAAACTGTTTGCCAGGGCTTTTAAAATGTTCAGAAACATAATCAAAATGTTGCTGTTACTTTCTCTTCAAGAAAGATTGGGTAGATTTGGGTAGGGGTGATGGCCTTGCCACAGTACTGAAGGGTATTAATTTACTACTGAACAGGGACATAATGCGACACCTGAATGTAGCATACCAGGAGGCAATCACAAAAAGACCACAGTGAATATATAGTGCTATGTTAAAAAAGAGTAAATAAACAACATAGTGAGGCATGGCCTCTCCTGAGCGTGTCTGTAAAACTGACTTTTGTTCTTGAATTTTTGTCCTGAATTTCCACCCTTTGTCCTGAATTTTTGACCTGAATTTTGACCCTTTGTCCTGATTTTTTTACAGTCCTGTCCAGAATTTGCCTCAATGCCAGGTGGTCACCCTAGTGTGTCAGTGATTTTGTTCCTCTCTTTTTTTCACGTTTTACTTAATGTTGCATTCCTAAATAGAGTTAACTGTTTCATTTTGCTGTGTTTCTGTATTTTTTTGTGTGCATCCTATTACTCTTGCATACTTTAACATGTGCCAGGTGTTTATGAAGGGCGTTGATTGAGCATGCTGGCACTGAGGCTGAAGCAGGCAAAGCACAATGCCAGTCAGTGGGTTGGCGCCTCTGCAGAGCACACACAAAAATGGTCATGTATTCCAGTTACAATCGAAATGCAGTGTAAATGTGTGTGAAGGTTGTGCAAAGAGGTCAAAATGTTTAGAAGGCAAAAGCAAAAGGAAAAAAAGTGCTTAAATTTGTATGAGCGTGGGGGCATGGCTTGGTGCCGAAAGAAGATGGTCGCCTTTCCGAGAGCTCTGTGATGGCGACAGGGGACGCGGAGGCCGGGCTGTTTTTGGCCGCAAAGTTATTTTAAAAAAAGAACTAGGAAACGTTGGGTGAATGGTCAAGGACCAAAGTGACCTCCCCTAGGAAACTGATGGGCAAGTTTTTAATGCCATATTCTCATTAAAATTATGGAGGTTGCCTGAGATTTCAATTGCGGCCACCATTTTGTTTTTTGCCCTCTTTTTATCCTCACATTTTTTGACTGTTTTATTCTATATTATATCACTGCCTGGGAGATTTCAACATGGATTGGGGCACATGTGAATTTTTTCAACATACTATATTCCTATTTACAATGTAATTTTTTTTGTAATAACTAGTATTTTAGCTTTAACCTTTCCTGACGTAAAGTCATATTTGGTGTTCATCTAGTTCTTCTCATATTTTTCCAAATGTAATTCTTTGCTTATGGGCGGATCTAAGAATCTTCATTTGACTAATAGTAAAATGTAAATTCTTAAACGTTCTGACACTATTGCTTTATCTAATTCATTTACCCTATTATTAAATATGGATAACATGGGTGAGCCCAGCGAGGATAATATTTCCTCTTCACCTATAAAATCTGCCTCTTCATCGTCTGTTGTTAATAAATTGTCAACCAAGCGTCCTGTAACATCATCTGGGCCAACTAATAAGCAAGCTAAGAAAGATCCTTTATCACTTGTTTCTCATATAGAACGGAAGGTAGAGGTGTTGGAGGACTGAGTTGTGGCTATTAATTCTTGTGTGTTTTTAATCTTGACCCTGTAGTTCTAATTAAAACTGAATTCGTGTTGAGGTTCTTGAGCCAATTTTATCCCACTTTTTGTTCCAGCTCTTTTTCTCAGCAGACTTACTTTATCCCTACTGGATTTCATCACGGCACATACTTTTTTCAAAAAGATCTCCGGCAAGAGCCCTCGTGTGGGGCCCATGAGACATGGCAGCACCAGTCTGACGAGGAGCTAGCCCTATGATGAAGCATGACATCCAATGGATGTGTGAGGGCTCTTGCTTCTAAAGATAGAAGTGTCTCGAACACCTGTGCCTTAATCTTTTCTTTGTTGTCTCTGTTTAGGAACTGTTTACTTCCTTTGATTGTTTGATATAAGTTAGGGAGGCTGTACACTGGACCTGGTAAAATAACCCTGTCCCCTTGTTGTTGTGTTTTATTAAATAGTTACAATCTGAAGTGGGTGTGTTAAAAAACACATGCTGAGAACCTGAATAATCTTCGTATTTGTTGTCTCCCTGAGGGAATTGAAGGATCAGATCCAGAGTCTTTCTTCCAATCACTTTTGCCCAAACTCCTAGATCTGCCCATCTCTCCAATTTTAAATATACAAAGAGCACATAGACTTGGACACCCTACTCATATTGCCTCAACGTCAAGGAAACCAAGAGGAATAATCCTTTCTTTTTTGGAATATCTGGATCCGCTAAAGGTTGTCAAGGCAGCGAGGGCTAAAGGTCGGATCATGTGGTCAGGTTCCAATCTCTCCTTCAGGCAGGACTATGCTAAATCGACAGCGGACAAATGGCAAAGATTCTTAGACAGGCACATGTCTAAGAATCTTTGCCATTTGTCCGCTGTCGATTTAGCATAGTCCTGCCTGAAGGAGAGATTGGAACCTGACCTAAAGCTCTTAATGCTCACTATGATCTTTTTCATCCCAGATGTTTAAGGTGCCTTACAATAATAAAACCACAAAATATGAGGATCCAGCTTTACTTCAGAATTGTATTGAATTCTGCAGAAGTAAAAAATGGCTATTTCCAAAGCAGTGGAGACTTAATTAATATACTGTTCTCTGAAAAATAGATGTGCATCTTTTGGTTCTAGTAATGTTGAAATGGTCCTAATATTTAAAGGAATTGGTTGATATTAATCTTCCCCATTTTCTTCTCCTTGTTTTTCTTTTAGATTCCGCCTCACCAACGTACCCGTTTCTGTGCTTGCATTTTGTGAGACCCGGTCTACCTCCCCTTTCGTGTCTGCAGTTGTGGAGTTGAGGTTGCATCATCTTCCTATTGTGGTTTCACCACCCTCACTTTGTTTTGTCTTGTAGGTATGTTTTTATTACTTGTTATGTTTAGTTGTACTTTTGTTTTCCCTATTGTAAATGACTTTTTTCTTTCTCTTTCTTCTCTTTTTCTTTTACTACTCCTCTCTCTTATCTTAGCAAAGTTAATGAATATTTCTGATGAATATTTTTAAGACTGTAATATGATTATAGATCCTTTTATTGATCGTAATTTTGTTTTTCTCTTCTGTACATCCTCCCAATCGAGGATAGGCTACCTATCTGTCTCACAACATCTTGTGCAACATGTTTTGGATTCGGAAATCAGGTCTATATTAATATCTGACTATGTACCTCTGAGTATGGTCCTAGATCTTATACAACACGTCCAATCAAATGAAAGATGGAGATATAATAATTCCTCCTTGATACTAAATTTTCTCAACTTTTTGAAAAATTTGCAACAGAATTCTCTTTAGACAATGATGCTTTTCAGCTATCGGCTCAGATTATCTGGGATGCTTTTAAAGCTGCTTCCAGAAATTTTATTTTTTCTTTTGTTGCCAATAAAAAGAAAATTGCTACAAAAAACTTACTACAATCTTTGGATCACATTAAACAATCAGAAAATATATATTACTCTTCCAAATCTATAAGTTGTCTTAATGAGTTAGTTCAAGCTAAGTTTGCCTTTAATAAGAAATCTACAGACATTGCTAATTCTTACCCTCTTAAGTCTAGTGCTAAATATTATGGAGTACAAAATAGGTCAGGAAAACGTTTAGCAAACTATTTTAAGATTAAAAAAGATAAGATAAGGATAGAATCTATGTACAATGCCTCTAATTCTCTATTGGATAAAGATGATGACATTTTAAATGAATGTGTACATTTTTTACACAATTATATACTCCTGACTAACAACCTTCACAGGACCATATTTCTCAATATTTATCACTTGTTATTCTGCCAATACTCCATACTCTGAATTTGCTGCTCTTGATAAAGATATTTCCTTTCAGGTGATTCTTAATGTAATTAAACTTATTAAGAAAGGTAAAGCTCCAGGACCGGATGGTTTCACTGTAGATTTCTATCTGAACTTCTCTAAATTATTAGCCCCAAGATTATATCAACTTTTTTCAAATTTCATCACATCTGATTCGACTGGAGACTCTTTTCAAGAGGCTTTAATTTGGCTTATTGCAAAAGATAACAAAGATCCAAAATGTTGTAATCACTATAGACCAATTTCCCTGGTTAATTTGGATTATAAAATGTTTGCTAAAGTTTTGGCTCCTCATTTGGAGCCACTTTTGCCCAAATTGTTTGGTAAGGAACAATAGGGATTTATTAAAGGGCACCTAATATCTGTCTACACAAGATTGTTAATTAATATTTTAAGTAAATCTGCTAGATCTCTCTCAGCAATTGCTCTAGATGCTGAGGAAGCTTTTGATCCTGTTAATTGAAATTGTATTTTCTCGAATCTTTCGAGGTTTGGTTTGGAACTAATTTCATAAAACTAATATCATTATTATATTTTCCCCTGAAGCAGCCATTTTTCTAAATGGTCATCTCCCCTTCTTATTCACTTTATAACGAAGTTCGACAGGGGTGTCCATTGTCATCACTTTTGTTTGTTATTACTTTGGAAACCTTTCTCACAAAACGTAGAGCTAGTCCAAATTTGTATGGTTTTCAGTGTGGGGGAAAACAAGTAAAATGTTCAGCTTATGCAGATGACATTTTACTTTTTATATCAAAACCACAATCTTCACTACCAGCCTTTTTGTTGGAAGTTGAAAATGTTGCTCCTTTTTCAGGATGTAAATTAAATAAGGATAAATGTGAAATACTCCCTTTAATTGGATTTTGTTTCTCTGAAGATTTTAAATTGTCCAATTTCCACTGGAATAATGATACAATTATATACCTAGGCGTTTGGTTTAAACCTGCTTTCAAAGATACAGGGCTATATTTATACTTTTCGACGCACAACTGCGCCAACGCAGTTGTGCGTCAAAAAATCTAACGCCGGCTAACGCCATTCTGAAGCGCCATGCGGGCGCCGTATTTATTCAATGACGCTAGCCGGCGTTAGCCGGCGGAGCTGCCTGGTGTGCGTGAAAAAAAATGACGTACACCAGGCAGCGCCGGAGTAGGGGAATATGGAGCTTGGGTGCCAAAAAATGGGGCAAGTCAGGCTGAGGCAAAATTTTCGCCTCAACCCGATTTGCACCATTTTTTTTGACTCCCAACCCCCATTGAAATGACTCCTGTCTTAGCAAAGACAGGAGTCATGCCCCCTTGCCCAATGGCCATGCCCAGGGGACTTCTGTCCCCTGGGCATGGTCATTGGGCATAGTGGCATGTGGGGGGGCAAAAATCAGGCCTCCCCTATGCCACAAAAAAAAAAAAAATTACTTACCTGAACTTACCTTATGTTCCCTGGGATGGGTCCCTCCATCCTTAGGCGTCCTCCTGGGGTGGGCAAGGGTGACAGGGGGGGTCCCTGGGGGCATGGGAGGGCACCTCTGGGCTCCTTCCGAGCCCACAGGTCCCTTAACGCCTGCCCTGACCAGGCGCTAAAAAACGACGCAAAAGCGGCTGGACGTCATTTTTTTTGACCCACCCACTCCCGGGCGTCATTTTTGCCCGGGAGTGTAAATACGGCGCACATGCCTCGGAGTCAATTTTTTAGACGGGAACGCCTACCTTGCATATCATTAACGCAAAGTAGGTGTCCACGCTAAAAAATGACGCAAACTCCATGGACTTTGGCGCTAGACGCGTCTAACGCCAGAGTATAAATATGGAGTTCGTTTTGCGTCAAATTTGCATTAAAAAAAACGACGCAAATCCGGCGCAAACGGAGTATAAATATGGCCCACAATTTCTTGTAATTTTTTACAACTTTGTTCTAATCTTAGTTCACTCATATCTAAATGGAATCCTCTTATTTTTATCCTGGTGGGGTAGATTAGATTATTTTAAGATGATGATGCTCCCTGTGACCATTATTTTAAGAAGATGAATTCCATTTTATCAACTTTTTTTTGGACTACTAAAAAACCAGAATGTCCCTTCAAAAATTAATGAGGCCTAAGTGTCTGGGAGGGGTTCATTTTCTAGACTTTCGTTCTTACCATATGGCATTTTCCCTTAAACAAGCTTCTTTTTTGTTAAATGAGGATGAGTCTATGGTTCCGCCATTATGGATTGAGGTTGAGAGATCATTTTTTGCTCCCTTCTAATTTCCGGAAGTTTTAACTTTTACGCACAAACCGGCTTCTATTTCTTTTTCCTATTTTGAAGAATTCTTGTAGAATCTTAAATCCCATTTATATTAAACATAATGAAAGTAAGGAGCAGTTTCTCAATTCATCAATTTGGTATAACAAATATATTAAGTTGAATAATAGAACTATTTTTTGGAGATCATGGCATTTAAGAGAGTTAAGAACTATTTGAAGATGAAGATGGCTTTCCTATTTCTTTCAAACAAGCACAACATCTTTTTTTTCCGTCTTTTTTTGCCAAAAAATATCCTATTTTAATAAATCATGTAAATGGATCATATCAAAACGTTTTATCGCAACAATCGTCTAATGTTTACCCTTCTCAAATAAAAAATCTTCTGCTTCTTCCCAGTCAACTTCTTGCATTTATCAGGTAAATACTGCCCCTCCTGAGAAAAGACCTAAATCTACAACAGAACTGCAGAGGGAGAAAAATTTAGAATCTTCCTTTTCTACTTTTTGTGGAATAAAATTAGGATTAAAATATGGAAATCCTCCAGATCAGCTAATGCAGTCCAAACTTTGTACTTTATATATAATAGATTATTAATTACACCAGTACGTTTGCATAAAATGAATTCTAATTTTTGCTTATGTTTCCCACCTATCCCTTGCCATTAAATGAGATATCTATGGGTACCCTTGGCTTACGTTTCACCTACTCACTTTCCTAGGTCTCTAAACCTTCATGAATTGTCTTTTGGTACAGTTTTAGGTATTATCATATGTTCTTTCTAATTTCATATGTATATGTAATGGATGCATATTTGTAATGTTTTCAATCAATACACAAGTAGGTGTTCTTAAGAGATAATCTTCTATGTAACTGAGCTGTTACTATATTATTCACTTAAATTATCATTTGTATCCTATATGTTTGGAGTATTGTATTAACTATTAATAATAAACGTTTCTTTTTCAAAACTTAAAAATTTGTATGAGTGCAGTGTATGTTAGAGATGGTAAAATGAGGGAGATGCGAGGAAGTGAATTCAGGCAAGAGTGAAAAGAGGGTGCTGAAGAGGAAAGAGAGGAGGTTGAAAACTTGAAGATGGATAAGATATGCAGAGACAAAGGGTGTACATATCTAAAAAAAAGCACACAAAACGGAAGGCCATAATCCCTCCACGGGCCTCAATAATATTTAAGTTATACTCTCACAATTTCAGAATAATTTCCAATGTTAATTATAACAAATCATTGTTGTTACTCATTTATCTTAAACAGATAACCATTAACAAACCAATAGGACTGACAAGTTTTAGGTGTATGTCAGTTGTTGTGTTAAATTTCTGGATGCAGTAACATCTCAGAGAGAAACCAAAATAGAGGTCCGGTGGCACACTAAGGGAATCACAGAAATGTATTTTACATGTCCCTTTTAGAGAACCCCCCCACTTTTGTCATCAACCAAAGTTTATGCCGCATGCAGTGCAAGACACTGGGCAAGCACACTCTTTAAAGGGCCTGAAGTTATCATGCGATACAATTTGCACATTAAAATAACTGCTGGACTTATTATTGCAGTAAGATATGGGGCAGTATTAATGTGTTTAATATTTCAAGGCTATACATTTGCGCTGCTTTATAAACCGTGCTTTCTAGCTAAATTCATTTGCTTTCAAATGCACCATTTGTCCATCATTTTTAAATTTTTTCTTGGGAGGAGGACCCACCCTGGACCCCACATTTGTCCATTAGGCTTGCTTGCTTCACTTGCTACATAAAGGTCATACCCAACTTTTATGCCCCACCACTTTCAAGTGTCACCAGCCACCACTGCCCACATCCCCTTCCCCATTACTCAATCGCAAAACATGCTGAATCAAGCAGCTTCTGTTTCATGACACTGAACTGCCAATGTTTGCATAAACATGTTCTTAATTTTTGGTTTCTATTTGCTCCATAATTGTTTTTTTCATGACTTAAATTAACATAAACAAAAGTAAAGTGATATTAATAATTTGAAATGATTACTGCAAAGATGTAAAAAAGGAACATGAGAGATGCAAAAAGAAAAGAGGGAAAGGGAAAAACATGAAGCGATGCTTAGCTGGGGAAAGAAATGTGATGTGGAGGACTTTGGTCATCACACCACACCTCAGTCACCCTTAAAAGTATTCAAGCAGTGGCAAGAAAGAAAATGGGTCACTCCTTAATTTGATTGGTAGGTTACAGAAATTCATAATGTGGGTACAGTGGGCTCTTAATAGACATGGTCTATGGTGTAACTGCACCTGCTGAACAGCTGTCAGCTCTGCTCCTGAACAGCCTGGTTAGTCTGGAGAGTAAAAAGCAGTTCCTAGTGCAGGGCCTGTGAGAAAAAGAGCAGACGGGAGGGCAATTTCTGTTATGGTGCAAATCAATGTGTGAAGCAGAGAACATCCTGCATCTTAGCAATAATTTTGTTCACGCCCCATCTATGCCCTCACCATGCAAATGTGTGATACTCTGTCTGCTACTGAGGTTCACAGATTCTGGACTATGGTTTTGGTTTTACATAAGCAACATTAGTGTCTCTTAGTGCTCTGATGTGGCTGGAAGGTATCAGGTTGGTACTATGCCAAAAAACACAAATACATAATTCCACCTATTCTAGGATTGGACCCAGCTTCTCCCCTCTTTTACTTGCACTTTTTTGACCCTTCAACTTATGCTTCCTCCATACTACTGTCAATTTACAAATGGTCTGGTTAAATATCCTGTTCATCTTATTACAAGTGCCACGGGTTATAATGCACTTGTATTAAGTGGAATGGATATCTCACACTTGTGACACAGTAACCTGTCCACCAAACCCTAAATCAGGAACTAAGAATTGTCTCTCTCCACCTTTTATTTCATAACTCTTTAAATTCCATACTACATTTTGAAGTGTTTCTTAATAATAGAATACTTTACCCTTATTCTCATATGGAAATGGTTGAGTCTAGCTTCTTTAAAGGGCTGAGAGCAGATTTTGATTTAGAAAGTCCTCACGCCAGCTCCCACGCGACAGGCTTCCTGTCCGTACTGCCCCGGGGCATAGGGAACATTAAATTTCTGGGGGGGGATGGCAAAATTCGGGTGACCCTGCACAAAACTCCTGTGGTGTATGAGCTGCAGATTCTGATCAACATATATAATTGCATAGTTTTGAAGTGAAATAAAAGGCAGGCAGTGCAAGTATGTTTATAGTTCATTACAAGTTATTTACATCACATCAAGTAATTAGATCAAATGTGAAAAAACATGTTTATGTTTATAAGGGTTCTGGGTGTTGTGGATTTTAAGGGGATGTTAGGGTGCACTTGTGGGTTAGGGAAAGGGTATTAATGGCAGTAAAGGTGTTTTTAGCATTTAGGGGTGGGTGAGGGTATAGTGTGGTGGCAGTAAGGGTTTTAAAGGTGTCTTTAGGGTTCAGGGGTGGGCATTTGAAATTGGTGGCAATGGGTTTTAAAGGTTCAGTGGGTAGGAAGAGGTAGAGGTGTTGGAAATGTGCCCTTTCCTTAGGGCCATCCCTATTTTTTTCATCTTTTTCTTAACCTTTTTTGTGGACTATAGAACTATGTGCACTTTACCCCTGCTAACCAGAGGTAAGGTGTGTGTGCTCCTCCTTTCAACATTGTAACATTGGTATACTCCTGATTGGCTTATTTAACTTACCAATAAGTCCCTAATAAATGGTACAAAATGTACCCAGGGCTTGGCACTTATTATGCAAACTACCACTACAGTGTCAGAGTAAAGCTTGTCTCCAGGTGTACCACTGTAGCTTGGCTGTACAGTTTTAAACTGCCAATTCGATCTGTCAAAATAAACCCTTTTGTCAGACTAAAACATACTTTTAACTATTAATACATTACCCCTAAGGGAGGGGATATTGGCCATAGGGTAGGGTGCATGGTATTCAAAAGTAGGACATGTAGAGATTTAAAATTCCACATGTCCCTACAGTGAAAAAGCATAAAAGCTATTTTAACTGTAGCAAGGCTGGTTACTTCCATAGGGAATTGCTGGAGTACATTCTAACAGCTTTTAATGCTCATTTTAGGTAAGTAACAGCTAAAGAAATATTTAAAAGACTCTTTTCAATAATTAAACAAAATCTAATGTAATTGTAAAGTTGTATTCTATCTAGTAGTTACAGAAAATGTACTTTAGAAAAGTTACTTTTACCTGCCTAACGCCTCTGCAGGCCTTTTCTGTAACTATTAACTGACAGCTTGATGGCTCCCCTGTGGTGAGGTGTGAAATATCCCCAGAACATAGACAATGTCCTTGAGTATTAAGAGGTGTTGTCATCCCTTGACAGGATGGCCTAGGGGCTATGCCCAGACCCCTGCTGCACTTCAAAGGGGCCTCCCCTGTCAAAGGCAGATGAAGATCACACCTGGACCTGCCTCCTCTTTTGTCCTTCTAGCCAGCCAGGCACTAACCCCAGTGAGAGTGAGAGTTGCCCCAGAACTAGTTTAGAGTGACCACCGGGGTGGAGCTGTGAGAATCCCCTTTGCATCAGAATGTCAAATGTTATTCGAATTTCACATCCTGCTTGACAGGTTTGCTAGGGTTAGAATAAATTGGGGAGCGTACACGCGATTTGGGGAGCACTTCAAATGAGGGAGACAGAATGCCCAGACAGTTTGTGTGTATCCACTGTTTGGTTGCTGAAAGCTCAGGTTCGATTTGACCAGATTTCTGTCTTTGAGTCTGCTGGGGTCCAGGGACTCTGCAAAACTGGATTTTTTTTAAAATGTGGGCGGGCATTGGGATTACCAGTTTAGTGTGACTGAATACTATGAACATATTGAAAATGCCCAAAGTGCATAAGGCTACCCCCAGGAACCATACACCATTGAGCTTGTGCGTGACAGAAATGTTGCGTCTCTGTCAACATCAGGACAGTGCGTGCTCTACGGGCGACGTAAATGCAAAAACCCAGTCCTTATGGAGAGGCATATTTCGTGCATTGTGTTTCTATGCAGTATGTTAACCTTTTGCATTGCAGAACTTTCACCTTGAAAAGTCATTAATGATGTTTGTAATTTATTGTTCATTTGCAAGGCTTGTTTGCAGGACTACAGGGTGTGGTCCTTTATTCTAAGACTTTCTAGAAGCCTTTCTTGCAGCATGGTTGGGTGTGGCTCATGGGCAGGGCTTGGCTCTATATCAGGGAGCCAGCCCAGCTCCACATGCCCACTATTCAGAGGTCCCGGTGCAGAGCAGCAGCATTTTCCAGAGCTCCTGTCCCAGAGGCCTAACCAGTCATTCCCAGGCCTGCTCTTGCTTATTTGGTGATCTTCAGGCAGGGCGGTAAGGTGGAGGTCGGGTTGGGCCCCGACTCCGTTTTCCAGTAACGTTCGAGTTTTGGGCCTAAACTTGAAATCGCGTGTACGCGATCATTTCATGGCATTTGAATTGTGAATTCCGAATCGGCAACAGTGTGCGTGATTCTTTCCAGGCATTTATTTCTTGACATTCAGATCGGCAGTGTGCGCAATCATTTCATGGCATTGGCGTTGTAAATTCCGAATCGGCAACAGTGTGCGCGATTCTTTCCAGGCATTTATTTCTTGGCCTTCAGATCGGCATTGTGCGCGATCATTTCAAGGTCTTTGAATCGTGAATTCTGAATCAGCAACAGTGTGCGCAATTCCTTTCAGTCATTTACTTCTTGGCATTCAGATCGGCAGTGTGTGCGATCATTTCATGGCATTTACATTGTGAATTCCGTATCGGCAACAGTGTGCGCGATTCCTTCCAGGCATTTACTTCTTGACATTCAGATCAGCAGTACGCGTGATCATTTCATGGCATTTACATTGTGAATTCTGAATCGACAACAGTGTGCGCGATTCCTTCCAGACATTTGTTTCTTGGCATTCAGAGCGGTAGTGCGCATGATCATTTCATGGCATTTACATTGTGAATTCTGAATCGGCATCAGTGTGCGCAATTCCTTCCAGGCATTTACATCTTGACATTCAGATCGGCAGTGTGTGTGATCATTTCATGGCATTTACATTGTGAATTCCGAATCGGCAACAGTGTGCGCGATTCCTTCCAGGCATTTACTTCTTGACATTCAGATCAGCAGTACGCGCGATCATTTCATGGCATTTACATTGTGAATTCTGAATCGACAACAGTGTGCGCGATTCCTTCCAGGCATTTACCTCGTGGCACGATCATTTCATGACATTTGTTTCGTGAATTCTGTATCGGCATCAGAGTGCGCAATTTTTTTCCCTGCATTTAAATCTTGAATCATAGGTCGGCGTTGTGCGCAATGATTTCATTGCATAATAATCTAGATGTTCGAATCGGCAACAGAGTGCGCAATTCTTTCCTGATGTTTAACTTTTGAAATACAGATCGGCGGAGTGCGCGATCATTTCTAGACATTGAAACTTAGATGAGCGGTTTGATTAAAGAGCATAATATTCCCTGAATATTTAAGTCTTGAAACTCTCAATCAGAAAGTGAAGTAGAAGTGTTATTCATGGTATTTGTACAGTTCATTCATGTAGAGAAAAAAACCATGTGCTCTTTGATTCTTGCTACAATGCAGAGTGTTCTAAGCAGTATTTTGGAGAGAGTTTATTGTTCAAAATATTATATGCTAATTCTGGAATGTTCATGTAAAAACCTTGCATAACCTTTTTCTTGATTTCCAGGTACCTAGATTCTTGAAGTCTAGTTATAGTGAAGTCTTAGGCCATTCATGTTTTCAGCATAAGTGTTTTATTTTAAACAAAACTTATTGAAAGTCATTGTGATTAATCTTGCAATTGTGTTGTTTAACTCTTGCTTCCACAGGTCTCCTTCCCCGCTGTTCCCAACCCAAAACCCATTCCCCCACTTGGCCATTCTTTAACTCTGTGCTATATAAATAGTGGAGTTTGGAGCTGCCAAGAGGTGGACATGTTGGGGACATGCGCAAGCCCTGAGGAACCGGTCTCCTTGACAGTCTCCAGGCACCGACGTCTGAACACTCTTGGACCTGTGACAGATCAGAAGATGACTGAACTTGCTGTCAGAGACCTGAGAAAAGCACTCTCAGTCTTGTACCCAATTCAAAGAAGTAGACTCCAAAGGTTTACCTCTCTCACTCTTACACAGGTCCTCAGCATCCACAGAAGAAAGTCAGGAGGGTGCCCCTTCATCACTGCCAAGAACTGAAATGAACTTTCTTAACACATCAGGACAGCTCCTTCACTTCTTTCACAAATAATTGAAGACCTGACTGCTCAACTAGGAGCTCCACCCTGCCTATGTTCCTGCTCCAGTGCCTGGATATCCTCATGGGTGATAAGCTGTGCCATACAAATGGACATGACATAAAGCGTATCTTCTGTTCAAATTATAGGGAAACACCAATCTCCAGAAGGCCTTTCTAGCGACTGCCTAGCTGGTTAGTGCCAACTGGACAGGACTCTGCCTGCCACCCTATGAGTATCTAAGTGCCTCCCATGGGGAGGGGGAACTTTAGAAGTGTTCTCAGCAGTGTATTTGGCCTTGAAGGAATAAAGTCAGAAAGTAAAATCTTTGACTATGCAGACCTGGTTGGTCTATGTGGTCTGTGCTGTATCCCAGGCTACCCCGACTGTAAGGAAATGCCTCCTTGGCATGGTTACCCCATTACTTTTTGCCTTTGCTGATGCTATGTTTTGATTTGAAAGTGTGCTGAGGCCTGCTAACCAGGCCCCAGCACCAGTGTTCTTTCCCTAACCTGTACTTTTGTTTTACACAATTGGCACACCCTGGCATCCAGGTAAGTCCCTTGTAACTGGTACCCCTGGTACCAAGGGCCCTGATGCCAGGGAAGGTCTCTAAGGGCTGCAGCATAGCTTATGCCACCCTGGGGACCCCTCACTCAGCACAGACACACTGCTTGCCAGCTTCTGTGTGTTGGTGAGGACAAAATGAGTAAGTCGACATGGCACTCCCCTCAGGGTGCCATGCCAACCTCACACTGCCTATGCAGTATAGATAAGTCACTCCTCTAGCAGGCCTTACAGCCCTAAGGCAGGGTGCACTATACCATAGGTGAGGGCACCAGTGCATGAGCACTGTGCCCCTACAGTGTCTAAGCAAAACCTTAGACATTGTAAGTGCAGGGTAGCCATAAGAGTATATGGTCTGGGAGTCTGTCAAACAAGAACTCCACAGCACGATAATGGCTACACTGAAAACTGGGAAGTTTGGTATCAAACTTCTCAGCACAATAAATGCACACTGATGCCAGTGTACATTTTATTGTGAAATACACCCCAGAGGGCACCTTAGAGGTGCCCCCTGAAACCTTAACCAACTATCTGTGTAGGCTGACTGGTTTGAGCAGCCTGCCACACTCGAGACAGGTTGCTGGCCACATGGGGAGAGTGCCTTTGTCACTCTGTGGCTAGTAACAAAGCCTGCACTGGGTGGAGATGCTATCACCTCCCCCTTGCAGGAGCTGTAACACCTGGCGGTGAGCCTCAAAGGCTCACCCCCTTTGTTCCAGCGCCACAGGGCATTCCAGCTAGTGGAGTTGCCCGCCCCCTCCGGCCATGGCCCCACTTTTGGCTGCAAGGCCGGAGGAGATAATGAGAAAAACAAGGAGGAGTCACTGGCCAGTCAGGACAGCCCCTAAGGCAACCTGAGCTGAAGTGACTCTGACTTTTAGGAATCCTGCATCTTGCAGATGGAGGATCCCCCCAATAGGGATAGGAATGTGACCCCCTCCCCTTGGGAGGAGGCACAAAGAGGGTGTAGCCACCCTCAGGGCTAGTAGCCATTGGCTACTGCCCTCCCTGACCTAAACACACCCCTAAATCTTGTATTTAGGGGCTCCCCTGAACCTAAGAATTTAGATTCCTGCAACTTACCGAAGAAGAGGACTGCTGAGCTGAAAACCCCTGCAGAAGAAGAAAGAAGACACCAACTGCTTTGGCCCCAGTCCTAACGGCCTGTCTCCTGCCTTCCAAAGAAAACTGCTCCAGCGACGCTTTCCCTGGGACCAGCGACCTCTGAATCCTCAGAGGACTGCCCTGCTTCCAAGAGACCAAGAAACTCCAGAGAACAGCGGCCCTGTTCAACAAAGACTGCAACTTTGTATCCAGAGGAGCAGATTTAAAGACCCCTGCAATCCCCGCAAGAAGCGTGAGACTTGCAACACTGCACCCGGCGACCCCGACTCGACTGGTGGAGAACCAACACCTCAGGGAGGACCCTCCGGCTACTCCGAGACTGTGAGTAACCAAAGTTGTCCCCCCTGAGCCCCCACAGCGACGCCTGCAGAGGGAATCCCCAGGCTCCCCCTGACCGCGACTGCCTGACTCTAAAATCCCGACGGCTGGAAAAGACCCTGCACCCGCAGCCCCCAGCACCTGAAGGATCGGAACTCCAGTGCAGGAGTGACCCCCAGGAGGCCCTCTCCCTTGCCCAGGTTGTGGCTACCCCGAGGAGCCCCCCCCTTGCCTGTCTGCATCGCTGAAGAGACCCCGTGGTCTCTCATTGAAACCTATTGAAAACGCGACGCATGTTTGCACACGGCACCCGGCCGCCCCAGTGCCGCTGAGGGTGTACTTTTTGTGTGAGCATTGTGTCCCCCCCGGTGCCCTACAAAACCCCCCTGGTCTGCCCTCCGAAGACGCGGGTACTTACCTGCTGGCAGACTGGAACCGGGGCACCCCCTTCTCTCCATTGAAGCCTATGCGTTTTGGGCACCACTTTGAACTCTGCACCTGACCGGCCCTGAGCTGCTGGTGTGGTAACTCTGGGGTTGCTCTGAACACCCAACGGTGGGCTACCTTGGACCCCAATTTGAACCCCGTAGGTGGTTTACTTACCTGCAAGAACTAACATTACTTTACCTCCCCCAGGAACTGTGAAAATTGCAGTGTCCACTTTTAAAACAGCTAAATGTGTTTTATGTAAAAAGTATATATGCTATTGTGATTATTCAAAGTTCCTAAAGTACTTACCTGCAATACCTTTCAAATGAGATATTACATGTAGAATTTGAACCTGTGGTTCTTAAAATAAACTAAGAAGAGGTATTTTTCTATAACAAAAACCTATTGGCCTGGAATTGTTTCTGAGTGTGTGTTCCTCATTTATTGCCTGTGTGTATGTACAACAAATGCTTAACACTACTCCTTTGATAATCCTACTGCTCGACCACACTACCACAAAATAGAGCATTAGTATTATCTCTTTTTGCCACTATCTTACCTCTAAGGGGAACCCTTGGACTCTGTGCATACTATTCCTTACTTTGAAATAGTGCATACAGAGCCAACTTCCTACATTGGTGGATCAGCGGTGGGGTACAAGACTTTGCATTTGCTGGACTACTCAGCCAATACCTGATCACACGACAAATTCCAAAAATTGTCATTAGAAATAGATTTTTGCAATTTGAGCTATTTTTCTAAATTCTTAAAAGTCCTGCTAGGGCCTTGTGTTAGTCCCTGTTTAGCATTTCCTTTTAGAGTTTAAAAGTTTTTTGAAAGTTTGAATTAGAACCTAGAACTAGTTTTAGATTCTTAAAAAGTATTCCAACTTTTAGAAGCATAATGTCTAGTACAGATGTGAATGTGATGGAACTCGACATCACCCCTTACCTCCATCTTAAGATGAAGGAGCTAAGGTCACTCTGTAAAATAAAGAAAATAACAATGGGCCCCAGACCTTCCAAACTACAGCTCCAGGAGCTTTTGGCAGAGTTTGAAAAGGCCAACCCCTCTGAGGATGGCAACACAGAAGATGAAGATAGTGACTTGGAGGGAAATTCCCCCCTACCAGTCCTAACTAGGGAGAACAGGGCCTCTCAAGCCCTGTCTCCAAATATAGTAGTCAGAGATGCTGCTTCCCTCACAGGAGGGACCAACATCTCTGAAATCACTGAGGATAACTCCAGTGAAGAGGACATCCAGCTAGCCAGGATGGCCAAAAGATTGGCTTTGGAAAGACAGATCCTAGCCATAGAAAGGGAAAGACAAGAGATTGGCCTAGGACCCATCAATGGTGGCAGCAACATAACTAGGGTCAGAGATTCTCCTGACATGTTGAAAATCCCTAAAGGGATTGTAACTAAATATGAAGATGGTGATGTCATCACCAAATGGTTCACAGCTTTTGAGAGGGCCTGTGTAACCAGAAAAGTGAACAAATCTCACTGGGGTGCTCTCCTTTGGGAAATGTTCACTGGAAAGTGTAGGGATAGACTCCTCACACTCTCTGGAAAAGATGCAGAATCTTGTGACCTCATGAAGGGAACCCTGATTGAGGGCTTTGGATTCTCCACTGAGGAGTATAGAATTAGATTCAGGGGGGCTTAAAAAACCTCGAGCCAGACCAGGGTTGATTTTGTGGACTACTCAGTGAAAACACTGGATGGTTGGATTCAAGGCAGTGGTGTTAATAATTATGATGGGCTGTACAATTTATTTGTGAAAGAACACCTGTTAAGTAATTGTTCAAATGATAAACTGCTTCAGCATCTGGTAGACCTAGGACTAATTTCTCCCCATGAATTGGGAAAGAAGGCGGACCATTGGGTCAAGACTAGGGTGACCAAGACTACCACAGGGGGTGACCAAAAGAAAGGGGTCACAAAGCCTCCCCAGGGGAAGAGTATTGAGACATCCAAAAACAAAAATAGTAAAGAGTCTTCTTCAGGCCCCCAAAAACCTGCACAGGAGGGTGGACCCAGAGCCTCTTCACAAAACAATTTTGGGTACAAGGGTAAAAACTTTGATCCCAAAAAGGCCTGGTGTCGTAGCTGTAATCAGCCTGGACACCAAACTGGAGACAAGGCCTGTCCCAAGAAAACTACCACTTCTAACTCCACTCCAGCTAACACTGGAATGGCTAGTCTCCAAGTGGGATCAACAGTGTGCCCAGAGCAAATCAGGTGTCACACTGAAGCTACATTAGTCTCTGAGGGTGGGGTGGATTTAGCCACACTGGCTGCCTGGCCTCCTAACATGCAAAAATAAAGGCAGCAGCTCTTAATTAATGGGACAAGTGTAGAAGGCCTGAGGGATACAGGTGCCAGTGTCACCATGGTGACAGAGAAACTGGTTTCCCCTGGTCAATACCTGGCTGGACAAACTTATCCAGTCACCAACGCTGACAATCAGACTAAAGTACATCCCATGGCTATGGTAACTTTAGAGTGCGGAGGGGTCAATGGCCTGAAACAGGTGGTGGTCTCCTCAAATATCCCAGTAGACTGTTTGCTTGGAAATGACCCGGAGTCCTCAGCATGGGCTGAGGTAGAACTAAAAACCCATGCAGCCATGCTGGGTATCCCTGAACTGGTGTGTGTCAAGACAAGGGCACAGTGCAAGGCTCAGGGTGAAAAAGTAGAGCTGGAGTCTGGAAAAAGGGCCCAGCCTACCAAGAGAAAATAAAAGGCAGCTGGGAAACCAGCTGCAACACAACAACAAAAAGAGAACCTCTCTTCTCAGGAAGAAGTTCTGCCCTCTGAGGGAACTGAGCCTATGGAGTTAGAACCTTATCAGGTTGAGCTCTTAGGCCCAGGGGGACCCTCAAGGGAGCAGTTGTGTAAGGGGCAAGAAACCTGTCCCTCTCTTGAAGGCCTTAGGCAGCAAGCTGCTGAAGAGTCCAATGGCAAGAAAACTGGAACACATAGGGTCTATTGGGAAGATGGGCTCCTGTACACTGAGGCAAGAGATCCCAAACCTGGTGCCACTAGGAGAGTGGTAGTGCCTCAGGCGTTCAGAGAGTTCATACTGACCTTAGCCCATGATATTCCCCTTGCTGGGCATTTGGGACAAACCAAGACGTGGGAGAGACTAGTCAACCACTTCTACTGGCCCAACATGTCCCAGAAAGTTAAGGAGTTTTGTGTCTCCTGTACCACCTGTCAAGCCAGTGGTAAGACAGGTGGACATCCAAAGGCCCCCCTCATTCCACTTCCAGTGGTGGGGGTCCCCTTTGAAAGAGTGGGTGTGGACATAGTGGGTCCACTTGAACCTCCCACAGCCTCAGGAAATATGTACATCCTAGTAGTAGTGGATCATGCTACTAGGTATCCTGAAGCTATTCCCCTTAGGTCGACTACTGCCCCTGCAGTAGCCAAGGCCCTCATTGGTATCTTTACCAGAGTGGGCTTCCCTAAGGAGGTGGTGTCTGACAGAGGTACCAACTTCATGTCAGCATACCTGAAACACATGTGGAATGAGTGTGGAGTGACTTATAAATTCACTACACCCTATCATCCACAAACTAATGGCCTTGTTGAGAGATTCAACAAGACATTAAAGGGCATGATCATGGGGCTCCCAGAAAAACTCAAAAGGAGATGGGATGTCCTCTTACCATGTCTGCTTTTTGCTTACAGAGAGGTGCCTCAGAAGGGAGTAGGGTTCTCACCCTTTGAACTTCTGTTTGGCCACCCTGTAAGGGGACCACTAGCTCTTGTGAAAGAAGGCTGGGAGAGACCTCTTCATGAGCCTAAACAAGACATAGTGGACTATGTACTTGGCCTTCGCTCAAGGATGGCAGAGTACATGGAAAAGGCAAGTAAAAACCTTGAGGCCAGCCAACAGCTCCAGACGTTTTGGTATGACCAAAAGGCTGCATTGGTTGAATTTCAACCTGGGCCGAAAGTCTGGGTTCTAGAGCCTGTGGCTCCCAGGGCACTCCAGGACAGATGGAGTGGCCCTTACCCAGTGCTAAAGAAGAAGAGTCAGGTCACCTACCTGGTGGACCTAGGCACTAGCAGGAGCCCCAAGAGGGTGATCCATGTGAACCGCCTTAAGCTCTTCCATGACATGGCTGATGTGAATCTGTTGATGGTAACAGATGAGGATCAGGAAGCTGAGAGTGAACCTCTCCCTGATCTCCTCTCATCAAACCCTAAAGATGGCTCAGTGGATGGAGTGATCTATTCAGACACCCTCTCTGGCCAACAGCAATCTGACTGTAGGAAGGTCCTGCAGCAGTTTGCTGAGCTCTTTTCCCTAACTCCGGTCAGACACACCTGTGTACCCATGATGTGGACACAGGAGACAGCATGCCTGTCAAAAACAAAATTTTCAGACAGTCTGACCAAGTTAAGGAAAGCATCAAGGTGGAAGTCCACAAGATGCTGGAGTTGGGAGTAATTGAGCACTCTGACAGCCCCTGGGCTAGCCCAGTGGTCTTAGTCCCCAAACCTCACACCAAAGATGGAAAGAGAGAGATGAGGTTTTGTGTGGACTACAGAGGACTTAATTCTGTCACCAAGACAGATGCCCATCCCATTCCTAGAGCTGATGAACTGATAGACAAATTAGGTGCAACCAAATTGTTAAGTACCTTTGACTTAACAGCAGGGTACTGGCAAATCAAAATGGCACCTGGAGCAAAAGAAAAGACAGCATTCTCCACACCTGATGGGCATTATCAGTTTACTGTTATGCCCTTTGGTTTAAAGAATGCCCCTGCCACCTTCCAAAGGTTGGTGAATCAAGTCCTTGCTGGTTTGGAGTCCTTTAGTGCAGCTTATCTTGATGATATTGCTGTCTTTAGCTCCAGCTGGCAGGATCACCTGGTCCACCTGAAGAAGGTTTTGAAGGCTCTGCAATCAGCAGGCCTCTCTATCAAGGCATCCAAATGCCAGATAGGACAGGGAACTGTGGTTTACTTGGGACACCTTGTAGGTGGAGGCCAAGTTCAGCCACTCCAGCCTAAGATCCAGACTATTCTGGACTGGGCAGCTCCAAAAACCCAGACTCAAGTCAGGGCATTCCTTGGCTTGACTGGGTACTATAGGAGGTTTGTGAAGGGATATGGATCCATAGTGACAGCCCTCACAGAACTCACCTCCAAGAAAATGCCGAAGAAGGTAAACTGGACTGTAGAATGCCAACAGGCCTTTGACACCCTGAAACAAGCAATGTGCACAGCACCAGTTCTAAAAGCTCCAGATTACTCCAAGCAGTTCATTGTGCAGACAGATGCCTCTGAACATGGGATAGGGGCAGTTTTGTCCCAAACAAATGATGATGGCCTTGACCAGCCTGTTGCTTTCATTAGCAGGAGGTTACTCCCCAGGGAGCAGCGTTGGAGTGCCATTGAGAGGGAGGCCTTTGCTGTGGTTTGGTCCCTGAAGAAGCTGAGACCATACCTCTTTGGTACTCACTTTGTAGTTCAAACTGACCACAGACCTCTCAGATGGCTGATGCAAATGAAAGGTGAAAATCCAAAACTGTTGAGGTGGTCCATCTCCCTACAGGGAATGGACTTTATAGTGGAACACAGACCTGGGTCTGCCCATGCCAATGCAGATGGCCTTTCCAGGTTCTTCCACTTAGAAAATGAAGACTCTCTTGGGAAAGGTTAGTCTCATCCTCTTTCGTTTGGGGGGGGGGGTTGTGTAAGGAAATGCCTCCTTGGCATGGTTACCCCCTGACTTTTTGCCTTTGCTGATGCTATGTTTTGATTTGAAAGTGTGCTGAGGCCTGCTAACCAGGCCCCAGCACCAGTGTTCTTTCCCTAACCTGTACTTTTCTTTTACACAATTGGCACACCCTGGCATCCAGGTAAGTCCCTTGTAACTGGTACCCCTGGTACCAAGGGCCCTGATGCCAGCGAAGGTCTCTAAGGGCTGCAGCATAGCTTATGCCACCCTGGGGACCCCTCACTCAGCACAGACACACTGCTTGCCAGCTTGTGTGTGCTGGTGAGGACAAAATGAGTAAGTCGACATGGCACTCCCCTCAGGGTGCCATGCCAACCTCACACTGCCTATGCAGTATAGATAAGTCACTCCTCTAGCAGGCCTTACAGCCCTAAGGCAGGGTGCACTATACCATAGGTGAGGGCACCAGTGCATGAGCACTGTGCCCCTACAGTGTCTAAGCAAAACCTTAGACATTGTAAGTGCAGGGTAGCCATAAGAGTATATGGTCTGGGAGTCTGTCAAACACGAACTCCACAGCACCATAATGGCTACACTGAAAACTGGGAAGTTTGGTATCAAACTTCTCAGCACAATAAATGCACACTGATGCCAGTGTACATTTTATTGTGAAATACACCCCAGAGGGCACCTTAAAGGTGCCCCCTGAAACCTTAACCAACTACCTGTGTAGGCTGACTGGTTTGAGCAGCCTGCCACACTCGAGACATGTTGCTGGCCACATGGGGAGAGTGCCTTTGTCACTCTGTGGCTAGTAACAAAGCCTGCACTGGGTGGAGATGCTATCACCTCCCCCTTGCAGGAGCTGTAACACCTGGTGGTGAGCCTCAAAGGCTCACCCCCTTTGTTCCAGCGCCACAGGGCATTCCAGCTAGTGGAGTTGCCCGCCCCTCCGGCCATGGCCCCACTTTTGGCTGCAAGGCCGGAGGAGATAATGAGAAAAACAAGGAGGAGTCACTGGCCAGTCAGGACAGCCCCTAAGGCAACCTGAGCTGAAGTGACTCTGACTTTTAGGAATCCTCCATCTTGCAGATGGAGGATCCCCCCAATAGGGATAGGAATGTGACCCCCTCCCCTTGGGAGGAGGCACAAAGAGGGTGTAGCCACCCTCAGGGCTAGTAGCCATTGGCTACTGCCCTCCCTGACCTAAACACACCCCTAAATCTTGTATTTAGGGGCTCCCCTGAACCTAAGAATTTAGATTCCTGCAACTTACTGAAGAAGAGGACTGCTGAGCTGAAAACCCCTGCAGAAGAAGAAAGAAGACACCAACTGCTTTGGCCCCACTCCTACCGGCCTGTCTCCTGCCTTCCAAAGAAAACTGCTCCAGCGACGCTTTCCCTGGGACCAGCGACCTCTGAATCCTCAGAGGACTGCCCTGCTTCCAAGAGACCAAGAAACTCCCGAGAACAGTGGCCCTGTTCAACAAAGACTGCAACTTTGTATCCAGAGGAGCAGATTTAAAGACCCCTGCAATCCCCGCAAGAAGCATGAGACTTGCAACACTGCACCCGGCGACCCCGACTCGACTGGTGGAGAACCAACACCTCAGGGAGGACCCTCCGGCTACTCCGAGACTGTGAGTAACCAAAGTTGTCCCCCCTGAGCCCCAACAGCGACGCCTGCAGAGGGAATCCCCAGGCTCCCGCTGACCGCGACTGCCTGACTCTAAAATCCCGACGGCTGGAAAAGACCCTGCACCCGCAGCCCCCAGCACCTGAAGGATTGGAACTCCAGTGCAGGAGTGACCCCCAGGAGGCCATCTCCCTTGCCCAGGTGGTGGCTACCCCGAGGAGCCCCCCCCTTGCCTGTCTGCATCGCTGAAGAGACCCCGTGGTCTCTCATTGAAACCTATTGAAAACCCGACGAGTGTTTGCACACTGCACCCGGCCGCCCCAGTGCCGCTGAGGGTGTACTTTTTGTGTCGGCATTGTGTCCCCCCCGGTGCCCTACAAAACCCCCCTGGTCTGCCCTCCGAAGACGCGGGTACTTACCTGCTGGCAGACTGGAACCGGGGCACCCCCCTTCTCTCCATTGAAGCCTATGCGTTTTGGGCACCACTTTGAACTCTGCACCTGACCGGCCCTGAGCTGCTGGTGTGGTAACTCTGGGGTTGCTCTGAACCCCCAACGGTGGGCTACTTTGGACCCCAATTTGAACCCCGTAGGTGGTTTACTTACCTGCAAGAACTAACATTACTTTACCGCCCCCAGGAACTGTGAAAATTGCAGTGTGTCCACTTTTAAAACAGCTAAATGTGTTTTATGTAAAAAGTATATATGCTATTGTGATTATTCAAAGTTACTAAAGTACTTACCTGCAATACCTTTCAAATGAGATATTACATGTAGAATTTGAACCTGTGGTTCTTAAAATAAACTAAGAAGAGATATTTTTCTATAACAAAAACCTATTGGCCTGGAATTGTTTCTGAGTGTGTGTTCCTCATTTATTGCCTGTGTGTATGTACAACAAATGCTTAACACTACTCCTTTGATAAGCCTACTGCTCGACCACACTACCACAAAATAGAGCATTAGTATTATCTCTTTTTGCCACTATCTTACCTCTAAGGGGAACCCTTGGACTCTGTGCATACTATTCCTTACTTTGAAATAGTGCATACAGAGCCAACTTCCTACACCGACCATTGACGATCATTAGCACTTTGTACTTCTTGGCACTATTTCTACTTAAACCTTTAAAAACTCATATCTCACTTTACCTTTATTGGATTTTTAGCATTTTGGAGTAATTGTGTTTCTTACTCTATTTCTTGAATTTGTGTTAGGCGTGTCACTGTTTTGCATTTCAACTTTATTACTGTTTTAGTACTGCATAAATACTTAACATGTTGCCTCTATATGAGGCCCACCTGCTCTGCATCATAGCTACTAGGGGGTTGAGCTCAAGTTTAATAAATTACTTTACTGGTTCACCTTGACAAGGATTGTGATTATTACTTGAGGTGGGTACTTAAACCCGTGAACTTATAACCCAATTTCCTACTGGGTGGTTTTAGTGTTTAGAGGTAAATAGTGGTAAACAGAGGTAAGGTTTCATTGGGATTCAGGGGCAAGTAGAGGTAAAGAGAAGTAACGTGTTTTAGGATTCATGTGCAGTTAGAGGTTAGAGGGTCAAGAAAAGGTAATGGGTTTAGGGCTTAGACGTAGTTAGAGGTAGTTAGAGTTAAAGGGAGGTAATAGGTTTTTAGGGTTCAGGGCTTGTAAAGGTAGAGGCTTGTAAGGCATTTTATGGGGTTCTATGGTTCAGGGGCTGATAGTGTTAAAGGAAGTTAAGGGTTCTCAGGATTCAGAATTGGGTAGAAGTACAAGTTTTTAGTGGCCAGTGCTGGGTAAAGGGAGGTAATGGTCCTGGATCAGGAAGAAGTGTGGTAAGGGCTTTTAGGGTTCAGGGGTTGGAGGAGGTAAGTAGTTTTGGGGGGTCTAGGGTGGGTACAGGTAAAGAGAGGTAAGTGGGTTTTAGGGTTCAGTAAAGGGAAGAATTAAAGGGTAGCAAGGGGTTTTAAGGTCGGAGAAGGGAACAGAAGGTTAAAGGGAAGATAAGGGATTTTTAGGGATGTGGGACTGGTAGAGGTAAAGGGAAGTGAGGGGATTTCTAGGGTTCAGGGTGGGTAAAGGTAAAGGAAGGCAAGGACTTTTCATGTTTAGGAGTGAGTAGAGGTAGAAGGAGGTAAAGAGTGTTTAGGACTTAAGGGAAGATAGAGGGAGGTGTTATGGTTCAGAGGCGAATGACAGTAAAGGGAGGTTAGGGGTGGGGAGAGGTAAAATATAGGCTGGTTTTAAGGTTCAGTGTAGGAGAAGTAAAGCATGCCTTATTCTTAAATGTGTAAGAGGTTTTTAGGGTTCAAAGAAGGCTAGAGGTAAAGGGAGGTTTAGGGTTTAGAGAAGGGAAGAGGCAAATGGTAGCAAGGGGTTTTAGGGGTCCGGCAGGGAGTACAGATAGGTAAGGGTTTTAATGTTTAGAGGTGAATAGAGGTAATGGGATGTTAGGGTTCAAGTCCGGTAGAGGTAACAAGAGGTAAGGGGATGTTAAGGTTCAGAGGTGAATAGAGGTAACAGGAGGTGAGGGTTTTTTAAGGTTCACGTGTGGGTAGAAGTAAAGGGAGGTAAGAATTTTTAAGGTTCAGGGAAGGAAAGAGATAAAGGGTGTCAAGGGGGTGTTAAGGTTCACAGTTGGTTGGAGGTAAAGAGAGGTAAGGGAATTTTAGGGTTCTCTGGTGGTTGAAATAAAGGGAGGTAAGGGGTTTCCAGGGCTCAGGGTCAGTTAGAGGTAAATAGAGGTAATTTGTTTTAGGATTCAGGGGTGGGTGGAGGTAAAGGGGCATAGGGGTGTTTTAGGATTCAGTGGAGGGTAGATGTAAAGGGAAATAAGTGGTTTGGAGGGTTCAGGGGCAGGTAGAGGTAAAGGGGTAAATGTTTTTGTGGGTCCAGGGGTGGTTAGAGGTAATAGGAGGTAAGAAATGTTTTGGGTTCAGGGAAGAGAAGAGGTAAAGGAGTGAAAAGGGCTTAAATAAAAAGATAGGAATTGGGTGAGTTACCCTGTAGGAAGTTGGCTCTGTATGCACTATTTCAAAGTAAGGAATAGTATGCACAGAGTCCAAGGGTTCCCCTTAGAGGTAAGATAGTGGCAAAAAGAGATAATACTAATGCTCTATTTTGTGGTAGTGTGATCGAGCAGTAGGCTTATCAAAGGAGTAGTGTTAAGCATTTGTTGTACATACACACAGGCAATAAATGAGGAACACACACTCAGAGACAAATCCAAGCCAATAGGTTTTGTTATAGAAAAATATATTTTCTTAGTTTATTTTAAGAACCACAGGTTCAAATTCTACATGTAATATCTCATTTGAAAGGTATTGCAGGTAAGTACTTTAGGAACTTTGAATCATTACATTAGCATTTATACTTTTCACATAAAACACAATATGCTGTTTTAAAAGTGGACACAGTGCAATTTTCACAGTTCCTGGGGAGGTAAGTTTTTGTTAGTTTTTGTCAGGTAAGTAAATCACTTACAAGTCTCAGGTTTGGGTCCAAAGTAGCCCACCGTTGGGGGTTCAGAGCAACCCCAAAGTTACCACACCAGCAGCTCAGGGCCGGTCAGGTGCAGAGGTCAAAGAGGTGCCAAAAACGCATAGGCTTCAATGGAGAGAGGGGGGTGCCCCGGTTCCGGTCTGCCAGCAGGTAAGTACCCGCGTCTTCGGAGGGCAGACCAGGGGGGTTTTGTAGGGCACCGGGGGGGACACAAGTCCACACAAAAAGTACACCCTCAGCGGCACTGGGGCGGCCGGGTGCAGTGTAGAAACAAGCGTCGGGTTTTCAATGGTTTCTTATGAGAGATCAAGGGATCTCTTCAGTGTTGCAGGCAGGCAAGGGGGGGGGCTCCTCGGGGTAGCCACCACCTGGGCAAGGGAGAGGGCCTCCTGGGGGTCACTCCTGCACAGGAGTTCCGTTTCTTTAGGTGCTGGGGGCTGCGGGTGCAGGGTCTTTTCCAGCCGTCGGGAAATGGAGTTCAGGCAGTTGCGGTCAGGGTGAGCCTCGGGATTCCCTCTGCAGGCGTCGCTGTGGAGGCTCAGGGGGGACAACTTTGGTTACTCACGGACTCGGAGTCGCCGGAGGGTCCTCCCTGAGGTGTTGGTTCTCCACCAGTCGAGTCAGGGTCGCCGGGTGCAGTGTTGCAAGTCTCACGCTTCTTGCGGGGAGTTGCAGGGATCTTTAAATCTGCTCCTTGAAACAAAGTCGCAGTTCTTTTGGAGCAGTGCCGCTGTCCTCGGGAGTTTCTTGGTCTCTTGGAAGCAGGACAGTCCTCTGAAGATTCAGAGGTCGCTGGTCCTGGAGAAAGCGTCGCTGGAGCAGGGTTGTTTAGAAGGCAGGAGACAGGCCGGTAGGACTGGGGCCAAAGCAGTTGGTATCTTCTTTCTTCTTCTGCAGGGGTTTTCAGCTCAGCAGTCTTCTTCTTCGGTAAGTTGCAGGAATCTAAATTCTTAGGTTCAGGGGAGCCCTTAAATACTAAATTTAAGGGCGTGTTTAGGTCTGGGGGGTTAGTAGCCAATGGCTACTAGCCCTGAGGGTGGGTACACCCTCTTTGTGCCTCCTCCCAAGGGGAGGGGGTCACATCCCTAATCCTATTGGGGGAATCCTCCTTCTACAAGATGGAGGATTTCTAAAAGTCAGAGTCACCTCAGCTCAGGACACCTTAGGGGCTGTCCTGACTGGCCAGTGACTCCTCCTTGTTTTTCTCATTATCTCTCCTGGACTTGCCGCCAAAAGTGGGGGCTGTGTCCAGGGGGCGGGCATCTCCACTAGCTGGAGTGCCCTGGGGCATTGTAACACGAAGCTTGAGCCTTTGAAGCTCACTGCTAGGTGTTACAATTCCTGCAGGGGGAGGTGTGAAGCACCTCCACCCAGAGCAGGCTTTGTTTCTGTCCTCAGAGAGCACAAAGGCTCTCACCGCATGAGGTCAGACACTCGTCTCTCAGCAGCAGGCTGGCACAGACCAGTCAGTCCTGCACTGAACAATTGGGTAAAATACAGGGGGTATCTCTAAGGTGCCCTCTGTGTGCATTTTTTAATAAGTCCAACACTGGCATCAGTGTGGGTTTATTATTCTGATAAGTTTGATACCAAACTTCCCAGTATTCAGTGTAGCCATTATGGAGCTGTGGAGTTCGTTTTTGACAGACTCCCAGACCATATACTCTTATGGCTACCCTGCACTTACAATGTCTAAGGTTTTGCTTAGACACTGTAGGGGCATAGTGCTCATGCACATATGCCCTCACCTATGGTATAGTGCACCCTGCCTTAGGGCTGTAAGGCCTACTAGAGGGGTGGCTTATCTATACTGCATAGGCAGTGTGAGGTTGGCATGGCACCCTGAGGGGAGTGCCATGTCGACTTACTCGTTTTGTTCTCATCAGCACACACAAGTTGGCAAGCAGTGTGTCTGTGCTGAGTGAGGGGTCCCCAGGGTGGCATAAGATATGCTGCAGCCCTTAGAGACCTTCCCTGGCATCAGGGCCCTTGGTACCAGGGGTACCAGTTACAAGGGACTTACCTGGATGCCAGGGTGTGCCAATTGTGGAATCAAAAGCACATTTTAGGTGAAAGAACACTGGTCCTGGGGCCTGGTTAGCAGGGTCCCAGCACACTTCTCAGTCAAGTCAGCATCAGTATCAGGCAAAAAGTGGGGGGTAACTGCAACAGGGAGCCATTTCTTTACATACCCCCATAGCAAAAAGAAAAAAAACTGAAAAAAATAGCAATTTAGCCATGTTGGATGGTGACTAACAATGTCCTTCAGGGCAACAATGGATGTTAGCAGTTAACGCTTAATCTGCCATTCTGTCTAGCCAGTGAGTGCTTTAGTAATTGCACTGCAGGGGTTTGTTGCCTGATTCCCTACCACAATTGGCTTGGCATAGCTCATCCCCATTTTGCAGGGCACCTTTTCATTAAAGTGATTCTTCAGTTATTCATAAAGCTACCTCGTCTGTTGTTCCAGACTTATGCACCCCTCTCTTCTTATGTGGACAAGCACCATCAGGGCTGCAGTATCCTCAGTGCCCTATATACTATTGTTACTAATTGCTGCTAGGGCTGTGCTGAGAATGGGTTGTACCTCTAGATGATCCTGAGCCTGGGCCAACCAGCAGGTGATGCCTGAAGATCCCAGTACTTAATAGACGTGGGCTGGATGCAAATAGCAAACCCAGGTTTCTGCTCCTCAAAGGTGACGGGTGCAGACAGCTGTAACAGGACTCTTTGAAGTTGCTCTGTAGATAGTGGCAGTTAAAGAGCTGGGCCTTTGTTGGTAGAGTTTTCTCATGCTTATGGCCCGTCCAATGATGGGGATAAGCATGATAATTATTTTGAACCCTCGTCCCCCAGCCCTTATCCCCCGTGTCCCTCCCACTCCAAAATCTGGGGGGCAGAAATCCCCTAGGTCCCCCACTCTTCCTATGCCCATGGTTCTGCCCGCAGTCCGCTCGCCACACACCACCATTCGCCACCTGACCTCTTGTCTCCCCAGTCTGCCTGATTTGTGCTCTTTCCACTTCTCCTAACCTCTGCCCTGTGTTGCCCTATTTCTGCTCTCTTGCCTCATTTCTGCTGTTTTGACTTTTGACATCTATATGCTCCTCTGCTCTCCTCTGTCTCTCTTCTGGTGCATTTCTTCTCTTTTTTGCTTTTTTTCTGAACTCTATACTCTTTTCTGCCTCTCTCTTGCTGTATTTCTGCTCTTTTTGCTTTTGCCTCTGAATGCTCCTCTGCTTCTCTTTTGTTGTATTTCTGCTACATTTTTCCCTTCCTCTTGACCTCTGTACGCTCTTCTGCTTCTACTTCTGCTTGACTTACTTCAGCCCTTTTGCATTCTCTTCACCTCTGCTTCCCCTTGACTTTATTCTCTCCTCTGCTCGCTTGGCTTGTCAAGCACTGCCTGCCCACCTCCCGCCCTCTTCCCCCCATTCCTCCATCCCACCTCCCAGTGACACTCCCTTCCCCAGGACCTATTTAATGAAGCCGCAGAGTGACCCCGTTAAGCAGGTCCTCACGCCAGCGCCCCTGCGACAGGTTTCCTGTCCCGTCTGCCCGCAGTTTGCTCGCCGCACACCACCCCTCGCCACCTGGCCTCTTGTCTTCCCTGTCTGCCTCATTTCTGCTCTTTCCTCTTCTCCAGACCCCTGCCTTGCTGTATTTCTGATCTCTTGCTGTATTTCTGCTCTCTTTGCTTTTGATCTCCGTATGCTCCTCTGCTCTCCTCTGCCTTTCTTCAGCCACATTTATGCAATTTTTGCTTTTTCTGACCTCTGTATGCTCTTCTGCTTCTCTCTTGCTGTATTTCTGCTCTTTTTGCTTTTGACTTATCAGTACGCTCCTCTGCTCTCTTCTGCTTTTCTTTTGCCATATTTCTGCTCTTTTTTGCCTTCCTCTTGACCACTGTATGCTCTTCTGCGTCTTCTAACCTGCCCTTTTGCAGTCTCTTCACCTCTGCTTTGCCTTTATCTTATCCTCTACTCTGCTTGCTTGGCTTGCTGAGTGCTCCCTATCCACCTCTCACCCGCTTTCCACCTTTTCCTCCCTCCCGTCTCTCAGCACCCCTTCCTCCCCACAGGACCTATTAAATCGAGATGGCAGTGTGGACATGCTACTGACATACCAAAGGCAAGCCCATCTGTGCCCATCCACACCTAGACTTCACTCAGCGCCAGGAACCCTGGGCCTCCCGCCAACCACCACTACACCGCCTGGAAGCTCTGGACCTGGATACAGCACCAACTGCTGCACCTCCTCCCCTGCAAAGGACCTTTCACCTACCTACACAGCCGCTTCTCCTGTTACACCGCCCTGCCATTCTACCCAAGTGCCAGCGCCACTCCCGACTGGAAACCTTGAACAACCCAGAACCACTATGGTGCATCCTGAGCAACACCTGATCCCTCTGCAAACATTCCACAGAAATTTGGGACACCCTCACTACCCTTTCCCCCAACATTGTGTTCATCATTGAAATTCTGGCTCATCTTCAAGGAAACCATCTGATGCATTGCCACCGACAACGACCCACACCTCTCCTGGAGCACCTCAACTTCCAACTACACACCAACCCCAAGATATGGGTAAGAGGCACTCTCGTATATAGTCCTCTGGGACAGCAACCAGCCTTCTGAGATGCCATTGTCCCTCTAGCCATCAACTCCAATCACTACATCCTACATGGCAACCTCAATTTCCACCTCAATGACCCCAATGATACCAATTCGACCACTATCCTGGAATACATGGACAACATCTGCCTCACCCAACTGGTCACCGAACCCAGTCACAATGCTGGACACACACTCAACCCCATCTTCACCTCCAGTGACAGAGTCAAATTCTGCCATGTCACAGAACTCACCTGATCCGACCATGCCATCATTCATTTCACCATCTCTGCCTCAAAACAGACCATCACCAAGCACCTCAACTTCTCCCACCACAGCTGGAGCAAGGCAAAAGAAACAAAGTGGACTCGGGCCCTCAGCACCACCCAACCCAAAGCATCATCAGATCTTGAGAAAGCCATCCACAACTTCTCTACCTGGGTCACTGAATACGCCGATGAAGCAAGCAAGAACCATCAATACCTTAAGACAAGCCAGATGGAACACCCCAGAGCTCAGAAACACTAAGTACAATTGCTACCAACTCGAGAAACGTTGCTGCTCCACAAGAGTAGCCCTCAGCAACTACCACTTGCTCATCACTTGCTCATCAAGGAAGCCAAGAGAGCAGCCATCACAGCCCGCATTGACACAGCAGCCAACCACATGAAAGAACTATTTAAAAAAAAATCACGGAATACTCCAACCCATCAGTCACGAAGAACACAATCCATCCTTCCCAAGATCTCTGTAATACCTTTTTGGACTATTTTCACAGCAACCACCATATACAACAACTTTGACCCCCAACCCATAATTCTCAACCTCAACAATCTCCGCCAAACAACAAACACAAGCCGCATAATCACTGAGTGGACCCTGCTCACCACACAGACCACCATGGTCATTATGCCATCATGTCATCTATCCACTCCGGGGCACCCACCGACCCATGCACCCACTATTTCTTCAACCTCAGAACCAATCAAATCAGCACAGAACTCACCAACATCCTCAACACATCTATCACCATGGCATCCTTTCCGGGCAGATGGAAACATGCAGAGATCAGACCCCTCCTAAAGAAACTCTCCTCAGATCCCAGCCAACTCAAAAATTATTGACCGATCTCCCTGTTTCCTTACCAGGCCAAAGTACTCAAGAAGGCAATAAGCCAACAGCTCACCGAATACCTAGAACACAACAACCTGGTTGACGTCTCCCAATCAGAATTCCGAGCCAACCACAGCACGGAAACTGCTTTGATTACAGTCACGGGCGGCATCAGAACCCTCCTCGACCACAGGGAGACTGCAGCCCTGATCCTCCTCTACCTCCTAGCTGCGTTCAACACTGTTTCCCACCACACCCTCATCAACAGACTCCACAGCATCGGCATACAGGAGATCGCCTCCTTTCTCACAGGATGCATGTAGTGTATCCAGCTGCCTTCTTTCACCTCCAAACCCATGAATATCATCTGCAGCATACTCCAAGTATTATCCTTCAGCCCAATGCTCTTCAACACCTACATGATCTCTCGCGTACATCGTCAGATCCCACAAACTCAATATCATATCTTATGCAGATGACACACAACTCATTTGTTTGCTCACCAAAGACCCCCCCACTATCAGAACAAACTTCTGCGACGCCATGACTGATGTAGCCAAGTGGATGAGAACTAATTGCCTTAAACTCAACTCCGACAAGACGAAAGAACTGATCTTCGGGAGAAACACATCCATGTGTGACTACAGTTGGTGGCTGCTGAAATCGGACCCACACGCTCCCTGACAGAAAACGTACGCAACCTAAACATCATCCTCAACACCAAACTGACCACAAAGTGACAGGTCAATGCAGTCACCTGCTCCTACTTCTACACCCTCTGTATGCTCTGCAGAATCTTCAGATCGATACCTCTCAGCCCCAGGAAGACTGTCACCCAGGCTTATTCATCAGCCACCTTGACTATGGCAACGCACTCTACTACGGCATTTCCACCCTACTCCTCAAAAAATTCCAGACCATACAGAACACTGCAGCCAGACTCATCCTGGACCTCCCCAAACAAACCCTTATCACCTCCATCTAAGAAATTTCCAGTGGCTCCCCATTCACAAGAGATGCTAGTTCAAGATCCTCATGCACGCCTACAAGGCCTTACACAACCAGGAACCAACTTATATCAACCACCAACCGATAGCGGATAAATGTAAGGGGAAACATCTAAAACTACTTCTCTGTTTTGTAGATCTATAAGCGACATTTGACAGTGGTATCTTATGAAGGAAACTAGGGATGTGGAATATCCCCAGTGCTTAATTTGTAAATAAAAATGTGCCAGTGCCCAAAGCCCTCCTCTTAAACAGAGGTGCAATTAAATGTGGGAACACAGAAAATGGAGGCAGCACAATCCTGAAGTCACTTCGGGACTCTTCAATCCTTTTAAAGCCACTCCCTGCCCCTTCAGTTCACTCTTGCAGCTTTCAGCTTTCTCCCATTGTGACGCTTTTTCGTTTTTCTCTTCATCCGTCTTTCCCATATGTATCTTTTGCTTGCAGTAAATGCTTGAGGTAGAAAAATGAGCGCCGGCCCTCAAAAATAAGAGACGGTGTTCAGCACCAGAAACTACAAGCACAAATTAAGCACTGAGGCCCATATTTATACTTTTTTAGTGCTGCATTTGTGTCGTTTTTTGACGTAAAATCAGCGCAAACTTACATTAATTTGGTCCGATTTTGCGTCAAAAAATATCCCAGAATGAGTACTACGAGGAATCGAACTACTCTACACACAAACCTGGATGCGTGTTAAACTAGGTGACGGAACAAGGTTATCAAGAAGGATCTTTACAAATAAGGGCCTAAACCGGGGGTGTGCGTTGGCTCCCCAATTGTTTTAATCTGTTCATGGCAAATTTAGCTCCACAGCTAGATAAAGCCAACTCACATCCACCGCACTTGAGTACGTTACCTTTGACTCATCTCTCCTATGCAGATGCTGTGCTTTTAATGAGTTTAACGAAAGTGGGCATACAGTGGTCCTTGAACGAATTAAGGAATTATGTTTCAATCAATAAATTGGAAATTAATGCTGCAAAAACAATGTCTATAAGTTGCCATGCTGACCCTCCACTTAGAATATGGCGAGATGAAGCATAATTGAGGAGGTGAGATGTTATACGTACCTGGGAAAATACATTGATAATAGATTTACTCACCAGGAGCAGAGGCAATACCTGTTAAAAAAAAAGGAAATGCTATGACAATGGCTTTTAGTATGTCAGCAAAGAAATTGGAGTGTCCCCCCTTTAAGCTGCTGATTTCAGTAATGGCATCAAAAATGCTGCATACGGTGACCTACGCAAACTTTGCTTTGGATGGAAAAGACGCAGATTTATTGAACAAACTGTAGGTAACTGCTTCCAAGAGGCTGTTTCAACTCCCACCAAATGCATCGCCAGTGCACGTCAGTCTGGAATTTGGCCTCTTTAATGAGAAGTTGCGGAGAATGTACACATATATAATAAGCTGCTACAAGATCAAACTCAACAGGGATTTCTCCTCACTAAGCAGTGCAGCATGGTCTGCTTTAGAAGGTGACCTCCAGTCGGTGTATAATAGGTATCTTCACAAGGCTTTACATGAAACAAGTACATCAGAGTTATGGAACTTACCGTTCACAGCGTTTAGGAAAACAATAAATAAAACTGCAAGACTGCATCCCTCCTGGGTTGATAAGAATATATTCAGCAGGCGTTCTCTTGCATGGGTGGTCCTTAAATATTATGAATACTTGAAGTCAGCAGCTTATCTCAGTCTTACTTTTCCGACGTACTTTAAAAAAGAAAATTGATGTGTATTCGATTCAGCCATCTTCCGACACTGGCTGATATGTTTTGTTCTTGGGAGTCATTAGTTGGGTTTTTTAGGCAGTCCAGTAGGGTGTCCCACTGCTGCTTCCCTCTTCGCTCCCTACTCCTTTTACCAGTTCTAGGCATAGCGCCTCCCCCTCTGCTTCAGCCCATTTAGCTAATTTGTCCCTCCATGTAAGCGCCCTTGGTCCCTTTGGGTCTTTCCAATGCATTGTAATTTCCCTCTTTGCTAGGATCAATGCTAAGTCTATGAATTTATTAGACACTTTTTTTTAGTGTGGTCTGGGAAATTTTACCAACAATGCGGCTGCTGGGGTGATCGCTAGTGTCCTGCCCGTGATCTTCTTGGTGTCGCTTTTTACCCTTTCTCGGGCCTTACCCTTACTCGGGCCCTCAGCACCACCCAACCCAAAGCATCATCAGATCTTGAGAAAGCCATCCACAACTTCTCTACCTGGGTCACTGAATACGCCGATGAAGCAAGCAAGAACCATCAATACCTTAAGACAAGCCAGATGGAACACCCCAGAGCTCAGAAACACTAAGTACAATTGCTACCAACTCGAGAAACGTTGCTGCTCCACAAGAGTAGCCCTCAGCAACTACCACTTGCTCATCACTTGCTCATCAAGGAAGCCAAGAGAGCAGCCATCACAGCCCGCATTGACACAGCAGCCAACCACATGAAAGAACTATTTAAAAAAAAATCACGGAATACTCCAACCCATCAGTCACGAAGAACACAATCCATCCTTCCCAAGATCTCTGTAATACCTTTTTGGACTATTTTCACAGCAACCACCATATACAACAACTTTGACCCCCAACCCATAATTCTCAACCTCAACAATCTCCGCCAAACAACAAACACAAGCCGCATAATCACTGAGTGGACCCTGCTCACCACACAGACCACCATGGTCATTATGCCATCATGTCATCTATCCACTCCGGGGCACCCACCGACCCATGCACCCACTATTTCTTCAACCTCAGAACCAATCAAATCAGCACAGAACTCACCAACATCCTCAATACATCTATCACCATGGCATCCTTTCCGGGCAGATGGAAACATGCAGAGATCAGACCCCTCCTAAAGAAACTCTCCTCAGATCCCAGCCAACTCAAAAATTATTGACCGATCTCCCTGTTTCCTTACCAGGCCAAAGTACTCAAGAAGGCAATAAGCCAACAGCTCACCGAATACCTAGAACACAACAACCTGGTTGACGTCTCCCAATCAGAATTCCGAGCCAACCACAGCACGGAAACTGCTTTGATTACAGTCACGGGCGGCATCAGAACCCTCCTCGACCACAGGGAGACTGCAGCCCTGATCCTCCTCTACCTCCTAGCTGCGTTCAACACTGTTTCCCACCACACCCTCATCAACAGACTCCACAGCATCGGCATACAGGAGATCGCCTCCTTTCTCACAGGATGCATGTAGTGTATCCAGCTGCCTTCTTTCACCTCCAAACCCATGAATATCATCTGCAGCATACTCCAAGTATTATCCTTCAGCCCAATGCTCTTCAACACCTACATGATCTCTCGCGTACATCGTCAGATCCCACAAACTCAATATCATATCTTATGCAGATGACACACAACTCATTTGTTTGCTCACCAAAGACCCCCCCACTATCAGAACAAACTTCTGCGACGCCATGACTGATGTAGCCAAGTGGATGAGAACTAATTGCCTTAAACTCAACTCCGACAAGACGAAAGAACTGATCTTCGGGAGAAACACATCCATGTGTGACTACAGTTGGTGGCTGCTGAAATCGGACCCACACGCTCCCTGACAGAAAACGTACGCAACCTAAACATCATCCTCAACACCAAACTGACCACAAAGTGACAGGTCAATGCAGTCACCTGCTCCTACTTCTACACCCTCTGTATGCTCTGCAGAATCTTCAGATCGATACCTCTCAGCCCCAGGAAGACTGTCACCCAGGCTTATTCATCAGCCACCTTGACTATGGCAACGCACTCTACTACGGCATTTCCACCCTACTCCTCAAAAAATTCCAGACCATACAGAACACTGCAGCCAGACTCATCCTGGACCTCCCCAAACAAACCCTTATCACCTCCATCTAAGAAATTTCCAGTGGCTCCCCATTCACAAGAGATGCTAGTTCAAGATCCTCATGCACGCCTACAAGGCCTTACACAACCAGGAACCAACTTATATCAACCACCAACCGATAGCGGATAAATGTAAGGGGAAACATCTAAAACTACTTCTCTGTTTTGTAGATCTATAAGCGACATTTGACAGTGGTATCTTATGAAGGAAACTAGGGATGTGGAATATCCCCAGTGCTTAATTTGTAAATAAAAATGTGCCAGTGCCCAAAGCCCTCCTCTTAAACAGAGGTGCAATTAAATGTGGGAACACAGAAAATGGAGGCAGCACAATCCTGAAGTCACTTCGGGACTCTTCAATCCTTTTAAAGCCACTCCCTGCCCCTTCAGTTCACTCTTGCAGCTTTCAGCTTTCTCCCATTGTGACGCTTTTTCGTTTTTCTCTTCATCCGTCTTTCCCATATGTATCTTTTGCTTGCAGTAAATGCTTGAGGTAGAAAAATGAGCGCCGGCCCTCAAAAATAAGAGACGGTGTTCAGCACCAGAAACTACAAGCACAAATTAAGCACTGAGGCCCATATTTATACTTTTTTAGTGCTGCATTTGTGTCGTTTTTTGACGTAAAATCAGCGCAAACTTACATTAATTTGGTCCGATTTTGCGTCAAAAAATATCCCAGAATGAGTACTACGAGGAATCGAACTACTCTACACACAAACCTGGATGCGTGTTAAACTAGGTGACGGAACAAGGTTATCAAGAAGGATCTTTACAAATAAGGGCCTAAACCGGGGGTGTGCGTTGGCTCCCCAATTGTTTTAATCTGTTCATGGCAAATTTAGCTCCACAGCTAGATAAAGCCAACTCACATCCACCGCACTTGAGTACGTTACCTTTGACTCATCTCTCCTATGCAGATGCTGTGCTTTTAATGAGTTTAACGAAAGTGGGCATACAGTGGTCCTTGAACGAATTAAGGAATTATGTTTCAATCAATAAATTGGAAATTAATGCTGCAAAAACAATGTCTATAAGTTGCCATGCTGACCCTCCACTTAGAATATGGCGAGATGAAGCATAATTGAGGAGGTGAGATGTTATACGTACCTGGGAAAATACATTGATAATAGATTTACTCACCAGGAGCAGAGGCAATACCTGTTAAAAAAAAAGGAAATGCTATGACAATGGCTTTTAGTATGTCAGCAAAGAAATTGGAGTGTCCCCCCTTTAAGCTGCTGATTTCAGTAATGGCATCAAAAATGCTGCATACGGTGACCTACGCAAACTTTGCTTTGGATGGAAAAGACGCAGATTTATTGAACAAACTGTAGGTAACTGCTTCCAAGAGGCTGTTTCAACTCCCACCAAATGCATCGCCAGTGCACGTCAGTCTGGAATTTGGCCTCTTTAATGAGAAGTTGCGGAGAATGTACACATATATAATAAGCTGCTACAAGATCAAACTCAACAGGGATTTCTCCTCACTAAGCAGTGCAGCATGGTCTGCTTTAGAAGGTGACCTCCAGTCGGTGTATAATAGGTATCTTCACAAGGCTTTACATGAAACAAGTACATCAGAGTTATGGAACTTACCGTTCACAGCGTTTAGGAAAACAATAAATAAAACTGCAAGACTGCATCCCTCCTGGGTTGATAAGAATATATTCAGCAGGCGTTCTCTTGCATGGGTGGTCCTTAAATATTATGAATACTTGAAGTCAGCAGCTTATCTCAGTCTTACTTTTCCGACGTACTTTAAAAAAGAAAATTGATGTGTATTCGATTCAGCCATCTTCCGACACTGGCTGATATGTTTTGTTCTTGGGAGTCATTAGTTGGGTTTTTTAGGCAGTCCAGTAGGGTGTCCCACTGCTGCTTCCCTCTTCGCTCCCTACTCCTTTTACCAGTTCTAGGCATAGCGCCTCCCCCTCTGCTTCAGCCCATTTAGCTAATTTGTCCCTCCATGTAAGCGCCCTTGGTCCCTTTGGGTCTTTCCAATGCATTGTAATTTCCCTCTTTGCTAGGATCAATGCTAAGTCTATGAATTTATTAGACACTTTTTTTTAGTGTGGTCTGGGAAATTTTACCAACAATGCGGCTGCTGGGGTGATCGCTAGTGTCCTGCCCGTGATCTTCTTGGTGTCGCTTTTTACCCTTTCCCAGTATTGCTTCAAATCTCTACAGGTCCATAACATGTGTAATAAGTCCGCCCCAGCTTCTGCACATCTAGGACATGCGCTGTTTGTGTTGTTATACATTGATGCTATTTTCGCAAGGCTAAGGTATGCTCTGTGGTATATGTTTATCAATTTGGATTGGGCATTTCTAGATACTTTGTAGACCTGTGCTGTGATGTTTCTCTATCGCTCGTCGTCTAAGTGTTCCCCAATGTCAGCTTGCCGTAGGGTTTTAAGGGTTTCAAGAGGATTTAGTGTGTCTGTTTGTAATGTTTTGTAAATCGTTGATACTACCTTTTTATCACCCCCTATCGTGCAAATAGTGTGGCATCCAGCATGTGTGGGTGGTTCCCTTGAGCCTTGCTTCCAAAGATGCTGTATCAGGGCTGTCAGGGATCTATGCGTGAGGAACATCCTGGGTGGTACTCCGCAGTGTGTTATCATGTCTATGTATGTCATGAGCTCTCCGTTCCTGAAGAGTTCTCCTATCATAGTGATTCCATATGACTCTAGCTTTTTGATCCCCTTTATGGAGCTCCCTCCACGGAGCAGGGTCAGGTATCTCAGGGGGATCTCCGGTGAGTATGGGGCCCGACTCATGTACGCTGTAGGGTACGTCTCCAGCATGCGTTTATGACCTTATGTTGAAGAGACATTGGGGCTCATTCTGAGCCCGGCGGGCGGCGGAAGCCGCCCGCCTGGAGGGAGCCGCCAAATGGCCGCTCCGCGGTCGAAAGACCACGGAGGCCATTCTGGCTTTCCCGCTGGGCTGGCGGGCGACCGCCAGAGGGCCGCCCGCCAGCCCAGCGGGAAACCCCTCCCCACGAGGAAGCCGGCTCCGAATGGAGCCGGCGGAGTAGGTATGTGCGACGGGTGCAGTGGCACCCGTCGCGTATTTCAGTGTCTGCAAAGCAGACACTGAAATTCAAAGTGGGGCCCTCTTACGGGGGCCCCTGCAGTTTCCATGCCATTGGCATGGGTACTGCAGGGGCCCCCAGGGGCCCCACGACACCCCTCACCGCCATCCCGTTCCTGGTGGTCGGAGCCGCCAGGAACAGGATGGCGGTGAGGGGGTCGGAATCCCCCATGGCGGCGCAGCAAGCTGCGCCGCCATGGGGGATTCCCAGGGCAGCGGAAAACTGGCGGGAGACCTCTGGTTTTCCTTGTCTGACCGCGGCCAAACCGCCGCGGTCAGAATGCCCTGCGGGGCACCGCCAGCCTGTTGGCGGTGCTCCCGCATCCCCGGCCCTGGCGGTCCTTGACCACCGGGGTCGGAATGACCCCCATTGTCTTTTTCTGTCCCTCTTGCGCTAACAGTATCCCTGCGAGAGTTGTCGCTACCTTCTCCCTCCCAGGGTCCCCGGTTTCTACGGTTGTTACTGCATGCCATTCCTTAGCCAACCATTGTAGCTGGCCCGCCAGATAATATAGTTCCATATCTGGAGCTGCTAGTCCACCCTCTATTGTGGTTCGTTGGAGTTTGTGCAGGGCTAGTCTATGGTGCCCCACCCCCAAATGAGGATAGTGAGGATGGAGTTTATTTCTTTGAAGGTTGAACGGGGTATTAGCACCACCAGATTCGAAAAGCTATATAATAGCCTTGGCAGAGCCACCATTTTATCAAGGCCACTCAGCCGGTTACTGACAACTGCAGTGTCTGCCAGAATTGGGTAGTTGCTTTTAATTTCCGTATAGCATGGTTCACATTTTCTTCTAGTAGGTCTTTTAGTTCATGATAAATATTGACACCTAGGTATTGGAACATTGTCGGGGACCTTCCCAGATTCTGGATAGTTGTGATCCGGGGATCCCCTTCTGCAGTGGGAAAAGGAGAGATTTCTGCCAGCTGATGCAGAGACCTGATATGTCCCCAAACCAATCCAGCAGGGCCATGACTTTGGGGAGATCCCTATGTGGATCCTTTAAGAATAGTATCATGTCGTCTGCGTAGAGCGCTATCTGGTGTGTTCTGTCCCCTATGACTATTCCCTCGTAGTGTTCTTCTGTTCTGGCCAGCTGCGCCAACGGCTCCAACGCTATGGCAAACAGCAATGGTGACAACGAGCATCCTTGTCTGGGGCCCCTACCTATACTATAAGAGTTGGAAATAGTTCGCCCCTTGCGGACTCTTGCCGTGGGGGAGGTGTATAGCATCCTGGCCCACTTTAGGAACCATGGACCCAGACCCATCCTTCCCATTGCTATTTGTAGGTAGTCCCATCTGAGTCTATCAAATGCTTTCTCAATGTCCACTACTAACACTGCAGCAGTGGAGAGATTTAGGGAACACAAATGCATTATTCCTATCAGTCTTCTAATGTTTATGGCCGTGTTAAGGTTTGGGATGAAGCCTGTTTGATCGGGGTGGATTCGTTTTTCCCAAGTGGGGCATCAGCCTGGTGGCGAGGATACGACTCAGTATTTTATAGTCCATATTCAACATGGATAATGGGCGGTATGATTGCACGTCAGTGGACGGGCGGTCTTGTTTTGGCAATGGGACTACAATGGCTGCGCTCGTGGATCTGGGCAGAGTACCATTCTTGAACGCCTCCCCGTACATTTCACTGAGTCTTGGCGCTAGTAGGTCTGCGTACTCTATAAAATTCTGCTGGCAACCCGTCCGCCCCGGGAACTTTCCCTCTGGCCATTGTCTCCATTGCCACGGACACCTCCTATGAGGTTATTGCCTCCCCAAGTGTTTGCTGTTCCTCTTCTCCCAGTGGTTCCAGGGTTTCTGTGGGGGGGGGCATATAGGGGGTTATTACAACTTTGGAGGAAGTGGTAATCCGTCCCAAAAGTGATGGATATACCACCAGCCGTATTACGAGTCCATTATATCCTATGGAACTCGTAATACGGTTGGTGGTAAATCTGTCACATTTGGGACGGATTACCACCTCCTCCAAAGTTGTAATAACCCCCATAGTACTGAATAGTATTTGGCAAAGCTGGCATTGATTTTCCCCCTGACCGAATAATCTTCCACCCTATATGTCCTCTATTTCCATCACCAGCGATTGTTGTCTAGGTGGGGACTCCAGCCAGGCCAATAATGCCCCCGCTTTGTCCCCCTCTGTGTGCTGCCTACTGGTGTATTCTTGTAGTCAAATTGCCTGAGTTTTTCAAGGGTGCTTGCTATCTTGTTTTTGGTCTCGTATATACTAGGGGCCAGGTCTGGGTTGTCTGGTCTGTTACGTTCCAGTGATCTCAGTGTTTTCTCATATTTATCGAGTTCCCCTTCTATTGATCTCCTAACCCCATGTGTTCCTGCCATGCATTGACCCCTGATTGTCACCTTGAACGCCTCCCATTCTTGCGCTCGGGAGGGGGTCGAACCTGCATTATGCATGAAAAACTCTTTGATTGCTTCTCGGATAGTTTGTCCGTAGGTGCAATCTGCTAAAGACTCTACATTCAGTCGCCAGTCTGGTATGGGGGGGGCCAGTCTCTTCGCCAGTCCAGTGTAAGCAACAGCGGGTTGTGGTCCGATACTGTGCGGGATAGGTATTCCGCACTGCGTATCGTGCAATTTACATCTGGGGAGGTTAGGATTGCGTCTAGTCGGACGTGTAAGTCATGTATGGGTGAATAAAAAGAATAATCCCTCTCTAATGGGTGGAGGTGCCTCCAGGAGTCGATCAGTCCCCAGTTCTTCTGCCAGTCTGTGAAGCTCTTGGCTGTCCTGTGGTTAGGGGAGGACTCCAATGGTGGGTGGGATCTATCTAGTGCCGTATTCGATATGCAATTGAAATCTCCTCCTATTACTGTTGATTGGTTTAGATGGGGTCCTCAGCTACGGGTTATTACCTGTAGGAAAGAGCTCTGGTCTTGATTGGAGGCATAAATTCCCGCCAGTGTGATGTCCCTTCCCTCTAGACGACCCTTCACCAGCACGTAACGCCCGTTCCTATCTATTAGTGATTCTGTTTTTTGGAAGGGGGTCCCCGGGCGTATCCATGTCAGGACCCTTCTTGCAGATGTTGACTATTCTGTGACGTATATCTGGCCTCTCCATTTCTTTGTCAGCGCTGTTACCTCTTTCCCTATCAGGTGGGTCTCCTGTAGAATTGCTATTTGTACCCCTCGTCGTTTAATCTGATTATATACCTTGTATCTCTTACTTGGACTGTTCAGTCCCCTAATATTCCATGTAAGAATGTTGTAATCTAGCTGTCTATCCATGATCATTCTTTGTGTGTGAGCCTTTAGTGCAGCTGCGCCAATACCCCCATTTCTTGAGTGACAATGCCCTGGAGCCTGGCCTGTAAATTCTGTTACGTGAATCTATTTTCCTTGATTGAGACCCCTTACTTACTAGCTTAACAACTTTTCTATGAACCAAACTCCCTATCCCCAGGACCGGTGTCAGAACTGTCCCCGTCAACTTTCCCCAACTTGATAACCATTGTGTGTGGGGGGCTGATCTAGGACCATGTGCCGAGCCCATAGGGCTCGTGTCAACGCATGTTTGCCTCATTACGTGTTTCTATCCCTGAAGCCCCGGTGCCCCGATTATATTTGCTGTTGGTGGATTGTGGATTAATCGCATGTCTGTGGAGCCTGTGCTGCTGCATCGTTTTCTCCTGCTGCCCTCCTGGTCCGTGCGGCTTTGCCAGTCTCCGTTTCCTCTGTTCTACTTTCGTTGCATGCCATCTACCCATGTTCCACCGGCCCCTTACTTGAGCAAGCGTGGTTCTTCATTGAGGTTTCGAGTGATCTCATCTAATGACCCTGGAGTGATTTGTGGGAGTTAATATAAAGTAGTACACTGTTCCGAAATAAAGTAAAGAGGAAAGAGAAAAGAAAACGAGTCCTGATAATCAGGAGCAATGGTCCTCACACACCATAATTGGTGTCATGCTTTATCATCGGACAGCTCCTCGTCAGACCGGCGCTGCAATGTCTGACGGGCACCCCCCGAGGGGGGGCTCTTTGCCGGAGATCTTTTATATACTCGATGATGCCGCGGAACCTAATATGGGTCAGAGAGAGGACAAATCCACAAAAAAGAGAAGTAAAATTGGCTCAGATCCCTCACTCAATGATTTATTGCTTGCTATTGGGAAATGGTCAAGATTAAAAGAATGAAGGGAGTGAAGTCAGAGGTAATGCTCGGACACTCACGCAAAGACAATCAAAATAGAGGAGGGTGGAAATAATCCAGTACTCCTTAGTATGCGGTCGACATGTTTCGCGTCTCTATTGGTCCAACAGGATCCAGTGACGCTTCTTCAGGACCTACTAAATCATAAAGTTACTCTAAAAAAATCAATATACCTATACTCCTGCTGACTAACGCTCACAGTCAAGGCGTCATCAGTCACTTACTAGGATTCAACCGGACTGGCTTTTCTTTCCTATTAGTCGCCCATCTCCACTAAAGAACAGGCTCCATGGGATCACGCTGGCCTCTCGCCCGGTTCACCGAGAATTTCTCAGGTAGCCGGTGTCCTCAGTAGCACCTACCCCGGGGCCGCGTGGAGATGGGCGACTAATAGGAAAGAAAAGCCAGTCCGGTTGAATCCTAGTAAGTTAATCCACAATCCACCAACAGCAAATATAATCGGGGCACCGGGGCTTCAGGGATAGAAACACGTAATGAGGCAAACATGCGTTGACACGACCCCTATGGGCTCGGCACATGGTCCTAGATCAGCCCCCCACACACAATGGTTATCAAGTTGGGGAAAGTTGACGGGGACAGTTCTGACACCGGTCCTGGGGATAGGGAGTTTGGTTCATAGAAAAGTTGTTAAGCTAGTAAGTAAGGGGTCTCAATCAAGGGAAATAGATTTACGTAACAGAATTTACAGGCCAGGCTCCAGGGCATTGTCACTCAAGAAATGGGGGTATTGGCGCAGCTGCACTAAAGGCTCACACACAAAGAATGATCATGGATAGACAGCTAGATTACAACATTCTTACATGGAATATTAGGGGACTGAACAGTCCAAGTAAGAGATACAAGGAATATAATCAGATTAAACGACGAGGGGTACAAATAGCAATTCTACAGGAGACCCACCTGATAGGGAAAGAGGTAACAGCGCTGACAAAGAAATGGAGAGGCCAGATATACGTCACAGAATAGTCAACATCTGCAAGAAGGGTCCTGACATGGATACGCCCGGGGACCCCCTTCCAAAAAACAGAATCACTAATAGATAGGAACGGGCGTTACGTGCTGGTGAAGGGTCGTCTAGAGGGAAGGGACATCACACTGGCGGGAATTTATGCCCCCAATCAAGACCAGAGCTCTTTCCTACAGGTAATAACCCGTAGCTGAGGACCCCATCTAAACCAATCAAGCAGGTCTGACGAGGAGCTGTCCGATGATGAAGCATGACACCAATTATGGTGTGTGAGGACCATTGCTCCTGATTATCAGGACTCCTTTTCTTTTCTCTTTCCTCTTTACTTTATTTCGGAACAGTGTACTTCTTTATATTAGCACATTATTGGGAGGACGTACACTGGACCACCCAATCCTCCTTTTTTTCCCCCCTTTTTCATTGAAGTGATTCGTGGGAGGCCATCAACTGTGTCCTGTGAGGAGCAAGAGATTTCATCTGGTCCCGAGTCCTGTTCTGATAAGGATCCGCAATGTGCCTCTCTCTTCTCCGATAAGGCCCCCCTCTTTTTCTGTTATTTCCTTCCTTGCTTTGTTTCTCTGACAGGCCCAGCTCATCGAGCCATTCCCGCACTTGTGGTGCCGTAAAAAAGAGTGTGTCATTGTTCGTGATGATCTTTAGTTTGGCTGGAAATAACATGGCGTATTGGATACCTCGTTCTCTAAGACGTCGATTGACCTCCAAGAAGGTAGCTCTTTGCCTTTGAGTGTCCTTGGTAAAGTCCGGGAGGATCATTATTCTTTGTCCCTCCATAATGATCTCACCCTTTTTTTGTGTTTGCGATAGGATAAACGATCTTTAAAATGCAGGAATTTTGCTACGATCGGGCGTGGTCTTGCACCAGGAGGGGGGGATCTCATCGGCACTCTGTGGGCTCTTCCTATTGCAAAGTATTGTGATATGCCCTCTGGTGCTATTTCTGTGTGTATCCATTGCTCTAGTTAGGTTTCCATGTCCGGGGCTTTATGCTCAGATTTCTCAGGGATGCCCACCAGACGTAGATTGCTTCTTCGAGCTCTGTTTTCGGCGTCTTCTGCTCGTGACTCGAGTAGTTTAACCCTGGATGTCAGTGAGGTCACAGTTTAAGAGAGTATCTTGCATTCAGGGGTGAGTTGTTCTAGTGTCTTCTCATTTGCCATCACTCTGACGGTTAATTTCCTGTGATCGTCTCTGAGAAGCGTAAGGTCTGCAGACAGGGTGTAAATTTTGAGCTCCAGAGCCTCTCTAGATGCCAGAATAGCTTGCAGTAGGGTGTCCAGAGTGGTGCTCCCTTCGGCTTCTCCATGTGTTCCTTCTTTTTGCGAGCTGTTATCTTCTCCTGGGCTTTCCCTTTTTTTGGGCTTGCCTGTTTTCAGTTGGTGCACTGCTTATGCCGGGCTGGGCGTGCTTCCCCGTCTGTGCTGGTCGCCTTCTCGATTTCATCCTCTTTTGCCCCCCCCCTTTTTGTTTTATTTTCTCCTCCCCCCTTTCCTGTAGTGGGGGGTTCTCAGCGCTTTATTGCCCCTTGTCAGCACCTATTACCGTTGCCACCATTCATTTAGCTTTTTTTCGGTGTGCAGGGTGTTCGGGGGGGGACCTGCCCCGCCCCGACTCACAGCGTTACTCGCTCTGATGTTCCCCCAGCTGCCTTTGCCACACTGGGTCCCCTATCAGGGGAGAGGGCCCAGTTCAGGACCCCTGACCAGCCCCTCACGGCCTTCGTCAGGTTCTCCGTGACTCTGGCCACTTCTCTCTTGGGAGCGTGGCACGGGCTCTCCTAGTCCGGCCGAGTGCCTCGCCGGGTTTCGGTGTTTGCTTCCCGGCCCTCTGGTCTAATGCGTTGTCCCCCTACCTGGGCTCTCCAGTTTATTTCGCTTCTCTTCTCTCTGAAGGAAGGTTCGGGACGGGGGCCTCCAGGTTACTCCGCACCTCCGCCGGCCCTCTCATGGGCCCGGCAATCCTCGCGGGCGCTCTACTCGCCTCCCCCACCGCTCACTTGTTCTTGTGTTCTGGGGTCGGCTCTGACACTGATCGCTTTCTCTGCGTCTCATTCTCCTCTCTTCGTGTTGGGGCCAGGCGGCCTCTCAGCTTTCCGCTTGTATTCAGAGTTTGGTATTGCGTCTCTGCGGGGCCGCCATTTTGTCCTGCTGCTTCATTTCGGCCCTGGAGCTGTGGACCCTTCCGGGGGCAGCCAGATCTTTTCAGGCTTCCATTTTTCAGTGCACCGGGGGTACCTTTGCATGTCGCAGGTCTGTTCTGGTCAGCATCAGGGTCTGGGAATCAGGATTGTTGTGCGATGATCGGTGGCCGCCGAGAGCTACGCTTTACGCGTGCTGCTCCATTGGCCTCTAGCCACGCCCCAACACAGCGCATGCATGCCTACTTTATGGCTACAAGCAAGAGGAATTTTTGCACCTGATATGCATATGTCCCTATCGGTACACGGTTTCTATCTGCCTGCTGAAAAATGGCTTTAAAGCTGGCGGTATTTGCACGTGCAGGGAGGCAATAATAAAAAGTCTCGACCCAGCTAACTCCCAAATGTGCCTAAATTGATGAAATATCTATCATTGCATGAACAAGCAAATACTCAATATAGGGGTCTCTGCCTCACTTGCCTAATCGCCAGTCGGTTGTTATGTTGATTTTAATTAGCTTTTTTACTCTGTTGCGGTTAGATGGTAAATTTTAGTACCATGGGAATTAGTACAGTTAGCGTTTTATAATAAGTGTATGATTTGATTATTTTATTGGTAGGAATATGTAGAGCTGTTTTAAAGTATAGCACATTATATTACCTACTTTACGATTTCATTTATTTTTTATTTTTTCTTATTATAGTTAGGACGCTAAGTTTTGGTGCCAATGGAACTAGAATATTTTAGTGATCTTATAATGTTTGTGTGATTGTATTATTCTTATTGATATGAATTTGTAAAGAGGCTTTTTTTCATAGCATATTGCACTGCGTATCACATGGATGACAACATTTGCATTCAATGAGAAATATTGTTATGATCTTAATTAACTAAACAATAAAGATTGATTGACACAACTACTGACTGAACTTCCATCAACCCACTAGACACCTGGGCTCCCCATCACTAGACCTCCTAAACACCCCCACATCCGCTGCAATAGCAGCAGTAGCCGCTCTTTCACCTACATCCCCGCCAAGACTTGGAACGACCTCTCCCTCCACCTCTGGACAGCACCCTCCCAGGCGGACTTCAGAAAGACACTCAAGACCTGGCTTTTCGAATGAGACATCGCACCCCAACTCCCAGATATTAACAGGGTGTTAGTGCTGCGCTATACGAATACTGATTGATTGATTGATTTCTTGATGCTTGTTAGCACTAAGCTCTTTTCAATGTCACATAAACAAAGATACTGTACTGAATAATTAGAACAGAAAATGTTTACATTTTGAGAATATGGAACTGAATTCAATATTACAAAGGGCTGTGACAGCGGGAATGGTCTTCTGAGTGTCTCAGTCATTCCCAATCTCCCCACGTACCACTTTGTTCTGCAGTCTTTCACGCTATGTAAGTCACTTTCAGACTTTTTTCTCTCAACACCTTTTATTGACACTTCATCTATTTTCCCTTCATCACTTTCTTTTCACTTAGCCCTTCTACATGTACTTCCTTATTGCCTCCCTTTCAACATCCTGCTCTCTCTCTCTCTCTCTCTCTCTCTCTCTCTCTCTCTCTCTCTCTCACACACACACACACACACACACACACACACACACACACACACAGACTCTCTCTCTCTCTCTCTCTCTCTCTCTCTCTCTCTCTCTCTCTATCTCTCTCTCTCTCTCTCTATCTCTCTCTCTCTCTCTCTCTCTCTTTCTTTATCTCAGCCTGTAGCTGCAGCATTTTCTTTTGGTTTGGCTCTGTCAATGTTTTAAAAGCTGGGTATTCTCCCTTTACTCACTTCCCATAGAATGCTAATTGTAACCATAAACCCATGTGCTCAGAGGAAGCCAAGGATTTAATAAGCATAATCTGAACATTTTGTTACCCCATGACAAGAACTGTGAGAAACTTACTCTGTCTTCAGTCTCAGCTCAAGTGCTCTCAATAGTGACATGTCCTGAACACCCATCCACATCCTGAACTCATTCTGACACCTAGGTCCCACTTACAAGTCTATTGGAGTGAAATTCCTGCAGGGAATTCTGCTTTGTCTGACTCAGAATGTGAAGGTGTTACTGCACCTGGATTATCCTGGGCATTGAAACACTAAAAACAAATGTTGGGTAAAGCTCGGCCTGGAAAAATGCATGAAGACTGGGCCACTTTTTTTTCTTATGGAAAGGATACAACTTACTTTCCCGCTCCCTTCTACATGCACGCTTCCTCATTCTCCTCCCATGATGCACGGAGACAGAAGCATGTATTTATCACCAGCTCTTAGCAGGTGGTAAATGCTTGTGTTAAACCCTATGGATGCTGGATGAAGAAAATTAAACTATGTACTTGTTCAAGTTTATCATGGCTCTGGGGGTTTTGTCCATGAGGGACAATACCTGATGTGTGCCACCTGTATAGGTGAGTATGTTGATGTATGCGCAGATGGTGTCTACCAGTGAATTCATGTAGATGTTGAAGAGGGTTGAGCTGGTTGGGCAGAGCGAGAACCTGTGGAACTCCGCAAATATGTTCCTGAGATTCTGATGAGTATTGTGGCATGTTGATTGTTTGGGTACCCCTGATGATAAAGGTGCAGATCCATTGTAGGGAAGGTTCCTGGATGCCAGTCTCATGGAATCATCTGATCATGATGGGATGGGAGTCTGTATTGAAGGCTGCTGAGCGGTCGAGATTTGAATCTGGCCTGCAGTGTCACCACTGTTGACGATCATAGGGAAGTCGGCTGTAGATGCATTGAGGACGGTCTCTGTACTGTGGTTTGGTCTGAACCCTGATTCCGAGGCATCGAGGAGCGCAGGCAAAGCGGTCAGCGAGGCATCTGTTGATGTTTTTTTCTAAGACCTTGTGCTGCACATGGAAGGCTAGAGTTCCGTCAGTAGTCCACAAGCTTGACTAGGTAGTTTGAGAGCTTCCAGGTGGTATTGATAGATGTGTGCTTGCAGGCTTCTTCAAAACTGGATGTTTCGATGAAGGTATTGAGGATGGGGCAGAGTGCTTTGCTAATTGGTTTTAAACCTTTGTTAAAGGCATGATGGGGCAAGGGTCTGACTGGGTCTGAATCCATACCAGGCATGTCGTCATCCGTATTAAGAATAGAAGAGACTGCGACAGGTGGAATGACATTTTGTGACTTGGACTTACGCTTTAAAGATGGCTTGGAAAATCCCATTTTATTATATTCCTTGGCAGGAGCCTTTTGAGGTACCGCGTCCTCTGTCATGCGTGAGACAAGCTCACTATCCTTTTGTGCCAAATTAAGGGACTTTTTGGGTGATAGGTGCTGACTGCATTCCCCCGCAGTTTGGGCCGAAGATCTGGATATAAGATTTGAAAAAGATGTTTCTAGGTTTTTTGATAGCTTTTGAATTGAAGAAGACACAGCTTGATGCACAGAACTTCTAATAAATGTGCAAAGCTCATGTCTAATATCTTCCAAATCACTAGGAACACCCTGTTCCATTGAAGAAGCGTCTGTCTCCATAATTATAGTTGAAAAAACAAAGCTATAAGCTTAGTAACCTGAAAACCAGGCAAAAAAAAGGTTAAAACCCTGAGGGGAAGGACAGAGTACCAAAACTCCTCCCCTGGGCGGAGTTTCAATGAGGAGCAACGCGCTGGCACAGAGAAAGGAGCCGGGCAAGCGTCGTCATCGCATGAGGCACAAAAGGCGAGGAAAGGAAGAAATAACGATGAACGCGTTCTCCTTTGGTGTTTCCCTTGCCTCAGACGCAACGCGAATGGTGGTTGCTGCCTGGGGCGAGGGAAAAACTAACATTGTAGCGCAGCACGCGAGGGAGAGGGCTGGTATTTTAAGAATGCGGCAACTTGCCGACTGAACAGAAACGGAAAACAGACACTGAATAAAGCGAGTCTGAACTGGGAACACGCTAATATCAAACTCTATGTGACATCATAATGCTACATGTGTACCCCTATTGGTTGTTATGTTTGGAACTACGTTTTGAATCCCATTGGCTGGTAATGGTTAGCCTCATGGGATTTGTAGTTTCTCTTGACTGCTGTTATCGAATAAAGTAAGAAAAGAAACACATAATACTCGCCTCCGTGTCTTTAATAAAATTAAGACTTCCCGTCATAGACTAGGAAAATCTACATTTTGTGAGCAGAATTGAGCCCCATAGGGTCCCATGCAATCGCCCTCTGTGTCACCAGCCGTGCCCGAAAAGAGTGTGCCATCGTGTACTCGCACAGGCTCTGAAACACTTTCCGCTTTTCATGCTGGTACCTTGGACACTGTTACTGCCACTGTGTTTTGATTTGCTTCGTGTGAGTTTTAGATACTCATGAATCCTTAGGGTTGCCAATGTAACTTTTATTAAGGATGGAATGTAACCTGCAGTGAGATTTTAATCCTCCGTTTTAACCACAGAGTGCGTTTAAAGCTTCACGAACCGTTGATTTGTGTGAACTTGTGTTTCTGTGTCCATGATGCATTTCATCAGTGACTTGTTTTTCCCATTCGAGGTGTATGTGGAGCTGTGCATATCAAAGGGTTTAGTAAGCATTAGACCAGGAAAGCAGCCAGATAGATTGATGAATTAATAGATAGATAGATAGATAGATAGATAGATAGATAGATAGATAGATAGATAGATAGATAGATAGATAGATCACAACAAAACATAACATTGACATGACAGCAATAACTTATTGTGATTGGGATAACATGGTTGCACCCTACCCAGGCGTCTCCACACATCTCTTCAACTCCTCAACCACCACAAGTCAGTGCATAGAAGACGCTTAAATAAGACCCTCTTTATGTTACAGATAAACAGCCAGGGCCGAATTTAGGGACCTCGAGCTTTCTCTCTGCTAACTCAACATTGCTTTTTGGAATCTGAGATCGAGTGTCCAAGAGATCACTTCAGAACTTAAGAGGTCGGCAGACCCGGGGACACAACTCTGATAGCTCTTGGTCTCCTTCCGACCTCATTAAAGAATTTATGCGGAGTACAGTGGATATGAAAATGTGCCTTTTAAGCCTTGAGTCTGCTCTTAGTTTATCTGGTAGATTTCTTAGACTATAGCTATTTTGTGTTTTTTGGCATTTTTTTCATTTTGGTAAGAAAATATTTCAGGAAAGACAAACAGGCATCCTATTTGAATCGTCCAGTACAGTTGGCAGATTCAAGTACAAGGTCTTGTCGCTTCTGCTCAAAAGCTCTGCAATCATGGGAGATGTCACGAGATCACATCATATTTTAGTGAAAACTACATTCAATAAATCTAAATAGTACTCATTTACAAAGCCAAAGGCTATCCAGAAAATGTGGCCTAAACAGCCCTCCTGGGTCTATGCAGGACACCTGCCCTAGATTATTGTGCTCTTGCTGTGGCTACACCCTCACTTTATATAGCATTGTATACACAAATCTGTTCCGGTTTTTAATTTATCTTTCATAGATGTCTTTTGATTTGCCACAATTCACAAACTGCTGGGCTTTTATAGCTCGGTACTATGATTTAAAAAAAAAAGGTGCCAATGACTATGGAAAGTGAAAAGTGGATTATAGAAGTTGGAGAGCATGCTGACATGCACAGGTTGAGGCACATACACTTTGTCCCTAAATTATTTGCATCAAGTTATTACCCGTCATTGCTTATTTGCAGACACAATCCCCTTTAAGATTTTAACCGCTACAATTCTGCCAGTGGTATATACACTACAAACCAAAGCCCTGATTTATACTTTTGGGCTCAAAACTGCATTAACGCAGTTTTGCGTCAAAAAGGTTAGCGCTGACTAGCGCCATTTTGTAATGCCACCCGAGCGTCATATTTATACTATGACGCTGGGTGGCGCTAAAATTTGGTTAGAGTAATTTTTCCCGATGTTAACAATTGCGCCTTGTCGTAAGACAAAATGACTTTAACAGAGGAAAAATGACTCTAATCCTGTTTACGACATGTAAGCATGTCGCAAAACGGAAATGCACTATTTTTACCCCAATAGCGCAAATACAGATGCAAACAGAGAAAACAGTGTAAAGGAGAGGCAAAATGGACCCAGGAAGCCAGGAGGGACACCAGGCAGGCCCCATTCAGCCAGGAACCAGCCAGGATGACACAGAAAAGACACAGGGGAGGGAGAAGAAAAAGAGAAAGTGTTGTTTCAGCACAGAGGAGCACGAAATACTGGTGAGAGAGGTGACGGAGCATCATAATTAACTCTTCATCACCTCCAAATTGCCAATTGGAAGGAGAGAGGCTATCTGACAGCAGAGGTCAGGAGAACTGTAAATGAGTGCAAGAAATGCTGGCATGACTGCACGTGAAGGACAAAATAAAAAATGGCAAGGAACAGGAAGGCGGCACTGCAAACTGGAGGTGGGAGTCCAGCAACACAAGTGGACTCGGACGAGAGAGAGGAGATGGTTGCAGCAGTCATCCCGGAGGAAATTGTCACAGGAATCGCAGGACAGCGCAGACCACCAGGAAACACCACAAATGCAGGGTAAGTTGCATGGGGGAAATTTATGCTGAAATGTTAAGGGCAAGAGGGAGAGGCACAAAGGACACAATGCATGTCAAAGGAGTGCAGAGGGACACAATGCACACTAAGCAAGTTGCACCATGCCAATGTAAGCTACACATGTACCTATGCCTTGGTAGTGCCATGCACATGACACATACACACCCTGGACATACGTTGAACACCAGGCCTAAATACCTACATGTACATATGCAGTACATGGGATGGATGGCATGTATAATCACTGTGCCACTGGTTGTGTCATCACAACATCCCTTGCATGTAGTCATATCAACATCATCAACTCGACCAAGACCTCAGAGACTAGGTAGTCAGTCAATACCATGCCTGGGGTTACATCATAGTGCTGTCCCTTACAGTAACACCTTGCAACTGCCTTGCCTCATTGCCAAAATGCATGTGTGCTGCATCTCACAGACCACATGTTATTGCAACTGTCCCAACAGTACACAGACATGTGCCGGTAGCACCACTACACCACACACTGACCACACATCCAAATGAGGCAGCCACTACTCCATCATGCAGTCAGGGTGTCTCCTGGGTGCATGGAACAGTGAACTGAACAGGCACTTGGGGAATGGCACGCTAGATCTGTATCATTGGTAACATGCCACTACCCAGACCAACTAAACTGAAATAGTGTTGAACCACACATCTTGATTCTGAACTGAAAGATGACACTACAAAAAATATGTACCACAGATAGCAAACAGTAGGTCACAACAGTCACAGGCTGAGCCCACAACTACCCTGACACAACCATGGCAGACACATGGGAATGGGGAAATAAACACACAATACAACACATGGGGTATGACTGTGAACATTATGGTGTTTAATTCCACAACGACGGGTGGGGGATGGTGCATGGGCATGTCCGGTGTTAGTAAGACTGCCAGTGCAGTATACCCTTTGCGGTTGCCAGTATGAGTCACATGTTGCGATGGCAGCTGGTAATCTGTCTCCTCAGGGTAGTGCTGTAGGGCACTTAGCACAACATTCTTGATGGGTCAAATAGACTCAGTGCCAGTTTTGGGCTGCATTGGTTGTGACAGGGCATGCTGCACTCAGCCCTGCAAATCAGGCAGTGGAAGGGGCAAAGGGCCAGGGCATGGGACCCCCTGCACTGCCCATGCCAAGAGCATGGGCTTTGCAGGGTCACCCAGGGGCACACCACACCACATCACCAACAACCTTTGCATGGGGGTTTTACCGCCATGCAAAGGCTGGTGGAAATGCAGAAACAGACATGGAGGGTAGTGTTGAACGTAATACTGGTCTGGTGTCATAGGACAGATGGCATTGCCAGTCCATAAGCTGCTGGAAACCTGCCAGTGTACACAGCAGAAATTTCATACCCATCCCGGGGTCTAACCCTGTGCTTGTGTCAAATTAGCTGCACTGTCACCATACTGCACTCAGGTATCATGGTGCAAGGAGGGCTGCATTGAGGGGGAGGACATAGGTGAGTAGGAAGGCAAACACTCTTACACAGACAGAAGATGAAACTGAACTCTGCCAAGTCCTGGAGTGCCATGCAATGAAGCTCACATTCACAAACAACAACATGAGGAGCCATCAATGGTAACAAAAGCATAGTATCCTGGCAATGCCATCCCTGGGGTGGTGCAAGATCTCAGCACTGCATGGGTGTATATGAAACATGTAAGACTGTGACAGATGAAAATTGCCATGTGTAGTGCTGTGGCACGAGGACAGCAACATCCGCTGCAAGGCCTCACCATGCAAATGAATACATAGGGAGGGTTGAGAACAAAATTATGGTGTCAAGCCACAAAAAAGATAGACATCACGCCTAGAAGATATGACGCAGCCAAATGAGCCAACTGGCATTCCCTTCATGTGACATGCAGGTGGGGCATAGGGCTGTAGACTGCAGCCATGATGTACAGGAACAATGCTTTGGAAATAAGGGGCACATTATAGGCCCCTAGCGCCACAGGAGCGTCACTTTTAGTGACACTTCTGTGGCGCTAAGCACTGCGCCGTATTGACAAGGTGGCGTTAAGCCACTTTTTGTGGCTTAACATCACCTTGTAAATACGGCCCCTTCCCACGCAGCACTGTGCGTGCAATGGGTGTTGCTGTGGGCGTGCCACAGCAACACCCATTGCATTTTGACCCTGCCTCAGATTTTGGAAATTTGTAATCCTGAGGCAGTGCCAAAATCTAACGCCACCCCCAGGGGTGGCGTTAGAAGGGTGCAAGGAGGAGGAATACTTTCATTCCTCCTTGTTTTTTTCTTTTCCAATGTGTGCTGCATTCTACAGCACGCATAGGAAGAGCAAACTGCCAGAAATGATTGTTTATGTGTGTGAAGGTGTCCCTTCATGCACATAAACAATCATTTGAAAATGACTCTTTGGCACTTCTGTGTGTGCTGCATTCTACAGCTCACACAGAAGTGCCAAAGTGCCATAAGTGATTGTTAATGTGCAGGAAGGGACACCTTCACACACATAAACAATCACACCCCTCAATGTATACATCCTTGCATGATGGTGCAAGAATGCCCGGGTTGGCACTGGCAGCTGAATTTTACGCCAGCACGGGGGACAACACGGTTGCGCTGTATTCAGTTATACACGGTGCATCCCTGCATTTCTAAAGTGACGCAGCACGGCGCTGCCAATTTTTGTGCAGCACCACGCTGCACCACTTTTCCATAAATCTGGCCCTAAGATGACAATCAGCCTCAAATATCAAGTCAGTGACGTGACATATCAACTGCCACAACACAGACAGACTGATCTTACACCATCTCATTGCAGAGGATGCTGGCTCTCCTGCGGATCTGCCTGTCCTGGAGTACCCTGATGACCTGGATGACCAGCTGGAAACCATCAGCCAAGAGACCCTCCAAGAAGTCCTTGTAAACCTCCAGACACCACCTGCAGTTGCAAGGAGGAATATGATGTAGCAGACATCCCACAGGCCCCACTTAGCACCCTAATAGTACGACCTGCCAGCACCCACACAGTTGAGGACACAGGGACCAGCTTTGAGAGGACAGTGGTAGGAGTCCAGCGGGAGCTGCCCAAGGAGGTGCGGGTGGGGATGCAAACTATGGCAGCCAGGCTGGAGGGGATGTGCACGTGCATGGTTACAGCCACTGAACAGACTGCAGCCAACAGAGGGACCCACTCCCCAGTGCGTGGAGTCCAGGAGTGTCTGAGGCACCCAGCTGCTGCCATGGGGGAGAAGCCACAATAACTGCCCTCACAAACGTGCTTGAGGACAAGATGGACTCCATACACCGGGAAATAGTCTCCCTCAGGGCAGACATGGCTGCCTACCACAGGGATGTTGCTGCTATACTTAAAAATCAGCAGCTTCTCCTTGCTGCAGTGATGGCATATGTAGTTCCATAGATTGCAGCTGCTGGCAATTGGGAGTCTACATCTCCAACCACTGAAGTATGTGTGGCCCCCTGTACCTCCCCACTACCACTATCTAGGGCAGAGGAGACACCACACACATCGGAAGAAGAAGATGTGGAACAGATCATCTTCACCTGTTGGAGATCCCGGTATCACCCGTCCATGCCACATGGGAAGTGTTTTCTTTGTCCTGTGCTTGACATCATGCCAGTGTTAGCACTGTTGCAGACATTCACTCTTCACCGACACACTGTTGACCTTTCTGCTATGGACTGCAATTGTCTCTAACTTTTCAATTGGCAATTTATGTTCCCCTGCACTGAAAGACACTTTACCCAAGCATGTCCCATGACACGTCCCTTAACCCTGGACTTGTATTGTGTCACAATTGGATGGATTCCACTAATGGGGTCATAGACCAGGACATTGTAAATATTGCACTACGACACTTGTAATTAAACACTACCTACACAACTAGCATGTCTTTGTGTGTTGTGACACATCTACTAAGGGTAGGAATTGTAATGTTTGTAACATATATTTAATCACAGAGGGGGTCATTCTGACCTCAGCGGTAAAAGGCCCTTACCGCCGGTCAGAGGACCGCCATCATACCGCCGCGGCCGCGGTAAACCGCCATGGTCATTCTGACCTCCAACTGCCAAACCGCCAAAAACCCGACATCCACGGAAGGCCGCCTCATCAGCGGGCAGCGATAAACTGGAGATGACCAAACCTCCACCGCCACGCCAACACAAACACGCCCATGCCATTACGACCCACGAATCCACGCGGCGGTCTTTCAACCGGGGTATTCCATTGGCGGTACACACCGCCGCGCTCAAAATACACACCCAGCTCCAAAACACAGCCACATTGGACAATTTGAAATACACACACCTGATACACATACAAACTCCACTCCCACACATCCAATCAACTATAAAACACACACCCACATCACCCACAAACCCCCACTACTAGAAATTCAGAGAGAAGGCGAGAGAGAGAGAACGAGAGCACAGCTAACGAAAACCCCAACACTCACAGGAACACAACATCATCACCCACACCACATCTACGCACACATCACCACACACCACCACTCACATCACCACAAACACCACCCCACACCTCATCCACACCACCCCATGGCACCCCAAAGACACCCCAGGTTTTCGGACCAAGAACTCAGGGTCATGGTGGAGGAAATAATAAGGGTAGAGCCCCAGCTCTTCGGCACACAGGTGCAGCACACCACAATAGCCAGGAAGGCGGAGCTATGGCAAAGGATCGTCGACAGGGTCAACGCTGTGGGACAGCATCCCAGAAACCGGGAAGACATCCGAAAGCGCTGGAACGACCTACGGGGGAAGGTACGGTCGATGGTCTCAAGACACAACATCGCTGTGCAGAAGACTGGCGGCGGACCCCCACCCACTCCACCCGAATTCACAGCATGGGAGCAAGAGGTCTTGAACATCCTGCATCCTGCGGGCCTCGCTGGAGTAGGTGGAGGAATGGACTCTGGTAAGTCGAATCTCAACTACTTCCCCCCCCCAACCACCAGCATGCCAACCCACACTCCCACCCTCACCCCCAACACCCCAGCACACATCCTCCCTGCCAATGTCTCACCAGCACAACCCACCCAACCCAAAACCAAACCCTGAATGCCAACACAAACCATGGACACCCATCACCTATGCATGACCACTGCACATACCCATCCCCCCCCACAAACCACCCTCACAACTCCTCCCACAAGGGAATGCCAGCACTGGGGGACAAGGGCACCCACAAATCGCACGCCATGGAACACACAGAAGCAATAACCATACTCTTTTACCCCTGCAGGGCCCGAACGCCAACACACCGGCCAGGAGGGTCCAGATTTGTCCATCCCACCCCCAGAACAGGCCCCCAGTGATGACAGCAGCTCTGTCGACCTGGAACCTGATGACCAGCCCGGACCATCGGGGACCTCTGGACAGTCGGTTCCCCACATACAGACACAGGCCACAGCAGACCCAACCCCCTCTGGGAATACCAGCACAGCTCCCACCCAGCGGGCCCATGCCTCTGTCTCCAGGACGCATCAATCAGCGGTGTGTCCGCCACCACAGGGCACCCAGGCTGACCCAACACCCCAACAACAACAGGGACCTGGGGGCAGTGGTAGTGGGCACACCGTCCAGGGGACAGAGGCCCGGGGAAACAGGGCAACTGGGAGGGCTGCAGTGCGACAGGGGGGGGAGGACAGGCCCAGGGAACCCACTCTCCAAGAGGCCCTCACCACCATCATGGGAGCATATCACCACTCCCAGGAGACGATGGCGACGGTACTGGCCAGGTTCCAGGAGATCCAGGCACAGCAGGAGGAACGGTACATGGGGTTCAGAGACGAACTCAGGACCATCGGTACCGCAATGGGGACCATCGTCCTGGCCCTCAACCAGATAGTCACCACATTGCGGGACCATGTGGCACCCCAAAGGGCCCCTGTCACCAGCCCGGACGACGAACAGCCTACCACCTCCGCCGGTGCTAGTGGACAGGAGGCCCCCACACCACGACAGGCCACCAGAACCCCACCTCCTGCTGAAGATCAACCACCCCGCAAGCGGAACCTGAGATCACACAAGAAGACAGAGTAGGATGCCAAGACCCCCGCCAGCATAAGATACCCCCTAATGTCATCCCACTGTCCCACGTTGTCACCCTGTCCAACCTTGAACTGCCCCTGCTCCATCCTTCCACAGGCATATGGACAATGCACCTGTGCGAGTGAGAACTGGACTCTGCCATGGACATTACTCCACCCCCACCTATCACCGTTTTACTATCATGGACCTATACGCAGCACTTTAAATAAATCACCAATTGCACTTCAAATGTCAGGAGTCTGCTTGTATTCTTTACAAATGTATTACACATAACGGTGCAATAATGTTCATTTACATTGTGATGACAACATACCAGTGTCAATAAGCATTAGTCCATGGGCAAACAAAGCAGAGGTCACGCTGTGGGTCATACAGCTCTGAAAAGGGAAGGGAAAGTCAAAAATCAGTGAAAAGGAACTGGGGGGAAACACAGAAAGTAGAGATGCAGGAGGCCAGAAGTAAATGTAAAATGGCGTGGGTGATGCTTACCTGTGTGCTACTGAAAATACTGTTGTATAACTGTGTCCCTGTTGTCCGTGTCGTCCCCGTCGTCTTCCTCCTCTTCACTCTCCACAGGCTCCACAGCTGCTCCAACACCACCATCTGGACCATCCTCCTGCAGGAAAGGCACCTGGCGTTGCAAAGCCAGGTTGTGAAGCCTACAGCAGGCCACGATGATCTGGCACACCTTCTTTGGTGAGTACATTAGGGATCCACCAGTCATATGGAGGCACCTAAACCTGGCCTTCAGGACCCCGAAGGTCCGTTCTATAATCCTCCTAGTTCGGCCATGTGCCTCAGTGTAGCGTTCCTCTGCCCTGGTCCGGGGATTCCTCACTGGGGTCAATAGCCAAGGCAGGTTGGGGTAACCAGAGTCACCTATTAGCCACACACGGTGTCTCTGTAGCTGTTCCATCACATAAGGGATGCTGCTATTTCGCATGACATACGCGTCATGCACTGACCCCGGGAACTTTGCATTTAGATGGGAGATGTACTGGTCAGCCAAACAGACCACCTGCACATTCATCGAATGGTAATTTTTTCTATTTCTGTACACCTGCTCATCGTCTTTTGGGGGTACTAAAGCCACATGGGTCCCATCAATGGCACCAATGATGTTGGGGATATGTCCAAGGGCATAGAAATCACCCTTCACAGTGGCCAAATCACCCTCCTCAGGGAAAACAATGTATCTCCGCATGTATTTCATCAGGGCAGACAACACTCTGGACAAAACCTTAGAAAACATAGGCTGAGACATCCCTGATGACATGGCCACTGTTGTCTGAAAAGACCCACTTGTCAAAAAATGGAGTACTGACAGAACCTGCACCAGAGGGGGAATCCCTGTGGGTTGGCGGATGGGGGACATCAGGGCTGGCTCCAGCTGGGCACACAGTTCATGTATAGTGGCTCTGTCAAGTCGGTATCGCAGTATTATATGACGTTCCTCCATTGTCGACAGGTCCACCAGCGGTCGGTACACGGGAGGATTCCTCCTTCTCCTCGCATGGCCCAGCGGACGGTGCCTAGGAAGGACAACATGGAGTACAGAGTCAAGCAACCCACAGGTACGTAACCACAGTTCGCACAGTACACGAATCGCTATGCATTGAATGGCTTGTATGAGTGGCAATGCAAGGCCTAGGCCTGTGTGACGCAGTAGAAATTAAGCCATGTGGGCCCTTGAAATGGCGGCTGCCTGACCTGAGAAGTGTGACAGTGGGATGTGAGGTCAATGCGCTGGCGTGGCACACCGTGGCAGTAGGCGGTCGAAGACCGCGGCGCAAAGCCGCATTGGTTAACATTGAACCCTATGGGTTTCAGGAGCCAATGACGAGGTGCGCCGGCGGTCGCGGTACGCACCGCCGCGGGCGTGACCGCCATTTTCTATCTGATTAATCACTCGAGACCTGATCATCCACAGGAGAGGACCTATACTGCAAGTGCTGCTGTGAACTCGGTCTGGAAGAGACAATGGCTGCTGCGACTGGGGAAATGGCCCCTGCCTTCACTTCAGAAGAGTTGGAGAAACTTGTGGATGGGGTCCTGCCCCAGTATGCGCTACTCTACGGTCCTCCAGACCAACAGGTAAGTACACTGTGTGCACGTTGAATGGGCTATGCCTGGGTTTTGTATAGTGGATGTAAGATGGTGGGGTGGGGAGAGAATGAGGAGTGCAAGGCACGACAGATGAGAGCATGTGCCACATGGCAAGGTTGGGGGGGGGCAATCACATCTAACATGCAGATAATTAATGATATTTACTTTTCCACCCTGTACATGTCAAATAGGTCAGCGCCCATCAGAAAGTCGCCATTTGGCGTGCCATCGCCAAGGACGTCCGGGCCCAGGGGGTCCACGACAGACGGGGCACCCACTGCCGAAAGAGGTGGGAGGACATCCGCCGCGGGACCTGGAAGACCGCCGAGTCTCTGCTGGGGATGGCCTCCCAACGTAGGAGGGGTGCCAGCAGACAATTGATCCCCTTGATGTCCCGGATCCTGGCGGTGGCCTACCCTGATTTGGATGGGCACGTGAGGACATCACAGCAGACACAAGGGGGTGAGTACCATTACATTCAGCTATCTTTACACGCAGTGGAGGCGTCTGGGTGGGGGAGGAGGGCTGTGGGTGACATTAGGCCAGGGCGCTTTCTGTAGTGTAGTCACCACCTTTAGGCATGGCCCTGTGCCCCCGCCCCCAACCTCTGTAGGGTGCCAAGTACAGCAATCGAAGGTCCAGCATTACCCATGTGCGCATTTGTTGTCCATTGACCTGTTGGCCTAGTCACAAGTACTGAGTAGTGTACCCCGATTGCGCGGCGTAGTGCATGAGGCTCCTGTGTCTGTCCTCTCCGCCAAAGGTGTTGACTATGCATGCACTCAACCTATCTTTATGTCTCCCCCCACCCTTTTTCTTTATCTTCTTGTGCATGTGTGCATTAGCATCATCAGGCGGAGGAGAATTGGCAGCGGAGCACGAGGGAGCTGCAACTCACAAGGCGCCTGTGGGCCATGCTACAGACACCGAGGTCACCAGTGATACGGAGGGCGAGGGGAGCTCCACAACGGGGACCCGTGGTGACACCAGCGACACTGACACGTCCTCGGAAGGGAGCTCCCTAGCGGTGGCGGCAACATCCGTGCCCCCCGCCTCAACAGGTACAGCCGCCACCCAGCGCACCAGCTCCGCCCTCCCAGCAGCCCCTCATCCTTCGCTCCGTGCCCGCTCGCCCAAGAAGGTGGGCATCTCCTTCGCCCCAGGCACCTCAGGCCCTGCCCCAGTTACCCCTGCTGCCCTCAGTGAGGAGGTCATTGACCTCCTACAGACCATCATTGTTGGGCAGTCTACCCTTTTGAATGCCATCCAGGGGGTAGAGAGTTAGGTGCATCGGAGCAATGCATACCTGGAGGGCATTAATTCGGGTCAGGCTGCCCATCAACGATCGTTCAATGCTCTGGCCTCAGCACTGACGGCAGCCATTGTCCCTGTTTCCAGCCTCCCTCTTCTAACTGCCTCCACCCTGTCTCTGTCTCCTGTTCCTCAGCCTATCCCATCCACACCATCAGACCAGCCTGCACACACCTCAACACCCAAGGGCAGCTCATCCAGACATAAGCACCACAGATCACACAAGCATTCACCCAAGCAACACCCAGATGCAGACATGCCAACAGTCACTACCACCTCTGTGTCCCCCTCCTCCTCGTCTCCCTCCTCCCTCCCTGTGACGTCTCCACTCACACCTGCATGCACACCACCATCAGCCAGTACTTCCATCACCACCACACCCTCCAGTACAGTCCGCACACGTGCAGTCACCACCCCCACTGCCATTTACACGTCCCCTGTGTCCTCTCCCAGTGTGTCTGTCACCCCCTCTTCCAAACCACACAAACGCAGGCAGCCACCCACCCAACAGCCAACCACCTCACCACAGCCTACGTCACAAGCACCTGCACCCACAGACAGCACACCTGACTCTCCTACAATCACATCCTCTTCCTCCACTCCCATAACCACTAAACCTACCCTTTACCTTGGTCCTAAAAAACTTTACCTCTCCACAGTTAACCTCTTTTCCCCACCTGACCCACCCCCTCCATCTGGGAAGAGTCCCAAGAGCACCTCAGCCACCACCAGCCCTGCTTCAAGTCTCAACATTGTGCATGGGTTTTGGAGTCCACCCTTTCCCAGCACTGACACATCGGCCAGCAGCAAGGGGACAGCCAGCCCCCCCCCTGGTAAGAGGACCCGTAAAGTCAAGGGCCGCCGCGAGAAGGCTGACACGGCTGCCCCAAGGAGCAAAGTCCTGGCCCGTCACCTGCCACAACATCCAGTGGAGGCAAGGGCAGCAGGGCGGAGAAGTCAGCCAGCAGGGGCGCGGACCAGGAGGGCCCCACAAGCCCAATCCCGGGTGTGACGGAGGACACCCACGGGCCCAGGACTCCGTCACAGAAGGGTCCAGCAACTGCACGGTCGGAGGGCGACTAAGCATGGAGACCTGGCCAGGTCTGGCTCCCTTGAAAGACACGAGAAGCACCGCTGAAGAGGGCCCCGCCGTGTAGAAGGGCACCGCTAAAGAGGGCCCCGCCGTGAAGATAGGCACCGCTGAACAGGGCCCCGCCGTGCAGAAGGGCACCGCTGAAGAGGGCCCGCCGTGAAGATAGGCACCGCTGAACCGGGCCCCGCCGTGCAGAAGGGCACCGCTGAAGAGGGCCCCGCCGTGAAGATAGGCACCGCTGAACAGGGCCCCGCCGTGTAGAAGGGCACCGCTGAAGAGGGCCCGCCGTGAAGATAGGCACCGCTGAACAGGGCCCCGCCGTGCAGAAGGGCACCGCTGAAGAGGGCCCCGCCGTGAAGATAGGCACCGCTGAACAGGGCCCCGCCGTGCAGAAGGGCACCGCTGAAGAGGGCCCCGCCGTGAAGATAGGCACCGCTGAAGAGGGCCCCGCCGTGCAGAAGGGCACCGCTGAAGAGGGCCCCGCCGTGAAGATAGGCACCGCTGAACAGGGCCCCGCTCCGCTGGGCCCTTGCTGTCAAGCACCGCTCCGCTGGGCCCTGCCGTCTCAAGCACCGCTCCGCTGGGCCCTGCCGTCTCAAGCACCGCTCCGCTGGGCCCCGCCGTCTCAAGCACCGCTCCGCTGGGCCCTTCCTGTCAAGCACCGCTCCGCTGGGCCCTGCCGTCTCAAGCACCGCTCCACTGGGCCCTTCCTGTCAAGCACCGCTCCGCTGGGCCCCGCCGTCTCAAGCACTGCTCCGCTGGGCCCTTCCTGTCAAGCACCGCTCCGCTGGGCCCTGCCGTCTCAAGCACCGCTCCGCTGGGCCCTGCCGTCTCAAGCACCGCTCCGCTGGGCCCTTCCTTTCAAGCACTGCTCCGCTGGGCCCCGCCGTCTCAAGCACCGCTCCGCTGGGCCCTGCCGTCTCAAGCACCGCTCCGCTGGGCCCCGCCGTCTCAAGCACCGCTCCGCTGGGCCCTGCCGTCTCAAGCACCGCTCCGCTGGGCCCCGCCGTCTCAAGCACCGCTCCGCTGGGCCCTGCCGTCTCAAGCACCGCTGCCCCATTGACAGTGCTGGTTCGCTGTCGAGCTAGTGTTCACGCTGCACTCTGGGCACGATGCCTCCTCCAATACCTGTGGAGTCTGTAATCCACCTGATGGCCTATGTGTCTGCACTCCCCAAGATGGCACAGTGGGCAGCCCACCCACTGTAGAGACTTGAGAGACTGTGGCTTTGTACTCCCCAGGATGGCACAGTGGGCAGCCCACCCACTGTAGAGACTTGTGAGACTGTGGCTTTGCACTCCCCAGGATGGCACAGTGGGCAGCCCACCCACTGTAGAGACTTGTGAGACTGTGGCTTTGCACTCCCCAGGATGGAACAGTGGGCATGGTGGACCCTTCGTGGATCTGGCGTCGTGGACTCATGTGGCTGAGGTGACCCCCTTTCCCTTCCCCCTGAGGTGCCTGTAGTTTTGTCATCTGATGCCCCAGCAGTGTTCTCTCCAACGGACTCAGGTCTCCTGTGTGGGCTTTGCCCGTGTGTTGATACACTTTGGCCCACGGACAGTGGAAATTTACATGACTGTGCAGGACTTATTGCCTATATTTATCGGTTTCGCAATGTTATTACTTGATTTTTTAACATTTCTTTTTGCTATTTTACCCTGACTTCAAAGAACCTATTTTATAGATAAATTTTGTTTCTCACTTTAATTATGTCTTTGCATTATTCCGGGGGGTTTGGGTGGTGTCACTGTGACTTGGTGCTCTGCATTGGTGTGTAGATAGTTGGGGGGGGTCGCATATGTGTGTGCCCGTAAGCTTTCCTCCTCCCCCCTCCCCTGTGTCGTAGGTGCAGTACTCACCGTTGTCTTCTGCGCCGGAGTTCGTACTCGTGGTAGATGAGCAGGTAGACAATAGCTGGTAGGATGTTTAATTCGGGTTCCATGCTGTTCTCTGTCCTCGTGGAGTGCATAGAGGTGAGCGTTTTCCCGTTCGTAGTCTGTTTCCGCCGTGTTTTTATCGGCGGGGCTCCCGCCCCGGAAAAGGTGGCGGATTGGTGAGTTGTGATAGGGTGGGTGGTACATTGTCTGCCGCCTGCCTGTTGGCGGTGACCGCCGCGCTGTTTGTTTGTCCCGCCGTGGCGGTCGGTGTGTTAAGTTGGCGGGCTGTGTTGGCGGTTCCCGCCAGGGTCAGAATTCAATTTTTTGGACCGCCGGCCTGTTGGCGGGTTGGCCGCCGCTTTAACACCGACCGCCAGGGTTGGAATGACCCCAGAGTGTCAGTACAAGAGTGCAGGAATATGGGGGCGCATATCTATGCACAGGGTACCTACATGATGAACGTCGATGCAGGTCTCATCCCTTAAAAGCAATTCACTGAGTATGTCAAAAATGTTGAACACATGTATGCTTCACCCACTACAAATGGAAGGAATGGCTGTGAAACAGTTCTCAGGCAATATTGTCAGCTGGGGTTACCAGTAGAACACATTGGTGTGAAACAGAGGTACTTAACCTCATCTGTAATTGCCACTGGTCAGTTTAGCATGATAGATATGAAATGTAGGCTGTTGTAAGATATCCCGCAGTGCCCAACATTCCGACACAGGACCCAAACAATGACAGCAGAATCACCACACCTACCTGTCCAATACATGGTCAACAGAGTCACCTTGAGTGGTGGGTACACTGGATGCAGATGCACAGACAAGTAGATGTGTTGGAGCTGCCAATGTTACAGCTCAGTTATAAGAAGGTCATGAACATGTCAAGAGAGGGATCTGGAGGCAGGACGGAATCCCTAGGCCAACACAGAATCTTCACTGCACATCCATGGGAAGACCCTGAGACCCAAGCATAAGACACATTAAGTAAGGGAGTACCCAAATAATTTTAATTACAATTAAACTAAACAAAAAAGAATGAATAACACCTATCCTAACTAACCTATCCTAACTATACATAACCAACAACTGACCCTAACTACTCAATGCAAACTTACCTGCCACATTTAACAACACACTCTAAACATTGCCCCCCAACCCTGTTATATCATGAGACACATGCAGGACAACATATACTAAACTACACATATACTACCTATATTAAAAAAATGTATAGATATTTTAATATTTTGATATATATATAAATATATAAATATATGTATAAATATATATATTTTACAACACATAAATGCCTCAACCTCACCCCCCCACTCACCCAAATAGTAACATGAAAAAAGTAGAAAAACCACCCCAAACCTACTTATCCTAACTAAACTACTAACCTAATCTAACCTGACACTAACCCCCTAAAACCCACTATAAAACATGAAAACAAATGAGAAGGGAGGGTACTGAACTGGGGGTGAGAGTCATTGAGCCAATCACAGATTGGCCCTCTTGAGTTTCCTCTTCATGAATTTCAGTCTCTTGGTGTTTTTCTCCACCTCCTTCTCAAGAGTGTCCAACTTTTTGAGGACCAGTGTGACATCCCTCTTTAGGTCCTTAATTGCACTCATGCACATGGCAGAAGGTGGCGTCGGCTGTGACACGGATGTTGAGGGCGTAGCAGCTGGGGTTGTTCTGATGGTGGCAAGTGTGGCCCCCTGCACAGCTGTGGTGCTCGGTCCTCCATGTGAGGGCAATGTGGGTCCCCCTTGGGTGAATGCTCGCCATTTCCCAGTGGTGTGCTCAGTGCGATAGTGGCGTGCCATCCTCCGGAACCCGGATTCCACTGCCAGGATGTGCCTATAGTGGACTGACCTCTTCTGAAAAGGCCGTAGTTCCTCATTGTTCATGTTGGTAGCAGTTAAATTGAGACAGGCAACCATCAGTGTCAGCACTGTGTGGAGTATGTACAGAATATTAGCTTACACTCTACATCGATTTGCACATGCACCTCAACTCACATTCTGGATAAAACAATGGCCCTGATGAATGAAATGACAATGCTGCCTTAGCATCATTTCATTGACACCAAAGCCACTCACAACAAGATTAGGAAACAAACAAAATTAAGTGTGCATTGATTTTGTGCCATGTGTGACAATGCAAAGGCAACGTCAACTTCACATAGATCAGGGCCACTATTCGTCACCATCTGTGTCAATTTTCAACCATACATCACCAGTAACTTGAATCTGTTATTGGGATTATGGGATGCAGTTGGTAACCATAAGGCGTCAATGTTGATAGGTACACATGCAAGCCTGATGAAAATGACTGTCACCTACACTGTCAGCATCACATCTACCTACAAATTCGTGCCTCAGGGGGATTGCCAGGCAAGGTGATCCACCAAGGCATTTGTGCACAAATTGGTGCATCACTGTGTTGTGAGAATGACGGTGTGTCTCAGTGCCAATGTTCTCACAGCGGTGCACTAAGTCGCATATGGGTCTACATGTGGCTTGTCATCACCTTGTTTACATGATGCTGCCCATTGAGCACCACAAGCTTCACAAGATATGACTCTCTGCTCATGCATAGGGATCCTTTAAGTGGGACAAAATGTCACCATCCAGCCTACTTTGATATCTGATCATTTGACAGCTCATCACTTCTAGCATTCTGTGCAACACACATGACTCACTCACACAAAAGCCTTAATCACTAAACAGGACAGACATTGTCACACTTACTGGATACATCTGGGTCCTCAAATTTTGCCACATCGCTTATGGTGTAGAGGCAGGGCCACCTGTAAGATATGGATGGAAAACCATGGTTAGTATCAAATCACTGTCACTACTAGTGGACAACATATTACAGTGTGTACTATTTTAGAGTGAGCTAATTATCCAGGTTGAAGACAGTGCAACAGATACACCACTGCAAACTCACGAAGACACTGACACTCAGGTGAGTGAGAGTCACACATCTGCACACTTACACTGGGCCTGAGACTCATATTGTGCTACACCCTGCAACAACCATATGTGGCCAATCTATAGAAGATGGAACGCCATGGTATGAGGGGGAGTTGGGTGGCAAATACATGACACTACCCTGGTGCTCTGCAAGACAACTGACTCAGGTATTCTGGCTTGTCCTGCAAGGCACACAGAGGCACTTTGTGATGGACAAGCGGCTCAGTTTTTAGTCTGCAATGATCATGTGTTGAGTAATCCATGACTGATGTGTCAAAGTTGTCTGATGGTATCAAATGCCCCCTTGCCAGTGCCCCCTAAGGCGGGTATGCCCCTTTGCTAACATAATGGATGGGATATTGTGTGTGAAGGTATGACAATGTAGCCCTATACATGGATTGCCCTACTTTGTTACCACAATCCAGTTACATATGGTATGCTGGCGGTGTCTTGGCTTATCATACATGACACTACGCTGGGGCACAGGTGTTGCCATGGCCCCTGAAATGTGTTACTTAGTGATGGTTGTGCATGACTCACCAAACATCTGACTTGCATTGGTAAAATGATAGGATATGTGAACTCCATGTCTATACTAGCGCAGTTACACTTCATTCTGGTTGCATGGAACCTTTCCACAAGCATTGCATGCAGCTCACCAACACATCTGCTACTGTCATTCAAATGTAGTGAACAGTAAATAGTTTGCCAGTGGGAGACTCACCAACAGGGCCACCGATCACCACACCAAGATGGTCAAGCAGATCCTGCTCCCGGGCCACCAGATCTGCCCAGCGATGCTTCAGCTGGTGCTCGTTGCGGCTGATGCGGTACACCCTCTTTAGGTGGTGGAGCACCTTGCCCACTGCAGCCACCTCACCTCCGTCCGGTAGCCCTGGATCACACGGCCCCCCCCATCTCCAACGTTAATGGGAGGTAGTGGGCTACCAGCCACACAAAGCCTCCCAGCTCCTCCTCCCCCATCCTTGTTAGCCTCCCCCTACCAGACATATCTCTCAGGTACAGGTTGACTAAAATTATGATTATAAACAAAAATAAACTAAAGGAAACTTAAGGCCCAAAAATAACAATCCCAACTAACCTAACTTAACAACTATCCCCGACAGACAACCCACGTACAAGTACAATGATAGACACAAAAAACACACAAATTTACTAACACTGGGACAAAGTACAGTGAAAAACTACAAAAAACACAACATGAGGGACACCACAAGATACAATACAGAGGAAGAACACACCACCAACTCCAGGACACAACCACACTGTCAAAAGAGGCACAGACTGTAAAGAGAAAGTGAAAGTACACCCACTGAACCATGCCTGTAAACAGGACTTCTTATTACATCACTTCCTGTCCCCGTGCCTCACGTTTTCTGTTATGGGTGTATTTATTTGACGCATCTGACATTTGCGTGAATATTTCAGACGCATAGCCTACGTACGTCATTGTTTTTGTCGCATTACCTCTATGCGTCTATTTAACAGTAAATCAGCATTGAGATCAGTGCGAAGGTGGAATTCACGCTAATGGCCTGTGGGTCATATACTTTGTGTTTACGGATGTTTTCGACGCATTTGCATAATTATTTTTTACTCTATTCCTGATTGCGTGATTTTGTTCCATTGTCTATGGATGCACCCTATATCAACATACAATTGGAATGGGCTGGGCTGCAGTGTTGCATTTTGTGTATGGCCAAATGTGGTAGTCCATACAACAATGTGATTTGGGTGTGATCGTGTCAGGAATAAGGCTGTGCGCAGTCCTGGACCCGCCCTGATCTCTGCTTCACGTTTTTGCAGCCTGTCATGCACGCCGCTTGTCATCCCCGCTTGCTCCAGAAGTGGTCATCAGCGTCACCTGCCCTGTGGTAAAGCTCATGTAGCCGCAGGGTCAGGACATTGGTGGACAAGATGCACTTATCAATGCCATTCTATGAATGGACTACAACTCCCAAGTTTTTAGAGGGAGCGGCCATCTTGGGGTGTGGCAGGCCTATAAAGCCCAGCCACACCCAAGCACATTGCTCTCTATTTTGAAGACTTCAGTGCAGTCGGACCTCGTGGGGAGTTCCTCTGAAGAAAGCGGATTTCCTGCATGGCAGAGTGGCAGCATGTTAGAGTATCCTTGTTTCCATGGTGAATTAAAAAACGAGTAGGTCGTACTTGTCTCGGTAAGGTCTTGATAAGTCAAATCTTGAAGGGGGTTGTTTACTCCCAAAAGTAAAGCGCCCCTTAGCAAAAAGAGCAAAACGCTTTAGACCAAAAGTAAAGCGCTCCTGGTGCGACGATCAAAGCGCTTCAGGCCAAACGAGTAAAGCGGCCTTGGAACGACAATCAAAGCGCTTCAGGCCACACGAGTAAAGCGCCCCTTAGCACAACGAGCAAAGCACTTCAGGCTAAACAAGTAAAGCGTCCTTGGCACGATAATCAAAGCGCTTCAGGCCACACGAGTAAAGCGCCCTTGGCACGACAATGAAAGCGCTTCAGGCCACACGAGTAAAGCGCCCTTGGCACGACAATCAAAGCGCTTCAGGCCACACGAGTAAAGCGCCCTTGGCAGGACGATCAAAGCTCTTCAGACAAAACGAGTAAAGCACCACTTGACACAACGAGCAAAGCGCTTCAGGCAAAACAAGTAAAAGCGCCCCTGGCATAATGAGTAAAGCGCTTCATGCATGACGATCAAAGTGCTTCCAGTTCAATTACTAAAACTTTTCAGGCCTCAGTTGCAAATGTGAAAGCGCTTGAGAAAAGCAAGCTGTAGTTTCATTGTTTTTTAGGAAGTACAGTATGTGAGATACATATTTAAATCTTTGTGCATTTCTAGGCTGAGATCAAACGTTCATGTTATGAAAGCATAATTGTTACATGGTTAATAGTCAGAGTATGATCATAGTCCAAAGCTCTTGCTATCTTTAGGTACAGAGATTGCAGTTCGTTCTTGTTCCGTGATTCAAAGAAGGGGCTACGCCCAGTTCACAAAGGGTCTCAATCTGATACAACAGAGGCGCCTTTGTTCCAGAGTCTATTGGTGAGTTTATACTGTTATGAAAGAGTATATGCATATTTGTCCTAACCATTTTCTTTTCAGATCTCTCTCCCTGCAGTTCCCTACCGTAATTCCCTTCCCCCTGCCTGGCTTCATCAATACTCGGCGCTCTGATAGCTTTCTGAGTTGGTGACGCCGGGAGGTGGGCCTTTTGGTCAGCAGCGTGCAGATCCCGAGGAAAGGGCACTGTGACAGATTGGTCTGTTACACCAATGTGTGTATTACAGAATCAACAGCATGCAAATGTATTCCCGTCATGCATATCTATGCATGTGTGACAACAGTATGTTCACATATGTATGGCAGTCAGAACTGTGCAACAGTTATGGTATGTGATTGTGAATTGTGTTTACCTGTGATGTGTGTAATTGTCTTACAGAGTATAACATTTTAGACGACGTACACAGCTCGGGCATTGTTGATGATGGCCGATGAATGCTATCTAGGAAATATTACCCAACAACTGTCTCCATATGTTGATCTTGAGTATATGGTGACGTGTGTGTGGACTACACATATGTCTGACATGTGTACATATCTGGTACATACTGTGATTGACACACTCTGCCTATATTCCACCCATATCATGTTTTGAACACAATAGTCAGATTAAAGTCATTACATTTAGCAGTGTTTTTTTGTGGTGGACCTGCAACCCTAACTGCATATGTTCTCATCCATTTTGATGTGTATTTCACAGACGTGTCCGTGCAAAGTGTGAGGTCATATCTACCCTGTGTCAGGATTGGGCCCATGGCAGTGGCAGGACTGATTTCTATGGATGTGCTGTGCAGGCTCAAATTCTTCCATTGCTTGTCATACCTGGGCTAATCATGATGACCATTGTCACTAATGATGTCCCCCCTTGTCACACATGCTCCATACAGCCATTGCAACTCAACACTGAGTTGTGTCAGTGGCCTGTTCAAACATTATAGTCTCACCATATTTTGACATCCACTGCCTCATGTGTGGGCCCCTTGTTTACCTCCTATTTGGACATGTTGTAGTTGTGTGTGATGATCTATTGTTGTAAAAGTTGTCAACGTGGATGTAAAAAATATGTTGTGATCCATAGATTATTATCCTTCAGTTGTCACATTTAAGTGATAAGGCTAGTTGTGATATGTGTGATGGTAGCAGTTCAATCTTATGCGTAACATGTGACGTTGCTACTGTACTCATCAGAATAGTGTTTGTAACATGCTCCCTGAGGTTAGACTCACAATCCTGAGGTATATGTTGTATAGATTAAAGAGACCAAAGCTGGATTGTGTGAATAAGTGAGGTGTTTATTGCCAAAATGTACAAGGTGAGTTACGTGATTATTAAGTGAAGAAGTTCTCAACGATGTGCAGTCTGCGGTGTATCCCAGTAGCTGTGTTGTGCTGTACCCCTCATTTTCTTCTCCACCTTCCTATTCTTCCTCCTCAGGCAGGTCAGCCACCTGCTCATATAAGGGGACGTTCATCCGCACACATATGTTGTGCAGGATAGCACATGTCATAATAATCTTGAAGACGATGTGTGTGTCATATAGAAGGCTGCCTCCTGTGATTCCCAGGCACCTGAATCTGGACTTCAGGATGCCAAATGAGCCCTCCACAATAGTCCATGACCTCCGATGTTCCTCGTTATATGCACATTCTGCTGCTGTGCTTGGGTTGGGAAATGGGGTTATTATCCATGGCTGTGTGCCATAACCCTGATCCGCTGCAAAGGTTAAAGAAGCAATTTGTTGTTACGGCTTGTAACAGGTATGTCATGTAGCATGACAGTTGATATTTTGAGCTGGTTGTGACTCATATGTATTTGTGGTATCGTATGAGTTCCTATCCTTGTGTAATGTCTCCTCAGCACTGTGTTGTTGGACATGACAATCTTGTTTTTGGCTAAAGGACCGGGGACATATGATTTGGATTCCAAACTGATGATCATAATGTATGTACCATGCGTTGTGTAGTGCACCTCTGTCTCAGTGTGCTATCACTTGAGGGGACATGACACATCCTCACAACACTATGGGGTCAGATGTGGTGGTAACATGGTGGCATTACAGAGCCTGGACATCCCATCCATTTTGACATGTGTCATTGCAGATGATGTTTGACACTTAGCATCCTTGAAATTGGTGAGAATGCACAACACGTCTCCAAAATTGGTTGCACTGTCCTGTAACATTTCGACTATGCAAGAATGCCCCATGTGTGACATGTTACTTGGCAACCCTTTGTTCTCCCCCTGCACCAGTTGCTCATATGCAGCCGTGCACCGACACTACCTACCTTGCACCAGGGTACTTAGATAGCTGCCTTGTGGAGGTGGATGTATATGTGCAGGAAGTGACACCGCCCTATACATATGCTGTGTTGATGGCCAATTGGCTCTTTCTGTGTGTGCAGCAGTATGCAGCATGCATTGGTGGCACAATCATCTGAGTTCAAAGCACAGTAGACTTCCTTATTGCAACCTGCATACATCACCCCTGGGGTGGTGTTTTTTGTTGTCACTGCCTCAGGTTTTGGGTGACAGCTACATCTGAGTCAGCATCATCATGCAATGTACCCCTACCACACTACATACAGCATGGGAGGACGGCCGATTTACAATGTGGCTTCAAGTCATAATGAAATGGTCATCTACCAAGTTGTACATACAGTGCAGGCCATGACCATGGCACTGTGGGCTTTTACTTAGGTCCTTGGTGATCCAGAGTGGCAGCTAATGTTTGTGGCAGCCATGAGGTGTCCAACGGTGTGTATCCCATTGTTACAGGATGTGTGTGTCTCTCCTATCTTCCAAAACATTAATCAGCATTTATATTGTCAACACATGCACAGTGCAGGCTATGGGGTGGAGCTGAGCTACTTAGCAAATGTGTCCCTTGCCACAGTGCATGTGAGGTCAGCGATGTCTTGTATTCTCCTACTGGGTCCCACTATGGCAGCCCTGATCTGCACTGTCTGACAGTGACTGTGCCCCATGGTGGGGCATTTATTGTATCTTGTATAGACATGATGGTGTTGTGAGTAAGTGAGTGTTGCATGTGAGGTGGCACTACAGTAGGTGTAGTACCACTTATCACACATCTGGCATATGGTATGTGATGGGCATTGATCTTGTATTCCTACGAGTGTGAGCCAATGCATCAGGCAGATGTCTCTGCATACTACAGGTAAGTCAGGTACGTGTTGATGAGATGTAGTTGGTATAGGCGCAAGTTGTCTGGTATTTGATGTTTGTTCTGGCAGTGATTTGCACTGCATGGCTTGAGGGATATGTGCCTATATGGAAGTTACATGACATACGCATGGTGTATGCCATTGACATGTCTGTGCTATTCTTTGTTTGGTGTACTCTGTGTGAAGTGTACGTAGTAGGCAACCTGCGGGCACTTGAAGTGGTCTGTGTACTTCTTCTGCTAGCAAAGGGCACATGTCTGCACCTGTTCTTCCCGTGGTGTGCCTGTCAAGTTGTGGGTGTGTTACTTACATGTGGGTGTATGCGTTTGTGGTTTGCACTGATTGTGCTGTACTGCAGCATGGTGCATATGTGTTGTTACCTGCACATCTGTGTTACCCTGGCCCTGTGTTAATGTAGTGGTGTATGTCTTGTGAGTCCGACGGGGTTGGTGTGTTGTGTGTATGTTGCTAAATTTGTTGACCTCCTCAAAAGTAGGCCATTTCCAAATTGTCCATCCTGGAATTGTTCATTGATCCTGCTGTGCCGAAATATGTAGGCATCATGGACACTCCCAGGATACTTGGCCAAAATGTTTATGAAAAGTCCCCTGTGGTCCACTACTGGCCTGCACATTAATGGAATGCATGTGCTTGCGATTCCAGTATAAGTGCTCTGTTGCTGCAGGTGGTACGAGCCGGACATGGGTGCAGTCAATTGCACTGAGCACATTCAGGAAGCCATGCATTTGATAGAACCCCTGTTTGTTCTCCTGCTGCTTTTGCTAGTTTTGGGGAAGCTGATGTTGTGGGTTGTCAGGGAGATAATAGCGTCTAACACCTTTGGCAGGAATGCAGAGAACGACGGCTGTGAGACACCAGGGACCCTGTTGTTGTTTGGAAATAACCACTTGCCAGCATGTGCAGGACAGCTAGCAGCTTTGTCACAGGTGGTATGTTGTGTGGGGTCTGCAGGCTGGCTGTCATTTGTGGCTCAATGTGGTGCAGCAGGTCTAGTATGGCTTGCCGGTTCAGTCTGTAGGTCCTAATAATGTCCAGGTCCCTGAGGCAAAAGAGGGTTGTCCTGGTTCTGACAACTACCATTGTAGTGGTGGTGATTGCTGGAGTTGTTGCTGTCCTCTGTGTCATCTTGCAAGCTGGATCATTATCACCCCCATCTTCTCCTGTGAGTTGGTAATGTTGCTTCTGTGTGTTGTCCTTAAGTAGTTGTGTGTTTGCCTCATTTTAACTCCTGCCTTGACCCAGGCATTAAATTTTGATGCAAATTGGTGTTAATGTCATTTTTTGGGTCCGCCTCCCATCCGTGCATCTTTTTTGCCCAGATGTATGAATAAATATGGCGCTAGGCGGTATGAGTCATTTTTTGGACGGGAACACCTACCTTACATCTCATTGACGCAAAGAGGTTTCACACATTTGAAAAATGACAGTAACACCAATATTTTGATGCTAGACAGGTCTAGCATCAAAATATAAATATGGTGTTGAGTTTGCGTTGAATTAGCACTAAAAAATTACACTAATTCAGTGCCAACAGAGTATAAATATGCCCCCAAGTTCACTTACAGTTATGGACATTTATTCACCAAATTGCTAGGGTTAGCGTAAATTACATAAAAAATCTTTTGACTCCTGATGACATCATAGTGTTGGTCCCTTGCCTCACCCTTCACTGCTCGTCTCCTCTTCAATGCTGACCTGCTTTGTCAAGGAGTGGAAAGTACAGGAAGTAAATGGGGATCTCAGAGCCCTTCTTACTTCCTGGTCCTACTGCTCTCATCAGAAGACAGGGGAAGCAAGGCAGTGCCAGAGTTCCAAATGCAAGTCATAGGTCACTGCTGCTAACCCTTGTTGCATACGGTTCACAGCCACCAGAGGAGGCGTGGGTGTTGAGAGAACGATGGCTCATTAGCCTTCTTGGCAATAATTGTCATTTTTCTGGGGGCGTTATTTGATCCTGGAGAATGACGTGAATTTATTTTGGGGCGCGTGCCAGAAAAGCAAAGTCCCATTCGTGCCTGATTTAATCACAGCACAGAGGCAGCATTGTTAAAGCACGCAGTATTCTGGAATGTGCTGCCTAGAGTGAGAACAAAGGAGCAAAGGGCGGGTGCGCGGGAAAATGATATACAGCATTTTTATATAAGGTAAAAGCAATGAAAAGGACAATGCTAATGTTATTTTTGGATTTCAAAACACGGTGTACCCTTGACACAATTTATTGAATTCAGTTTGTGCACAAAATGGTGTGGAGTCGGAACATTGTTCTAACTTTTTTCCTTTACTAAACATTCTGTACATGCACCAAAGGACTATTAGGTTCCATCCTGGAAGTATCATGTCAAAAGACAGAGTTAAGTGCAAATAACGGATTTATGAGGCATGACTTACTGGGATGAATTTGCAAATACTGTACGTTTATTGCACATGTCCAAATGTTATTCTGGGATTTATGACAATTTACTAAATGTGTGCTCTACGTGGGTGCAGTGGCTGTGGTAGATTGCATCTTTGGGTGTGCACTCTCCTCTGTAAGTTCACTCCTGCAGCTTCTTGTCCACACTATCGGAATACTCCATGTATCCCAACATTGAGAACAAAAATGCTTGCGCTCCATGTCAAGGACAAAAAAGCCAACCAGTAAATTCCTTGAAGCTCTTACATCTTTACTTACAATTGCCGAATACTCCTATTTTCAAGACATAGGCGGTCATTACAACATTGGCGGTAAAAGCCGCTTACCGCCGTGCAGAAGACTGCCAACACACCGCCGCAGAATTCTGCCACAGCTAATATGAATCCGCCAAAATTCAGACACCCACACAAGTCCGCCACACCAAAGGTCAGTGATAAACTGGCGAAAACAAAACCTCCACCGTCACGCCAACAGAAATATGCCCACACTATCACGACACACAAATCCACGCGGCGGTCTTTCAACCACGGTATTCCATTGGCGGTACACACCGCCGCGCTCAAAATACACACATTTACAAAACACTACAACATTGGACAATTCCAAATACACACACCTGATACACATACACACACCACTCCCACACACCCACACCACTATAAAACACCCACCCACATCACGCACAAACCCCCACGACAAAAAATTCCGAAATAAGGCCAGAGAGAGAGCACCAGCAAGAACAACAGCAACCACAGGCACACAACACCATCACCCACAGAACTTCCACGCACCTCACACAACACACCACTACATATCAGCACACATATCACCACACACTCCACCCCACACATTACCTACACCACCCCATGGGACGGCAAAGACACCCCAGGTTCTCGGAGGAGGAGCTCAGGGTCATGGTGGAGGAAATCGTCCGGGTAGAGCCACAGCTATTCGGATCACAGGTGCAGCACACCTCCATTGCAAGGAAGATGGAGCTATGGCGGACAAGTGGACAGGGTCAACGCAGTGAGACAGCACCCAAGAAATCGGGAGGACATCAGGAAGAGGTGGAATGACCTACGGGGGAAGGTGCGTTCCGTGGTCTCAAGACACCACCTGGCGGTTCAGCGGACTGGCGGCGGACCCCCACCTCCTCCCCCACTACTAACAACATGGGAGGAGCAGGTTTTGGAGATTCTGCATCCTGAGGGCCTCGCAGGAGTAGGTGGAGGAATGGACTCTGGTAAGTCAAATCTTAACTATTACAACCCCCACCCTACCTGCATGCTGTCATATACCCCCACTCTCACCCTCACCCCCAGCACCCCAACTCCTCACATATGTCCCAATATCACAAACCACCCATCCCAACACCAAGCCCTGCATGCAACAACAAAGCATGGACACCCATCACTAAAGCATGGCCACTGCACATACTCATACAACCCCCTAAACCATCCTCACAAAAGGTCTCACACAGGAATGCAAGCACCGGGGTACACGGTCACCCACCCATTGCACACCATGACGCACACAGATGTAATAACCATCCTTTTATACCCCTGCAGGACCCCTACCCAACGTCACCGGACAGGAGGGTCCACACATGTCCACACCACCAACAGAAGAGGCTCACAGTGATGACAGCACCTCTGTTCAACTGGATCTAGATGACCAGCCCGGCCCATCGGGGACCTCAGGACAGTCGGTTCCCATCACCCAGTCACAGGCCACTACAGACCTTCCACCCTCTGGAAACACCAGCACAGCACCCACCCAGCGGGCCCATACCTCCGTCCACAGGACATGTCAATCAGCTGTGTGTCTACCACTACAGGGAACCCAGGATAACTCACCACCCCAACAACAACAGGGACTTGGGGGCAGTGGTAGTGGGCACAGGGGACAGAGGCCCAGGAACACAGGGGAACTGGGAGGGCTGCTGTGCGACAGAGGGCGGACAGGCCAAGGGAACCTACTCTCCACGAGGCCCTCTCCTCCATCATGGGAGCCTACCACCACTCCCAGGAGACGATGGCAACAGTACTGGCCAAGTTTCAGGAGACCCAGCGCCTGCAGGAGGAACAGTATATGGGCTTCAGGGAGGAGCTCAGCACCATCAGCTCCACCCTGGGCACCATCGTAGGGGTGCTAAAGGAACTTGTGAACACCAGGAGGGACACTGTGGCACTACAAGGGACCCCTGACACTAGCATGGACGATGAACTGCCCACCACCTCCACCGGCGCTAGTGGATAGGACGCCCCGCCACAGGACCACCACACCAGCACCCCACCCCTGCAGAGGGAGAACCACCCCGCGAACGATCCCTGAGATCCAGGACAAAGAAAGAGCACGATGCCAAGACTCCCGCCAAGAAATGAGACCACCCTGATTGTCATCCTACTGTCCCACTTTGTCACCCTGTCCATACTGAAACTGCCCCAGCTCCACTTCCTGTGCCCATATGGGCAATGCACCTGTGAGACAAATAGACTGGACTCTGCCATGGACATTCCTCCGCCATCCCCCCTCACCATTTCACTACCCCCTCCAATATTGAGCACTTAAATAAACACACTTAAAGCACAAAACAATCTAGAGTCTGTCTGTGATTTCGAAATAGTGTATTAGCAATTACAGTGACAAAATGCTCTTTCAAGTTTAATGTCAACATACCTATGTCACACAGCTCTATTCCATGAGGAATCTAAGCAGATGTCACACAGTGGGACCCACATCTGTGAAATCGTAAGGGAAAGTGACAACTCAGTGACCATACACTGGGTGAAAACGACACACAGTAGAGAGGTATTAGTGTTAAAGTACATGTAGTAGGCAGGTTTGCATTCTTACCTGTGTCTCACTGGAAATATTGCTGGATCACTGAGTTCCTGTTGTGCATGTCTTCTTCCCCTGCTTCCTCGTCTTCACTGTCCACAGGCTCCACAACACCACCATCTGACCATCCTCCTGCAGAAAAGGCACCTGTCGTCGCAAAGCCAAGTTATGAAGCATACAGCAGGCCACGATGATATGGCACACCTTCTTTGGTGAGTAGAATAGGGATGCACCTGTCATATGGAGGCACCTGAACCTGGCCTTCAGGAGGCCGAAGGTCCGCTCGATCACCCTCCTAGTTCACCCATGGGCCTCATTGTAGCGTTCCTCTGCCCTTGTCCTGGGATTCCCCACTGGGGTCAGTAGCCATGACAGGTTGGGGTAACCAGAGGCACCTGCAAATGGTGAGGGACAACTGTTAGACACGCACTAACCTGGAGGGATATCCCCAGACCCAGACAACCATTCCCACTGACTTGCTTCCAGGTGCTCACCTAACAGCCAGACACAGTGCCTCTGGAGTTGACCCATCACATAAGGGATGCTTCTATTCCGCAGGATGTAGGTGTCATGCACTCAGCCAGGGAACCTGGCATTCACATGGGAGATGTACTGGTCTGCCAAACATACCATCTGTACATTCACAGAATGATAACTCTTCCGGTTTCTGTACGCCTGTTCACTCCTGTGGGGGGGTACCAAAGCCACATGTGTCCCATCAATGGCACCTATGATGTTGGGGATGTGTCCTAGGGCATAGAAATCTCTAGGCAAATCCTCCACCTGAGGGAAAACAATGTAGCTCCGCATGTGTTTCAGAAGGGCAGACAACACTCTGGACAATATGTTGGAAAACATAGGCTGGGACATCCCTGATGCCATGGCCACTGTTGTCTGAAAGGAACCACTTGCAAGGAAATGGAGCACTGACAGCACCTGCACTTGAGGGGGGATTCCTGTGGGATGGCGGATTGCTGACATCAGGTCTGGCTCCAACTGGGTACACAGTTCCTGGATTGTGGCACGGTCAAGCCTGTATGTTATAATCAAATGTCGCTCCTCCATTGTCGACAGGTCCACCAACGGTCGGTACACCGGAGGATGCCGCCATCTACTCACATGTCCCAGCGGACGGTGCCTATGAAGGACAACAGTGAGCACAGAGTCAAACAACTCAGAGGTACGTACCCACAGTTTACACAGAACACCTATCATACACAAAAGGTGGCCTGTATGTGTGTTGAGTCTAGGCCTAGGTATGAGTGACGCAGTTGGAAATGAAGCCATGTGGGCCCCTGAAATGGCGGCTGCCTGACCTATAAAGTGGGACAATGGGATGTGAGGTAACTGCGCTGGTGTTGTACACCGTCGCAGTAGGCGGTCGAAGACCACGGCGCAATGCTGCATTGGTTAACATTGGACCCTATGGGTCCCAGGAGCCAATGGCGATGTACGCCGGCGGTGACGGTACGCACCGCCGCGGACGTGACCGCCATTTTCTATCACTTCAATCACTCGATACCTGATCTTCGACAGGAGAGGACCTACACTGCAAGTGCTGCTGTGACCTCGGTCTGGAAGAGACAATGGCTCGAGTGTCTGGGGAAAGGGCCCCTGCCTTCACATCGGAGGAGTTGGAGAAACTCGTGGATGGGGTCCTTCCCCAGTACACGCTACTTTACGGTCCTCCAGACAAACAGGTAAGTACACTGGGAGCATGCTGTATGGGCTATGCCTGTGTGGAGAGGGCTGGATGTAAGAAGGAAGGTGGGAGAGTGCTGCATGCATGAAAGACAGTGAATGCATGTGCCACATGGCAAGGGTAGGGATGGGGGCCAATCACTTCGACGGTGCAGTTGGTAATAACTTCTCTTTTTCCCCTGTACATTTCATGTAGGTCAGCGCCCACCAGAAGAAAGATATTTGGCGTGCCATCGCCAAGGACGTTCGGACCCTGGGGGTCTACCACAGACGGAGCACCCACTGCTGGAAAAGATGGGAGGACATTTGCCGCTGGAGCAAGAAGACGGCGGAGGCTCAGCTGGGGATGGCCTCCCAACGTGGGAGGGGTGCCCATCGCACCATGACCCCCCTGATGTTCAGGATCCTGGCGGTGGCCTACCCGGAGTTGGATGGGCGCTTGAGGGCATCACAGCAGCCACAAGGGGGGTGAGTACACTCTCATTCTGCTGACTTTGCGCGCAGTGGAGGTGTCTGGGTGGGGGAGGAGGGCTGTGGGTTTCCCTATGCCAGGGCGAGTTCTGTAGGCAAGGCCCCTCCGTATGTCAGGCCATGTGGCACCTCAGCCCACCTCTGTAGAGTGCCAAGCACAGCTAGTCATTCCCCTGTGTCATCTATGTGTGCAAATGTCGTCCATAGCCTTGTAGGCCATTTCCCATAAATTGAACAGTGGAGCCCAAGAGCAGGGCGTAGTGCAGGGGGCTTCTGTGTCTGTCGAGTCCGCCAACGGTAGCGGTAATGCATGCACTCAACATGTCTTTCTTCTGTCGTTCCCCCCCCCATTTTGTGGTCTCCCTGTTCTTGTGTGCATTAGCATCATCAGGCGGAGGAGCAGTGGCAACGGAGCACGAGGGAGCTGCACCCCCCTACCAGCACCGCCCCCCAGCAGCCCCTCAGCCTTTGCCCCGTGCCCGCTCACCCAGGAGGGTGGGCATCACCTTCGCCCCAGGCATCTCAGCCCCTGCCCCAGTCAACCCTGCTGCCTTCAGTGAGGAGGCCATTGACCTCCTCAGGTCCCTCACTGTTGGGCAGTCTACCATTTTGAATGCCATCCAGGGTGTAGAGAGGCAGTTGCAACAAACAAATGCATTCCTGGAGGGCATTCATTCTGGTCAGGCGGCCCTTCACCAAGCTTTTCAGACTCTGGCCTCAGCACTGATGGCAGCCATTGTCCCCGCCTCTAGCCTCCCCCCTCCAACTTCCTCAACCCCGACCCAATTCCCTGTACCTCAGCCTATCCCAAGCACACCTACAGACCAACATGCACACACGTCAACACCCAAGGGAAGCTCAGACAAACATAAGCACCACACATCCCACAGACACTCACGCAAGCATCACACACATGCAGACACACCAACATCCGCTGCCTCCACTGTGTCCCCCTGCTCCTCGTCTCCCTCCTCCCTCACAGTCTCGTCTACACTCACACCTGCATGCACTACCTCTACAGCCACTACGTCCCTCTCCAGCACACCCACCACCACACCCCGCTCACGTGCAGTCACCACCCCCACTACCATTCACACGTCCCCTGTGTCCTCTACCAGTGTGTCTGTGACGCCCCCTCCCAAGATACACAAACACAGGCACACACCCACCCAACAGCCATCCACCTCACGACAGCCTCCAGCGCATGCACCATCTCCCAAAGTCACCAAACGTACACCTCCTACAACCACCACCTCTTCCTCCACTCCCAAACCCCCTCCAGCTACCCGTCCCAGTGTGTCCAAAAACTTTTCCTGTCCAACCTTGACCTCTTTCCCACACCTCCCCCACCCCGTCCGTCTCATAGGTCCCGAACTAGCACCTCAGCCACAACATCTCCAGGACCAGTGGTGTCTGTAGTCACCGGAATCTGGAGTGCACCAGCCACCAGGGCAGCCAGTGTGGCACGGAGCCACAGCACAGACAGTCCCCCACCTGTGAAGCATCAGAAGTTGCCCAGTGCCCGGCGGGAGAGGGTGACGACTCCAGCCACCAAAGCCGCTCTCAGGGGTCCCGTTGGGAGTGTGGAGTCAGCTGTGACACCTTCCAAGGTGAGGAAGGGCCGCAAGAAATCCGGCAAGTCTGGGAAGAGCTGCACGGCGGAGAAGACCGCCATCATCCCCGCTGCCCAGGAGGCCACCGCCAGCACCAGCCCAGCTGTCCAGGAGGCCACCGCCAGCACCAGCCCAGCTGCCCAGGAGGCCACCGCCAGCACAAGCCCAGCTGCCCAGGCGGCCACAGCCAGCACAAGCCCAGCTGCCCAGGAGGCCAGCAGAAGCCCAGCTGGGCCATGAAGGACCGCCAGCAAATGGCCCGCTGGGCCATGGAGGACTGCCAGCAAAAGGCCCGTTGGGCCATGAAGGACCGCCTGCAGCTACGACCCTGCAATGGAGACCGCCATCTGAAGCACCGCTGAACAGGGCACCGCCATCTCAAACACCGCTGAACAGGGCACCGCCATCTGAAGCACCGCTGAACAGGGCACCGCCATCTCAAGCACCGCTGAACAGGGCACCGCCATCTGAAGCACCGCTAGCCCATGAGCGGCAGGGGCAGTGACGCAACTGAGTCCGTCACGGGGTGAATGATGCACTCTGGGCACCATGCCCCCTCCAGAACCAGTGGAGACTGTCATCCACTACCTCTGTCCTTAACAGGATGAAGCACTCTCTGCACCATGCCCCCTCCAGAACAAGTGGAGACTGACATCCACTACCTCTGTCCTTAACAGGATGAAGCACTCTGGGCACCATGCCCCCTCCAGAACCAGTGGAGACTGTCATCCACTACCTCTGTCCTTAACAGGATGAAGCACTCTGGGCACCATGCCCCCTCCAGAACCAGTGGAGACTGACATCCACTTGAGAGACTGTGGCTTTGCACTCCCCAGGATTGAACACCCACTGTAGAGACTTGAGAGACTGTGGCTTTGCACTCCCCAGGATTGAACAGTGGGCAGACCACCCACTGTAGAGACTTGAGAGACTGTGGCTTTGCACTCCCCAGGATTGAACAGTGGGCAAACCACCCACTGTAGAGACTTGAGAGACTGTGGCTTTGCACTCCCCAGGATTGAACAGTGGGCAGACCACCCACTGTAGAGACTTAAGAGACTGTGGCTTTGCACTCCCCAGGATGGAACAGTGGGCAAACCACCCACTGTAGAGACTTGAGAGACTGTGGCTTTGTACTCCCCAGGATGGAACAGTGAGCATGTGGCTCCCTCGTGGATTTGGCGTTGTGCACTCAAGCGGCTGAGGTGCCCCCCCTTTCCCTCCCCCTGAGGTGCCTGTTTTCTTGGTATCTGATGCCCCTGCAGTGTTCTCTCTGTCATGGTCGGGGATCTTGTGTGGGCCTCGCCCATACCGTGTGGTCCCAGTGTTCCACAGACTATCTTAGTGCACTACCTGGACTACTATGCTTGGTATTTATTTTGTACATGGTGTATATATCTATTTCTGCCTACTTGTTTTTAATATATTACAATGGTTACACTAATTTTCTATTGTCTTTGCATTCTTCTGGGGGGTTTAGGGGGTGTTACTGTGATGTATTGATATGCATTTATGTGTGTTGTAGTGGGTGAGGGTGGGGGTGTTGCGTGTGTGTGTCCCTGTTTTTTCCCTCCCCCTCCACTGTGTCGTAGGTGCAGTACTCACTGTGGTCTTTGCCGCCGGCGTTCGTGCTCCTGGTAGAGGAGCAGGAAGACTACCGCAGGTAGAATTTGGAGTTCCGGGTCCATGGTGTCCTCGTTCCTCGTGGGGTGTGTAGAGGTAAGCGTTTTCCCTTCGAAATTCCTGTTTCCGCCGTGTTTTTATCCGCGGTGAGTCCACCCTGGAAAAGGTGGCGGATTGGCCTGTCATAATAGTGTGGGCGGTACATTGTGTCCCGCCTGTCTGTTGGCGGTGACCGCTGCGCTGTTTGTTTGTACCGCTGTGGCAGTCGGAGTGTTAAAGTGGCAGTCTTTGTTGGCGGTTTCCGCCACGGTTGTAATTGCAATTTTTTTACCGCCGGCCTGTTGGCGGTTTTACCGCCGCTTTAACACCGTCCGCCAGGGTTGTAATGACCACCATAATCTCATGGCTAAAGTTGCACCCTCAAACTATTGTTCCCACCATTGATATTCTTCCCCTCCTGCTCACACACCTTTATTCTCACTCTCAGACCAAAATTGCTCGTCTTTAAAAAAAATATTTTTGGGCATTAAACGTAAAATATCTGTGTGAGAAATTGGGTGTTTGTTGATGCCGGTGTGAGTCCTTCTCAAGCAACAACCACAACCTCTTTCAAGGTGAAACAAAAAAATCAACGAGTAATAAAGTGAAACCACAACACAAGAACAATCTTAAACCAATTTTAAAAAATAGAGTCAATTAAAAAAAAAAAAAAAAACACCAAATGACAATAATTTTATTAGTACAACTGGAGAAATTAAATGTTAAAGGTTTTGTAGGAATCAAGCACTATGAAACAAAAATTGCAAACTGTAGTTATCTGCTTTGGGGTAGACCGGGTCCAAGTCACATGTCCAGGCTGACCTCGATGGAGCACGGGCAGGATACAGGACTGAGTTCAGTCCACTGGTGTGGTTTGGGAACTGAGATGCAAAGTCCTTGCGTTGAGCTGTGTCAGTAGACGTTGAGGAGTCATTGACGAGAAGCTGCAATTTGAGGTCTGGCATTGAGTTGTGTTGTGCTTCACAGAACAGATGAAGCCGTTGACAGGATCTTGTGATGCAAGGTCCTGAATCATCGTCAAGGAAGCCTCTGGGCCTTAGAAGACTGCAATGCATTGGTGCAGAGGACTAGATGCATCGTGCTAGGCCAGTGTTGGCGCTGAGCTGCGACGGCATTAAAGGGTCTGCCGGGTCTTGAGATGACTTGCACTGCAAAGCTTTGGCGCCGAAGACAAGATGCGGTGAGCTGGGGTGGTGTCGGTGTCGAGCTGCATGGCACTGCATCAACGTCAAAGGAGCCTGTTATGTCTCAGTGGCTTGAACAGGGGGCCAGCCGATTGACCCATGGACATTTCCTGGAGTCCTGGGTCCACCCAGGAAGGCTGGATTCAGCAGGACAGCATACAGTGCAGAAGAATCCTTGGTGCAGCAACAGCAGGCCGTGGGCAGCAAAGCACTCTTTAGTCAGCAGGGTAGAGTCTGGGCAGCAGGGCAGACACCACAGCTGGGCAGTCCTTCTTCCTGACAGAGCCCACAGGTCCAGAGGTGATGTGGAGAGTTGGGTCTGAGTGTCCAATTGTAAGGAAATGCCTACTTGGCATGGTTGCCCCCTGACTTTTTGCCTTTGCTGATGCTATGTTTACAATTGAAAGTGTGCTGAGGCCTGCTAACCAGGCCCCAGCACCAGTGTTCTTTCCCTAACCTGTACTTTTGTATCCACAATTGGCAGACCCTGGCATCCAGATAAGTCCCTTGTAACTGGTACTTCTAGTACCAAGGGCCCTGATGCCAAGGAAGGTCTCTAAGGGCTGCAGCATGTCTTATGCCACCCTGGAGATCTCTCACTCAGCACAGACACACTGCTTGCCAGCTTGTGTGTGCTAGTGAGGACAAAACGAGTAAGTCGACATGGCACTCCCCTCAGGGTGCCATGCCAGCCTCTCACTGCCTATGCAGTATAGGTAAGCCACCCCTCTAGCAGGCCTTACAGCCCTAAGGCAGGGTGCACTATACCATAGGTGAGGGTACCAGTGCATGAGCATGGTACCCCTACAGTGTCTAAACAAAACCTTAGACATTGTAAGTGCAGGGTAGCCATAAGAGTATATGGTCTGGGAGTCTGTCAAACACGAACTCCACAGCACCATAATGGCTACACTGAAAACTGGGAAGTTTGGTATCAAACTTCTCAGCACAATAAATGCACACTGATGCCAGTGTACATTTTATTGTAAAATACACCCCAGAGGGCACCTTAGAGGTGCCCCCTGAAACTTAACCGACTATCTGTGTAGGCTGACTAGTTTTAGCAGCCTGCCACAAACCGAGACATGTTGCTGGCCCCATGGGGAGAGTGCCTTTGTCACTCTGAGGCCAGTAACAAAGCCTGCACTGGGTGGAGATGCTAACACCTCCCCCAGGCAGGAATTGTCACACCTGGCGGTGAGCCTCAAAGGCTCACCTCCTTTGTGCCAACCCAGCAGGACACTCCAGCTAGTGGAGTTGCCCGCCCCCTCCGGCCAGGCCCCACTTTTGGCGGCAAGGCCGGAGAAAATAATGAGAAAAACAAGGAGGAGTCACTGGCCAGTCAGGACAGCCCCTAAGGTGTCCTGAGCTGAAGTGACTCTAACTTTTAGAAATCCTCCATCTTGCAGATGGAGGATTCCCCCAATAGGGTTAGGATTGTGGCCCCCTCCCCTTGGGAGGAGGCACAAAGAGGGTGTACCAACCCTCAGGGCTAGTAGCCATTGGCTACTAACCCCCCAGACCTAAACACGCCCTTAAATTTAGTATTTAAGGGCTACCCTGAACCCTAGAAAATTAGATTCCTGCAACTACAAGAAGAAGGACTGCCTAGCTGAAAACCCCTGCAGAGGAAGACCAGAAGACGACAACTGCCTTGGCTCCAGAAAATCACCGGCCTGTCTCCTGCCTTCCAAAGATCCTGCTCCAGCGACGCCTTCCAAAGGGACCAGCGACCTCGACATCCTCTGAGGACTGCCCCTGCTTCGAAAAGACAAGAAACTCCCGAGGACAGCGGACCTGCTCCAAGAAAAGCTGCAACTTTGTTTCCAGCAGCTTTAAAGAACCCTGCAAGCTCCCCGCAAAAGGCGTGAGACTTGCAACACTGCACCCGGCGACCCCGACTCGGCTGGTGGCGATCCAACACCTCAGGAGGGACCCCAGGACTACTCTGATACTGTGAGTACCAAAACCTGTCCCCCCTGAGCCCCCACAGCGCCGCCTGCAGAGGGAATCCCGAGGCTTCCCCTGACCGCGACTCTTTGAATCCTAAGTCCCGACACCTGGGAGAGACCCTGCACCCGCAGCCCCCAGGACCTGAAGGACCGGACTTTCACTGGAGAAGTGACCCACAGGAGTCCCTCTCCCTTGCCCAAGTGGAGGTTTCCCCGAGGAATCCCCCCCCTTGCCTGCCTGCAGCGCTGAAGAGATCCCGAGATCTCTCATAGACTAACATTGCGAACCCGACGCTTGTCTCTACACTGCACCCGGCCGCCCCCGCGCCGCTGAGGGTGAAATTTCTGTGTGGGCTTGTGTCCCCCCCGGTGCCCTACAAAACCCCCCTGGTCTGCCCTCCGAAGACGCGGGTACTTACCTGCAAGCAGACCGGAACCGGGGCACCCCCTTCTCTCCATTCTAGCCTATGTGTTTTGGGCACCACTTTGAACTCTGCACCTGACCGGCCCTGAGCTGCTGGTGTGGTGACTTTGGGGTTACTCTGAACCCCCAACGGTGGGCTACCTTGGACCAAGAACTGAGCCCTGTAAGTGTCTTACTTACCTGGTTAACCTAACAAATACTTACCTCCCCTAGGAACTGTGAAAATTGCACTAAGTGTCCACTTTTAAAACAGCTATTTGTGAATAACTTGAAAAGTATACATGCACTTTTGATGATTTGAAGTTCCTAAAGTACTTACCTGCAATACCTTTCGAATGAGATATTACATGTAGAATTTGAACCTGTGGTTCTTAAAATAAACTAAGAAAAGATATTTTTCTATACAAAAACCTATTGGCTGGATTTGTCTCTGAGTGTGTGTACCTCATTTATTGTCTATGTGTATGTACAACAAATGCTTAACACTACTCCTTGGATAAGCCTACTGCTCGACCACACTACCACAAAATAGAGCATTAGTATTATCTCTTTTTGCCACTATCTTACCTCTAAGGGGAACCCTTGGACTCTGTGCATACTATTCCTTACTTTGAAATAGTGCATACAGAGCCAACTTCCTACATTGGTGGATCAGCGGTGGGGTACAAGACTTTGCATTTGCTGGACTACTCAGCCAATACCTGATCACACGACAAATTCCAAAATTGTCATTAGAAATTCATTTTTGCAATTTGAAATTTTTCTAAATTCTTAAAAGTCCTGCTAGGGCCTTGTGTGTTAAGTCCCTGTTTAGCATTGTCTTTTAGAGTTTAAAAGTTTGTTAAAAGTTTGAAATTAGATTCTAGAAACAGTTTTAGATTCTTTAAAAAGTCTTCCAACTCTTAGCAAAATAATGTCTGATACAGAGATGAATGTGGTGGAACTCGACACCACACCTTACCTCCATCTTAAGATGAGGGAGCTAAGGTCTCTCTGTAATATCAAAAAAATAACCATTGGCTCCAGACCTACCAAAATTCAGCTCCAGGAGCTGTTGGCAGAGTTTGAAAAAGCCAACCCCTCTGATGATGACATCACAGAGGAAGAAATTAGTGACTTGGAGGCCAATGTCCCTCCTCCAGTCCTAAATAGGGAGAACAGGACCCCTCAAGTCCTGTCTCCAACTGTGTTAGTCAGAAATAGTGAGTCCCTCACAGGAGGGTCCCACATTTCTGAAATCACTGAGGATGCACTCAGTGAAGATGACCTCCTGTTAGCCAGGATGGCCAAAAGATTGGCTTTAGAGAGACAGCTCCTAGCCATAGAAAGGGAAAGACAAGAGATGGGCCTAGGACCCATCAATGGTGGCAGCAATATAAATAGGGTCAGAGATTCTCCTGACATGTTAAAAATCCCCAAAGGGATTGTGACAAAATTTGAAGATGGTGATGACATCACCAAGTGGTTCACAGCTTTTGAGAGGGCTTGTGTAACCAGAAAAGTGAACAGATCTCACTGGGGTGCTCTCCTTTGGGAAATGTTCACTGGAAAGTGTAGGGATAGACTCCTCACACTCTCTGGAAAAGATGCAGAATCTTATGACCTCATGAAGGGTACCCTGATTGAGGGCTTTGGATTCTCCACTGAGGAGTACAGGATTAGGTTCAGGGGGGCTCAAAAGTCCTCGAGCCAGACCTGGGTTGACTTTGTTGACTACTCAGTGAAAACACTAGATGGTTGGATTCAAGGCAGTGGTGTAAGTAATTATGATGGGCTGTACAATTTATTTGTGAAAGAACACCTATTGAGTAATTGTTTCAATGATAAACTGCATCAGCATCTGGTAGACCTAGGACCAATTTCTCCCCAAGAATTGGGAAAGAAGGCGGACCATTGGGTCAAGACAAGGGTGTCCAAGACTTCAACAGGGGGTGACCAAAAGAAAGGGGTCACAAAGACTCCCCAGGGGAAGGGTGATGAGACAACCAAAACTAAAAATAGTAAAGAGTCTTCTACAGGCCCCCAAAAACGTGCACAGGAGGGTGGGCCCAGAGCCTCTTCACAAAACAATGGGTACAAGGGTAAAAACTTTGATCCCAAAAAGGCCTGGTGTCATAGCTGTAAACAGCATGGACACCAAACTGGAGACAAGGCCTGTCCCAAGAAAGGTTCCACTCCAAACTCCCATCCAGGTAACACTGGTATGGCTAGTCTCCAAGTGGGATCAACAGTGTGCCCAGAGCAAATCAGGGTCCACACTGAAGCTACTCTAGTTTCTGAGGGTGGGGTGGATTTAGCCACACTAGCTGTCTGGCCGCCTAACATGCAAAAATACAGACAGCAACTCTTAATTAATGGGACTAGAATAGAGGGCCTGAGGGATACAGGTGCCAGTGTCACCATGGTGACAGAGAAACTGGTTTCCCCTGGCCAATACCTGACTGGAAAAACTTACACAGTCACCAACGCTGACAATCAGAGAAAAGTACATCCCATGGCAATGGTTACTTTAGAATGGGGAGGGGTCAAGGGCCTGAAACAGGTGGTGGTCTCCTCAAATATCCCAGTGGACTGTCTGCTTGGAAATGACCTGGAGTCCTCAGCATGGGCTGGGGTAGAACTAAAAACCCATGCAGCAATGCTGGGTATCCCTGAACTGGTGTGTGTGAAAACAAGAGCACAGTGCAAGGCACAGGGTGAACAAGTAGAGCTGGAGTCTGGAAGAATGGCCCAGCCTACCAAGAGAACAGGAAAGTCAGCTGGGAAACCAACTGCAACACAGCAAAAGAAAGGGAACCTCTCTTCTCAGGAAGAAGTTCTGCCCTCTGAGGGAACTGAGCCTTTGGAGCTTGAACCTTATCAGGTTGAGCTCTTAGGCCCAGGGGGACCCTCAAGGGAGGAGCTGTGTAAGGGACAAGAAACCTGTCCCTCTCTTGAAGGCCTCAGGCAGCAAGCTGCTGAAGAGTCCAAAGGCAAGAAAAATGGAACGCATAGGGTCTATTGGGAAGATGGACTCCTGTACACTGAGGCCAGAGACCCCAAACCTGGTGCCACTAGGAGAGTGGTAGTGCCTCAGCTGTTCAGGAAGTTCATCCTAACATTGGCCCATGACATTCCCCTTGCTGGACATTTGGGACAAACCAAGACGTGGGAGAGGTTGGTCAACCACTTCTACTGGCCCAATATGTCCAACATGGTTAAGGAGTTTTGCCTCTCCTGCCCCACCTGTCAAGCCAGTGGTAAGACAGGTGGGCATCCAAAGGCCCCCCTCATTCCACTTCCAGTGGTGGGGGTTCCCTTTGAAAGAGTGGGTGTGGACATAGTTGGTCCACTAGAACCTCCCACAGCCTCAGGAAATCTGTATATCCTGGTAGTAGTGGATCATGCTACCAGGTATCCTGAAGCTATTCCCCTTAGGTCGACTACTGCCCCTGCAGTAGCCAAGGCCCTCATTGGTATTTTTACCAGAGTGGGTTTCCCTAAGGAGGTGGTGTCTGACAGAGGTACCAACTTCATGTCAGCATACCTAAAGCACATGTGGAATGAGTGTGGGGTGACTTATAAATTCACTACACCATACCATCCACAAACTAATGGCTTAGTTGAGAGATTCAACAAGACATTAAAGGGCATGATCATGGGGCTCCCAGAAAAACTCAAAAGGAGATGGGATGTCCTCCTGCCATGTCTGCTTTTCGCTTACAGGGAGGTGCCACAGAAGGGAGTAGGATTCTCACCCTTTGAACTTCTGTTTGGTCATCCTGTAAGGGGACCACTTGCCCTTGTTAAAGAAGGCTGGGAGAGACCTCTCCATGAGCCTAAACAGGACATAGTGGACTATGTACTTGGCCTTCGCTCTAGAATGGCAGAGTACATGGAAAAGGCAACCAAAAACCTTGAGGCCAGCCAACAACTCCAGAAGTTTTGGTATGAACAAAAGGCTGCACTGGTTGAGTTCCAACCAGGGCAGAAAGTCTGGGTTCTGGAGCCTGTGGCTCCCAGGGCACTCCAGGACAAATGGAGTGGCCCTTACCCAGTGCTAGAGAGGAAGAGTCAGGTCACCTACCTGGTGGACCTGGGCACAAGCAGGAGCCCCAAGAGGGTGATCCATGTGAACCGCCTTAAGCTCTTCCATGACAGGGCTGATGTGAATCTGTTAATGGTAACAGATGAGGATCAGGAGGCAGAGAGTGAACCTCTCCCTGATCTTCTGTCATCAGACCCAAAAGATGGCACAGTAGATGGAGTGATCTACTCAGACACCCTCTCTGGCCAACAGCAAGCTGATTGTAGGAGAGTCCTACAACAGTTTCCTGAACTCTTCTCCTTAACCCCTGGTCAGACACACCTGTGTACCCATGATGTGGACACAGGAGACAGCATGCCTGTCAAAAATAAAATCTTTAGACAATCTGACCATGTTAAGGAAAGCATCAAGGTGGAAGTCCACAAGATGCTGGAATTGGGAGTAATTGAGCGCTCTGACAGCCCCTGGGCTAGCCCAGTGGTCTTAGTCCCCAAACCTCACACCAAAGATGGAAAGAAAGAGATGAGGTTTTGTGTGGACTACAGAGGGCTCAATTCTGTCACCAAGACAGATGCTCATCCAATTCCAAGAGCTGATGAGCTCATAGACAAATTAGGTGCTGCCAAATTCTTAAGTACCTTTGACTTGACAGCAGGGTACTGGCAAATAAAAATGGCACCTGGAGCAAAAGAGAAAACAGCATTCTCCACACCTGATGGGCATTATCAGTTTACTGTTATGCCCTTTGGTTTAAAGAATGCCCCTGCCACCTTCCAAAGGTTGGTGAATCAAGTCCTTGCTGGCTTGGAGTCCTTTAGCACAGCTTATCTTGATGATATTGCTGTCTTTAGCTCCACCTGGCAGGATCACCTGGTCCACCTGAAGAAGGTTCTGAGGGCTCTGCAATCTGCAGGCCTCTCTATCAAGGCATCCAAATGCCAGATAGGGCAGGGAACTGTGGTTTACTTGGGACACCTTGTAGGTGGAGGCCAAGTTCAGCCACTCCAACCCAAGATCCAGACTATTCTGGACTGGGTAGCTCCAAAAACCCAGACTCAAGTCAGGGCATTCCTTGGCTTGACTGGGTATTACAGGAGGTTTGTGAAGGGATATGGATCCATTGTGACAGCCCTCACTGAACTCACCTCCAAGAAAATGCCCAAGAAAGTGAACTGGACTGTGGAATGCCAACAGGCCTTTGACACCCTGAAACAAGCAATGTGCTCAGCACCAGTTCTAAAAGCTCCAGATTATTCTAAGCAGTTCATTGTGCAGACTGATGCCTCTGAACATGGGATAGGGGCAGTTTTGTCCCAAACAAATGATGATGGCCTTGACCAGCCTGTTGCTTTCATTAGCAGGAGGTTACTCCCCAAGGAGCAGCGTTGGAGTGCCATTGAGAGGGAGGCCTTTGCTGTGGTTTGGTCCCTGAAGAAGCTGAGACCATACCTCTTTGGGACTCACTTCCTAGTTCAAACCGACCACAGACCTCTCAAATGGCTGATGCAAATGAAAGGTGAAAATCCTAAACTGTTGAGGTGGTCCATCTCCCTACAGGGAATGGACTTTATAGTGGGACACAGACCTGGGACTGCCCATGCCAATGCAGATGGCCTTTCCAGGTTCTTCCACTTAGAAAATGAAGACTCTCTTGGGAAAGGTTAGTCTCATCCTCTTTCGTTTGGGGGGGGGTTGTGTAAGGAAATGCCTCCTTGGCATGGTTGCCCCCTGACTTTTTGCCTTTGCTGATGCTATGTTTACAATTGAAAGTGTGCTGAGGCCTGCTAACCAGGCCCCAGCACCAGTGTTCTTTCCCTAACCTGTACTTTTGTATCCACAATTGGCAGACCCTGGCATCCAGATAAGTCCCTTGTAACTGGTACTTCTAGTACCAAGGGCCCTGATGCCAAGGAAGGTCTCTAAGGGCTGCAGCATGTCTTATGCCACCCTGGAGATCTCTCACTCAGCACAGACACACTGCTTGCCAGCTTGTGTGTGCTAGTGAGGACAAAACGAGTAAGTCGATATGGCACTCCCCTCAGGGTGCCATGCCAGCCTCTCACTGCCTATGCAGTATAGGTAAGCCACCCCTCTAGCAGGCCTTACAGCCCTAAGGCAGGGTGCACTATACCATAGGTGAGGGTACCAGTGCATGAGCATGGTACCCCTACAGTGTCTAAACAAAACCTTAGACATTGTAAGTGCAGGGTAGCCATAAGAGTATATGGTCTGGGAGTCTGTCAAACACGAACTCCACAGCACCATAATGGCTACACTGAAAACTGGGAAGTTTGGTATCAAACTTCTCAGCACAATAAATGCACACTGATGCCAGTGTACATTTTATTGTAAAATACACCCCAGAGGGCACCTTAGAGGTGCCCCCTGAAACTTAACCGACTATCTGTGTAGGCTGACTAGTTTTAGCAGCCTGCCACAAACCGAGACATGTTGCTGGCCCCATGGGGAGAGTGCCTTTGTCACTCTGAGGCCAGTAACAAAGCCTGCACTGGGTGGAGATGCTAACACCTCCCCCAGGCAGGAATTGTCACACCTGGCGGTGAGCCTCAAAGGCTCACCTCCTTTGTGCCAACCCAGCAGGACACTCCAGCTAGTGGAGTTGCCCGCCCCCTCCGGCCAGGCCCCACTTTTGGCGGCAAGGCCGGAGAAAATAATGAGAAAAACAAGGAGGAGTCACTGGCCAGTCAGGACAGCCCCTAAGGTGTCCTGAGCTGAAGTGACTCTAACTTTTAGAAATCCTCCATCTTGCAGATGGAGGATTCCCCCAATAGGGTTAGGATTGTGACCCCCTCCCCTTGGGAGGAGGCACAAAGAGGGTGTACCCACCCTCAGGGCTAGTAGCCATTGGCTACTAACCCCCCAGACCTAAACACGCCCTTAAATTTAGTATTTAAGGGCTACCCTGAACCCTAGAAAATTAGATTCCTGCAACTACAAGAAGAAGGACTGCCTAGCTGAAAACCCCTGCAGAGGAAGACCAGAAGACGACAACTGCCTTGGCTCCAGAAAATCACCGGCCTGTCTCCTGCCTTCCAAAGATCCTGCTCCAGCGACGCCTTCCAAAGGGACCAGCGACCTCGACATCCTCTGAGGACTGCCCCTGCTTCGAAAAGACAAGAAACTCCCGAGGACAGCGGACCTGCTCCAAGAAAAGCTGCAACTTTGTTTCCAGCAGCTTTAAAGAACCCTGCAAGCTCCCCGCAAAAGGCGTGAGACTTGCAACACTGCACCCGGCGACCCCGACTCGGCTGGTGGCGATCCAACACCTCAGGAGGGACCCCAGGACTACTCTGATACTGTGAGTACCAAAACCTGTCCCCCCTGAGCCCCCACAGCGCCGCCTGCAGAGGGAATCCCGAGGCTTCCCCTGACCGCGACTCTTTGAATCCTAAGTCCCGACACCTGGGAGAGACCCTGCACCCGCAGCCCCCAGGACCTGAAGGACCGGACTTTCACTGGAGAAGTGACCCCCAGGAGTCCCTCTCCCTTGCCCAAGTGGAGGTTTCCCCGAGGAATCCCCCCCCTTGCCTGCCTGCAGCGCTGAAGAGATCCCGAGATCTCTCATAGACTAACATTGCGAACCCGACGCTTGTCTCTACACTGCACCCGGCCGCCCCCGCGCCGCTGAGGGTGAAATTTCTGTGTGGGCTTGTGTCCCCCCCGGTGCCCTACAAAACCCCCCTGGTCTGCCCTCCGAAGACGCGGGTACTTACCTGCAAGCAGACCGGAACCGGGGCACCCCCTTCTCTCCATTCTAGCCTATGTGTTTTGGGCACCACTTTGAACTCTGCACCTGACCGGCCCTGAGCTGCTGGTGTGGTGACTTTGGGGTTACTCTGAACCCCCAACGGTGGGCTACCTTGGACCAAGAACTGAGCCCTGTAAGTGTCTTACTTACCTGGTTAACCTAACAAATACTTACCTCCCCTAGGAACTGTGAAAATTGCACTGTGTCCACTTTTAAAACAGCTATTTGTGAATAACTTGAAAAGTATACATGCAATTTTGATGATTTGAAGTTCCTAAAGTACTTACCTGCAATACCTTTCGAATGAGATATTACATGTAGAATTTGAACCTGTGGTTCTTAAAATAAACTAAGAAAAGATATTTTTCTATACAAAAACCTATTGGCTGGATTTGTCTCTGAGTGTGTGTACCTCATTTATTGTCTATGTGTATGTACAACAAATGCTTAACACTACTCCTTGGATAAGCCTACTGCTCGACCACACTACCACAAAATAGAGCATTAGTATTATCTCTTTTTGCCACTATCTTACCTCTAAGGGGAACCCTTGGACTCTGTGCATACTATTCCTTACTTTGAAATAGTGCATACAGAGCCAACTTCCTACACCAATATACCTGTTGCTTTCTTTTAGGTAGTAGAAAGTTCTTGGTTCCACCCAACAGAGGTGTCTGGAATTTCACTCCTCCCTATCCTGGTCCCAGTCTGTCTGGGCACACAATAGAATTGTGTGAAGTACTTTTGGTGTGAGCTGAACCAATGTCCTTGAAGTTCAATTGTGGTAGGTGAGGACTCCACCCCCATCATGTCAGAGATGGCTCATCCTGCCTACACCCAGACCCTCTATTGTGATGCCGTCTGGGAGGAATACACAAAGGGCAACTGTCAAGTACACTTAGTCATGTGACCCAGGAACAGGCTACAGGCACCAAATAGTAAGGACAAGAAAATGCCCAACTTTTCCAAGAGTAGCATTTTCAGAATTGTGACTTAAAATCCAACTTTACCATTAAGGAGTGCTTTTAATTTCAATTAATTAGAGACCTAACTCAATATTCCTACCTGCTCCCAATTGGAAATGATAACTAATGAAATGTAGTAAGCTAACTCAATATCCTATGCTATGGGAGAGGTAGGCCTTGCAATAGTGAAAAAGGAATTTAACAGTTTTCACTACCAGAACATTAAAAGAACATGCCCAACTTTAAAATACACTCTACCCTGCTGTCTGGGCTGTGTAGAGCCTGCCCTGGAATGACTTACATGTATTCAAAAGGAAGGTCTAGGAATACCAAAGGTTTATTTTGTCAGGTCAAACTGGGTGTTTAATACTGTACAGATAGGCTGCAATGGAAGGCCTGAGACATGTTTAAAGGGCTACTTAAGTATGTGGCACAAACAGTGTTGCAGGCGGACCAGCAGCATTTAGTATATAGGACTTGGGTACAAGTTATAACACTTTACTGGGGACTTATAAGTAAATTTCATATGCTAATCAGGTGTAAGTCAATTTTACCATGTTTAGATGAGAGAGCACAAGCATTTTAGCCCTGGTCATCAGTAGTATTGTGCACAAAGTCCTAAGGTCAATATAAATAAATTTAGTAAAAACAGGAGGGGTTTCGGGGTGACCCTGTGGAGAGGGCCAAGACCAACGTGACCCTCCTCCAGCTAAAAGCCAAGGGAGACCAATCAATATCTTGAATGGCTTCCCTGCATAGGCAATAGAACATGGACAGTGGCCCTCTACCGCAGAGGGCCTAGAGGTCCATACCCCTCTGAATTCACTTTGAATCCCTCTGTCTACACTCTCCTGAGCCCTGAGCACTGTTCAATGGGGAACCCTTCTCCTCTCCCGTGGACCCCATCTGTGAAGCATCTAACCTGAACTTGCATCCCAGTAGGCAGACAGTACCACCAATGCCAACAAAGTGATGTGGCCCATTCTTCCCCTTGGATCAGACTTCTGTCTTCAACCCAAGTAAACCTATACACATGAGGACAGCAACCAAGAGAGGCCACTGAAAGATGTTGGTGTCAAGTGCCAGTCCCCAAGCCCCAGGAAATCCATGGGGGGTAACAGCCTGAGTGTTAGGCACCCTTCTTCCACGTTCGTTCCCACCATTACAGGGGTGGTATCCTGTGACTGGATCTTCATCCCAGAGTTTGTATCCTGAGGCTGACCAGGAGTCAGGGATGAGCCTTTCCCCCTGTCCTTCCATCTGGGTGCCCGTTCCCATCTGCTGGAGTGTGGTTTACCTAGACAATTCAGCTTTTAGGGCTCCCTGAGTGACAGCATCTTCCAACTCTTCTAACACCGGTGGCAACACATGTCCAAGAATGCAGTCAGTGAGCATCTGGTGGCTAATTATGACTGTCATCTGGGTCACCTTCCCACAGCACTCTAGGGATACCAGAGGCAGGGGCGGGTCCAATTATCGGGCCCTTCAAAGACTGAAGATTCATCACCTATGTAGGGGCCTAGCCTATTCTTATCCCATCAGTATATATCCAGAATCTCGGCTAGAGCTTCAATGGTGGATAGATGGTACACCAGAACAACCTTTGCGTCAGCCCCATCTTATGTTAAAATCTGATGCAAGCCATCTGGGTTGTGGCACCTGTTGTGAACCAACCTCACCTGGGGGTACATGGTCTCAGATTGCATATATTGTTTAGAAATACTTGCAGGTTCCTTTACAATCAAAAGCCTAGCAAAACACAGGGTGAAATATTCCATTCTTCTTCATATGGCCAACTTTACTGCATTCTGATGCACCAATCATCTCAGTGACACCAGATCCAAACCATTGGCGGAACTTGCAAAGACCTTTTGGGAATTCTGCCTTCTGAACAAAATTTCAGCTCACACAGAATACTTGCCTGGAGATCTCAATGCCATAGCAGACTGGCATTCGAAAAATCTCCACGACTCAAGCGATTAGAAACTTCGGGCAGATGTAAGAAAAGTGGTGCTGCACATAGTGCAGCTCCACTTTCCTTGTGCCCTTTAGTGCCCCCATACCACCACCATGTGTGCGCTGTATTTAAAATACGGCGCACCATGGTGCGGGGTAGGGGGCAATAGCATACATTGTTTTTTACGCTATTGATGTACTCTGCAGGAGTTGCACACCAGAGTTTTGGCACTACTCCTGCAGAGTACATAGGGGCCCATTCTAAATAATGGTATGTCCCCTTTTAATGTTTGCTCTGAGCAGGTGTTAAAAGTGCAGATAAAAATGGCACAAGAAAATCTCTTAGATTTCCTTGTGCCATTTTTTCAGCCCCCCCCGATGGGGGAATGCCCCCCCTTACATACATTATGCCTGGTGCAGATATAATGTGGCACAAGGGATTACAAACTGTCGCAATGGATGCCTTTTGCCACTTTGTAAATATGGCACGGGAAAATGCCACTTTAGTGCCACCTTCACGTAAAAAAAAACACTATGGCAGTGCTTAGGTGGCGATAGGGGCTCCTTAAATCTGCCCCTCCATCCGTCGGTGTTCAGGTCCCTGTATCACAAAAGGGGACCTTTTCCTATAGATCACTTTGCCACCAGACTGAATTCCCAGCTTCTTCTAATCTTCAGTTGACATTCATATCCCCGAGCTGTCGCTACAGATGCATTCTTACAAGATTGGACCTCCTCAATCAACTTTGATTTTCCACTTTTTTGATGGTCAACAGAGACCTTGCCTAGGTGAGACATCAACAGGTAATACTAGTGTTAGTAGTCCCTTTCTGGCAACCTCAGGTATGGTTTCCCTCTTCTAGAAATGGCAATCGACTTCTGAATCCTCCTGACCTCTCCCAACCTCCTTCTGGACCCCTTCGGTCATCCTTGCAACCTATTTCTAGACAATTCCCTTACACTTTTAGCTTGGAAAATAGCGGGATCTCCAAATCTTTCTCTGTCATTTCGCCAGAAGGTTCAGAGTACATCAATAAAACCTGGGCTACAAGTACCACCAAAGCTTACAAATCAGTTTATGGACAAACTGTGTTTGGGAAAACGTATCAATCCCTTTTCAGCAGAGATAGTCTATATTGTTAACTTCTTGGCAGCCATAGCTAGTGGGGGGGGGGAGACCTACTAAACCATAAACCTTTACAGGTCTGCCATTCCATGAATCATCCTTACATCAATGGAAAATTAGTGGGAGAACATCGACTCAGCTGTTGACTTTTAAAGGGAGTACAAACATTCTATTCTGAAATACAATAAACTGTGGGAAGTGACTTTTTTTAAATTTTGTATTTCCGGTGCTGAGGTTTCTCTAAAAATTTTGTCTTCTGAATTTACTATGCTTTTATGTTTGATTTTGATTAAACTTTTGTCTGATGTTAAAGCATGAAATATTTATTCTCGCCAGTTTACCCCATAGGTATTCTTTTCACTGTTCGCAAACGTACTAAGACAAATTTAACTTCTGTATTTTCCTCTTATTTTCCTGATAAACTATTGGAAAATGTCTCAAGGTGTACAAACAAAACACAACTGATCTTAGAACATCCTCAGGCACCCAACGTCTCATTTCCTTCAGAAAACCCCAAAAGCAAGTTTCTTCTCCTACCCTTGCCCACTTGGTTAGGTGGATTATGTGCCTCTCAGGTATTGATACTATCATTTTTTAGGCCCATTTGTCCTGAGCAGCTGTGGCTTCCAGAGCCTTTTGGCCAGGCTCCCATCTGGAGGACATTCTAAGATCAACTGATTGGTCTAATAATGAGAAAGTTTTTTGCATGTTTTATTGTAAACCTGTTCACACTTCTGCTTCTATTGTAGTTAACATGCTTTAAACAAGCATAATAGGAACCTCCCATCTTGCAAAATAATGTAGATTTCCCTAGTAATTTATGAAGCAAAGTCTTTATTTTATTAAAAATACTGAGGTGTGTATTATCCCACCGCAACACAGTGTTAACAGTATTTACCTGGTGTTTTTTCCCACCCTGACAGTTGCTCCAACTCCACCACCTTCCTCTACCTTAGGACTCATAAACATATCTTGGTTCATCTTTTACAAAACCCTTGAATGCAAATCCTCCTAACGTTTACCTCTCACCTCAGTTTCCTGTCATCTATCTAGGTCTCAGGTTTAAGGACTTTTGCCAAGAACTGTTCACGTTCACTTTAGCCTTCGCCATTGTGCTATCTATTTTTCCTTTGTTTGCTAATTTACCTTCTCACACAAAAAAAGGAAGGTTCGCAGTCAAGCTAAGTGTTGAAGGCATTACTGTGATAGCACCGGTTGTCATGCATGCTATGTTCTTTCTCCCATTTGCTAGTATTTCCTAAGCCTCATAGGACTTGTAGTTCTTGACTGCTGCTCTTTAAATAAAGACTAAAAAGAAAATCTTAATATGCCACCTCCAAGTCTTTAATAAATAGAGACTTTCCTTCATAAATTACTAAGAAAATCTAAATTTCGTGCTAAATAGTTTATCGTTAAAGCAATAATCATGAAAAGCTGATATCTACCTCCGGTGTCTTACTGCAATGAGGCCCACCTTCACTAGATCTTCAATCCAGAGAACAGCTCAAGTGTCTGTGGCCAACCTTGGGCCAGAAGGTCTTAGTAGTGGTCTTGTTCACTTCAATAACCTATGACACTGAATAATATTTGAGTTCTGTTCTCTGGCTTTGAACAAGTCTTGTCATTTATTTTATTTATTCACCATTACTTATTTCAGGAACATAAGCTATTGAAAATGCTATTCAAAATAACTTGGGTCATAAAAGTATATCTGGGTGATACTGTTTAGGGCAGCTTTGGATCCGGACCATGGTCGGCAGACCAACATGTTCCCCCTGGGGCACTGAGAGGAGACTCCTCCCACAGGATGCTGGGAACTTCCGGGGTCACGACCTGCAGGACCGACGCGTGACGAGAGCAAAGGACATCGAATACGCCAAGAAGTGGTCGTCCGAAGACTCGTACAGCCCAGGAGAGACTGAAAACGAGAAGCCTACCACCACATCGGGAGAAGAAGACAAGAGACCAGATTCCCAACCGTCGATGAAGCTCCCAGGTGAAGCGCAGCCAGGAAAAGAAACACCTAAGTCCCAATCCGACCAGAGAGGTGCCAGGATCCGGACAACGCGGAGCAGCCAAGCCACGTTCCTGGAGGCACGTCGCTCCACAAGGTACGAAGTTATTTCAGCAAGGGACGTGCTGTGCTGAAATTCATGAGGGGAGGAGAGGGCAGAGAGACAAAAGGAGATATAGGAAGAAATGTATATAAAAAAACTAAATAAAGACAAATTATAAAAGCTGGTGGAAGTAACCTAGGCAGAAATTACACCTATGCATGACCCACACTATTGCTTGTTTGAACCACTGGGAAGGGAGCAAAGAAAAAGATTACAAAAACACCCTCCCTCACTGTCCTTCACCTACACCTCCCCGGTGCCATTATCCCCACACAACCCCTAAAAGGAACAATTACCTGAGCCCTTTCTCTGTTTCTTTTCCCAAGGAACATACGTGGTACTCCAAAACCTTGGGGATAGAGTCCCGCACCATCAGACGACCGAAGAGGAGATCCTCCTTGCACACACCTAGAAAAGGGAAGGACTTAGAATAAGAGTGATTTCGGCCAGATAATATAATTATCAACATAAAACAATACTTATTTCGGAGATCAGCCTAGTAGGACCTTGTTATTTCTGACATAAACCATTACAGTGGTGTCAGAAGCGGGATGATTGAGATTCGCCCACAACGGCAAAGATTGTAACTAATGTAAAGGAAAACCCTGATATAGTCATGGAGGAGATGATTAGACAACTGTTGGAAGGCCAAAGACACTTATAGTTGGTATTTGAGGAACAAACAAGGACTGCCCAGAAAGATAGGGAACACCTTTTGGAGGCCCTGAAGAGCCACGCCACCATAAGTGCCCACAACCAACTAGTGCACAAAACAGCTATTCAGAAGTTAATCGAAACCGTGGCCAGCACTAAGGTCCACCCAAATGTATCAAGTTCAGTTCTACAAAAATACTTGACGGGCGAGGATCCAGAATCCTTTTTCACCAATTTTGACAGGGTGGCTCTCTCAGCCACCTGGCCTATAGAAAGGTTGGGGCAGTATGTTGCCCCTTTACTAACAGGCGAACTGCAAACAGCTTAACAGGCCGCTAACCCAGGTGGTCTGACCCCTTATAAAGAGATCAAGAAAGCAATATTGGAGCGACTAGGGTTTGGCTGCGGACATTACAAGGTGAAATTCCGTAGAGTAAAGTGGGGTCATAATGATACACCCCGGGCAATATTCTACAGGATACAACATGTAGGACTGAGGTGGCTAAAACCGGATGAATCAACCAAGGAAGAATTAGTACAAAAGATCTTGCTGGAACAATACTTGGAGGCCCTGCCCAGCCCAACCAGACAGTGGATTAGACAACATCTAAAAGTCTCAGTAACAGAGGCTATTGAACTTGCTGGTGCTTACCATTGCACTATCTACATAAAGACAAACCCTTCCAGGAGTTACAGGGCACTAACCTCTTCTGAGAAGTCCCCCACTGATAGAAATAGTCTGAGGTACCTCACTGACGCTCATAGGTCACCACGGACTTTGGGAAAATAAATGGTATCACAGTGTTAGAACTGTGCTGAGTAGGGCCATACAGCCCATAATTGTCCACAACAGCTCCCTAATCCTGAACCTTTGGAAACTGGCTTTTCAAAAGGGAGTGTCAGACGCTTATCTATTAAATCAAACTTCTTCAGGAGCAGATACCTTTTACCCAACTCTCTCCAACAGATACATGCTCAGACTTTAACTGATCATCTGAACCCTGCATCCACCAGGGGTAAAGGGGAATGGGAATAGAAAAAAGAGAGACCGCCTCCAGATCCAGTTCCAGCCTGTGTTTCCCACTTGAAGATAGGATATTCAGTGTGTGTCTCTGAAAACCTGCATCTTTCTTCTTATTGGGATTTCTTTAAAGGAAGGACCTGCAGTCGAGTGATAAGAGCATAGATAAGTACATTCCTACTCCGCATTCAGCTGTTCAGCCATTCACATTCACCCAATTCTATCGTTCTCTGAACCTAGATCTTTTAGGAGACTAGCCTCTCTCTATGAGAACAATGTTAACTTAATATCTTCTTTTCTCCAGGAGTCAGAGGTTTCCAAGGTTCTCTGGAGGACAGTTCAAAAGTTCACAAATATACAAACTACTAATGTCTTTTACAGGAAACAAAAACTCCTTCTCAAGGTTCAGTTTTCTCAATCACAATCTCTAGGAATTAGTATGAGCACTGAGGTTTGACTCTCAGACTGACAAGTCTGCAAAGAAAAGAGTTATTGGATATATATGTACATATATATATTGGCAAGTCTGTAAATAATACAAAAGGATTCCTTACTGCAGTTGCTTGAAGTTCTGTTAAGCCAAAACAAATTCTCCTCAGAAAGCCGATAGCCAGTTGTTGGAAGAAGGAAAAAATTCAGCTTCTTCAAAAGGGAAAAAGTAGCTGGTCTGCACACAGTAACAAGAAAAATAATTCATTACTCAAAACTGGAAGAATTGGAGGGGAAGAAATTAAAAGTTTCAAGTTGGAGGTATTCTGGGGTTACTTGAGGACCTTATCATGGGTACAGACTATACCGACTTCCTATTGCCAATGGATAAGGCAATACATCAAGAGCAAAATCAGCAGTGGCTGTCAGAGGCTCCCTTTCATGGTGAAATGATAAAGGGAGGTAGGGAAAAATACAAATTGAGTCACCGAGAAAAAAGAGAAAATAACAAGACATATACAAATTCTGATTTCCCTTACATGTGTTCCTTCTCTTCAACAGCACAATACGGGGATTCTTCGATGGGGAGTTTCCGTGTAAATCAGAGGGAAGGCCCTACTTTTAGGAACGTTTGGGAGCAAGTCATTCTGGAGACCCAAGATAAGGTAGGAATTTCATTCTTATTAAAAAGGAGTTTATTGTATCGACAGGTAAACACCCTGGAGAAAAAAACAAACCCAGCTCCTCGTGCCCCAACCCTTTAGACTCCAAGTTTTGCACTTGCCCCATAGCCAAATGGGTGGGGGTCACTATGGTAGGGAAAAGACTGAATCCTCCCTACTCCAACACTTTTATTGGGGGGGGTTTACTCAGATGTAATACATTTTTCTTCTTCTTGTCCAAGTGTCAGATGACCAACCATCCTCAACAACCCAAAGATCCTTTATTACCCTTACCCATTATCAATATTCTTTTTACTAGAGTCAGAATGGACTTGGTTGGTTCCTTAATTACCTCGGCAAGAGGATACAAGTATATATTAGTACTCGTTGACTATGCCACTAGATACCCCAAAGCTGTCCCGTTGAGGAATATCAACACCTGCATAGTCGCCCAAGCAATGTTCAAATTATTTTCCAGGGTAGGTTTCCTTAAGGAAATATTGATTGTCCAGGGTACTCCTTTCGTACCTAGGTTAATGAAACAGAGATGTACATTATTAGGCATTCAACAAATAAGGACCTCAGTGTACCATCCATAAGCTGACAGTTTAGTCAAGAGATGTAACTGTATTATTAAATTCTTATTGAAGAAATCTATCTCTGACACAGGGAGGGACTGGGATAGGAAACTACCTCTAGTTTTATACGCCATTCACATGCATGTGCAGACCTCCAAGGTACATTGTCCTTTTGAATTGGTGTTTGGAAGAACTCCCAGAAGTTTGTTAGATATGGCCGCAGAAAGATCGGAGGATGAAGAAGATGAGGGTAGAAACTTGTTAGAATATTCCAAGAATTTAAAAGACAATGTACACTCCCTATGGGCAGACGTGCATGAACAAGTGGAGAATACACAAATGAAGCAAAAACACTACTATGATCAAGGAAGTAAAACAAGGCAGTGACAGGTCGGGAATAAGGTACTTATCTTGTTACCCACATCTGAGAATAAACTGTTAGCAAAATGGCAGGGACTATATCAGGTACTAGGAAAGGTATCTCTGGTCACGTACAAAATAGCAGTACCTCATGTCCACAAGAGCGAACACATATATCACATCAACCTACTGAAGAAATGGAAAGAGGAAGAACTACGGAACCTCTCCCCAGACAGGTATCTCTAGTCACCAACAGCCATGGTTTGAATATACAGTTTCCACCTTCACCCAATGAAGGCAAGGAGCCCCTGCCTACCCTAAATGAGAATCTGAACCCAGAACAACAAGAGCAAGCAGTAGATTTAATCAATAAATATAGGGACGTCTTCTCAACCATGCCTGGTTGAAACCCTATGGCTCAACATCACATATATACAGAAAAAGGGAAACACATACGATTAAGACCCTACCGTATTCTGGAAGCTCGAAGACAAGCCATTGGAGATGAAGTAAAAAAAGATGCTGGATAGCTATATTATCAAACCCTCATCCAGTCCTTTGTGTTCCCCCATTGTGTTAGTACCGAAACCAGACAATACTATCAGGTTTTGCATAGACGTCCGACAATTAAACTCTGTGTCTTACTTTGATACCTACCCAATGCCTCAGGTAGATGAAATGATTGAACAATTGGGGACCGCTCGCTATCTCATCACTTTAGACTTAACAAAAGGGTATTGGCAGATTCCCTTAGCACAAGAGGATAGGTGTAAAACTGTCTTCGCCACTCCCTCTTGTCTTTATCACTTTAAAGTAATGCCATTCGGCCTACATGGGGCCCCTGCCACCTTTCAGAGACTTATGGACAGAGTACTTCGTACCCATAAAACTTACGCACCGGTCTACCTTGACAATATTGTTGTCTTCAGTCCTTCTTGGAATAGTCAGATGATGTATTTAGAAGCAGTAACCAAGGCTCTTAAGGAAGCGAAGTTAACAGCAAATCCCAGTAAGTGCAAAATAGCCCAAGAGTCTATTCAGTATTTAGGTTATCGCATCGAACAAGGTACCATCAAACCCCAGATTGACAAAGTACAAGCCATCCAAGACATACCATGCCCCACAACTAAGAAACAGATACGTTCCTTTTTAGGCTTGGTCGGTTTTTACAGACGATGTATCCCTCACTTTTCCGACGAGGCTGCTATATTGACGAATCTGCTCCAGGCTAAACACCCAAACTGTCACATTTCCTTCACACTCCAACAAAAGGACAATTTTGATACTTTGAGGAAGATACTATGTACACACCCGGCCTTTTTTTGTCCTGATTTTTCCAAACCCTTTCTGTTACAGACAGATGCCTCTAACCTGGGATTAGGGTCCGTACTTCTATAACCTGATGACCTTTGAAACCTACACCCAGCGGTATAAAGTAGCCGTAAACTCTTATCAAGGGAACAAAGATATACCACTATTGAGAAGGAGTGCTTATGTATTAAATGGGCCATGGAAGCTCTCCAGTATTATCTATTGGGACGTTCTTTCCACCTCCTTACAGACTACACTCCCTTGACTTGGTTGGCCCCTCACAAAGACACTAATCCTCGGATTCTCTGTTGGTTTTTATCTCTCCAACCTTTCTCCTTCCAGACCCTTCACCTTCCGGGGAAGGAGATGATTCCTGACGACTTCCTGTCATGGACTCCGGGCTCTACATGGCCCGATCAGCCATGCTTGGATGGGGTGCTGTGTCGCAGGGCCGTCTTGGATCCGGACAGCGATCCGCAGCCCAACAAGTACCCCAGGGGCACGGCAACAAAGGAAACACAAGAGTAGGACCCAGGGGGCACTGAGAGGAGACTCCTCCCACAGGACGCTGGGAACTTCCAGGGTCACGACATGCAGGGCCAACGTGCGACGAGGGAAAAGGAGGAAGAAGACGCTGCAACAGGGTCATCGGAAGACTCGTGCAGCCCTGGAGAGACTGAAACGAGAAGCCTACCACCACATCGTGAGAAGAAGATGCGAAACCAGATTCCCAACTGTCAACGAAGCGCCCAGGTGAAGCAGAGCCAGGAAAAGAAACATCGAGGTCCCAAAACCAACCAGAGAGGGTGCCGGGATCCTGACAACGCGGAGCAGCCCAGCCACGTTCCTGGAGGGACGTGGCTCCACAAGGTACGGAGTTATTTCAGGAAGGGACGGGCCATGCTGAAATGCATGAGGGGAGGAGAGGGCAGAGAGACAAAAGGAGATCTAGGAAGAAATGTATATAAGTAAAAGCTAAATATAGACAAATATTAAAACCTGGTGGAAGTAATCTATACAGAAATTACACCTATGCATGACCCACACTATTGCTTGTTTGAACCACTGGGAAGGGAGCAAAGAAAGGAGATAAAAAACACCTTCCCTCACAGTCCTTCACCTACACCTCCCCTGTGCCCTTATCCCCACACAACCCCTAAAAAGAACACTTACCTGAGCCTGTCCTCTGTTTCATTTTCCAAGGAACATACATGGTGAGTACGAAACCTTGGAGATAGCGTCCTGCACCATTGGACGACCGAAGAGGAGATCCTTCTTGGACAAACCTAGAAAAGATAATATAATTACCAAAATAAAACAATACTTATTTTGGAGATCACCCTAGTATGACCTTGTTATTTCTGACATAAACCATTATAGATACCAAAGTCCTGAAAGTTAGTGACCTTGGGTTACACTACACAAGGCGAGAAGCCGGTGCAGTGGTACCGAGACCCCATTCCACCTGCTGCTGCTGTGAAACAGTCCACACTGCGTGCAACCTGCCAGCCTCCTCCAGCCCTGTCATTGGAGGTCAGAAAGAGCAGGGTGGGAGGGAAGATCCAGTGGCCACTGGCTTGTATTTACAGTGGGGGTGTGGAGGGGGGTCCAATATTAATGAGGAGGCCTGGGCTTTCTCTAACCCAGCTGTCTTAGGACAGCTGGGTTAGGGAAGTTTAAAGTGGACATGTCAGGCTGACCGTCGCGAGACAACCGACCAAAGGGACATGTGCACTTTAAACTAAAGTGCAGAGCTTCCTGCTGCCACTCAGTAGCAGTTGCCCCACCCTGTCCTAACACTTGATTCAGGATGGAATGCTGACAAATAAAATGATAATAAATCAACTTTATTACCATTCTATTTTTCAGTTCTGAGGGCATTTTTTTAGCGGACGACTCTCCTCCGGTCTCGTGGGGGGACCGCCCTTGCGTAGATCCCTAGATAATTAAAAAGCTGCACTCAATAAAGGAGTATGGCACATGTTTTTCAGCCCGCTCGCACTCCCAAGTGCACACATTCACTTGCTCTCTCTCTTTTCCTTTCTCTCTGTGAAACTAGCATGCACATACACTACTATTGTACAAGGAGAGTGTTCAGTGTATGGAGGCAGTTTACATCAGAGTAATTTGCACATACACACTTGACACTGCATAGTGAAAGTAGAAACCCACCCATAAACACAGACCATGTAGAGTACACACAAACTGGGCATGTAAAGCAGCTAGCACCACATGGGGATGGTATAGGGAAAACAGCCTCCACATACACTCACACACTTGTGCGGTAAGAAAGAGCCTACACGTACAAATAGTCCATATGAAACCTAAGGCCAAATTTACAATAAAGTGGTGCAGTGTGGCACTGTGCCAAAATTGCCAGCACCGCGTCACTTTAGATACACAGGGATGCGTTGTATTAACAAGAATACGGTGCACCCCTGTGTTTCTCCCTGCGCTGGCGCTAAATTTGCTGCAGAGCGCCAACACAGCCACCCTTGCGCCACAGTGCAAGGATGGCTATGTTGTGGGGGAGATTGTTTTTGCGCAGGAAGGCACACAATTCTCCACAAAAACAATCTTCAATGGCGATTTGCTCTTTCTATGCTTGCTGCAGAATGCAACACAAATAGAAAGAGAAAAAAACAAGAAGAAAGGAAAGCATTTTGCCTCGGTGCGCCATGTTAACGCCACCCCTGGTTTGGCGTTAGTTTTTGCCGCTGCCGCAGATTTACGAAATCTCCTCAATCTGGGGCACCGTCAAAAGGCAATGGGTATTGCTGTAGAACGCCCACAGCAACACCCATTGCACGCCTCTTCCAAGCAAAGTGCTGTGTGTGAAGGGGCCGTATTTAAAAGGTGGCGTTAAGCCACAACAAGTGGCTTAACGCCACCTTGTAAATACGGTGGAGTGCACAGCGCCAACAGAGCAGCACTCAAAGGGTAGCTCTGGTGGCAGTAGGGCCTTGAAAATCTGGCCCCAGGTTGCACAACCGGCACACACAAACAATGAAAAGGTAAAGCAGCCTGCACATACACAGAGACTATATAGGGAAAGCAGCCTGCACAGACACACAGACTGTACAGGGAAAGTAACCTGTGCATCAACACAGACTGTACAGGGAAAGCGGCCTACAGATACACACAGACTGTACAGGAAAAGCTGCCTGCAAATACACACAGACTACAGGGAAAGCAGCCTCACACAGACTCTACAGGGCAAGTAGCCTGTGCATCAACACAGACTGTACAGGGAAAGCAGCCTGTGCATACACGCACATTGGGAAAGCAGCCTGCACATACCCACAGAGTGTACAGGGAAAGCAGCCTGTGCCTACACACACACTGGGAAAGCAGCTTGCACATTCGCACACTCACTATTCAGAGTAAGCAGCCTGCACATACACACATACTGTATGGGGAAATCAGCCTGCACAAACCCACAGACTGTATGGGGAAAGCAGCCTGTACGTACACACACACACACACACTGGGAAAGCAGCCTTCATATACACAGACTGTGCAAGGAAAGCAGCCCTTACATATCACGTGGACTGTAGCATGGAAAGCAGCCCGCAGTTGCGTGCTCACTCGTATGGCTTGTAATCGACATGCGAGCAAAATAGCAGTTTGATTATATTACTGCCATCCGATACATTCATGCACACATCAACAAAAACACAGACGCATACAGGTGCACCATTTTTCAAACAGGCTATTTCAATAGACAATTGGGCCTGGATTACAAGCGCCTGTTTACAAAGGCGTTGCCATTATGGGTGGGACCGAGCTTTCCGTCCCAAATAATGGGAGCTCAAAACTGTCGATATTTACAGGACATCAAAACACAGGGAGAGAGTATGAGGGAGACATGGGAAGCTAGGAGGAACGCAACCGTACTCAGCTCCCTATATATATAACCAAAAATCACACAAAGAAGTACGGGGTTCTCTAATAGATCGAAGAATAAACATCAGTGGTACAATTTGTGCCCTTGGTTACTCATGATCCTTTATTGGAAGGGTGAGGTCAGTGAGGTCAGTGAGTTGCTGTGAAGTATTGAGGGGAAGAGGGGGAATTTCCTTTACGGACTAGGTGGTCTCACACACTATATAGTGTCATGCTTCATCATTTGACCACCTAGCCCCACCCAGGTAGGACAATGCCACCTGGGCGGACTCAACCTCGCTGTTAAAAGAACAGGAGGGAGTGCGTAAATAAATTCTTGGTCTGGAAAGATCAGGATCCAGCTAATCTAGTCAAAATAAAAACACCTAAACAGCCACCTGTGTGAAGTTACAATTTAATAATGGTGTCTGTTTGATGTGGTTAAAAACATAGAGTGGGATACCTCCGTGAGAACAAGGACTCACACATGTGACAGGGAAATGTACTCATGCACAGAATACATACATTCATGGTAGGCAATACTCATGCACATAGTGAATACATAATTGGTAGGCACTACCACCACTGAAGGGAATTACAGAATCTTACCCTATCCCTAGAGGCTAAAAGCCTCTGGTATCCAGGAGGGGGAGTGTCCCCTTATTGTCAAACACTAAGGTTAACATGAAAGAAAAGAAACAAAGAGGCAAGGTGAGGGGGTACACATTTAAACTGGGAAGGTAACCCATGATTATGACAATGTCTGTAGAAGAGAAAATCAGGCAGAAAGGAACCCAGCAGGGTACCTGCATTATCTTGGAAGGAAATGCTGGTTGGAAGATGTCAGCCCAAAGACAGTAAATAAAAGGACCAATACAAATTGGAGACGGAACAGAAAGGAAGGGGACAGAAGAAGGCAAAAAGGGAAACTATGCTCACAGATCCTTGTGCTGACCTTCCTGGTGGTCATTCCCACATATTTGAGTTGGCAGGGGCATTTAATCAGGTAAATCACGTCCTTACTGTTGCAGTTAGTAAGGAATTTCTGTACCCATGGGGTCTTCAGGTCTAGGTCTATCATTATAGATTTATGAGTCAACCGACAGACACTACAATTGCCACAAGGGTGGTGGCCTGTTGGTGGGGGTAAATGCCAGAGTGTAGTCTGTCTGGTGTGGGAATTTTTCTTTGGGTCTTGTGTGGACCAACATGTCCTGTATATTTGTGGCTCTCTTGTAGGCATGTAACGGCTGCTGGAAAGGTAAGCCACCAGACGTGAAGATATTCCAATCTTCTTTAATGATTCTCTGGATCCTGTTAGATAGCGGGTTAACGTTAGTCATGCACACTATTTGTTTCATGTCAGGTTTGGCTATGCGTGGTTGCAGTAACTGGTCCCTGTTGTTATTGCGTGCTCTCTTGCAGGCTCTTCTGACCAGATGTGTTGGGTAGCCCTTAGCTTGTAGCTTCATGGCCAGTTTGTCAGCATGCTTGCGATAGTCTGTTAGAGTTAAGCAGTTCCGTCGTAGACGTAGAAATTGTCCCACAAGGAGGTTCTCCTTCAGGGCCCGCGGATGGAAGCTCTGAAACTGTAGCAGGTTGTTACGGTCCGTCGGTTTGTAGTACACCTCCATGGCCAGGGCTCCGTCATTTTCATAAATGAGTAGGTCTAGGAACGGCAGCTGGTTGTCACCTATTGTCATGGTGAAATTCAGGAACGGATTGGCTGCGTTCAGCCAAATCGAGAAAGTGAGAGCCTCTTCTCTAGTTCCTGTCCAGACCAGTAGGATGTCATCTATATATATCGTTTCCAGAGTTTGATCTGCTGTAGGAACGGGTTGGAATCATGAAGAATCACCTGTCTCTCAAAGTTGTCGACATAGAGGCATGCCAAACTAGGGGCAAATGTGCTGCCCATGGACGTTCCTTGTATTCGTAAGAAGAAACTATCTTCAAATTTGAAATAATTCCTCGTGAGTGCCAGATGTGCCAGATCCAGTATGAAATCGGGAGGCGTGCGTGACTCTCCTCTATTGGCTTCCAGGAGACAACTGATGACCTCCAGAGTGGCCTCCTGGGGGATCTTAGTGTATAGGGAATCCACGTCCAAGGTGATCAAGAGTTCTTTGGTCTTGCCAAAGGACACAGAATCTAGCAGTACCAACACATCAGTAGTATCCTTGAGATAAGTTGGAATTTTTTTTACTAATGGCTGTAGGAAGAAGTCCACAAACTGAGAGAGAGGCTCTAATACTGAGCCAATACCGGATACTATTGGTCTGCCTGGAGGGGGGATCTTTGCTTTGTGCACCTTTGGAAGAATATAGAAATAGGGAATCCCCTGCAACAGTAAGAACGTGATTTACCTGATTAAATGCCCCTGCCAACTCAAATATGTGGGAATGACCACCAGGAAGGTCAGCACAAGGATCTGTGAGCATAGGAGCACGATCCGTTGTAAACGTGACACTATCAAGCTGACTAACAATTTCCTTTTGAACAACCATTCCCCAGATGACTTATCCTGGACTGTCATAGAGCAACTGCCTCCATCGACTATTAACATGATGCAGAAACTGTTCCTGGCTGAACAGCGCTGGGTCTGGAGATTACACTCAGACATTGACGGTCTGAATGATGAGATCCCTTGGTTCTCACTCAACAAATTAGTCCTCCCTCCTTTTTGTTACCCTGACCCCTCATCTTCCTCCTGCTTTGTTCTGGTCCCCCCTGTTGTTCCCCTTCCTGTTGTCTTCCCCACTGGCCTGTTTATTGCCTTCCACCCCCACCATGTTGCCACTTCCCCTTCTTCTCTCCTCCCCTCCTCTTTCCCCCCTTTGCCCTATCCTCCTCACCTCTTCCGATATCTGGCTGTGTCTTATGTTTTGTTTTTTTAACTTTTATCCTTTTTCTTCTTTTCTCTTTTTTCACTTTTCAGTTCATTTTACTTTATTTGTTTTTATATTCAATTTTATTTTTCACTGTTGTTATCTTTATTTATAGTTATACTTATATTTACTTTTACGCTCTTTTATTTATTCTCTGCCTTTGCTCACCTCCCATCCTGTTTTCTCCCCCCCTACTGCCCCCCTTTGTGTTTCCCTTTTTGCCTTCTTCTGTCCCTTTCATTTCTGTTCCGTCTCCCCTTCTCTCCCCCTCTTTCTTCTTTTTCTTTTTTCCCTTTCTCACCCCCCCACCTCCCACCAACCCCCATTCCCCCGCTCTCCTTTGGTTCCCCACGGTTCCCCCTTCTCCCTTCCTCTTGCCGTCAGAGCCTCTCTATAGAGCGAGGCCGCTGGGAACTACATTTCCCAGCGGCCCCGGGCCGCCCGCGATGCCTCTGAGCTCCGCGTGACAGCCCGAAACTCTCAGTCCCGGCTGCCCCAGACCTCCTTCAGCTCAGAGCCGGCTCTCCGGCACAGACGTGGGAGACACGTTTCCGGTCTCCACGTCGGCTTTGCGTATGCACAGCGGGCCCGCGGCGGTGATTACATACACCTGTTTCGAAGGCCATCATTACTGACGACGCTAATTTTACGCGCCTTAATTCCAATGTCCGCAATAAAGAGACCGTCTCCCCTTGACCATTTCTATCAAGCGGTCCAAGGAGAGGACGGCATAGGCGCACAGCGAGCACCCCCTTTGATGCAGTGAGTGACTGATCGGACTACAGGCAGCACAGATAAGACACCTCTTCTCTTTCTTCCTTGTATTCATTCCAGCATTATCTGTTTCTGATTACAATTTTTATTGGTCCTTTTATTTACTGTCTTTGGGCTGACATCTTCCAACCAGCATTTCCTTCCAAGATAATGCAGGTACCCTGCTGGGTTCCTTTCTGCCTGATTTTCTCTTCTACAGACACTGTCATAATCTTTGGTTACCTTCCCAGTTTAAATGTGTACCCCCTCACCTTGACTCTTTGTTTCTTTTCTTTCATGTTAACCTTAGTGTTTGACAATAAGGGGACACTCCCCCTCCTGGATACCAGAGGCCATTAGCCTCTAGGGATAGGGTAAGATTCTGTAATTCCCTTCAGTGGTAGTAGTGCCTACCAATTATGTATTCACTCTGTGCATGAGTATTGCCTTCCATGAATGTATGTATTCTGTGCATGAGTACATTTCCCTGTCACATGTGTGGTTGGTTTGCTGTGCAGTGTTGTGTTTCACTATTGCTTTAATTATCTGTGTGTTGTTTTGTATTCTACAGGCCGCCTCAAGGTAATCCCTTGGGTAAGGTAGGCCGTTTACTTTACACCTTACAATTTTCACTAATTGAGAAGAGTTTCTTTTTAACTCTTAATGTGAGTTTTAGGGATCCGAGGCCCTGATGAATGCCCCAAGACCTTCCTTGGCTCAATCCTAAGGGCAGAAACATGTTGGCTACCGTTTTTTAGATAGGTGACCCTGTGAGTCCTTGTTCTCACGGCGGTGTCCCACTCTATGTTTTTGACCACACCAAACAGACACCATTATTAAATTGTAACTTCATACAGGTGGCTGTTTAGGTGTTTTTATTTTGACTAGATTAGCTGGATCCCAATCTTTCCAGACCAAAAATGTATTTATTCACTCTCTCCTGTTCTTTTAACAGCGAGGTTGAGTCCGCCCAGGTGGCATTGCCCGACCTGGGTGGGGCTAGGTGGTCAAATGATGAAGCATGACACTATATAGTGTATGAGACCATCTAGTCCATAAAGGAAATTCCCCCGCTTCCCCTCAATACTTCACAGCAACTCACTGACCTCACTGACCTCATCCTTCCAATAAAAAATCAAGAGTAACCAAGGGCACAAATTGTACCCCTGACGTTTATTCTTCGATCTATTAGAGAACCCCGTACTTCTTTGTGTGATTTTTGGATATTTACAGGACGACAATACAATGATATGTAGACTTTGGTGCGGTAAGCACCAAAATCCACAAGTTATTTCCCATTTAAATAGGGCACATCTTCATTACTGATGTTTGCCATATTTGATAAACAATGATCCCCAGTGTATTGTGATAAATAACCTACCATGACCGAGGCACTAGCTAATGCCTCCAGCAATAATTGGCTTGATTCCTAACAATGCTCATCAGTCGACTGCATTCAATGGCAGGGCTGTCAGTCATCTTAATTGAAGGAGCTTTACGATGCAATTGCATGCCTCCAGGCCCAAACACAGGAGTCACCATTTACCTCTGATGCCCTTCACGGAGAATGCGCAGGCCAGGAAGCCCTGGGTACTGAGTAGAAAAACAAGTTTGACAAAAACACTTTGTACAGTGATCCAATCCCAAAGGTGCCGTCATGAACGTCAATTCACCAAAATACCAGGGGCAGCAGAAGTGACATTGCACGCCATTAAAACAATTATTTTTACTACCACACGCATGCTCACACATACGTTCACATATACACATACTCGCTCTCCCATAAACAGACTATCACCCACAAGCTTGTAAAAAAATGAATTTAATAGTGTTTTTACTTACCGCAGCTGCCACGCGGAGTCTTAAAACAAATTACAGAACCTTTGAGGACACAGGCACACCTATTTGGGCACACTGAACTCTGAACCTAGTTTCACAGATTGCAAGCTATCCCTGTCATTCATGTGTCGATCGTCCAGGTGTTTTTCATTTGTATTCTGGTATTTGTAGTTTTGCTTCACGTATTCTGCATACATGTCTTCATGTTACAGAACAAAAGGGCAAAAAAGCCTTGGTAAAGGCAATAGGGCTCGCCTGCGCAAAAGCTATTGGCCTTGCAAATGTGTTTTAGCCATGTTGTACACCAACGTGTTTGCTGTTCAGCATGGCTAAGAGTTTGTGGTATAAAGGAGAGTGGTACGGACTGAAGAAGAGTGACACAGAGTGCAGTGATGTGTTGTAGAGCGGCGTGTTGTAGAGTGGAGTGGTGTAGAGAGTTGCGGTGTAGAGTGTAATAGAGTGGAGTGGCATAAAGTGGCATAGCATAGAGGGGAGTGGAATGGAGTGGAGTGTGCGATTGGAGGCAAGTAGAATGGAGTGGTGTAGAGTGGTGTAGATTGGAGTGGCTAAGAGTGGCATGGCATGTGATAAAGTTGAATAGAGTGTTGTAGGGTGGAGTGTCATGGAGGGTCATAGAGTGGAGGGACGTAGAGTGGAAGGTTGTAGAGTGGAGTGGAGATAGAGTATTGCAAAGTGGAGAGGTGTAGAGTAGAGGGGCATGGAGTGTTGTAGAGTGTCCTAGAGTGGAATAAGGTGTCATAGAGTGGAGTAGAGTGAATTGGCCTAGTGTATAGTGAAATAAGGCGTTGTGAAGCAGCACAGAGTGCAGTAAAGTGTCATGGAGAGGCTTAGAGTGGCATGCAGTGTCACTGAGTGGAGTGGCGTAGAGTGCCATAAAGTGTTTTAGAGTGAAGTGGCATTGAGTGTCGTGGAGTGGAACAGAGAAGACTGTTGTAGATGTATGGAGAGGATCAGAGAGGGTAGAGTCACAGAGTGGAATGGCATAGAGTGGTTTAGAATGAAGTGGAGTAGAGTGGCATAGAGTGTTAGAGTGGAGTGGTGTAGAGTGGAGTGGTGTAGAGTGGAGTACCACAGAGTGGAGTGGAGTGCAGCAGAGTGGAGTAGAGTGGTGAGGGTAGAATGGAGTAAAGTGTCATAGAGTGACGTGGGATACTGTGGTGTGCCATCGAGTAGAGTAAAGTGGGGTACAGTGGTGTGCAGTGTGATAGAGTGGAGTGACATAGAGTGCAGTAGAGTGGAGTGGCGTGGGGTGGGGTGGATTAGAGTCCTATAGAATGGAGTGTCATGTCGAATGGATTGTAGTGTCATAGAATGGAGTGGCATTGAGCAGAGAGCATAGAGGAGAGTGGCATAGAAAGCAGCAGTGTATCATCCAGTAGTGTGATGTAGAGCGGACTTTTGTAGATTGGAGTAAAGTGTCATTGAGTGGAATTGCGTAGAGTGGAATATGCATGGTGTGGAAGTGCACTACCATTTCACTCTTATTTGAAATGACCATTCAATTTGCTCAAACATTCAGCTTTACTGATAAAAAAACATACAGTGCAAAAATGATAATGTGTGGAAATTGCATTACCAAGTGTATTGATTTGTTCTGAATGTATTCAAGTATTTATTTTTACCACACTTCAAAATTACAAAAAATGTGCTTTACTTGGGCTTTCCAAATTCTGATGTATTCTCAAATATTTGCATAGTTTATTCACCAACATTTACATTTTGTTGTGTGCTAGTAAAAAAATAACTGTACAGTCCAGCACACCCCTGGTGCCCACCATGATTGTCACATAAATGCTCTCACTTTGAAGTTAGAGAAAGAAAAGTAAACCCCAAGTTCCCTCAGAAGACAGAGTCTAGTATTTGACCTTTGTCTCAGAAAGCACAGCAAATGTAACAAGAAAAGAACAAAATGTAAAGGCCTGTTTACAGAAAGGGAGAATTTGTGGAAGAATACAAGGAGCAATGGCAAACAGGCGATACTCCATAGGAGGGATATAGGCATGATGGACAGCCTAAATCAAAGCCAGCAAATAGGATGCAAGCAAATGTGAGTTACAAACCACAAAGCCAATGGTAAGGAATGGGTTGAATTAATTCCCAGGGAAGCTTTCAGTATGTCCCCAAGATGTCGTTGCAGACCAGACAACTGTGTTGTTTGGTAGGCTTCGACCTAAAAAGAAAGGGTGGGATGCTCTTGGGACAATCTAAAATATTGGTGGAATTGTAAATCTCATGTAACTTGGCCTTTGCTTGGCTCCTGAATCATTGCTCAACTGTCCTAGGCCAATCACCATGCAGGCAATGCAAACACGCATTTGCAATGCAATAGGGTCTTGCATTTCTCCGAGTTACAGCTATTAGTAGATGTAAACTCCCAACCAGATTTTTCTTGCCACATTAAATAGAAAAAAACAGCGCGATCGCGCTGCTATAGTTCACTCGTAGTGAAACCTATCGGCATAAGTGCAATTAACTATGTAACAGGGTCGATGTTATGCAAAGCGCTCGACTTCTGCCAAGCGAGATCGCGCTGTGAACAAAAGATAAAAAGTAGTCCACAAACCTGACAGGAAACAGCGAGCCTTGCATTTTTTCAGTACTTGGTCACTGCGCTCGAGGAGGGCTAACCACCAGAAAAGGCATGACGTATGCGTGCCTTCCACTAATGAAAGCAAGCAGATTTTAACAGGCAAGCCCACAAACCAATGAAAGACACTGACGTGATGTGGACGGGTCTTCGAGCCCTTTTCTAAATCCTAAAGCGTCTCGCAAGCGAAACGCATGCGCAAGCGCATGCGACGCAGGCTGGACCCTAAAAAGCAACAACCACATATACGCCATGACCTCATGGGCGAAGAATTTAACAACAAAAGGCTCTTATCCTGAGGGGGCAATAACTTCAGATCAGGAGTAAATAAGGGTTTTGCTTTCGATTGGAGCTTACAGGTTGTATGAACTGCTCACTCCTGAAATGTGTTCGCTGTGCAGATTACAGCTGTAAATCCTGGTCAAAATTCTGACAGACAAAAAAAACGTTGGAAACATACGGTAACTAAGCATGCAAACTACGATACCATACTTTATCTTCCATTTCAATATTAGTTAAACTGAGGTACCTTCATACTGTCAGAATCCTACAGCGTGTGGCAACAGTATTTTTCCAGTAGCAAAATTACTGACTGACAAATCTAGCTCATTGATACTCAAAGTACAGCCTTCAGGTTGGCATGTGGCCCTGTGGTCCAATGAAGCACTAGGCTGGTGTTTATTCGACTCAGCACTAAACCTTAAAAATTTTTTGCATAAACAGGAAAATATATATTTAAAGGTTAATTGAATTTAAAGAAACAAAGTAACTAGGGAGTCATCCAACAATTAACTTTAGGAACACTCTTAAGATATCTGACAGAAAAAGTGTAAAAAATATCATACAGTCTCTTCAATATTCAAAAAGTGTATTTCGTTAACATGCAAAATCATTCACCTTTAGTATATCAGATTCTAGCAGTACACTGAGAATTATTTTTTAAGTGATAGCTTTCAAACATGAATTCAGAAAAATTACTTCTCCCCTGACTCCTCGCCGGTCCCGCCCCCCCCCCCCCCCCACACACACACACACACAACCACGACCACCACTTTGACAACAATGTCAATAGTGAAAAAAAAGGCTAGTCAGTTAATAATGGCACTCTTTGGGTGGCCTGTCTGGGTTATTAGTATACATAAACAACATTGTACTTTATTCAAACAAACCAAGGAAAATGTTTTTCAACAGCACACATCAGGAAGACATGTATTTTGAAGTTCACCTATATTTCATAAAGAAGAAAAAAGACAGAAAGTGCAATAAAACAATTGTCTAGAACCACATGTTTTGGTAAACTGGGGAAGCTCGGATTAATCCCAGTTTTTCGGTTTCTCATCGTGCAGTTCAGCCATTAGATATATATGCTTCACTTCCTTTACAACTACCTCACCGCCAATCCCCCCAATCATCACTAATGGCATCAGTGCGGCCCTCGGGCACATCAGGCACCAAACATTTTGATCCCCTGGGAAAACATCTGCGAGCACCCATGATCTAGCCCATTGAGAATGACCCCTTAAGGAGGGGATGGAAAGACAAAATGGGCTAATTTTGGCTTAAAATTAAATTGAACAAATATCACTTTATCATAAAATATACTGCTCAGATTGCATGATGATGCTCCTCTCATGATTCCATAAACTTGCACCTTACACAAGATAAGCCTCCTATAGTTCACTCTGTTTTACGTCAGATTAATTTTTCAATACCGTTGTTTGTGGTCGCTGAACCATTATGTCCCCTGTGAGCTTCCGTTGGGATAGGGCGCTTCAAGCTTACGTGCTCCCCAGAGTGGTACTTAATTACTAACCGCCCTATACACAAATAGGATTTACCGGTCTGCTTGAACGGTACAATAATATATTTGGAACAATTGCAACCCCTTTGATTGAAAAGGAACCCTTCAGAAAGTAATCTGCCTGCACGGGAAGTCGGAGAGTCCACGACAGTCTCACTTTTCATTAACGCGCCTCATGTTCCCTTCAGGTCGCAGTCCTCCCACGGCCCTTTCTTCCCTCCCAGGAACACTCTCCCTTGTTCTAGAGTCCGGTTTCCTTTCTTAAGTTCTTTCCTTGACGACGGTCACTACGTTCTCTTGGACTTCGAGAGAACAAACGCTATTTCTGTAGCAGTGCGTGAGGGACTGAGACCTATGCGCAGGTGCTAACGTTTGGTCGCAGATCAACACTGCAGGCCCAATCAATCCTTTTTTCCTGCACCGGAACACCGCTCACGTCTCTCATACTTCGGCATTGCCTATTGACCTTAGGAATTTTGCCAGGCATTTATAGCTGTAGCAGGATGGACTTCCGATTACTCAACGGCATTACTGATAGATAACTGTGATACTTCTGTCCTCTTTTTCTCCAAGTTTTCTTTCTCAACCATCTGTTCCTAATATCTCTCAGGCAGACCCCACATCATCTTTGTTGACCTCTCCCCCCGACCCCCCGGTTCATTCTCTCATACATCACCATCATTCCAAAGACGAGGTCTCCACAAATGGGCTTACTTGTCAGGCTCTCACCTGAATCTTTGTGCAGGGGTGAAATGGTCCACAATGTTATTTACCAACAAGAGAGGATAAAAGAGACTGGAGATGACTTTGGTTGTTAATCTAGTCTCCTGACTTTCATGCTCCTTTTTAGTTTTCTGTCTAGGATTCAAGAGAATAAACATAACATGAATGCCAATCTACAAGATGCATAAATGGCCTGCAATCTATGGTAAGTATCGGATGTACTATAGGTACTTTACATCCTCTCCTCAGTATTCGTGTTTCATGTTGTTGTATCTTAGAATTTTATAGAATTGTTGTTATCGTTAAATAATGGATGTACCCATGTTGTCGGGCTGATTTGTGCCCCCCTACATGCCACAATGCCCAATGACCATGCCCAGGGGACATAACTCCTGTCTTTACTAAGACAGGAGTCATGTAAATGGTGTCTGGGCGTCGTTTAAAATGGCGCAAATCGGGTTACGACGATTTTTTAGCGTCAACCTGACTTGCGCCATTTTTAAGACGCCCTAACGCCATTTTTCCCTACGCCGGCGCTGCCTGGTGTACGTGTTTTTTTTCCACGCACACCAGGCAGCGCCAGCCTGCTTGCGCCGGCTAACGCCATTCAATAAATACGGCACCCGCATGGTGCTTCAGAATGGCGTTAGCCGGCGCAAAATTTTTTGACGCTAAACTGCGTTAGCGCAGTTTAGCGTCAAAAAGTATAAATACGGGCCAAAGTGTATGGAGAGTTAGACAAGTTATTGCAAGCAGGTATTATTGAGCAAGTTGAATCATCTCCTTTAGTTGTAGCGAGACGTTCGAATGGCAAGTTTAGGTTGTGTGTGGATCTTAGGGACCTCAATAAGAATATTTTGGTGGACCAATTTCCATTACCCAGAATCAACGAGGTTGTAGCTTTAACTAAAGGTAAAGAATGGTTTACCACGATCAACCTTACTTCTGCGTATCACCAGCTTTCATTGCATCCTAATAGCTGTAGATTAACCGCTTTTGTTACACCGTTTGGGTGTTATCAGTTTGTAAGAGTACCATTTGGGTTAGCTTCTGCGGCTGCTATGTTCCAAAGGCTGATGTATAAATTATTCAGTAAAATGCGTGATGTATTTTTTTTCCAAGATGACATTTTAATTATCGGCGATACGAAGGATAATCATGATGCTAAAGTTAAAGGTGTTCTCCAGGTGCTAGGAAATAATGGACTTACAGCGGAATACAGTAAGTGCAAAATAGCTAGGCGGAGTGTCACCTATCTGGGACATGAGATAAGTGGTAAGGGCATCAAACCTAAGGCTAGTCTGGTAGAGGCAATAAAAAAATCACCTGCATCTACAAACAACAAAGATGAAGTTAGAGCATTTTTAGGCCTGGCGGAATATTACGCTAGGTTTGTCCATCATTTTTCCAATAAAACGTTTCCCATTAGGCAATTGTTAAAAGGGAAGTGTGTATTTGAGTGGTCTGAAGAATGTGAAACGGCATTTGAACTAATTAAAAAAGACATTATTGGAGCACCTGCTCTACAAGGGTTTGACCCAAACCTGCAAAGCATTGTTACTACGGACGCCAGCAGTAAGGGGTTGGGAGCTGTTCTTACGCAGATGAATGAGGATAATAAGGAGTGTGTAATTGCATTTGCCTCCCGCTCAATAACCAATACTGAAGCGAAATATTCTGTTATTGAGAGGGAGGCTCTTGCATGCGTGTGGGGTTTGGAACATTTCTGAGCATTTGTATGGGGCACGAATGTCATTTTGCGGAGTGACCATAAACCACTCACCAAAGTTTTTACGACAAAGGGCTTATTCAAAGCTTCTCCACGCATTGCCCGCTTATCCATGAGGCTTTTGGATTACAAGTATGAAGTACGTTACGTGCCAGGGATCAAGAATAAAATTGTTGATTTTCTAAGTAGGATGCCCCTAGCCAGAACTGAAGATGTGAAGGAGTTGTAAGATTGCTGGGTAGCTGACATTGTACAAGATGTTCAGGGTATTACTGAGGACGAGTGGAATAAAGCTGTGGATGAAGATCAAGTATTGAACAAGGTTCATACTATGTTGTGTGAGGGGTGGCCCCATAAAAAAAATCTGGATGAAAGTGTAAGGGGATTTTGGGAAGTGAAGGAAGAGTTGTCTGTAGAGGACAACAAGTTAATGCGCAGCGGAAGGTTTATTCCTCCTGAACTACTTAGGAACAAGATTCTGGATTTGTGCCATGATGGCCATTTAGGAATATCTAAAAACAAAAAGCAAAATTAAAACAATTGTATTGGTGGCCAGGAATAGATATGGCTGTGGAAAGGAAGGTAAGAGAATGTATTCCCTGCAATGAATCGGAGAAAACATTATCTACATTCAAACCACCTTTAGTTCCTATTAAGTGTCCTGACATGCCTTGGGAGAAAATTGGTCTAGATATTACAGGTCTGATACATGTGGAGGGGGAGTGCAAATATATTGTGGTGATGTATAATCATTTCTCTAAATGGCCAGAAATTGGAATTATGACCAAGGTAGATTCTGGGTCCATTGTGGATTTTTTGGATACGGTTTTCTTGAGAGAATGTTTTCCCAAAGCTATAATTACGGACAATGGGCCGCAATTCATTTCTGATAAATTCAAGGCTTTCTTATTGAGGTGTGGCATAAAACTTATTACTACTTCCAACTATCACCCGGCTGGTAATGGTGCTGTTGAGCGCTTCAACAGAGTGTTGAAGAATAGCATACAGCTGGCAGAAAGTGCAAAACTATGTTGGGAAAAACAAGTGTGGAGAACGGTTTGGTCGTACAGGACCACACCTTGCGGTTCTACTGGACACAGTCCCTTTGAGATAATGAGAGGCAGAGTTCCATTAAGGAAGGACAACATAGGTTGGATGACAGGCGGTAGGAAAAGCGGCTGGACTGTTGAAGGTGTTAGGAATAATATTAAAATCGTGCAAACTCATTCAAAACTACGATGTAAAACACAAATGCAAGGCTGTAAATATACAGGTTGGTGATTTGGTTAAAGTGAAAGTCCCAGGCTTCAAAAAGTATGGAATGGGGAAATTATATCCACCCTTGAAAGTTGTGAAAATTTTGTGTAATGCAGTACTGCTCGAGGATGGAAAAGTGTGGCATTTAAGCAGGGTCTCTCCATATAAAGGAGGTGAAAAGAAGGGTATGATTGAAGCCAAATGGTTAGTGGATGATGAATCCGGAAACAACATATGCTCACAAAGTGAGGTTGGGGTTCCAGTACAACAGGCCAATGAAGCACAGGTGGGTAGAGGCAACGGCATTTCTATGCAAGAATGTGGCACAGTTGATGAAAGGGAGAAAAGAGGTGTTCGAGAAGGTGACACGACAGGGGTGATGGGTAAGTTTAGTAGGTGTGGCAGAAGAATCACAAGACCGGGGAAGCTTGGTGACTATGTATGCAATTGAATCCAAATTCTACGTTAAATTAAATAGTATATGTTATGTTTTCTTATAGTCATTAGCCATGTTGTGGGTATTGATGGGGTTAGAACGATGTAGTGTTATTGGTGGAAAATGTTTATTTAAAAAAAAAAAATGTGTAAGGGGGAAGATGTGTTCTATCTTAGAATTGTATAGAATTGTTGTTATCGTTAAATAATGTATGTACCCATGTTGTCGGGCTCGCGCTAGTTATGCGCGCGAGCCAGAGAACAGGGGAATGTTATGGAAAAGAATGTTCTGTGAGATTGGGTGACGGTTGGTGGACTGCGGACCGGAGGGGTGGATGTAACCGGTCCATGTGCTGCAGCTGGGGCTCTTTTATCAGGATTAAACGCATTTCACTTACCGTGATTCCTGGTTTTGGCGTTTTCCTGCGCATTGCCAAGAGGGCTTTCAGTACACATGTTGTGTGATGGCAAAATCTAAAGGAAAGCGAAACATAAGTTATAAGATTTTGGTGCATTATTAATCTAGTGGACAATTATTTGTAGAGAGTAATAAACCACCTTAACTTCTGAAGAGAGTGTAAAAAAGGCATCCCAAAGGGAAAGACTTGCAGATATCTTAACACATACATTCACTTCATGTATGCATCAATACATTAATTACCTAGTGGTAGTTATAGTTAGGACCTAGTTTCAATAGAAAAAGTGTTTTTTGTTTTGCTAATAACTTTGCTGCCGTTTGATGAATCTTCACAAACTTTTCCAAGAAAATACCACTTGAACTTCAGCTTCTGACAGTAAAGTTTTGGGGTGATCTCTAAGGTAGGGGTTGAGAAAAAGATTGGGGGGTCACAAAATGTGTTTTCCCCGATTCATTTTTCCATTGGGATTTTAAACAGTGATAGAGCCCGAACCACTGGGCTTAATTACACCAAATTTGGCAGAGAGGTAGCTCTTGGTCCAGAAAGAGGTCTTTTTGCTATTTGGTGTAAATCCATTCAGTAGTTTTTGAGATATTAACGACAATCCAAATCTGTATATATAGGGACACAAAGGCTTCACAAACCCTCCCGATCTCGTGCTGAGATCTGATCGGCTGTCAACATTTCAACAAGGAAGTGTTGGCAGTCATTTTGGGACACAGCTGAAAAAAAGATGTGAAACAACCAAAGAAGCCAGGGCAGGGACACCCTGACCCCTTAGCTCTGGTGCTCGGGTTCCAGAGAGAATCCCCCAGAGCGTAAAAGCATTTAAAAAAAAAATCTGCCACGAGTTACTGCGGATCCACAGATCTGGTGAAAATTTGAAAAAAAATAAGGACTCCCTCTCGAAAATTCTGAAGCCCCCGGGTGGGCCAAGTCCAGGGAGCATTGCTAGTTCAGGGGGGATGACCGGCTCCCCTGCTGTCCCAGGGACCGCCACCTTCCCAGGGCTTTGATGAAATGAAATGTGCTTTCTGGGGCTTACATCAAATTCAATGTGGGGGGGGTCACCTGGCCCTCCTGCAGCCCCGAGGACTGCCACCTCCCCGAGGCTTAAATTAAAGACAATGCAGGGGGGGGTTCCTGCCCCCCGCAGCCCCAGGGACCGTCACCTCCCAGGGCTTTCAACAAATGCAATGCAGGGGAGCTTCACCCCCCCACAGCCTCGGGGACCAACACCTCTCCAGAGCTTTCATCAAATTCAATGCGGGGTGCTGCCCGCCCCCCATATCCCCAGAGACCACCACCCCTTTCCTGGTGCAGTGATTTTTGCCGAGACCCCCTCGAGGAGCCACGGAGGGCCCTGGGGAAAGCCAACCCCCAGGGCTGGTTCCTGCTATGTCCTGGGATGGACAGCTCTCCCTCAATAGGTGCAGAGATTTCCTCTGTTTCCCTTCCTGCATAGATGCAGGCAGGAAAACAGATGAAACTGCTCTCAGCAGCTTCCTCTCTGTGACAGCAGTGTCTGCTCCCACAGGAGGTGGGGAGCCAGCTAGGACTGCAGGGGCCTTCTGGCTCCCCTGCAGTCCCCAGAATTGTGAGTGGGTGCCCACATGGTCGGGTTCTGGGAAATGCAGTCCCCGGGGCAGATTTCAGTCTGGGAAGTGGGGGTGCTGTGCAGCCTCCCCCCAAAAACGTTATGTTTCGCCCGGGCCCTGGGGCATGGGGTCCCTAGGACTGAGATCCGCCTGGGGCGGAGGGGTGCACAGCTCACCTCCTCCCAAAAATTAAATGTTTAGGCCGGGCTCCAAGGGATTAGGGGGCCCTCTGGGGTTTGGTTGGTAGAGGGGTTAGCCCCAGGCCAGGCCCTGTGGCCAACATCTGCTGTGCATGTCCCAAGGCAGCGCGCACCGCTGGCTTGGTTGGTTGTAGGGGTTGGCAGCAGGGCATGGCCGACAGGCCAGGCTCTGCGGCCAACCGCCGACACCGTGCACATCTGAAGGTCGTACGTGCTGGTGGTTGGATTAACGTAAAGAAATTAAAATTACTTTTCTGTTAAAAAAATTCACTGAAAAAACCAAAGGTCATTGGAGCGTTATAGTTAGGAAATAGAATTTAAAAAAACATAGAAACTTACTTTAAAAGGTTACAGGAACTTTATAGTTAGGCTCACAATTTAAACATACCAAACCATACAAATGCAACTGTTATAATTAGAGCTATCTCAAGCAACTATGACCCATACACTCGCCATGCCCTGCTAATTACTCCACAAATTACAGCACTCATGACGCCTTTGATAACATCATTGATAATGTCACTGTAACATCTGCAGTAAAATTATTGATCAGATAACTGTGCCTGGCGGGGGAGCGAGTTATTGTCACCTTAGGGCAGGAGTTATAGTTACTTGAGATTCTTGCTGCACACGGGTTGGGGTGAACTGTCAAGGGGTGGTCCGAGAAAAAGGGGGCTAAAAAATTTGCATTTCCCATGTTAATTCACATAGGACCTGTCAACACATCTATAGTCCGAACCGCTGGAATTTGGCAGAAAGCTAGCTGCCGGTACACAGATTGTGCTTTTTGTGCTTTTTGTCATTTGGTGTAAATCCATTCAATAGTTTAGGAGATATTTAAGGGCAAATAAATTTGTATATCTTTGGCCGCAAATATTTCACAACATTAGCAAATTTTCACAAACACAGGTGTGAAAAGAAGCTGACCGCATCCTGATAAGAAAGTTGCAACCGCCATTTTATTTCACAGGACACGGTAACAGGGGTGAAAATTAAACTTGAAAATGGCATAAGGGGTCAGCATGAAGCTACTCTGACCCCAGGGGTGTGATACAGATGCGTTTTAGGGGCAAATTACCCGGTTTAATATAATTTTGCGTCACAGTGTGCAACATTTGTGAACATTTCCATTAATTTTTAAAAAATATTTGCGATTATGGAAAAATTTGAAAGAAAAACCACAGACTCATTCATACACTAATTCATTCACTAATACATGTACTCAGAGGCTCAGACAACTACTCATAAACCCACTCAGACACTCTTGCACCCACTCGGACCCACTCATAGTTTCACACACCCACTTTCAGAACCACTCAAACACTCACACACCCACTCGCACATCCACTGACAGAGATAGGCCCAGAGGCCACCCTGCACTTTTAATGAACTATAATTCGTGCCTTCGCCATGCACTGCTAATTACTCCACATATTATGTCATTGATGACATTTTGAATGGCATCTCTGATATCACTGCAATGTTTGCAAAAACATTATTGGTAAGAAAACAGTCCATGGCAAGGGCGCCAGTTATAGTAACCTTAGGGCGCGAGTTATATTTACTTGAAAGAAGACTAATTATAACTGCTGAATTTCTATGATTTTATACGAGTAAATTCAGAACCTAACTAAAATCCAGCACTGTTACCTTTGGCTTTTCAGTGAATAAATATATATATATATATATATATATATATATATATATATATATATATATATATATATATATATATAAAACAAACATTTCCTTAGCAGACAGTCTGATTACTTTGTTTCTTAGCAATAACAAACAATAAATAAATTAACAGAAATAATTCAATGTTTTATCAAGAACGTGAATTGTTGCCTCTAGTCAACAAATTACAAGTCACTCAAGTCTTTCTGATATTCTTTTACAGGTTCACAACACAGCCAGCTAATAAAAATGGAAAAAAACACAAAACAAAGGAAACTGAAGGATAATCATATAAGCAATCAGATAAGCAAAATTCTGTGATTTGTTAGCACTGAGCTCGTTACCTTTCAGAACTCTGAGGCTTTCTTAAAGCATGTCTCCCTCTTTTGTGTTCAATTCTAGGATATCCAGAGATAACCTGAAGAAAAGCCCTTAAGAACGCTGAGAAGCCTGACGCACCCTGACGCTACCACAGACAAAAACGAAGATGGGAGACCAGGAAGTCCAAGACGTCACCAGATCCGACGAGACAGCAGGCAGGAGTCAGGAACACCGAATGCTTATCAGAAGTAGCAGGTAAGCAAAGCAAGAAGGGGCAAAACGCTGAGAAACTTCCCGTGGTGCAGTGCGTAGTCTTATCTGCTATGTGATTCTCTATGTTAAAGGCACCGCACCCTAACAGTAGCGATTCGTGCAGCCTCGTCACTACTACCATAAGGTCTGATGCTGAATACATGTATCTCACCATTACAAAACTTCAAAGTTGGAAATTTCAGGACCTGTTTAAATCTACTATTGAAAAGCATCCAGCACAGTTGAATTTTAGAATCTCCAACAGTGATAAATGTAGCAACAAGTATTGGCAAAGCCAATAGGTCTCGCCTATTGTAGGAAAGTACCCTCTTTTTGGCATGCTAACCTCAATTTCTGTCTGATGTCAGAGTGTTTGACCGTGTCACTTAGATCCTGCTAACCAGGACCCCAGTGCTTATGCTCTCTCTACTCTAAATGTTGTCACTGCATACTGGTAACCCAGTATTTCACCCAAAATTGGCATACTGGTCACCTCTTATAAGTCCCTAGTATATGGTACTTAGGTACCCAGGGCATTGGAGTTCCAGGGGATCCCTATGGGCTGCAGCATTTCTTTTGCCACCCATAGGGAGCCCATGCAAAGGCTTCTACAGGACGGCCATTGCAGCATGTGTGAAATGGTGCATGCACCCTTTTACTGCCATTTATGAAGCACCAGGTCACTTATAAGTCACCTATATGTCAGGCCTTCCAACCCTGAAGGCTAGGTGCAGATTACCTGTGTGTGAGGGCAGCCCTGCACTAGCAGAGGTGCCCCCACGTCATCCAGGACCATTTTCACTGACTTCGTGAGACACCATTATACAAGTGCACTATACATAGGTCACTACCTATGTACAGCTTCACAATGGTAACTCCAATACGGCCATGTTTGGTTTCAAACATGTTGGAATCATATCCCATGTCTTTTGCAAGCATTGGTTGTATTATTCTATCCATTCTGGGGGCTCTTTAGAGGAACCCCAGTGCTGCCATTACAGCCTTCTGAGGTTTTCCAGGCAGCCCCAGCTGCTGCGACCTCATAGACAGGTTTCAGCCCTCCTGTTACTTGAGCGGCTCAAGCCCAGGAAGGCAGCCCGAAGTATTTCCTTTGGGAGAGGGATGTTACCCCTCTCCCCTTGGAAGTAGGTGTTACAGGCATGGAGGGGTAGCATCCCAGAGCCTCTGGAAATGCTTTGAAGGGCACTGATAGTGCCCTCCTTGCATAATCCAGTCTACACCAGTTCAGGGACCCCCAGTCCCTGCTCTGGCACAAAACTGGACAAAGGAAAGGGGGGTGACCACTCCTCTGTCCATCACCACCCCAGGGGTGGTGCTCAGAGCTCCTCCAGAGTGTCCCTGGGTTTTGCCATCTTGGATTCCAAGTTGGCAGGGCACTCTGGGAGCATCTGAGTGGCCAGTGCCAGCAGGTGATGTCAGAGCCCTCACCTGATAGGTGCTTACCTGTTAGTTGATCAATACCCCTTTCAGGCCTATTTAGGGTCTCTCTGTTGGGTGGTTCTTCAGATTCAGATTGCAAGACTCCAGCAAGAATCCTCTGCATTCTTTACTTCACCTTCTTACTGAAGAAACTGCATCTGGTCTCTCCAGGAACTCTACAAACTGCAAGAAAGAAGCAAAAACGACTTCTACAACATTGTTTCTTCAGCTCCTGCCAGCACTGCAACTGTTTCCAGGTCGTGCATCCTCTGAAGACTGCCTGTCTTGAGCCCGCATCAGAAGAATGAAGGAATCTCCCTTGAAGTGAAGGAGTCACTTCCCTGCTTCAGCAGGCACCCCTCTGCAGCGACGACCAGTGGCTTGGGTCCCCTCTCTTGAAGAAGTGCGTGGATCCAGGCACACAGGTGGTGGACTGAAGTAGTCCTAATGGTCCTGACGTCCAGCTGTCCAACTTTGGTGGAGGTAAGAGCTTGCCTCCCCACGCAAGTCAGTACCCTTGTGCACCGAGTGTTTTGCAGTTGCCAAGGCCTGTTGGCATCCTTCCATGAAGTTCTTCATGCACCATGCAGCTCCGGCCCCCAGCACTCTTTTCTGTGACGCACAGCCTGCTGCGAGGTTCTCCATCAGCGCGGGATCCCTTTGTGTAGTGCTGCGTGGGCCTCCTTTTGCACTTTCTTTGTCCCCGTGATGTGGGACTCCTGTGCATGCTGGCTAGTCTTCTGAGGGCTCTCTGAGTTGCTGGGAGTCCGCTCTGTCTCTCCTTCTTTGGTAGAAGCCACCAGGTCCCTCCTGGTGCCGGGCAGCGCCATTTTCCACTACCTGTGAGCTTTCCGTGTGCCAAGGCTTGTTTGCAGAATCCAGTGATGCAAACCAGACGCAATCATCCATCCAGCGTGGAACATCATCCGCACCAACCAGGAACCCGCATCCATCTTCTTGGGTGCAGTACTGACTGTTCTTCTTCACCAGTGGTTCTTCTTTTGCACCTTCATCCGGGTTAGCAGGGGCTTCCATTCTCCATGGACTATTCAGTGCTTCTTGGACTTGGTCCCCTTCCTCCACAGCTCTTCAGCTCCAGGAATCCATTGTTGGTGTCTTATGGTCTCTTCTGGATCTTGCAAAATCTTCTATCACGTGTTCTTGTGTGTTTTAGGAAAGTTATTGTGATTTACTTCTGCTTTCCTGTGTTCTGGGGTGGGTTCTATTACTTACCTTAGGTGTTTTCTAATACTCCCAGCCCCCCTCTACACTTGCCTAGGTGGGAAACCAGCTTTCACATTCCACTATTTTAGTATATGGTTTGTGTTCTCCCTAGACCCATTTCTAACTATTGTGATTTTCACTATTTGCACTGTTTTCTAACTATTTTTACAGCTAATTCTGCATTCTAGTGTATATACTGTGTGTATTACTTACCTCCTAAGGGAGTATAATCTCTAAGTCATTTTGGGCATTTATGTCACCAACATAAAGTACCTTTATTTTTGTAACACAGTATTTTCTTTCATGTATGTGAGTACAGTGTGACTACAGTGGTATTGCATGAGCTTTGCATGTCTCCTAGTTGGGCCTTGGCTGCTCATCCACACGACCCCTAGAAAGCCTGGCTTTTAGACACAGACTACATTTCACTAATAAGGGATAACTGGACCTGTATAAGGTGTAAGTACCTTAGGTACTCACTACAAACCAGGCGAGCCTCCTAAATTGGTGGGAACAGTGGGATAAGTATTTGCCTTTTCTCTCTGTCACCGGTGCTTTCCACAGGAATGAGTACTCTGTACCTAGAGCTATACATACATATACCTAGTTACAGGATCTAGTCTCTTACGTTCCTTCCTAAGAGACTAGGGGTTAGGTAGAGTAGTTTTTTCTTTTCACTTACACTACTCTAACACACACTTCATCATGTCTACTGTTGGGCCTAGCTCTAATGTCATGGGTACTTCCTATGAGGGCATGACCTTCAAATAACTCAAGGGACTTTGCTCAGAGAGGAGCCTAGATGTAGGGAAGAATCTTAATAAGAATTTTCTGTTAAGTCATCTTCTCCAGGATGATCAGGAGCATCCTGATAACCAGGAGGAGGAGGGGGAGAGAAATTCTGACCCCTTAGAGTCAGGGAATCATCCTGAAGATTCAGGGGAGGGCTCTTCCAAAGATATTCCCCCTAGCAAACCATCTAGTATAGCTGGCAGTGGGAGGGCTCCCTTCACAACTAGAGGTCAGGTTACCAGGGTTAGTAAAGTTAGGGAAAGATCTACCTCTGCCCATTCTCATATCACTTCCGTTTCTGAGGGATCCCATAGTTCAACTCCAGGTGACTGACTCCATAGAGAGGGATCTCAGGAATCTGAGACAGGAGGAGGCCAGGCTGAGGCTGCAGCAGCAACAGCTAGCCCTAGGTAGGGAGGCCGTGGCTGTGGAGAGAAAGAGGCAGGGGTTGGGGTTAGTTCTCCATGGTGGCAGCAGCAGTTTCAGGAGTTAGGGAGTTAGGGAGGACACCACAGAATCCAGAATCTAGCATAACATTGTTCCCCCATACAAGGTGGGGAATAACATCTATGAGTGGTGTGCTGCACTTGAGAGGGCCTTCAAAGTTCAGGGGGTCCCTCAAAGGTACTGGGCTGCTATTCTGTTGTTGTCCTTTTCTGACAAGGTGAAAAATAGACTTCTTACTGTCAGAGAAGAAGACTCAGACAATTACAGTATTCTAAAATCTGCATTCTTGGATGGATTTGGCTTAACTACTGAACAATACAGGATAAAGTTCAGAGAAACCAGAAAAGGAGTCTTCATAAGATTGGATAGACTTTGTAGACTGTTATGTGAAGGCTTTAGAAGGTTGATTACATGCAGCAAAGTGTCTGACTATGAGGGTCTATATAATCTAATTTTGAGAGAGCATGTTCTGAATAACTGTGTGTCTCATGTCTTACACCAATACATGGTAGACTCAGGTCTGACCTCTCCCCAAGAATTGGGAAAGAAGGCAGACAAATAGGTCAGAACAAGGGTGAGCAGGAAAGCTCATACAGGGGGTGACAAAGACAAGAAGACGGATGGTAAGTCACATGACACAGTTGGGGACAAAGATAAAAAGCAAGAGTCTTCATCAGGTCCACAAAAACCCTCTTGGGGTGAATCTAAATCCTCTGCCAACCAACAGAATAAAAAGCTTTAGTGTATATGTGTAAGAACAAAGGCCATTGGGCAAGTGACAGTACTTGTCCAAAGAAAAACACCAAAGCTCGCACCACCACAACCCCCACTGCTTCCACTAGTGCCCCTAGTAATAGCAGTGGTGGCGGGAAAAACAACACTACAGATAGCCAGTCAAAGGGTGTAGCAGGGCTCACTCTGGGTAATGTAGTGGGGTTGGTTTAGTTAGGGAAACCACCAAGGCTGTATTAGTCTCTGATGGTGGCATTGACCTTGCCGCTCTTGTTGCTTGTCCCCTTAATATGGATAAGTACAAGCAACAACCCCTAATAAATGGTGTTCAGGTTGAGGCCTAGAGGGACACAAGTGCCAGTGACACAATGGTGATGGAAAAAAACTGGTAGCCCCTGAGCAACACCTACTTGGTCATCAGTACCAAGTGACTGACACCCATAAGAACACCGCTAGCCACCCTATAGCTGTTGTTAATCTCAACTGGGGGAGGGCTTACTGGTCCAACTAAAGTTGTGGTATCCACAGGCCTACCTGTAGAGTGTCTACTAGGCAATGATCTGGAGACTTCCGCTTGAGCTGAGGTGGAGTTGGAGGCTCATGCAGAAATGCTGGGCATTCCTGGGCAAATCTTTGCTTTGACAAGGGCTCAGGCCAAAAAACAAAGAGGACAGGGAAACTTGGATCCGGGGAACAATATAACAAGTGCTCCTAAAAACTAGGGGTAGAAAAGAGAAACCCTTATACACTATCTCTCCCTCCACTGAAGATTCCCCTTTTGAGGAAGAGGAGTCTACTTCCTGTGCAGAACCTACACCAGATGAACTTCAGGCTGATGCAGCTAAGTTTTTGGGTGCAGGGGGGCCTTCCAGGGAGAACTTAAGTGTGGCTCAGCAGACCTGTCTCACACTTGAGGGTTTGAGACAGCAAGCTGTCAAACAGGAAGCAGGGGATGTCAGTGACTCTCACAGAGTGTACTGGGGAAATAATCTCCTTTATACAGAAGCAAGGTATCGAAAACCTGGTGCTACCAGGAGTCGGTTATTCCCTTGCAGAATAGGGAGTTTCTTCTGACACTAGCACATGACATTCCCCTTGCTGGACATTTGGGGCAAAGCAAGACCTGGGACAGACTAGTCCCTCACTTTTACTGGCCTCCCAGGTCAGAAGACACAAAAGAGTTTTGCCACTCTTATGTCACTTGCCAAGCCAGTGGTAAGACTGATAGCACCCCAAAGGCCCCTTTGATCCCACTGCAGGTGGTTCGGGTACCCTTTGAAAGGGGTTGACATAGTTGGCCCCCTTGACCCTCCTGATGGTAATGGACCATGCCACTAGATATCCAGAAGCAATTCCTCCGAGGACCACTACAGATCCTGCAGTGGCAAAGGCCCTCCTGGGAATATTTTCCAGGGTGGGCTTTCCAAAAGAGGTGGTGTCAGATAGAGGTAGTAACTTTATGTCTGCATACCTGAAAGCAATGTAGAAAGAGTGTGGGGTAACCTACAAGTTCACCACACCTTACCATCCACAGACAAATGGGTTGGTTGAGAGATTTAATAAAACTCTCAAAGGCATGATTATGGGACTATCTGAAAAGCTCAGAAGGAGATGGGACTTCCTATTACCATGCCTCCTTTTTGCCTACAGGGAGGTACCCTGGAAGGGAGTGGGCTACAGCCCATTTGAATTCCTTTTTGGTCACCCTATTAGGGGTCCATTAGCTCTTGTAAAAGAGGGTTGGGAACAACCCTTGAAGCTCCCTAAACAAGATATAGTGGATTGTGCACTTGGCCTGAGATCTAGAATGGCTGAGTACATGAAAAAGGCCACTAAAAACCTTCAGGCTAGCCAGGAGTTACAAAATCAATGGCATGACCAGAAGGCTGTCCTGACAGTGTACCAACCAGGACAGAAGGTGTGGGTACTAGAGCCTGTGGCACCCAGGGCACTCCAGGACAAATGGAGTGGTCCACACCTGATAGTGGAAAAGAAGGGTGAGGTCACTTATTTAGTGGACTTACACATTCCCAGAAGTCCTCTTAGAGAACTTCATGTGAACCACCTGAAACCCTGTGGAAGGAGTCATTCTTGCAGACGTTTTTTCTGAAGAGCAGAAGGAGGATCGCAGGAACCTCCTAGGACAATTTTCTGAACTTTTCTCTCTGACACCAGGTCAGGCCACTTGATGTGAGCATACCATAAATACTGGAGACAGTTTGCCTGCCAAAAGTAAGATTTATAGACAGCCTGACTAAGTCAGGGACTGCATTAAGTCTGAGTTTCAGAAGATGTTGGATGTAGGAGTGATTGACCACTCAGATAGCCCCTGGGCCAGCCCAGTGGTGCTAGTACCCAAGCCTAATTTTCAAATGAGAAAAAAGAGATGAGGTCCTGTGTAGATTACAGAGGGCTCAATTTAGTTACAAAGACTGATGCTCACCCTATACCCAGGGCAGATTAACTTATAGATACACTGGCATCTGTCAAGTACCTCAGCACTTTTGACGTGACTGCAGGGTATTGGCAGATGAAGCTATGAGAAGAGGCTAAACCTAAAACTGCTTTCTCTGCCATTGGATGGCATTATCAGTTTACTGTTATGCCCTTTGGTTTGAAGAATGCATCTGCCACTTTTCAGAGGCTAGTGAACAGAGTCCTCCAAGGTCTGGAAGCTTTTAGTGCAGCATATCTTGATGATATTGCTGTCTTCAGCTCAACCTGGTCCACCTCTGGAAGGTTTTGGACGCCCTGCAAAAGGCAGGACTCACCATCAAGGCTTTAAAGTGCCAGATAGTGCAGGGGAAGGTGTTTTATCTGCGACACCTATTTGGTGGAGAACAGATTGAACCACTACAGGGGAAGATCCAGACTATTTTAGGGTCTCCCCCTACAACACAGACCCATGTCAGAGCCTTTCTTGGTCTCACTGGGTATTACAGGTGGTTCATTAAGAACTATGGCTACATTGTTTCCCCTCTTGATGACCTCCCATTCAAGAAGATGCCTAAAAAGGTATTGTGGACAGCTAGCTGTCAGAAAGCTTTTGAGGAGCTTAATCAGGCTATGTGTACTGCACCTGCCTTAAAAAGTCCAAACTACTCAAAGAAGTTTATTGTTCAAACAGATGATTCAGAGGTAGGTGTTGGGGCTGTGCTATCACCACTTAATTCAGAGGGCCAGGATCAACCTACTGCTTTTATTAGTAGAAGGTTGACCCCTAGAGAAAAGTTTTGGTCAGCCATAGAGAGGGAGGCATTTTCTGTGGTCTGGGCCCTGAAGAAGTTGAGACCATACCTCTTTGGTACTCACTTCATGGTTCAGAAAGACCACAAACCATCTCTTATGGTCAAAACAAGTGAACGGTGAAAACCCTAAATTGTTTAGTTCATCCATTTCCCTACCAGGGATGGACTTTACAGTGGAACATAGATTTGGGAGTAACCACTCCAATGAAGATGGACTCTCCAGATATTTCCACTAAGACAATGAAGACTCATCTGGGCAAGGTTAGCCTTATTGTCCCTCGTTTGGGGGGAGGGGGTTGTGTAGGAATGTACCCTCTTTTTGGCATGTTACCCCCACTTTCTGCCTGATGTCAGTGTGTTTGACTGTGTCACTAGAATCCTGCTAACCAGGACTCCAGTGCTTATGCTCTCTTTCCTCTAACTTTTATCACTACATACTGGTAACCCAGTATTTCACCCAAAATCGGCATACTGGTCACCCCTTATAAGTCCCTAGTATATGGTACTTAGGTACCCAGGGCATTGGGGTTCCAGGGGATCCCTATGGGCTGCGGCATTACTTTTCCCACCCATCGGAGCCCATGCAAAGGCTTCATTGCAACCTGTGTGAAATGGTGCCTATACCCTTTCACTGCCATTTACACTGCACCAGGTCACTTATAAGTCATCTATATGTCAGGCCTTCCAACCCTGAAGACTAGGTGCAGAGTACCTGTGTGTGAGGGCACCCCTGCACTAGCAGACATGCCCCCACGTCATCCTGGAGAATTTTCCAATACTTTGTGAGTGCAGGAACGCCTTTTTACGGGTGCACAATACATAGGTCACTACCTATGTACAGCTTCACAATGGTAACTCCGAATATGGCCATGTTTGGTATCATACCCCAAGGCTTTTGCAAGCATTGGCTGTATGATTCCACACACTCTGGGGCTCCTTAGATGACCCCCAGTACTGCCATTACAGCCTTCTGAAGTTTTCCAGGCAGCCCCAGCTGCTGCCACCTCACATACAGGTTTCTGCCCTCCTGTTGCTTGAGCAGCTCAGACCCAGGAAGGCAGAACAAAGGATTTCCTTTGGGATAGGGATGTTACACCCTCTCCCCTTGGAAATAGGTGTAACAGGCATGGGAGGGGGTAGCCTCCCAGAGCCTCTGGAAATGCTCTGAAGGACAGAGATGGTGCCCTCCTTGCATAATCCAGTCTACACCGGTTCAGGGACCCCCAGTCCCTGCTCTGGTGTGAAACTGGACAAAGGAAAGGGGAGTGACCACTCCCCTGTCCATCACCACCCCAGGGGTGGTGCTCGGAGCTCCTCCAGAGTGTCCTTGAGTTTCGCCATCGTGGATTGCAAGTTGGCAGGGCACTCTGACAGCATCTGACGGGCCAATGCCAGCGGGTGACGTCAGAGCCCTCCCCTGACAGGTGCTTACCTGTTAGCTGACCGATCCCCCTTTCAGGGCTATTAGGGTCTCTCTCTTGGTTGGTTCTTAAGATTCAGATTGCAAAACCCCAGCAAGAATCGTCTGCATCCTTTACTTCACCTTCTTACCAAAGAAACTGCATCTGGACCCTCCAAGAACTCTACAAACTGCAACAAAAAAGCAAAGATGACTTCTGCAACATTGTATCTTCCGCTTCTGCCTGCAACTGTTTCCAGGTCGTGCATCCTCTGAGGACTGCCTGTCTTTAGCTGGTACAGAAGAAAAAAAGAATGTCCCTTGAAGTGGAGGAGTCACTTCCCTGCTTCAGGAGGCACCCCTCCGCAGCCATGACCGGTGGCTTGGGTCCCCTCTTCTGAAGAAGTGTTTGGATTCAGCAACAAGGGTGGTGGACTGAAGTGGCCTTGACGGTCCTGACATCCAGCTGTCCAACTTTGGTGGAGGTAAGAGCTTGCCTCCCCACGCAGAACAGTACCCCGGTGGACCACGTGCTTTGCAGCTGCTAAGGCATGTTGGCATCTTTCCACAAAGTTCTTCATGCACCGCGCAGCTGCGGCCCCTAGCCCTCCGTCCTGCGATGCACAGCAACCTGCATGGTTCTCCAGTGACGTGGGATCTCTTTGTGTAGTGCTGCATAGTCCTCCTTTTGCACCTTCTTTGTCCCCATGCTGTGGGTCTCCTGTGCATGCTGTCTGGTCTTCTGAGGGCTCTCTGAGTTTCTGAGAGCCCCTCTGTGTCTCTCTCCTGGGTAGAGGCCACCAGGTCCCTTCTGGTCCTGGGCAGCGCCATTTTTCGCTAACTACAAGCTTTGGGAGTGCCAAGGCTTGTTGGCGGAATCCAGTGATGCAAACCAGACTGCAATCATCCATTGGGCATGGGACATCATCTGCACCAACCAGGAATCTGCATCCGTCTTCTTGGGTGCAGTACTGACTGTTATTCTTCACCAGTGGTTCTTCTTTTGCACCTTCATCTGGGTTAGCAGGGGCTCCTGTTCTCTCTGGACTCTTCAGTGCTTCCTGGACTTGGTCCCCTTCTTCCACAGATTTTTAGGTCCAGGAATCCATTGTTGGTGTCTTGCAGTCTCTTCTGTTTCTTGCAAAATCTTCTATCACATGTTCTTGTGTGTTCTAGGAAAGTTACTGTGATGTAGTCCTGCTTTCCTGGGCTCTGGGGTGGGTTCTATTACTTACCTTTGGTGTTTTCTAATACTCCTGGTGCCCCTCTACACACTACACTTGCCTAGGTGGGAAACCGACTTTCGCATTCCACTATTTTAGTATATGGTTTTTGTTCCCCCAGGCCCATTTCTAACTATTGTCATTTTCAGTATTTGCACTGTTTTTACAGCTAATTCTGCATTCTAGTGTATATACTGTGTATATTACTTACCTCCTAAGAGAGTATAGCCTCTAAGGTATTTTTGGCATTTGTGTCACCAAAATAATGTACCTTTATTTTTGTGACACTGAGTATTTTCTTTCATGTGTGTGAGTACTGTGTGACTACAGTGGTATTGCATGGGCGTTGCATGTCTCCTAGTTAAGCCTTGGCTGCTCATCAACACTACCCCTAGAGAGCCTGGCTTCTAGACACTGACTACATTTCACTAATAAGGGTTACCTGGACCTGGGATAAGGCGTAAGTACCGTGGGTACCCACTACAAACCAGGCAAGCCTCCTACACCTAGACAAGAGCTATTAGCTTTGTCAATATGTTTTATCCATGTTGCACACCAACGTGGCTGCTGTTCAGCATGGCTAAAAGTTAGTGGCGTGAAGGACAGTGTTGTGGAATGTTGTAAAGTTGAGTGGAGTGTTATAGAGTGGCATGGGAGTGGTGTAGAGTTGAGTGGTGTGGAGTAGAGTGAAGTGGAACGTCATGGAGTGCTGTGAAGTGTCCTGGAGGCAGTAGAGGGATGTAGAGTGGAGGGATGTAGAGTGGAGTAGAGTTGAGTGTCAGGGTGCGGTAGAGTGAAGTGGAGTGGCGTGGATGCATGGATTGTAGTGGTGTAAAGCAGAGTGGAATGGCATAGAGAGTGCTATGTAGAGTGAAGTAGAGTGTTGTAGAGTAGAGTGGCATTAAGCAGAGTAGCAGTGGAGTTGCATAGAGTAGTGTAGTAAAGTGGAATGGAGTAGAGTGAAGTTAAGTGTTGTAGAGTTGAGTGGTGCAGAGTAGAGTGGAGTGGCATACGGTGGAGTGGGCCACAGTGGAGTGGAACTGCATAAAGTAGCATAGGGTAGAGTGGTATAAAGTGGTGTAGGGGGCATTGGCATAAAATAGAGTGGCATAGAATGGAGTGGGGTCCACTAGAGTGGCATGGAGTGGAGAGGCATAGATTAGAGTGGTGTAGAGTGGCATACAGTGGAGAGGTGTAGAGTGGAGTGGCATAGATGGGAGGAAGAAGAGTGGCGTAAAATGACATGGAATGGCATAGAAGTTGAGTAGAATGTTGTGGAGTGGAGTGTTGTAGAGTTGCATACACTGGGGTAGAGTGTAATGGAGTAGAGCTTCATAGAATGTAGTATCATACAGTGGAGTGTTGTAGAGTGGCCTAGAGTGAAGTAGCATAATATACAGTGGTACAGAGTAGATTGGCATAGACTTCAGTGGAGCAGAATACAGTGGTACAATAGAGTGCCATAGAGTGCCTTGGTGTGCAGTGATGTAGAGTGTAGTGGTGTAGAGTGCAGTGGTGCAGGATAGAGTAGTTTTGAGTTCAGTGGTGAGAGTGCAGTCTTGCAGAGAAGGGTGTCATGGAGTGAAGTGGGTAGTGTAGAGTGGCGTAGAGTAGAGTGGTGCAGAGTAGAGTACAGTGGTTCAGAGTAGAACAGAGTGGCGTAGAATGCAGTGACATAGAATGCAATGGTATAGAGTGGCGTAGCTTACAGAGGAATAGGGTGCAGTGGTGCAGCGTAGAGTGGCATTGAGGTCAGTGGCCGAGAGTGCAGTCTTGCAGAGTAGAGTGGCACGAAGTGCAGTGGTGTAGAGTGCTGCAGAGTAGAGTGTTGTGGCAGAGATTGCAATGGCATAGAGTAGATTGTTTCAGATTGGAGTGAAATGGCATAGAGTAGAGTGGTTCAGGTTAGAGTGGTGTGGTGCAGTGTAGAGTGCAGAGGTGTAGAGTGCAGTGGTGTAGAGTAGAGTGGCATGAGGTGAAGTGGCATGGAATGCAGTGGTGTAGAATAGATTATAGTGGCATTGCGTGATGCAGAGTGTATTGGCGTAAAGTGCAGTAGAGTGGTGAAGAGTTGAGTGGTGCAGAGTATAGAGCGGTGGGATGACAGAGTGGTTCAGAGTAGAAGAAGGCGGTGTGTAGTGCAGTGACAGAGCGCAATGGTGTAGAGGTCAGTGGTGCAGAGTAGAGCAGTGTTGGATTCAGTGGCGAAGAGTGCAGTCTTGCAGAGTAGAGTGTCATAGAGTGCAGTGTCACACAGTAGAGAGGTGTAGAGTACATTGGTGTAGAGTAGAACAGAGTGGTGTGGAGTGCAGTGACATTCACTACAAAGGTGAAGACTGGCGTAGGGTGAAGTGGCATAGAGTACGGTGGTGCAGAGTAGAACACTAGCATAGAGCACAGTGACAGTGCAATAGTGTAGAGTGGTGTAGTGTGCAGTTGTATAGAGTGCAGCGGTGCAGAGTAGAGTGGTGTTGAGTTCAGTGGCCAAGAGTGCAGTCTTGCAGAGTAGAGTGGTAAAGACTGCAGTGGCGTGGAGTAGAATAGCATAGAGTAGATTGGCACAGAGTAGAATAGAGTGGCATAGCATGCACTGGCGTAGGGTGCATTGGTTTTGAGTAAAGTGGTGTTGAGGGGATGGCATAGAGTGCAGTGTATTAGAGTAGAGTGACGTAAAGGGCAGCAGTATAGAGTGGAGTAGTGCAGAGTAGACTGATGAAACATAGAGTGCAGTGACATAAAGTGACACAAAGTGGAGTAGTGTGTTGTAGAGTGCAGTGGCATAGAGTGCAGTGGCACAGAGAAGATTGTTCCAGAGAAGGGTGAAGTGGCGTAGAGTGAAGTGGTGCAAGACAGAGTGTAGTAGTATAGAGTAGTGCAAAAAGAACAGATGATGGACAGAATGCTGAACAATGTCAAACATCCACAACCAGTCCAAGATCTGGGCCTAAATCCATCATTTTTTTGCCCAAAATGCCACCCCAGTTAGGACCCAGCCATATGCATATGTCTTCATCCTGCTCTCCACAGGAACAACCCAGCACAAACTGCCAGGCTAGATCCTCCCTGGACCTCAAACAAACATCCTGGGGCTGGTTTTGGGGAATCCAGAGGCACAGTCAGCCCGGGATCCACTTAGGGTGACAGATGCAAAAAGAATAGATGATGGACGGAATGTCGAACAATATCAAACATTCACCCCCAATCAGAGGCCTAAATCCATTGTTTTTCTGCCCACCATGCCAACCCAGTTTGAGCCCAGCCATATGCAATCAGTCTTGACCCTGCTTCCCATGGGAACAGTCCAGCCTGAACTGCTAGGCCAGGTCTTTCCTGGACCAGAAACAAGCATCATGGGACCGGTTTTGGGGACTTACCCCTCATCAGCCAGATTAAATTGAATCCAGTGGCACAGTGAGCTCAGGGCCCATGTCTTGGCATACCCAGTGTACATTTGGTGGCAAATGCAAAAAGAACAGATGATGATGGACAGAATGCTGAATAATGTCAAACATTCGTCCCCGGTCAGAGATCTGAGCTTAAATCCTTCTTTTTTTGTCTGTGGATGAAAGAAGTGACCCCCAGCATTGTCAGAGCCACATACATAAAAGAGCATTACAACTTCGAAATATGATGGCATTACATGAAATGGCATTTCAGTGGAAAGCTCTGTGGACACCAGACAGAATGGTCAATCACTGGAGGAAACAGGATGAAATACCCCCCATTACCTGGGAGTAGAATATTTGTGAACTGGTAGACATGAGAAGTACTGAAGACATTGATAGGAGGAAGAGAAGCTGTAAGGCCATATGACACAAAACATGTGAATAAATATAAACTGACAGGACCATATTATGTCACTTCTGACGTGTATGTCAGGAAAACCTCTTCCAAAAGCCTCTTTTGGGTGGTGAGTAACTATATTGCATGAATGTCAGAACTTCTTTCAGAGGGCCCCAGGCCATTCAGAGGCTACTGGGCCCAACCATTGTGGTTGAGGCCTTTTACTCCTGATGTGCTGGGGTGCAGCCTACTATGAGCCCTAAGCAATTGGGCCAAGTACTGCTTCAGCATTTTACTCTCAGTGGTAGTTGTGGTTGAGCAGTCAAGGCTCCCTCAGGGGAATGGGGGAATGTTGATACATGTCAGTTAACACAACTTTTTTTGTGCAGAAAGGGGCCTCTTCCTTCACAAAAACAATCCTGGGAGACGTTTGCCTCTTTCTATGTGTGCTGTAGAATGCAGCACACAAAGAAAGAGGAAATAACAAAGAGAAATAAAGTTATTTATCCTCGTTCTGCCTCACCTTGGGAGGCATAAGGTTTTGGAGCATCTCCAGGTTTACAAAAGTCTTGTAAATCTGGGGATGCATCAAAATTCATGGTTGTTGTGCGGGAAAACTAATTGCAATTCTCATGGAACACCTCCCTAACGCAGAGCAAGGAAACGCAGTTATTTGTGCTGCATTGCCTTCCTTCACATTTATGAGGCCATTCAAAGCCCAGCAAAGTGGCTTTGCGCAGCCTCATAAATATGAGTTAGTGGATTGCACCTCCGTTGAGCCACAAAAAAGTGACACAACGGCAGCGCACAAACCTCTTAAATATGGCCCTCAGACAAAAGTGTCTATGGCGACGCAGCACTCTTAGCAGCAAGTCCCTCAGGGCTCCAAAGACCCCGTTTCAGTCTTACCAGCTCCGGCGGTGAGGCAGCCTTCAGTGGTACAGTGAGTGCACTCTTCTCGGGTGCTCCCCAGGCTGGATCCTGCATGGTGAAATCGTCCTGCTCATGATGGATGGGACTGCCAGCGTAGGCCCTTCCTGAGGAGCAGTGCTGCCTGTCAGTTTCCAGTGATGGAGTTGCTACACTCAGTGGTCACAAAACATAAGCTGCTCTCCCCCCGTTAGCGGGGAGGTGTGGGATGCAGCTGTGATCCTCCTGACTGGAGCTCCAATGAGGATGGGATGTGTTTGGCGGCGTCTCAGTGTACCTCAGAGACTTTGTCAGGTGCAGATTATGGCGTGCGGGCTTGACCCTCTGTTCACAGGAGTTCTCTTTCAGTCTGGGGCGACAGCCTGAACACTAGGCCAAGGTGGTACCGGTAGCCCCTCCTTGCATAGGGGGTTGCTGCAGTACTCGCGATCAGGGTGCTTTAGGTGATATCCCTCACTACTGCAGCTCCGCCTGGCATACGTCACCATTCTTGTCAGTTACAGGTCCTGCGCACCTGGCCCACACTCAGTGCACTGGTGACCTCCCTCTGTCAAACAGGGTCACTGCTGTGCTGCGGTGCATCTTGGTACTTCCCACCCAACCACATTTGATACCGCTCCTGGCATACGAGGGTTGCAGAGCCAGTAGTGTACTCTGGCAATGGCCCGATTGGTGCACAGCCTCATGCGTCACTCAGGGAATACTTGTGCAGGGCTCCCCACTGGACCTCGCTCCCACTCAAATACTTCTCTCCCTCACAGGGTAAACTGGTCTTGGCAAGCAGGTAGGTGATGGTGCTCCAGGGCAGGTGATCTTGGTGACCTTGGTAATGTTCCTTCACCCAGAAGGGAGACTACAGGCCTTTTGACCCAGTCCTGGTCATAGGCAGAGGTCTTGCAGAGCTTCTCCTTCTCACAAAGCCCATCTGGTTGCTTGGCAGATGACCAATTTTTGGGGACTCAACTTCCCCTGGGTATATTCCTTTTCCAGATACCAAATATGAATTGGGGTCTGGGTGTGTGAAGTTTTATGTCGGGTTCTGCTTCTTTTGAAGTGGGCACTCTCCTTTTCATCTTCCTTCATGCTTGCCACAGCAGGCACAACTCAGAAGCTGTTAGTTCACACCATAATCCATGGGAGTGACCTGAGTTTATACCTGTAAGTCAGCTACAGTGATATTTGCATCAAACGGTTAATCTCAGACCCCTAGTTCTTCTCTTTATAATCCTTTTATCAGCCACATCTCCCTTCCTGAGATGTGTCCAGGCCTTTTCTTTGTCATCTATTACTTAATCAAAGAGCAGTCCTTTGAAATGTAAATGTCCCTCCAGTATGTCCCCACCCAACTCACACAGGAATGCTGCAATACACAAATCTGTCTGGGAGGGATTCCTCTACTCCTCATGTCTTCACCAGGCAGGGCTGGGCTTCCCAAAATGGAACTCAGGGTTCTCCATACAATGTACCATTGAATGCACACTCAGTGTACTTTCACAGCACACTTTCAGTCCAGTACTGTTCCTCTATGCATTGTATCCTTACATATACCCATACATCCAGCATACACACTCAGGGGGTCATTCTGACCTCGGCGGTAAAAGGCTCTTACCGCCGGTCAGAAGACCGCCATTCTACCGCCGCGGCCGTGGTAAACCGCCACGGTCATTCTGACCCACAACTGCCAAGCCGCCAAAAACCCGACATCCACGGAAGGCCGCCTCATCAGCGGGCAGCGATAAACTGGAGATGACCAAACCTCCACCGCCACGCCAACACAAACACGCCCATGCCATTACGACCCATGAATCCACGCGGCGGTCATTCAACCGCGGTATTCCATTGGCGGTACACACCGCCACGGTCAAAATACCCACCCAGCTCCAAAACACAGCCACATTGGACAATTTGAAATACACACACCTGATACACATACAAACACCACCCCCACACATCCAAGCAACTATAAAACACACACCCACATCACCCACAAACCCCCACTAGTTGGAAATCGGAGAGAAGGCGATAGAGAGAGAGAGAGAGAGAGAACAGCAGTCGAAAACCCCAACACACACAGGAACCCAACATCATCAACCACACCACATCTACGCACACATTACCACACACCACCACTCACATCACCACAAACACCACCCCACACCTCATCCACACCACCCCATGGCACCCCAAAGACACCCCAGGTTTTCAGGCCAAGAACTCAGGGTCATGGTGGAGGAAATCATAAGGGTAGAGCCCCAGCTCTTCGGCACACAGGTGCAATACACCACAATAGCCAGGAAGGCGGAGCTATGGCAGAGGATCGTCGACAGGGTCAACGCTGTGGGACAGCATCCCAGAAACCGGGAAGACATCCGAAAGCGCTGGAACGACCTACGGGGGAAGGTACGGTCGATGGTCTCAAGACACAACATCGCTGTGCAGAAGACTGGCGGCGGACCACCACCCACTCCTCCCGAATTCACAGCATGGGAGCAAGAGGTCTTTAACATCCTGCATCCTGCGGGCCTCACTGGAGTAGGCGGAGGAATGGACTCTGGTAAGTCTAGTCTCAACTACTCCCCCCCCCCCCAACCACCAGCATGCCAACCCACCCCCCCACCCCCACCCTCACCCCCAACCCCCCAGCACACATCCTCCCTGCCAATGTCTCACCAGCACAACCCACCCAACCCAAAACCAAACCCTGAATGCCAACACAAACCATGGACACCCATCACCTATGCATGACCACTGCACATACCCATCCCCCCCACAAACCACCCTCACAACTCCTGCCACAAGGGAATGCCAGCACTGGGGGACAAGGGCACCCATAAATCGCACGCCATGGAACATACAGAAGCAATAACCATACTCTTTCACCCCTGCAGGGCCTGAACGCCAACACACCGGCCAGGAGGGTCCAGATATGTCCATCCCACCCCCAGAACAGGCCCCCAGTGAGGACAGCTGCTCTGTCGACCTAGAACCTGATGACCAGCCCGGACCATTGGGGACCTCTGGACAGTCGGTTCCCCACACACAGACACAGGCCACAGCAGACCTAACCCCCTCTGGGAATATCAGCACAGCTCCCACCCAGCGGGCCCATGCCTCTGTCTCCAGGACAGGTCAATCAGCGGTGTGTCCGCCACCACAGGGCACCCAGGCTGACCCAACACCCCAACAACAACAGGGACCTGGGGGCAGTGGTAGTGGGCACACCGTCCAGGGGACAGAGGCCCGGGGAAACAGGGCAACTGGGAGGGCTGCAGTGCGACAGGGGGGGGAGGACAGGCCCAGGGAACCGACTCTCCAAGAGGCCCTCACCACCATCATAGGAGCATACCACCGCTCTCAGGAGACGATGGCGACGGTACTGGCCAGGTTCCAGGAGATCCAGGCACAGCAGGAGGAACGGTACATGGGGTACAGAGAGGAGCTCAGGAACATCGTCCTGGCCCTGAACCTAATAGTCACCACATTGTGGGACCATGTGGCACCCCCAAAGGGCCCCTGTCACCAGCCCGGACCAGGAACAGCCTACCACCTCCGCCGGCGCTAGTGGACAGGAGGCCCCCACACAACGACGGGCCACCAGAACCCCACCTCCTGCTGAAGATCAACCACCCTGCAAGAGGAACCTGAGATCACAAAGGAAGACAGAGTAGGATGCCAAGACCCCCGCCAGCCTAAGATCCCCCCGGGTGTCATTCCACTGTCCCACATCGTCACCCTGTCCAACCTTGAACTGCCCCTGCTCCATCCTTCCACAGGCATATGGACAATGCACCTGTGCGACCGAGAACTGGACTCTGCCATGGACATCACTCCACCCCCACCCATCACCGTTTTACTATCATGGACCTATATGTAGCACTTTAAATAAATCACTAATTGCACTTAAAACACTCAGGAGTCTGCTTGTATTCTTAACAAATGTATTACACATAACGGTTCAAAAATGTTCAGTTACATTGTGATGACAACATACCAATGTCAATGTGCTTTACTCCATGGCCAAACAAACCAGAAGTCACGCAGTGGGTCATACAGCTCTGAAAAGGCAAGGGAAAGTCACAATTCAGTTGAAAGGAACTGGGGGGAAACACAGAAAGTAGAGATGCAGGAGGCCAGAAGTAAATGTAAAATGGCGTGGGGGATTCTTACCTGGGTGCTACTGAAAATACTGTTGTATGACTGTGTCCCTGTTGTCCGTGTCGTCCCCGTCGTCTTCCTCCTCTTCACTCTCCACAGGCTCCACAGCTGCTACGACACCACCATCTGGACCATCCTCTGCAGAAAAGGCACCTGGCGTCGCAATGCAAGATTGTGAAGCATACAGCAGGCCACGATGATCTGGCACACCTTCTTGGGTGAGTACATTAGGGATCCCCCTGTCATATGCAGGCACCTAAACCTGGCCTTCAGGAGGCCGGACGTCCTTTCTATGATCCTCCTAGATCGCCCATGGGCCTCATTGTACAGTTCCTCTGCCCTGGTCCGGGGATTCCTCACTGGGGTCAGTAGCCACGGCAGGTTGGGGTAACCAGAGTCACCTATTAGCCACACACGGTGTCTCTGTAGCTGTTCCATCACATAAGGGATGCTGCTATTTCGCATAACATACGCGTCATGCACTGACCCAGGGAACTTGGCATTTACATGGGAGATGTACTGGTCAGCCAAACAGACCACCTGGACATTCATCGAATGGTAACTTTTCCTGTTTCTGTACACCTGCTCATCATCTTTTGGGGGTACTAAGGCCACATGGGTCCCATCAATGGCACCAATGATGTTGGGGATATGTCCAAGGGCATAGAAGTCACCCTTCACAGTGGCCAAATCACCCTCCTCAGGGAAAATAATGTAGCTCTGCATGTATTTCGTCAGGGCAGACAACACTCTGGACAAAATCTTAGAAAACATAGGCTGAGACATCGCTGATGACATGGCCACTGTTGTCTGAAAAGACCCACTTGCCAAAAAATGGAGGACTGACAGAACCTGCACCAGAGGGGGAATTCCTGTGGGTTGGCGGATGGGGGACATCAGTGCTGGCTCCAGCTGGGCATACAGTTCATGTATAGTGGCTTGGTCAAGTCGGTATCGAAGTATTATATGACGTTCCTCCATTGTCGACAGGTCCACCAGCGGTCGGTACACGGGAGGATTCATCCTTCTCCTCGCAAGTCCCAGCGGACGGTGCCTAGGAAGGACAACATGGAGCACAGAGTCAAGCAACCCACAGGTACGTAACTACAGCTTGCACAGTACACGATTCTCAATGCATTGAATGGCTTGTATGAGTGGCAATGCAAGGCCTAGGCCTGTGTGACGCAGTAGAAATCAGGCCATGTGGGCCCTTGAAATGGCGGCTGCCTGACCTGAGAAGTGTGACAGTGGGATGTGAGGTCAATGCGCTGGCGTGACACACCGTGGCGGTAGGCGGTCGAAGACCGCGGCGCCAAGCCGCATTGGTTAACATCGAACCCTATGGGTTTCACGAGCCAATGACTAGGTGCGCCGGCGGTCGCGGAACGCACCGCGGCGGTACGCACCACCGCGGGCGTGACTGCCATTTTCTATCTGGTTAATCACTCGAGACCTGACCATCCACAGGAGAGGACCTATACTGCAAGTGCTGCTGTGACCTCGGTCTGGGAGATACAATGGCTGCTGCGACTGGGGAAAGGGCCCCTGCCTTCACTACAGAAGAGTTGGAGAAACTTGTGGATGGGGTCCTTCCCCAGTATGCGCGACTCTACGGTCCTCCAGACCAACAGGTAAGTACACTGTGTGCACGTTGAATGGGCTATGCCTGGGTTGTGTATGGTGGATGTAAGATGGTGGGGTGGGGAGACAATGACGAGTGCAAGGCACGACAGATGAGAGCATGTGCCACATGGCAAGGTTGGGGAGGGGGGGCCAATCGCATCTATCATGCGGAAAATTGATGATATTTCAATTTCCACCCTGTACATGTCAAATAGGTCAGCACCCATCAGAAAGTCGACATTTGGCGTGCCATCGCCAAGGAAGTCCAGAACCTGGGGGTCCACAACAGACGGGGCACCCACTGCCGCAAGAGGTGGGAGGACATCCGCCGCGGGACCAGGAAGACCGCCGAGTCACTGCTGGGGATGGCCTCCCAACCTAGGAGGGGTGCCAGTCGTACCCTGACCCCCCTGATGTCCCGGATCCTGGCGGTGGCCTACCCCGATTGGGATGGGCGCGTGAGGACATCACAGCAGACACAAGGGGGTGAGTACCAGCACATTCAGCTATCTTTACGCGCAGTGGAGGTGCCTGGGTGGGGGAAGAGGGCTGTGGGTGACATTAGGCCAGGGCGCTTTCTGTAGTGTAGTCCTCTGCTTTATCCATGTCCCTGTGCCCCCGCCCCCCACCTCTGGAGGGTGACAAGTACAGCTATCCATGGTCCTGCATCACCCATGTGCGCGTTTGTTGTCCCTAGACCTGTTGGCCTAGTCACAAGTACTGAGTAGTGTACCCCGATTGCGCGGCTTAGTGCATGAGGCTCCTGTGTCTGTCCTCTCCGCCAACGGTGTTGACAATGCATGCACTCAACCTGTTTTTATGTCTCCCCCCACCCTTTTTCTTTATCTTCTTGTGCATGTGTGCATTAGCATAATCAGGCGGAGGAGAATTGGCACCGGAGCACGAGGGAGCTGCAACTCACAAGGCCCCGGTGGGCCATGGCACAGACACCGAGGCCACCAGTGATACGGAGGGCGAGGGGAGCTTCACAACGGGGAGCCGTGGTGACACCAGCGACACCGACACGTCCTCGGATGGGAGCTCCCTAGCGGTGGCGGCAACATCCGTGCCCCCCGCCTCTACAGGTACAGCCGCCACCAAGCGCACCATCTCCGCCCTCCCAGCAGCCCCTCAGCCTTCGCTCTGTGCCCGCTCGCCCAAAAAGGCGGGCGTCTCCTTCGCCCCAGGCACCTCAGGCCCTGCCCCTGTTACCCCTGCTGCCCTCAGTGAGGAGGTCATTGACCTCCTACAGACCATCATTGTTGGGCAGTCTACCCTTTTGAATGCCATCCAGGGGGTAGAGAGGGAGGTGCATCGTAGCAATGCATACCTGGAGGGCATTCATTCGGGTCAGGCTGCCCATCAACGATCGTTCAATGCTCTGGCCTCAGCACTGACGGCAGCCATTGTCCCTGTTTCCAGCCTCCCTCTTCTAACTGCCTCCAGCCTGTCTCTGTCTCCTGTTCCTCTGCCTATCCCACACACCATCAGACCAGCCTGCACACACCTCAACACCCAAGGGCAGCTCATCCAGACATAAGCACCACAGATCACACAAACATTCACCCAAGCAACACCCAGATGCAGACATGCCAACAGCCACTACCACCTCTGTGTCCCCCACCTCCTCGTCTCCCTCCTCCCTCCCTGTGACGTCTCTACTCACACCTGCATGCACACCACCAACAGCCAGTACTTCCATCACCAGCACACCCTCCAGTACAGTCCGCACACGTGCAGTCACCACCCCCACTGCCATTTACACGTCCCCTGTGTCCTCTCCCACTGTGTCTGTCACCCCCTCTTCCAAGACACACAAACGCAGGCAGCCACCCACCCAACAGCCAACCACCTCACGACAGCCTCCAGCCCATGCACCTTCACCCAAGGACAGCACACCTGACTCTCCTACAACCACCTCCTCTTCCTCCACTCCCATAACCACTACACCTACCCTTTACCCTGGTCCTAAAAAAGTTTACCTCTCCACTCTTGACCTCTTTCCCTCACCTGACCCCCCCTCCATCTGCTAAGAGTCCCAAGAGCGCCTCAGCCACCACCAGCCCGGCTTCAAGGGTCACCGTAGTGCATGGATTTTGGAGTCCCCCCTTTGCCAGCAGTGATACATCGGTCAGCAGCAAGGGGACAGCCAGCCCCCCCCCCCCCCTGGAAAGAGGACCGTAAACTAAGGGGCCGCCGCGGGACGACTGACACGGCTGCCCCCAAGGACCAAAGTTCTGCCACTTCACCTGCCACAACATCCAGGGGAGGCAAGGGCCAGAGAGCCACATCGAAGGAGGGCAAGGGCAGCAGGGCGGAGAAGTCAGCCAGCAGGAGTGCGGACCAGGAGGGCCCCACAAGCCCCATCCCGGGTGTGAGGGAGGACACCCCAGGGCCCAGTACACCGTCACCGAAGGGTCCAGCAACTGCACGGTCGGAGGGCGACTGAGCAGGGAGTCGTGGCCAGGTCTGACTCCCTTGACTTACAGAACAAGCACCGCTGAACAGGGCCCCGCCGTGCAGAAAGGCACCGCTGAACAGGGCCCCGCCGTCCAGAAAGGCACCGCTGAACAGGGCCCGCCGTGCAGAAAGGCACCACTGAACAGGGCCCCGCTGTCCAGAAAGGCACCGCTGAACAGGGCCCCGCCGTCCAGAAAGGCACCGCTGAACAGGGCCCCGCCGGGAGGAGCACCGCTGAACAGGGCACCGCCGGGAGGAGCACCGCTGAACAGGGGCCCTTCATCTCAAGCACCGCTCCGCTGGGCCCCGCCGTCTCAAGCACCGCTCCGTTGGGCCCCGCCGTCTCAAGCACCTCTCCGCTGGGCCCTTCATCTCAAGCACCGCTCCGCTGGGCCCTGCCGTCTCAAGCACCGCTCCGCTGGGCCCCGCCGTCTCAAGCACCGCTCCGCTGGTCCCTTCATCTCAAGCACCACTCCGCTGGGCCCCGCCGTCTCAAGCACCGCTCCGCTGGGCCCTTCATCTCAAGCACCGCTCCGCTGGGCCCCGCCGTCTCAAGCACCGCTCCGCTGGGCCCCGCCGTCTCAAGCACCGCTCCGCTGGGCCCTTCATCTCAAGCACCGCTCCGCTGGGCCCCGCCGTCTCAAGCACCGCTCCGCTGGGCCCTTCATCTCAAGCACCGCTCCGCTGGGCCCCGCCGTCTCAAGCACCGCTCCGCTGGGCCCTTCATCTCAAGCACCGCTCCGCTGGGCCCTTCATCTCAAGCACCGCTCCGCTGGGTCCCGCCGTCTCAAGCACCGCTCCGCTGGGCCCTTCATCTCAAGCACCGCTCCGCTGGGCCCCGCCGTCTCAAGCACCGCTCCGCTGGCCCCTTCCTGTCAAGCACCGCTCCGCTGGGCCCTTCATCTCAAGCACCGCTCCGCTGGGCCCCGCCGTCTCAAGCACCGCTCCGCTGGGCCCTTCATCTCAAGCACCGCTCCGCTGGGTCCCGCCGTCTCAAGCACCGCTCCGCTGGGCCCTTCATCTCAAGCACCGCTCCGCTGGGCCCCGGCGTCTCAAGCACCGCTCCGCTGGGCCCTTCCTGTCAAGCACCGCTCCGCTGGGCCCTTCATCTCAAGCACCGCTCCGCTGGGCCCCGCCGTCTCAAGCACCGCTCCGCTGGGCCCTTCATCTCAAGCACCGCTCCGCTGGGCCCCGCCGTCTCAAGCACCGCTCCGCTGGGCCCTTCATCTCAAGCACCGCTCCGCTTGGCCCCGCCGTCTTAAGCACCGCTCCGCTGGGCCCCGCTGTCTCAAGCACCGCTGGCCCAATGACAGTGCCGGTTCTGTGTCGTGCTACTGTTCACGCTGCACTCGGGCCACCCTGCCTCCTCTATTGCCTGTGGAGACTGTTATCCACTTGATGGACTGTGGCTTTGCACTCCCCAGGATATGACAGTGGGCAAACCACCCACTGTAGAGACTTGAGAGACTGTGGCTTTGCACTCCCCAGGATATGACAGTGGGCAAGCCACCCACTTGTGAGACTTGAGAGACTGTGGCTTTGCACTCCCCAGGATATGACAGTGGGCAAGCCACCCACTGTAGAGACTTGAGAGACTGAGGCTTTGCACTCCCCAGGATTGAACAGTGGGCATGGTGGCCCCTTCTTGGATCTGGCGTCGTGGACTCATGTGGCTGTGGTGCCCCCCCTTCCCTTCCCCCTGAGGTGCCTGTAGTTTTATCATCTGATGCCCCTGCAGTGTTCTCTCCAACGGACTCAGGTCTCATGTGTGGGCTTCGCCCATGTGTTGATACACTTTGGCCCACGGACAGTTGAAATTTCAGTGACTGTTCTGAACTTATTGCCTCTATTTATCGGTTACGCAATGTTTACACTTGGATTTTTTTGATTCATTTTACTATTTTACCATGACTTCAATGAACCTATTTTATACATAAATTTAGTTTCTCACTTTAATTATATCTTTTCGTTATTCTGGGGGGTTTGGGTGGGGTCACTTTGACTTGGTGCTCTGCATTGGTGTGTAGATAGTTGGGGGGGGTGTAATGCGTATGTGTGTGCCCGTAACCCTTCCTCCTCCCCCCCTCCCCTGTGTCGTAGGTGCGGTACTCACCGTTGTCGTCTGCGCCAGAGTTCGTACTCGTGGTAGATGAGCAGGTAGACGAGAGCAGGTAGGATGTTCAATTCGGGCTCCATGCTGTCCTCCGTCCTCGTGGAGTGTATAGAGGTGAGCGTTTTCCCGTTCGTAGTCTGTTTCCGCCGTGTTTTTATCAGCGGTGCTCCCGCCCCAGAAAAGGTGGCGGGTTGGTGAGTTGTGATAGGGTGGGCGGTACATTGTCTGCCGCCTGCCTGTTGGCGGTGACCGCCGCGCTGTTTGTGTGTCCCGCCGTGGCGGTCGGAGTGTTAAAGTGGCGGGCTCTGTTGGCGGTTCCCGCCAGGGTCAAAATTCCATTTTTTTGACCGTCAGCCTGTTGGCGGGTTGGCCGCCGCTTTATCACCGACCGCCAGGGTCAGAATGACCCCCTCAGTCTGCAGGCACCGCTCAGCACTGAAGTTTTTCTATATTGAACTAGGGTGCACTCTTTACAAACACACACTGTCAGCATCCACACTCACTAACTACATCTCTCATGCACTATATTTCTCTCAGGCATATATACACACACAACGTGTAGAAATCACACACATACTGCCCTGTACTGCTCCATCCTTGTACTGTAGCCTTCCCTGGCACACATACAACTAACGTAGAGTCACCACTCCTATGCTATGCAGTACTTTACATCTACCTGGTGTAGGCCAAGGGTGAGTTAAGCACACAGCAATGGAACTTTTAAAAAGGTGAATGAGCCTGTAGGTCTCACTTCATTAACTCAGGGTATGATGGTCCTGTTCACTTCTACTGACAACAACATGTTATGCCCTCCACCACTGTGCTCGTGCTGCTTAACTCCTGGTGAAGGTGGTAGCATTCCACCACTATGAGGGCAGCGCTTTGGGCACCTCTTCCCATCCAACAAGAGTGCAATCCATGTGACAGGCCTATGTCATGGTGCACACGCATGATCCACGTTTGCCAAAGGCAAATTATCATGCATTGGGGATCCAGACAACAGTACAGTTGGGCACTCAGGGAAGGGGGCACATCTTTTGCCATGGAGAGGACATTTCCATCCTAATAATGAGACATTCAGCATGGAAATGATATTTCACCCACTGCTTCAACCTAGCACTACATTGTAAGTTACATATATAAATACTATTCCGAAATTTTGGTGGATAGGTGTAGATGATTTTCAGAATGGTAATTATATATTTACCTTACAATGTAGTGGTAGGTCGATGTAGTGGATACAACACTGTTGCAGTCATTATTGCTTACATTAATATAGTTATTTACAACCCCTTTTGCAAGTATTGTATTGTAATTGTAATAGTATTTATATAGCGCTTAATACCCCTGACGAGGCGTCAAAGAGCTTTTCGGCGAGTAGCACGCTACCCCAGAACCCAAAAGTAATTAGCGGTGGATTAGTATATGGAAATATAAGTACAGTTTTAGTATTATTATGAGTTAATTTGAGCAGCGGATATGTGAGTTTGTTAGTTGGATTGACTGAAGTAATGGAGGGGTAGAGGAGGGAAGAATCCAGAAGTGTTAATTGGGAGTTTATAGTAATAGGATAAGGCTTGTGATGAGTAAAGGGGGGGATGGAGGAGGGAAGGGTCTCTGGAAAGGGTTAGGGAGATCATAGTAGCAGGAGGGGTTTTGGATGAGTCACAGGTGAGATAAAGGAGGGAGAATTTAGTAGGGTTGTTTGGGAGATCATGGTAGTAAACTGAGGTTTGGGTGAGTTACATGTGGAAGAGGAGTGAAGAGCTTAGGCAGGGTTATTTAGGAGATGAAAGTAGTAGAATGGGTGTGAGATGAGTCAGAGTGGGGATGGAGGATAGATTGATAGAGGTTTGGGATGAGTCAGAGTGGGGATGGAGGATAGATTGATAGAGACATGACATATGGTGCTGGGTAGACAAAGTAAAGCTTACAAGAGAGTAAAAATATAGTATTTTTATGTATAATTTTATATATATATATATATATATATATATATATATATATATATATCAAAAACGAAGTTGTCCTCATGTGAAAGCGCACTCCCAACAGGTTATATAAACGAGAAGAAAAAGCAAAGCCAGCAACTCACAGTGAATTCTTTAAGCAGTTTCATTATTCCAGGCCTTGGGTTATAAAATCATCTCTGGACACGTGTTTCTAGGTCAATCCTTTCTTCAGCAGAGAAAAATATAAAAGTGTTTCACCCTCGTAGGTGCAGCCAGTGCTGGAAGTGTTCTTGTCTAATTACAGGCACCTGATTAGTCTCTTTAAATACCAGTTCGCCCCAGTGGGCCTCTCAAGTGAGTAACAGTGCATGCTGGTTGTAGTGGTCCTGCAATTTTTTCATTTTGCCCCAAGTGGGTTGCTGGAGCCAAACGAAATAATGAACCAAAGTGCAAAAACTTTTGTAGGCGAATCCAAAGTAAAATTGTCAGATTTGCTATGAATATCCCAACCTGATTGCTCTTATGTGACAATCCATTTTTAGTCACACAGACCTGCTTCGATGTGCAGTGGTGCTGCTTTCCCGGCTGGACAGGCCGGTTAATTATCAAAAACGAAGTTGTCCTCATGTGAAAGCGCACTCCCAACAGGTTATATAAACGAGAAGAAAAAGCAAAGCCAGCAACTCACAGTGATTTCTTTAAGCAGTTTCATTATTCCAGGCCTTAGGTTACAAAATCATCTCTGGACAGGTGTTTCTAGGTCAATCCTTTCTTCAGCAGAGAAAAATATAAAAGTGTTTCACCATCGTAGGTGCAGCCAGTGCTGGAAGTGTTCTTGTCTAATTACAGGCACCTGATTAGTCTCTTTAATATATACATTTTTTCACCATTAATTTAATTGTATTTATTTATTCATTATTGTTATTAATTTTTTTAATGTACGTATTTATAATTTTAATTGTATTTATAGATTTTATTTTAATTTTATTTTTCTCTAGTACAGTAGGATTAGAGTAATAAATAAATAGATATGTAAATACATAGTAAGGGAATATATGTTCAAGGTATATAATAATGGGTATAATATAAGAAGAGAAGTAGTATTGTATTAACACAGACTTTGAAGATTTATAATATTTGAAGTTAATTAATAAGTGTACTTTTCTAACATTTATTTATCTTTACTCAATATTTGAATAGCCAAATGCTTATGATAATAAAACATTTGATCAGTGTGATATAAAATGAGAGCAGGGATTCATAAGTATCTAATATAACAACTTATCTAGGAGCTGTGCAATGACCTATGAACATGTTAAGCATAGAATAACATATATATATATATATATATATATATATATATACAAACACACATACATACACACATGAATACATACACATATACACATACGTATTTATATATATATATATGTGTGTATATATATATATATATATATATATATATATATATATATATTTAAACCGTGAGTAAATATACATTAGTTAAACAGGTTTAAAGAGTATGTGTGTGATTTATTGTTATGACATAGTAGCGATACATATTTCCTAAAGAACTATACATAGCTAAAATATACACATAATCAGATTAATAGTATTTATCAACACAGGCATTTGCAGTCCATAGCTGTTTGAATATGGTGGTTATGAAGGAAAGAGCCAAATCTTGATTAGTCTTCTGAAGACAAGATAGTTATCTGTGTATCTTATATTTGATGGTAATTAATTCCATAGATTGGCTGCTTGAACGGAGAAGGATGTACCACCTATAGTCTTTTTCTTGTATGGTGGTCTTCTAAGGCGGGGTGCCAATCTTGAGCGGAGGTTTCTTTGTTGAATGTATTTGGTTATTTTGTTTCTGATAAAAAGCAGCCCTGTTCCATGTATAGCTTTGTGGGTAATACAAAGCAGCTTGAAGGTGCATCTTCTGGCAACGGGTAACCAGTGTAGTGCTCTCAAGGCAGGTGAGATGTGGGCTTGTGGCTTTACATGTAATAGTAGCCTGACAGCAGAGTTCTGAATACGTTGTAGTTTTTTCATATTAGATAGAGATGATCCACGGTAGAGGCCATTGGCATAATCCAGTTTGGATAATACAAGCAAGATAGTAGCCTGCACCTTGTGTGGAAATCCGAGGTGGGGGAAGATACGTCGTAGAGTCTTCAAGGTGATGAAGCCTGTTCATGCTAATTTGTCCACTTGGGCATTCATTGTTAACTTGGAGTGCATGGTAATTCCAAGGTTTTTAACTTCCTTGGATAATTGAGGAGGTGGTCCGAGATCGTCAGGCCAGGCGCACAGTGGGTCATTGTTTTTCCAGTCAATACATATGAGTATTTCTGTTGTGGAGGCATTTAGCTTGAGATGGCTCCAAGTCATCCACTGATCAACGGCTCTGAGGCAACTGAAGATTTGTGAGTTTTTAATGTTTTTGGGGCATTCTAATTTAAGTATGTGTGTCCGTTCTGGTAATGATATCATGTAGATGTTGAAAAGCAAAGGTAAGATGATTGATCCTTGGGGGACCCCTGCTTTTGTGAGGTAGGGTTTGGATGAGAAGGGGGGAGAATAGATGATATTAGTTCTTTTTTGAAGTTAGGATGTAATCCAGTCGAGAGCAATCCCTTCTATGCTGGCTTCATGAAGTCTTTGAATTAGGGTGTCATGGTCAGCTGGATCAAAGGCAGCCGAGAGGTCCAAGAGAAGTAGTGCAGCAACTCCATTGCAGTCGACTGTGTTTTTAAGATCCTCCCAGATTGCTATGAGTGCCGATTCAGTGCCTCTTCCTGGGCAGAATCCAGTTTGGTAGTCTGAAAGTATGGAATTGTGTTCAGTGAATTGTGACATCTGGGCAAATGCTGCTCTTTCTCTAAGTTTGCCCAGGAAAGGCCCATTTGTGATTGGTCTGTAGTTGTTGGGGGTCCTGCGGGACTAGGTTTGTTTTCTTTAATAACGGTCTTATGTAAGCTTTTTTCAGGTCTCCAGGAAAAGTTCCTGTAGCTAAAGAGTTGTCGATGATTCTTCTCCCAGGTGTGGCAGCAAAAGTAGATAAAAGAATGTTCCTGAAGATGTGTGGTGGGCAAGGGTCAGAAGGGCAACAGGAAGGTCTGCTTGCTTTGACCGAATCCATAAATTCACCTTGTGATATTTGTTTGATGGACTGTAGAGGCTAAGTTGGTTTATTCTTAGAGGGTATTTTAGGAAAGGGGTTGGCGCTGATTGTTTTCTTCTGTTCTAAATAGGAGTCCAATATGTCTGCCTTGGTTGTATAATGAGTTGCCAGTTTGTTTGTGAAATCTTGAGTAGTGGGATGACTTCCTTCTATGCATTTAGGTGTTCAAAATTAATAGAGAATTTTATAAAATTCTTTGTTTGCAGATTTAGCATTTTGAGTTCTGTCTGAAAAATACATTTTTTTAGCTTTTTTGATTGATGATTTGTATATTCTGTTAAGTTTGTGTAGCTGCAGTTTGTCTTGACTGCTGTTTGTTTTGAGCCATGCATTATCTTTTTAAGTTCTGTGTTTCTCCAAGGCGTTGGTTTTCTTTTGTCCTGTTTAGTGTTTCTGAGTGGTATTAGGATATCAAAAACTTCCTGTAGCCACTCATAAAGTTTTGAAACAGAATTATTTGTATCTAGATCTGTGTTGGTTGTTAGTTGTGTTTCTAAGTCATCAAAATTGAGTTTGCCCCAAGGTCGATAGGTGCATGTATGTATGTAGTTGTGTGGTGTGTTTATTTGTGGTGTTTTATGTCGGAAAGTTATCAAATGGTTGTCTGACCATGTGATTGGCGTGATGCTATGAACGGTAACTAGTTCAGGCTTAGCAAAAATGACATCTAGGATGTGTCCAGCGATGTGTGTGGGATTGTGTGCAATTTGATGTAGGTTCAATGTGACTAGGCCAGTGGTGATAGCTTTTGGATGGGGCATATTGGGTTTGTCAAACCAAATGTTTAGGTCCCCAAGAATGCATAGGTCTGAGTATAATGTAATAAAGTTTGAGACTGTGGGGGTGATTCTGACCCCGTCGGCGGGAGCACCGCCGACAGGCCGGCGGTGCCCCGCAGGGCATTCTGACCGCGGCGGTTCGGCCGCGGTCAGATGCGGAAAACCGGCGGTCTCCCGCCGGTTTTCCGCTGCCCATGTGAATCCTCCATGGCGGCGGAGCGCGCTCCGCCGCCATGGGGATTCTGACACCCCCTACCGCCATCCTGTTTCTGGCGGGTCTCCCGCCAGGAACAGGATGGCGGTAGGGGGTGCCGCGGGGCCCCTGGGGGCCCCACTTAGTATTTCAGTGTCTGCTATGCAGACACTGAGATACGCGACGGGTGCCACTGCACCCGTCGCACCTTCCCACTCCGCCGGCTCAATTCTGAGCCGGCGTCCTCGTGGGAAGGATGATTTGCCCTGGGCTGGCGGGCGGCCTTTTGGCGGTCGCCCGCCAGCCCAGGGCAAATCCCAAAATACCCTCAGCGGTCTTTCGACCGCGGAGCGGTATTTTGGTGGGGGAACTCTGGCGGGCGGCCTCCGCCGCCCGTCAGGGTCAGAATGACCCCCTGTATCTAGAAAAGCGTCTGGGAATTGAGTTGTTAGGTGGAGGTCTGTAAAGGAGGAGAAAGTTACAGGAGGAAGTTGGAGTACAGTGGCATCTGGTGAGGAGAGCTTCACAACCTTGTATGGAAATGTCTGTTTTACTGAGATTTATTGCTTGTTTGAATATAATAGCTAGTCCACCTCCTCTCTTGCCTATACGGTTTTGTGTGATGGTTTGGAGAAAGGGCTTCATGCAACACTGGGGCCATGTCATCTTCCAGCCATGATTCTGTTATGAATAGTAAGTCAGGTTGTGTGTCTGTGAGCAGGTCGTAGATGTGGTGCTTGTTTTTTGAGAGTGACTGAGCATTTATGAGCTGGCAGTTTAGAAAAAGTATGTTAGGGGCGGTGTTGTTTTGTTTAGGAGAAGGGTGCGCAGTATATTTTGACCTTGTAGCAGATGTGTTGTTAGTTGTGATAGCTGTGTGAGGATCACAATAGTCTTGTTTTTCAATATAGTGTTCTTCTTCCAGCAGGCTTAGGAGGCATTTTGTTGGGTCTGTGTGTGTGGGTGGTGGACTTGGTGGCTGAGAGAGACATGAAGAGTGTACTTTTTTTGTAGGGTAGCCTTATTATGTAATAGACAAGGGGATGCGAAGTTGTTACGAGTGGCATGTTGTTTATTTTGTTTGCGTCTGTTTAGTGTGGAAGAAGTATGGGTTGGGGTGGTGGAGGAGCATGTGGATCATTATGTAAGGCTCTAAATTGTACAATGGATGAGAGGTTGGTGTAGGAATGTTGCTGTGTTGGGGTGCTTGTGGTAGATGTTTGTGAAGAGTGAGAATGTAGGGGTAAAGATTAGTCAGGATTTGTTTTCTTTGTGTATTCATGAGGGTGGGAGTGGGTGTGACGATAAGTTTGTGTTGATTTGATGTGCTGATGGGTGTGGTCTGTATTGGTTTTGTGGAATAGTCAGAGGGGATATTGATTTAGTGGTTTTCTGTGATGGATTTGTGTGTGAGTTAGTGCTGGTGAGTGAAATTAGAGTATTACAGTGGGTGTGGATGTGTTTTGGAGATGATTATATGAGGATTGTATGGTTGTGTGTAATTGGTGAAGAGAGGGGAAGGGCGTTTGTAGATGGTGTGTTGGAAGGCTGCGTTTAGCTATTGTCGTGATGAAAGGGGGTCTGTGTTGAGCAAATAGAGGATACTGCTGTTGGTTTGTATGAACAGGGAGTGTATATCTGGATGGCTGAAAGTAATGTATAATGTGGTTTTGTGTTGTGTGGGCGATTGTGTGGGCGATGGCAGGTTGTGTTAGTAGGAGTGGACAGACTAGTGTTTGCTGTGAGAATGAAGGTGTTTTACTGTTGTAGTTGTGGTGGATATGTGTGTAGGTGTTGTATTTGGGGTATTGTGTTGGATGATGAGACATTGCAATCTGTATGTGGTCAGTTTGTGATGCAGGAGTTGGATGTCTTTGCAGATAATGTGTTTGCATGTTGATGGATGTGTAGAGAGTAAGGTCCTTTCTGGTCAATGGAGAATTGGGCAGAATTTCTGGCCGTAGGGCCGACCAGTCCTGAACAGGCCCAAAGAGGCAGCTGCCCTTGTCCTCTCCGCCCTTAGCCTCGGCGCCCAGGCTGAGACGCCCTGATCCCTAGGCTTAAATAGCCCTACTTGCCAATAGAATCCTAGTCCTAACCCTAACTAATCAGATTTTTAACCCTAAATCACACAACCAATGGGAGACCCAACCCTAATCACCAATCATACCCCTAATCCTGACAACCAATCACAACCCCAACCCTAGAACCAGAAACCAATAGGAATCCCAACCCCACTACCAATCACAAACCTAACCCTAATGACCAGGAACCAATTAGAATCTCAACCCTACTACCAATCACAAACCCAACCCTAATAACCAGGAACCAATCAGAATCTCAACCCTACTACCAATCACAAACCCAACCCTAATCCTAAGCCAATAGAAATACCAGCCCCCAACAATCTATCACAACACCATATGCAACAACCAATAGAAATTTTATAAGGGCCGAGTTAACTGAAGTCCAGTCCCTGTGGGAAGGGAGGAGGGAGCTGTTGCTCTATTCAGAATCTCCTTGGATACAGACAGCCTGAATCCACACTTCCAAGCTAGCAGAATCTACTTTCCAGGCAAGGGAGAGATTTAAAAAAAACACTGAAATACTGCTTGTCGCGCACTCTGAAATGTGACTTTTCCAAGGCAAAAACAGGGAATGCATACAGTTTCTAAACACAATTTCAATCACAGAAACAGATGATGCAGTCTCCTAAACACACTCTGGATAGTCACTGAGATGTATGTAGCTTTTTTACTTACAAAAGAAGGGGGGCTTTGTGAGTCTTGTGCCACAAACTAGGAGGGAAATTTCAAACAGTCACGACTAACAAACAACACTTTAAAAGGCCAAGCTGCCTGAAACACAGAGAGTCTAAAGAAAACAGGCACGGGTAGCAGTAGAAAACACTTTTAAACAAATAAGATTTCCCCGAAAAGTCTGGGACTCCTTACCTAGGTCTCTTAGGAATCCTTGATCACTGGACTGTATTAGGGTGCAGGGAAAATGCTGCGCTCACAAAATGAAGGTGGCTGTCTTGGGGTTCCCGCCACAAACTTAAGGAGCAAGTGCAGGTGTGGGAGGAGGGCTCAGAGCCAAACAGCTAGGCCCAGCCCCTGTGGGAAGGAAGGAGGGAGCTGCTGCTCTATTCAGAATCTCCTTGGATACAGACAGGCTGAATCCACGCTTCCAAGCTAGCAGAATGGGAAACATCCTGGACAACTAGGTCTAAACCACTACTTGCCTGAACCACTACTGCTAAACAACTAAAACGCCTCTACAACTAAGTACTGAACAACTACTGTCTAAACAACAATTGTGCCTGAATAACAATTGCCTGAACAACTAATTTTAAGGTAAGGTTTTCTTTTTGTTTTTTATGGTTTATCAGTTGTTTAGAGTATATATATATATACATTAGTGTTCAGGCAATTGTTATTCAGGCACAATTGTTGTTTAGACAGTAGTTGTTCAGTACTTAGTTGTAGAGACTTTTTAGTTGTTTAGCATTAGTGGTTTAGGCTATAGTTGTTTACGACCTAGTTGTTCTGTCACATATTCGTCTCCTAAACACACTCTGGAGAGTCGCTGAGATGTATGTAGCTTTTTTACTTAAAAAGAAGGGGGGGCTTTATGCAGTCTTGTGCCACAAACTAGGAGGGAAATTTCAAACAGTCGCGGCTAAAGAAACAGCACTTTAAAAGGCCAGCTGCCTGAAACATAGAGAGTCTTAAGTTAAACAGGCATGGGTAGCGGTAGAAAACACTTTTAAACAAATAAGATTTCTCAGAAAAGTCTGGGGCTCCTTACCTAGGTCTCCTAGAAATCCTTGATCACTGGACTGTATTATGGCACAGGGAAAATGCTGGGCTCACACAATGGAGGTGGCTGTCTTGGGGTTCCCTCCACAAACTTAAGGGGCCAGAGCAGGTGTGGGAGGAGGGCTCAGGTTGCCTGTGACTCAGAGAGCCAGTCAGCTAGGCCCAGGCCCTGTGGGAAGGGAGGAGGGTGCTGCTGTTCTATTCAGAATCCCCTTGGATACAGACAGGCTGAATCCACATTTCCAAGCTAGCAGAATCTACTTTCCAGGTAAGGGAGAGATTGTAAAAACAAACTGCAATACTGCTTGTCGCACACTCTGAAATGTGGCTTTTCTAAGGCAAAAACAGGGAATGCAGACAGTTTCTAAACACAATTTAAATCACAGAAACAGATGAAGCAGTCTCCTAAACACACTTTATATAGTCACTGAGATGTATGTATCTTTTTTACTTAAAAAAGAGGGGGTCCTTTATGCATTCTTGTGCCACAAACCAGGAGGGACATTTCAAACAGTCATGGTTAAAAAAACAGCACTTTAAAAGGTCAAGCTGCCTGAAACACAGAGAGTCTACAGTAAACAGGCACAGGTAGCAGTAGAAAACACTTTAAAACAAATAATAAGATTTCCCAGAAAAGTCTGGGGCTCCTTACCTAGGTCTCCTAGGAATCCTTGATCACTGGACTGTATTAGGGAGCAGGGAAAATGCTGGGCTCACAAAATAGAGGTAGCTGTCTTGGGGTTCCCTCCACAAACTTAAGGGGGCAGAGCAGATGTAGGAGGAGGGCTCAGGTTGCCTGGGACTCAGAAAGCCAATCAGCTAGGTCCAGCCCCTTTGGGAAGGGAGGAGGGAGCTGCTAATTCATAATTATCTGTTTACAACATGTGTGCCATGTTCCTTTGTTGCCTCACAACCAACTTTGCTACTGAGATAGACCACTCTGGTCCAGATATCTGTGACGGTGGTGTCTCCAAACTCACCAGAAAAAAATACAAACACAGCACTTTCCGGGGGGGGGGGAGGTCTGCAAGGTGGACCAGTTAGAGGCCCGCATATAACGCCTCACGAGGGCGGGACGGAGGCACAGGTGGGTCTGTAAGCCCGCGAAATGGGAATGCTTGGATTGGCCGGTATTATTCAAATCAGCCAATTTGGGCGCACCAAAGGGGGTTAAATGAAGGGCTGCGTAGGGCGCCATTTGAATCAGGATCTGGTATGCAACTCTTGGGCTGTGGCGGGACTGGCACCTTTTTTGCATCAGAGGGATTTTGTAGCAAGCAGATCTGAGTTGTGTGCATTGGTGAAGCTTGGGAAGTGAACAGAAGACCCAGGAGCAGCCATGTCGGCACGCTGAAGGACAGAGAATCAGGACCCAACAACGCAAGGAAGCCTGACTGGCAAGGTATGATGCAGAACAGCTCAGGTCTCAGGCTTTTGCACAGAGGGCCAAAGGTTGGCATCTGCGAGCACACAAGCCAGCGCCCGGGGCATATTGGTGAGTCCAGAATGTTACACATAAGACTGGTGGTTCTTTGGTGATCCCGCTGGGAGCATGGGCATGCGAGAGGGCACTCGAGGGGCTCGAACTTTATCAGGGGAGCATGCAAGAGGGGATTGGCACTCGGAGCAAAGTGGCTTAAGTCGCAGGATCTTGCACAAAGGCGGAAGGTCCACATCGCCAGTCCCACTCTGGAGCGCAGGTCACATGGAGAGGTGCCCCAGGGCATAATGCAGTGAGTCCTCAGAAAGGTGCACAGAAGGTTGAAAATACATGTTTGCAGTCCTGTGTTTAGAGTGCAGAGCTCAAGAGCAGTTGCCCGGGCTTAACGTGGAAACCTCAGACTATTACACAGAGGGCGGAAGGTTCGCGCCTGCGGGCCTGCGTTCAGAGTGCGAATGCAAAACAGGTTCCCAGTGCATAATGGTTGAAGTCTCAGACTGTCTCACGACAAGCTGAAGGTTCAGGTTGGTGGTCCAAGGTCATCAAGGAGCAACAGCTCGATGGCAAGGTCTAGTGCCTCAGGTGGTGCAGGCTACCCTGTACAGGGGTTCGAATCCATCCAACACCTTACAAGTACATTTAGGTGGTAAAAATACCCAGCTTTTAATTTGAAGTGCGGAACGCACAATCATGCATACAGAGCACAGCGGTTTAAGTCTCAGACTGTTGCACAGTGGGCCGAAGAAATCACCCGGTCACACAGCAGGCATCAGCGGGATAACGGTTTAAGTCTTAGGTGGTCATTTCGACCCTGGCGGTCCGAGACCGCCAGGGCTAATAGGACGGAAGCACCAACAACAGGCTGGCGGTGCTTCCAGCCCTATTACGACTGCGGCGGAAGCGCCGCGGTCGCACCGCCGGTGCCGGCGGTTTCCCACCGTTTTAGCCCCGGCGGTGATAATCCGCCAGGGCAGCGCTGCAAGCAGCGCAGCCCTGGGGATTATGACACCCCTACCGCCACCCTGTTTCTGGCGGTTTGCACCGCCAGGAAGAGGCTGGCAGTAAGGGGTGACTGGGGCCCCTGGGGGCCCCTGCATTTCCCATGCCACTGGCATGGGCAGTGCAGGGGCCCCCTAACAGGGCCCCGGACAGCTTTTCACTGTCTGCATAGCAGACAGTGAAAAGCGCGACGGGTGCAACTGCACCCGTCGCACGGCCGCAACACCGCCGGCTCCATTAGGAGCCGGCTCCTATGTTGCGGCCTCATCCCCGCTGGGCCGGCCGGCGCAAACTTCGTTTGCGCCCGCCAGCCCACCTGGAATGTCATAATGGGGGCCGCGCGAGTGCGGCCGCATTGGCGGCCGCATGGCGGTTACCGCCTGGCGGGCGGCAGTGGCCGCCCGCCAAGGTCGTAATGACCCCCTTAGACTGTTACACAGAAGATAGAGGGTTTGCGCCTGCATTTAATACCACTATATACGAATAGTGGGATGAGAAGGGTCCTGGTTGTCAGCAGACTTGGGATGGAAGGAGTCCAAGAAAGGAGCAAGGGCAGGGAAAGAAAGGGCCCTGCGTGTTACAGAGACCAGGAGGTGACAGCCTTATCACCCCCAAGCAAGAGGCACACACCAACAATGACGAGCCTGAGTTGGATGCAGATCTAGCAGCGATAAAGCGTGAGAGTTGCTCATTCTACAGAAAAAGGCAGCTGAGCAAAAAACAGGCAAGGCGAGCCCCATTGACGGGGTGAACGGGAAAAGAGCAACCAGTGCTTGGCACAGTAGTCCCGGTCAGGGGTGCGTGCTGCCAGAGCGGCTGCATCCTCTAAAGGTGCGGTGCCAGGCAGCAAGGCAAACACAGAATGTGGCCCATGGGGAAAACAAGAACCAGAGCTGGATGACCACACCCCCGGAGGAGTTCGCAGGACAGGACAGAGGGTGCACTGAGGAAGAGCTTAGAGCAATCACGTTGGCAGCTTTGAGGTCCACAAATGGGCTAAACAGGAGTCCGGAAGGTGAGAGACAAGGGCTGGAAAGACACACTGGGGGTACAAGCTGGGGGGGAGCATCACAACTTTTGGGACACAGATTGAGGTGGTCACTGTGATGCAACATGACACCCCACTCTATCCCCATTCACAGGTAACCCTTAGTGGCCGTGGGCTCATGCACCACCATCAGCTCTAGCATGTTACACTGCCTTCCCTTGGCATAACTCAACAGGTGGGCAAATGCTGACAGTGGGGATTTCACAAGGATGCGGATCCCCCAGAGAGCCAGGGGGGCAATGTACAGCGGGACAGAGTTGGCAGAGAGGAACAGCAAGCATTGGTAGGCAACAACGAAGGTAGGTCCACGGAAGCAGAGCAGGGAAAAAACACCAGCCAGGACAGTGACACCAGGCCCAAAGAAAAAACGGTAGAGACCAATACATCAATACAAATAGCGATAGATCCTTCAAAGGCTTGGTCAGGGGGATGAACTCAGACAAATGGAGAGGGGAAGCCGGCAAAGTGCATATATCAGGCCATCCCCCAGCGACCCCCCAGTAACGGCCAGAGAGACTGGCCTAGCTAGCATGATCCCACTGAATCTGACCATACAAGACAAAAATGATGAGGACAGGAAGGGCAGGTGCAAACAGAGACTTGAAAGATCCATAGATAATTGGCTGAAAGCCTTCCGGTACGCTAGATAGTATATTCGTGGAAAAATTCCCAGAACATACAGCAACACTGTTCTTACATGAACAGAGGGTACACCCAGTGCAACAAAAATGCCAAGGTGAGGCGTGGCCAAGGTATGACAAAGGATTTAGGGAAAAAATGCAGATATGGCCCACCATAGGATGGGATCAACAGGATGTGAGAGGGTTCACCAATCACATGGTGGCAGCCAGGGAGGGAGTAATTGGCAGAGCGCATACCTTTCACCAGACATGGGGAAAAAATAGGACAGAAGGTTTCCAAAGTTTCAGTAAGGCCAAGATGCAGGCAGGTATTCGGCAGAGTAAAAAACAGCAACTTCCACATGCTGGCGGTATGACAAAGATGATTGCAAGTGAGGCACATCTTGCAAATTCTGGCATATCTGTGGCAATTGCACAGGGGCACACCTGGCAATTGACTGCAAAAAAACAAAAGGGAATTTTGAAAAAAAAAAAAGAACAAAACAGCAAAAAACAGACTGATAAGGGCAAGCAACCCCCTACCAACTCCTATCAAAATAGCAGGCATTTTGGCCTCTTACCCCAGAGATACAGAAAGGCAGCTAGTGAAGGACAATTTTGCACATGGCTTCCCCATCCCTTACAAGGGCCACTGGGAACTTTGCTTGCGCACGAATCTAAGATCCATAGATACAGTCTCTAGACAGAAGATAGAGAAAGAGATCACACTGGGAGAGTAGCAGGCCCCTTCCATCACCCACTGATGGCTACACTTGTAGTATCGCCACTGAGGCTGGTTCCCAAATAACTGCAAGGCAAACTCAGACTGATCCACCACCTTTCATATCGTCCAGGTGGAGTGGTTAACAATGGTTTGGAACAGGACAGTTGCTCTGTGGCTTATGCCTCAGTAGATGATGCGTTGGGTCACATAAGCGCTGCGGGGAATGGAGCACTACTTGCAAAGACAATATAGAGGCTGACTTCCTCCTGCTGCTGGTACACCTGGACAGCTACCACGTGCTGGGTTTTGAAGTAGACGGGGAATTCTTCTATGACAAATGCATGCCAATGAGGTGTGCAATTTCATGCTCATATTTCAAATCCCTCAGCACATTCTTAGAGTGGGTATTAGGTGAGTGGTGTAAGAGGAGCTGGGTCACACACTACCTAGATGATTTCTTGTTTATTGGTAAGCAGGGCACAACAGAATGCCAAGAATTATTGATAGCCTTCCAGGGGATGGCAGAATACTTGGAGAGTGCCCCTGGCAGAAGAGAAGAGAAGACAGAGGGTCCAATGACTCGCATGTCATTTTTTAGGAATAGAATTGGACACAAAAGATAGGGTCTGCAGATTACCACAGGCTAAGGTACAGGACTTGACACAGGTGATAAGAGACTTACTAGGAAGGAAGAAGGCGACTTTCGGTGACCTCCAACAACTGATAGGGTGGCACGCAGGGTAATTCTAGTGAGCAGTAAGAAGTATTGCAGGGCTGTGCAAGGGTCTGACAGAAAAGCACCACATGGTGATAATCATGCAGGGGACCAAAGAAGGCCTGACACAATGGCTTGCCTTCCTCAAGGACTTCAAAGGAGGGAGCCAGGGGCAGCTGGAGCTATACACTGACGTTGCAGGAGGGAAAGGCTTTGGGTGGTTATGCGTTCGGCAGGGCCTACTGGCCCCCATCCTGGGTGCTGAGTGGTAAGACAAGGAATTTGACCCTGCTGGAACTCTTCCCCATAGTAGTGGCTTTTTTAATATTGGGGGAGTGGCTAGACAACAAACAGATCACGCTGTCAGATAACCAAGTGGTGGTTCAAGCAGATGAACTTAGGCATGACACGTTGCCCTGCGGTAATAGGTCTATATAGCAGTGGGGGCAAGGCACATCCCGGGTTATGACAATACAGTGGCTGATGGACTGTCTCGCTTTCAGTAGCAGCGCTTCAGAGAGCTGGCTTCACAAGCTTACGCCATAGGGACCCCTAAACCAGAGACACTGTGGGAAATGGCTAGCCTGAATTGAGCCTTCTGGTGGATACAGGACTAGGAAGCAAGACAACAGTGTTACTGTAAGTGTTGGAGCATCTTCAAAGGTATTACAGGTGTGGCAGGCTGGGGTTCAGTCTGTGAAAAAGAGGTCCATAATTTCATGGGCCAGGCATTCAAGGATGGGAAAAAAACATACATGAGCCCAAGCTCACCTCTCTGCAGTGGCATATTACACAAAGCTGCTAAATGGGAGGGATCCTACTAGGTCATTCTACTGCAAGAAGGCCACAAAGGGTTGAAGTAAGCTGAGGCTGGGCCACCATGATCAGATCAGACCTTTATATTTTGAGGCACTAAAAGGTGTGGTGAGGTGTGCTCAACTGATGCACGAGGCGGAGCGAGCACTGCAACTGGTTAGAGTGGTGGTTAACCTGGGGGCAGCGACCTGGTGGAGTGGGGTGAAAATACCTGTTGGCAACCTTGGTATCTGGTCTGATGGCAATGTTGCGACTATTGCACCCAGCTAGCGTCATCTGGTCAAAGATCATAGCTAGACCCCATAGAAAGAGGGCACACGCTCAAGGGGCATTGGAGAGATCGGGAAGGTAGCTGAACTTATCGATGTCAAAAAAGTTCAAGGCCAATAATTGGGGCGTAATGAGGCATGGGTTCATTAACCTAAAAATACCTGGCTACTACGGGCCATATGGACTGTATCTGTCAGACGTTGGCATGGTCATGTTCATCTTAAACATAGTTGGTGCCTTGGAATTACACAGTTTTCACTAATATGTGGGGGAGCTGCCTGCAGTCGGGATACCACAATCAGCGTGGTGGATATATATATTCAGTTGGCCTGAAGCACAAAGCCTAAAACAAGTCTACTATAACATGGTCCTTGGGATGCCTTACAGCTGGGATCAAGGGGAATGGGCAAGGTTCTGGGGATGCCTCACGGCAGGGATAAAAAGAGCAGGCAAAAAAGAAGAGGCCTCAAGGGGTCGGCAGTGGGTGGCCACCACTTTGCAGCCTGGGTGGTCAGAGGGATTGCCCATCGGTAACAAGGGGGGGAAGCCTAGTAGCTGCCAAACGCTGGGAGCAGGAGTCCCTGTCCGAATGGGAGGGGTCAGATGTGAGCATGGTTGCACTGCATAGAATGGAAATTATCATGCTTCACAACTAAGGATGAAGGTGAAACCATTGCACTGTAATTATTTGGGGATCCCTAAAGAGCAAAAAAAAAACAAATTAACTCAACTTCCCCACATCTTTGCAGCTTGATAAAAACAATGATTCAATATAGTGTTTGTTGTATAGCCTTGATACATCATAGCTCTGGAAATTTGGGCAGGCCATACCTCTAGAACTGTCCTCGTGGAGTACTGGGGGGGCCTCAGTGCCACCCTTGGTGTGTCGCTGTTTCATCAATAAACTTCAGTTTGCTGAATAGGGTGCTTTATAATTACTAGTCTTTCCCTACTTTGGTGAATAGCGTTTTGAGGATCAATACATTTTCAAGGGTCTTTATTAGGACTGACAGACCCGCTATAGCATCTCTTTTGAACCAATTGTGGTAAGTCAGCTGAGAAGAATAATGTATCTGCGCTAAACAGTAGGCCACAGTTTTGGGTACTGACAGGGTCAACCTAGCCTTTCACCCTTCCAGCCTTTCATTCTATCCAAATTAAGAAACATTGATCATCTGTTGGCCTGTTATGAAGGTCGTAATATCTGCATCGTCCGAATATGATCTTCCCACCCGGGTACAGCCTTGTAGGTCAAGCTGTGACCTTGATATACAAACAGTCTTAAGGGCAATGTTGTGTACTGACTGAACGACGGGTAGTGGATAGAGGGGTATGCAAATCAGCTTTCAGGGAGGTAGGAAATGTGCATTTGCAGTGCTTTTTAGAGTTACGTTTGCAAATTGTCCCTGCTCCCTTCGAAGAATTTGTATATGTTAGTTAGCTATTTAACAAGCTACAGAAATGGTCTACGCCCACGGCCAGGGAAAACTTATGTTTCTTGAACATTTATTGCACACATTTTACTGTCTTTTAGGCATCAATAAAGATATCTCATGGCTTTTTGTTAGCTGTAACATTTTTTATTGCACATCATGCTACAGAAATGCGTAGTTTAACCTTACCAATTAAATATGTTAATACCTACAATCGATGTAATGTTGCTCCTTTTCTTGAATAATGCAATATTTAACTATGCTTTGGAAGATAGTAAAGAATTGTTTCTTTAAAAACATATGAATGTATATTTTCAGAGGTTATGAGTGGCTGCGGTGTTTAGCTTACTAATTGGATTGTGTAGTAGTACCCTATGAAAGTTGTTTACCAAAGGGTTAGTCTGTCTTAAATAGTTATAGCATTTTTGCTTGGCCAATTTGCCACTGAATGGTTTAAGGCATGGGTAAAGTGAGCAATTGTCCAGCGCCTCCCTCTTTTTCAGGGGATCCCTAATATTGGCCTCTTTCCGTGCTTCTTTGAACCCACTCCAAGTCTGCGAGATAACCTCAACTATTGAGTTAATACTGATTTTTAAATACTGTTTTCGTGTTAGGTCTGGCTACAACTTCGACTGCATATCATCAATTCTTCTGAAAATTCCAATAAAGGGAAGTACAGAGAGAGTGTGTGAATTTTTGGGTCAGCCGCCCTTCTCAGGCAGTGGCTTTGCTTGGATGGGATGTTAATCGGGGCATGGCATTTCGTGGATAATTGCGTCCTGCCATTTGTGTTCCCATTAGGTTTTAGTTATGGGGAACCAAGTAAGCATTTCTTAGGCTGCACAACAAACTACAAATACTCTAGGGGGAAGGAAATAATGAAGGCAGTATGTGGGAGCTCTAGTCCCACTGCAAGAGTGCCCTTCAGAAACCCTTTGTTTAAAGGATCTGTTGGATGGCAAGCTTCATCATTTCTGTCACCTATTTTGAAACATATTATTTATTGAAATATCTTTACTACGGTGCTATCCCTGGTGAAAATTCCAGTTAACCAGTTTTAAACTGCTTTAACTGGAGACAGCTGGCGGCACTTTGGTGTCTAGACTTTTAATTAAATGCATTGGTTGTACATTTAATTAAATGCGGTGCGGGAAATTCCAGTTGAGTACATTTGCACCATGAAAATGGTTAGTGTGTGTACTGGTTACCATTGCTAGTTTCATTTTACCAGTAGAATTTATTCTACTGGACAGTGTCCTAAATCTTACTGTATCAACTGGACACATGTAACTGGTCACTGGAATTCTCTCCAAGCTGTAAACTCTTACCCCAGTGCATTTGAAGAAGGTAGGTATGGCAGTACTGTGTGTCTGTGATCTAATGCCATACACAAATAATTGCACAGATTGCTGTGCCATAGAAGTATTTACATAGCCAAAAGACTGCACACGCTTTGTAAATCACTGCAAAAAAATGTAGGGCCATATTTACAAGACAGTGGCGCATCACAAGTGATGCCCCACTTTTCTTGCGGCCCCCTTGCATCCCCTAATGCCACCATAGTATGTCGTATTTACAATACGGTGCAGCATGGCGCATGTTAGGGGCAATAGCATAATTTTTTTACGCTATTGTAATGGTATACTGGATTAGCGTAAAAATAAATAACGCTAATCCAGTATAGTGTTAAGAGGCCCATTGAAATTAATGGGAGCCTCATTTTAACGCCTACTTTAAGCTAACGAGGGAACGCCCCCTATCAATACATCATGCATATATTTTATGCATGATGTGACGCAAAGGGTTTACAAGGTGGCGCAAACCTAGTTTGCACCACCTTTTAAAAATGGCACTATGGTAGTGGCCCGTTAGTGTTATTTTTGCTTAAAAAATGTTGCCGTAAATGTTTTTGTTAGGGGCGCAAGGGCCTTGTAAATCTGGCCCGTAATTTCTGTTTTGCCTTTAGACTGTTCCTGCTCGTGTTTTCCTGTCAGTCCCAGGCGGATGAAAGGGGCCCGTTGGTTCTGTTCCAACCGCTTCGATGGAACCTGTTATTTGCATCTAATATCTTTTTTTGTGATCATAATTTATCTTAAGCTGCATTTTTATTTTTATGATATATCACTTTTCAACATTTATTTTCCATTGCAAGAAGGAACTGTACAGAAAGTGCGGTGTGTGGGTGGGAGTTCATCATGAACAGTCACGTTATTTTTACATTTCTTTAAAATGTTGCTCCAGTTATCGGTCCTTGTCTTAGTTATATCGATATCGGGGCAGCGTTGCATTCCAGAAACTCGCGAAAGTTTCTATTTTAAGGTTGTGGAAAACAGGTGGCTGGAACAAATGCAGGGCATTTTTCCGTGCAGAAAATACTTGAGCACGAAACATTTCTTGATGCAGGAATTATCTATTCCTGGTCTGAGATCAACCGAAAGCAATGCCACTTAAATCCTCCTGCTCTCCCAAGCTTGCATGATAAAATATATAATTTACGGAGTAAAATAGTTTGATGGTTTAGGCGCTGATTGCTGATATCTAGAACGGCGGATCAACCTGTGAAAATCACAACAGCGCTGACTCAGCCTTCCATCTTTCTAGAGGCGACAAAATTAAGTACCATTAAGTTAGGTTAGACTATCAGAACACAGATTGGTTAAGCACTAACCAACAGCTCGGTTTGCGTCGCTCAGTTCGAACATTGTCAAAATCGTCATCGAGTTATATTGTACGTAGGTGCTGGAAGTAGGGGTGCAGGGGGGAGCTCCAGCACCCACAAACAAAAAGGTGTTGAGCAACAAAGGGACCTCTACATTTTGTTCTGCTCTTGTCACATTTGTTGCCTGTACAAAGACAAAGGTTAAATGCCAGGCTGTATCTTCTGACAAACTGCTGCTTATTTTTCTAATATTGAGATTGGTATTTGCTTTTCTTTCTCTGACTGCAAAATGGGAGTATTTTGTAAGGTGCACTGTATGGCAATCCAGCAGGGGTACAGATGGTGTTTAAGGAAAGTCTGTAGGATGTCAATGTTTTTATAATACACAACATTTAAGTGCCTGTAAATGAACTGTATTGTACTGTATTGTATTGCCACATTTATATAGCGCTTGGTAAAAAATATTTCAATACGTACAAGCCATTAGGAAGGCAAAACTACGCACATTTTTTGTAATTCTGATTTGTGATAGAATCAAAGGTTTTAATAGGATCAAAACAAATCAAGACATTTTCTTGGTGGTGCGCAAATACTAGATATTTGCTAAATTCTAATTCCACACATGTTTGTGCATTATATAGTTTTATCAGTAGCACTACATGGCTGTGCAAATGTAGTAGCCATTTCAATGAAAGTGCACTGGCTGTAGATGACAGTGCATAACCACACCATGTGTTAGTAATATACTTGTAACACAGTGTGCTTCAAAATGAACTACAAGATAGAAGCTACGCCCATACCAATCGCCTGGAGAACTATTGTGGATCATTTGCTGCATTTGTTCTTTGTATGACGCTTGGATTGTTTACGATCCCTATAACTTTAGTGATGTAACATTGAAGGCGCCACCTGCACTCTGAAAAATGTTCCTGCACTACTGGGAAGAAAATAACAGAATTGCAGGCCCTTATGTTCTCCCTAATGTGTAAAGTCACGGCTCTGGATTTTGAATATCTAAATTTCTGTGTGGTTTCTTTGAAAATTGAACAATAGGACCCCAGCTGGGTTGACCAATTCCTTAGCATTCCAGGTTGGGTGGTATCCAGGAGCAGGGCCCTGGAAAGCTGTGTCTACAGACCATGTTTGCAGTGCTGGTAACAGTCGTCTGGGGAGGATGACAAAAGAGCAAAACAGCACTCTGAGGGAAGAGCGAGGAATGGGTAAACTTTAAGTATCTCCTCACTAAACGTATGTTTAAACAAGTTGTGCTTTTGGTTGTATTTGTATCCAGAAGTGTTTTATCAGTGGTCCCAGCTTGGGGTATAAAGAATCGGGCCTGCTGAAAAGCCTACTCTAGTAACGGCATGCTCCTTTGAATGTCCTTTGCTTCTACCCTTATGAAATATCTCAGAATATTTTTTGTTTAACCTCTAGATAGTTTTCAAAACGAAAACAATAATCCTAATAACAATATTTCTACTGCAACTAATACTACTAATAAAGTTATATTGTTTCATAAAGTGCTAAATTCTGGGGTAGACAATCACATAAACACCTGTTTGCACAGCGATAGGAATTATGAGTTGTGTGATAAATATCACACACCCTCAGTTTTCACCTGATAAATTCAGGCAGGTCATGCCTGCACAGATTTATTGTGGGAAAGTCTAGTAAAAAAAGGCATAATATGAGGAATTTGGGGTGTTAAATACCGATTCCTCATGTTATTCCTTGTTTGTCGTTCAAAAAGTCAGTATAGGATGCATTTACCACACCTCACTCCAAAGTAATGGTATTTACTGCATGTGGCAAATCCCTCACCTATTCGCCTTAACTTGTAATGAGGGCCTTAGTTATTCAATGTCTAAAACTCTGGATTGTCAAGCTTAAAACATGGAGGTATCGGCCACTCAAACCTTGGGGTGTTTAGCCCATCAAATTTAAAGTAGCGCCCCGCAATGCCTTCAAATCTCTGAAACAGTGGGGCATTATTGGCTTCAATATTAGAATAGTCAACCAGCTAAACCCTTGGTTATCAAAAATCAAACCCTTGGGTTTGGAAATGTTAAACCCCACAATAACCCCTCATGCACTAGGCTGTTAAATCACTCATACTCTGGTATATTAATCAGTCCAAACACGCAAAAACTGATGGAAGGAATATTTGCAAATAGTCTAACCACTGGCAATTGCTTGGGCCTACTGGAGAAGGACCAAGGCTCTTATTTGTATATGTCTTGTTCTAATCGGAGGTAGCATGGTGGGCAAACAAATGATTGGTTGGAATGCTACTATGAGATACTGCCAATTTACTATTTGCAAGCATTTCTTTATCACTACCTGTGTGCCTGATGTTATGTTTCCAAAAGTATGCCCCAAAGTGGGTCCATGCTCAATATGCCACTGGAAACAAGCTACACCCAACTGAAGAAGCCCAAATAGGCCAAACCAATCTTAGGGATACCTGCTTTCCAGTTCAGAAAGGACCTGGCTTGGCAGTTCGGGCTGGATTGTTCCTTTTGAACAGGACCAAGTCTGGGTTCTGCAACCCCTGAAAGGTTGAAAGTCAGCTGCTTAAACACTATCATTGATTTCTTCATACCCTCAGTTGTTCTAGTGCTCAAATCCTGAGCTGTTCAACCCCTCTATCCCAGGGCTCTTCAATGACTGCAAACCAGGCATACCAGGACCTCAAATATTGAGTTGCCCAGCTAACTGTCCACTGTGCATTCAACTGATCAAACCCAGTTGTAGCCATGTGCTAAAACCCTTGAGTGAGTATTCTATTGCCGAAATCCTGAGGTCAAAAACATAGGTGACTCTTGAACTTCTAAACAGTTGAAGTATACATTCCAGAACAAATTAGCAAGAGGTTAGTGAGCAAAGTGAGCAAGACTCTCCCCGAAGAAGGCTGTGGAATGGATGGTATCATCCTGAAGCCTGATTGCTTCTTCTTCTGGGTAAAATGTGAGAAGACCTTGAGGAAGACATACAACAAGCTATAATAAAAAGGCTGACCACTAAATCTGCAGCTTTTGCTTTGCTGTGCAAACTTAAGGGCGAGGCTATGTTTACTTGAAAAGTTAGTCTAAATGTGCACTGTAGAACACAGGATAACAAGATGGCAGTGCATTTAAAATATGTGTAAATGTGCAAAATGCCTATGCTTTTGTGTGCTTTAAGCAGGTATAAAAGTGAATTCACAATTCCTAATACAAACAGTTAGGTATATGAAAAATTACATCCACAGGTTCACCTCAGTAGTGTCAGTTGAACACCTGAATACAAGAATCAGAGACTGTAACGTGTCTTGTTAACCTTTGTAAAGGGCCTGCCACTGCACAGGAATTTGTCGGGCAGCCATTTTAGTAATTGTTGATCTATTTGAGCTGGGAACTAACTTCTTAAACTCCGCTATTTATGCAGCAGCATAATTGCGGTGGCCCTGGCTATCTACCACGAACAACAGACTCTGTAAGAGCTCATGAAGATGCCTTTAACCGATAGACAGCCTTACCAGATTTCCTGGATTAGCCAGGCTAGTCCTACCATCTCAGAAACAGCAGCAGCATTGCAAAGTCTTTTGGTTAAGTGTATACACGGCCTGGTTTTTGAGAGACGGATGGGTGAGCGTGCATGTTTATTACAGTGTACTGTGTGCTTACTTTTCCACCAGCCCTGTCCTCACACCAGGGCAAGAAGTTAATTTCTTTACACAGTCACAGAGGCCGTATTACTGAGTGCTCCTGGGGTGCAACAGGTTGATGTGCCCAGTTTCTTCTCTTCAGGGCATTTTAATGTTACCGAAGTGGCTGCAGATGCTTGTAGAGCCCCTTCTGTAATACAGATTTTGCTAGCGATACATGTGCGCATGCAGGCCCGTATTTATACTTTTTTAGCGCCGCATTTGGGTCGTTTTTTGACGCAAAAACGGCGCAAACTTGCAAAATACCATTGGGCCATATTTATACTTTTTGACGCAAAACTGCGCTAACGCAGTTTTGCGCCAAAAAAATTAGCGCCATTCTGAAGCGCCATGCGGGCGACGTATTTATTGAATGGCGTTAGCCGGCGTTAGCCGACCGGCGCTGCCTGGTGTGCGTGAAAAAAAACCACGTACACCAGGCAGCGCCGGCGTAGGGAAAAATGGCGTTTGGGCGTCCAAAAATGGGGCAAGTCAGGCTGAGGCAAAAAAATCGTCTTAACCCGATTTGCGCCATTTTTTTTGGGCGCCCAGACGCCATTGAAATGACTCCTGTCTTAGCAAAGACAGGAGTCATGCCCCCTTGCCCAATGGCCATGCCCAGGGAACTTCTGTCCCCTGGGCATGGTCATTGGGCATAGTGGCATGTAGGGGGGCACAAATCAGGCCCCCCTATGCCACAATTTTTTTTTTTTTTAAACTTACCACAAATTACCTTTTCTTCCCTGGGATGGGTCCCTCCATCCTTGGGTGTCCTCCTGGGGTGGGCAAGGGTGGCAGGGGGTGTCCCTGGGGGCTTGAGAGGGCACCTCTGGGCTCATTCTGAGCCCACAGGTCCCTTAACGCCTGCCCTGACCCAGGCGCTAAAATCCGGCGCAAATGCTGGTTTTTTAGTCCCGCCCACTCCCGGGCGTCATTTTTGCCCGGGAGTATAAATCCGACGCAATAGCATCGGAGTCATTTTTTAAGACGGGAACGCCTACCTTGCATATCATTAACGCAAGGAAGGTGTTCACGCAAAAAAATGAAGAAACGACGCAAATTCGGCGCAAACGGAGTATAAATAGGCCCCATTGTATTTTGTAGGTTTGCGCCGTTTTGCATCAAAAAGCGGCGCAAATGCGGCGCTAAAAAAAGTATAAATACGGACCGCACTGTCTTGTTTACATGGGGCTCTGACCCCATTACCTTGTTCATAACTATAGGGTGAATTAATATGCTTACAGTTGATACAAATGATATATGATGTATAGAAGTGTGTTTATTAATGTCTTTTAGTTATATCAGATTATCCTGCTAGACACGGTCTTAGACTAGATGGCCACCATCTCTGTCACTCACTCCTGCTTCCCCCACTGCATGCATCTCCCCCCCCCCCGCACCGCAGAGCACATTCAAGTCAATGCGTAATGGTTTATTTCCTGTGTAATGATTACATTGCTTCTGTTGAATATTCTGCTGTTCCCTAGGATTTGAAACATCATCAAAGTTCCTTCCAATGCCTTCCATTGTGCATACTAGTTCATTCATTTGATGAAAGTTCCATTGTTTAAATGTTTCATATTTGGTACAACATCTCCAGATGGTATTAGCGTGGAGGGTGCGGAATACATTTTTAAAATGGGTTAGTGCTTATGTGTTATGGTAAAGACATTTAATTTTCCTTGTGTTCTGATTTGCTAAAGAAATTATACTTTTGCTTGGACCATATTGATTTCAACATTTACCTGTTTTGTTATATGAGAATTGTGTATAAGAACCCCTGGATTTTGTGGGTGACCCAGAAGACTTTCCTGTTCTACTAGCGATATTATTAAGCTTCCTTTTGATTTTGCTGCTCATTTGGGACTTAGAATAATTCAGATTTTGCATACTTTATAAACTTTGAACTTGGGAGCCTTTATGACATTTATTATGTATCGCTTATTTTTTTGTAATAAAGCCAGTTAACTTTTAATTAACCTAGAACTCAGTTATTGAGGTGGTCCCATTACTTATTTGAACTGTTTTATTCTGCAAATTGGTGTTTAGTGGGTGGCTTAACACCCGTGGGAGAGCCAGATGAGGTAACATTTTGGGAGGTTAAAAACTTTGGGGTGTATCAATTTTGGGGTACGGTTTTGTTCCGACACCTCTCTGTCTGTGCCATATTATACATGCAGGCTCAGACCTGCTCTTGGGGGCATACTGACTGTGCTCCACAAAGAGGTTATGCACAGTCTGTGCATCCCACAAGGGAACCATTTGAAAGGGGTTTGGGCTCCTGTGGTCACTCCCATACAGTTCCCGCAGCCACCTGCTGGGCTATCTCTGTCCTCATTTGAAAGCCAGGCCATGTTGTGTCTGGTAAGTGAAAGACAGGCTAGCAGTGTCAAACAGCCAGACCTCCGTTCACTAATTCGCTGCCCCCAGGGCAGGCTTGAGTTTGTGGCTGTCCTGGGCGCAGAGCATTAATGGTAATAGTGTGCAGTGACTAGGTCTGCGTCCAGTGCTCCCACTTAAAGGTGAGCTGTTGTGTAGACCAGGGCCAGGTGTCCTTTACACAGTACAGCCCCCATCTGTGCTTCCTCACCTCATTTAGCAGATTTTAATAAAGGGTGCCCATCAGCCAAGGTCAATGCAACACCCGGGACTCAACACAACAAGGGGAAGGGAATGTCTTTATCTGGTGAGTTTTATGTAACAATGATTTTCACAGTTCTGTAAGCCAAGTCGGAATATGGGTCTCTGACAATATTTACCAAGGAGAACCACTTCCTGCTTCCCACTCGAAAAACATAATTGTAGTGTATTCTGATTTTTCACTGTGTTTCTGGTCCTTCTAGTCTCGTTTTCCCAGTATATAAACAGGATTACTAGTCTTAAAATGCAAAGAAAACCAGACTGAATGTACTGCTCATGTTTGACATGAGACAGCTTCAGGTGTCATTCCTTTCATTGGTTTTTTTTTAAATGAATAGTTTGAACTATTTTTGGAGTGCTTTTCTTTTTTATTTTTACTATCATATGGTGTAGGGTAGGCTCATGTGGCCCTTGTATGTTGTGGTGTTATAATTGTGGTACTTCTGCATCCATAGTAGATAGTAACGTTTTGTCCTATTTCTCTGTCGGTGGTCGTCCCAGTTTTAGGCTCTGAAAACCTGGTCATTCTTCCTCCAGTGCTTTACCAAATCGTCTGGCAATTGCTCTATATGAGCATCAGTAACTTCGCGAAAGTACCCTGGACGCAGAGCGTAACACAAGACAATCTTCTTCCTTTGAGGAACTGCAACAAAGGATAAGGCAGTCCACCTCTCACTTCACAGGGCACCAGTTCAACAAAGGAAGCATCTTGTTGCGCAGTAGTGAAGTGTTGGAGTCCGTTTCCCATTAAAGGAATGAGGTAGAAAATGCAAAGACACAATCAATGTCTATTTCCTACTTTTTTCAGTGTTCCTTTATTGCTATTTCAACCTGCAGAACTGCATATATAATATTCAACATACAATGCGGGTACAGCCCTGCAACACAAAACAATACCTAACATTCTTTATCACGTCTCTGCTCCAACTGCAGAAATCATTGTACTGCATAAATGACAGGCAGTGATTTGAAGTAGCAATTTCTGCTCGCCATTTACAGAAGTGGCATTATACCAACACTAACATTAAAACTCCCCCACCCGCTCCCATCCCATGTGCTTCCATACTTGAACTGTTTCATATACACAGGAATATAACACCATTGTAGTCATAAGACTTCTTTTAAGCTGCCCAGTCTAAATGTGTATTAGTACAACTGCGTCCACAAACCCCTTCCCCCGCACAACACCATCACATTCATTGTACCGGTTTGCGCAGTGTAGGGCAACACACATTTAGGGGCATATTTATACTCTGTTTGCGCCGGAATTGCGTCGTTTTTTTTTATGCAAATCCGACGCAAAGCTAACTCCATATTTATACTTTGGCGTTAGACCCGTCTAGCTCCAAAGATCTTGGAGTTTGCGTCATTTTTTAGCGTGGACACCTACCTTGCGTTAATGATATGCAAGGTAGGCGTTCCCATCTAAAAAATGACTCCAAGGCATGTGCGCCTTATTTAAACTCCCGTGCAAAAATGACGCACAGGAGTGGGCGGGTCAAAAAAAATGACGTCCAGACGTTTTTGCGTCATTTTTTAACGCCTGGTCAGGGCAGGCGTTAAGGGACCTGTGGCCTCGGAAGGAGCCCAGAGGTGCCCTCCCATTCCCCCAGGGACACCCCCTGCCACCCTTGCCCACCCCAGGAGGACGCCCAAGGATGGAGGGACCCATCCCAGGGAACTTAAGGTAAGTTCAGGTAAGTATATATATATATTTTTTTGTGGCATAGGGGGGCCTGATTTGTGCCCCCCTACATGCCACTATGCCCAATGACCATGCCCAGGGGACATAAGTCCCCTGGGCATGGCCATTGGGCAAGGGGGCATGACTCCTGTCTGTGCTAAGACAGGAGTCATTTCAATGGGGGTTGGGAGTAAATAAAAATGGCGCAAATCGGGTTGAGGCCAATATTTTGCCTCAGCCCTGACTTGCCCCATTTTTTGACGCCCAAGCTCCATTTTCCCCTATGCCGGCGCTGCCTTGTGTGGGTAATTTTTTTTGACGCACACCAGTCAGCTGCGCCGGCTAACGTCATTCCATAAATAAGGCGCCCGCATGGCGCTTTGGAATGGCGTTAGCCGGCGTTAAAATTTTTGACGCACAACTGCGTTGGCGCAGTTTTGCATCAAAAAGTATAAATATGGCCCTTAATCCGGCGTAGACTTCTCCGACAAGGCTCCCATAGCCTGCGCCACAGCTGCCCAGGAAGGTAAGTCATCTGCCACCTTTTCGTCTCGTCGTGTCCTTTGCATATGCGCCCCCTCCGCCCACTCTCACTCCAGCAAATTCTTCTCCAGTCACTAGTTCGGCAGTTGATGGGGGGGGGTTGGGGGGGGGGGGTCTACCACTCAGATAACTGATTGCTATACGCCTCTTAGCCACAATAAGCCCCAGCATCATCAACTGCCTACTCAGCTTCTTCTTGGCGTTTTCTGGGAGTATTTCCAGCAAACATTGCTGAAGGTTGCAGGGAACTTCCCATCCAATTACAGTTTTGATGTGGGCCAAAACCGCCACCTAGTAAGTGGCAATGACAGAACAGTGCCATACGACATGGAAGAAATCAGCCTCTGCACAATTACATCTAGAGCACTTGGGATTCCTTTCAGGGTAAATAGCGTGCAGCCTTCTTGGGGAGAGACAAACTATGTGTACGTAGTTCAACTGTAAACGTGTGTTTATAGGTACCTTACATACCACTTAGTGGATCTTAAGCCACTCCTTAGGGGTGATAAGTTATTCCCTAGCCTGTTGCCGGGTTTCTTCGAATCAGAGAGGCGCCAGCCGCCGGTCCACTCATAAAGCCTGTTATGTGTGTGTTATGTGCTTACGGCTCCCTGCCAGGGAACACATGGTAGCCATGGTCAGTGTGGGCTCTTGGGCTTCGGGAAACGTAGGCCATAGCTGTCGAGCAGTGGCCGCTAGCTTGGCATATTGTACATATTGTCCCTGTCTGAGTACAAACGACTCAAAAGTGTCCTGCATAGTCATGAAACAACCTCCTGGATAGAGATCGGACAGCATGATGCAACCGCCCTTCCTCCATTTATCTGTCGCCGTCGAGTGGGCTATTTGGGCAAATGGACGCACTATCCACAGGTCTAGATCTGGGGCATATGGTGCCCACTGCAGTGCCCACGGCACTGATTTTTCTCAGATTTACACAAGAGCCACACCACGTGGGGGAGTTCATCAGGGAGACATCCGCCTTATCACCAGCTCTCCCAGATGGCGCCTCTAGTGAGTACCAGCAAGGATCGACCCGTCCCAGTTATTCTCTCCATCCAACCAGTGGATTGTGTGTTGGAGGTGAGCTGCCAAATAATCTCATTATAGGACCGGGACCTCCTCCCCTATCTCATTCCCTTGTCTATTTTTCTACTTATGCGCTGAATGATTTTCATCATCCTTACCGTATCCTCCAAAATGAACACTATCCTACTGCAAAGTTTCAGATCATAGGGGAAACAAATGTCCCTTGCTTGCTGACCTTCCATTGTGGTTCTCTATAGTTGCACTTCTTACCATGCAACTTTCTTGCTACTTGAAGACTTGTACAGTTTGTGGCTTGTTAGAAATGGGGTCTTTGGTTGGCAGTCAGGTTACCCTCTGTCCAAGCAAGGACCCTCACTCTAGTCAGGGCAAAGGAGAAACACACCTGGTTAGCCCCCACTTGACCCCTTGGTAGCTTGGCACAAGTAGGCAGGTTTAACTCAGAAGCAATGTGAAAAGTATTTGTACCAACACACACAGTAATACAGTGAAACACTTCAAAATGGACACCACACATGTTTAGAACAACAGGCAATATTTATCTAAATCAAACAAGACCAAAACAACAAAAATCCAACATACACAAGTTAAAATAAGAATTTTCAAAAGAATAAGAGTCTTACTCCATAGAAAACAATGGAAACGATGATTTTGCACACAGCACCTTGTTTGTGTAAAAAAATAAAGCCGCACGGGCAAGAGTGCATCAGAAAAGGCAGCGATACGTCGATTCCTTCCTCGCAAGGGAGGACGTGCTTAGTTTCTTCTCCAGGTGGGTCAGCGATGTGTCGTTTTTCTCCCTCGCCAGAGAGCGATGTGTCGATTTCCAGAAGGGGAACCTCAGATCCATGCAGAGTCGGGATGACTTTGACGCCCAGGAACGATGCGTGGAAAATCCGGTTGCACAGTGTTAGAAAACCACGCTGCGTGGGGTTTGCGTGGTTATCAGCAGCCGCTAGTGGGTGTTGCGTGTTTTTTCTCCAGCCGCGATGTGTCGGTCTCCCAGCCGCGATGCAGGTGGAGCAACGATTTTATCCGCGAAGCCGGCAGCGTGTCGTTTATCAGCCGTGTTGCAGATGGTGCATCGAAAAGTTTCCCGCACAGAGTTCTGTGCTTGGATTTTCATTACTTGGTTTGCAAACCTCACCTTTCAAGGGCCCAGGGACTGGATAGTGCACCACCTGACAGGGCAAGAATCTCAGCAGAGAGTCCAGGTGTTGACAGAGGAAGTCTTTGGTGGCCCGGAGACTTCAAAAAAGGAGGCAAGCTCAGTTCAAGCCCTTGGAGATTCTTCATAAGCAGGAATATGTCACAAAGTCCAGTCTTTGTCCCCTTTCACAGGCAGAAGCAGCAACTGCAGGATAGCCCAACAAAGCACAGTCACAGGCAGGGGATGCACTTCTCCTCAGCTCTTCTCCTTGGCAGAGGTTCCTCTTGAATCCAGAAGTGATCTATTTTTTATGGGTTTTGGGTCCAATACTTATACCCCTTTCTGCCAACAGGCTGGCGGTACAAATCGCCATATTTTGACGGCACGGTCGCACCGCCGGGACTGGCGGTTTTCCGCCATCGTTATCCCGGCGGTTTTATGACTCCCCTTCCCGTCAGCCTGTCCATGGCGGTAAAGACCGCCATGGAAAGGCTGGCAGGAAGGGGAGTCGCGGGGTGCATGGGGGCCCCTGCACTGCCCATGCAATTGGTATGGGCAGTGCAGGGACCCCCAGGCACAGCCCCACCCTGCTTTTCACTGTCTGACAGCAGACAGTGAAAAGCGCAATGGGTGCAGCTGCACCCGTCTCACGGCCGCAACACCGCCGGCTCCATCAGGAGCCGGCTGCAATGTACGGCCGACATCCCCGCTGGCCCAGCAGGGATGTTGTAATGCGGCCGGCGGGTTTGCAGCTGCATAGGCGGCCGCTCGGCGGTTCAACCTGATGAGGGCCATAGTCTTCCTGTTCTCATTGACTCCAGGTCCACTGGAAATGTTCTTGATCTATCCCTGACTGAAAAATTGAGTATCGCCAGAGTGACAAAATTAGAACCTGAACCTGTGAGAGCAGTTGATGGTTTAGCTCTTTCTTCTAGACTGATACAGTTTAATACCACACCACTGTCCTTGTTTGGGGATAACCATCACACAGAACACGTAATTTTTGACACGCCAACTTTTAGTGTGATTCTAGGCATCCCCTCGTTAGAGCATCACAACCCAAAGATAGATTGGGTCCTGAGAAATATAACCTCGGATTCCCCATTTGTAGTACAACATGTTATCAAGAAGCTCAGGAACCAGTCATACCAATTCATTGTGTGGTTGTACATCACTTTGCAGAATGGCGTCATCATCTATTGGGGCCAAAACACCCCATTACAATTTTTGCAGATCCTAAGAACTTACAGTTTTTTACTTCAATAAAAGCCCTCACACCTTGCCAATTGCATTGGCTACACTTTTTTAGTGATTGCAATTTCCTTATCACTTATCGTCCTGGGACAAGGAAATTACATTCAGACATTTTGCCTAGGTTAGGGCAAAAAGAAGACAAGGAGAACTCTACACATCTTCCTAATATTATACCCTCTGAAAAGATTGTGGCAGTGACATTAACCGATACTTTTTTGACTGGAGTTACGAAGGTTTTGACTGCCTGTTTCAGGATGGTTGCGGTGTAGGGCTGGGTGGTATTGAGGGCACTCCATCCACTGGTGGTGTGTCACTTTGCTCCAGCTTCAGAAGGAGGTGCTGGGAGTGTTGGAGGTGGTTTGAGGTGGTGCTGTGATGCGGTGCTGTGATGCTGAAGTGGATGATGGAGTGATCGGTCCAGGTAAGTTCTGTGGTATGACTGTATTTGTCTCTGTTGCTAGACGTGAAGATAGGGTCTAGTGTCTGTCTTGCTCTGTGTGTGGGGTCTGTGTCCAGCTGGGTGAGGCCGATGTTGTCCATTTGTTCCAGGTGATTGGCGGAGTTTGTGTCAGTAGGGTCGTTCAGGTGGAAATTGAGGTCCCCAAGGAAGATGCAGTGCTTGGATTTGATGGCAAGTGGGGTAATTAAGCCTGTTATGGTGTTGCAGAGGTTGGTTCGTGGTCCAAGGGGTCTGTAGGCGAGGATGCCTCTGATGGTTGTTTTGTCGTCAGTGTGGAGTTGAAAATTCAGGTTTTCCATGATTGGAATGGTCTTGTCTTCTGTGGTGGTGCAGCCGATTGTGTATGATGGTGATGCCACCTCTGTGTTTGTTGGTATGATCCTGGTGTTTCATATTGCAGCCATTGGGCTTTGCATTTGTGACGTCGGCGGCTAACACGGGGCTCAGCCATATCTGTGTGATGAAGGTCAAGTCGGGGGAGAGGGTGGAGATGATGTCCCAGATTTCAGTGGTGTATTTGCAGAGTGATCTAGCATTGATCAGGGGGCATCCGAGTGGTTCTGGTGTGGTGTTGATCAGTGGGGTGGGAGTGGCCTTGGTTTCTTCAGGGGCAGGTGGTCCTTGATTGCAGGTGAACTGACATTGTTGGCAGGTGAACTGTCCTGCTGTAAAGCGAGGAGATACGAGGCAGCAGATGTTGTGCCATCCGGGGTCCGCGACTCGGACATCTGCGGTGAAGTACCTGTGGGTAACCAGAGGGGCAGTGTTCATGGCGCTGGGCAAGGTCCTGGTGCGGACAGGAACAGATGTGCTTGCCTTTGGCACTGTCGCCTCCATTAAGTAGGTCCTGGGAGGATGACTGGGGAGGCGGGAAGCAGGAAAATGGCAGGAAAGAGGCTGGGGAACTAAAAACGTCGAGTGGTAGTGGTTCCAGAGCCTAGGGCACAGGAACTTAGGAGGGCTGACAGGGCAGGCTGATGAGGCTGACTTGAGGCATGCACAGTCTGGCAACAGTGGGGGAAAGGAGGCGTCTGGCAGCAAAAAGAGCTGGCGAGGACCGGCTCAATGGAGACAAGCTGCTGCCTCCATTAAGTAGGTGCTGGGAGTAGTGCTTGGGAGGTGGGAAACGGGGAAATGGTGGGAAAACAGCAGGGGAACAAAAAACGGCGAGTGGCACTGGTCCTGGAACCTAGGGCACAGGAACCTAGGAGAGCTTACAAGGCAGGCTGGTGAGACTGACTTGAGGCAGGAGCAGCCTGGCATCAGAGGAAGTAAGGAGGCGACTGGAAGGAAGGAGACCTGGTGAGGAACTTTTTTTTTGTTATTGTTGTAGGTCCTCAAAGCGAGTTTTATTACTATATTTGACACTTTTAAAGTCTCGTTTAATTTACTTAATAATGTTAATCATTGGAAAAGCCACGAACAGGATTATGTTTTAAAATAAAAGATCTGTCTAGCTGTCTTCTGCTAGTATCAGATCAATAAGAATGCAATGTGCATTCCATCGTGTCTCTTGTGTAATATGAAGGCTTGAACAAAACCTACCATTTAATTTAAATTATTGAAGAGTAATTGGTACTTCAAACATACTAAATTTGGAGTTAAAGACAAAAAGAGAAGCAGACATAATGCTTGCATTCTTCCATCCGCTGGATTAATTGTTACCTAGAAAAGTTTTGATTTGAAAGAAGTTTGGAACAGACTAGCATGAGTTTTAAATTGGTACTGCAGGAAACGTAAACTATAGTGCTACACAACTGCAATCTTAAAAGCAATTTTCATTAATTAAAATGAGCCTGCACAGCTACTTTGTAACAAATGTCAATGCAGGCCATGTCAGCCACGATAAGGTCTGGAGAGTGAAAGACTATTTTTACCAGCAGTGCACTTTGGAGTCGGGGACTGCAACCTGTTCACAGGTACCCTTATAAGGCGAAAAGACAAGTCTCACTAAAAGAGGGTTTGTTTATATCCAGCTCCAAAACACGGTCTGAGACTGATTCTCGCACATAAGATAGATGTGGGTTCATGCACTTGCTGCAGTTATCTGGAACTCTGGTTCTTCACGAGTTTAAAACCTGAAGGTGGAATCGGACCGAAATGTTGACTTAATTCTCTTAACTGCAAACCCAACATGCCCATTGTTTATTGGTGAGTAGATAGTCTACATGCCTTTCTCTTTTAGAAATATCAAATTCCCTCCTCTTGCAGTGGAACTCTCATCTGGACATTGCATTACCTCCTCACACCTCTTTACAGCATCACGGTCCTTAATAAGTGCCTAATATGCAGATTCGTAGGATGGGGCATCAGCAATCTACTGCAAGAGTCTAATTCCTATTTTGGAGCACATTTTCATCTTTTCAAGGATTGAAAGTATGCTGGGAATTGTTGACAATATATCTTGGGTTGTTGATGGATTTTTCAAAATGGAGATCTCAAAAATCATGTTGGTTATTGTTTGACAATCAGGATTCACTTATACATCTGACTATGGAATTCACATATGCACCACTTTTCAAGCACTACTCCATCTGCACTATTTATCAGTGAGGCAATGTCCTTGTTCTCTATGTGTAGGATGCATGAAAAGGTTCAAGGTCACTTGGAAGCACAGCTTATCCTGAAGCCTCTCTTCTCTGTCTGAAGCAAGCACCACAAGCACCACAAACCACAACTGCCTCCAGCACATTAATCAACAATGTTAACTACGGCACTACAGCTATAACACTATAACAACACTAAGCTTACATTTCTAATTCTACAATCCTACAACAATACCATTATAACTACCACATTACAATTACAACGCTGTAGCTACAGCACTACAACTGCAACACTAGAACTACAATCTAGTTAACACTGCAAACTACTCTAGTGTTGTAGGACTACAGCTATTCTGATAACAGCATAATACTAATAATATAATGTACTACACTACTACAATTACAATATCTGCCTCGCGAAAACACCATAACTGCAACGATAACTACAGATAACACATCATATGAATACAAGCAATACACAGTACAATGCTATGATTAACACCACATCGATACAATTACTACACAACTACAAAATGTTAGTGTTATACTTACAGTACTTCAGGTACAGCACTGCAATTATAAAATCTACAAATCCACAAATACAATAATTAAAATGCAGCACTGCTACTTGGATGACAGCAGACTCCATGTCATTAAAGGCACTGTCTCCTCTCCTGAACTAGAAATCACTGAGTTGAGGTGTGCTAGTCTAATTACTTTAATGAAAGCAAAACAAGACTACAACACCCAGACTTCATTAGGCCACCACTCAAACGTGCAGGACTGTAAACAGTCAATAATGACCTGGAGGGAGACTGTCACCTTAAGAACTACTAAACACTACAGTGCACCAAAAGACTAGGACTATGACAACTGTACAATGGCAATTCTACAACACTATGCCTACAACTACCAGGAATAGTACAAAGATTTTGAAAGCCATAATTATGGGCGTATTCTAAGTGACATGTAAAAGTCAGGCCCAAAGCCTCACTTGGGAACTATTATTACCATATGGTAAAGGACCATTTGTTTCACCTGATTCTGGGTTTTCCTTTTGCATTGCTGAATCGCGTGTGGTAACAGCCTTTGCAACTAGATGTATTGTTCAGTATTCCCCATTATACCCCGTTTTCTTGTGGGTGTTAAAAACACAGGGTTAGATTGCAATTTGCATGAAACTTGTGGTAAACAATTTACAAGTGGTGTTTGGGCGAATTTTTTAAGTTACCATACCACTCAGAATGCAGCTGCTACTATTACTACGATTGCCCAATGCTTACTGTAATCTTACTGGTCCCGATGTTTTCCTTCCTAGTCTCAACATTATTGCTAAATGTTTAGCACCTTTAAAAGTAGCTTTTTATTCACCATCCCTCTGTTTTCTGTCACAGACTGATTTGACCACATCAACCTGATCCAATCTCCTTAAAATGGCTTCCAATGAAGCCAGAGATAAATTTAAAACGACTGCCCCATCAAATCCCCACCTCAATCTTCCCTCACCACTAGACTCAGAACTGAGAGATCTCTGGCCCTCAGATCCATCAACAGTACCACTTTATTAAGGCTGGAGACTGCAAGCTTCACAAAGCAGCACCCATAAGCTCACTTATTTTGGTGACGTTCCCCAGGAGCCTTGATCCTCTGTGTCGCCTAGCTCAATCTCTCTTAGTCATAATATGTCTTCAAGTAGGACTTACAAGAACTACTCTTTAGTTAACACTTCCCGGCGATGGTGTAAAAAGTTCTGAAACTCGTGTCCCATGCCATGAAACCCTATCTAACGCTTGCACGCACGAATTTGGATGTATCTCTTATCTCCCCCACACTGTACATACCACTCCTTAGAGTCCTCTTACTATGATCCCTTCTGTATTGCTGTTTGTGCCTTTTGTTGCTCATACTTTTATCGTCACTAGGGGCCAGATGTAGCAAAGCTTTAGCGACTCGCAAACGGCGAAAATCGCCATTTGCGAGTCGCTAAAGACACTTTGCTATGTGAAATGCATTTTGCAAGTCGGAACCGACTCGCAAAATGCATTTCCGAGTCACAAATAGGAAGGGGTGTTCCCTTCCTATTTGCGAGTCGCACTGGTATGCAATTTAATTTGAAAGCGCAGTTACCATCCATTTGAAGTGGATGGTAACCCAGTCGCAAACGGGAAGGGGTCCCCATGGGACCCCTTCCCCTTTGTGTCTGGACCCCCCAAAAAAATTTCAGAGCAGGCAGTGGTCCAATGGACCACTACCTGCCCTGAAAAATACCGAAACAAAGGGTTTCGGTTTATTTTTAAAAGTGCAGCTCGTTTTCCTTTAAGGAAAACGGGTTGCACTTTGAAAAAAAAAAAACTGCTTTCTTTAAAAGCAGTCACGGACATGGAGGTCTGCTGACTACAGCAGGCCTCCATCCCCGTGAGTGTCCTGAATCGCTATGGGGTCGCAAATTGCGACCCACCTCATTAATATTAATGAGGTGGGTCTTTGCGACCCCATAGCGACTCGCAGAAGGTGTCTGAGACACCTTTCTGCATCCCAAATTGCGACTTGCAATTTGCGAGTCGCAGGGACTCGCAAATTGCAAGTCGCAATTTGGGAATTTGCTACATCTGGCCCTAATTGTGCCTGTAGGGAACTTGGATTGGACTAAATACATCTACAAAAATAAATGAATGCATAAATAATTAAATAAATGAGGATGCTGTATTCAGACAGAAGAGAATAGCAACAACTATGTAGAAAACTAAACTTCAAATGTGGGGAGTGGTTATATCTGATTATCCTCTCAAATGGAGGGAGAAGGGGCCAGATGTAGGAAAGTCCGAATTTGCGACTTGCAAATTGCGAGTCTGAGCGACTCGCAATTTGAAAGTCTCAAACCCGGATGCAGGATGGTGTCCCTGACACCATCTGCGAATCGCAAGGGGGTCGCAAAGACCCACCTTATTAATATTACTGAAGTGGGTCGCAATTTGCGACCCCCTTCCGATTCGCAGCACTCACAGGGATGGTGGCCTGCTGGAGACAGCAGACCACCATGTCTGTGACTGCTTTTGAATAAAGTATTATTTTTTTTTGTATTGCAGCGCGTTTTCCTTAAAGGAAAACGAGTTGCAATACAAACGAAAAAATGAAACGTTTGTGTTTCATTTTTTTTAGTTGCCTGCTCTGAAAAATTGTTTTCAGGGCCATTCACAAAGGGGAAGGGGTCCCTTGGGGACCCCTTCCCTTTTGCGAATGGGTTAGCACCCATTTGAAATGGGTGCTAACTGCGAATTGCTTTGCAACCGCATTCGCGGTCACAAAGTAATTCTACATCGCGATGCAAATCGCAAATAGGAAGGGGAACACCCATTCCTATATGCAAGTCGCATTCCCATTTTGCGAGTCGGTAACCAGGTTACCGACTGTCAAAATGGGAATGAGCATCGCGATGTGCTTTTTGCATGGCGCAAACAGTGTATTTCGCTGTTTGCGCCATGCAAAAAGCTTCGTACATCTGGCCCATGGCTTCTTTAATTCAGAATGGCTTTATATATATATATATGTATATATATATACATACATACATATATGTATGTATAGGTGCAAGCGCTGTAAGTGTGGTGTCCAGACTCATCCCCTCAGGGCACAGGTGCAGGCAGTATGCTCCTCTGGGCACAATATAGTCTGGGGTTTCGAGTCCCTGCCGCACTCTTAGCAGACAAACACAGCGTCAAAACAGAAATGAATGCAACTGCCTTAAGCCCACATTTGTTCCCCAAGTCCTAAATGTAAGGTGCAATTATGTCTGCCTATCCTCTGAAATGGAGGGAGGTGGTTCCCTAAACCATAGTGGCTATATATATATATATATATATATATATATATATATATATATATGATCATCAAAAGAACCCCGACTTATCGAGACTCACTTGCGGCGGTCTTGATATGGGATCGGGAATCCCATCACTATTACTCAAAATTTCTCACCCAGTAGGACAACAAGAAGTCAAGACACAAAACGGACAGTTCAAAAACTATATTAAAGAAAATGGTCCTCCTCCCAACGCGTTTCAGCCGTAGCCTTGTTCACGGATGGGGGAATACTACATACAACAGGTATAAATACAAATACATAGACATAAAAAAAGGACTTGATCACCATCCAGACATATATCCAGGTGCAATAATATGCGCCATCTTGTAACGGTTACAATGATCAAAAATATCTCAGAATTCGTATCCATATTATGATTTAACTAACTTTAAATATGTACAGATACATAGAAATGTATTATCAATTCATCAATTATCACTACATAACCGTATATATTGTACTTGAATATCCTATTATATTTCATGCCTATATCAAAAATAAATGTCATAAACCTCAAACACCCCCAAACAGAAAAAACTTTATGCCAAATGTGTAAAATGGTCAAAGTACATTAATTAACGGAATAATACATAAATATCATAAGACACTTAAAAAGAAAATCCGAAAATCCAGTATCTAATTAATTAACTACCAAGATGGGTGTTCATCTCTTCACTTAAATTTAGCCCATTAGGAAACAGAGTCATGAATTTAATAATGTATTTGGATTCAAGAACCCGTAGCATTTTCTGTCTGTCACCACATCGTGAGTTAAGTTTGATCTGATCACAGACCAAATATGTAAGTTGTTTTTCATCACCTTGATGTACTTCATGAAAATGTCGCGCTACAGGATAATTACGATCACTGAAATGATTTGTGACATGGTACTGTATTGCCTTACCAATAACTTTTTTTTATTTGATGATCAAATATATAAACAAACCCAGGGAACTGCGATGGGTACATGCTTTGCTCCAAGCTATGCAAACTTATTCATGGGTTGGTGGGAGGAACAGATATCCTCCAATATAGCCAACTATGATGATAATGTGGTCTTATGGTGCCGATATATAGACGATATCTTCATCATTTGGAGAGGTGACGAGGTTTCGGCATTCAGCTTTGTGACAACTTTAAATTACAATCAATACAACCTTAAGCTGAGTGAGCAGCATAGCGGTACATCTATCCAGTTCCTTGATGTTGAAGTGAATGTTGAAAACAACCTGGTACAGACTAGGCTATACAGGAAAAAAACAGCGGGCAACAGTTTGCTTAATGCTAAAAGTGCCCATCCTCCTAACCTAATCAGGAGTATACCATATGGGGAACTCTTAAGAGCAAGACGAATATGCAGTACTGATGAGAAGTATCAACAGGAATGTAAGACAATGTGTGTAAGATTCAGTGAAAGAGGATATAGTGATAATATCATTCGGCAGGCTGTAAAAAAAGTTGAGGGAGTAGTAAGATCAGAAGTACTATACCGCACACAACAACACAATACACCTGATGATAAGATCAGGTTTATTACCACCTACTCTAACCAAACATTTAATTTAAGGCGAGCACTTACTAAAAGCTGGCACATTTTACAAACAGATTCGGATTTACAGGAGTTTGTGTGGAACAGTCCTGCAGTAACTTTTCGTAGGGGTAGGTCGCTCAGAGATAATCTCAGCCCTAATATGGTACTTAGTAGTGCTAAACCTGAGAGTGGTAAATCTGGAATCCTGGGGTTCTATTGTTGTCACCAATGTAAAGCATGCAGATACAGCAAGGACTGCAAGAATGTAACATGGGGCGCTGGTAAAAGCGAATATGCCATCAAGGGTTTCTTTACATGCAACACAGATTTCTGTGTGTACTGCTTACGGTGTCCATGTGACAAAATATATGTGGGCAGGACGATCCATAAAGCAAAAAAGAGAATGTTGGAACATGTAAGAGCCATTCGCAATTTTGATCGTAATTACCCTGTAGCGCGACATTTTCATGAAGTACATCAAGGTGATGAAAAACAACTTACATATTTGGTCTGTGATCAGATCAAACTTAACTCACGAGGTGGTGACAGACAGAAAATGCTACGGGTTCTTGAATCCAAATACATTATTAAATTCATGACTCTGTTTCCTAATGGGCTAAATTTAAGTGAAGCGATGAACACCCATCTTGGTAGTTAATTAATTAGATACTGGATTTTCGGTTTTTCTTTTTAAGTTTCTTATGATATTTATTTATTATTCCGTTAATTAATGTACTTTGAACATTTTACACATTTGGCATAAAGTTTTTTCTGTTTGGGGGTGTTTGAGGTTTATGACATTTATTTTTGATATAGGCATGAAATATAATAGGATATTCAAGTACAATATATACGGTTATGTAGTGATAATTGATGAATTGATAATACATTTCTATGTATCTGTACATATTTAAAGTTAGTTAAATCATAATATGGATACGAATTCTGAGATATTTTTGATCATTGTAACCGTTACCAGATGGCGCATATTATTGCACCTGGATATATGTCTGGATGGTGATCAAGTCCTTTTTTATGTCTATGTATTTGTATTTATACCTGTTGTATGTAGTATTCCCCCATCCGTGAACAAGGCTACGGCTGAAACGCGTTGGGAGGAGGACCATTTTCTTTAATATAATTTTTGAACTGTCCGTTTTGTGTCTTGACTTCTTGTCCTACTGGGTGAGAAATATTGAGTAATATATATATATATATATATGTGTGTGTGTGTGTAGATACATACATATATGTATGTAAATATATATGTATACACACTACACACACATACATGTATGTATAGTAAATACCAAAGCTGTCCATTTTGTGCAGCTATTGCAATTTTGTGGTACACAATTGAACAACCTGGGAGTGCAGTGATCAAGTGGTGAGATGGCTTTTAATTTATTTGAACATGTGGCCTACAGTTTACATACAGGTCTTAGAAATAAACACTTTGCTGTAAAAGGAATATCCAAGGCTGTACCCTGTCTTAAATGTCTTGACCTGAGCAACACATAACGTGCAAAAATTCCCAAGTAGGAAATATTAGAAACATCTTTACTGCTGTGAAGGTAGTGTGAGCAGTTATGTTCTTTAGTTGGAATAAGGCACAGAGAATCACCTGGCTCCTTGGATCAGAATGAAAGTGAAGAATTCCTTTGGAGTGGGTCATTAACTAGACTTGGTCCAAAAACTGTTAGACCAACGAACCACCTTCCTCTCAGCTCTCCCATCTCCGTGAAGGAGGGTCGGGTCAACAATGTTCTCGAGATGGTGGAGCTGACACTGATTCTCCCATCAAGAAAACTCTTGTGTCAAATGTGGTACTGTTGAGTATGGTTTCTATAACCAGGGTGGAATGATCGTTAATTTCAATAAAATCAGTGCTACTTCCCTACCGAGCAGTTTATTACTCAAAAAGGTACTAATGCTTGTACATATTATTGCCTATTGCAGTCCTAATGCTGATACATATTGCTTTTATGTCCCAAGAATAGAGGTCTAATTAGGTTCTACTAATGTGTGTATTTTCAAAAAAGGGACGCAAATCCCTCAACAACATTAGATAGCATGGTTATTCGTAGAGCAATCAATTCTACGTGTATCAGCCCTTCCCTATCGCCTCTCTGGATTGAAGGCTGTCTTCAATCAATCAATCAAACAATTTATAAAGCGTGCTACTCACCCGTTAGGGTCTCAAGGCGCTGGGGGGGGAGGAGGGGAGTTAATGGTCGAAGAGCCATGTCTTAAGGCGTTTTCTGAAGGCCAGGAGGTCTTGGGTCTGGCGTAGTTGGAGCAGTAGGGAGTTCCAGGTCTTGGTAGCGAGGTAAGAGAAGGATCTGCCTCCTATGGTGGAGCGGTGAATACGGGGACGGAGGCGTGCACGAGGCTGGCGGAGCAGAGCTGGCGGGCGGGGGCGGGGAAAGTGAGTCTGTTGTTGAGATAGGCCGGGCCTGTGTTGTGAAGGCCTTTGTGTGTGTGGGTGAGTAGTTTGAGGGTGATCCTCTTTGATACGGGTAGCCAGTGTAGTTCTCTGAGATGGGTTGAGATGTGGGTGCGGCGTGGGACGTCAAGTATGAGTCGGGCTGAGGCGTTTTGGATGCGTTGCATTTTCTTTTGTAGTTTGGCCGTGGTTCCTGCATAGAGCGCATTGCTGAAGTCCAGTCGGCTGCTGACTAGGACGTGGGTGACTGTTTTCCTGGTTTCGACGGGAATCCACTTGAAAATCTTGCGGAGGGTGTTGTAGCAGGAAGAGGAGCCTGCATTGACCTGCTGAGTCATGCTGAGTGCTGAGTCAAGGATGATGCCCAGGTTCCGTACTTGTGTGGTGGGGGTGGGGGCGGCTCCGAGGGAAGTAGGCCACCAGGAGTCGTTCCAGGCAGAGAGGTTGCTGCCGAGGATGAGAACCTCTGTTTTCTCTTTGTTTAGCTTGAGGCGGCTTGTTTCCATCCAGTCGGCGATAACGTGAAGTCCATTGTGTAGGTTGTTTCTTGCTGTTGTGGGGTCTTTCGTGAGGGAGATGATCAGCTGGGTGTCGTCTGCGTAGGATACTATGTTGATGTTGTGGGATCGTGTGATGTTGGCGAGTGGAGCCATGTAAACGTTGAAAAGTGTTGGGCTGAGGGAGAATCCTTGAGGGACACCACAGACGGTTTCGGAGGATTCGGACAGGTAGGGCGGAGGGCGGATTCTTTGGGTTCTGCCAGAGAGGAAAGAGGACATCCAGTCGAGGGCCTTGCCATGGATCCCGGTGTTGTGGAGGCGTGTTCGAAGGGTGTGGTGACAGATGGTGTTGAAAGCTGCGGAAAGGTCCAAGAGGATGAGAGTTGCGGGTTCGCCTTTGTCGAGCATGGTCCTGATGTCATCTGTGGCAGCAATGAGTGCGGTCTCCGTGCTGTGGTTTTTGCAAAATCCAGATTGGGAGGCATTGAGCGCTTTGCTGTCTTCCCGGTAGCGGGAAAGTTGGCTGTTCACGATTTTTTCGATGACCTTCGCTGGGAAGGGGAGGAGGGAGATAGGTCGATAGTTAATCGGGTTTTCTGTATCTGCTTTGGGTTTCCTCAACAGGGAATTGACGTCAGCGTGTTTCCATCTCTCCGGGAAGGTGGCTGTCTCGAAGGAGCTGTTCATGATTGCGCAGAGGTGTGGTGCGATGATGTTGCTGGCTTTGTTGAAGATCTGGTGCGGGCAGGGGACCGAGGGGGAGCCGGCGTGGATGGAGGCCATGGTGTTGATGGTGTCTTCATTGTTGACGTGGGTCCAGGAGAATAGAGGGTTGGTGTTGTTTGATGCGTCGGGTTCTTGGTTGTCTGTGGTTGGCTGATGGGTCTGGAGTACGAAGCTGTTAAGGATGTCTTCGATCTTTCTACGGAAGTGAGTGGCGAGGGAGATGCAGAGTTTCTGTGATGGCGAGGGTTAATGGGAGCAGGTCCTGGGGTTGGAAAGTTCTTTGATGATGCAGAAGAGCTCTTTGTTGTTGTGGGCGTTGGTGTCTATTCAGCTTTTGTAGTTGGTTCTTTTTTTTTGGTCTTGCGGATCAGCTGGTGATGTTTACGGATGGCAGTTTTGAGGGCGGTGTGGTTGGATTAGGTGGGTGCAAGGCGCCAGGTCCTTTCCGTTCTTCAACATTCCTGTTTGGAGGTCTGCAGGTCAGGGATGAACCAGCTGGCCTTGGGTCTGTGGTGGGATTCCGAGGGTTTTTTGAGTGGTGCGAGGGTGTTGGCGCCGTCTTCTAGCCATTTGTGCAGGTAGGTGCAGCTGTGCTGGGGTCCCGGGTCCTGGAGGGGGTGCCTGGGTGAGGGTGGAGATCAGCTGTTCTGTTGAGATTCTATTCCAGTAGCGGCGGGGGGTTTAGTGATGAGGTGCCGAGTGACCGGCTTCTGAAAGGAGAAAAGTATGCCGCAATGGTCGGTCCATAGGAGTTCGGTGGTGTGGCTGAAGGAGACGTGGTTGCTGGCTGAGAAGATGGGGTCGAGTGTTGTGTCCTGCGATGTGGGTGGGTGATGTGACGAGTTGCTTGAGGCCGAGCTTGGCGAGGTTGTCGATTAGGTTGGTGGTGTTGGAGTCATTGTTGTTTTCTAGGTGGAAGTTCAGGTCGCCGAGGAGGATGTAGTCCGTTGAGGTGAGGGCTTGGGAGCTGATGGTGTCGGCGATGTCGTCGCAGAACTGCGGTCTGGGGCATGGGGGTCTGTAGACCAGTGTTCCTCTGAGGGTGGTGTTGGCATTGATGTGGATTTTGAAATGGAGGTGCTCGGCGGATTTGATAGTGTTGTGGCAGCTGGTGGAGACTCTTATGGTGTTTTTGTGGACTATGGCGATTCCTCCTACTGGTTTGTTGTTGCGCTCTCTCCTGGTGATCTTGTAGTTTTCTAGTATGGCTATGGCTATGTCTGGTTCCGAGGCCGAGTTCATCCAGGTTTTGGTGAGGAATGTGACGTCGGGCGAGGATGTGGTCAGTAGGTCCCAGAGCTCGATAGCATGCCTGTGGACAGAGTGGGGTTTGAGCAGGATGCATCTTAGGTGGCAGTCTGAGGTCTTGAGTTGGAGCTTGGAGGTTAGGTTGCAGCTGAAATTCCAGGCTTTGCAGGAGAAGGGTCCTTTGGTGCACGTCGGGGTGGACTGGAAGCAGGTTGAGGAGCGTCCTGGATTGAGGGCGTGGAGGTCGTAGGGAGTGTAGTGGTGATTGGTGGTACGGGGGTGTTGGCCAAGGGGGTCTGGTGCTGGGCACGGTCTTGGCGCGGACAGGAGCAGACGGGCTTGCCTTTGGCGTGCCTTCGGCGCGTCCGCGCTGCAGCCGGCATAAGAGGGGAGGTGGGAGGGAGTGGCAGCTGGGAGGATGGGGGTGGATTGACCAATGAGATGGAAGGGGGGCGAGGGAGCAGGCCTCAGAGGCGGGAAAGGAGCGGACCAGAGAATCTAGGTGGAGGGAGGGGAGCGGGGCCACGGAGACGCAGTGGCAAGGTGGAGCCGGGGGAAAAAGTTGAATTTGCAAAACAGGTAAAATATGGCAGCCAGGTTTAGCGGCGGAGAGGAGGGAAGCAACCTGCCTGCAGGGTCAGAGGTTGCTACCTACTCTGCGCTGCAGCCGGCATAAGAGGGGAGGTGGGAGGGAGTGGCAGCTGGGAGGATGGGGGTGGATTGACCAATGAGAGGGCGGGGGTGGGGGAGCGGGGCTCAGAGGCGGGAAAGGAGCGAACCGGAGAATCTAGGTGGAGGGAGGGGGGTGGGGCCGCGGGGACGCAGCGGCCAGGTGGAGCCGGGGAAAAAAGTTGAATTTGCACAACAGGTAAAATATGGCAGAGGGTTTAGCGGCGGAGAAGAGGGAAGTGACCTGCCTGCAGGAGCAGGGTCAGAGGCCGCTACCTCCTCTGCGCTGCGGCCGGCATAAGAGGGGAGGTGGGAAGGAGTGGCAGCTGGGAGGATGGGGGTGGATTGACCAATGAGAGGGCGGGGGTGGGGGAGCGGGGCTCAGAGGCGGGAAAGGAGCGAACCGGAGAATCTAGGTGGAGGGAGGGGGGGTGGGGCCGCGGGGACGCAGCGGCCAGGTGGAGCCGGGGAAAAAAGTTACATTTGCAAAACAGGTCAAATATGGCAGCCGGGTTTAGTGGCTGAGAGGAGGGAAGCGACCTGCCTGCAGGAGCAGGGTCAGAGGTCGCTACCTACTCTGCGCTGCAGCGGGCATAAGATGGGAGGTGGGAGGGAGTGGCAGCTGGGAGGATGGGGGTGGATTGACCAATGAGAAGGCGGGGCGGGGAGCGGGGCTCAGAGGCAGGAAAGGAGCGGACGGGAGAATCTAGGTGGAGGGAGCGGGGCGGGCCGTGGGGACGCAGCGGAAAGGTGGAGCAGAGGAAAAAAGTTGAATTTGAAAACAGGTAAAACATGGCAGCCATGTTTAGCGGTGGAGAGGAGGGAAGCGACCTGCCTGCAGGAGCAGGGTCAGAGGTCGCTACCTACTCTGTGCTGCGGCCGGCATAAGAGGGGAGGTGGGAGGGAGTGGCATCTGAGAGGATGGGGGTGGATTGACCAATGAGAGGGCAGGGCGGCGGGGGAGCGGGGCTCAGAGGCAGGAAAGAAGCGGACCGGAGAACCTAGGTGGAGGGAGGTGGGCGGGGCCGTGGGGATGCAGCAGGCAAGGTGGAGCCTAGGAAAAAAGTTGAATTTGCAAAACAGGTCAAATATGGCAGCCGGGTTTACCGGCGGAGAGGAGGGAAGCGACCTGCCTGCAGGAGCAGGATCAGAGGACGCTACCTACTCTGCGCTGCTGCCGGCATAAGAGGGGGGGAGGGAGTGGCAGCTGGGAGGATGGGGGTGGATTGACCAATGAGAGGGCAGGGCGGGGGAGCGGGGCACAGTGGCGGGAGAGGAGCGAACCGGAAAATCTGGGTGGAGGGAGGGGGGCGGGCGGCGGGGACGCAGCGGCCAGGTGGAGCCGGGGAAAAGAGTTGAATTTGCAAAACAGGTAAAATATGGCTGCTGGGTTTAGCGGCGGAGAGGAGGGAAGCAAACTGCCTGCAGGAGCAAGGTCAGAGGTCGCTGCCCACTCTGCGCTGCGGCCGGCATAAGATGGGAGGTGGGAGGGAGTGGCAGATGGGAGGATGGTGGTGGATTGACCAATGAGAAGGCAGGGGGGGGCGTGGGAGTGGGGCTCAGAGGCGGGAAAGGAGCGGACCAGAGAATCTAGGTGGAGGGAGGGGGGCAGGCCGTGGGGATGTAGCGGCAAGGTGGAGAAGGGGAAAAAAGTTGAATTTGCAAAACAGGTAAAATATGGCAGCCGGGTTTAGCGGCAGAGAGGAGGGAAGCGGCCTGCCTGCAGGAGCAGGGTCAGAGGTCGCTATCTACTCTGCGCTGCGGCCGGCATAAGAGGGGAGGTGGGAGGGAATGGCAGCTGGGAGGATGGGGTTGGATTGACCAATGAGAGGGCGGGGGAGCGGGGCTCAGAGGTGGGAAAGGAGCGGACCGGAGAATCTAGGTGGAGGGAGGGGGGCGGGCCGCGGGGACGCAGCGGTAAGGTGGAGCCGGGGAAAAAAGTTGAATTTGCAAAACAGGTAAAATATGGCAGCCGGGTTTAGCGGCGGAGAGGAGGGAAGTGACCTGCCTGCAGGAGCGGGGACAGAGGTCGCTACCTACTCTGCGCTGAGGTCGGCATAAGAGGGGAGGTGGGAGGGAGTGGCAGCTGGGAGGATGGGGTTGAATTGACCAATGAGAGGGCAGTGGGGGCGGGGGAGCGGGGCTCAGAAGCGGGAAAGGAGCGGACCGGAGAATCTAGGTGGAGGGAGGGGGGTGGGCCACAGGGACGCAGTTGCCAGGTGGAGCCGGGGGAAAAAGTTGAATTTGCAAAACAGGTAAAATATGGCAGCCCGGTTTAGCGGTGGAGAGGAGGGAAGCGACCTGCCTGCAGGAGCAGGGTTAGAGGTCGCTACCTACTCTGCGCTGCTGCCGGCGTGAGGGGAGGTGGGAGGGAGTAGTAGCTGGGAGGATGGGGGGGTGGATTGACCAATGAGAGGGCAGGGGGGGGCGGGGGAGCGGGGCTCAGAGGCGGGAAAGGAGCGGACCGGAGAATCTAGGTGGAGGGAGGGGGTCGGGCCGCGGGGACGCATCGGCAAGGTGGAGCCGGGGAAAAAAGTTGAATTTGCAAAACAGGTAAAATATGGCAGCCGGGTTTAGCGGCGGAGAGGAGGGAAGCAACCTGCCTGCAGGAGCAGGGTCAGAGGTCGCTACCTACTCTGCGCTGCGGCCGGCATAAGAGGGGAGGTGGGAGGGAGTGGCAGCTGGAAGGATGGGGATGGATTGACCAATGAGAGCGCAGGATGGGGCGAAGAGCGGGGCTCAGAAGCGGGAAAGGAGCGGACCGGAGGATCTAGGTGGAGGGAGGGGGGTGGTCCGCAGGGACGCAGTGGCCAGGTGGAGCCGGGGAAAAAAGTTGAATTTGCAAAACAGGTAAAATATGGCAGCCCGGTTTAGCGGTGGAGAGGAGGGAAGGGACCTGCATGCAGGAGCAGGGTCAGAGGTCGCTACCTACTCTGCGCTGCTGCCGGCATGAGGGGAGGTGGGAGGGAGTGGCAGCTGGGAGGATGGGGGGGTGGATTGACCAATGAGAGGGCAGGGGAGCGGGGCTCAGAGGCGGGAAAGGAGCGGACCGGAGAATCTAGGTGGAGGGAGGGGGGCTGGGCGGCGGGGACGCAGCGGCAAGCTGGAGCCGGGGAAAAAAGTTGCATTTGCAAAACAGATAAAATATGGCAGCCGGGTTTAGCGGCGGAGAGGAGGGAAGCGACCTGCCTGCAGGAGCAGGGTCAGAGGTCGCTACCTACTCTGCGCTGCAGCCGGCAGAAGAGGGGAGGTGGGAGGGAGTGGCAGCTGGGAGGATGGGGGTGGATTGACCAATGAGAGGGCAGGGGGGGCGAGGGAGCGGGGCTCAGAGGCGGGAAATGAGCGGACCGGAGAATCTAGGTGGAGGGAGCGGGGCTGGGCCGCGGGGACGCAGCAAGCAAAGTGGAGCTGTGGAAAAAAGTTGAATTTGCAAAACAGGTCAAATATGGCAGCCGGGTTTAGCGGCGGAGAGGAGGGAAGCGACCTGCCTGCAGGAGCAGGGTCAGAGGTCGCTACCTACTCTGCGCTGCAGCCGGCAGAAGAGGGGAGGTGGGAGGGAGTGGCAGCTGGGAGGATGGGGGTGGATTGACCAATGAGAGGGCAGGGTGGGCGAGGGAGCGGGGCTCAGAGGCGGGAAAGGAGCGGACCGGAGAATCTAGGTGGAGGGAGGGGGGCTGAGCCGCGGGGACGCAGCAGGCAAGGTGGAGCCGGGGAAAAAAGTTGAATTTGCAAAACAGGTCAAATATGGCAGCCGGGTTTAGCGGCGGAGAGGAGGGAAGCGACCTGCCTGCAGGAGCAGGGTCAGAGGTCGCTACCTACTCTGCGCTGCGACCGGCATAAGAGGGGAGGTGGGAGGGAGTGGCAGATGGGAGGGTGGGGGTGGATTGACCAATGAGAGGGCAGGGCGGGGGAGCGGGGCACAGCGGCGGGAGAGGAGCGAACCGGAAAATCTGGGTGGAGGGAGGGGGCGGGCCGCGGGAACGCAGCGGCCAGGTGGAGCCGGGGAAAAGAGTTGAATTTGCAAAACAGGTAAAATATGGCTGCTGGGTTTAGCGGCGGAGAGGAGGGAAGCAACCTGCCTGCAGGAGCAAGGTCAGAGGTCGCTGCCCACTCTGCGCTGCGGGCGGCATAAGATGGGAGGTGGGAGGGAGTGGCAGCTGGGAGGATGGTGGTGGATTGACCAATGAGAAGGCAGGGGGGGCATGGGAGTGGGGCTCAGAGGCGGGAAAGGAGCAGACCAGAGAATCTAGGTGGAGGGAGGGGGGCAGGCCGTGGTGATGTAGCGGCAATGTGGAGAAGGGGAAAAAAGTTGAATTTGCAAAACAGGTAAAATATGGCAGCCGGGTTTAGCGGCGGAGAGGAGGGAAGGGGCCTGCCTGCAGGAGCATGGTCAGAGGTCGCTATCTACTCTGCGCTGCGGCCGGCATAAGAGGGGAGGTGGGAGGGAATGGCAGCTGGGAGGATGGGGTTGGATTGACCAATGAGAGGGCGAGGGAGCGGGGCTCAGAGGTGGGAAAGGAGCGGACCGGAGAATCTAGGTGGAGGGAGGGGGGCGGGGCCGCGGGGACGCAGCGGCAAGGTGGAGCCGGGGGAAAAAAGTTGAATTTGCAAAACAGTTAAAATATGGCAGCCGGGTTTAGCGGCGGAGAGGAGGGAAGCGACCTGCCTGCAGGAGCGGGGTCAGAGGTCGCTACCTACTCTGCGCTGCGGCCGGCATAAGAGGGGAGGTGGGAGGGAGTGGCAGCTGGGAGGATGGGGGTGGATTGACCAATGAGAGGGCAGTGGGGGCGGGGGAGCGGGGCTCAGAAGCGGGAAAGGAGCGGACTGGAGAATCTAGGTGGAGGGAGGGGGGTGGGCCGCAGGGACGCAGTTGCCAGGTGGAGCCGGGGAAAAAAGTTGAATTTGCAAAACAGGTAAAATATGGCAGCCCGGTTTAGCGGTGGAGAGGAGGGAAGCGACCTGTCTGCAGGAGCAGGGTTAGAGGTCGCTACCTACTCTGCGCTGCTGCCGGCATGAGGGGAGGTGAGAGGGAGTGGCAGCTGGGAGGATGGTGGTGGATTGACCAATGAGAAGGCAGGGGGGGGCGTGGGAGTGGGGCTCAGAGGCGGGAAAGGAGCGGACCAGAGAATCTAGGTGGAGGGAGGGGGGCAGGCCGTGGGGATGTAGCGGCAAGGTGGAGAAGGGGAAAAAAGTTGAATTTGCAAAACAGGTAAAATATGGCAGCCGGGTTTAGCGGCAGAGAGGAGGGAAGCGGCCTGCCTGCAGGAGCAGGGTCAGAGGTCGCTATCTACTCTGCGCTGCGGCCGGCATAAGAGGGGAGGTGGGAGGGAATGGCAGCTGGGAGGATGGGGTTGGATTGACCAATGAGAGGGCGGGGGAGCGGGGCTCAGAGGTGGGAAAGGAGCGGACCGGAGAATCTAGGTGGAGGGAGGGGGGCTGAGCCGCGGGGACGCAGCGGCAAGGTGGAGCCGGGGGAAAAAAGTTGAATTTGCAAAACAGTTAAAATATGGCAGCCGGGTTTAGCGGCGGAGAGGAGGGAAGCGACCTGCCTGCAGGAGCGGGGTCAGAGGTCGCTACCTACTCTGCGCTGCGGCCGGCATAAGAGGGGAGGTGGGAGGGAGTGGCAGCTGGGAGGATGGGGGTGGATTGACCAATGAGAGGGCAGTGGGGGCGGGGGAGCGGGGCTCAGAAGCGGGAAAGGAGCGGACTGGAGAATCTAGGTGGAGGGAGGGGGGTGGGCCGCAGGGACGCAGTTGCCAGGTGGAGCCGGGGAAAAAAGTTGAATTTGCAAAACAGGTAAAATATGGCAGCCCGGTTTAGCGGTGGAGAGGAGGGAAGCGACCTGTCTGCAGGAGCAGGGTTAGAGGTCGCTACCTACTCTGCGCTGCTGCCGGCATGAGGGGAGGTGAGAGGGAGTGGCAGCTGGGAGGATGGTGGTGGATTGACCAATGAGAAGGCAGGGGGGGGCGTGGGAGTGGGGCTCAGAGGCGGGAAAGGAGCGGACCAGAGAATCTAGGTGGAGGGAGGGGGGCAGGCCGTGGGGATGTAGCGGCAAGGTGGAGAAGGGGAAAAAAGTTGAATTTGCAAAACAGGTAAAATATGGCAGCCGGGTTTAGCGGCAGAGAGGAGGGAAGCGGCCTGCCTGCAGGAGCAGGGTCAGAGGTCGCTATCTACTCTGCGCTGCGGCCGGCATAAGAGGGGAGGTGGGAGGGAATGGCAGCTGGGAGGATGGGGTTGGATTGACCAATGAGAGGGCGGGGGAGCGGGGCTCAGAGGTGGGAAAGGAGCGGACCGGAGAATCTAGGTGGAGGGAGGGGGGCGGGGCCGCGGGGACGCAGCGGTAAGGTGGAGCCGGGGAAAAAAGTTGAATTTGCAAAACAGGTAAAATATGGCAGCCAGGTTTAGCGGCGGAGAGGAGGGAAGTGACCTGCCTGCAGGAGCGGGGACAGAGGTCGCTACGTACTCTGCACTGAGGTCGGCATAAGAGGGGAGGTGGGAGGGAGTGGCAGCTGGGAGGATGGGGTTGAATTGACCAATGAGAGGGCAGTGGGGGCGGGGGAGCGGGGCTCAGAAGCGGGAAAGGAGCGGACCGGAGAATCTAGGTGGAGGGAGGGGGGTGGGCCACAGGGACGCAGTTGCCAGGTGGAGCCGGGGGAAAAAGGTGAATTTGCAAAACAGGTAAAATATGGCAGCCCGGTTTAGCGGTGGAGAGGAGGGAAGCGACCTGCCTGCAGGAGCAGGGTTAGAGGTCGCTACCTACTCTGCGCTGCTGCCGGCGTGAGGGGAGGTGGGAGGGAGTAGTAGCTGGGAGGATGGGGGGGTGGATTGACCAATGAGAGGGCAGGGGGGGGCGGGGGAGCGGGGCTCAGAGGCGGGAAAGGAGCGGACCGGAGAATCTAGGTGGAGGGAGGGGGTCGGGCCGCGGGGACGCATCGGCAAGGTGGAGCCGGGGAAAAAAGTTTAATTTGCAAAACAGGTAAAATATGGCAGCCGGGTTTAGCGGCGGAGAGGAGGGAAGCAACCTGCCTGCAGGAGCAGGGTCAGAGGTCGCTACCTACTCTGCGCTGCGGCCGGCATAAGAGGGGAGGTGGGAGGGAGTGGCAGCTGGAAGGATGGGGATGGATTGACCAATGAGAGCGCAGGGTGGGGCGAAGAGCGGGGCTCAGAAGCGGGAAAGGAGCGGACCGGAGGATCTAGGTGGAGGGAGGGGGGTGGTCCGCAGGGACGCAGTGGCCAGGTGGAGCCGGGGAAAAAAGTTGAATTTGCAAAACAGGTAAAATATGGCAGCCCGGTTTAGCGGTGGAGAGGAGGGAAGGGACCTGCCTGCAGGAGCAGGGTCAGAGGTCGCTACCTACTCTGCGCTGCTGCCGGCATGAGGGGAGGTGGGAGGGAGTGGCAGCTGGGAGGATGGGGGGGTGGATTGACCAATGAGAGGGCAGGGGAGCGGGGCTCAGAGGCGGGAAAGGAGCGGACCGGAGAATCTAGGTGGAGGGAGGGGGGCTGGGCGGCGGGGACGCAGCGGCAAGCTGGAGCCGGGGAAAAAATTTGCATTTGCAAAACAGATAAAATATGGCAGCCGGGTTTAGCGGCGGAGAGGAGGGAAGCGACCTGCCTGCAGGAGCAGGGTCAGAGGTCGCTACCTACTCTGCGCTGCAGCCGGCAGAAGAGGGGAGGTGGGAGGGAGTGGCAGCTGGGAGGATGGGGTGGATTGACCAATGAGAGGGCAGGGGGGGCGAGGGAGCGGGGCTCAGAGGCGGGAAATGAGCGGACCGGAGAATCTAGGTGGAGGGAGGGGGGCTGGGCCGCGGGGACGCAGCAAGCAAGGTGGAGCCGGGGAAAAAAGTTGAATTTGCAAAACAGGTCAAATATGGCAGCCGGGTTTAGCGGCGGAGAGGAGGGAAGCGACCTGCCTGCAGGAGCAGGGTCAGAGGTCGCTACCTACTCTGCGCTGCAGCCGGCAGAAGAGGGGAGGTGGGAGGGAGTGGCAGCTGGGAGGATGGGGGTGGATTGACCAATGAGAGGGCAGGGTGGGCGAGGGAGCGGGGCTCAGAGGCGGGAAAGGAGCGGACCGGAGAATCTAGGTGGAGGGAGGGGGGCTGAGCCGCGGGGACGCAGCAGGCAAGGTGGAGCCGGGGAAAAAAGTTGAATTTGCAAAACAGGTCAAATATGGCAGCCGGGTTTAGCGGCGGAGAGGAGGGAAGCGACCTGCCTGCAGGAGCAGGGTCAGAGGTCGCTACCTACTCTGCGCTGCGACCGGCATAAGAGGGGAGGTGGGAGGGAGTGGCAGATGGGAGGGTGGGGGTGGATTGACCAATGAGAGGGCAGGGCGGGGGAGCGGGGCACAGCGGCGGGAGAGGAGCGAACCGGAAAATCTGGGTGGAGGGAGGGGGCGGGCCGCGGGAACGCAGCGGCCAGGTGGAGCCGGGGAAAAGAGTTGAATTTGCAAAACAGGTAAAATATGGCTGCTGGGTTTAGCGGCGGAGAGGAGGGAAGCAACCTGCCTGCAGGAGCAAGGCCAGAGGTCGCTGCCCACTCTGCGCTGCGGGCGGCATAAGATGGGAGGTGGGAGGGAGTGGCAGCTGGGAGGATGGTGGTGGATTGACCAATGAGAAGGCAGGGGGGGCGTGGGAGTGGGGCTCAGAGGCGGGAAAGGAGCGGACCAGAGAATCTAGGTGGAGGGAGGGGGGCAGGCCGTGGTGATGTAGCGGCAATGTGGAGAAGGGGAAAAAAGTTGAATTTGCAAAACAGGTAAAATATGGCAGCCGGGTTTAGCGGCGGAGAGGAGGGAAGGGGCCTGCCTGCAGGAGCATGGTCAGAGGTCGCTATCTACTCTGCGCTGCGGCCGGCATAAGAGGGGAGGTGGGAGGGAATGGCAGCTGGGAGGATGGGGTTGGATTGACCAATGAGAGGGCGAGGGAGCGGGGCTCAGAGGTGGGAAAGGAGCGGACCGGAGAATCTAGGTGGAGGGAGGGGGGCGGGGCCGCGGGGACGCAGCGGCAAGGTGGAGCCGGGGGAAAAAAGTTGAATTTGCAAAACAGTTAAAATATGGCAGCCGGGTTTAGCGGCGGAGAGGAGGGAAGCGACCTGCCTGCAGGAGCGGGGTCAGAGGTCGCTACCTACTCTGCGCTGCGGCCGGCATAAGAGGGGAGGTGGGAGGGAGTGGCAGCTGGGAGGATGGGGGTGGATTGACCAATGAGAGGGCAGTGGGGGCGGGGGAGCGGGGCTCAGAAGCGGGAAAGGAGCGGACTGGAGAATCTAGGTGGAGGGAGGGGGGTGGGCCGCAGGGACGCAGTTGCCAGGTGGAGCCGGGGAAAAAAGTTGAATTTGCAAAACAGGTAAAATATGGCAGCCCGGTTTAGCGGTGGAGAGGAGGGAAGCGACCTGTCTGCAGGAGCAGGGTTAGAGGTCGCTACCTACTCTGCGCTGCTGCCGGCATGAGGGGAGGTGGGAGGGAGTGGCAGCTGGGAGGATGGGGGTGGATTGACCAATGAGTGGGAAGGGGGGGCGAGGGAGCGGGGCTCAGAGGCGGGAAAGGAGCGGACCGGAGAATCTAGGTGGAGGGAGGGGGGCTGGGCCGCGGGGACGCAGCAGGCAAGGTGGAGCCGGGGAAAAAAGTTGAATTTGCAAAACAGGTCAAATATGGCAGCCGGGTTTAGCGGCGGAGAGGAGGGAAGCGACCTGCCTGCAGGAGCAGGGTCAGAGGTCTCTACCTACTCTGCGCTGCGACCGGCATAAGAGGGGAGGTGGGAGGGAGTGGCAGCTGGGAGGATGGGGGTGGATTGACCAATGAGAGGGCAGGGCGGGGGAGCGGGGCACAGCGGCGGGAGAGGAGCGAACCAGAAAATCTGGGTGGAGGGAGGGGGCGGGCCGCGGGAACGCAGCGGCCAGGTGGAGCCGGGGAAAAGAGTTGAATTTGCAAAACAGGTAAAATATGGCTGCTGGGTTTAGCGGCGGAGAGGAGGGAAGCAACCTGCCTGCAGGAGCAAGGCCAGAGGTCGCTGCCCACTCTGCGCTGCGGGCGGCATAAGATGGGAGGTGGGAGGGAGTGGCAGCTGGGAGGATGGTGGTGGATTGACCAATGAGAAGGCAGGGGGGGCGTGGGAGTGGGGCTCAGAGGCGGGAAAGGAGCGGACCAGAGAATCTAGGTGGAGGGAGGGGGGCAGGCCGTGGTGATGTAGCGGCAATGTGGAGAAGGGGAAAAAAGTTGAATTTGCAAAACAGGTAAAATATGGCAGCCGGGTTTAGCGGCGGAGAGGAGGGAAGGGGCCTGCCTGCAGGAGCATGGTCAGAGGTCGCTATCTACTCTGCGCTGCGGCCGGCATAAGAGGGGAGGTGGGAGGGAATGGCAGCTGGGAGGATGGGGTTGGATTGACCAATGAGAGGGCGAGGGAGCGGGGCTCAGAGGTGGGAAAGGAGCGGACCGGAGAATCTAGGTGGAGGGAGGGGGGCGGGGCCGCGGGGACGCAGCGGCAAGGTGGAGCCGGGGGAAAAAAGTTGAATTTGCAAAACAGTTAAAATATGGCAGCCGGGTTTAGCGGCGGAGAGGAGGGAAGCGACCTGCCTGCAGGAGCGGGGTCAGAGGTCGCTACCTACTCGGCGCTGCGGCCGGCATAAGAGGGGAGGTGGGAGGGAGTGGCAGCTGGGAGGATGGGGGTGGATTGACCAATGAGAGGGCAGTGGGGGCGGGGGAGCGGGGCTCAGAAGCGGGAAAGGAGCGGACTGGAGAATCTAGGTGGAGGGAGGGGGGTGGGCCGCAGGGACGCAGTTGCCAGGTGGAGCCGGGGAAAAAAGTTGAATTTGCAAAACAGGTAAAATATGGCAGCCCGGTTTAGCGGTGGAGAGGAGGGAAGCGACCTGTCTGCAGGAGCAGGGTTAGAGGTCGCTACCTACTCTGCGCTGCTGCCGGCATGAGGGGAGGTGGGAGGGAGTGGCAGCTGGGAGGATGGGGGTGGATTGACCAATGAGAGGGAAGGGGGGGCGAGGGAGCGGGGCTCAGAGGCGGGAAAGGAGCGGACCGGAGAATCTAGGTGGAGGGAGGGGGGCTGGGCCGCGGGGACGCAGCAGGCAAGGTGGAGCCGGGGAAAAAAGTTGAATTTGCAAAACAGGTCAAATATGGCAGCCGGGTTTAGCGGCGGAGAGGAGGGAAGCGACCTGCCTGCAGGAGCAGGGTCAGAGGTCTCTACCTACTCTGCGCTGCGACCGGCATAAGAGGGGAGGTGGGAGGGAGTGGCAGCTGGGAGGATGGGGGTGGATTGACCAATGAGAGGGCAGGGCGGGGGAGCGGGGCACAGCGGCGGGAGAGGAGCGAACCGGAAAATCTGGGTGGAGGGAGGGGGGCGGGCCGCGGGGACGCAGCAGCCAGGTGGAGCCGGGGAAAAGAGTTGAATTTGCAAAACAGGTAAAATATGGCTGCTGGGTTTAGCGGCGGAGAGGAGGGAAGCAACCTGCCTGCAGGAGCAAGGTCAGAGGTCGCTACCCACTCTGCGCTGCGGCCGGCATAAGATGGGAGGTGGGAGGGAGTGGCAGCTGGGAGGATGGTGGTGGATTGACCAATGAGAAGGCATGGGGGGCGTGGGAGTGGGGCTCAGAGGCGGGAAAGGAGCGGACCAGAGAATCTAGGTGGAGGGAGGGGGGCAGGCCATGGGGATGTAGCGGCAAGGTGGAGAAGGGGAAAAAAGTTGAATTTGCAAAACAGGTAAAATATGGCAGCCGGGTTTAGCGGCGGAGAGGAGGGAAGCGGCCTGCCTGCAGGAGCAGGGTCAGAGGTCGCTATCTAATCTGCGCTGCTGCTGGCATAAGAGGGGAGGTGGGAGGGAATGGCAGCTGGGAGGATGGGGTTGGATTGACCAATGAGAGGGCGGGGGAGCAGGGCTCAGAGGTGGGAAAGGAGCGGACCGGAGAATCTAGGTGGAGGGAGGGGGGCGGGGCCGCGGGGACGCAGCGGCAAGGTGGAGCCGGGGAAAAAAGTTGAATTTGCAAAACAGGTGATGAAGCAGAAAATGAAGGTTTTGATTTATTAACGCATAAACGTAGTGTGAAATAATCATGTGCGACATTAACCGAACTAATAAAGATTGTACGGGGACAAAATGTGCCCTTAGAGTAGTTTGCCAACATTTATACGCGTGCTTTATATAACGTAGTGTATTAGAATTGCACTAATCCGACATAATCATAAACGTGTGCTACGATTTGCTTGTTTGAAATGCGTTAGCTTAGCATTACTTTAGCGGAGGCTTTGGCCTAGTGGCCTGGTCTCACGGTTTAGATGCTCGTATTTTTTCCAATGTGCTATTAAACGTGTATTTCTGCTTGAAGCTGTATTTTTCCACAGAAACTGTTCACATGCTTATCTTAAAGTTTCGTGCCAGCCTGGCATATTTTCTCTTTAATTCAAGGTCGACTTGCAGGTGCGGACAATGGAGGCTCTGAAAGTGAGCTAATTGGGAGACAATGTTGCGATTTGCGTACCCATCTCCAAGGATAATGTATGCTTAAGTAAAAGCTTGAGAACTGTCGTTTTTGATTGGACAATTTGAAGCTAACCTATGAACCCTCCAATGGAGACCCTACTGGACTCGAACTGTTGTCTATAAAACCCAGGTGCACGAGAGGAAAGCTCTCTCCATTTTGGACATCCCGCCATTTTGTAGACTTCGTAGCTATTATGGCCCACATTGCTGCGACGCCATTTTGAGAGACTTTGATGCTTTCTCTAATCGAGAGAAAGAGACTTTAATGATTCTTGCCCTAGAGACTTTAACTTTGAAATGCCCTTTGCATGAAGTAGTAGTCTTACCTTGCCGCCGTGAGGCAATTGCCCCGTTCACCCCTGCCCCTTTGTCCCGTCCCATGCTGATCGAACAACGGTACCTGTGAGACGAAGACTTCCTTGATTGCTGATCGTAATTGGTAAATATGAGAGGAAATTGTAAAATTGCATTGTGTTTCTTTTAGGTAACCAACTGCTGATTTTAGTAAGATCCCTAGCTAGGAGTTTTCTAAATTAATGTTGCTAAATTATTTTTGCATGAAGTCCCACATGCCGATGCTAATTTGAGGTTAGATGAGAATTCCATATGTCGCACGATGCAATTTGAGATCTTGTTATGCTGACTAAATGTACGCAATTAGCCCATTACAGATTATCGTATTAGTGCTTTGCATTGCCATTATCGAATGCCTTGTGATTCAAATGCTACATAGATTACACTTGTTTCGAAGTTATGGACAGCTATTAATGTTCATTTATGTTTATTATTTGGTGTTGAGACACATTTATATTGTGCTAGCTTTGTTAATATAGGGAAATAAATTCACTAACTTTGCAATAAACTGGTGTGGTTATTCCTGGCTGAAAGGTCAGGGTTCGCCGAAATGTATTCTGGATTAATCATTAAGTGTTATGTTGATCAAGGTATTGCTTATGTATGTTATTGATTATTGATTTGATGTGACTGATCGATTAAGAGTACAGAGAGTTCCCACCTAGTCAAAAGATTCATCGGCCTAAAGAGCGTCCGAACACAGGTAAATTGTTACTACGGTTCGCTCTATCAGTAGATGGTAGCAGAGGACGGTTACGTCTTTTGGGACCCTGTACTATTACAGTACATGGTGTTGAATTGATGGTTACGCATTTTGAGACCTCATTCGAGAAGTTGAATTAGATTTTCTTGGGCAAAACAGATTGACAGAATGATGATGGGCTAGGTTCACCGCGACTTTCCCGGGATCTCGGAGCTTGCGGATGGAGAGAACGGAGGTGTGGAAACAGCGTTGGCGGTACTAGTGATGGTATGAGTGAAGGTAGGGTTTTGCGCTTGCACAGCTTATTGCCGCAGGGTGTGTGTGAAAAGGTTGCGAGGAATTTTTCTTTTTAGAGGATAGCGGAGGTGCGACTCCGAGTGTAGAAGTAGTGAAGTCGTCGAACTTCATGGAAATAGCGGAGGTGCGACTCCGAGTGTGAGAGTAGGGAAGTCGTCGAACTTCATGTGCGTCTGGCGCTTTGTGCATAAAAAGGTCCACGTGGTTGTTGTTGTTGAGACGGGCCCTGCGAGGTCAAGAGACTCCGGAGTATGTTGATCCATGTTGTGGTCTGGGCGGTTTAGTAGGTTGATCGGGCGTGGTCAACGAGTCGGTACGTGTGTTAGGGAGTGAAAGAAACTTCGACTTCGGGCTTTGACAAGATTCTAAGTGCACTAGAATAGATCATTGACAAGTTGAGAGTAGGTCTGCGGGTCAGATTTGCTTGCGAACGTGGGGACTGAGAAAGACGGAATAGCGGCCGAGGCTAGTGAAAGGTCCCTAAGGTCCTGAAGCGACTGTGTTACCCTTCCTGTAGTAAACCGACAGATCTGTTTTAGTTTTTGGTAGCTCGCGATACATGCAAGAAGTTGTTACGGGAGCAGCTGAGTGAAGGAAGACTAGCCGCGAGGCTTTGTCAGCCGCAGTGTGTGTGAGTGTGACGTCACTAGGAGCCGCGCTGGGATAGGTTGGTTGGAGAGAAGGGTCGCGCACGGATTGGACGCAGTCCGTGGGGCTCGTTTGGAAGGGGAAAGGCAAGCGAAGAGTATTCCGGGAATTAAAGTCACCTATTGATTACAAATTTTGTGGAATAAAAGTGAAATATTGATTGTAAACTTTGTGAAATAAAAGACGAGAAAATGAAATTCCTTAAAGCATTTAGGAGTGCGATGAAGGGGGAGTCTTACATCAAAGCGAGCGTAGGAGAGGAGACGCCGCCCGAAGGTACACCAGCTTACATTGTAATGGAGGAAAAAGGGGTAGCTCCGTGTCTTTGGCTAAAGCAATGGCACAAACTGACAGAGAAACATGGGAGCGTAGCGTTCCCGATACATGGGACATTCAATATAAGGATCCTAGAGAATTTGAGATTCACGATGTATGACATGAAGGTGCCTCCAAGGCCAGCCCAGTTTGAGGCTCTAGCAATCTGGGAATTAATGGCTAGACAACAACAGAAGAATAAGTTTGAAACAAGGATGAGGAAGGTAGAAAAGACACTAGCGGATGCTAGGTGGGATAATGCGCAGAAGGTGTGGAGGTCAGATGTATTGCAGGGGATAAAATTGTTTCCCGCAATTACTAAGGAAGAAGAGGAGACAGGTAAGAAAGCTACCTGTAAGACGGACAGAAAGTGTTCCAAGGATAGAGAGGACGAGGAAAAATTGAGAAGAGAAGAGGAGTTAGAGGATGAGGAGTTAATAATGCAATTGCTGAACGACCGTCCACCACCTTATGCGGAGAATGGACAAGGTCCAAGTACCAGTTCTGCCCCTCCGGCATCGGTACAGAACAGTGAAACCCAGAGTTCAGGAGCGCCATCGGGATCTAAGGACCCGAGTTTACTGTTCACCCCGCAGATACCGCAGGTTAGGAGAATATATCCAGATGTGCCCATAATGAAACCAGCAGAAAATTATCAACCGCAGATGCCAGGGTACTACAGTAGTGACAATAGTGGAGGAATGGTTCTAGAACAAACAGTAAGGGGAGTACAGAATGGTCACAATCCAACAATGACACAGGCTGAATCAACTCAGTTTATGATGCCTCAAAAGCAGATGCAGGGAGGAAACGCATATGGTCAGATGACAGGGAGTCAGATGGGCATGCCGACAATGATGACCCATAGTATGGGGATGAACATGCCTCAGAACATGGGAAATGGACAGAACCCAGACGCGATATCACTACCCATTACTGTAGGTCCACCGGTACCTTTGTACAGTCAACCTAATTTAGGCATGAGCAGCCAGGGATCAATGCTGCAGAATGGGACAGAAAGGAGGTGCATAGAAAACACTCCGGGGATAACTCCGATAGCGGCTCAACCAAATGGATCTGGATCCTTGATGGAGTTTAGTCCCATATGTGCTCAGTCTACACTGGTGAGGTTGAGTCCCCCACTGATAATACCTCTAACATCGAATACTGAAAAGTTGCCGCAACCATCAATGGCAGTCGATGTGAATGCTACACTGATGGGGGTAAATGCGCAACAGCTGACACAGTGGTTCAACAGTTTAAATTCCACACAAAGTTCAGCCAGTGGGAAAGGAGAAGACTATATGAATAGGGTCAGGTTGAACATGGAAGCACAAGAATTGGTGGAAGGGACTATGGGTGTAAATAGGTTAGAATCCTATACGGAAGAAGAGCTGAGGTATCTATGTCCCAGGATTACGAAGGAAGTGAACAAGGTACATAAGGGCTTGCAGGAAGCAGCTGACAGAAACGGGGTTGACATAGACAAGATGAAACACTTGAGCAGAAGCTACAGGTTGGATTTTGGGACCACAGATTTTGAACACATGAGGTCAGCAGGCATGAAGACACACCTCAGAGAATTGCTACAGAGTGCACAAGTGTGGAGGTGCTCAGACAAGTGGGAAAGCAGATGGGTAAAGAGGAAGGAAAAGAGGAGGGACAGTGCTACATTGCATAATGAGAAAAGACCACAAAGCAGCGAGACAGTAACCATGTTACCAATGAGGGAGACAGCAGGGGGAAAATTAATACATGTACCATGGCACAGAAGCGACATTCAGTCATTTACGGATGATTTTCCCAAACTAAGAGAGAAGCCGATTGAATGGTATCAACAGACTGATAGGTTTGTGAAGCTTGCAAAATGTCTCTGGGAAGACCTGAATACTCTCTTTGAGATTGTGGTTCCGGCAGATTTGTGGGAGGATTGCAAAAGAGCTGTAGGTTGGCCGACAAGTGAACCAGAGAGAGATAGAGAGACGGGTGCACCATCACCTATGGTGATGAGCTTGTACTATAAAGTGATTGAGCATTTGAAGACGAAGGTTGCCGCGAAAAATGTGGATTGGCAGAAGATTGATCGAACTGCCCAAGAGGCTAAAGAATCGATTCATAGTTACTATGAGAGGTTGTTGAAGGCGTTCAAGAATTACAGTGGCACGGAAACAATCGAGGCGAAAGATATGCTTCATTTTGTGTTCAGATTTGTGGAAGGGTTGAGACCAGAGATAAGTCAGATGATAAAGTCGCATTTGATTTGTTGGCAGTCTAAACCGATTGACGAGGTCTTGACTTATGCGAAATACTGTAGCGACGAAATTGAGGTGAAACAGAAAAGGCTGAAAGAGAAGGTGATGATGATGCAACTTAAAGCAGCTCAGACAGGTCTGCAAGGTTTGCAAGGGATGCAAGGGTTCCAACAGCAGGTACCGCAGCCGCAGCCGCAGTTGCAGGGAAACATGGCGTTTCAGCCACAGGCGAGAGGCAGAGGCAGAGGAGGTTTTGTGAATAATGGTCCGGATTTAAACACTGTTGTGACGGGTGTGCAGGCAATGAAGAAAGTGATGCCGTGTCACGCGTGCGGAATTGTAGGTCATTGGAAACGCGAGTGCCCGATGGTGGTGCAGGAAGGTGCAGGTGCAGGTGTAGGTGTTGGTCAGCAAAACAATGATGTCAATGCATTTCAGACAATGAGAGGACCGAAAATGAGAGGTCCAAATCCAAATTTTCAGACCGTAAATCAATTGCAGGGATTACAACCTATGCAGCCGCAGCAGATGCAGATGCCTCGTATGCAGATGACGCAAATGCAGCCGATGCAACAGCAGTTACCCATGGTACCTAATCAGCAAATGCAAATACCTTTGGCACCAATGAGTCAGCAGCAAGTGATGGTTCCTCCACAGGTCTCGGGTCAGGTAATGAGTACAAATGGCACCGTACAACAGTTCCCATTACACAGTGAGAGTGGAATAAACAATGTATGGGAGAGTGAAAGCTCAGAAGAGGAAGGAGATTGTGTGCTTGCAGCATCCTTAGAAGTTGATCAAAAGGGTCCGTACGTAGAGGGAAGAGTAATGGGTCATCGTGTTTCATTCTTGGTGGACACGGGAGCCACACGTTCAACTGTTAGGAGCAGTGAAGTACCAAATTTGCCACTCTCAGGGAGGACAGTTCAAGTGGTGGGAGTAGCAAACAGGCACCTGACGAACCCAATAACAGATCCGGTACCAGTCAGCATCGGTAACTATCAAGGGGTGCATCAGTTCGTGATATGTGATTCAAGCCCAATAGCACTGTTAGGGAGAGACCTATTGTGCAAATTGGGTTGTTCGATCATGTGTTCGAACGAAGGAATAACGATACAGACGAGCAGTGATGGGGAAGAAGAGGACAGTGTAGAGGGGGATGAGATGGAAACGGTAGATGAAGAATATCCTCTGATTTGTCTTTTCCCGATGATAACTGAAGAAGATATTCCAGCCGAATTACGAGAAACAGTCGGAAAGGAAGTGTGGGACATGACAGGGAAAGAGGTGGGATTGATGAAAGGAGTGGAACCAGTGAAAGTGACGGTAAAGCCCAATGCAATCTTTCCCCAGACCCCACAATACCACATGCCACAAGATACCCTCATGAAAGTTGCCCAACTCATTGACGAATTTGTGAAACAGGGGGTACTGAAAGAAGTGTTAAGCAGTCCATGTAATTCACCAATAATGGGACTAATAAAGCCAAGTGGAAAGGTCCGACTTGTGCAAGACTTGAGGAAAATAAATGACATCATAGTCAAATGCTGCCCTGTTGTACCGAATCCAGCTGTGATAATGTTTCAAATTCCTTGCGATGCTGAGTGGTTCTCAGTCATCGATTTGTCACAAGCATTCTTTTCTGTGCCCCTTCACGAGGACAGCCAATTTCTCTTTTGTTTTAAATTCCTAGACAGAGTGTACAGTTGGTGTCGAATTCCTCAAGGGTTTTCTGAATCACCGTCGATATTCAATCAGGTTCTAAAGAAAGACTTGGAAGAGTTAGAGTTGCCATTCGAGTCAACCCTAGTACAGTACATTGACGACTTACTGGTTGCATCAAAGACAGAAAGTGGCTGCACAGCCGATACTATTGCTCTGTTGAACCATTTGGGAAGAAATGGACACAAGGTGTCTCCTTCCAAATTGCAGTTCTGTCAGAAGAAAGTGAAATACTTGGGTCACCAGATAGAGAAAGGGTCACGGAGAATAATGAAGGAAAGGATTACAAGTGTACTTCAGATGAGTCCGCCTAAGACGAGAAAGGAGGTGAGGAAGTTTTTGGGAATGGTGGGCTACTGTCGCCAGTGGATTCCCAACTTCTCGACTCTAGCGAAGCCTTTACTGAAACTGACCCAGAAGGATGCTTTGGATGAAATTGAGCTGAAAGGAGATGAGATGGATGCCTTTGTTGAATTGAAAGAATGCATGTGTAGGGCTCCAGCTTTAGCTATGCCTGATTACACAAAGCCTTTCACATTGTTTTGCCATGAACGTGATGCATGTTCTTTGTCTGTCTTAACTCAAGCCCATGGTGGCGTAAACAGACCAGTAGCGTATTTTTCAGCTACTTTGGATCCGGTCGCAGCAGCACTCCCAGGGTGTTTGCGCGCCGTAGCAGCAGTTGGTATCAGCCTCACTCAGAGTGAAGGAATAGTGATGGGACACCCATTAACAGTCATGGTCCCTCACTCAGTTGAGATACTTTTGACCCGCTCCCGAACGCAACACATGACTGGAGCAAGACTCACAAGGTATGAAACGATTATTCTGGGCTCACCGAACGTGCAGCTGAAAAGGTGCACTATGTTGAATCCAGCAACCTTGCTTCCTGGAGAAAATGTCGAAATTGAGAACGCTGAAGACGTCGAGCATGACTGCCTTCAGGTGACTGAATTTTGCACAAAACCCCGACCGGACATCAAGGATACTAAGCTTGATGAAAATGACCAAATTCTTTTTGTTGATGGTTCATGTCTAAGAGACGGGATGGGGATTTTGAAAGCAGGATATGCTGTATGTACTGTAACAGGTGTCTTGGAAGCGGGATGGCTTCAAGGAGTCTATTCTGCACAAGTAGCAGAACTTGTAGCCCTTACCAGAGCATGTCAACTGTCTGCATTGATGAAAGTCACCATTTACACTGATAGTCAGTACGGGTTTGGGATTGTGCATGACTTTGGACAACTATGGTCACAGAGAGGTTTCCTGACTTCTTCAGGATCCCCAGTGAAGAACGGGGAAAGGATAAGGGAATTGTTACACGCCATTCAAGTGCCAGCAGAAGTTGCAGTGGTAAAGTGTAGTGCTCATACGAAAGGACAGGACTATGTTTCTCTGGGAAATGCATATGCGGATCAAGTCGCAAGATTTTGTGCCTTGAACTGTATATTACTGAGAGATGAATGGAACTCAATAAGTGAGCCAGAGCTCGAACCAGCTGAAGCATTTGCCTTGAAAGTCGTAGATACAATAGAGGAACTAAAAGCACTACAGAATAATGTCAGGGAGGATGAAAGAGATTCCTGGATTAAATCACAATGCATAAAGAGACAAGACGAGTTATGGGTTTCACATGAGGGAAAATTTGTTTTGCCAAACAGTCTCCTATCACAGCTTGCGCGGTTCTATCATGGGCAAGCTCACCTAGGGAGAGATGCCATGATAAGATTGTTCAAAACTGATTGGTTTAACCCCAGATTTCGTCAAGCTGCAGAAGCAGTTTGCCATCGATGTGTCACTTGCCAGCAGATGAACCCAGGAAAGGGAACAGTTGTGAACGCGAGTCACATTGGTAGGGCAAGCGGTCCATTTAGTCGTATGCAGATGGACTTCATTGAGATGCCTGTGCATGGAGGTCTGAAATATGTGTTGGTGATTGTGTGCATTTGTAGTCACTGGATTGAGGCATACCCCACACGTAGAAATGACAGCCTTACAGTTGCCAAGCTATTATTGAGAGAGTTGATACCACGTTTCGGATTCCCGATCTCTTTAGAATCAGATAGGGGAAGTCACTTCAATAACGAAGTGATAAAGTTACTTTGCGAAGCGCTGAACATTGAGCAAAAGCTGCATTGTAGCTATCGCCCTGAAGCATCAGGACTGGTGGAGCAGATGAATGGTACACTGAAATCAAGAATGGCGAAAATATGTGCATCGACAAATTTGAAATGGCCTGACGCATTGCCCTTAGTGCTAATGTCAATGAGAAACACTCCTGATAGAAAAACTGGATTGTCTCCGCACGAAATTCTCATGGGCAGGGCTATGAGACTTCCTGCAGTTCCCGCAAACGCGCTTTTGAATATTACAGATGATATGGTGTTAGACTACTGCAAAGGACTGGCTGACGTGGTTCGCTCTTTTTCTCACCAGGTGGAAGCGACCACCTTGCCACCGATCCAAGGTCCAGGACACGCACTGAAAGCAGGTGACTGGGTCGTGGTAAAGAAGCATGTGAGGAAGTCGTGTCTGGAACCCCGTTGGAAAGGCCCTTTCCAAGTGATCCTGACGACAACCACCGCTGTGAAGTGTGCGGGGGTTCCCAACTGGATTCACGCCAGTCACACAAAGAAGGTGTTGTGTCCCACAGATGAGGAAGTTGAAGCGCTGAAATTGCCAGTACCTGATAAAACAGTGCCGAGTGCTGAGACAGAACAAAAGCGAACTGAAAACGGACAAGCAGAAGGAGAGAAAGAGATATTGTTGGAAGGCGAAGAGTCTGATTCACTTGGGGAAGACCAAGGAGAAAGTTCAGACAGCGACGAAGAAGCTGCAGGTGACAAAGAGCCTGAAGCAGCTGAGGGTAGCAAAAAGCCTGAAGCAGCTGAAGGTGACAAGGAACCCGAAGCAGCTGAAAGCGATACAGAGCCTGACGAAAGTAACGGTGACGAAGGGCTCGAAAAAGGTGAAAAAGCAGGAGAGCCTGATCAGAAGGGGGCTTTCCCAGAAACAGACGATACAGAAAAAGAAAAAGAGAACGTGATCGATTCCCCTGAAGGAAGGGACAAGGCAGAGCAGAACGAAAAAGTTCAAACTTCTACAGAAAAGGTCGCAGGTCCCTCAAATGGACACGGTGCAAAGAGGAGACTAAGTATATCACCAGTAAAACAAAGGTCTGGAGAAGGTTTGAACGACGGAGAAAGGCCAAAAGTAAAAGAGAAAAGAAAAGAAGTGTCTGTCGTGGTACCAACCTCGAGTGAAGAAAAAGACTTGACAAAAGAGGAAAGTACCAGCGAGGCAGAATCGAAAAGAGAAGCAAAATTGAAAAGGAAAAGGATACCGAACAGAAGGTATTCCGGTCCAGAATGGGCATATGCAGTCAATGACGATTGGACTGACGAGTTTGTATCTCTAAGCATCGAGAACGAAGAAGAGGAAGAGATACCAATAGAAAAGAAAAGTTTTATGGACAGTGTTGATTGAAAGGGTGATAAATGATATTGCTTGCTACAATCTAACGTGAAACAAACAACCAGCTGAGACATTGCTAAACCGGATGAGACATTTGCTAAACCGATAAAGACTGAGTTATTGCCGAATTGAGACAAATGCTGCTAACCGATAAGTGACTTGGCCTCTTGAAGAAGACGGTGTGAACATTGCGCTCGCTCAGCTTTGTAACTGAATTGCTAAATAGCTTCATTTATAGGTGCTTCTAGCTCTCTGATTCTATACAGATCATGACGCAAAACAATAGAAAGAAATATTGTAAATATGTGTGTATAGGCTTGGTAGTTACATGTGTACTAATAATAATGGCGATTGTTCTTGAAATACATGGAAAGGGTGAGAATGAGACTATTGCTGCTTCTACTATTGCTCCTGTTACTGTCACTGAACTAACCGCATTGAAAAGGCTAGCACTGGATGAGAGACTCTTGCATGAAAGGAAAGAACTTTCGTATAATGTTTTCTATCGCTTACTAACAGAATATGTTGAGACAATGGATGCGAAAGATTGTTATGTGTGTACCCAGATACCGACATCAGTAAAGGAAGGGGTGACATATCACCACATGCCTCTTACATACGGGATTACATGTAGTATAGTAATGTCTAGGTTTTATGGTCAAACTAACATACAGTATTTTTACTCAAATTATGATGTTACCTTTGCTTATGTTCCTATAATAGCGCAGCTAAGCCAGACTGCAAAAGATTGGGATGCTAAAATTATGAGGGAATTTTTCGAGCCAATGCTACCTTTTGAAACGGCTCACGCTCATAGGGAAAATCTTACCTGCTCGCTCTCTGCAGTAGAAATTAGTTTTTTAGATCGCACAGATGATAGAAGGGCTCAAATGAAGGCGAAATTAGAAAAGGAGTTACATAAGAGGACTTCAGTAGATAATTATGATTTTGCTGCAATAAAGACACAAGGGAAAATTGCTTTAGATGCTTGGCATGTAGGGAAGTTTTGTATATATCGAGGTGAATCTTATTATGACAACATTTTTGTAGGGGCGAGTGAGTGTAAACACACGTTTATCTTTAAGGCCAAATGGACATTCATGATGGATGGACTTGACCCTGTCATACCAGGTGTATATTACATTTGTGGATATAATGCCTATTATCGTCTTCCAAAGGGATGGTGGGGGAGATGTTATTTGGGTATAGTGTTCCCAAAGGTTTATCAACTGGATGACCTATCGATGATTCAAAAGACATCTGGATCCCATCGTATCCAGAAAAGAGAGACCGCAGCTGCTGTGGTAGGTGATATATTTGGAGCCATGATTCCTTCATTGGGAGTTGTGCTGAATTCCATCAAAATAAGAAAGTTGTCTACTATAGTGGATAACATGTTGACAAAGTTTTCAGGTGCTATAATCCTGATAGATGCTGAACTTGCAGCGGAAAGAGCTATGACTCTTCAAAATAGGCTTGCTTTAGACATTCTTTTAGCAAAGGATGGTGGTGTTTGCAAAATGCTTGGTGCAAGACACTGTTGTACCTATATACCTGACAATAGTGTGAAAATTAAAACTATGCTTGCTAATCTAACAAAAGAAAGTGCAGATTTGAAGGAACTGAAAGAACCAGGAGTGTGGGAGAAGGTTGGAAAAGGACTTGCTTCAGTGGGACATTGGATTGGGGGAATTTGGAATGGAATATTGTTAAAAATAATAGAGGGAATTTTAATAGTAATAATTTGTGTATTTGGAATTTGGGGAATAAAAAGGGGAATAATAATGATTATGGAAAGAATTAAAAGAAGAAAGGAGGAGAAAATTATGAAAAGAATGGCAGAAGAATACAAAGCGCAAACTAGGGGAACTAAAAGGAAAAGGGAACTGACAGAATTTTAATGGAATAAAATTTGTGGGCTTAATTTGTGTGATGACAAGTAGTCATCAGAGGAGGGATTGATGAAGCAGAAAATGAAGGTTTTGATTTATTAACGCATAAACGTAGTGTGAAATAATCATGTGCGACATTAACCGAACTAATAAAGATTGTACGGGGACAAAATGTGCCCTTAGAGTAGTTTGCCAACATTTATACGCGTGCTTTATATAACGTAGTGTATTAGAATTGCACTAATCCGACATAATCATAAACGTGTGCTACGATTTGCTTGTTTGAAATGCGTTAGCTTAGCATTACTTTAGCGGAGGCTTTGGCCTAGTGGCCTGGTCTCACGGTTTAGATGCTCGTATTTTTTCCAATGTGCTATTAAACGTGTATTTCTGCTTGAAGCTGTATTTTTCCACAGAAACTGTTCACATGCTTATCTTAAAGTTTCGTGCCAGCCTGGCATATTTTCTCTTTAATTCAAGGTCGACTTGCAGGTGCGGACAATGGAGGCTCTGAAAGTGAGCTAATTGGGAGACAATGTTGCGATTTGCGTACACATCTCCAAGGATAATGTATGCTTAAGTAAAAGCTTGAGAACTGTCGTTTTTGATTGGACAATTTGAAGCTAACCTATGAACCCTCCAATGGAGACCCTACTGGACTCGAACTGTTGTCTATAAAACCCAGGTGCATGAGAGGAAAGCTCTCTCCATTTTGGACATCCCGCCATTTTGTAGACTTCGTAGCTATTATGGCCCACATTGCTGCGACGCCATTTTGAGAGACTTTGATGCTTTCTCTAATCGAGAGAAAGAGACTTTAATGATTCTTGCCCTAGAGACTTTAACTTTGAAATGCCCTTTGCATGAAGTAGTAGTCTTACCTTGCCGCCGTGAGGCAATTGCCCCGTTCACCCCTGCCCCTTTGTCCCGTCCCATGCTGATCGAACAACGGTACCTGTGAGACGAAGACTTCCTTGATTGCTGATCGTAATTGGTAAATATGAGAGGAAATTGTAAAATTGCATTGTGTTTCTTTTAGGTAACCAACTGCTGATTTTAGTCAGATCCCTAGCTAGGAGTTTTCTAAATTAATGTTGCTAAATTATTTTTGCATGAAGTCCCACATGCCGATGCTAATTTGAGGTTAGATGAGAATTCCATATGTCGCACGATGCAATTTGAGATCTTGTTATGCTGACTAAATGTACGCAATTAGCCCATTACAGATTATCGTATTAGTGCTTTGCATTGCCATTATCGAATGCCTTGTGATTCAAATGCTACATAGATTACACTTGTTTCGACGTTATGGACAGCTATTAATGTTCATTTATGTTTATCATTTGGTGTTGAGACACATTTATATTGTGCTAGCTTTGTTAATATAGGGAAATAAATTCACTAACTTTGCAATAAACTGGTGTGGTTATTCCTGGCTGAAAGGTCAGGGTTCGCCGAAATGTATTCTGGATTAATCATTAAGTGTTATGTTGATCAAGGTATTGCTTATGTACGTTATTGATTATTCATTTGATGTGACTGATCGATTAAGAGTACAGAGAGTTCCCACCTAGTCAAAAGATTCATCGGCCTAAAGAGCGTCCGAACACAGGTAAATTGTTACTACGGTTCGCTCTATCACAGGTAAAATATGGCAGCCGGGTTTAGCGGCGGAGAGGAGGGAAGCGACCTGCCTGCAGGAGCTGGGTCAGAGGTCGCTACCTACTCTGCGCTGTGGCCGGCATAAGAGGGGAGGTGGGAGGGAGTGGCAGCTGGGAGGATGGGGGTGGATTGGCCAATGAGAGGGCAGTGGGGGTGGGGGAGCGGGGCTCAGAAGCGGGAAAGGAGCGGACTGGAGAATCTAGGTGGAGGGAGGGGGGTGGGCCGCAGGGACGCAGTTGCCAGGTGGAGCCGGGGAAAAAAGTTGAATTTGCAAAACAGGTCAAATATGGCAGCCCGGTTTAGCGGTGGAGAGGAGGGAAGCGACCTGCCTGCAGGAGCAGGGTCAGAGGTCGCTACCTACTCTGCGCTGCTGCCGGCATGAGGGGAGGTGGGAGGGAGTGACAGCTGGAAGGATGGGGATGGATTGACCAATGAGAGCGCAGGGTGGGGCGGGAAGCGGGGCTGAGAGGCGGGAAAGGAGCGGACCGGAGGATCTAGGTGGAGGGAGGGGGGAGGGACGCAGTGGCCAGGTGGAGCCGGGGAAAAAAGTTGAATTTGTAAAACAGGTAAAATATGGCAGCCCGGTTTAGCGGTGGAGAGGAGGGAAGGGACCTGCCTGCAGGAGCAGGGTCAGAGGTCGCTACCTACTCTGCGCTGCTGCCGGCATGAGGGGAGGTGGGAGGGAGTGGCAGCTGGGAGGATGGGGGGTGGATTGACCAATGAGAGGGCGGGGGGCAGGGGAGCGGGGCTCAGAGGCGGGAAAGGAGCGGACCGGAGAATCTAGGTGCAGGGAGGGGGGCTGGGCGGCGGGGACGCAGCGGCAAGCTGGAGCCGGGGAAAAAAGTTGCATTTGCAAAACAGATAAAATATGGCAGCTGGGTTTAGCGGCGGAGAGGAGGGAAGCGACCTGCCTGCAGGAGCAGGGTCAGAGGTCGCTACCTACTCTGCGCTGCAGCCGGCAGAAGAGGGGAGGTGGGAGGGAGTGGCAGCTGGGAGGATGGGGGTGGATTGACAGGCTTTAAGCGACCCTCTGTGCTGTCCTAATTCTCCTAAACCAACCCTAGCTAAACTGTGGTGCTCTGTATGGTTGTAGGGAAATGTAAAAATCTGTTGGCAAGTTGTCACAACTTTTGATTCAGAGTTGATGTATGAGAAGTTATGCTATGTGATTTCTAATAGTTCATTGGTGTTCAGGAGTAGAGCTCATACGAAGTACAACTTCAGGCAGGTTTTGTTATTTCTCCCTATGGGAAGAAAGGACAGGAAACCAGGTTTGCGATGAGGACGACTAGAACTTGGAGTAGTGAAAATTACAGATTAGTAACCTGACCATTACCTCATCATTCTATTTCCTTGCCTGGTCGTAGCAAGGCGAGATGTACCTACACTGTAAAGGAAAGATAAGCTCAATTTAGGCCTGGAAACAGACACTTAAAGATGAAGTACTGCATCAGTGTAGCGAGCAATTTATTTCCCAAGCAAAAAAAGAACATAATTCCATTTAAGAACGCACAGAGAGCAACATACTACAAACAAATGGATCAAAAATCCCTCCACACATCTGCGTTGGTTGCAGACCATCAGTCAGAGGAGTAGGTGCCACATTTCCTCCCCTTTCTGGCAGTTATATTTTCTCAGTTGGCAAAATTCTCTGCAGAGACCTTTCTGCTCACAACTTAGGGCTGACCCCGGTACGAGCTAGAGCTGCACTGTGCCCACTAGAGCGCAGAGGAGGCTTGGGAAATTTAATAGGGTTGGCTTTGCCATTATGTTATGTTTTACTGTGGTATGAATTCATCCTGCTCGGATAACCATTGATCACAAAATGCACATGTCTAGGCCAGCGCTTCATAGAGGTTCTACAAACTTGTTTAGCTTTGGGGTACTTGCCAACAGGCTCGGATTGGCCAGGTGGGCAATGGAGCTATGGGTCGATGGGCCAGTTAGTGGGCCACTTTTTTGGTAGACTAAGCAGTCCAATCAACCATGGCCGTCCAATCTCCAATGCAAGTGCACATAGTGAAAAGCTGTTGTTAAAGCCTTTCCGTGCATATACAGTACTGAACCCACACACGGCCGGCTAATTTTCAGAGGCCAAGTTACACTGGACTGCGCCTCCTGTGACAGCATGAGGTGTGCCTGCCCCCTGGCTGCCTCCAGGTGCAACAGAAGCCTTAAGGAGATGCTGATAGAAATCCATTAGCACCTGCTTTGCAGAAGACTCTGGTAGGGAGAGGACTGGAGAGTTAAGATGGTGGGGGTGATGAGGACCAGCTTTTGAGTGTCCCAGGTTATTTGGGTGTCCTTCCCTTCATTGGAAATTCATCTCTGCTGTTCTCCTTTGCCTGCCAGATATTAATTATTGCATTTAACTGGGAGAGTATGTGCCCTTAACCGACTTTGAAACTGGGAAGCCAGGTTCAGGTTCTGCCATCAGCTCAACATTCTGTGATTCTGGGCTTGTCACTTAATCTCCTTACCTAAAATAAAAATGAATTTGATCTTCTGCATTGTGACTGGTGTTCGTGTAAGTTGCTCCAATTGCACTATATAAAACTACAAAAAAAAACTATTTAGGAATGTGGCCGCATTTGTGGGAGTGCCCGGGCCTAATTGTGATCCTAATCCGACCCTGCTTGCCAATAATGTCACCTAACTAAAAGCACAGTGGATATGTGACAGTCTGTTTTTGAAAACACAACTAGTGCTGCCACAATAAAAAAAAACACATTTGAAGGGTCCTTCTAAACTCTTTCAAGATTTATGGGGCTGCTGCTGGACCTCCTGCATCCCAAGTTCCAGTGCCACTGATTTGCTTCCCTGTGATGAACAAATAAAGCATTGCCAGTATGACATTGAGAGTGGTGTGAAATTACTGCATAGGGCCTGAAGGTTTGGTGTGCTAGGAGTGCCAAGGGAAGCATTTAATTATGTGATAACTAGATGTGAAAAACAATCACAGCTGCACTAGGGTGACCAGACGTCCCGGTTTTCCCCAGAGAGTCCTGGTTTTCGTTGGACTGTCACAACACATAGCTTAATTTTAAATAAATGTCACGGTTTTTTAGACAAAGGTCAGGTAATTGCAATTTTAAGGAGAATTGAAAGGTATGCTCTCGTTACACTGGCTCCTCAGAAGACTGAAAAAATAAGCAATTTATTCTGTTTCAGTCAGGCAGCACAGGGGGAGTTCAGTTGCATGCTCCCAGCAGAGGGGAGGCAGGGTGGGGGCTTTTCTCTAAGTTGATACATATGACCCACTGAATCCTATTCTTATTTCATGTGCGTTTATTGGGTGTCTCATAAATTGAATGCTCCTTGTTGATGCCTGAAAACACCCATATGGCTACTCCACTACTTAATTAATCTCCCACAATAATGCACGGTGTCACTATGCTGTTGTTCCCTGACCTTAGTGTCTGTTACTCCATCTGTACTACCTTGATTGCACTAGTATTGTTAAAATTAAAACCCAATTTTCTGGATATTTAAATTAAATGACAGATCCTCATTTTGCGGAGACCAACTTAGCTTTATTATTCATTTTTACCAAATTTGTATGTCTAGAGAGACCACCAATGAAACCAGTTCTACACTTCATATTTAGAGATTCATGTCTTATGCTGGTCATAGATGTACATGTAACTCTTCTTCAGAGTTCAACCCTAGAGGCATCAGGGTCTGCATCTCTGTTATGCATCTCGATTCTTTTTGTCAAAGTAGTTTCTCACCATCCCTACCACCTTCCATTTTTGGGATGTGATCAACTGAAAATATTTCAATGCTTGCCAATCACTCCAATGTTCCAGTTCCATGTGTTCTGCTACTGCATAGCTTCTATCCAAATTGGCTGTTGCCCGTATGTGTTCCAGGATCCTTTTTCTTGTCTTACATACTGTACTCCATGTAGGAGACTGGCGTGGCTTGTAGTGGGTACCAGAGGTACTTACATCTTGTGCCAGGTCCAGTTATCCCTTATTAGTGTAGAAGAGGTGTTTCTAGCAGCTTAGGCTGATAGAAGGTAGCTATAGCAGAGCAGCTTAGGCTGAACTGGGAGACATGCAAAGCTCCTACTATCCCACTGGTGTCATATGCACAATATCATAAGAAAACACAATACACAGATATACTAAAAATAAAGGTACTTTATTTTTATGACAATATGCCAAAAGTATCTCAGTGAGTACACTCAGTATGAGGATGCCAAATATACACAAGATATATGTACACAATACCAAAAATATGCAGTAATAGCAAAAGGAAGTAATGCAAGCTGTGTAAAGTTACAATAGATTGCAATAGGAGCACATAGGTATAGGGGCAACACAAACCATATACTCCAAAAGTGGAATGCGAACCACAAATGGACCCCAAACCTATGTGAGCTTGTAGAGGGTCGCTGGGACTGTAAGAAAACAGTGAGGGTTAGAAACATAGCCCACCCCAAGTACCTGGTTGGTACTGAATCAGAACAGCCTTCTGGTCATGCCATTGCTTCTGGAGCTCCTGGCTGGCCTGAAGGTTTTTACTGCCCTTTTTCATGTATTCAGCCATTCTGGATCTTAGGCCAAGTACATAGTCCACTATATCCTGTTTGGGAGCTTTTAAAGGTTGTTCCCAACCCTCCTTCACAAGTGTTAGTGGACCTCTTACAGGGTGCCCAAATAGGAGTTCAAAGGGGCTGAAGCCCACTCCTTTCTGGGGTACCTCCCTGTAAGCAAAAAGGAGGCAAGGTAACAGGACATCCCATCTCCTCCTGAGTTTTTCAGGGAGTCCCATTATCATTCCTTTGAGAGTTTTATTAAACCTCTCTACCAGTCCATTTGTTTGTGGATGATAAGGTGTGGTGAATTTGTATGTTACATCACATTCCTTCCACATAGCCTTCAAGTATGCAGACATAAAGTTGCTACCCCTGTCTGATACAACCTCTTTTGGGAAACCCACCCTGGAAAAGATTCCCAGGAGGGCTTTTGCCACTGCAGGTGCTTTAGTGGTCCTTAGAGGAATAGCTTCAGGATATCTTGTGGCATGGTCCACTACCACCAAGATAAACCTATTGCCTGAAGCAGTGGGAGGGTCAAGGGGACCAACTATGTCAACCCCTACCTTTTCAAAGGGAACCCCAACCACAGGTAGTGGACTAAGGGGAGCCTTTGGGGTGCCACCAGGCTTGCCACTGGCTTGGCAGGTCACGCAAGATTTACAAAATTCTTTTGTGTCCTCTGACATCCTAGGCCAGTGAAACAGGGGGACAAGCCTTTCCCATGTTTTAATCTGACCCAAATGTCCAGCCAAAGGAATGTCATGTGCCAGAGTTAGGAGGAACTCTCTGTACTGCAGGGGAATGACCAATCTCCTGGCTGCTTCAGGTGTTGGGTCCCTTGCCTCTGTGTACAAGAGGTTGTCCTCCCAGTTAACTCTATGTGAGTCACTGACATCCCCATTTTGCTGTTTGACAGCTTGCTGTCTGAGACCCTCTAATGTGGGACAGGATTGCTGTGCCACACTCAGCTCCTCCCTGGCAGGCCCCCCTCCGCCCAAAAGCTCAGCAGTGTCTGCTACCAGCTCCTCTGGTGAAGGTTCTGCACAGGGTGGAAATTCTTCTTCCTCAGAAGTTGAATCATCTGTAGAGGGAGGGATAGTGGGTAGGGATTTACCCTTGCTACCCCTAGCTTTAGGGAGCACTTGGTCCATTGTTCCAGGATCCAAGTCACCCTGACCTTTTTGCTTTTTGGCCTGAGCCCTTGTCAAAGCAAAAATATGCCCAGGAATGCCCAGCATTGCTGCATGAGCCTCCAACTCCACTTCTGCCCAAGCTGATGTCTCTAAGTCATTTCCTAGTAGACAGTCTACAGGTAAATCTGAAGCAACCACAACTTTCTTTGGACCAGTAACCCCCCTCCAGTTGAGATTTACAACAGCCATGGGGTGGCTAAGAGTGTTGTTATGAGCGTCTGTCACTTGGTACTGGTGACCAAGTAGGTGTTGTTCAGGGTGTACCAGTTTCTCTATTACCATGGTAACACTGGCACCTGTGTCCCTGTAGGCCTGAACCTCAACACCATTGATTAGGGGAAGTTGCTTGTACTTATCCATATTAAGGGGACAAGCAACCAAGGTGGCCAAATCAATGGCACCTTCAGAGACCAACACAGCCTCTGTGGTCTCCCTAACAAGACCAACCCCAACTAAATTACCAAAAGTGAGCCCAGCTACTCCCTTGGATTGGCTATTAGTAGGTTTGCTCCCACCACCACTGCTATTACTAGGGGCACTAGAGGTTGCAGTAGGGGTTGTGGTAGTGGGAGGTTTGGTGTTTTTCTTTGGACAACTGGCATCAGTTGTCCAATGGCCTTTTACTTTACATAAATAACACCAAGGCTTTTTTACTTGATTTGAAGAGGATTTGGACCCACCACCCCCACCAGAGTGTTTTTGTGGGCCTGATGAAGACTCATTTTTAGATTTGTCCCCACCCTTGTCAGAAGACTTACCATCCTTCTTCTTGCCATCCTTGTCACCCCCTGTATGAACTTTTCTGTTCACTCTTGTTCTGACCCATTTGTCTGCCTTCTTTCCCAATTCTTGGGGAGAGGTCAGATCTGAATCCACTAGATATTGGTGTAACAAGTCAGACACACAGTTATTCAGAATATGCTCTCTTAGAATTAGATTGTACAGGCTTTCATAGTCAGAAACTTTACTGCCATGTAACCACCCCTCCAAGGCCTTCACTGAACAGTCAAAAAGTCTATACAGTCTTGTGAGGACTCTTTTCTGGTGTCTCTGAACTTAATCCTGTATTGTTCAGTGGTTAAGCCACATCCATCCAAGAGTGCATCCTTCAAAACTGCAAAATTATTGGCATCACTTTCTCTCACAGTATGGAGCCTATCCCTACCCTTTCCATTGAAAGATGGCCATAGAATAGCAGACCACTGCCTTTGAGGGACCCCCTGTACCATACAGGCCCTCTCAAGTGCAGCAAACCACTTGTTAATGTCATCCCCCTCCTTGTAAGGGGGAACTATCTTGTGCAGATTCCTGGAATCATGCTCTCTCACAGGATTGCTATCAGGAATACTGCTGCTGCCACCATGGGGTCCAAACCCCAATCTTTGTCTCTCCTTCTCCAGGTCTAGGGATTCCCTGTCTAGAGCCAGCTGTTGCTGTTTAAGCTTCAGTCTGGTCTCTTCCACTCTCAACTTGTTGAGTTCCCTTTCTAACATTTTGTCTTCAGGGTGGGTGGGTTGGAAATGCTTGGACACTGAAGATATATTGGATTCAACAGAGGGAGACCTGCCCCTAACAGCTTGCACTCTAACAACCTGGCCTTCAGGAACAAAAACATCCCTACTATGATGAGAGCTTCTATTACTACCAGCATTGCTATGTGGTCTGCTAAGGGGCAGATTAGGAAGAGAACCCTGTACACCTCCCTCAAGGGGTTCCCCCGAGTCAGAGTGTGAGCGATCTACTAACTTCTCAGATGAAGTGCCACGTAGGGACTTATCATTCTCAATGAGCATGTTATACAGAAATTCTCTAGAAGGGGTCTTTCCTACCACTACACATCTATCAATGCAGAGACTCCTTAGGCTCTTAAAGTTAAGATTGTCATATGTTGTATTGACCATTTCAAGAGAAGTTCCTACATCAGACATGATAGAAGGTGGTTTAGGGACAGTGAGAAGAGAGACAAAGTTTCAGGACTTTTTAAAGAACAGGAAAAAAACATTTTGAAACTTTTTGAAACTTTTAGAAAGTTTAGGAGTACTTTTCAGAACTTAGCAGAAAGTGTAAGAGAAGAAAAGCAAAACTTTTTGGTTAGGAGTACATACACTGAACTTGTTTTGTATATTTTTCTCTTATGAAAAGTACAATATGACAAAGTGGTAAGTAGTTACAAGAACTTATCCCACCGCTGCACAACCAATGTAGGAGGCTGGCTTGGCTTGTAGTGGGTACCAGAGGTACTTACACCTTGTGCCAGGTCCAGTTATCCCTTATTAGTGTAGAAGAGGTGTTTCTAGCAGCTTAGGCTGATAGAAGGTAGCTATAGCAGAGCAGCTTAGGCTGAACTAGGAGACATGCAAAGCTCCTACTATACCACTGGTGTCATATGCACAATATCATAAGAAAACACAATACACAGATATACTAAAATTAAAGGTACTTTATTTTTATGACAATATGCCAAAAGTATCTCAGTGAGTACCTTCAGTATGAGGATGCCAAATATACACAAGATATATGTACACAATACCAAAAATATGCAGTAATAGCAAAAGGAAGTAATGCAAGCAGTGTAAAGTTACAATAGATTGCAATAGGAGCACATAGGTATAGGGGCAACACAAACCATATACTCCAAAAGTGGAATGCAAGCCATGAATGGACCCCAAACCTATGTGAGCTTGTAGAGGGTCGCTGGGACTGTAAGAAAACAGTGAGGGTTAGAAAAATAGCCCACCCCAAGACCCTGTAAGGTAGGTGTAAAGTGCACCTACAACCCCCAGAGAGCACAGAAGTCGTGATAGGGGGATTCTGCAAGGAAAACCAACACAGCAAAGCAACAACAGTGGATTTCCGGACCTGAGTACCTGTAAGACAAGGGGACCAAGTCCAAGAGTTGCGACAGTGCCGGGAGTGGGCAGATGCCCAGGAAATGCCAGCTGAGGGTGCAAAGGAGCTGCCACCAAATGGAAGAAGCTTGGTGTTTTGCAAGAACGAAGAGGACTAGGAACTTCCCCTTTGGAGGATGGATGTCCCACGTCATGAAGAAGCTTGCAGAGGTGTTCCCACGCAGAAAGACTGCAAACAAGCCTTGCTAGCTGCAAGGGTTGCGGTTAGGGTTTTTGGATGCTGCTGTGGCCAAGGAGGGACCAGGATGTCGCCACTTGGATGAGGAGACAGAGGGGGCGCCCAGCAAGTCAGGGAGCCCTCACAGAAGCAGGCAGCACATGCAGAAGTACCGGATCAGGCACTTAGAAGAGGAGTGATTCTGAGTCCACCCGAAGTCACAAAAGGGAGTCCCACGACGCCGGAGGACAACTCAGAAGGTTGTGCACTGCAGGTTAGAGTTTTGGGACCCAGGCTTGGCTGTGCATGAAGGAAATCCTGGAAGAGTGCACAGGAGCCGGAGCAGCTGCAAATCACGCGGTACCCAGCAATGCAGTCTAGCGTGGGAAGGCAAGGACTTACCTCCACCAAACTTGGACTGAAGAGTCACTGGACTGTGGGGAGTCACTTGGACAGAGTTGCTGAGTTCCAGGGACCACGCTCGTCGTGCTGAGAGGGGACCCAGAGGACCGGTGATGCAGTCTTTTGTTGCCTGCGGTTGCAGGGGGAAGATTCCGTCGACCCACAGGAGATTTCTTCAGAGCTTCTGGTGCAGAAAGGAGGCAGGCTACCCCCAGAGCATGCACCACCAGGAAACAGTAGAGAAAGCCGGCAGGATGAAGCGATACAAGGTTGCAGTAGTCGTCTTTGCTACTTTGTTGCGGTTTTGCAGGCGTCCTGAGCAGTCAGCGGTCGATCCTTTGGCAGAAGGTGAAGAGGGAGATGCAGAGGAACTCTGGTGAGCTCTTGCATTCGGTATCTGAAGAATTCCCCAAAGCAGAGACCCTAAATAGCCAGAAAAGGAGGTTTGGCTACCTAGGAAGGAGGATAGGCTAGTAAGAAAGGTAAGAGCCTATCAGAAGGAGTCTCTGACGTCACCTGATGGCACAGGCCACTCAGAGCAGTCCAGTGTGCCAGCAACACCTCTGTTTCCAAGATGGCAGAGGTCTGGGGCACACTGGAGGAGCTCTGGGCACCTCCCCTGGGAGGTGCAGATCAGGGAAGTGGTCACTCCCCTTTCCTTTGTCCCGTTTTGCGCCAGAGCACGGCTGGGGGATCCCTAAACCGGTGTAGACTGGCTTATGCAGAGATAGGCAGCATCTGTGCCCATCAAAGCATTTTCAGAGGCTGGGGGAGGCTACTCCTCCCCAGCCATCACACCTATTTCCAAAGGGAGAGGGTGTCACACCCTCTCTCAGAGGAAATCCTTTGTTCTGCCTTCCTGGGCCAGGGCTGCCTGGACCCCAGGAGGGCAGAAACATGTCTGAGGGGTTGGCAGCAGCTGCAGTGGAGACCCCGGAAAGGCAGTTTGGCAGTACCCGGGTTCTGTGCTAGAGACCAGGGGGATCATGGAATTGTGTCCCCAATGCCAGAATGGCATTGGGGTGACAATTCCATGATCTTAGACATGTTACATGGCCATGTTCGGAGTTACCATTGTGACGCTATACATAGGTAGTGACCTATGTATAGTGCACGCGTGAAATGGTGTCCCCGCACTCACAAAGTCTGGGGAATTTGCCCTGAACAATGTGGGGGCACCTTGGCTAGTGCCAGGGTGCCCACACACTAAGTAACTTTGCACCCAACCTTCACCAGGTGAAGGTTAGACATATAGGTGACTTATAAGTTACTTAAGTGCAGTGGTAAATGGCTGTGAAATAACGTGGACGTTATTTCACTCAGGCTGCACTGGCAGGCCTGTGTAAGATTTGTCAGATCTCCCTATGGGTGGCAAAAGAAATGCTGCAGCCCATAGGGATCTCCTGGAACCCCAATACCCTGGGTACCTCAGTACCATATACTAGGGAATTATAAGGGTGTTCCATTATGCCAATGTGAATTGTTGAAATTGGTCACTAGCCTGTTAGTGACAATTTGGAAAGCAGAGAGAGCATAACCACTGAGGTTCTGGTTAGCAGAGCCTCAGTGAGACAGTTAGTCATCACACAGGGAACACATACAGGGCACACTTATGAGCACTGGGGCCCTGGCTGGCAGGGTCCCAGTGACACATACACTAAAACAACATATATACAGTGAAATATGGGGGTAACATGCCAGGCACGATGGTACTTTCCTACACTCCCTACATATCTGAGTCCACAAGGGAACTTGAAGCCAAAACATCGAACAGAAAGCCAGAGATGCAATGGAAACCCACTGACTTAACAGCAGGTGATAAGGATGCGCTGATAATCTTGGAAAACCTGAATATGCCAATTAGCATGATTCTGAGCTAACACACATAGACATTACAACCCCCTCGGGAGCAGGCCTGTCAAAAATGAAATCTAAATCTGTCTATTACCCCATACTCCTACAAGTGGTAGCGGACAGTGTAAATATGCTTGTAAACAAGGTCGGCGGGACCAAAATGCATAAAGCCTTTTACTGCCAGAATGAGCATTTCTTCAATAAACGTAAGCCAGCACAGTGACCTTTGATTGTGGTTCACCTTTTTCCTCACAAATAAGAGAGCAAAAGAATATATATATATATATATATATATATATATATTTTTTTTTTTTTTTTTTCGTTTTTCAAGGCTACGCAAAAAAAACTGGGCAGGCCAGCTATGGAAGTAAGATTAACGGTTTTAGACCTTTTATTTATGCCGTGTCCGGTTTTTCATTCTCAAAATCTGGACACCCTACAGCTGCACCCCTTGGAAAATCCGCTCACTTGAGAGCGGTGGTCTGGCTTCATCAGGACAGCCACAATCGCTGTGGGAGATGAGCAGGCACGAACCCCAGCTTTCTTCCAAAGTGCCGCCAAAAAGTACATAGAAACGGTAAACAAAAGCGACCCGGTGTCTGAAGACGGATTACTGGTAACATTCTGCAATGGTTACACACTAATGAGTTGTTTTATCGGGCCTTTGTGTTTCAGCTGTCAAAGAACTACTGAGGCGAGCAAGTCGAGTTGCCGAAAGCCGGACAACTAACTCTGGCTGCGAAGTGATTTTTACCAGAAAGTGGATCTTTGAGGAAACCGCGATGGGGATTTCTCCACTGCTAATTAACCTCGGTACTTAAGGTCTGGCATCTCAAGAGAAAGACTAAAGTCCACGGTTATTCGTTTTCGGGCGGCAGTTTATTATAAGACTTGAGTTTTAGGAATTTCCCTTGGCAACCAGCAGAGCGTTCCAATCCGGGAAGTACCCGTAAGAGGTCACATCCGGGTTTAAAGCGTGTGGACAGATGGGAAAAACATATCCCACTATGAAAGGTGAAGGGAGGGCGCTCTCGCTGTTCAATGCGGCGCAAAGGAATTCCTGCATAGTACACAATAATATGCACACATCACACTTTAGTGACTTAACAAAACATACATTTATATATAAGGAACCAAAATAGCATACCGATGTAAAATATAAGTGAGGAATTAAACATTAAACACCAGCCTTCCTCGAAGACACATACACCAACTGGATAGTATGACAGTATTTTTGAACAGTTGTGTCAGGGAAAGAAAAAAGCTACATCACTTGATGCTTGTTATAAACAGGATCAAACGTAACATGTAAAGATGAAACAATACGCGAGCTTTTGAATGTGGACTTCTTAGCCAAATTACAATAATTCACAATAACATAGAGCCGATCTTATCACGATTTGGAAGGTTAACCATCAGACCTGAAACATAAAACAATCATAACTACCTAGTTTCCAGGTTCATTTGTGATGTGCTACTCCAGTCCAGGTTTTTTCCTTTGAACTCTGGGACACGTAGTCTTTTTTTATAATGGAATAAACAAGACTTCAAGTCCCAGAGTTCAAAGAAAAACCGTGGTCTGGAGCAGCACATCATGCATGGACCTGTGAAACTTGGCAAGGCCGAACAATATAACCGAAACAATGTTTACGATCAAAACATTCTTGAGAAATCCTTCGTTGTTACAAACGGATTCCCCCAGCAAGTTCACCATCTTCCTGCTCTAGTATCTTGCAAAGAGCTGGTGAACACTCTCAGAGAAACTAAACCATACAAAAAAATGATGGATGGAATGCCTGAACTAATCTCATCCACAGTAACACTCAGGGCCACATTCCGGCCCGTCGTCATTTTGCACTTCATGCCACTTCAGTTTGGACCCAGCCATAAGTAAATCAGTCTTGACCAGTGCTTAGGTTTGAGGGTTGGCTCTTGTTGTTCTGCCTCAAGCATTTACTGTGAGTAAAAGACACATATGGGAAAGAGGGAGGAAGAGAAAAACGAAAAAGCGTCACAAACAGAGAAAGCAGAAAGCTGCAAGAGTGAGCTTAAGGGGCAGGGAGTGCAGTGGCAGTTTCTCTTCGAGTGTGGGGGAGTGTCGCCCCTCTACCCATGCGAGACGAGCAGGAAGAAATAGAATGGCAATGAAAAGTTTTCATTGCCATTTTTTTTCTTCCTACGCTACGAACAACAGCCGAGAGACATGCTGGGTGTGCCCTCTGCTGCCAGAATCAGAGACTGTAGCAGTGCTTGGACTGGATGCTCCAAAGTGCACGTCACTTAGTCCGGCTGCTTTGCGTTGACTTGTGCACTTTGAAGCTCTCCACTCAGCTGTCTTAAGACAGCTGGGTGGAGACCAGGCACAGGCCTCCAGGGCCCAAAGGAACGCCTAGCCAGGACGCTCCCTTCAATCCAGGAATTACTTTCATTCTGGTTAACAGTTTAGAGGTCTAGATTGGTTAGGGGAGCTCTGTCTCTATTGGAGAGCAGAAGCAAAGGAGCAGGACGCACAGCCCATGGGTAAGTACCTTTTTTTTTTATGTGTGATGCATGTGTGTATTATGCATGTGTAAATGTGCAGTGCATGTAAGTGTGATGTTTGTGTTTTAGTTAGTGTTATTTGAGCTTTTGGTGGGAGGGGTGGTTTACTTTAGGGTTTTGGAGGGGGGTTTGCAAAGTGGAAGAGCACTTCACTGGCCCCATAACTTTAAAAGGGTACAGGCTGCCGCGGACGGAGTGGCTGTAAATGAATTAAAGAGGCCCAAGATGGCTTCAGGATTACTCTGCCTCAGTATTCCTTGCTCGCACAATTAATAATTGCAGCAGCTGCATAATTCAGAGGAGAGCTTTGGGCACCAGTACGTTTTTATTTACAAATTAAGTAATGGTCTTGACCCTGCTCTAATGGGAACCGTCCAGCCCGTACTGCCATGCCAAGTCCTCCTTGAACCAGAACACAAGCAACCCAGGACCTTTTTTAACATAGTTAGGACACATGAGCATGCATAGCTTGGTTTCAGTGATAGAATGTGCACGGGAACCACATCTGTGCATATCCGTCCCACTTAGGGCAACACGCTAACGTATATAAAAACATGATGGATGGAATGCCTGAATTAATCTCAGCCCCTGGTAATCAATCAGGCTGCATTCCAGTCCATCATCATTTTGCATGCCATGCCACCTCAGTTTGGACACAGCCAATTGCAAATCAGTCTTGATCCTGCTCCAATGGGAACAGTCGAGCTTGACCTGCCAAGCCAGGACCTCCCTGAACCAGAACACAAGCAACCCAGGACTGGTTTCTCCCTAGTTAGCATTTATCAGACTCTCAGAGAAAGTAAAAAATAAAAGCATATCTGTAATGCAAGCTCAGTCATTGTTCTCCAGAAGGCAGTGTGCCCTATTCTAACACATCTTGCTCCACTTTCTGGGTCATATTTCTCACTTCTATTGACTTTTGTGATGCCCGGTCACTATTTTATGCTTTTCACATTTACAGTAACTTGCACTGTATGTACACATTTATAAAATGTGATTTTTGTGTTAATGCTGACCATAGTTATGTAGGCTTCAGTTTAAATGATTCACGTTAACATGAAATGCTCTTTTGGCCGCTGTGCACTTTTTTCTTTCTCTCATTTCAGGAGTCATGATTTACCTGTCAATTTTTAATTAAATGTATTTTCTTGTTTAAAGTTTCTGTGTGGATGTTTAACTGTATGTGTTACATGGAGAGCTGAATAATGAACCTCCATACCTGAACTTAGAAAATGCTGACCGCAATGTCTCCTGTTTCATAGGATTGTGTATGACTGCTTCTCTGTGAGTATTGATGTCTGTCGTCCTGCTGTCATGTGTAGAAGTCCGGCTATGTAATGAACTTAGTGAAAATAGGTGCCTGTAGATGTCTTGACTATTTGCATGTTTGCATACTCTGTAGTTACTTGTACACCTTTTATCAGACTTGTCGTCACCCTCGCAGTGTGGGGATGTCCCTCACTTCTGAGTGTACAGACCCACGCATCCACAAATTTAGCCTTTCACACACAATAAAATCTCAGATAGCCAAGCACCCATTGAGCACATGGCTATTGGCGGCAGAGCAGTCTGGGGGTTCAGCTGCTGCTCACCAGCTCATGAGATATGTGGGAGGTACTAAGGTCTGCTGCCTAGGAAACAAGGAAGGGGAAGGAGCTGGACCTAGACAGGCAGTTAGTTATTCTGCATCCATGGGTGTCCACAGGGGGTGGGTGGAGGTGTTCCCCCCCCTGAACTCCTCCAGATTTAAGTATAGCCTTGTGTGCATGCTCACACTACAGCTTTACCCTGCAGCTGCCATAGTGTTAAGCCTCCTGCACTAGTACAGCCGCGGCCCCCGCTAAAAACTGTCCAGGATGCCCCCACTGAAAAAAAATTCTTCGGACGCCCATGACTGCAACAGCACTCATTCATCATGGCCATCTCGCATTGATGTGCTTCACAGACTGGCACAGTGCTGGGCAGGCTGAGTCATGCCTTCCTGACTGGCAGTCTAGTGAAGTGAAACCTTAGGCAGCTTCTAAAAAGAGCTTTGGATATTTTTCAAGATGCTCTTCCTCACACTCTCCTCTGTTTGGAGAGGTCCAGTAACTAACTCAGTATACGCCTGTATACTGATCCCAGCCGACCAAATCTGACAAGAGGAGAGAGAGGGTGCGGTAGGGGATAGGTTACATTTGCAAAAACAAAAGATAATTGAGGCAACAACACTCATGAAAGACAGGTTATAACTTCCCTGACCTAAGCATCCTTAAATTGTAATTGTATTTATATAGTGCTTACTATCTCTGTCAAGGTATCAAAGTGCTTTTGGTGAGCAGCACGCTACTCTGGAACCCAAAAAGGATTAGTGGTGGATTAGTATAGGGAAATATGACTTAATTTGAGCAGTGGACATGTGAGTCTGTTAGTTGGATTGAACAGAATAATGGAGAGATAGAAGAGGGAAGAGTAGAACGTGTTATTTGGGAGATAAATGTAGTAAGATGAGGTATGGGATAAGTAAAAGAAGAGATGGAGGTGGGATACATGAGGGAATAATTTAGAAAGGGTTGTTTGGGAGATCATAGTAGTAAAATTAGTTGTGGGATGATCCAAGGAGGGAAAGAGGAGGGAAGAGTCTAGAAAGGGTTATTTTGGAGATCATGGTAGTAGAACGATGTTTGGGATGAGTCAGAGAGTGGAGGTAGAGGATGTATTGAGAGAGAAATATGGTGAAACATAGAGTAGTGCATTGGAGAGAGGCAAAGGTTTTTTCTCTTCTACAGTAGGAGTTAAGTAATAAATGTATAGATACATAAGTACATACATAGTGTATAAATGTATAAGGAAGATAATATATCAGGATTGAAAGCTCTATTTTATAAACTGTACTGTACTATAAAGCTAATTTATTTGTGTATTTTCAAGTGTTGCTGTACTATAAGCTAATTTATTTGTGTATTTTGATAGATTTTTTATATTGTTCACAATATTTCAGTAGTGATGCACTTTTAGATAAAATAGATATGATGATATTTACATAATGGTAGATAAATAAAACAGAGGCCTTTCAGCACCTAAACAAATAACTTCTAAGAAAACTATGCAGTGGCCGATATACATGTGAAGTAGGAAACAACAGGGTAAAGGCCAACAAAAAGGTGACACTTCACACCTAGGCGCATTAGAAAATGGAAGGAGAGCAAGGGGAGTCAGAAACTGCGGGTCAATACTGGGCTGAAGGATATCAATTCTCATACCTGTTCCTGTACTCAAAGAATGGGAGGTTTAGCTCTCATATTCAACACATGCATTCCACAAACTGGCAACTGGTAGAGGAATAACCAAACATGTTATGCATTAAAAACAAAAATTCATTAGGAGCAGGCTCTAAGTCAGGTGTCTCCAACTAGTTGACTGTGAGCTACAAGTATCTCCCAGACACCTTCAGACTAGCTCACAGCCTGGAGTTTATTTTTAAATAAGCACAGGGTCATATTTTCCCTTTTAAAGTTAAGGGAAGACTGTCTACTTAATTATTATCATCAGGCTGCAGATTACAGGGCCTGATAAGGAGCAGTGCTTGAGTCAAATTTATGAACAGAAGCCCACAAGCTATTTAACTCTTTAATAAAAGTTCTTGTCAGTTCAATGTTGGAGGTGGGAACAAAATGATGCTTCTCAATACTTTTAAATCAGAGTAAATTAAAAGGAAAAGTTACCTTATGATTAAGTTAACCTTTCTTAATTTTCTCTTTTTTTTCCAAAGTATTGCATTTACAAACAGCAGGTCTCTTGTTCCCAGTGCAAGTGGAGCACTGTGCCATATTGATAACTGAAAAGCACAGTCATTTTTAAATGTGAGAAGGTTAAAGTGCAGCAAAATCTTCCACATTATGAACATTTTTTTATTTAAAATTTCTCCAGTTTAAAAAAAATGGATGTATGTTTGTGTTATACGTGTAACGGTGCCACCTATGGCGAAAGGTATGTCCTGTGCCACAAGTATATATGACACAGTATCTCAGTTACCCATACACATATATCCCAGTCATACGCACATATGTTCATATAACCCCAAAGACCACGCTATCACTGACACACATGGCAGTCACTAGTCAAAATACTTTGTTCAAACCATGCTATCTGGCTGTACGTACATGAGGCTCATAGTCAACAAAGGTGAGTGTGGGGGTGTCTAGTAATAATGCACAACTTGTTTATCCTTCAGTAGCTGTCAACGATTTTCACTGATCAGAAGTAGCTCTTGCTTCGGAAAAGGTTGGAGATCCCGCTCTAAATGTACATCTAAAGATGGGATATCTTCACATGTACAATAGTCACTTCTCACGGCAAGAAGTCCGTACTAACAAAATGATATACAATAGCTGCTGTATTGTCAGATCTTACACTGGGTTACAGGACATGCAAGCTATACGTTTTGGAACCAGTGAGAGGAATGCTGACAATTAACATGGCAGTGAATGTCATGGTATGTCACAGGCATGAAGTTGGTCACCCGGTGCTGAAAACAATCGAGGTTGGTGCAGTTATTTAAAGAGTTGGGCTAAGTTGAGTAAATCGGAAGGGGACAGTTTAGATTTTGCTGGTCTAGACGAAAATATTTAGATTATGTTGAAGGACCATTTGCCTCTCATGATTAGTAGGCCAGAGACGAAAGACCTTATTCAGAGTTTGGCGGAGTAAGAACACAATGTTTATCAGAAGCCCCCCTGCCCCTCCTAACTCAGTTTTCCTACTCTATGTAGAGTTGGAGGAAGTAATGTGTTTACACAAAAGGAGCCCCTGCTGACTTCACCAGTGTGAATCTCAGAGCTGGCTGCTGGTCTGCCAAACGGCTGCCAGGTTACAGTGAAGGTGAACCTGCCCCACTGAGGGTGAGGTGACAGTAATTTTTCTGACTGTGCCTGCCATGCTGTGCATGGTGAGCAAAGGCAAGTGAAGTGTAGAATGGCCCCCACATGCTGGGGGGTAATTCCCTGCACATCCAGACATTTTTTTTTAATTGTTAAAGCAAACTCTTGATTTTTCCCCAATACAAACACTTGCCAAATGGACCCTTTGTACATGGAGCCTGCTTGGCAAACCTTCAGTAGTACAAAGGGAGCTGCAGAAGAGGTGGCTCTCCCCACAGCACAGGGTTCCACTGACTTATGACCTCCCTGGCCAACTTATGACCTATCCAGCAGGGTCCAAATGCCTTCTCAAAAGTCTGATTTAAAATTCGTTGTCATTGAAAAATCCTCTGAATTTCTGGAGGAAATACTAAATCTAGAGGAGCGTCCACCAGCTACATTTCTCCACCACACTATACTTTTGTGGAGGAGCCTCAACCAGTGAATTCTGTGCATTTAGTACTTCTTCTCGAAACTGAAAGATTTTCAAATACCAATCAACCCCAAATAAAACCAAAAATATTGTGCCCGGTGTTATATGCAATACGAGATACAGGCACATTCCATAGGTTTGAAAGCCTATTTATAGAGCCACTATTTCTGTATGATGGAAAAAGTGATTCCATATGATACATAGATTTGAATTCTGAAGAGTTCAAAACTATGCAGCCTGCTTGTTGTTTGGCTTGGAGCGGCACAACCACACCACAATGGCCATAATAGGAACTTGACATGAAAAAAAAGCGAGACCTTTGAAAGACTCTTCCTACACCTCTTGAAGTTGTTCGTCCATACCCAGTGACCTGAACCCCTTAAGTGTGGCAACAGATGTCTCTTGATTACACTCAATTACACTTGATTACACTCTCTCCAATGCACTGCTCTGTCTCACCCTATACCCCTTTCAATCTATCCTCTATCTCCAATCTCTGACTCATCCCAAACCTTATTCTATTACTATGATCCCCAAAATAACCTTTTCTATGCTTTTCCCTCCTCTATCCCTCCTGATTCACCCCAATCCTCATTTTATTTCTATGATCTCCCAAACAACCCTTTTAAATTCTTCCCTCACGTATCTCTCCTTTGACTCATTCCAAACTTAATTTTACTAATATAATCTCCCTTATCCCTTACTACAGACTGTTCCCTCTGCCATCTCTCCTTTTACTTATCACAAGCCTCATGTTACTGCTATGATCACCAAATTCACACTTTCTAGATTCTTCTCTCTTCTATCTCTCCATTATTCTATTCCATCCAACTGACAGACTCACATGTCCAATGCTCAGATTAACTCACATTTCCCTGTACTAATCCACCACTAATCCTTTTGGGTTCCAGAGTAGTATGCTACTCGCTGAAAATGCTTTGATGCATTGTCAGGGGTAGTAAGCACTATATAAATACAACTACAGTATATATTGGTAGAGAGATCATACCAGTTCTCCCAGGTTTCCCAGTTCAATGTGTTAGCAGACCATCCAGGCCAGGTTTCATCTTTGTATTCTAGTACCTAAAGCTCTGTTTATCATATTATGATTTACAGACTACAAATGCCAAACATGATAGCAAGAACCTGGGCTGGATGAGTAACTCATGCATGTAATAGTTTTGCCTGAGAGCCTGCCACAGCGATATGCTTAGAGCTCATTCAGACAATAACAAGATGGAAGATTTGCGTGTGGCTATATGCTCAGGTTTCCTGCTAGATTTCAGAGAATATAAGGTTAGAAAGGAGCTCTCACATAGCTCGAAATGGATGCTTAGAATCCCCTGAGTAAATGATAAGGGAAATTTAAGACACACCACCTACTGTGGCATGGAAAACTAGATATCTTTGGAGAGTGAGCTGATGGGGGTTCAAACAAATCAGGAAGACTAGAGCCACGGAATAAAAGTGAAACAACTGAAAGTAATGAAAGTAATGAAAGAGGAGCGAAAACCTCTATGTCAATGTGCTTTAAAATTCAATATTAACCACAACCTTTTCAAACTGTTCATTGTGGAGATGTCCAACCTCTCCAACATATTCCTGACCATTGTTAATAGCTTGTTTTTTTCTAATTGCAAAGAGTCCCATTTTCCCAAAACTACCTTTCAAAACTCAAAACAAACCAATTCAGTTATGGTCAATGTATTAAAATCATACAATATATAATGTAAACAAATATTAATCATTAAATTAAAAGGAATTAAAATAGGAAAAATTCAATTATTTGTTAAAAAAAACATTTCTGCACATACACAAAATAATTCACATTGATAAATCCATCTTGGCAAGCCCCTTATTTTTAGTTTCTAATATATCAGTAGCGACATTCATGTACTTAACCAAGTTGAACGACATTCACAAGTTTTCTCCACTCAGTGCATAGCCCATGTCTTCTTTCAACGTAAATTATGATTTAGACTTATTTCCACATAAGCCACAACTTGTTGGTTGATGCTTATACATATATCAGGCATATTGAAATTAAAAAAGTGGGACTACTAAAAAATGTAGGCGAATATGGTGATGCCTGACTGCCTTAAACTTTGAGATCATGAGGTAGCTTGGGAGGAGAGTTTTCTTAAAAAGTTGTGGCCGTTTTCGTATAGATTGAATGTTTTTTTAGGTTACAAGTTTCAAGATCCGTTAAAAAGATAACATTTTCAGATGCTTTCTAAACACTGCTTTAAAGTTCTCAGCTGAAGATGGTAGGTTCCACAGAGCTTACAGTTGCAACGTGTTCTTTGCAGTGTTAAAATAAACTAACCAGTGCTCAAAGCTTGCTGAGTTGTTGATAAAGAGGACACGATTGTGGCCCTAAGAAAATTGTCCCTGGCATTCCTCAGCCTGTAGCAATTAAGTAAGAACTGAGGAACCGGCTTTAGAGACAGCTGCTAGAGCTTACATGCAATTCTAATGCGTGGTTGTTTTACAGAATTACGAAGGTGGGTGGAAAACATGCCTCATCAACCTGGATTGGGTTTTCTCTAGCCACGATGCCAACTTTCCTGGAAATACTACTAGGTAGTAATCATTAGAGGCGAGGTATTATGCTCGTATGGCCATTAATAGGGTGCTAGTGAAGGAGATTCCAAATTAGTAATTATTACAAAGCTTTTTTTAATGGCATAAGCTACTGATGCAGCTTTAGACTTTAACTGTGCCTACTGTTCATTTGAGGAGCCTGCGTCATCAAACCAAACTCCAAGATAGCAGTACTTTCTTCGTCCCTCTACTGTGGTTTCCCTTATTTGCCACTTACGTAGCTTACACTGCTTAGCACTAAAAACTAACACAGCACTAAAAACGAATTCTCAGTTAATAAGCAATATTAAAAATATTCAAGGCATTGAAGGATTTCTGTAAGCCCAACGATGTGTGATCTAAAATGACTGTGTCCTCTACATATTGCAGAGGCTAAAGAGTCGGAAAGACGGGGGATGGGATCCTTGGGCCTTAATAGAGCCAGGCAAAGCCACCATAATGTAAATGAAAAAGCAGGGATGCCAGCATGCAGCCGTTTCTAAGGCCTCTGTTGGCTTTTAATTTACTAGAGTTGTGCCTGTTATGGCAAGTTTAACTTGAACCCAGGTGTTCCATGAAAGAGCCTGAAGGGCCCTCAACAGACCCCTCCAACCTATGTATAGTGGTATATATGCCCTGTCAGTTTTGACAAGTGTGGTTTAATGAGCTTTAAAATGCAGCATTTCCCACAATTATCCTATAAAACATAGAGGGGAGAACCTGCCTGCTGTGTAAAGTGGTCTTTAAATTGCCTCTGGGCCCTATGTGATGAGGACACAAAGACCCATATTTATACTTTGTGACGCAAATCTGTGCTTTGCTTCAAAAAGTATAACGACGGCTACCGCCATTTCAACGCGCCAGCCGGGCGTCATATTTATGGAATGACGGTAGCCGGCGCTGCGGCCTGGTTAGCATCAAAATAAATTACTCTAAACGGGCAGCGGAGGCATAGGGAAGACTGGGGGTTGTGTGTCAAAGAATGGTGCAAGTCAGGTTAGAATCCAAAATACGGACTCTAACCTGACTAGCATAATTTTTTGATGCACAATCCCCATGGAAATGCTTCCCTGTCCAATGGCCATGCCCAGTAGACTTCTGTCCCCTGGGCATGGCCACTGTGCACAGTGGCATGTAGGGGGGGCAAAGTTAGCCCCCCGTGCCACTTCTACGTAAATAAAAAAATACTTACCTCTACTTACCATAGATGGGTCCCCCCCCATCCATGGGTGTCCTCCAGGGATGGGTGAGGGTGGCAAGGGGTGTCCCTGGGGGCAGAGAAGGGCACCTGTGGACTGCTTCCATGGTCAGAGACTGTGGAAATGAGCCCACAGGTCCCTTAATGCCTGCCCTGACCCAGGTGTTAAAAAATGACTCTAAACCGGCTTAGAGTCAGTTTTTAAGCCCTTCCCCCCTCTCATGCGTCATTTTTGCACCGGAGTACAAATAAGGCACAAATGCCTTTGAGTCATTTTTTGCCTGGGAACGCCTTCCTTGCATGTCATTAACGCAAGGTAGGTTTCCACTGTCAAAAAATGACTCTGACTCAATAACTTTGACACTAGATGGGTCTAGCGCCAAAGTATAAGTATGGAGTTAAGTTTGCGCCGAATTTGCGTAAAAAAAAAAATTATGCAAAACCGGCGCAAACAGAGTATAAATATGCCCCAAAATATGCAGGCAGGAGCTTTAAATAAGCAAATGCATTCTGATAGTTGTACTCTTGTTTTGCTTCACTCAAAAAAACATGGGTGGCATGGCCAACACCAATTCATTTTTAAAGAAAAACCCAGTACTGGATATTATGTGCCCACCTTGCAGTCTCCCCAGTACCCAATAACCCACCATGGGTGATCACAGCCGCATGCAAATATCACGCTCATTTTGGTAGTGAAAATGAACAGGTATGCTATATTTCTAGCACTATGTACACGATCACCACAAAAGCCAACTTTTTGCTTTGTTTTAAAATTTATCCGGTGAAGCACCTCTCAACTGAATGCAATTCCAGTGTTCAAAAATAATCCCCCGTCTTTTTTGGGTGGTCCTCAAATGTTGATATGTAACTTTAGATGACACCACAGCAGGTTGTATAGTTTAACTGTTTTTTCATTCTTTTGAATGCAACATTTCCTAGCTAACGTGAAGGAAAGTGCTTTATTAATAAAGAGTGAAGAAAGATCTGCATAATCCTCGCCTCCGGTTCTGTCATAGAATTGGTTTTCAATACCTACAATATTGTTTTTCTGGCACTGTAGTGGGTAAAACCCGTATACTTCTCCGCCATCATCTGATAATGTCTTTGAAGTCGTCGCTGGTCGTCCAGCTTCCTGATAGGCTGGGCCATGTCCTCTTCTTATCGCCCCTGTATTACCGTTCATATGATTTAACTTCTGTGGCTTTGGGCGAGAGAACGAAAGTGCCATATATGTCTTGATCACTGACCTATATGCATGGGAAATCAATAAAGAATGTTACAATAAATGTAACCCCAGATGACAATAAAACATAACTTATGTGACCCTCTAGAATGCCCTACACTTACCACTAAAATACCCCGCACTTGATCCCAAAAGGTTCCCTGCTTATCGTCCGATTCCCCTTGGCCCTTACAATGCTCCCTATTTAACCCCTGCATACTGATTGACCAAAAAATGCTCTTCTCTTAACCTCCCAAATGCCTCTTGAAGTCCCAAAAATCCTTTATAATACTGATTCGACCCCAAACATATCTCTCAATTGGCACTATGCAGAGTCTGTACATCATTGAAACCTTAAAGTGCGCTTTATTTAATCTAATCCTGATGTCAAGTCTATCTTTGTTGTCCCTTGCAGCAGCCCTCACGTTGGATTCATATGGGATCTCGATTGCAGAGCGAGAGGTAGCCCTGTGGTGCTCGAGAACTTGATTTATAAAAAAGGCTGAGGACCGCGGAGGCGCTCAGTCAGGTATAACAGGGAGGTATGCCAACGCACTGACAGCAAGAAACAAGTCGGTGTGCCGGTGCGCGCTCAGGCATTTACCAACAGAGCGTCCATACTGAAGCACTGGCGCTCATTATTATTTTATCTGAGCTATATATACAAGTATAGTATCAAAGCCTTGTGGCTTAAGGTACTGCAGTCGATTAAAGTTTAATTTTAAAAAACAATACATTAACGAAGCTGGTTAGCTGTATAAGTAAAACTTTATAATTCAAAATTCATCACGATGTAATAACTTTGTGCCTACGTCTAAATTAATATAGATAGATCAGACCTGGAGAATATAAGATTTAAGTACGTGTTTGAATTGTTACCTTTTTGAGATGTAATAGTCTACAAAGCTACTGCTACACCTGTCGACGCCTGTGTTGCTAATGGCAGGCGGGGGGAGGCGGTTGTTACGGGACGCTTGCCACCGCTCTCCCTCGCCCGTCCTTCCTCTATTTCCATGGCGACGTGAGCGGTGACAGCTGCAGTCACGGAGGTGGAGGCTGAGCAGCAGGTTAGAAGCCAGCAGCAGGGCCAGTGGTACTCACTGCCGCCTGGACCAGCGCCCCCTCCGTGCCTCTGCTGCCGCTCTGCCTCCCGCGCTTATCTTCACGTAGGAATGCACCTGCACGTCTAATGCGGACTCTACGGCTTCGCCCAATAGACTTTCTTATACTTTTATTTCCCCAAAACTTTTTACAAAGTTTTTTTTTTCATTCCACGCATATTAATATTTCCATATTACAAAATATTTGTTGAAACGAGTTTATACTTGACTTGAAGAAGGCTGCAATGCATTTGAAAAAAAGTTGCCATATTTCACTAATTTTCACTCTTTATTTGTGGACTTCTCCGTCACTTTCACTGCACCGGCTTCTGCACTCCTTCCACTGAACGTCGGCGCTGACAGGGGCAAGGTTCCGCTGCGGTGGATTTGGCGATTTCTTGGCGGAGGGACAATGCCAGCAAGTGACTGAAAGGTAATCTTCATTCCTGCGTCAGCAGGAAAGCAAACAATGTAACGTGTACAGTTGTCAGAAGGCGCAGCAATGTCAGCGCAGGCTGGGGACGCGGTGCAGTGTCTAGCTGGGCACAGTGGGCTGGGCAATGCGCGAAAGTGCTAGACGAGACCCTGATTGATGTAGAGCAGAACAATTTTAGAGAAGTGATGGGATAGAAAGCTAACACCAGAGCAAAAAAGATGATAGCAGCGATGTACAAATGAGCCATGTCGGGACAGGTGCTTATTAGAACAGAGACAGGGCTGTATAGGAACCAAGCCACGCTGTCAGAACCGAACCGACCAGCGCTCCAAACGACCCGTGCAAGAACAGGACCATAGCAGAACAAAGACAAAATAGGATTTAAATATTATCAAACCTGTGCATGTGCAGAAGCGTCATAGAAACAACATAGCACCTAAAACTCCACAGAACAGAGGAAGAGACTTAGAACATAGAACAGAACTAGAAAAGAGACAAAGTAAAATCTACGCAGTGCTAGAAGGAGAACGAAGAAAAAACGAAATAATTAGCCATCACCGCTGGACAATAACTAATATCAAAACAAAACTAGAACAGAGATGGAACAATGTAATGGCGTTGCTGGAAAAGGACCAAAACATAGTAATAGACAAGTGCAAAAACATGTTAGTGTTGGAACAGAACAGGCTGTAACAGAGTCATGCGGAACTACTACAAAACAAGACAATTAGCTTCACAGAGGTGGAAAAACGTTAGATAGCTGAACTACAACAAGAGAAGAGATCGGTACAACAATAACATAACCATCCAGAAAAAGAGCAGCCAGGGTCCATGGGATGGGACGGCGACAGTAGCGAAGGGAGCTGGCACGGAACCAGCGCAGTGCCGACGTGGAATCAGAACGGCACCAGAGTCATGCTGGCGCCAACGACATCAGTGCCAGGCCATAACCAGTGCCCACACCCAAAGGCTGGATCAGCATCGGCACTAAAACAGTCCCAAAACAGATGGAACCATCCTCTCGGCTTTGACGCGGTTTGTGACTAGACTGTGCATGGCTGTAGTGCCTGTGCCATGTCTGGCCCATGTTCAGCTTAGGTTCTGTCCTTGTTCTGTTCTGTTCTGGATGTGTTTCTTTGTTGGTTCTGTGTGGCTCTGACGTATTCCAGGCTGCTTCTTGATTCTTTTCTTACCCACTCGCAGTTAGACTTTGGATCTGTCTGTTCGGGGACAGGCCATGGTCTCTGTTCATGTTCTGTTCCGAGTTTATTATTTTGAGACCCAGTTTCACTTTTGGCTACATTCTGTTCTGGTGCTGTTTTGTTTCTATTATACTCAGGGTCTGTTTTGCTTCTGGCTCCTTTTAATTCTTTTCAGGTTCTGCTCAGATTTTGTTCTGGGATTCTTTTGCTCCTGCTCAGGTTTTCTGTAGCCTTTTCTCAATCTATTCAGGCTCTGTCTTGATTTTCTCACGGTTCTATACTGATTTTGGTCGAGGTCTCTTTCTGTTCTGTCCATTTTTTCTCTGGGTTGTGCTCTTGTGACAGCTGTTTTCATATTTTTTTGGGTTCTGTTTTTGTCGATTTTCTATGTATGTTCTGGTTTAGTTTCTTCAGGTTGTTTCGAGATTTTGCTATTGATAGAGTTTTATTCTTGTTCTGATTCTTGTTATTTATCTTCAACGCATTTTTGGTTTGTTCAGACTCTGTTGTTTTATTCAGGCCTTATTTTGTCTCTCCTATGTTTTTGTAACTCTGTTCAGCCTCTGCATATGTTGCTCAGTTCTTTTCGGGTTTTGGCTTTCTTCTGGGTTTGGTCCGACCTTTTATTGCCCTGGTCCTTTTCTGGATCTGTTCAGCCTCTCTTCTGATATATTTTTTTATTGTTATTTATTCTCTCGCTCATTTGTTTCTGGTCCTGATAACGTTCTTATATACGTTTTTAATTAATTGTCCTCGTTTGTTCAGAAGCTGGTCAGTTTCTCGCCAGACCATGGTCTGGTTCTGTGCTGGTGCGGTTCAGCCTCTGGGTAGGTTCTTCAAAGGCTTTTTAGACCTTGTTGTAGTTTTGGTCATGCTTTCTTCTGATTTTGTTCAGGTTTTGGCTGAGCTCTAGTTTTCTATGGTCTGCTTTGTTCCGTTAAGATTCTCTTTTAGCTGATTTGTGTTCCATTGGCTTCTTGGCATTTTGCTTCTTCTCAGAATCTTTGCTGTTTTGGTTATGTTCTTGTTTGGTTGTAAACCAACTTTTTTGTTATGTTGCACTTCTCATCAGGTTCTGTTATGTTTTTTACGCTACTTGTTTGCTTTACATAGTGTCTGACTGCATCTGTTCTGGTTTTATTCTCATTTTTATAGGTGCTGTTTTCTGTCTTTTCATGTTTTGTTTAGTTTGTTAGGGTTTATCTTCGAGTCTCGTAGGGCTGTTTTGGACCTATTTGGAGTCTGTGTTAGATTCGGCCTGTTATTCTGGCTTTGCTTTGGTATTAGTCCAGAACCATTTAAATAGGGGTATGTCTCTGTTTTGATCTCATTCCGTGTTTGGAATTTTATAGCCAGCATTCTAGTACTTTTATGGTCTCTTGTAGTTCTAACCTAGTTATCTTCTGCTTTGATTTATGTTCTGATCTGGTCGTGTTAGCTTTATTCAGGCTCTATCTTGGCTCCCTTAAGGCTGCAGTCATCCCTTTTTGGTTCTGTTCAAGATGCTCGGATTCTGTTAAGGAGCTCTTTTTTTGTAGTTGTCGGTCGTTTTTTTACCCTGCTTCCTTCTGTATTTATGTACAAAATCAACCGAGGTGTGTTTTATGCACACAGGTTTAGGTGGGCAGCTAAAACGTGATCACAGCCATTAACCCGGCCTTACTCCTTTCCAGGTACACTCGCTCATTGTTTTTTTTTCTGAATGGCGCTTTTCATTGACTTTCACTTTCGCCTGCTTAGAAATTACACGGTCACTCATCGAACCTTTAAAAATCTCCCTCATCCGGTTTCACAACCAAGGTGATGGAGGAGTGAGACCAGATATCCACTTTTTCGTTCCAAAGGCTTTCTCCGTCAGCACTATTGATTAAAGTGGACTGCACGATGAGCCAAATAAAACCAAACCGAACAGAGGCTGTAAACGGCAAACGTGTAAGTGAAAAACATAACCTGCAGAGAAGCGCAACAGAACCAGAACACAAATCTAGAAAATAGTCTGAAGAGAGCATGAAAACAATAGAGTCGGTGAACCAAGCCAGAAGAGAACCAAAACAGGAAATGATTCTGAGCAGAAGAAAAATAGAAAAGCAGCAACATGTAACCCACAATATGACTTCACTAAATCGATTGGGGGGAGTAAACCCATCCTCATTTTCTACTTGTTTAAATAGCGTAGGTACCGATCTCTATGCTTGATTTATGTAGGTGATAAAAAAGTGGGATAGCTGTTACGTTACCTCCCAAATGAAGATTGTTTAACTGTTCAACCCACAAAGTCTAGCACTGTGGTATTTTTAATGAAATCGACCTCCTAAGCACTTTGCAGACATTTTAGTACATAAAAAGCTTCATTGGGTCCTTTCTAGTAAACAGCACGAGCTGTCAAATTGCAAAAACACCTATTGTCAGTTTTCAGTGGGTTAGATTCTGCCCATTGCTCACCATAGATTTTCTTTTTTCATATTATTTTCTTGCTTTTTATTCATCAGCTTGTGTGGGCTTTGCTTCCTCTGCTTGTGTTTGTCCCTTCCCTGGAGCATGGCTTCATTTCTTGCATCTTTCCACTGCATAGGTTTCTGGCACTAATTGTTTCTTTTTGGTTCAGCACTCCATGAGGGCATGTATTTTCCAACTGTCCCCATCGTGTACATCTCTCCCACTCTGCCATGCCCTGTGTGTTTCTCCACCACCCCTTCATATTGTCCTCGCCGTTGTGTGGTTCTCCATCCCTGCATTGATTACTCACCTGGGTATTTTTCCTCCCATCTCCACGTCCTTCTCTTTGGCACATGTGCTTCTATTTCCCCTGGGTTCCATGTTCTCTCTCTCATCTGTATGGTTTCCCCACTTCATGTTGCTACCTCTGCCTACACTTTCTGTGTTGCTCCCGCCCCACAGCCTCCATGTTGCTTCCATTCTCCTGGTGTTGGTTCCTCCACCCACTTGTGGAAAAAAAGAAAAACTGCTTTTGTGCCACTCTTTTTATTTGTATTTCCTGATATAACTCGGATCTGTACATGAAAAGAAAAAAAGCGTCCATGGGGTTATGTAGGTGCATGCATGGCCGGTGCGTGTGCTTACAATGTTACGCAACTGCATCATAGTTCTTTTTTTTTCTGTTGAGCCATGCTTAACACCACCACTAAAGACCATTAACTAAACCAATAGGTCCCAACAGCAAGACCTTCTGGCTTTGCCTAAGCTTGTTTTTGATATAGCACAAGTCATTGTGACTAGTATTACTCAGTTGGACGATAATAATTCCAAATACCACAAACGAATGAGAGAATGAGTCAGTCTGGTGCGACTTGAAGCAGTGCCTATAATGCTCATAGGTCTGTACAAGAGGATTAACTGTCAGGCTATTTTACCATTTATGTCTCTGAAAAAAACATTCTAATTCTATCATCAAGATGTAAAAAAACATATGGCAGCAGTGCCTTTCACATTTGGGAAATGGTACACTTTCTATCTCAACTTGCTGAAGAGTTTATCACAAAGTAAAGTGAATCCATATATACATATGTATATATATATATATATATATATACTTAAGTTGAAGAGACATTATGGTTATAATCCAAAATCTAAAGGCAATTGAAACTCACTCATTTTGGTGCACAACACAAATATAACCACACCATACCACACTGCTCCTGAGCTCATAGACGATGCCATTGTTAGCATCACTAATGATATTGATGAGATGACTGCTGATATCACACATTGCTCTATTATTGCCCAAAGCCACATATAGAATGCTGGCACTTGCTTGGTCCAATGACCACGGAAGTTCCTGCACCCAACCTTTGGCCATGTGCAACAACCCTGGGTGCAGGGTGTGACCTAGAGCCATGTCCTGGGTCCTATCACCTAGCCCAGGAATAGGCTCTGCATGGCCTCTTGGTGAAGGGAACTCAAATTATGGTGTGATTTGGGATGTCATCAAAACTGTGATTTGACAACATGTATGAGGTAATTAGCTTTCTCTTGGGGAGTTATGGTTGTATTACTCACTATAACTGGTGAATTTCAGTCTTTTTATATGGTGGCTAATAATCATTATCCCCCTTCAAAGTGAACACTTTCTTTGGAATTTCTCTATTGCCATTGGCTGACCATGAAATCATCACAGCCAATTACATGGCTATCCTAACTTTCATCTTTAAAACCTCAATTTAGTATAGAAGCATCCTGTTGTGGTTACAAGGTGATATCTAAAACTGCAAAAAGTACTGCAATTAATCAATATGTAAAGCCCTTCATTATAAAGAGTAGAGGTTTTGGCATAAAAAGGATTACAGGTGGTCGGATTTTACCACACCTAGTTTTCCTGAGTGAGGTAATCACATATTTGTTACTAGAAACAGATCTGCCAAGTTATATTTGGAGGACCTTGTCCTCGGTAAATGCCCAGAATGACTGGCTGATCTGCCATAAATTGTTGGGTTAGTAATGAATTCTGCGTATTAATCCCACTTTTTATAGAGCTCCAAAGGTTTAAGATCACCCACTGATACTGGGTGTGGTCGGTGTGGTAATAACTCCCAGAAATGCCAGGCATTTCCCAATGGGTGCCAAAGAATGCAGAATACTGTCAGGGAAACTGTGCCACCTGGAAAGTGCTATTTTGCCCATTTTTGGAGGCATAAAGCACTGGGGCGCCTTAGGTCAAATGGGTTCAGGTGAAGTGAAAAACTCATATCCGAAGAGAAGGGGACGAGTAAAGTAGCAGTGTTAAAGGGTTGTGACTATGGTCTGCTGCATTGTTCCCTCTGGTAGTTGTCACAGGAAGACAACGTTTGCTCCTAGTGGGACGATATGTGTAACTATCCATGGGCACATACCCTGAGTAAAAGTCACCTACGGTAACTAACCACGTTGAACCATTATTTAAACTGCATACTTAAATAGAATACAAGGGTTGTATAATAGTATAGAGACTTGACAGAGGTTTGTGGGAGGTGGAATGGAAAGTTTTGTGCAGGATGAAGAAGTGGTAGGAATTATGATGACTTGTTACTTTACACAGCACTTCAAATCACACCGCCAGTTCTCAGCTCTTCAAATGATAGTTGTTAGCATTCCCCCAGTGATTGAAACTCCTGTTTACTGACCTCAGACGCATAGAAAGCTGAATGGAGCTGTGTGCACAAAACTGCAACATGCAGTTCAAAGAAAGCTCATTTAGTAGAGCTTGACACACTGAGCCACCTTGCCAGCATTCAGAGTAAATAGGTAGTGGGACAGTGTGGGGTTCAGTGGAAGATCAACTGCAAGGAAGTGAAGTGATGGAAGTGGAGAAGGGGTTGGTGGTGCATAGGAGGAAAATGCAGTGTAGTTCACTTTACTCTGTATGTGCCGCTTATCCAGAAGAACGCAGCGATGGTGCATTGGAGGAAAATGCAGTGTAGTTCACTTTACTCTGTATGTGCCGCTGATCCAGAACACCACAGCGAGGCTCCTACCGAACAGCGTTCTGAGTTTCTCAGAAAATACCAAATCAAGGGTAAATGGTATTTGTTCTTTATTGGACACTCAACCACACAAAATGCATCCAGACCCTCCATTTTTTCACTTAAAAATGTTTCCAGGTGCCACCTATAGGAATTTTTGTGTGCAAAACATATCCAACAGAAAGAGTGCATGGAGTGAAAGTGAAGATTGCTTGCTGTCCCTGGGGGTGTATATGTTAAGCAAAGCTGATTTAAGACTTTGTGGCCCTGCTAGGGCCTTGCCTCGCAGGGACTGGTGAGCCAACATTGGGCCGAGCCAAGCATCCTAGAAGATTGCAGTCCGCTATTGCAGTCCTAGAAGAAAAACTAGAAGCATGACAGCTGAGTGTACTAAAAGGTGCTTTTCTGCTGCGTCTACCTACAGGCATGACTAACTCGAATTTACATGTGCCTCATGAGAAACCTGCAGGAGGGCAGAGCCCTCTTTATTTGTCACATGATTGTAATGATCGTCGTTGAGGTGTGACATTAACAGGAAAGAGTATCCTGCCTGCCCTTACACTTAACTTTATACATTTTCAGTAAGAGATTTAATATTTTATTCATGTATTTTAGACTGAATTAAAATGTGATAATTGTATATATTTGTATATAGTGGACTAATTTACGAAACAATTGAGCACAAAGCATTGTGTTGTGGTGGCAGAAGGGCGAGAGAAGGACATATTCACCGAGGGCCTGAACTGCACTATGTATAATCCATAAACTTGTGTTTGTATGGTCCTATGAAGCTCACTTTATTTCACAGTGCCTCATTTTATATTAGCATCAGATCAGAGAGTGCCTTGAAGAAATTCAATGTAGGGTGCGTGGTATATAAAGGCTTTACTAATATATGGTTTAATAAACAATAATGTTGCCCTACACAGAACAAATAATTGGCCACATTTACACAATTTATTGTAGGTGGGAAAACGTTAATGTTTATAAATTATTATTTTTAAGAGGTGTCACGCATAACCTGTACATAAGTGTAAGGAATTCTCTATGTTCTTGGCGTCATCTTTGCGGTGTCATTCAAGTGGCGAATCCTTTAATAGCTCGGCTCGTACTTTGGCACTTAGCAGTGATCCATCCCTGAACCCTGGCTCGGCCCTCCCTAGGAGTTTTCTTTCTCGTCCACGTCTAGTTGTCCTTCATGCTGAACTTGGAATCGCCCAGTGAAACCACCTGCGGCATTTTCCTGACAGTCCCTGCTGCCTACGCAGGGTTTTAGACGCTCCAGCAGCCACAAGGTGGACCCGAAGTCCTGTGCGCGCGCAGACGATTGAAAATCAGCCGTGTTGTTTATCACGCGCGTGTCTGTCGCGAGGTCACGTCTCTCGCGTTTCCGATGGATGTCCCTTGTGAGCCTTGTACCAATGATGACAAACGCGGCGCTAGAATTACTGCAGGAAGGTGGCCCGTGTGTTAGTGAGGTCGAAGAGGAATTGTCTCACTGACGCGCTCAACCCATCGCTTGCGGCTGAGCGGACACTTCCTAACCGTCCCCAACTGCCAACTCCTGGCACGCGATTCTCAGCGCAGGAGCGTTCGTACCCGGAAAAAATTTATTACATGTAGCGCATTGCAATGCTTTTTAATTCGTAACAAGGAAGGGCAGGAGAGCAAGGCTTGGAGGTCAGCTCAAATAATACAGGATGTACATGGCAAAGGTCCACGCGTGGAGTGCAAGCCCAGCTGCTGTTATGATTCTGAAGAGAGTTCAATAATATCCGGTCACTCCAGCAGAGTTTGGAGAGATGCCTATATGTCCCCCTCCCCCTCCGCCGCTGTTTCGACCTCATTTGTAGATGACGATAGGAAGGATGTGTGGGTCTTCTACGTAGTGCTGTAATAACTAACCCTTGAATCTCAGATATGCTGAGCACGGCTTTGGCGTTACTGCAGTGCAGAACTAGCATGTTTTTCACACTGGTGTGGCGTCGGAGTATCCAACAGATGCGAAAAGCCCCTTTCTGAGCAGATTCTTATATCCGCATTATAGTCGAAGGGCCTTCAACCGCCTCATCACTAACCTGACACAAAAGCATCAGTGTAATGGGCTGCGATGTGGGTGTTATGTGTGGTGTGTCAAACTGTTCTCATCCTGACCTGCTGGAGTGCAACAGCTGGAATGTGGGAGTGGTTACAGCCCAGTTAGTGAGTGACTGACTAGGCCAGCCGACGGATGCCTCTCTTTGTGTGCATGTACAATACACCATTTTAACAGCTTATCCATGTGGACTCTTCCTCTTACAGTAAAGACTTGTAAGTCAATTTATTAAGTCCGATAATATTGACATATAATAACATTTAATTCAGTATATGACCAAAAACTTCAGCATCATGGTAACTATATAATTACTGTTCTTATCTTCACCTATACTTAACTTGCAATGCAGTGGTTAGGTCAATATTGTGGATGGGATTGTATTGTCATACATAACAATTGTTATAAGTGGTTATTATACACTATACCCAGCATCCAATAGTTGCATTTGAGACACATTTGCAGTGTGAGCTGAAACTTCACCATTGTACTTGATTAGAGTGCCGCTAGTTGGGTGATACTGCTATTGTCACCCTCAGCTTTCCTTTAGAGACAGGGGTGTAGTTTCATGGGTGTGTGGGGTGCTTGGGGTGCTACACCGCCTAATAAATGTATTTTCTGATGAATAGTTGGGTACATGTGCTTTCAGTCGGGTATGGTGAGGTGTATGTCAGATTTCACCTGGGATATTAGCATGCACACACTGACAAAAACACGCTCACACTTGGAAACCCCCAAAATGTTGATTGTTTAACAGAATATTGGGGCAGATTTATAAGAAAGTGGTGCATCTGACCTGATGTGCAACTTTTCCTGCAGCTCCCTATTGCCACGTAATGACACCATGGTTGCGCCATATTTATAATATGGTGCACCATGGCAGTTGCTAGCAGAATAGTGTCAAAAGTTTTGACGCTATTGTGGCGCTTTGTTGCACTTGTGTCAAAAAGTTTGACACTAGTGCAGCAAAGCACAGGGAGGCCCATAGGTTAATATGGGTGCGTCATTTTAACGACTGCTCTAAGCAGGTGTTAAAAATGACAGAGAAAATAGAGTAGTGAAATGTAAATTTCACTGCGCCATTTTTTTGGACCTCCCTGCATCAGAACGTCCCCCTTTCATACATTATGTCTGACGCAGGCATAATATGGCTCAAGGGTTTACAAAGTGACACAATGCATGCATTGCGCCACTTTGTAAAAATGGCGCAGAGGAAAGGCCTCTTTAACGCCACCTTAGTGTAAAAAAAATGATGATAGGGTGGCGCAAGGGATTTGTAATTATGCCCATTGTGTTTGTCTTCCTTTAGTACTGCCACCAATCCACATTCCTCTCCCTTTCCACTGCCTCTTAAGGCCCTCCCGTGCACCATACTGGGTGTATAATATATTTTAACATTGTATGCCAGCGTAGTTGTCGGGAAATCTGAAGCTCACCCCCCCTAATCTTACTGGGTAAGCTACGCCCCTTTTTAGAGGTATTAGGTGACAGGCTGGTACCACCATCTAAGTTGCAATAAGGAAATGTTGCTGCTAAGCAGTGGTCATCCTAATGAAGTCAGTGGGTTTCACTGCTGGTGCTCCTCAGCCAACTGAATAAGTCTTTGATATTCTCTGTAGAAGTGACAAACCAGATTGAGAAGATGGAGCAATGACGTAATGGCACCTGCTGCTCTGGTGCCAAGCCCCTGCGTCAGTGCAAGAGTGTTCAAGACAAGTATTCAGACGTAGACACGTGTGAATGCTTTTAGTGTTCCATAAAACAACAATTAAAAAAGTCCCAGGACGGTGTATGAGTCACATAACACACTTGAAGCTGGTCTCTGGCCAGCTATTACATTTTTATGTCTCAGCTGCATGCAGCTTGAGCTGTTTGCTGGACAGACCTATCCTTCCAACGCATTCCATATACACAGATTGGGTTTTGGGCAAGCCCCTTGTTAATATTTGGATGGCTTTGCTGTCTATCTCAGTTGTGAGCTCATCATTCACTGGCTTTCCTCCATAGACTTGTGTCTGTTGCACCCTTCAGGGACGGCTCCTCCGCTTGGGCGGATGAGCGTCGCGCCTCCCCTCCCCCCGCCAGCATCTTGACACATATTTGCATGCTACTGTCACTAAGGACTGGCAAAGCCAATAGCTGGGAATTTAAGACCTATTGTCCCTTCCAATAACTAAAGAGTAATTGCGGGAACAAAGCATTTTTTAGTGCATAAAGACATAACCATCCATAGTTTGTCGTGTCTGTATACTATAAGAAACACAATGGGTGAGTTCATCATACCTGATAAACGATTTTATAAAAAATATATATATTTTAGATTTCAGGTATACAAAAGTGAACTAAAATAGCAGTAATAGATTGAAAAAACGTAAAAAAAAAATCTTCACAATTTTAGGGATTATGTAAACACAATATAACACAGGCTACTATGCTACGAGCTAAATTGCGTGTATTGTGCATTAACAAACAAATGCCATAAAAAAAAAAATATATATATATATATATATATATATATTCCTTGTCCTGTTTCACAAGGTGTAAAAAATTTAACATTTCCGATCCAAGACATTTTTGCTAACTTTTGGGGTCAACTGCTGCGAAGAACGAGTTACTTACCTTCGGTAACGACTTTTCTGGTGGATACATTAGCTACCTGTGGATTCCTCACCTGATGAATACTCCCATGGCGCCAGCATTTGACGGAAATCTTCTTACTAGTCTCTGCACGTCGACGAGGACGTCACTCTAGCCCATGCGACGCCGTCTGACGTCATACAGGCAATAAGAAGTCCTCGCCGACGTGCCGATGACAGTACCAACATTTTTTACGTGCATGAGAATAATAATAACCCAATGCAATGAAAGAGCAAAGCAACATCTCTTAATATTGTAAATCACACAACATTGCAATAAAATAGCTGTAGATTTAATATAACCTTTTTTTTTTTTTTTTTTTTTTTTTAAAACAAATAAATATATTTATACATACGAATCATGTATATACCCAATATATATATAGATTTATATATAAATATACACATATATACAAATATCATACATGCAAAATGTATTGCAACTTTGAAGACCAAAAGGAGCACACTCAAGGATTGCTTGGAGAGACCAAAAAGGCAACGGGGAGGCGGGTGGGACCGTGAGGAATCCACAGGTAGCTAATGTATCCACCAGAAAAGTCGTTACCGAAGGTAAGTAACTCGTTCTTCTGATGGATACAACTACCTGTGGATTCCTCACCTGATGAATAGAGTCCCAAAGCAGTACCACGCCCGGCGGTGGGTGCCTAAATGGTCAAACCAAGAAATCCTGCAGCACTGACCGTGCAAAATGACCGTCCCTTCTGACCTCAGAGTCCAAACAGTAATGTTTCACAAAAGTGTGAAGGGACGACCAAGTTGCGGCCTTGCAGATGTCGACCACAGGAACACCCCTGGCCAAGGCCGAAGAGGCCGACTTAGCTCTGGTGGAGTGAGCTCTAATGCCCTCAGGCGGATCCTTCTTTGCCAAAGAGTAACAGATTTTAATGCAAAGAACAACCCACCTGGAGAGTGTTCTCTTGTGGACTGCCTTTCCTCTCCTCTTGCCCACGTATCCGACAAACAGCTGATCCTCCAGCCTGATATCCTTCATTCTGTCGATATAGAAGCTCAACGCCCTTTTTGGGTCCAGGCGATGTAGTCTTTCTTCCTCCTTTGAAGGATGAGGCGGAGGATAAAACGTGGACAAAGTGATTGTCTGAGCCAAATGGAAGGGTGAAACAACCTTCGGAAGGAAAGCAGCCTTGGTCCTCAACACCACCTTATCCCCATAAAACGTTATATAAGGGGGTTTAACCGATAAGGCCTGCAACTCACTCACTCTCCTTGCAGATGTTATAGCTACCAGGAATACTGTTTTAATAACCAAATACCTTAAGGGGCAAGAATGCATAGGCTCAAAAGGGGACCCCATAAGGAAAGTCAGGACCAAGGACAAATCCCATTGAGGCATAACGAATGGTTTTGGAGGATATTGATTCAGAAGACCTTTCAAGAATCTGAGAACAATAGGGGATTTAAATAACGATGGTTGGTCTGGAAGACAAATGAAGGCTGACAAGGCCGACAAATAACCCTTAATGGTAGCTACTGCACAACCTTTCTGCGCTAGAGACAGTGCAAAAGACAAAACATGTGACAGATGAGCATGTAAGGGATCAATCTGTCTCTCTCCACACCACATAACAAATTTAGACCACCTATTAGCGTAGATAGATTTAGTGGAGTGTCGCCTGGCCGCTAAGATAACATCCACTACATCAGGCGGGAGAGAGAAGGAACTCAGGTTGCCCCGTTCAATCTCCAAGCATGTAGGTGCAGACTCTGGAGGTTGGGGTGTAAAACCTGCCCCTGCGACTGCGAGAGGAGGTCTGCCCTGAGAGGGAGACGGAGCGGAGGGCACAGTGAGAGTTGGAGAAGGTCGGAGTACCATACCCTCCTTGGCCAATCCGGAGCTATTAAGATGACTTGGGCCCGGTCTTGGCGAATTTTCCTCAACACTCGAGGAATCAAGGGTATGGGGGGAAACGCGTAAAGCAACTGGTCGCACCAGGTTATCTGAAACGCGTCCCCCAACGCTCCCTGCATCGGATACTGGAGGCTGCAGAATAACGGGCAATGCGCGTTCTCACGAGTGGCAAACAGATCTATCCGAGGAAACCCCCACATCTGGAAGATTAAACAGACTTGATCTGGATGGAGACGCCACTCGTGGTCTGCCGAGAATTGGCGACTGAGACTGTCCGCACGTACATTCAAGACCCCGGCCAGATGATTTGCCACCAAGCAAATCTGATGGTCCTTTGCCCAGGACCATAGCCGAAGAGCTTCTCTGCAGAGAAGGTACGACCCTACTCCTCCCTGTTTGTTTATGTACCACATCGTGGTAGTATTGTCCGTCAGGACCTGTACCGACTGACCACGAAGGGATGGGAGGAAGGCCTTGAGAGCCAAACGTACAGCCCGTAACTCCAACAGATTGATATGAAACACCTGTTCCTCTGGAGACCAAAGCCCTTTGATCTCCAGATCCCCCAGATGAGCTCCCCATCCTAGGGTGGAGGCATCCGTTATTACCGTGGCCACTGGTGGCGACTGCGCGAACGGCTTCCCCTGTGAAAGATTGTTGCCCGCAATCCACCACTTCAATTCCACAGCAGCATCTCTGGAGATCTTGACAGTACCTTCTAAATCTCCCTTGTGTTGAGACCACTGCCTTCGGAGGCACCACTGAAGAGCCCTCATGTGCCAGCGAGCATGCGTGACCAACAGAATGCAGGAGGCGAACAGACCGAGCAGACGAAGGACCTTGAGGACTGGAACTACCGCTCCATTTCGAAACATTGGAACCAATTCCTGAATATCTTGAATCCGCTGAGGCGGAGGAAAGGCTCGACTCAATGTTGTATCCAGTACTGCCCCTATGAACAGGAGGCGCTGAGAGGGCTCCAGGTGAGATTTGGGCACGTTCACCGAAAAGCCCAGGTCGAACAACAACTGGGTTGTTGACTGCAGATGATGCGACACAAGCTCCGGGGACTTGGCTTTGATCAACCAGTCGTCCAAGTAAGGGAATACTGCTATCCCCTTCCTTCTGAGCTCCGCCGCAACCACTGACATCACCTTTGTGAAGACTCGAGGTGCTGAAGTAAGACCAAACGGGAGAACCGCAAACTGATAGTGCTGCGACCCTACCACAAACCGGAGATACTTCCTGTGCGACTTGAGTATCGGGATATGAAAGTAAGCATCCTGCAAGTCGACAGACACCATCCAATCTTCCTTGTTCAACGCCAAAAGCACCTGTGCTAGGGTCAGCATCTTGAACTTTTCCTGTTTGAGGAACCAATTCAAGATCCTCAGATCCAGGATTGGTCTCAACTGACCATCCTTTTTGGGAATCAGGAAGTATCTTGAGTAACAACCTCGACCCTTTTCCTGCTCTGGGACCAACTCTACCGCGCCCTTTGAAAGGAGGACTTGAACCTCCTGTTCTAGCAACAGGAGGTGTTCTTCTGAACAATAAGATGGGCGGGGCGGGATGAGGGGCGGGAACTCCCGAAAGGGAAGGGCGTAGCCTTTTCCCACAATGCCGAGAACCCAAGTGTCCGTTGTGATAGACTTCCACTTGTGGAGAAAACGCTGTAATCTTCCCCCTACAGGAGAGGAGTGAGTGGGAAACGGTGGAAGCCTAAGGCTGCTTCCCCTGCTGCACCCCTCCAGAGGACGAGGAAGAGGCAGAGTGCTGTTGAGAGGCTCCTCTGGTACGGACCCCACCCCTCCCCCTCCCTCTAAATGACCTATAGGGGAGGGAAGAGGCGGGTTGCTGGAACCTCCCCCGAAAGGAAGAGGAATAAGAGCCACGCCCAAATCCCCGAAACCTCCTGAAAATTCTAGAAGAGGCAGAGGAAGAAGGAGCTTGCAGTCCTAACGATTTGGCTGTGGCTCTGCTCTCCTTAAATCGTTCCAAGGCTGAATCTGCCTTGGCTCCAAACAGTCTGTCCCCATCAAACGGGAGGTCCAGCAGGGTCGACTGCACATCCGCAGAGAACCCTGAGTTTCGGAGCCAGGCCTGTCTTCTTTCCACCACAGCCGTGCCCATCGCCCTGGCCACCGAGTCGGTCGTGTCCAGCCCAGACTGGATAATCTGGGTCGCGGCAGCCTGGGCGTCCGAGACCACATCCAAAAGACCCTGGGGAAGCTCCGTGAATGAAGACGAAATATCATCCATCAGCGCATGGATGTACCTCCCCAGAATGCACGTGGCGTTGGTGGCCTTCAACGCCAAACTGCATGACGAAAATATTTTCTTGGACTGCGCATCCAGTTTCTTGGAGTCTCTGTCTCCAGGCACCGTCGGGAAGGAACCAGGCGCTGACTTTGAGGAACAGGAGGCTTGCACCACCAAGCTCTCTGGCGTAGGGTGTCTAGAGAGAAAGCCAGGGTCAGATGGTGCAGCTCGATACCTCCTGGCCACAGCCCTATGAACGGCCGAGGAAGACACCGGCTTCTTCCACACCTCCAACACCGGATCCAGCAAAGCCTCATTAAATGGCAAGAGAGGCTCAGCTGCAGCAGAGGCCGGATGCAATACCTCTGTCAGCAAATTCTGCTTTGCCTCTGCCACCGGCAAAGGCAGGTCCAAAAAGCTCGCTGCCTTCCTCACCACAGCATGAAAGGAAGCAGCCTCCTCCGTATATTCCCCTGGAGATGAAAGGTCCCACTCAGGGGAAGTGTCCAGCCCACTGGCTGTATCCAGACCATGCAGTCCGTCTCCAGAGTCCTCAATCTCTCCCTCCTCTAGGACTCGCTGGTACTCTTGCTCTTCTAAAAGACGGAGAGCACGCCTCCTCGAATGAAGTCTCTCCTCGATACACGGAGTCGACATGGCCTCCGCCGACGTCGAAGAACGGCGCCGATCTCCAGAAGCATCTGACGCCGCGTCCGGCGCCACAGGCAGCTTCGGCGCCGAGGCAGGAGCCGGAGGACGAGGTCTTGGAGCCGATGGACCAACCGGAGTCACAGGGCAAAATCCTGACTTCGACGGAGGGGCAACCTCCGGGGCCGAAACATCCGAAGCCACCGGAGCGGCCACCGACGCCGGCACCGGCGCCGAGCCCACATTCCCAAAAGGGAGAAAGGGCATAAAGGGTGCCGGCCGAAGAGGCGCAGGATCACCCAACGAAAAGGCCAAGGGCCCCGAAGGACCAGCCGGAGCAGCTCCTGGAGCCATCTGCTGAAAGATGGTATACATCGCATTAAGAAACGCGGTACTATCGGCTCCAGGAGTGGGAAAAGCCGGATACTGGGGTGCCTGGATCGAGGGCGACCCCGACGCCGGCCTCGACGTCTGCGACGCCGGAGAAAACACAAGAGGCTGCACCACCTCAATCACTGACGCCTGACCAGGTGAAGTCGGTGACGCCGGAGAGGGCAACGGCGTCGATGGATGCGGCGTGACCGTGGGGCTGACCTCCCAAGTCCTCCGACGCCGAGCCGAAGGTGACCTCGAACGAGACTCCTTGCTGGAGTGACGTCGTGAGTCTCTACGGCGCCGGGAGTCTCGATGACGCCGGTGAGACCTTGGCGAAGAAGACTTCTTATGATGTTTCTCCTTCTTCTTTGACTTTGCCATGAATAACTTGGCCTCGCGCTCTTTGAGGGCCTTCGGATTCATGTGTTGACATGAATCGCAAGTCGAGACGTCGTGGTCGGAGCTCAAACACCATAGACAGTCGGAGTGAGGATCTGTAACTGACATCTTGCCCCCACACTCTCGACAGGGCTTGAAACCCGACTTCCTCTGAGACATTGTTACCGCAGAGAAGACTACGCAGCAGACTATACACTGTAACCACGAAGGTAACAGTAACTCCCTCGAAGATAACCGTTTCGAATGCACGGAAAAAAGGGAACTGTCATCGGCACGTCGGCGAGGACTTCTTATTGCCTGTATGACGTCAGACGGCGTCGCGTGGGCTAGAGTGACGTCCTCGTCGACGTGCAGAGACTAGTAAGAAGATTTCCGTCAAATGCTGGCGCCATGGGAGTATTCATCAGGTGAGGAATCCACAGGTAGTTGTATCCATCAGAACCTAGGGGCATATTTATACTCTGTTTGCGCCGAACGTGCGTCAAAAATTTTGACACACATTCAGTGCAAACCCTGCCCCATATTTATACTTTGACGCCCGCCCCCGCGGACGTCAAAATCCCACCATGTTCGTCATTTTTTGGAAGGGGGAACCTGCCTTGCGTTAATGATATGCAAGGTAGGCGTTCCCTTCCAAAAAATGACTTTAAGGCCTGTGCGCCTTATTTATACTCCGGCGTCATTTTGACGCACAGTAGGGGGTGGGCCTTAAAAAACGGCGCACAGCCTGTTGTGCGCCGTTATTTAACGCTTGGGTCAGGGCAGGTGTTAAGGGACATGTGGGCTCGGAAGGAGCCCAGAGGTGCCCTCCCCTGCCCCCAGGGACACCCCCTGCAACCCTTGCCCACCCCAGGAGGACACCCAAGGATGGAGGGACCCATCCTAGGGAAGTAAAGGTAAGTTCTGGTAAGTATTTTTTCCCGTTTTTTTTAAGTGGCATAGGGGGACCTGATTTGAGCCCCCCTACATGCCACTATGCCCAATGACCATGCCCAGGGGACATAAGTCCCCTGGGCATGGCCATTGGGCAAGGGGGCATGACTCCTGTCTTTGCTAAGACAGGAGTCATGTCAATGGAGGTTGGGCGTAAAAAAAAAAAAAAATGGCGCAAGTCCGGTTTGAGGCCTGATTTTTGCCTCAGACCTGACTTGCACCATTTTTTGACGCACAACCCCCATTATCCCATACGCCGGCGCTGCCTGGTGTGAGTCATTTTTTTTTACGCAGACCAGCCCGCAGCGCCGGCTAACGTCATTCCATAAATAAGGCGCCCGCATGGCGCATTGGAATGGCGTTAGCCGGCGGTAACATTTTTGACGCACAACTGTGTTAGCGCAGTTGTGCGCCAAAATGTATAAATATGGCCCCTAATTTCTGCATCTAGGGCATTTATTCATCCTTAAAATGTTATGTTTTGTTCCGAAGAGCCAAAGTGCAATAAAAATCCATAACATCTCTAACACAGGATCATGTAAAATCATGTGCCTGCCTAGGCAGAGAAAGTCCACATTTTCTCATATTTATCTGCTATTTTTTGACAAGATCCTAAGTATTCTCCCCTTTGACAGAGGAATACCATGGTAGGTGCCAAAAATACTTGCTTAGCAACTAATTCGGTGAACTCTTCTATAACCCTTGAAGAGAGGTACCTAATAAAGTTCACAACTTGACAATAAGAAAAATGCGATTTTGCTGCAGGGCAAACTTATCCCTAACGATTTCCAAGTGAAAAACTATTATCAGGCAGAAAGACATTTTTAATAAAAGTCCTGCTGCCTTTTTTTCCAAACCGTGATTGTTCTTATATGTAACTTAGGGATGAGATCTCTACCCTCTCTGATTTTCATTTGTGCTTGAATTATCGGGATATTATATTGTATGTATACATTTTTGTTGTACTGAAGTAGTATTTTCAACACATTATATCTGACCTGCTTGGGGCTGGTTGTAGCTACTAAGCCTGAATAACCCTCCCCTTGCACCAGCAATCTTCTAGCCAACTGCATAATCCTAAAGTCCCATGTAGTCACATCCTCACATTCTAATGGTGTATTCACATTATGTAATGGTTACCAGGTATCGTGGTTGCTGCAGCCGGGAGGACTAGTAAGAAGTTGACGGTGCTTTGACTGGAGTCCCAATAGACCGCATACCACAGTTCACAAAAATTTGTAGTGTCTGGCCAGCTTAGAGTTCCCTTCGGTGCCGTGATAAAAATCAGGCTCACAACTCAAAAAGAAGGTAGGGAATCAGGGTGCGAGGTAGGTGGGGTACACTTTAACCCATCAAATACTATTATGATTATAAAGATTTTGTATTAGTTAACACTTACCTATGTGGCAGACAAAACTATTCTGTCTTATCTTTGGCAGGCAGAACCTGAATAAACATCCGGTGAAGGGTGAAAAGCGAGAGGACAGGAAGGGCGTTAAAATCATTCAATAAAAGGGAAATAATTCCCTCTCTAACATGGGTCAAGGTGTATCGTAGTGTACCAAATAACAGCAGGGTAGTTGGTATTGCTATGCCTAGAACTGTTGCAAAGGTCATATCATCACTTGTGGAAGAACTGTATTCTCCTCAACCAATAGAAGTAGTGAATTAAGTGTGTTTCCAAATATGATGCCTAAAGCCCCTTCATCTGAGGCAAGAAAGGATGCAGACTAGACCCCGCGCTCCATAAGAGTATGAGGTCAGAGAGCTCATCTCTCACCATCTTCAATGGCCAACATTCTCTCTCGCCCTCACCTTCTGACCAATCATCTGAGCCTTCGAATATGCATATATTTCATGAACAGTATTTGTCAGCCAATCGCATTCAGCCAATGATGTGCAGTTAAATCATCTGCAACATACATTGCATTCATTACACGACTGGTCAGACATTTCTGGCATTACAAAGCTGTCACACCAGCACTATTGAGTAGGGCTGCTGTACCATTGCTGACCAGTTAAATAAATAATAGTTCTGTGAGGCGCTCAACATAGAAAGTTCATAATGCTGCATTGGTTCATCACAGTGTCTTTCTCGTTCAGCAAATGCCAATGCTTACTTCCATTTCCAAAACATTGTGTATTATGTATTTTTTCTTTGTAAAAATGAAATCATTCAGCATCTAAAATGTGTTTTGTGAATACTACTGCTTCTGCTTTCTGATGGCTACAGAGGGAATGATGCAACTTACTTGAAGTTATGCACATAGGGACACCTAATTTTAAGTTTTATGCAATGTTCACCAAGAAAGGTTTATTATAGTAATTCTGTTCTGTACGAAGACAAATCATTAGGGAATAGAAGTTTACATTTTATTCTAAATCAGAAAGGCCTCTGATACCACATATAAAGTTATCAGGAAGGGCATTGTATAACACCGCCATTTTCTGATTCCCCTTCCTATCATTAATGGATGGTCTCGGGACTTCTCAGCAGGGCTGCTGTACAACGGGCGTGCGGGATTTGCTGTGCTAGGGCTGCTGTTAGAGTAAAAGGGTAGCATCAGCCATGCACAACAAAGCTACTATACCTTCAATGCAACAGACACGCGTCATATACCATCTATACTGTAGTTTTAGTGACAGTACCTGCGCTTGGTTTGGGAACTTCTCTGCAAGAAACTGACATTTATGACTAAGTAATTGCAACACGCATTCATTTTGTCACTTTAAATAATCACACATAAAAACATAAGGAATATTACTTGTCCCAGGTCATAGCAGAGCACGTGGAGCATAGACTGGTATTACTCTCTTCACACCCAAAACTACCTTCACACCGCCAACTTGTACTTTCGAATCTGGTGGAAACTACAGTGGATTCTGCCTTGAAAAATACTGTAGAATCATTTCATCAACCCCTTCCCTGACACACCTCACATATTGTAATGTCAGTATGTCCTACAGTGCAGAGAGAATCACATTGTCACTTATCTATGAAGCTGAACACGAGTGAATGTGAACAAGCTGCATTTCTCCATGCCGAAGGACCCGGGCTCATGACTGAACCCTTCAGAGCAGATGCTCCAGTATGAAGTCTTCACAGGAGGATCTTTCGAACTGGTACTGCTACTACAGAGAGCAGAATAATTCTCCAAACTATGAGGATATTGTGTCTGCTTTCAGCTCATTTAGGGCTTGATTTATACTTTTATAGCACCGCATTTGCGTCGTTTTTTGATGCAAAAGCAGCGCAAACTTACAAAATATAATTGAATTTTGTAATTTTGCGCCACTTTTGCGGTAAAAAATGACGGAAATGCAGCGCTAAAAAGCTATAAGTTAGGCCCTTAGTCTCCTCACGTTCTATTCACAGTGTGAACTTGTGCCACGCCAGTAGCTCTCAGCATATTGGAACACAATCGGACACTCTAGGTCAACGGACCCTTTCTGCTATATTGTTCCAAGGGTCACTGTTGGTGCGGTGTTCTATGTTTCGCCAAACTTCAGGATCCTCCTCACCAACTCAGCATACTCCCAACCAAAAGCATGTTTGGTACAGTTGACTGTCATCAGTTTTTCAGTGGATAGATACAGCCATTTGCACTATCAGATATCTGTCCTCCGTGTATAAAATAAATCGGAAGATAGGTATACACTGGATCCACTCCCATGACACACGGCCTATGTTGCGATATGGCAGAAGAAAGATTGATAAACGCTTTAATCAGCAGTGCCCACATCCATCTAACTCAAAAGAGTCACATATGTCTAGTTAACATATATTTGAATGAAAAGCTATCAAGTGGTCTACATTCTAATTCATCTCTTCAGAAAACCGGTAATGCTCTTGTCTATTAGAAGGTGGGACCTTTTTGAGGATATGTGACTGTCCTTCAAGTTAAATAGCACAGACTCTTAGATGCACAAGTGGGGTAACAATGGGAAGGCAGATTTTCATCAAAGAGAGTATGCAGTCATTTCTACTAGTTGACCAGCACAGTTACTCACACCAGTGTGGACACTTGCCAAGATACATAGTCATCATTTGTGAAAATATTTTTGGGGCCTTTGGCCTTGCTGTGTTAGGTAGTTCACCTTGCCCAGCGTTTTGATTTAGATATACTGTGTGCACTGAAATGTCTTCATTTGTGAAATGCAATGGCCTGCACAGTACCACAGTTGGTGTGTGTTCCCTATACACATCTAAGCACAATTTGGACAAGACGGTTTGGCTGGCTGGGTCTTTGAGGATCTGAGAACCGTATCTACTTTTTATTTATCTTTACTTTAAATGTCTCCACTTGGTATACCAACAAATATTGAACCAATTGCTTCACACTTCTTACACATTTTCATCCCTCTCCACCTCCAGAACAACAGCTCACATTTCAAATCTCACCCATCCTCTGTTCTCTCTACAGCCTTTCTAAATGATTTACTAGCCTGTCATCTTCCACAAATTCTCATAGCTCTACATAACTAGGACACATATCATGAGAAACTCTTTACTTCCTAGACCTCTTCAAGGCTCCAGCCTGTCTAATGCTACCTGTCTAACTCGCCAGACCACTCAAATTTGAAATCTCATCCTTTGAGGGAGTGAGTTTACTTATGTGAACCAACATGTGGTGCGGCCACTTTTTCTGCATCATGCTTAGCTGTGTTTAGTTTAAATATTTTATATTAAACTTGCGTTATACAGACGCATAAAGGTATATGATCCAAAACTATAACTCTTTATTCTAGAGCTGATGACCATTTCGAGGTCAACTACTCATCCAAAGCAGTATAAGTACTCTATCTAATACATCTGCCATTTTATTAAGAGTGACACAATTTGTTTCTTACATGTAATGGGTATAGACATTCCAACCCAATGTAAGCTTTGTAATATTTATTGTTACACCTGATTTTATGACTGTCCATATTTGATAGAAAACAGATTACCTTATCACGTAAATCAAGGGTTCAAGGTATTCTCCATAGAGCTGTTGACAAGTTTCTCCCTCATCCTTACTTTGTAAGTGACTCGCACCATTGTGGCAATCTCAAAAACACAACTATCAATTTTTCCTAGTGGCAGTTGCTTTTTTGTTCCATTAAAATTGTGTTATTTTCCACAGGAATCACATTGCGCAAATATTTCAACAGAAGTATTTGACCCGATCAACAGTTCCCACTTTTTCCTACATTAGAGCCAACTCACAGCTTGGATCCTTAGAAGAACCTCATCTCAAAACTCTTCCACTGCACCAAAAGCCATCAACATATGCTAATAACAGGAGGCCTCATTTACAAAGATTTGGCATAGGGCAGCACTGCAAGTCATTTTTCTGCGCTACCCTATGGCAAATCGAAAGGGCAGGAAAGCACCGTATTTACAAGATACGTGCATTCCTGTCCATTTTAGCCGGTGCACAATTTGGTGCCTAGAACCAACTCAGGCTTCCTTGCACTATGGTGCAAAGGTGTCTGTGTTGTTGACAGAATTGTTTTTGTGCAGGAGTGGACATCTTCCTGCAGAAATCAATCCACTGAAATGTGCATTGTTGGCAGGATTGTTTTTTGTGCAGGAGGGACACCTTCCTGCACAAAAACAATCTACTGAGACATTTTCTTCTTTCTGTATGTGCTGCAGAATGGAGAAAGAGGAAAAAACAAGAAATGAAAACATTTTTCCTTGTTTTGCCTGCTCTAAGGAGGCGTAAGGTTTTGGCACTGTCCCAAGTTTACATGATTTTGTAAATCTGGGGTAGCGTCAAAATACATGGGTGTTGCGTGGGAACACCCACTGCAATGCCCATGAAATGTCTCCTTGACGCAGAGTAAGGCAACACAGCATTTTGCACTGCCTTGCTTTACTCCATATCCATGAGGCCTTGCAAAGCCACACAGGGTGGCTTGCGTCACCTCATAGATATGATTGGGAGGCCTATGCCACGTGAGCGTCTAAAAAAGTGACCCTCCAGCGACTCAGGCCTCTTGTAAATAACCCCAGGGTTATTTACCCCCCAGAAGGTCCACATCAGTGCATTTTTTTAGGACAGCCATTGACTCTCTTGATTTGCCCTTCACTTCAGTGTATGTAAATTGATCTACTTTGTATGTATTGAAAACTCTAGGACCTGTGTTAAATATCCCTTAGTTTAAAATTTAATTTTGCTATAAAGACACACAACTATCTTCAAGTAGCGATTTAACTTTGTTAAGGCTAACAGGGGTCTTCTGCAACTTAGAACCTACTGTGTCTTGCATCAATTTGTACTGAACCTTTCTGTTCCCAATAACTATGGTGTCTTAAATCCTACCCTTGAGAGAAGGCAGTATTACAATTAAGAATTCTTTTGCCCAAACCTTCTCGCACTAAAATATGGTAATCTCATTGTAAAACCTTTGGATTGACAGCTCATTGTTGATATGGAAGATTTCTTATCCCGAGCTAAAGATTAGTAGTTTAGGGATCTTGTCAGTCTAAGATGGCGCCATTGTTCTGTTCCACACAACTCAAAGATTTTGTTTGGGTTCCTAAATGTCGCACTGCGTAAATTACTTAATACCTTATGTAGTTTAACCGCACATTTGACATCTTAGTATCCAAGTTCAGCACCTTCTATTTGTCTGTTAGATAGGGATTCCCGTAAATGAATGCAGAGCTTGTCAGAGCCGTTTTTTTCAAAACTTTTTTCATTATTTTAACGATTTTCCAATTACATAGCAGTCTAATCGATATACGACACAGCTTCAATTCAGTACAATAGTCATGTATACAGTTCTGTGCTACATTTGTCGTTAATACAGTAAAATGTGCTACAGTATGCAATATGGCATATCTGGTTTGTCAGACAATTGATTTATCCTAATTTCTATCCCGTAACCCATACACATCAGGCCAGAATACAGCTTTCTGTTCTTCCCCCTTTTCGCCAATACTGTCAGTGTTGACTATCTTATGCTTCCCAAAGGGCAGTTTATTTATTTACTGGGGTGCGTATCAGTTCTTAATTTGTAAATAACATGGTGCCGGCGCTCAAAGCTCTCCTCTTAAACATGCGGCTGCTGCAATTAAATGTAGGAACACGGAATATTGAGGTTGCGTAATCCTGAAGCCATCTCGGGCCACTTCATTCCATTTAAAGCCGCTCCCTGCCCCTTCAGCTCACTTTTGCAGCTTTCTGCTTTGTCCGATTTTGACGCTTTTTCGTTTTTCTCTTCCTCCGTCATTCCCATATGTGTCTTTTGCTTGCAGCAAATGCTTGGGGACGAAGAATAAGCGCCGGCCCTCAACAATAAGTGCCGGTGCTCAGCACCGGAAACAACAAGAACAAATTAAGCACTGGTGCGTATTTGCTTGTTTGATCACCAACCTGACATTGTCAGGTTCGATTGGCGCTGTGGAAGTGTCTACTCGTGTAAAGGGCGCAGGAGGAAATTCTTGTAAAGAGCGGCCCAGGATGGAGGACTCGGTCTCCAGTCCTTCTTGCATTTGGGCAACACCAGGTATGCCATCCGGCATGACACTACTTACAATCCTAACTTTAGAAGTGAAAAGTTAGGCAACACCGGTTCAGCATTCATGTAAACTACGTGGTTTTGTAATAGCATAGTGATTCAGTTGTGTATCATGCTTACATTTGGGGTATGGTAATGGACTGAATGAGAGTTTCTACCCTCTGCTCAATGCTAATAAACTGATTGTTATGCAGAGGCAATGGAAAATTAGAGAAATTTACTTTTGCTGCATTCTCTTTACAAATTAGAAATTCTGGTGCACTTTCCCACTCTCACTGTACCACCTAAGTTGGGATCGTCCACAAATATAGGTTAGAAGGGCAGAGAGGTATGCAGAGTGCATAAGTACTCTCCCATTCTTCATGGGGGATGTGGAAAAAGAGAAGCTGTCACATGGAAATATGTTTACCATGTGAAAGATTTTTTTTAAAGAACAAATCTAATATTTATTCAACGTGCTAAACATGCCACTGCAGTAATTATACAACTAAAACAATTCTCAGTCCAGGGCTGATAACCTAGGGCCTGATTGTGAGTTTGGCCATCTCACTGCCATTCCACCGTGGCGGCGTTCCCAAGAACACAGCAAACTTGGCAGTCTTTCGCCCACCATATTTAGATGTCACCCTTGGCCCAGCTACGGTGTTTCTGTTGCAGGGGACCGGCGCAGGACACGGTCAGCAATTCAAGAAATATTTTCCATGTGTGGCGATGCAGATGTGTAAATTGTGAGTAAATAGGTGTAAAATGTAAACATATGTATGTATGACATATGGGAAGAATACCTTGTACAAGTGCTTTTCCATTGCTAGAGTCTGTACCATATGGACCAAGTCCAGTCAAAGGGAGAAAAGTGTCAAATGGATTTACCTGGATTTCGGCGCAACAGGGTTGTTTTTTTTGGGGTCAAGTTACTGCTGTGAAGGTGGGCCCTGAACAAAGGGGTCCATGTTGGAGAATGGAGGGAAAAGAGGGACATGGGTGAGTTTGCACCCCATTTCCTTAGATTCCGCTGTCTCGAAGCAGGCAGTCTCCACACCACAGTCAGCTCAACGGAAAGGCACCACATAATCCAGACGTGGAAACCTTGTTTATAACACCCTCTGACAGCTGCTTTTCCCTATGCTGCCGTCGAGGTGGTTGTGAATGGCTGGAAGAGGCAGCGGGACTCCGGCAGTCTCTCATTCAGCAACCCACCAACATCGTGATTCAGCGGGCAGACTGCCATGTTGGCGGCCGGGGAATCCAGCACCGTTTCAGCAGCTGCCCCTTTCCGCTAAACTCGTAATCAGGCACCTAGTCATATGTCAGAAAACGTATAAAAAAACGTTAACTCTGCTTGAAGCGCAGGGGTGCTAGTTATAGTTATCTTAGGGCACGAGTCATACTTACTTGAGATAACTCTAACTATAAGAGGTGAATTTCTATGGTTTTAAATGTTTAAAATTTGAGCCTAACTATAGAGCCCCTGTAACCTTTGTTTTGCTAAGTGTGTGTGTGTATATATATATATATATATATATATATATATATATATATATATATATATATATATTTAGTTATATATATATATATTTATATATATATATATATATATATATATATATATATATATATATATGCAAAAAAGAAGAGAGAACTCGGTATTTCCCAATTTAGGTGGAGAGCAGCTCCAGTAAAGATTTGCCCACCTCAAATGTCTGATTATCTAGCAAAGTTTTTAAGCATAGGATTAGCAGAGTGCTATCCACGCTAGGTAGATAGGGACAATGGCTTTTGTCATTTTACAGCTTGGTGAGGATGACACTGTGTCAATTCTATGCTTATAGATTTTGCTGTACAAATGGCAAAAGGCTTGGTCCCTATCTAGCTCAGCGTGGATAGCACTCTGCTAATCCTATGACTTATACTGGGTGTTCCCTTGTGTCTGGACAAAGGAAAACCCCTCTGAAGAGCTCTAATGGAAGCAAAACACGTGTCAGTGGTTGTTTGTACTCATTCCAGGTTGGCTTGGAAGGTATTTTTCCAGTCCAAAGCTGTAATACTGTGCCTGGGGTGGTAACTGGCTATTAACAATTTAAAGCTCGGCGAGGATGACACTGTGTCAATTCTATGCTTAAAGATTTTGTTGTACCAATGGCAAAAGACTTTGTCCCTATCTAGCTCAGCGTGGATAGGACTCTACTAATCCTCTGCTTAAACACTTTGCCAGATAAACAGACATTTAAGGTGAGCAAATCTAGAATGTTGCTGGTGTTGCAGAGTGCTCCTTACTGGAGCTGCTCTCCAACTAAATTTGGAACTACCCAGATTTCTCTCTCCTTTTTTGCATAATTTATGTGTCACTCTAACCCTGAAAGGGCAAAAGGGCTTTGTTTTATATATATATATATATATATATATATATATATATATATATATATATAGATATATATATATATATATATATATATATATATATATATCTATATATATATATATATATATATCTATATATATATATATATATACATTTTTTCTTTTTATAGATGTGTGTCTGTGTGTGTTGTGATAGTCATTTGTTAGCTGTCTTCTCCTTTATGACCTGGTAGATCAGGAGTAGGCCCATAATAGGCAGTAAAATCACATTCATTAGCCCAGTTATTTCTTGTTTTTTTCAAAGTATAGGGTAGTGTAACACAGGCTTGGAATAACAGAGCACTGAGGACACACAATACATAGCTCATGGCCCACGTAGAAAATCTTCATATAGTAGATTTTCTTCCTAGATCAGCTGGAAGTTGTTTTTGACCGCTCACAATTAAGCTGTTATGTGCTGCAGTCACATCTTAGTGTGGTGCAAACATATTTCCCCCATACACATCCATGACGTGGTGGGAATAGACTGCTAGAAAGAGGAGCTTAAAATCTGGGAAATGAGATAGGCAGGGAGATGAAGCAAATTAAGAAAAGTCACTTGCAAGAGCGGATTCAAGGGCAAAGTAGACAGAATGGAATTAAGAGCAGTAAAGAAGAACCGAAGAATGGGTAATTGGAATGAATATAGGAGGAAAGGAAATAAAAGCCAAAACTCTTCTAAGTGATATAAAAACACCACTCATGCTTTCTACAGAGCAAAAATAGTAAACATTGAGAACCACTTTTTAAAAGAAACGTTGAAACATTAGAAAACATTGAAAAACACCACTGGGATTCACAACAAACAGAAAATTAAACTGGGAAACAGGCAATAAAACAATTGGAAAAATCTTGCAGGGTTCAGCTACCAGGCCAAAGTGGAAAGGAAGAAGAATCTGAAAGCCAAGACATAGGTGGTCATTCCAAGTTTGGCGGGCGGCGGTTGCCGCCCGCCAAATTTACGCCGCCACTTGGCTGCTCCGCGGTCAAAAGACCGCCGGGGCCATTCAGACTTTCCCGCTGGGCCGGCGGGTGCCCGCCAAGGGAGCGCCCGCCGGCCCAGCCAGCGGGAAAGGCCCTGCAACACAGAAGCCGGCTCCGAATGGAGCCGGCGGTGTTGCAGGGGTGCGACGGGTGCAGTTGCACCCGTTGCGATTTTCACTGTCTGCTATGCAGACAGTGAAAATCATGCTGGGGCCCTGTTAGGGGGCCCCACGACACCCGTTCCCGCCATCCTGTTCCTGGTGGTAAAAACCGCCAGAAACAGGCTGGCGGGAAGGGGGTCGGAATCCCCATGGCGGCGCTGCTTGCAGCGCCGCCATGGAGGATTCTCCCAGCCGGGGCTAATCCGGCGGGAAACCGCCGGACCCGGCTGGGCGACCGAGGCTGTACATCCGCGGTCGGAATACCAAATGAAGCACCGCCAGCCTGTTGGCGGTGCTTCCGTGGACAGCCACCCTGGCGGTCTATGACCGCCAGGGTTGGAATGAGGGCCATATTGTCCTAATTATAGTGAAAGTTCTGCATAAGCAACATTTTCTTTTTGGGTGGGTTCAGTTTGAGACATTTAGAAGACCGCCTCCAGTGCGTCTTCTCTTACTCAATTAAGAAGTACTCAGGTAAAAAATGTTCCTTCATAACACCTGATTGGCTACTGGAGATGAAATAGCTTTGTATATGAGATGCTTGTACTGGAAGCAGCCAGAAATGCATCAGTTGTACTCTAGGAGGGAGGCCAAACTTTGATGTTTGTATGCTTCTCCAATCTGCATCACTTCTATAAATTCTATAAATGCAAACCTTTAAGCATCACACAGAGATACAACTGATCCCTTTGGCTCCAGATGACAAACCCTCCACTGAGTGCAAACCTACTTGCAGGTTTTAATTTAACATCACGCGGGCTTTAAAAATAACACATCACATATGCAGAGTAGGCAGAGAGCTTAATTTCCTTTAAACCACAGATTAATTTAAGAAAGAGCAAGGAGGTTGGAGGGAAACTATTTTCTTACTGGGAATATTTGCTTATTATTCAGTGCCAAATGAAAACTGAGATTTCTAAGTGGGGCAGTGTACAGGCAAGTTTCGCCCATTCGACCTGAAGCATTGAAAATTAGAGATTGTGTTGCGTTCAGAAGTCCAATACAGAAATGGATTGGGAAACATGAGGGAGCGAACTAACTGAATTGAACACACAAATTAAATTCGTGCTTCAGTGCAAGAGGCCTAGAACTACGGTCTGACCCCTACTTTCCTTTGAGTAGCTTCCTAACATGCAATTAAAGGAAAGGATGTGTTCAATATAGCCTTATACCTCTCACTGCTTACAACGAATGAAGGGTGTGCAAAGCCAAATATTAGCACAAATAACACATACAGAATACCCAGTCAGAGTTGTTAATTAGTTAAAAATAACATTTTAGAAGTGCCTTATCCAGGGAAATATGTACAGTAAAAAGCAGCACCAAGGAAGATAAGTCATGAATTTCAATACAGCAACAAAGAATCGCAAAGTAAATACATGTAGCACCACTGACTATCCAAGTTACACTCAAAATACACTGTTCACAATCACAAGCTTAGGTCGATCTCTGTTCTCTTTGTAATGTTACAAGAACATTGGAGATCGCAATTCTCACCCCAAAAATGGTAGATCAAAGTATAACGGTTGCAATTACTATCTGATTGCATTCTGTAGGAAAGTTATAAACGACTCACAATTCGATGAGTGACTTCAAACCACGGGGCGACTGGATGCTGGACACACCAGACTTGCCCTGCATCCCTGAATGCGTTGTGAGGGCTAGGGTACATAACCTCAGTCAGGAGCATTGTCCAGCAGTCTGTTGTGGTAAGACATCTTGTGCATTCCCTTCAGACAGGCCTTGGAGACAAGCAGGAGGGAGGAGGAGACGGGCTCGCAAACATAACAATACAATTAAATACATTCATTTTATTCCATAATGCAGATTAAAAAAACACCTTAAGAAAAAACAGGAAGGATAATTTAATATAAGGCAACTGCCTGAAGTGAGCTTCTGTAATGCCCCATGGCTCGTTGTGGGCTTGGAAGGCAATCTTTACATTTTGTTTACCTTATAATCTTAAAATAGCTTTTGTTTGAGTTTACTTTCTTCTTGTTAGAGTTGTGTTTGCGCAAGTAGAATGGAATACTGTACAATCAGAAATACAAACATGCGGCCTTAACCAGCCCAATACCTGGAAACCTGACTCTGGATCAGTAAAAAGTATCTTTTTAAGTAGATTTTTACCCGCAGACGTCAGCCTTCTAAGAGGGTTTTAGACTCACGAGTGAAGCTGGTACTGCAGGGTTCCTGCGAAGAGTTTGGCAGCTATTACAAATTGAAACATGGAGCAATGTTTTCTCTTTGTCCTGTGGATTTGGAACCCCTAGCTGGGGACACCCTTTGCGTATTGCTGCCTTGCTCTGGACCTGGCCTTCAGAGAAACACTACCTGAAGGACGTTCAGGTAGCTCTGAAGTGTAACTTTGCCCTAGCCATGCCCTCCTTTCACCTTTTCACGCCCCTGGCATGAAAAGACGTAATTCTCCCCGAGTCATATACGCCAATCAGAGACACAGTCTGTCTGGAGAGCCCCTCTAAGTGGCCAGTCTGTCTGTGACGTCTTTCGTCTAGGAAAGTGTTGTATTCCTGCATAGTGCAATAGTTTTCAACACTGATTCCTAATGTCACAATACACCAGTGAAAAACAGAAATTATTTTCCAGATGCATAAACTTGCAATGGTGTGGAAAAACACTTCTATAAAAATATATGGGAAAAATAGGGAGCAGGAGCCATCCCAGAGTTAGATAAGGACACCAGAAATTACGTCCTTACTGCGTTATAGCTTCAGTGTCACCCTCCCATCAATCTCTCCTTGGTGCGTGTATGTTTGGGGTACACAGCATAGAAGCATAGCTATGGAAAATGCTTTATTCTTTGACGTCTGTGATTTTTTTTTGTTTGCATACCTCAAGTATGAACATATGTGCCAAAACTTGTATAGGTGTTTGTTAAATTACGATCCAAGGATCAGAATTACAGGGTGCGATAAAAAGAACATCCTCAGATTTAGCAGGAAACATGCAGTATAAATATGGGACATGCGGTGTTTGGTGTGATAAGCTCCAAAATCCACCTGCTATACCACATTTTTATGGCAAAACTCATACTAGGTGCTGCTTATAGCAGCAAATACATTTCTTACCCACGGCTATTCGATTTTAGCAAGTGTGATAAACAGCACCTACCTCTCTGGGGCACAAATAATTAGTAACTAAGTTTAGTTATTTAAGAAGATTGAAGCCGTCAAAAATTATAGCCTGCTCAGAGCATTAATCATATCAAAGCGAGGAAAAGTACAGGATACCCCCTAGCAGTAAATTGAGCTCCCCCTCAAATCAGCCAACCCCCGACATCATATTTAAGTATGGCTAAATCTTAAGGGATCCCAGATATGGGTATGTATTGTAGACCATTCTACAGGTTGTACGACATTACCACACATTACTTTACCATGTATGCCTTTTAAACACAGCTGTTATCACACATGGTAAGTATATTTAAGGTAAGTAAAACCCATATTCATATTTGTCTATCTATCTATCTATCTATCTATCTATCTATCTATCTATCTATCTCTATCTCTCTCTCTCTACATTTATATATATATAAATATATATATATATATATATATATATATACATATATGTATATATGTGTGTATATATATATAAATATATATAGATATATGTGTGTGTATATAGATATATAGATATAGATATATATACATTTATATAATTAATTTTATTTTAAATTAATTATAAATATTTTTTCTTGTTTTGTGGGAACCCCAGCTTTTTTATATTACCTTTACCTGCCTTTACAACTACTCATCCCAAACCTTAAATTCAGCCTGTAAGTCTATATACATATTTACACACACAAACACACACACACACATTTATATTTATATACCTATATATACATACTGTGTAGTAAAGGCACATGCTGCTAAGTAACAACATACTCCAACTCATTCCCTAACCCATGCTCTTTGTACCAGTTTAGCAAGCCAGTTTTAAGTGCACCCACTTCCTACAGAATGCTGTAACATTATAGCTGGGAAGAGAGTAGTAAGTGAGCAGTGATCACGGATATATTCCAAGTTTTAGAAAATCTATATATCGCAGGTCTTTCTTTCATTGTGGGCTAGATTCCTTCTTAGGATTGATCAGGCATTGACACAAATTGTTCCATTAAAAATAGACAACCAGTACTGTATTGCATATACATGAATGCCAATGGCACTTCAGCAGTTGTGTGACCGTTGCATTAAAAAAATTCCATGGCGTGAAAGTGAGCCAGCTGTAGAGCAGGGTATTATTTCACGATTCCTTGGTACAGGTAGTTGAGCGGATTGAGTTAGCTGTAGGAGTTAATCTGAGAGGTTTGGTATTGACTCTATGGGGCATAATTACTAAACTTTCACGCAATGCAGGGCAGCAAGCAAAGTTGCTGCGTTGCGCTGTCTTGCAAGGGCATAAATCCTCCATTATTTCTATTTTTTGCACTGGCTCACTTTAAGCATTTCAATGCCAACACAGGCACCCTTGCACCATGGTGCAAGGGTGCCTGCATTGCAAGTAGAATTGTTTTTGTGCAGGAAGGTATCCCTTCCTGCACGAAAACAATCTCTCAAGACATTCCAGCACACATAGAAAGAGGAAATAACAAGGAGAAAAAAAAATTCTCCTCATTACGCCATCCTCTGGAGGCATAGTAATTTCACGCAATCCTCGGTTTACAAACATTTGCAAATCTGGGATTGCGTGAAATCCATGGATGGATGCATGGGAACGCCCTATGTCTCACCCATGGAACACCTCCCAGAAAGAAATGTAACACAATGCAGCGCAAGCCGATGCATTGCGTTCCATTTTTTTTTTACAAAGCCAGGCAAGGTGGAGAAAATCACTGCTTGCATGGCTTTGTATATATCTACTAGTATTTTGCAACATGGATGCACCACAAAAGTGGTGCAACCATGATGCAAAATGTTATTAAATATGGCCCTAGATTTTTACCAAGAGCCAATGAAGCAGTATCAGAAAGGTGCGGTACACAACGTTTTTCTTCACACCGACTACGTGCTTGAGGTGGTTGAAATTACCAATTCAGACATTAACAGTGGGAGAAGTATAGATCATAGGCAGATAGCTCAGTGAGTTAATATCCAGTGCACCTATTTGTGATCTCAGAAACTGTTTTAAAGGCCGAAACCTCCTCCCAGATAGGTTTCTCAAATGAACAAAAGGAATAATTGAATAATGCTATTAATAGACCTTCAACAAGAAGTGAATGCAAACTTGCTGAAAACCGGTCCTGCTATTATGTCTTTTGTAAAGTGCTAACACAAAGGTGTGGGTGGGGCATAGGTAATTTAAATGTTACCGTGGCTTTAGCTACACAATACTGACTTAATACTCCTGGCCTACAGCTAAAGACTGTTCGTATTTCTGTCCAACTAACAATTGGCTAGAGGATGCAACCACTCTCCTGCATCAGGAGTTGAAAGATCAATGTTATCATCACTGTTATTAGGCCATGTACATGTTCTCGGCACTGTACACTTCAGTCTTGACATAAGCATCACATACTGGGTAAGCACAACCCTCAATGCAATGCTGCTGCACCATAAGGAATTCCATAAGGCAGTGGTTCCCAACCTGTGGTCCGGAGACCCCTGGGGGTCCGCAAAGCCTCCTCAGGGGGTCCTCGATTGCTTAGAAAATTAAGAAATATTAAAAGATTACGTTCCCAGCTTTCAGTGGTCTCCGGATTCTAGTAATGATTAAGTGGGGGTCCACGGAAGTCAAACGTTTGGGAACCACTGCTATAAAGGAAGTGGTGGTGAAGTCCTGATATCTGTCATGGCTTCATCCTTTAAAGGCTTACAGAGACTGTCAGTGCATCCGTAACTGTAGGAGGGGTAATAGGCTGGTGCGCAGGAAGACACTGGGAGATCGGGGAGTGCAGGTGTTGGATGTAGCTGCAGGTTCTAGCACCCAGAAACTCTACAAATAATGTCATAAGGAGTGTTGGCAAAGGAGTAGATTGTGAGAGGTTGGAAATTTTAGCACAGAGTTGGGTTTGGAGAAATGATCTGAAGTTGGAGTCTGATGGGATCCTGGGACCAGTGGAAGTACCAGGGGATCATCATTCCCAAGGTGAAGGAGCAGCCTGAATAGAGTGGTGGAGGTCTGCATTTCGGTCCGGGGAATAGAGGGCTGATAGGGAGAAGCTTTTGCATAGTACTACAGAGTGTGGAATTGTCTACAAAAGTGTAAGACAAGATGTGAAGCTTAGTGACAGTAGGATTTCGATCTTCTCAGGTGTTTACAGAGTTCAAAGGTGAAACTATAGCAACAAATAACCTACAGTGGACAGATTTGCATGGATTGTCACTGTTCCAGGCAGAGTAGAGTTTTGCAAGGTAGAGAGCTCGTCATATATTAAGAAAGGAATTTCACGTCTGTTTCATTTTTTAGTACTTTGGTGTCATCACTGAGCAGCGCTCTAAGGCTACTGCAACACCTCCCCTAATACAGTCATTGCCCTGTTAAAGGGATTGAAGGAATGTTATAATATATAAAAGTGGTTGTACCTATAGAGGCAAGATGGTGTAAACACGATCCCCTCAAAGAAGTCATCTAAAAGGAGTTGATGAAGATGATGCAGCTTATGGTTCATACTTGTGCTTATGTTATTGTTATTTGTATAGCGCGCTAATCACCCGAAAGGGTAACCAAAGGCTTCAGCAGGAGGTGAGGCGGCTGACTCCTGGAGAGGTTCGTCAAAGAACCAAGTACTCAACTTCTTGTGGAACTCGAGAAGCAAAGTGGAAGCGCTGATGTGGAGAAGGAAGTTGTTCCATGCTTTAAGGGAAAGATGAGAGAAGGATCGGCACCCGCTGTGTCTTTCTGGACACGGGGTATTATTGCTAGTGATAGTCCGGCTGAGTGGAGGTGTCTAGGAGGTTGTAGAAGTGTATGCAGCTGTTCTGGTATGCAAAGATGGTTTTGTGTGGTGCTTTGTATGTGTGTGCAGAAGCTGGCTGGTAGGTAAAGTTAAGTGTAGAGTGAGTCAAGGAGAGTCAATAGGAGAGTAAAAGGAGAATGAAAAGATGCTGCAACTTTAAACAGGAAATGATCTTTTAGGAAGTCAATGGGGGGAGCTCACAAATTAAGATAAAAAATTGTATAAGTTATAGTTTTTGTTATGAGATCTCCTAAGGTAACAGCAGACCCCTTGGCCAGCCAGCTAGATGTTAATTTAGACTACAGTAACCAATGCCCAATAAAGTCTCTTTTTGTAGAGATTGCTTCACCTGATAAAGCTAAAGACAGAGTACACAGGCACTGCATTAGTTTGCAAACGTCCTGTCCAAATTCTTCAATGGATGGGAGATCCCACCCACTCCAGAGTCTTACAAAAGTAATATATTTCACTCCATCTGTTTGAGCTCTGCACACAAAATATCTTTTGACATTTTTTCCTCATCTTGAACAAAAGAATGAATCGTACAGTACTGCAAGTATGTGACTGGGATGATGTAATGGACTATGCGGCTTGGGTGCTAGGTGGTGATATCTACTGTTTCTTCTGTCTCACTCCTAGGACCAAGGTTGTGTTCTTCATCCAGTAGGGTTGGATTTATGGTTTCATGTTCCTGATACTTGGGCTGGACAGTGATGGCAACAGAAATGATCAAAAGCTGCTGCAGCACGTGCTTCCACAAGGGTGATGGTAAGAACCTATTTCTTTTTGGGAAAAAATGAGCATTATGCTGTGTAATGAGAGGGTCAGAAGGACATGGGAGCACTGGATGTAGGCAGGTCAGATTGAAGACACTACTTCCGCTCCCCTGGGCTCGGCAGGAAGTCAGAATATTGAAGAGGATTTCAGGCTTTAACAAGGTACCCCAGGTGAAGGGGAACACACACAAGGGAGGAGTACTTAAATAAAGACTAGTGTTAATGTGTGAAGCTTCAGCTTATTAGAGAGAGCCTTCTCCAATCCATTACTCAAGAGTATTGTTTGGGTGTTTGTGAAATGGATATACGTGTTTCTGGGTGTGGCGACTAAAAATTTTGTTGTCCTTGATTTACCCGTTCCAGGTGCTCTATTATTTCACAGCGCTGCTATTCATCATGTTTAATGTTCGTGATAAGGAGTGTGGCAGTGGTGTAATGAAAATTGAGGGGGGCCCCTCTCCACTAAGTCGCGAGCTCTCAGGCCAGGGCCCGACCGCCTGTGCACAGTTTACTGTGCTGAGGGGGCCCACTGGAGCTTGGGGCCCCTCAGCACTTCAGGGGCCTTGGGAGCTACTGTTACGCCAGTGGAGTGTGGCCTCATTTTATTCAAGAGTTCCATTGAGGGTTCCATCAAGTTCTGCTTCGCAACTCTACATCAAGCCTCCTCTATCAGCACATGTGAGGCACACACACTCAGAAAACTACAGATCACATTTATAATTTCAGAACGTGATTGGTCTCAATACCCGAGCCAATACAAGGAGGTGCTAAAGTACACTTTTACCTTGTGAAGGATTAGTTTCATAAAGGGGTATCCTTAAGTTGATGGAACACTAAAAACTCGCAAATGTAGAGAAGACTGGTTTCTATCAATGGAGTGACCTAGATCTCTTGAGACAAACACACAAACTGTACAGGAAGTTGTCCACAAATCCATCCACTTGAATATCCTAAGTTAAAGGCTAGAGCTGTATTGATCTATTGACTGCTTTTAAATCAACATAACACATATGTGAGATGTCTTGTATATTCTAGCTTACATTACACATTTAAGTGACAAAGAATCAGTTGATTGTTTTATCCTTAAAAATAATGTGTCCCCGGACAGTGTCCTGGTGCTTGCTCTCTTTGAAGTTGCTATCGCAGCAATTTCGAACAGGCCTGGGGTAGATGTCACTTGGGTGAACCAGCCCCCATTTACATTTTGATGCTCACATATATTAGAAGTATCAATATCCATGCAATTTTTAGGTGTTGTCTACTAGAGAGCAATGCACTATCTTTTGCAAGGCAGATTGTTAGATTACAGTCGAGTCAGAGCACCCCCATTGCTTACCATTGTTTGTCTTCATTATCACTCTAATTTGCTTGCTTTTTACTTATTTGTGTGTACGAGCTTTACTTTCTTTCATTGTATTTGTCTCTCCCCTGGATTATGTTTGCGCTATTGTTCCCTTAGATTGCTCACTTTTTCTGGTAAATATTTTTATTTAAACACTGCATGAGAGTCCATGTGTTTTCCAGTTGTCTCCCTAGTATACTTCTCTTCCCGTCTTCATGCTGTGCTCTCTCTCTCTCTCTCGCCTGTGTGTTTTTCCACTGTCTCATATGATGCGCTTGCCCTCCTGTAATCCCCACATCCCCTTTACTTTCTGACCTGCATGCTTCTATCTCCTTCCAGCTTCAAGTGCTCTTCCTCTGTCTCGCCCATTAGCTTGTCTTCCCTCAACCTCCGGTCACAGGTTGCTGTCCCTTTTAGCTGTTTGTCCCCCTACACCCTCTGTGTTGCTTTCCCCCAGCCACACCCTTTGTGTTGCATCTGGACCTCTGGGTTGCTTTAGCCTCCACCAGCCCCCTCCTTTACTTCCACATGCCCTGCTCGTGTTATTTCACCCTTCCACTTTCCCAAAGAAGCTTTTGCTTGTTTTTTTTGGTTTGTTTACAGATTCAAGTAGATTGGCAAATGGAAATGGAAAAATAATGGCTGCATCATTTTATAGGTGCGTGCATGCATTGTATGCAAGCCTACAAAATGACTCAATAGGCTTTTTTATATAGCCATGCTGCATAGCAACATGGATGCTGCACAGCATAGCTAAAAATCATTGACAATACCATTAGCTTCCAAAGGCTAGGCCTGTTAGTTTTGTCAATGCTTGTTTTAAAGTGTTGTGCTACTGACACTAGATATAAGCTGTTGTGTATTGTACAGGACCCAATCTGACCTTATAAGGTAGTCATATTGAAACCTATTGTCTTGACGATGTGTTTGTGCTTAAAACAAGAATGGGCTTTGAATCAATTAATGCTAGATGTAATGAAGACGGATACATTTGCTTCCATATCCTTGTTTGGATCTGCACATTCCATTTTATTTTGTTGTACCTCTCATTAATGATTATCATCATTATAATCATCAGAAATCATTTCTGTTGTGCCACAGATCTGTCAGCTTATGAGCATTGAAAGCATAGAAGATACAGGATGGATCAGCATGACCTTCCGAATGATAATACATCATAAGTGTTAAGAATATATTCTGAAAGTCAATTTCATAATGACACTCATGAAATGATGAGAACCTTGGTTCTTAGTCCTAGGCATTCCTAGGGTTACCAGCAGATTCTTTGGGACAGGTGGGAAAGGTCTAGGAGGAGTGTACAGTGTAAACATGGATCTAAGTTCTTCTGGAAGCATCACATGAATATCTTTGTTAATGAGAGTAAGAGACTAAAATGTCTTCCTAGCAGAGACTGAGAGTCAATTCAATAATCTAGGGCAATGAGAGACGTGATCTCTTTCAAAGAGTTTAGTGACTGTGCTGCCATCAGGCGTTTGCAAGACTTGGACTCTATGGATGTGCTTCTTGGCCAAGACAGCCAGCCGGATATTGCAATACTTTAATCCCACAATAAGGCTTGGAGTAATAACTCTGTTTTCTTCTTCTAGCAAGGGGCTAATTTTGTGCATCAACTTAATATAGTAGTTGACTACAACACCACAGCATTAATGTGACTTCGCATGTTCATGGAGGGGCCAAAAATGGTTCCCACTATCTTAACTTTAGACTGCTGGTATATTGAGGCATCATTCCTAACTTTTACCTCCTGAAAACAAGAGTTGATTTTTTAAGTCTCTGAGGACAGTTAATAGAATTTCTGTTTCAGATCCATTAAAGCTGAGTTAATTATTGTTGATCTACCTTCAAATGTGGTTAAAAGCGGATTGTCAAAGAAATTGTGTTAACTCAATGATAGTTTGTGTATGAGCAGCATGATAATGGATTAATTCTGCATGATTTAAAATTCGTGACACAGAATTGAGTCATATATCTTGAATGAGGCTGCGTATTAAATGAAGCCCTAAAGGGGACCACTCCTCTCACGCATTCACTCACACATAGTTCTGCTTCTGATCCTCAGCTGCTGGTACTCCATTTTGAGTTACTACCTGAAGCACTCAAGCAGCAAGCTGAGAGGTGCACATTGCGCAGCGAGACAGCATCCCAAGGCCCATGCTGATGCGTTGCACATGATCCAGCTTCACCCACCCTTTTTCTGTGACAGTTTTGGAATGGGTGGGGTAACAGGGTGACTGGTATGTGTCTATTTCTATACAGGGCTGAAACCAGCAGAATGCCATGCCTTTAGCAGTGATGCTGCAGCATGTCATAAGTAAGGCGCGGCAGGCCCCACAGGCCAGAGCTGGGACTTCACTAGCCCTGGACATCCTGTCTTGTGGCTGATGCAGGCACCTTCATGTGCCTTCGTCAGTCATCACACAGATGTCACTGCCTCTAGGTTGCTTAAAGGGATTTGTCATTTGAAAGAAGGCAAACTGCTTTGTAGCACTTCCTAGTCTTTTGTGACTTATTTTTACTATCTTCCCTCAGATCTTTATGACAGCTATGAAAGCCCTGCTTATGGTTTTATTCAAGAGCTCCTGATGCCTAGGGATGTCTCCCAAAAAGTTATTATAGTTGCTAATCATTCTTGTTGGTCATGAGCAGGAGACACTGAATTGGACCCTCCTTTTAAAGATAAAATATCTTCTAAGTACCTGCATCAGGTTTTCAAAGATATTCACACCAGGGACTCTGACGTTAAATCCATTTCTTCCACTTTCAGTCAATAGAGAACTGTTATGAACACCAGACTCTGAAGTGACTGGAAGAGGGGAAAGGGAAAAGGAGATGGAAAGAGAAGAACTACTCGTCAAAGTCTCAGTCAGGGGACCTCTGGAGCAAATGAAAGTGGAAGGTGTGCAGCAAAGTGATATCAGTCTGCGATGGACTGGCTGGTAACCCCTGTGATTCTGGATGGAAGTGGAGAGGCTGTGAATAGGTCCCAGACAACCAGGATACAGCACAGAAGCCGAACTTGAAAGTTATCCCCACTAGTAGCGATAACGGGTGCCACGTTAGTCCACAGTTGAGTAGGAGGATAGGTTGATGGTAAGCAAGGCACAGTGTCTGAGGAAAGAAGAAAGACTTGACCAGCCCTAACCACCTGAGGAAACCTAGGGGCAACAAAACAAAAATAGGTTCAGGGGATGCAAATGATTCAAACTAGTCGACCAGAGTAGTCGACCCACCAATAGTTGTTACAAAGCAAAGTGTATTGCTGTGAAAGGTGTTCAAATCGTCCCAGAAGGGCTGTGGGTTCTTTTTCCTCCCATTTTGCCAGAAAAATAATGTACTGTAATCCCACCATTCTTCTCATCCCCAGCTGCCAGTGGGCGATCTGCCTTAATATCCAAGGGTGACCCGTAGCAAGCTTCTTCTGTGAAGTCAGGAAAATGTGTATTTTTTCCTCTTGATACCAGTCGCATCCCTTGGGGATTAAAAATTCTGGAATTTCTGATAATATGGAAATTAAGGTGGGGTTTTTAGAGTTTGTCAGATGCAGGATTTAAGACGAAAGAAAGCCGATGCCCCGTGTGGCATATTTTCAGTGTATACAATTGTATACACTCTTAATTTTGGGGACGGGACATCTGTCTGTATTTGGTGGATGTCCCACATGTGTCAAACTCTAAATAACCTCTAAACATTCTCAGTGTTTATTATGTCTGTTTGTGATGGGCAAATAGTTTGCCAATAAAACACTTTTCAGTTTCTGTTTTTATGATGTTGAGCCTGTGGCGACTTTACATCAGGGCCATGCGACTCTGTGGCTGCAGCTCTAATAGCATAACTATGGATTTGCTTTATTTCCCACACAATCCATAATCTGCTACAAAACCTTCACATTTTAGCAAAACAAAATGTGTTTCTAGCTATAACTGACCAAAAGTTGCAAAACATGTGGTGATGTGGGTTCATGCGCAGTGGAAGGCTCTTTGTAAAGGTTAACTTGTCATATTTTGGTTACTTTTTCCTGTATTTGGTTGTTAAACTGGTGCTAATTAGTTGTCATGTTTGTCCAGACAGTATTACCATGTGTAAAAATTACAAAATAATGAATAGTATTAAAAAAAAAGTTCCACATAATGCCACATAAATTGCTTTTTCTTGTTGCATAATTTAGTCAAGCCTATCAGATAATTTGGTCCTCCCTGCTGCATAATTCCAGTGGCCCTTATTATAATCACATTAGAATTAAGTGATTAGTCTCTACACTTGTGAAGAGTAGCAGAAAGCATTACTAGCTAGGATGGTGTAACCTCAGTTATCTGGCACAAATGGAACTGCAGAAAGAACGAGTTACTTACCTTCGGTAACGACTTTTCTGGTGGATACATTAGCTACCTGTGGATTCCTCACCTAATGAATACTCCCATGGCGCCAGCATTTGACGGAAATCTTCTTACTAGTCTCTGCACGTCGACGAGGACGTCACTTTAGCCCACGCGACGCCGTCTGACGTCATACAGGCAATAAGAAGTCCTCGCCGACGTGCCGATGACAGTACCAACATTTTTTACGTGCATGAGAATAATAATAATAACCCAATGCAATGAAAGAGCAAAGCAACATCTCTTAATATTGTAAATCACACAACATTGCAATAAAATAGCTGTAGATTTAATATAACTTTTTTTTTTTTTTTTTTTTAAACAAATAAATATATTTATACATACGAATCATGTATATACCCAATATATATATAGATTTATATATAAATATACACATATATACAAATATCATACATGCAAAATGTATTGCAACTTTGAAGACCAAAAGGAGCACACTCAAGGATTGCTTGGAGAGACCAAAAAGGCAACGGGGAGGCGGGTGGGACCGTGAGGAATCCACAGGTAGCTAATGTATCCACCAGAAAAGTCGTTACCGAAGGTAAGTAACTCGTTCTTCTGATGGATACAACTACCTGTGGATTCCTCACCTAATGAATAGAGTCCCAAAGCAGTACCACGCCCGGCGGTGGGTGCCTAAATGGTCAAACCAAGAAATCCTGCAGCACTGACCGTGCAAAATGACCGTCCCTTCTGACCTCAGAGTCCAAACAGTAATGTTTCACAAAAGTGTGAAGGGACGACCAAGTTGCGGCCTTGCAGATGTCAACCACAGGAACACCCCTGGCCAAGGCCGAAGAGGCCGACTTAGCTCTGGTGGAGTGAGCTCTAATGCCCTCAGGCGGATCCTTCTTTGCCAAAGAGTAACAGATTTTAATGCAAAGAACAACCCACCTGGAGAGTGTTCTCTTGTGGACTGCCTTTCCTCTCCTCTTGCCCACGTATCCGACAAACAGCTGATCCTCCAGCCTGATATCCTTCATTCTGTCGATATAGAAGCTCAACGCCCTTTTTGGGTCCAGGCGATGTAGTCTTTCTTCCTCCTTTGAAGGATGAGGCGGAGGATAAAACGTGGACAAAGTGATTGTCTGAGCCAAATGGAAGGGTGAAACAACCTTCGAAAGGAAAGCAGCCTTGGTCCTCAACACCACCTTATCCCCATAAAACGTTATATAAGGGGGTTTAACCGATAAGGCCTGCAACTCACTCACTCTCCTTGCAGATGTTATAGCTACCAGGAATACTGTTTTAATAACCAAATACCTTAAGGGGCAAGAATGCATAGGCTCAAAAGGGGACCCCATAAGGAAAGTCAGGACCAAGGACAAATCCCATTGAGGCATAACGAATGGTTTTGGAAGATATTGATTCAGAAGACCTTTCAAGAATCTGAGAACAATAGGGGATTTAAATAACGATGGTTGGTCTGGAAGACAAATGAAGGCTGACAAGGCCGACAAATAACCCTTAATGGTAGCTACTGCACAACCTTTCTGCGCTAGAGACAGTGCAAAAGACAAAACATGTGACAGATGAGCATGTAAGGGATCAATCTGTCTCTCTCCACACCACATAACAAATTTAGACCACCTATTAGCGTAGATAGATTTAGTGGAGTGTCGCCTGGCCGCTAAGATAACATCCACTACATCAGGCGGGAGAGAGAAGGAACTCAGGTTGCCCCGTTCAATCTCCAAGCATGTAGGTGCAGACTCTGGAGGTTGGGGTGTAAAACCTGCCCCTGCGACTGCGAGAGGAGGTCTGCCCTGAGAGGGAGACGGAGCGGAGGGCACAGTGAGAGTTGGAGAAGGACGGAGTACCATACCCTCCTTGGCCAATCCGGAGCTATTAAGATGACTTGGGCCCGGTCTTGGCGAATTTTCCTCAACACTCGAGGAATCAAGGGTATGGGGGGAAACGCGTAAAGCAACTGGTCGCACCAGGTTATCTGAAACGCGTCTCCCAACGCTCCCTGCATCGGATACTGGAGGCTGCAGAATCACGGGCAATGCGCGTTCTCCCGAGTGGCAAACAGATCTATCCGAGGAAACCCCCACATCTGGAAGATTAAACAGACTTGATCTGGATGGAGACGCCACTCGTGGTCTGCCGAGAATTGGCGACTGAGACTGTCCGCACGTACATTCAAGACCCCGGCCAGATGATTTGCCACCAAGCAAATCTGATGGTCCTTTGCCCAGGACCATAGCCGAAGAGCTTCTCTGCAGAGAAGGTACGACCCTACTCCTCCCTGTTTGTTTATGTACCACATCGTGGTAGTATTGTCCGTCAGGACCTGTACCGACTGACCACGAAGGGATGGGAGGAAGGCCTTGAGAGCCAAACGTACAGCCCGTAACTCCAACAGATTGATATGAAACACCTGTTCCTCTGGAGACCAAAGCCCTTTGATCTCCAGATCCCCCAGATGAGCTCCCCATCCTAGGGTGGAGGCATCCGTTATTACCGTGGCCACTGGTGGCGACTGCGCGAACGGCTTCCCCTGTGAAAGATTGTTGCCCGCAATCCACCACTTCAATTCCACAGCAGCATCTCTGGAGATCTTGACAGTACCTTCTAAATCTCCCTTGTGTTGAGACCACTGCCTTCGGAGGCACCACTGAAGAGCCCTCATGTGCCAGCGAGCATGCGTGACCAACAGAATGCAGGAGGCGAACAGACCGAGCAGACGAAGGACCTTGAGGACTGGAACTACCGCTCCATTTCGAAACATTGGAACCAATTCCTGAATATCTTGAATCCGCTGAGGCGGAGGAAAGGCTCGACTCAATGTTGTATCCAGTACTGCCCCTATGAACAGGAGGCGCTGAGAGGGCTCCAGGTGAGATTTGGGCACGTTCACCGAAAAGCCCAGGTCGAACAACAACTGGGTTGTTGACTGCAGATGATGCGACACAAGCTCCGGGGACTTGGCTTTGATCAACCAGTCGTCCAAGTAAGGGAATACTGCTATCCCCCTCCTTCTGAGCTCCGCCGCAACCACTGACATCACCTTTGTGAAGACTCGAGGTGCTGAAGTAAGACCAAACGGGAGGACCGCAAACTGATAGTGCTGCGACCCTACCACAAACCGGAGATACTTCCTGTGCGACTTGAGTATCGGGATATGAAAGTAAGCATCCTGCAAGTCGACAGACACCATCCAATCTTCCTTGTTCAACGCCAAAAGCACCTGTGCTAGGGTCAGCATCTTGAACTTTTCCTGTTTGAGGAACCAATTCAAGATCCTCAGATCCAGGATTGGTCTCAACTGACCATCCTTTTTGGGAATCAGGAAGTATCTTGAGTAACAACCTCGACCCTTTTCCTGCTCTGGGACCAACTCTACCGCGCCCTTTGAAAGGAGGACTTGAACCTCCTGTTCTAGCAACAGGAGGTGTTCTTCTGAACAATAAGATGGGCGGGGCGGGATGAGGGGCGGGAACTCCCGAAAGGGAAGGGCGTAGCCTTTTCCCACAATGCCGAGAACCCAAGTGTCCGTTGTGATAGACTTCCACTTGTGGAGAAAACGCTGTAATCTTCCCCCTACAGGAGAGGAGTGAGTGGGAGACGGTGGAAGCCTAAGGCTGCTTCCCCTGCTGCACCCCTCCAGAGGACGAGGAAGAGTGCTGTTGAGAGGCTCCTCTGGTACGGACCCCACCCCTCCCCCTCCCTCTAAATGACCTATAGGGGAGGGAAGAGGCGGGTTGCTGGAACCTCCCCCGAAAGGAAGAGGAATAAGAGCCACGCCCAAATCCCCGAAACCTCCTGAAAACTCTAGAAGAGGCAGAGGAAGAAGGAGCTTGCAGTCCTAACGATTTGGCTGTGGCTCTGCTCTCCTTAAATCGTTCCAAGGCTGAATCTGCCTTGGCTCCAAACAGTCTGTCCCCATCAAACGGGAGGTCCAGCAGGGTCGACTGCACATCCGCAGAGAACCCTGAGTTTCGGAGCCAGGCCTGTCTTCTTGCCACCACAGCCGTGCCCATCGCCCTGGCCACCGAGTCGGTCGTGTCCAGCCCAGACTGGATAATCTGGGTCGCGGCAGCCTGGGCGTCCGAGACCACATCCAAAAGACCCTGGGGAAGCTCCGTGAATGAAGACGAAATATCATCCATCAGCGCATGGATGTACCTCCCCAGAATGCACGTGGCGTTGGTGGCCTTCAACGCCAAACTGCATGACGAAAATATTTTCTTGGACTGTGCATCCAGTTTCTTGGAGTCTCTGTCTCCAGGCACCGTCGGGAAGGAACCAGGCGCTGACTTTGAGGAACAGGAGGCTTGCACCACCAAGCTCTCCGGCGTAGGGTGTCTAGAGAGAAAGCCAGGGTCAGATGGTGCAGCTCGATACCTCCTGGCCACAGCCCTATGAACGGCCGAGGAAGACACCGGTTTCTTCCACACCTCCAACACCGGATCCAGCAAAGCCTCATTAAATGGCAAGAGAGGCTCAGCTGCAGCAGAGGCCGGATGCAATACCTCTGTCAGCAAATTCTGCTTTGCCTCTGCCACCGGCAAAGGCAGGTCCAAAAAGCTCGCTGCCTTCCTCACCACAGCATGAAAGGAAGCAGCCTCCTCCGTATATTCCCCTGGAGATGAAAGGTCCCACTCAGGGGAAGTGTCCAGCCCACTGGCTGTATCCAGACCATGCAGTCCGTCTCCAGAGTCCTCAATCTCTCCCTCCTCTAGGACTCGCTGGTACTCTTGCTCTTCTAAAAGACGGAGAGCACGCCTCCTCGAATGAAGTCTCTCCTCGATACGCGGAGTCGACATGGCCTCCGCCGACGTCGAAGAACGGCGCCGATCTCCAGAAGCATCTGACGCCGCGTCCGGCGCCACAGGCAGCTTCGGCGCCGAGGCAGGAGCCGATGGACCAACCGGAGTCACAGGGCAAAATCCTGACTTCGACGGAGGGGCAACCTCCGGGGCCGAAACATCCGAAGCCACCGGAGCGGCCACCGACACCGGCACCGGCGCCGAGCCCACATTCCCAAAAGGGAGAAAGGGCATAAAGGGTGCCGGCCGAAGAGGCGCAGGATCACCCAACGAAAAGGCCAAGGGCCCCGAAGGACCAGCCGGAGCAGCTCCTGGAGCCATCTGCTGAAAGATGGTATACATCGCATTAAGAAACGCGGTACTATCGGCTCCAGGAGTGGGAAAAGCCGGATACTGGGGTGCCTGGATCGAGGGCGACCCCGACGCCGGCCTCGACGTCTGCGACGCCGGAGAAAACACAAGAGGCTGCACCACCTCAATCACTGACGCCTGACCAGGTGAAGTCGGTGACGCCGGAGAGGGCAACGGCGTCGATGGATGCGGCGTGACCGTGGGGCTGACCTCCCAAGTCCTCCGACGCCGAGCCGAAGGTGACCTCGAACGAGACTCCTTGCTGGAGTGGCGTCGTGAGTCTCTACGGCGCCGGGAGTCTCGATGACGCCGGTGAGACCTTGGCGAAGAAGACTTCTTATGATGTTTCTCCTTCTTCTTTGACTTTGCCATGAATAACTTGGCCTCGCGCTCTTTGAGGGCCTTCGGATTCATGTGTTGACATGAATCGCAAGTCGAGACGTCGTGGTCGGAGCTCAAACACCATAGACAGTCGGAGTGAGGATCTGTAACTGACATCTTGCCCCCACACTCTCGACAGGGCTTGAAACCCGACTTCCTCTGAGACATTGTTACCGCAGAGAAGACTACGCAGCAGACAATACACTGTAACCACGAAGGTAACAGTAACTCCCTCGAAGATAACCGTTTCGAATGCACGGAAAAAAGGGAACTGTCATCGGCACGTCGGCGAGGACTTCTTATTGCCTGTATGACGTCAGACGGCGTCGCGTGGGCTAAAGTGACGTCCTCGTCGACGTGCAGAGACTAGTAAGAAGATTTCCGTCAAATGCTGGCGCCATGGGAGTATTCATTAGGTGAGGAATCCACAGGTAGTTGTATCCATCAGAAACCTGTGGTACCATCTCTTGTATGGATTGTCAATCTGTGAATAGGGTCACATTGTTGCCTTCCTAGTGATGTATTGAATTACCCAATTGCTCTGTTTGTGAATTACCACGGCCGTCTTTGTTACACACTTGTGGAATATTATACTGTATTAGGTGATTTAATGTTTACTTGTGACTATTTATTTTATGATATGTACATTGTTTTATACATTTTATTAGGTTCGATTATGATTGTTTTACCAAATATTTTTGGCTTGCCAAAATGGTTGCTAGCAATAATTGACTTAATTTGGCCACACAATGAGTTTCACACGAACTATAATCATGTTGGGATCAGTGAAGGATCAAGGAAAACAAGTGAGTACATCTAGTGATCAATCGCCAGTCAGGTGATAATTGTGTGAGGCAAGAAACACTGTGCAATTCCAGGAAACTACCTGAGTTTGCGTAGCAATTAAGCAGCCTGCAGATCATTTAGAGGTGATTTAGATCCAAGTCACGAAGCAGAGAGAACACGATTGGAAGAACCTGTGCAGGGAGATCACCGAGAGATAAGGAGAAGCAAACAACAATCTATATAGTCTAACAGAATTCAAACTAAAGTGTAGAATCTAACAAGAGCTTTAGCAGAATGTAGTATCAATAGAAATAACCTGCTTGTTTAGTGAACACCGTAGTTACTAACAGTTTCCAACCCCCAACTCGCTGGTACGTAGTTACAAACCCTAGGATTCAAATGTGAGGTTGTGTTGGTGAGAGTCGAACCTGTGGCCTGGTGGTTGCACAGATGGTTATTTATGTATAGTTCTGTATGGCATGAAACAGGCCTCACAGGCGCCAGAGGTCTTTTCAAATAGCTAAGTAAGACATAAAGAGATTTAACAGCAAAAATAGGGATCACAGCATAAAAATGTGAGATGCGGTCACAATTTAGTAGAAAATTAGACTAATTAAGGGATATAAAACACACAGCATGCAAAATACAATACAAAGGTAAAGTACAACAAGTGGGGTGTGTGTACATACACAATGTATAAAAATGAAACCGAATGAGGATCCTAAATATACCCACAAATAAGACGTACAGATCTACACTTTACATGTCAAATTGAGTCTCATAGCTGAAGGATGATAAATTCTCATTCAAGGGGTGTTCCAGGTTTCAGAAGCCGCCATTTGTTTTTAGAGGCAGGAGATAAATATGTCTGTGTCGCTGGTGTTTTAACTGTTTGAGCTCCCCTGTTTTTCCTTGCCTGTCTGAACCGGAGTGGATGTATAGAAATTCTGTTGAATGCCACATTCCCAACCCTAGTGAGAGGAGAGAAATGCTGGTGCATGGCGCTGTGTCAGAGCTGCCAAGTTTTCCAGGTCCCTGAGTCGTATGCTGCCCCAGTCCATGTTTTTTCTTTGTTTCCTAGGACTTGCAGTCCTGGTTTACAATCAAATAAACACGACCACAGGTCCTGTATCTGCTACAGATATAGTTCCAATCCCAGCCTAGCTACCACAAGGTTATCATCCTTCTGAAGATGCCTGACATAAACCAGGGGGTTACGTTCAAACACAAATCTGTCTCAGGTTTGTTCTGTGTGGCTAAATTTCTGCAAATCTTAGTGCCACAGTGATGAAAAACAACCTAGTAAGTCCCAGTCCAGGGACTGAAACTCACATGAGTGTTGAAATGTAGAGAGAGGTAGTAGTCCACGGGTGGCTTCTTAGTAAGGGTATGGAATCTGCAACCCCTTCCTGGCTTTCATCTATTGTCTATTAAATTAAATGAATGGATCCTACCAGCGTTCTGTCCCTCACTCCTTGCGAGGGCCAGGCAGTCAGAACACTGACAGGCACACGCACTTACTGCGAATGTGCCATCGCGCATGGGTTTCAGGGCTTCTCTGATTTCAGCCCTAATTTCTGTGGCTTGCCTGAGCATAGAAGTGTCCCATCCTCCTTGACTGACTGCACTTGGCTGCTTCTGGCGGCAGCCTGTGCTTCCCAAGGCAGTGTGTAAATCACCGAGGGTTCAACTTCCCCAGCTGGTCACAGCCTGGGGTGGATCATCCAGCCTCAGTGACCCCACCTGTGAAGAGTTCAGAACAGGATGGCAGGACTGGGGGCAGAAGGGTTGATCACTGTGTACGTGACAGGCGTCATCAGTTAGAACAGATACAGTGCGCATGTTTCAGTCAGTAATTTAATTTGTACTTGTTGTTTCCGGTACAGAGCACCGGCACTTATTTTTGAGGGCCGGCACTTATTTTTCTGCCTCAAGCATTTACTGCAATCAAAAGACGCATGGGAAAGACGGAGGAAGAGAAAAACAAAAAAGCGCCACAAAGTGAGAAAGCAGTAAGCTGCCAGAGTGAGCTGAAGGGGCAGGGAGTGGCTGTAAATGGATTAAAGAGGCCCGAGATGGCTTTAGGATTACCCTGCCTCAGTATTCTTACTCGCACACATTTAATTGCAGCAGCCGCGTGTTTCAGAGGAGAGCTTTGGGCACCGGAACGTTTTTATTTACAAATTAAGCACTGGTTTCAGTGTTAAAGAAGCATGCACCCTGTATCTGGTCATCAGAGTTAGAAGGTACTTTTTATTCTGAGTAGGGTCGCCACCAGGCCGGTTATTGTATACTGGCACCACCAGTAATTTGTGGTCTGAGGTCAGTGCCAGTGATGTTGTCTCCCACATCTGGCATCATGTTCAGTATTTGTGCCTGAGCTTTAACCTATTTTCAGAAAAATGCAGCAGCCCTGGCCCTAAACTAACACTCGGCACTGCAGCGTTATTGTTCTCTTTTTTGCTTTATTAAAAAAAAGGTTTGGGCGCCCTATGCGACTGAGACAGATGGAGGCGATAGATACAGCGAGTTGGTCTGGGGGACACCACCTGTGTGAACAACAGTGCCCACCTCAGGAAGCGCTGGCAAGAGAAGGGCAGCGCCTTGCACCAGATTTTCCCCAAACTCTACATCCCTACAGCTGTGGTTTGTGCAATTACTGCTCTCTAGGGGAAGCTCAGTTAGAGAGAAAGAAAAACTGTTTGATTTGTAAAACTAAGCCTTGAATAAGTGATAATCATGCATTCCCTCCGCAGTTGGAGACGTCTTCTTAGAGTCAGTAAATTATAATACTATTGTCGTTGATAATACTACTAATAATAATAATGTTACACATATACTCATTTTAGAGTTATTGGTTTTGCTGTATTTGTTATTGTTGTTGGTATTTGTATTATTATTGTTTGTGGTGGTGTTACTGTTATCATTATTAATATTACTGTTAGCAGTTTAGAGTAGACTTCACTTAGAGACACCAAAGATCTTTAGGTTTCACAGCTAAAATACAGTACCTAGGATGAAGTGAAGAAGATCAGTTTGGTCCAGGAAGACGTGATGAAGAATAGTCAGAAGTGAGGAAACATTTGAACAGAAACTTTGTGGTCGTTACTGGAGGAAACTAGAAAAGAGGCCAGTCTGAGCTCTTCTCTAGCATGTTCAATGTTCTGCGATCATGGTAGGAAAACGCCTGGTTTGCTGTTTTTTTAAAATGTTGGTGCTTCTAGAATTACATGGGACTCAATTCTTTTGTTACGTGTTCCCCCTGAGATTATTTGGTTGTAGGAGTATAGGAGGTGAAGTAAGTTCATTCAATACGGCAAGTCTTGAAATCAGTTCTTAACTCCAGTGGTAACCGATGGAAATTCATCACAGTCAGAGTCACGTGTTAGCTTCTTTTGGCATCTTTATCTAGTCAGAGGCTGCACTGAGGATTGCCTTTAGTGAAGCAGTGCTGGTACTGGACATGTGTACTGGACTAAATGCCCGTGGTTATTTAGTTTGAAAACACATTGGTGAAAACTGAACGCTCAGATTGCTAATCAGGACCTATTGTCAGAGCAGTTGTAGTAATATATACAATAACATCAAGAGGTGCCACTTTGTACTTCGAAGAAAGAGAAGTGGAAATGTAAAGCAAGCCTTCACCTTAGAGGTTCTGGGAACCCATTATTGTTCAGCTCTGAGAAGTAAAGTTTGCACAGCAACATGGGTAAATAGTAGCACGAACAAAAGTTAGTGATAACGAGAAAGACACATAAAGCTACAAAGTGACCGAGTCAGCACGACCAGGTCAGCTATAGTTCTCTTTATATAGGCAGTTCAGCCTCTATTATGTACACATATCTACCATCAAGTCTCTGCACCACCTCAAGGAAACCAATAGTTTGCCCCTGGCTTCTCATGTTTCATCATTCTTTTGTCTTCACAACGTTCAGTGAAAGTTCCTTCCTGGAGCCAAGCATCATGACTTCAGCCTCTCATCTAATGAAATTCGACTTGGAAGGATGTAATTCCTTACCTTGAATGTTTTGGGTGTTTGTAACTAGGCACTATCGCAATAACTGAGAAAGTGCACTCGGGTATTCACCTCAAACTTAGCTCTGGCCGCCACATACTTTATAAAGGTTTCCTGCCTCACTCAGTGTAACCACGTTCAGATTTCAATCAATCCCTAATGTAGTAAATCTCTTTCTGTGAGAAGTGTGTGATAAGTAATCTACAAAGAGAGTAAGAGTATATATCGAGCCTCATGATCAGTGCTGGGCCTTAGCACTTCATGACTCTTCCCCTGACAGTCGAACAACACAAGGCAAAAATCGGTGCAGATCAAGAACTTTTGAAGTCTAAGACATTCATAAAATACGGCTTTTTACCTATTACATATATCTCTTATCGGTCCTCTTGAAACCAGGGCTTAACCACTAGTCAAATCCTGCCTCCAAGGGCTCCAGTCCACTGGGGAAATGCAAATGCCTGCTGGAATAAAAGGCCTATCCGGCCATCTTAGGGGAGGGGTGCTGTGTTTAGCAATAACTTACAGTTTAAAAGCACCTGAAGCAAAGTTACAAGTGCACCTGCTTCCAGCCAACAATAAAAATGTCAAGGTCACTCTTGTGATTAATTTTACTGACAGAGACAGATTGCAGTTTTGTCCAATGGCAGTTTTGACTCACTATAAAGTTTCGCAGAGGGTTAATATGCAGCTGCAAAGAACAGACGTGTATTTTATGTGGATAGCTGAGTGGATTAGTAAAGCCAACCTTTACCAGAGCATTAAAACAAATGAAATGAATGTGAGAGAGGGGCTATAGAGAGATGAGGGGCATTTTTGCTGGGTGGTAGTGCAGGAATCTGAAGAGGAGGGCGTGGGCGATGGAGGGGTGCCAAAAAAGATTGTCATACAGGGCACCGCCCTGTAGTAACCGTCTGTGCTGTTTTCTCAGTTTACAGAGACAAAGAGTCCGAAGCTGCAGTCTCAGCAACAAAGGAAGTGGTCACCATCCCTCCAATGTATTCTGTTTCAGTAAAGAAGCAAGTTGGGTGCACAGAAGACTACCTCCTGTCTAAAATTCCAATGGATGGCAGAGACGTGCCATTTGTCGTCCCCAGCTTTAGGCCCTCCTACATACAACCTAGAGCTACGGGCAGCCCAACCCACCTGAAGGGGCTTCAAGGTAAAGGAATTACACTGACATGAAGGATACCAAATCCTAGTCTTGCTGTCATCAGTGATGAAGCAAGACCTTAGTGGTGAATGTTCTGATTATTAACTTGGTCCTTAATCTGTTTTTGTTGGTGTCTCCCTGTCGCGGCAAGCAGCTCTCTGCAAAAATCTGTTTTTCCTTATTGTGCCAGAAGTGTGAATGCTTTGCCAATGTTTTCTTTCTGCCAGGAGTTTATTCAGTGGCACGTCGTCCCCCTGCCAGCAGCAACCTCTGCAAATCCTTTAACAAAGAAAGGATAATAAACCAGGTTTATTATCCTTTTGTTGTTAAAGTGGCGGGGCATTGAGGGTAATGAGCAGTGAGGGGAATGTACTGTGCACTCCTCTCAGTGCGCATGTGTGTTTGGCCGGCCGTCTCGGCCGGCCAAACACACATGCACACTGTGCTCTCTTCAGCCCGGCACTGTGTTGCCAGGCTAGAGAGAGCAGGCACAGGCTCCCAGTCTGCCTGGGAGTGCCTTGGCTGGGCTCTCCCACCCAATCCTAATGCTGCTGTGAGCAGCGTCAAGATTGGCCGCAGGGCAGTCTGGGAGCCTGTGCCTACCTGCTGCAGGCAGAAATGGAGGTTCGGCGGCGCGGCATGCAGGTAAGGTTTTTGAAAAAATCTATGATTAATATTCCCAAATCCCCCACCACCCAAGCCCCCCCTCCGCGTGCGCTGTCCTGCCCCCGGTAAACCTCACGAGCTGGGACTGAGATTATTTTGAGTTCCTCTTTCATTGATAATGTACCAGTGGGACAGACCTCAAGCGCTTCACACATTTTATCTGATGGTAAAATCTGTGCTTTGAACAAGTTACATAGGGCCTGCAATCGGAAGTCATTATAATTGTCGAGGATGTTGACCGGAAAAAGTTTCAGCACTTTACCCAGCCTTAAGGACAGAATTGTGAGGTGGCTCCTGGCATCCTGGTAGGTCCGAGTGAAATTTAAGTTGTGCCAGGATAATTCGCATAGTTTTAAGAATTTTGCTTTGCTCTTGTTAGTCGAAATTCCCAAAATCATACCATATCACCACTTTACGTAGTTATGCTGCTGTTCATGGCGCAACTTTGGTACGGGAGCGGAAAACAACATGAACAACCAGAACATGTGCAATATTTGTTTGTGACAATAGCGTTTTTTGCGCTATTTTTTTAGCAGGAAATTCATTCTCTATTTCGAAAATAGGCGAACCGATGCCTTTTGCACTAAAACATAGCTCCAAAGCATGGGTTTGGCATTTTACACAGTTATGTGTAATTTAGTGTAACTTCTCTGAAATTTCGTGCAATTACACAAACGCAAATACGTGAATTTCACACACACCTTGTTACTGGTAAACAGGGCAGTGTGTGACGTGCTGCACCTGGCCAGTACAGAGCTCAAAGGATCGTTTTCAAATGGTCCTCGTGCCCCTAAGCAGCTTCCTGCTGGCACGCGGTTATCACTTGCTGTGCAGGTGGGAGCTGTACAGAAAGAAGCACTCTCTTGTCCGCCATAGCATTACTCCGCAGGCATTTGATACCCAACGCATTTGCAGGGTTCCTGGCATCGTTTTCCAGTGTGATTAAGCTCTATCAAATGTTCTTCGATACAACATACATTATTGTCTTGGATTAAAGGAAAAATCTGGTGAGGGAGCGTCGCAGTTGTCTGACGACATTCCTGTTTTCTAGTGGCATGCGATGCTTGTTCATTACAGGCTAACCTTCCTTTCAGTGTGAGGAAACTTTAGGGTTTAGTTCATGGGACAGTTATGTGCGAAAAATGGTCACAAATGTTACTAATATCTGCCCCTAATGTAGACATTTGGGGCCAGATTCACAAGACCATTGCGCCCCTTAGCTCCACATTTGCAGCAGCATTTTTGCCACAAATGTGATGCTCACGGGCCACTACCATAGCACCATATTTACAAGGTGGCGCAAATTAGGTTTGCACCACCTTGTAAACTCTTTGCGCCGCATCATGCATAACATATGCATGGTGTATTTCTAGCGTAATTTTTAATACCTGCTTAAAGCAGGCGTTAAAATGAGGCTCTCGTTGATTTCAATAGGCCTCTTATCACTGTACTGGATTAGCGTAATTTTTTTTTCTTTACACTAATCCAGTATAGCTTTACAATAGCATAAAACAAATGACGCTATTGCCCCTAACATGCACCATGGTGCGCCATATTGTAAATACAGCGCTACCATGGTGGCGTTACGGGCCACAAGGGGGCTGCAAAAAAAGAGTCGCATCACCGGTGATGCACCACTTTCTTGTAAATATGTCCCTAGATGTCTAGGTGCCCGTGGCCAGAATTCATTCTTTTCAACAGCAGCAAATTATTGGACATGCATTTGTGGCTGGAACATATGTAGCATTGCATGGAGCTTTGGTTAACTTTTAGGTTTATTAAATGTTTTTTTATAAAATATTTTTTTAATTGTCATTTGAAGATACATACATAAATGCACATTTTGGCAAAAAAACAAGTATAAAGTATAGAAACCTGCTGATCCATACTGCACAGCACATCTGCTTGCAAATGAACAGCCTAATCAGTCAGAAATCCAAGGCCTCTAAATCTTTAAAAAAAAGATTCTGTGGGCATCCAACAGCATGATATACCGGGTCTTCCATCACCTAATATCTTCTCATATTTCTAGCCGATATCCCAACATCAGGTGCTACTTTTGCTTCTTTTGTGCAATATATCTCTTACCGAGTAGTGACCCCAGGATTGTGAACACCTTGGTGTATCATGCATCTTGAAGGTCCTTGAAGAGGCACAGCAAAGCGATTTTAAGATTAGGTCACACTCCCACTTATTTACATTGCATGTAATCTTGGTCGCCCTTGTCCACAACTTTGCATCAGTGTGTAGCCCAACATTGTGTGGTGGAAATCCCTCTGTGCAGTCAATCAATGCAGCCGGCGAGCAAATATGTCATGGTGAGATTTTCAGATCTTAACTCATGGGTTCTATATCGTACACTTCACCTTCTTGGGGCTAATGTCTAGCAAGATTTTAACATTACTGAGGTTAAAGATGTATCAAGTATCTATAGAACTGACTTATTGGGTTGGTTCTCTTTCTATAGATTTACTATCAAAACCATAATGGGGATTCCTTGGGAATCACATCCACTGAAGCCTTAGGTCCACAAGATGCCAGCGGTAATAACTTACCCAGAGGGGGGTTTCATTCAAAAGCCTATCCAGCCAATAGATTCTCTTTAGTGCCAGTCATTTACATCTTTGAGATACGTCGCACATAGATAAGGTTTTATACCTGTATACACAAACCCCTATTAAATGTAAAGTTACAACACATAGTGAAGAACATCCTATGTGCTCCACCTTTCAAAGATAGCAAGCCTTACAAAGACAGAAATGACTGACCAGGCTACGAAAGAAGAATGGAAGGAGGCCTCTGGAGTAATTCTTGAGCACAAGAAGTTGAAGACTTGGCTTTTCGAGTAGTCCCACTAGGCCCTAGGTTTGGCTAGACTTACCCCTGCTCGGTGCCAGCATACTCTCCCAGGTAATAGTGTGCTTTACAAATCTGCATAACATAATACAACACATAAAACATAACACATATAACATAACACATATGACATACTATAATATAACATACCACAACATAAATAATATTCTTGGGGAAACCCCATTTTGAAGACTGCCACACTACTTATCAAAGAGAGGGTTGGATTCATCCAGGTTGCCAGGGCCCTTTTAAGGGAAATACATTGCTATACAGCATTTTGCACCTATGACACTGACTCACTCTGCATCATAAAAATACCAAAACACTTAAAGTCCATCTGTTCTGTTCTGAGCTATGCAGTTTGGTTAATACCACTCCTCCTCGTTACGCCAAACAATACTTACTTTGGTCAGCATTTAGATTGTTCTTGGGGCAGATCACCATGGGTCATTCAGATTGGGAAGGCAGTCACCTACATAGAGGGAGACTTGACCTTCCACTCCCAGATGTCAGCTGGATCCTTACATAAGAGCATTAGTCCTGAAGAGCTCAGCGAAATGCTTCATTACTATCACAAGTAGGAGGGGTCTTGCTAGGTTAGGAATAAATCTATTTTTTAAAGGTTGAGGACCATATGTGTTCCCAAATAATTCTTGATTGGGTATTAGACACTCCTTTTCCCATTTTGATATGGTGAATTGTACACATTTGGGATTATTATGGTGAAGGATTTTATGTATTTGAGAGAACGTAAGTAAGGGTCCAATTATATTACTTCCCGTACAGAATGCCAGTTCGCTGGATATACGTGAAAACTTAAACCAGGGGAAATGGACCCTAGTCCCCCATTTACAAAGTGAACTTACTAATAAATGGTAGGTTCCCACTTAAGTGTCAATAATTTGAGGGCATCCAATTGCCAGTTATCCAATAAAGTTCCTTTTAGAATTGGAAAAATACTCCAGGATTTGTGATCTAATTTAAAGTTTATTAGACAAAAGTAAATGGCTTCATATTATACAGCAAGTAGATGAAGCATGGAACAAAGTAGATACTCAGCTAACACATGTTTCGCCCTATGGGTTGCATTCACCAGGTCTTTCTCAAGGCATAATTGTGATAAATTTTTGCTTCTAGTAATGAACTGAGTGATATTGACAAAACAAACAATCCGTTTAGCAGCTAAAATAGCTTGTCCAGGGAGGTTCAGTCAGTCGCGCCTGTCGCTTCATCTACTTGCTGTATAATATGAAGCCATTTACTTTTGTCTAATAAACTTTAAATTGGATCACAAATCCTGGAGTATTTTTCCAATTCCTTAAGGAACTTTATTGGATAACTGGCAATTGGATGCCCCCCAAATTATTGGCACTTAAGTGGGAACCTACCATATATTAATATGTATTTGAGAGACAAGTCTTGTATAAGTTTATTATGAAACTGAACATAGAGGGCTCAATATCATATTTGGTGAGTTTGTTTAAGCACGAGTTTAATTTTAGGGATCTATAAAATTCAATGATGTTTACATTGTATGTTTCCTGTAAGTTTGCAAAAGTAAGTGGATTTTAAGACCACCAGGGTGGTTAATTAATATAAAATCCCTTGGGTGGATCAGGGTTGCAGGAAGGAAAGAAGAGCCATTTAATTCGATTATCCAGTTGTGCCTAATAGAAATCAGGTTTGAGTTCTTCAATTTAATGCCTTATTTACTACTTATAGTCAGAATTGCAGTTTTGGTACTGTCCATAATAAATTTCGAACGAGGAAGGGACAGATTGTGGGTGGTAAGATATGAAAGTGGATTAAGCGGGTATAGCGAGAGATTTCAATTTTTAGCCATAAAAGGTAATCATCATCTGGTTGGGTAATCCATCTTGAGCCTTTATTGAAGGGAAAGGCTGATTAGTAATTTTTAGAATTTAAAAGGTTGGCTCCAACTAGCTCCTTGGGGAGTCTTACTTTTCAAGGATATTCTGGGGCATTTGTTTTGACATATTCATGATCCTCCACAGAACCTTTTGGACTCCTCAACGTCTCCATAAACTAGGACTTCGGGACAGCCTCCTTTTTTGGAACTGCAAAAAGACCATAGGAGACCTTCCACATAATTGTTCAGCTGCCCACCCCTGGATTCCCACTCTTCTCAAATTCATAACTTAATCATATTGACCCTGCAGATAAATACAGAGAAGGACTTCACATTTATAATTACTGGCCCCTTTGACTCCCTTAAAAATGAGAAGGACAAAATCCTTTTAGATTTCATACTTACCCTCAGTTGTATAATCATCCTCAGTAACTGGAAAGACCTTTCTAAAGTCTCCTACTCTACATGGATAGAATGGCTTCTGGTCTTGAGAGGCGCAGCTAACATTTCATTATCACGATCTCCGTGGAAAATTCCAAGTCAATCCATATGGAACTCTGTTGACACACTATGCACTAACACAAAGCCTCCTTGAATCAGAGCTGTACTTCATCTAGCATGCTCTGACTAATCAAACCCAGTGGCATAACAAAACTTGAGGGGACCCCCTGCAAAGTACATGTAGGCCCCCCTCCAAACTCACTCAGGAGCTCTCAGGTCAGGGTACTGTGCTGTGGGGCCCAACTGGAGCTCTGGTCCCCCGGCATCGCGTGGGTGGCAGGGGCCTTTGTTAGGCCACTGATCAAACCCTATCAATCTTGATTAACACTAACTTTGTTTTGTTTTGAAACTGTTTATTCTTCTATACTCAATGCAATGTTTTTAACAAAATGATAACAAGTGTGCCTTGGCAGTCATTGTGATGACAGACTTGTGCAGATCTGACAGCAGCCAACCAACATCAGCTGACTTGTGTATCATCTCTATCAATGGGGGTGGGAGGGATAACTTTAGAACACCCCAGTGGGACTTGTTTGGACCTGGGTGTTTGCCAGATCGTAACTGTTCCAGGGCATGTTAGGCTGCTCCACGGAGATGTATATCCTGCAATCTCACTTAGTCATCTCACCGAGGACTCTTGCACAAAGGCTGCAACACTCAGTTTGAGATCATGATGTTTTCAGTCATTCTTTGCTTGAAAACAGCTAGCAGAGGCCAGAACAATCTCACTGCTACCATCTGCCACTGAAACAAAGGCAAAAATATTTGCAAAAAGTGTGGTCTCGGAATATAGATTGTGTACCATCTTGCATTCTTTTTCCAAATTGTTTGTCTGAATTTTGAATCAGCGTTTCAATCTGTTATAACATTGTTTTCCATATACCATCTGGCTTTTTGGATTAATTTCAAGCATAATTGGCAACTGTTTTGCGTTCACATTACATGCATCACATCAACCCCAACAGAGTCTCTGCTAAGACTGTGACTGTTTTGGTGTTGTAAAAGCTGCAGTGTGTGTTTGTTGACACCTTTGGGAGGCTGGTGCTGGCACATGGCAAACTGAGATGACCGTGCCCCAACCAGGGTGGTTGAGATTGTTTGGCACTGGTGTCCCGATGTCTGTCCTACTGTAGCCATGCAATCTTGGCCAAGTGCACCCTTTCTGTACCTGACTGTCCAAATAGCAAGGGAGATCAGTCCAAGGCATTTCAGGGAACTCAGAACTCAAACAGTCACACAGTAGATGCACTAATGTTCTGACCAATCCATGTCTTTTTACAAAATATAATTATTTTAATCATGACAGAACTTAAAATGGTACACATAAAGTTAGAAACTCTACAGGGATGCACAACAGGGTCTATGGGGTTCTTGACAGAATGAAAACATGGAAGTAACCACAATTGAAGCTCAATTCTCATTAGACTGTGTTGTAAATAAAGAGGAATACTAGCACACAGTGGTCACCTTAGGATAAAGGTTTATTAGAGCACATAAAGTGGTGTCAATCCTTCCAAGGAGCCAGGGCACAACTGACTTCCCTGGAACTCTCACCTTCCTACAATCTAGAACACACAACATTAGTGAACTGCTTACATCATAACACATCCCTTTCCCTTCACCCAATTACAATATATAACTAGAAATTAAATGAAAAATGAAATAAATGAAAATTAAACCTTAACTGGAAAGATCTACAGCAACATGTGATGATGGAACGCCTTGAATAATAAGAAAACATAATGGCAACAAAAATGTATTTATGATCTTACATAGTTATGATCTTACATAGTCTTTAAGGTAAGACGGTGGTCTACGATCTCTACTCTCTCTGATGACTCTAAAGGAATCAAAATCATTGATATCAGAATTTTCATACCCACCATACTATTCATTCAATCATCTGTCATTAACCTTGCTCTTGAAAATCCATCATCTTTTCCCACACATTCTTCTCCTTTTTGACATAATTCCACATTTCTCAAATTCCACTTTTCACCTTCTTCCACAATCAGAGAAAAATCTACTGACCTGTTCAACACAAAAAGGACCCTTCAATTTGGAAAGACCTCATCTTAAACATCCAGACTTTATCTTTACCCAATCGCCTCTCTCCAATTTGACATCCAATCTCTCTCTTTCTCCCCAGTGCACTCTTTCCTCTAAAAGTAGTCAACATTTTCAACCAGGCAGGAGCTAACTTTGTATCCAGTGACTGACGCCACTTCTCCTGGAACAGACATTTCTGAGTGATATTATGGGTACCTGTGCGATATGCCCATACCATATCATTCACCATTTTCTTCACATTGCAATGACTTTCTAACTCCATTTGAATGGCTCCTTTAACTATTTTGTTAGCCCTTTCAACTATACCATTCCCCTGGGTATTATAAAGGGATGTACCAAGATCTTTTATCCCTCAGTGTTCAAGAAATCTAACCAATTTAAAGCACGCTAACTGCTTTTTCAGCAAAAATGTCTTCCAATACCCCTATAGCAGTTTTAGTGGTCACCTCCTTCATAAATGTTATGATCAACCATTTCAAGCACACATCAACCATTAGCAATGCAAACTGCATCTCCTGAAGCAATTCTGACATCCAACCTATAAAATCTAAACGTACAGAATGCCATGATATACCAGTGTTGTCAATATGCTCCCCATCGGATTTGCTTCCCACTCTTATTCTTTTTTCACTTTCTTTAAAAACTAAGGGCCAGATTTATGGAAAGGTGGAGCAGCGCGGTGCTGTGACAAAATTGACAGCGCTGCACTGCGTCACTTTAGAAACACAGGGATGCACCGTATTTATGTGAATACGGCGCACCCGTGTGTTGTTCCCTGTGCTGGTGCTAAATTCAGCTGCCAGTGCAACCGCAGGTATCCTTGCACCATCGTGCAAGAATGTCTGCATTGAGGGGTGTGATTGTTTATGTGCGGGAAGTTGTCCTTTCCTGCATATAAACAATCACTAATGGCGCTTTGGCACTTCTGTGTGTGCTGCGCAATGCAGCACAGACAGAGGTTCCAAAATGTCATTTTCAAATCATTGTTTATGTGCAGGAAGGGACACCTTCCCGCACATAAACAATCATTTCTGGCATTTTGCTACAAAAAGCAAAAAACGATGAGGAATAAAAGTATTCCCCCTCATTGCACCCTACTAACACCACCAGTGGGGTGGCATTAGATTTTGGCGCTGCCTCAGGTTTACAAAATTTCATAAACTGAAGTAGCATCAAAATGCAATGGGCGTTGCTGTGGCACGTCCACAGCAACAACTATTGCACGCCCCTTAAACGCATGGTGCTGCGTGGGAAGGGGCTGTATTAACAAGGTGACGTTAAGCCACAAAAAGTGGCTTAACGCCACCTTGTAAATACGGTGCAGCGCTTAGCACCACAGGAGCGTCACGAAAAATGACTTTGTTTCATCTTACCATTCCTGCATATCCTGCATAGTGAAAGCTCATAACCCTACTGTGTACTACATCTTGCACTGATGCTACTGCTCCCTCAGTTTCATGTTCACTTACTGCAGGACCATCAACACTTTCCCAATCCAAGGGCATTCTTGAGAGACAATCTGTCTGTACATTCCTCCACCCTTGGACAACAGTATACATATAGTTCTGTAGTCTCACTGCCAGTCTGGCCAGTCTCTCTGAACCTTTCCCAGATCCACCGGATGACAAGATGTTTATTAAAGGTTTGTAAAAATAATGGTGAGCCCCACAGGTACATCCCAAAAATACTCAGCACCCCAGGCAGCAGTCAAAGCTTTGTGTTCAACAGCTGAATAATTCCTCTCCGAGTGTGTAAGTGAATGTGATGCAAACACAGCGGTCTTCTCTTTCTTTCCATGAACTTGGGATAATATGGCTCCTATACCAGACACACTGGCATCTGCACTAAGTACTGACTCAAGTTTTGTATCAAAAACTGTCAAAATACCAGCAGCACAAATTACTTTTTTAACATTTTCAAAACTTTTTTGTTGTTCATCCTCCCATACAAACTTGTTTCCCTTCCAAAACAATTTTCTTAAATTCTTAGTTTTTTCAGACAATTTCTCCACAAATTTACTGTGATACTCTATAAGTCCTAAGAACGCTGTCAATTTATCTTTTTCCTTCAGGTACGGAGCTGCTTGGGTTTGATTCCTACATTTGAGATAGTATACCCAAACTACCCAATCTATTCAGTTAAGAACATACATTTTTCTTGAGTCAATATCAAACCGATTTCTCCCAACTTCTTCAAAATCTTTTTTAAAATCACAATATGTTGTTCCACAGATTCTCCAAACACAAGTATATCACTTGAAAAAAATACAACATTTCCCATTCCATCAAACAACTGAGACATCATCCGCTGAAGACCATTCACTGCAGATGGCAAACCAAAAGACATACAAGTGAATTGGAATGTGCTCTTTGTTTTTATAAACACAGTTAAAGACGTGGAATCTTCATGTAATCTTATTTGATAGTAGACACTTCTTAAATATAATTTTGAAAAATATCTACCACCCCATATCGAAGACAACAATTTGTTCATTTTTGGAAGTGGAAAGGTGTCAGTAGCAATGTTATGATTTAATGATCTCAGATCAACACAGAACCTTAAAAACAACTTCTGTTTTGTGTAATTACCACTGGTGACATCCACAGAGAGGCTTCCACAGGTTTTATAATAACATCCTCCGACATCTCATTTAAGAATTTATATGTCAATGGCACTCTTCTCAGTTTGTGCTGTATTGGTAAAGCATTGCCCTTTAAGATTATAGGATGCACATACCATTTTAGACATCCAAAGTTTACTAGACACTTTCGGTGCACCATCCAAAACACCTTGTAATTGCACTTCCTCCACCACCATAACCAGATTTTGTGCCCTGGGATTGATCATTATATTGAGATTGAATTGGTGCATCCATTCTAAGATGAGTAGACATCAACTGATACATACACCTTCCCCTCAACTTGACGTGTTCCAAACTATGGGCCCGATTCACGAAGGTAAACTTAGATGTTTAGTCTAAACTTAGACCAAACATCTAAGGTTATAACTTTCAAATGGCAGTTACGGGGGCCCTAAGTGTGGACCTCCAGAGAGTACTTGTAAATGCCCTTTGTGAATTCCAATGACTTTAGGAATTCACAAGGGGCATTTACGACTACTATCTTTAGGTTCCCACTCAGGACGGGGATCCGCCCCGAGTGTAGACTTAAAGTTAGTACTCGTAAATGCCCTTTGTGAATTCCTAAAGTCGTAAACTTAGATGTTTTCTCTAACTCTAGACCAAATGTCTGAGCTTACCTTTGTGAATCTGGACCAGTATGATGCCTTCCATGTATCCCAAAAGGTCCATGGACTCACCATGATAACCCTCTGGATTCATGTCTTTGGGTAATAGGATGACATCCCTCCAATGTGTTCCAAACACTTTTTCAGGGACTATTGTGTACATAGACCCTGAATCTACCATCAACTTTATCTTATATCCACATACTCCAAATTCAGCTGTGGATCTCAATATTCTTCTTTTATCTCGTACCAATTTCTTTCCCTCCTTACCCTCCGCTACCATCAGAATCCTGTCACCATAATTTACATCTTCAACCATATCCACTACTCTGGATTTTGGATTCTCCTTACTGGGTTTGTTGGTTTTCCTTAAACATTCATGCAAAGGGACCTTTGCGGCCACATTTGTTGTAGTCTGTTTACTGCAAAACAACATTTAGAATCCAAAGCATGATGAATTCTTCTACAATGGGCACACTCATTTGCTTTGTTTTTAATACTACTTGACAAGTTCAAAGCACCCCCTTTGCTGCTGCTTCTAGACACAGCATTGACATCTCTCTCTGGACTATGTCTGTCACTTCCTAAGACTGCCACTTCTCCACTACCTTTCTCCCTTTTGCTTAACTCCTTCATACAATGTTGTGACTCCCTTATCAGCTTAGACATCTCCTTTGCATCTTTAAGCAAAGTATTCTTAGCAGCCCATAATCTCTCATGTATTTTTTATCTTTACATTAACTTATAAGTTGGTCTTGAATCAGTTCATCGGCTATAACTCCAAAGCTACATTTGACTGACAAATCCCTGAGTCTGGCTACAAATTCATCTATAGATTCATGTTCAGACTGAGGTTGGGTGTAAAATTTGTACCATGCCCTAGATTAACTTCTTTCAAAAATCTAGTGTTTTAAGTACCTCCTTATGTACATTATCCATGGGCTGACCATTAAGTCTCACCTCCACAAGTAAGTATTTAAAGATATGTTGCCCTTCACTATCCAATGCACCTACTAGTAAAGATTTATTTCTTGCTGGAGAAAAGTTCTGCCCATCTAATGATATAATATAATTTTCCAGCTTTCCACCCAATCTTCCTAAATAATTTAGGAATAATCTACTAGTAAAGATTTATTTCTTGCTGGAGAAAAGTTCTGCCCATCTAATGATATAATATAATTTTCCAGCATTTCCACCCAATCTTCCTAAATAATTGAAGGCACCCTTGGTTGAGATAAAAATTGGAGGAAGAATGATTTTACTTTGAGACCCCATCTCATGTTTATGATTGTGCAGATCACCGTACAGTTTAAGCCATCTGTGACTACACCATTGAAGGACTGTTGTATCACGTTGATTTCTCAGTGTGAAGATCACCACAGATTTACTATTGTGACAAGGTAATTCTCTGGTGTGCAGATCACCGGGAAGTATTATGGTATTAAGTTAACCTCCTCTGTCTGAACCATGAGGATAAATTGAGGCAATTGATCTTCGGTGTGCAGATCACTGCGAAGTAATATGGCAAAAAATGGACTTCCACTGTCTGCACAATGAGGTACTTGTGTGCAGATCACAGTGAGGCTAAATTGTACTAAATAAACTTTCTTTCGCTGCACAAGAAGGTAAAATTATGAAAGTTACATTGTTCCTCCTTAACCCTTTGTTTTTTCTTTTTGATACAAGTCCCTATTTATTATGCATTCGCTCTTTTTTTTTATGTGAGTGCCTGTTTGTCATGCAATCGCTACCTAAACCAAAATGGCACCGCATAGAACTTGTGGCGTGATGCACGTTACCCTCCACCTACTTCCTATAATGCTCAGATGAGGCAGGGTTGCTAGTTCATGGGTGACAAAGGCCTAAAAAGCATGTGCCTGCCCTTGAGCTTTCACACAAAGGTAATGGTCAGGGCACAGCCATATCCAAAAGTTTACAGCAGTGCTTCATTTGTAAATAAAGAGGTGCCGGTGCTCAAAGCCCTTCTCAAACATGCGGCTGCTACAATTAAATGTGTGAACACGGAATACTTAGGAAGCGTAATCCTGAAGCCATCTCGGGCCTCTTCAATCCATATAAAGCCACTTCCTGCCACTTCGGCTCACTCTTGCAGCTTTCTACTTTCTCACTTTGTGACGCTTTTTCGTTTTTCTCTTCCTCCGTCTTGCCCATATGTGTCTTTTGGTCGCAGTAATTGCTTGTGGCAGAAGAATAAGCCCCGGCCGTCAAAAATAAGTGCTGGTGCTCTGCACTGGAAACAACAACCACAAATTAAGCACTGGTTTACAGTACCTTTAAAACAATGTAAAAATGAAAGCACTCCTCTGAATCACAGCATCTTTGCTCTCCAAGTATTTCTGTCCACATTGTAATCGAGCACCAAAGCTCCACTCTCCCTCGACAGCCGTTCAACTCATCAGCACAGCAATCACTAGACCCACCCAGGATGTATGTTTTTCTGATTCCTAACCAGTGCCTTCCATAGATTTTCACGCAGTTATCACCTTTAAAATAAAGCATACAACCTAGCATCGATCCTTCCAGGGAGTTAGGGCACAAATGACTTCCCTGGAACTCTTGCCGCCCTACAATCTAGAACTCACAACATCATATAATAACTTACATCATAACAGACTGCAGCGAAGCAGCTTCCTAGCATTCTGTGACCCATAGGTTTACGAGTGGCAAACGATTATTCATTTCTTATGGAGGGATTGTAATGTTCGATAAATCATCTACTAAATTTCATTCGGGCATATTGAATGCACACTTAGAATTTCCAGTCATAGGTGAGGTGGTGGAGGACCATGGGCAATCAGCCACACTCACTAGGGCTTGTTCAGACAACCCTCTCCTTCTCTCCATGGTCAGAGAACTATCAGGGCAGCGCCTTCGTGAAGACACCGTTAGAAGTCTGCTGTGATGGAAGGATCTTCCTCAATCAGTTTGGGGATCTTGTGCAGTCCTGTAAGTGCAATGAAGGTAGACTCAGCAAAAGTCCCCTGCGTCTTTCTCAACAGCAGTCTCTTAATTGGGCATCATTTACTTAAATTTTGACACTGTCAAATCAGCCATGACTTCTCCTCAATGGGACTGGACTCAGCAGTCAGGCAGGGAGATCAGGGTACTGTGACTGGTCTTCTCTCTATTCTCCCATGTTTCCTCTGCACCATCAGGAATGCTTCTCACACTGGCAAGCCAAGTGCATTCTCTTAGGTAGATTTTTGGGGGGACAAAGTTCTCCCCCCCCTCAGCAGTCAGGCAGCACCCTGGGTTACTGGCAGTCTCACATCAAGACTTGTAGAAACCAGATGTCCTCTCATCTTTCAGAGACTGACTATTGGTTAATCCATTCATGGAACATAGCAGCTCTTCTCCACATCAGTGGAGCAGCTCAATGACAAACACAGTAGGAAAGATTAAGACTCTCTTTTATATTGCATTTTCAAACGGGGATGTTGATCCACTGCCTGGGATTAGAAACTGGTTTGGCATGCAGACATGTTCTTTCTGCAAAATGATGTCTCCTTACAGTAAGTAGGGATGAGGCTGGTTTCAAGCAGGAGTAACCACAACAAGAATGCGAGTGTGAGGCTGTGCAGTGGTGCTCATCAGACTACTAAAATGGGTCACTCAAAGAAAAAGAAAGGATCCAGGCCTACCCCAAAAACATATCTTGCAATAGCAATTGTCTGCTGGATCATCCTCATTCTCCCACCATTACCCAAATGGCAGTGCTTAGAAAGGAATAATCAGTAACCATCTTGCAAAAAGGTTGCATAGAATTTCTAAAGGCAATCTTGTCCTTATCTCACCATACGTCTGTGTCTGCATTACATTATCCTCCTCAGGAATGCAAGCAGTATACTTCCACTATCTGGAGGCACTTTTTTAAAAATTCCATCTTGTGCCATGTTTGAGCACAGGCAATCCTAAATGGATCCCCTGGTAACAGCATACATACACACTTGCAAACAGTACGGAGTCATGATGCCATACACAATCCATGCTCACGCACTTGACATTCTCACAGAGATGTCAGCTTAGGGTCTAATCATCACACCTAAGTGGCACTTTATTCAGGGGGATCTCAAGGTACCACACTTACCTTTCTCAGCAAGTAAATAAGCCTAAAAGCACTGTAAGCTGAGACCACCTCTCACTGTACATGGCTATTGTCACAGGTGGTAGTCTCTTGTCTAGACAAAGCTACACTTTGGTGCCCCTCAATGACTTCCGAGGCAGGTTCTGGGCCTCACCTTCTATTGTGGGCATAGGCCTGCACAACACACACAGGATTTGCCTGTGCTGAGGCCAAAGTAAATTCAGTATGCCAGATTCACTTGTCACTGAGTGCAGGATTGCAAGTACTTTATCATGCAAGAGGATATTTCTGTCCCAGTAGACTTGCAGCATTTTCACAGAGCTGTGGACTACCTTTGTCTCCCAAGCCAAAGGCCATTTGGTGTCAATGTATATTTTAAGAAATGTTTATAAGGTTAAAAAAATCTAAACTGAAAAGCTACAATGAAAACAAGATGTTTTCCTTTACCATGAAGTGTGCTTGTCCATACTTTTGTTTCTTTTATTTAAGACGTTTGTAGACTGATTTAATCAGGTGGGAATCAACTACCTGATTCTGATGCCACCAAGTAGATCTTGTTCTTATTACTGTGCCATCAACCCCAAAACCAGACTTCGTCTCTTGAGTCTTCACTACCAGAAGATGAGGGTTATCTGTTTCTCCACCTGCTTGTGATGAGATCGAGTATCAGCTGCCTTTCCAATCCTTCTGTAGCGGATACCAGCATTGTAGCTCCATCCAACACCTCTGTCCTCAAAGCAGAGGATCAGCTCTAATCCCTGATACATCCCAACTTATGTATTCACTCAGGATTACAATACCAAGCAGACACCAACTGAAATTAATCTACTCTTCCGATTATTCCAAGACATACATTTCATACTTTATGAATCGCCTTTCAGATCAGCATCCCTCCACCCTACAACCTGTCCCTCTCAAGTACAAGTTGGCCTTTGGGGCACTTTCTTTTGCACCGGAGGGGCACTTTCTCTTGCATTGGACAGTGACAGCTACCATATGATGCTGTTGGGGGCGAGGCCTGGAGGAGCCCCCCAAGTTGGAAGTTTGTCAATACCCGGTCATTGCAGCTGAAAAATACAAAGCTGCTGTGCCACAGACGTAACCGTTATGTCTGGCACCGGCCAAACGGGGAGCACCACTTGGGCACCAGGGATTGTTGTGTGTATGTTTTGTTTGGGGAGGCGCCCTCTTGGGCAAGGGTCACTCCCCATGGAGACACATTACTGTTGGCCATTCGGCCAATTTTTATTAAGCCCTTCAGAAAGGCCACAAGACAGCCAGGAAGAATTGGGACAAACTGGGACAAAGTTTTTCTGCCCACCGGTAGGCAGATGGGGCAATTACCCCCGATCCGCTCCCGGGGGGGGGGGAGGCAGAAAACCTACTAGATGCCAGGAATTTTTTGGGCAAAAGGAGGGGTGGGGGCTACCAACCAGAATGGGCATGGTTATGCCCCCCACCCCAACTGAAGGGGGTAACAGACTTTCAGCCCCCCCTGCAAACTAAAGGATCTTATCCCAACGCAAACAAGAGGATATTTTATTATTTTCTGTTTTGATTTTACATTCGGGCTAAGAGAGCTTGGCTAATGGTGAGAAGCTGCACCTTTTGGACTTTGGGACACTGCCTCCTAGAAAAATCATCCAGACCTACACACATCTGAAAACTAAACATCTGGGTGAGTTCAAGGTGGTGTACTTCATATGTACCCCACACCATTTTCTTACCCACAATGCCCTGTAAACCTCCAACTTTGCTTGAAATCACACATTTTCCCTACATTTTTGTGATGGAACCTTCCGGAATCCACAGGAATCCACAAAATTCCTACCACCCAGCATAGTTGCATCTATACCGATAAAAATTCTGCCCCACTTGTCAGCCTAAAAACATGTTTTTTCCTTTTGGACTTGCTTTGGTTTCCCTTCAATTTTGACATGTATTTAGCCCTTGTCTGTCACAGGCTCTTGGCCCACCTACACAAGTGAGGTATCATTTTTATCGGGAGATTGAGGGGAACGTTGAGTTGTGCCGGTGCAGTGATCCCACACAGAAATATGAGGAAAATGTGATCTTTTACCTAAATTTGAGGCCTACTGAGGATTCTGGGTAAGAAATCAGTGGGGGATCCATGCAAGTTACACCTCCCCGGACTCTCTCTGGTGTCTAGTTTTCAGAAATGTCTGGGTTTGGTAGGTTTCCCTAGATGGTTGCTGAGCCCAGGACCAAAAACACAGGTGCCCACCCTTGCTAAAACAGGTCGTTTGTAATAGATAATTTTGATGTGTCCATGTTGTGTTTTGGGGCATTTCCTGTTGTGGGCACTAGGCCTACCCACACGAGTTAGGTACCATTTTTATCAGGAGACTTAGTGGAATGCTGGGTTGAAGGAAATGTGTGCCTCCTCTCACATTCCAGAACTTTCCATCACCGAAATGTGAGAAAAGGTGTTTTTATTGCCCAGTTTTTAGGTTTGCAAAGAATGTTGGGTAACAGACCCTGCTGAGAGCGCCATAAGTTACCCCATCCTGGGTTCTCCTAGGTGTCTAGTTTTAAAAAATGCACAGGTTTGGTAGGTTTGCTATGGTGCCGGCTGAGCTAGAGGCCAAAATCCACAGCTAGGCACTTTGCAAAAACAGGTCAGTTTTCATTAAAAAATGTGATGTGTCCACGTTGTGTTTTGGGGCAGTTTCTGTTGAGGGCACTAGGCCTACCTACACAAGTGAAGTCATTTTTATTGGGAGACTTAGGGGAATGCTAGGTAGAAGGAAGATTGTGGCTCCCCTCAGATTTCCAAAAAATGAGGAAAAGGTGTTTTTTAGCTAAATGTTGAGGTTTGCAAAGAATTCCAGGTAACAGAACCTGGTAAGAATTCCACAAGTCACCCCATCCTAGATTTCCCTAGGTGCCTAGGTTTGCTAGGTTTTTCTAGGTGCCAGCTGAACTAGAGGCCAAAATCAACAGCTAGGCACTTTCCAAAAACACGTTAGATTTCAATGTAACAATGTGATCTGTCCATGTTGTATGTTGGGACGTTTCCTGTCGCCGGCAGTAGGCCTACCCACACAAGTGAGGTACCATTTTTATCGGGAGACGTGGGGGAACACATAATAGAAGAATAAGTGTTATTGCCCCTTGTCTTTCTCTACATATTTTCCTTCCAACTGTAAGACCGTGTGTAAGAAAGAAGTCTATTTGAGAATACCCTGTAATTCACATGCTAGTGTAGGGAACCTCGAATTCAAGGTTGTGCAAATAACTACTACTTCTCAACACTGTGGCCCTCATTCCAAACCTGGCAGTCTATGACCGCCAGGGCGGAGGGCAACGGAAGCACCGCCAACAGGCTGGCGGTGCTTCCAGGGCTATTCTGACCGTGGCGGTAAAGCCGCGGTCAGAAAAGGGGATCCGGCGGTTTCCCGCAGGATTACCCCTGGCCCAGGGAATCCTCCATGGTGGCGCTGCTTGCAGCGCCGCCATGGGGATTCCGACCCCCTTCCCGCCAGCCTGTTTCTGGCGGTTTACACCGCCAGAACCAGGATGGCGGGAACGGGTGTCGTGGGGCCCCTGGGGGCCCCTGCACTGCCCATGCCACTGGCATGGGCAGTGCAGGGGCCCCCTAACAGGGCCCCATTAGGATTTTCACTGTCTGCTTTGCAGACAGTGAAAATCGCGACGGGTGCTACTGCACCCGTCGCACCCCTGCAACTCTGCCGGCTCCATTCGGAGCCGGCTTCATTGTTGCAGGGTCTTTCCCGCTGGGCCGGCGGGCGCCCTTTTGGCGGTCGCCCGCCGGCCCAGCGGGAAAGCCAGAATGGCCTCCGCGGTCTTTTGACCGCGGGGCGGCCAAGTGGCGGTTCCCGCCCGGCTGGCGGCGCCGGCCGGCCACCGAATTCAGAATTAGGCCCTGTATCTTGTCCCCATTTTGGAAATACAAAGGTTTCCTTGATACCTATTTTTCACTCTTTATATTTTACCAAATGAATTGCTGTATACCCTGTATACAATTAAAACCCATTGCAAGGTGCAGCTCATTTATTGGCTCCGGGTACCTAGGATTCTTGATGAACTTACAAGCCCTATGTATCCCCACAACTAGAAGAGTCCAGCAGACATAATGTGGACAGAAATGTCTTTTTTTTTTCAACTGAATTTCAATCTTTTTTCATTTAGATGTTACTTTCCGTAGGAAAACCATGAAGGATCTACACAAATGACCCCTTGCTGAATTCAGAATTGTGTCTACTTTCAGAAACGTTTAGGTGTCCAGGATCCATCATTGGTTTCACACGTATTTCTGTCACTAACTGGAAGGAGGCTGAAAGCACAAAAAATAGTAAAAATGGGATATGTCCCAGTAAAATGCCAAAATTGTGTTGAAAATGTGGTTTTCTGATTCAAGTCTGCCTGTTCATGAAAGCTCGGAAGATGGTGATTTTAGCACCACAAACCCTTTGTTGATGCCATTTTCAGGGAAAATAACCAAATGCTTTCTTCTGCAGCACTTTTTCCCCCCCAAAAACACATTTTAGCTATATTTTAGCTAATTTATTGATCTCCTCCAGGGGAAACCACAAACTCTGAGTACCTTTAGAATCCCTAAGATGTTGGAAAAAAAGGACGCAAAGTTGACATGGATAGTTTATGTGGACAAAAAAATTATGAGGGCCTAAGCGCAAACTACCCCAAATAGCCAAAAAAAGGCTTGGCACAGAAGGGGGAAAAGACCTGGCAGCGAAGGGGTTAAACTGCAAGAGGCCCGGAGAGGAAGGGGTTCAATGGAAAGAGCTACAGCATGGGAGGCAGTGGCTGTGGCGCTGGGGGTAGATGTCAATGCGGCTTCAGAGGCAGTCCAGCTTCTCCCTAAGGCATCCCCACTTTGCCAAGGAGTGCTGAATCCGTTATGCACGAGGATGAGGGAGCAAATGCTTAACATTGGAGGGGCAGAATCTGTGGGGGTTCAAGAGACTGAGGGAAGACACTTCCCCGACATTACTGTTACCACAGTATTCGCGCTGAAGGGGCACATGGGCACAGTGCGCGGGTGGATGGGAAATGTTCCGTTGTTATAGGGGTGCAGAAACAGTACTGGCATGTGTGAGCGGTTGAAAGGGAAATATAAATATGCAGTTCACAATGTCTTATTGATCACCCCTTGGAGGTGGATGGTAGAATATTGATATGTGTATTGCATTTTCTACAAACTCCCAAGAAAGTTTGTTTAAAAAAAAAAAGTACATGTTGGGCTTCTCTGAAGCGTAGGTCAACATCACTCCAGCCAAGTCACCTGCAAAAGCCCCATAACGTAAGAGGCTGTCAATTGAAAAGAATTAGGACATGGGGGTCATGAGGGAATGGTTTTGTGGTTGGGTGAGGACCGTTCATTCTGCTTTAAAACCAGTCTTTAGACTGGAGCCTTCTGGGGCCATGCCAGGGTAGCCAGTCAGTTCTTGCTAACCACTTCTCTGTCCTAAGAATGTGGTCACCTAATTCAGAGCTGCGGGTGAAGCATACACTCTTTTTTTAAGTACTTCAGGGCCTGCCAATGAACTGACAAGGGTGCAGAAGGTGTGGCTGCAGCAAACCCTGCAGCTTCCACAGCTTTCAGTGACCTACTTCCTATGCTGAGCTTGGTGCCTTGCCCTGCCACCGGGGATGTCAATGCCTCTCTAAAAGGACAGGTAACATGTTCATGGGATGTATGTATCGTTGTTCCAGACATAGGCTGGGGAGTCGTAGTCTCTCCATGCTATGGTCAGCTTACTCTTTTAGTTGCCAAAATGTTTTGATTAATGGCTATATGTGTAAGGTAGACAGGACATATGATGATCACAGGAGATACGTTGTACTACTTTATATCCGGTACAGTCAGTGTTTTACACGCATTTTTGTAATTCAAATGGTTTGGTTAGCAGCAACCTCTTTACCTTCTAAGCGGGACATCTTAGCCACAAACAGGACAAAACATCATAGATTACATGTCATTGAGAGATGCCTCTCTGGCTAGCAAAGCAGCGGTGGCGGCTGCAAGTCTAAAGGGGAGGGGTGAAAGGGGAGGGATATGATAATTTTAAAAAACGGATCTTGTCGATAACAACACCTGCTGCGTTGCTCTTCTTCTCTCTGGTGCCATGAAGTCCTTGGAACACCAGCATAGGCTTCCCATGCAATCTTGGTGCTGTTCTCATGCTAAAACTAGGATGAGAGCAGCACCAGGCTTGGTCTGAGCAGCTTGCTCTGCTGCTCAGACACTTTGTGGGAATCTGTGCAGTTTGTCCAAACCGGCTGCGTAACATAGCCAGGTTGGAGAAACCTAGGTTCAAGTTTGTGTTTGGCCAGCCTAAGACGGCCAACCAAACTTGCATGCACTCTCAAGTGCACAGATTCTACTCCCCCTACCCTCTGTCCATCCCATGGCCTAGCCCCACCCACCCTTCAGAGACTGGCTCAGCTGAGCCACCAACTGAAAAAATAAAACGATAGTGAAATATCGTTTTATTTTTCCAGCTGCTGGCTTCGTAGGGGGGCGACGCTCCTTCGTCATTGGGAAGGAGCCGCCCCTGTTGCAAAGTCACAAGCAGAGTTGTTCTGCCTCTAGAAGCACACACATTCTTTTGGAACTTTTGACTTTAGAAAATAAAATGAGTATCCTTCTTAAACGTGCATATCTACAACTTCTACTGGTGCCTGTCAATTTGATTTGAAACAAGGGATATACAAAGTTTTTATTTCGGTAGTTCCATTGAACAAAATCTATAATTTGTACACTTCGGATAGTTGTGAATGTTTGCTTCACAAATACCATTGGTACAGTTATTTTTAACAAAAAAAGGCTTTATCATCCGTCAATTGTTCGTTTGTCAAATTTCAATTCGCCTACAATAAGTTAAATGAACCTCTGTTGCTGATTCAGTTTTTAGATTAAAAAAAGTTAAGTCAGTAGAAATGTATTTTGCGTTCCCAAATTTTTTTTCCATTTTTTTTCTCCTTCATAAAAAAACGTTATCAAGTTTCCCGAAGTTTGCATAGTTTCTTACTCAAGTTTTTGAATTGGGTAGATGCAAAGTGCCGCAACTATGCAGAGCCTAGTGAAAGGTCGTCTGCCAGTGTTGTAATAACCAGTGCTTGAAATGGAAAAATGAAAGTGCAGGTACTCTGTGACAGAGTACCTGCTTGTTTCCGAGAAGTGCCGGTACTCTCCAATTAAAAGTATTACGTTTTTCTTGAGATGTGCCGGTACTCTCCCTCTTAAAATAAAAAAGTGCCGGTACTCAGTACCGGACAGTACCGGCCCATTTAAAGCACTGGTAATAACAACTGCTCTTCATTTTTAACTGTTTGCAACCAATGTTGCTTTATGAAGTTATGAAGTGTACCTTTCGCGCCACTGATCTTTTAGAATTGCCTTTAGCATCTGCTAGGTTCAGTTACTGGTAATGCTTGTTATCAATAACTCTTTATCAACCCTGTTCGGTTTCGAGGTCTCAATAAAGCTTTCTTTGAAAACAGGACAAGCCACATTTGGGACCCGTGGCAAGTGTTGTTTGATGTAACTTCTTGCGATGTCAGCAGAGCTCAAAACAGCAAATCTTTTAGATATTATAGTTAGTGCCTGGTGAGGTGAAGAACACGTGGCCAGTGTTTCTTCTCTACCACTCTTTACTATTAATATTTTCACTGCATTGCCGCTGCCGCTGTGTTAGGCACTCTTGTTAGGAGGAACCTATTAGGAGTCTCCATCTTGAAGAAGGCACCAATCACATATCTTTATGAAGGCCCTAGGGCCCTCCAAAATTCTCACCTAGCAAGCATGATAGTAAGCAATGCAGACTTCTTTTGCCTCAAGCCGCCACAAACCCTGCAAGATAAGCAAGTGAAAGACCTACGATCAGTGGCTCTTATTTTGGAGCTAACCCAGCTCAAAGGCTCTCGGCCTCCTCCCTGAAGGAAAACATCTAACAAAGATCTTCAACCATGCAGAACGATTTTGAAACCACCTTGTTCTTGCAACTCTAAAAATTTCTTTTTTTCTGTTGGGGACGTTGCTGTGCCAATGTTTTATTTGCTAAATTCATTGCAACATTTGTTCTGCAATGATAGATCAACCTGGTTTCTACTCTGTAAAGTTCCTTAACACCTCATTCAGGCCGAGATCCAGTTTCACTTTGCTTATTAATGTTGCAGCAGCAAAAGAGACTAAACAACATGTGGGGAAAGAAAGAGACGCACCCACATACTGCTACCTCCATGGAACTACGGATCGAGTCCTATGCAGCCATGTCATGAAGCAGTTGAGAAGTCGTCCAACATGGACTTCAACCTAAATGTAATTTCTAAACACCTTCTGAGAGCGGAAGGATGTCTCTGATGCTGAAAATCTTTCTTATACCTCATCCTGCTGGATGAACAGACCTGGCAGCCCTTCCCATCCTAGGGCAGGTCATGAGTATTCACTATGACATACTCATATCTGCAAAATTCCTTTAAAAGATTGCATCTGGGTGTGTTGCAACACATAAGAAAGATACATATATGTATATAGGGCCTTAAAGGTTTTGGCTATGCCGTGTGTGTTTTGAGAGTGTTCAATGAATTCACTGTGCTTCTCATCAACATTTATGACTCTACTTGTGGTTCTCCACTTCCCTTCATTTCCGTCCCAAAACCCTTGCTATGGAAGTATATTTCTACTGAAATTCGCAGATTCATGTTCTGATTTTATTCCCTTTGCGATATTCAATGTCTGTATCACGTATCCTAAATTCCTGCTTCACAGCACCAAGAGTGTTGAGTCTTAACATTGCTTGGTCACACTTATTGTTTTAAAAAAAGCACTATTGTGTTGCTGAATATTCTTTAAATTACTTTGTATCTCTTAATGTCTAAACTCTGATCTTTTTCTTGAAGGTTCTGCAGTAGCTTCTTTTAGTGACAGAAAGGCAGAAATTTCCAGTATGTATCAGCACCAGCAAGCAACAAACTACAGTGACGTTGTGTACAATCCTACCTATCTTCTCCAGCATATCTCGCCAGACTTGACCAGGCGTGGCCCGCCCAACACAGACACAATGAGGTTATATGGATCAGGTAAGGCAATGGACTCGGCTAAGAATTGATCACATTTACAGATTTTACAACAGGGTCCCCTTACTTACCATCTTTTGGGCTCATAGAATTGATCTAATTCATTTCCAAGGTATCCCTGTCCATTCAAGTTCATTGTGGTTTTCCATTCTGTATGACAAATGCCCGCAAACACAGTCAACGTAATAGGGCAGTCCACGTAATCTGCTGGATTTTAGGCCAGACACACACATGAAAGGAAATGGTCAGTAAGTCGAAGTGATTTGTTGTAGAAATAATTCATGAATTTCAGTCACACATCAACCAGTTGAAATGTAGGGGCATATTTACTAAGGATTTCCATTGCCCTTGTGTGACGCAAGTCATCACAGGGCAACACAAGTCCTTAAATGGTATTTACTAAGCCACGCAAAGCCACCTCACTAGGGCCCCCCAGTGGACCACACTACCCCGAAACCCTCTCCATTTCGTCACTACGCACACTGGTCTTAGCAAGCAGGCAGGTGCTCCAGTGCAGGTGGTCTTGGTTTCCCTGGGTGATGTCCCCTCACCCAGCGGAAAGACTACTAGGCCTTTGCCCCCAGTCCTGGTCACAGGCAGAAGTCCTGTAGAGCTTCCCCTTCTCACACAGCCCATCTGGCTGCCTGGCAGATGACAAATCTTGGGGTCTCAACCTCCCCTTCTTATAGTCTATTTCCATACACCAAATGTGATTTAGGGTGTGAGTCTTTGAAGTTTTTTGTGGGGGCTTCTGTTTCTTTTGAAGTGTACACTTTTGTTTCTATTCTTTCCTCTTGAAAGGCTGTCTGTCACAGCAGAAAAGACCCCAGAGCCAATTGTCTCGCAACAATGCCCATGGGAGTGACTTACACCTGGATGTCAGCCACAGTGATAAATGCATCAAAAGGTTAATTCTGAGCTCCCAGCTTCACTCTTTATGATTCCCATATCAGCCCCATCTCTTTCCTGAGATGTGTACAGGTCCCTTCCTTTGATCAATCACTGAATCGAAGAGCAAACCTTTTCAAGTGTAAATGTTTTTTCTCCCTTCATCCAGTCCACAGGAATGCAGTAATACACAAATCTGTCTGTAGGGATTCCTCTGCTCATCATGTCTTCACCAGGACTGCTCTAGGTTTCTCAAAGTGCAACCCAAGGTCCTCATTATATAGCACCATTGCAGGCACACTTGTACTCAGTGTACGTTTACAGCACACATACTCTCTAGAACTGTTACTTCCATGCATTTTGCCACTACAGGCACACATATGTAAAGCACACACAGTTTCAATCTGTTTCAATCTGTGACACTGATGAGTTCTGTAGCATGTCTGTATTGTACCTGGATGTGCTATTTGCAACCACATACTCTGCCAGCACACACACATACTGCACAAGACTTCACCCTTCATGTATTGTATTTTTGTAAGCAGACATACACATACATTTCATTGCACATGAGGCACATCTTTCATGTAATGTGTTCCTCGCATGTATATATACACTCAGCACATGCATTAAACCCATATGTACTACACAGTACTGCTCTACCTCTTTACTGACTGTACCCTCCAGAGGCACACATACATTCAGCGCAGAGTCAGTACTCTGGCACTATGCAGCACTCTACATCTACCTGATGTAGGCCAAGCACACAGGTGACTTAAGCACACAGCAGCGGAACTTTAAAAAGGTGAGTGAACCTGTAGGCTTTACTTAAGTGATACAGGGTGAAAAGGACCTGTTCCGTCCTACTGATGACTACACGGTTTGCACATGTGCTGCTTAACTTTTGGTGAAGGTAGTAGCCTTCCATCACTATGAGGGTAGCACTTTGGGTGCCCCTCCTAGTCCACAAAAACTGCAATCCAGGAGATACTTCTATGTCATGGTGCACAAACGTTTGCCTCTGACATACACTCAGCATTAGGGGTCCAGGCAATAGTACTGTTGGTCACTCAGGGCAGGGGTACATGTCGCTTACCACACAGAGGGCTTTTCCATTCCTACAAATAGAACCCATCCTTGGCGTTTTTATAGCTTGTAAAAGTAACAAACTCAAGCCATGAATGAGTTTCTCTTTAGCAGTTGAAAAAATACATGTTTGGAACTTAAAAGCGAACCTGCTTCAGAGTGAAAAAATGGATGTCCAGGCTCAGAGATCAAACGTACATACTTAACATGATTTCAATTGACTTCTGTGGAACTGTAAGATGGGCCAGTATGGTATTACAACAGGTGTGTGTTATTAACTAACTTTGTAGGTAAAATCCCTCTGTCGTCCTATGTGATTGTTTAAGTCAAATTATTTTTAAACGGTTAGCATTAATCTTGAGGATCCAAGAGATGATTAAGGCACCTGAATTATATAGTGCAGTTTAGTAAATCAATGTTAACTTCAGGGTGAATGTCGGGACAGTGACTCTCACGCTGTTATTGAATTGAGTGTGCATCGCCTGTCCCGTCAGAGTGGTGTGTGATTGAGTAGACAGACAGGTGGATTTGGATCAGCGTTAGAAATGTGGAAAACCAAAGACACACTTGGGATCCCCCACCTTTCACTAGAAACCTGAATAAACAGTAATGTCATGTAAGAAAGACTACCTGTAAACGAATTGTTAACAGAAATCAAACATTTATTTACAATATCATAAACCTTAGTGAGTTACATGTTCATGCTGTTGTAACTGAAAGCCAAGCTTACTTTTCCTTCTCTAAATGCATGCAGAGGAAAATTCACTTTTTTAAAACTTTGCCTTCTTTTCAGCATTTTGACAGATCATAACATTTATATTAAGTACAATGAATTGGTCTTCATTCGGCATATGCTTTATTCAAGACCATTCACTCAACACATCTCTCTAAGTGGATATCAACTCCCTGTAGGAAATACAACATGTAAGAAGCCTTCTGTCCCAGAGGCCAGAGGTCAGTGTGCACCCAACCGAGAGGCCTATTCTTTGTGTAATCCGTTCCACTTTTAAAGATTAGGAGTTCTAATCCCTTGTAGTAGAGTTTGCCATAGTTGATTTGAATTGCATGTTGACACTCAAATCAGATCATTAGCCCAGACAGAAGTTGAGAGATGAGTGACGGATTTTGTTTGTTCTAGCAGTAATCCGAAAAGAACAATTGTTTGCAAATTCTCATAATTTTGCTGTGGTTTGGACTATTCCAAATTCTAAATTTTCAGAATGTTTTGGGGCAGCTTTTTGTAGAAAATGCTCTGAGAGATCTGTGTGTGATCCTGCTATAGAACCTAGCTAATGCATATTCATCAGTTGCTGATCCTTCCAAAGGCGAGCAATCAGGAGGGAATCAAGGCTGCACATTACATGCTGTTGTTAGTGCAGGTTGTGATGTAAGCAATAATGAGTTCCCAACTAGATTCCATAAACTTGGCATCTCTTGGTTTGCCAAACATCTGATCCATTGGCTCCGCAAATGTTCCAGAACTCAAGAGCCAGACCGTAAACTGAAAAGAAACCCTGGAACGTCATCTTGCTCCCCCTTTCTTTGTATTTATACATTATTTGGCATTGCTGCCCATCAGTTGCCCACCATCCCTTTGGACTACAACCAACATTACAGGGCTCTTATTTGGTGACCCAATGCACATAATTATCAAACAATGTACTGTTTTGCATATTGTAGTAGTGTGGCTTTCAGGATGCTCAAATATAATATAGTATACTGGTTATACTAAGTGTGTTTTTATTAATATGTTCACATATATTTGTGTATAATACTGTACTAGGAAAGTAAGAATTCACAAGAAATACCTCACTTATTGTGCAATAAATCACAAGCATACCTTTCGCTTGATTCCTCCACAAGACAGTGCAAACAGTACTCCCGAGTGGCGCGCATGCTTGCTAACAGGGAGTATGTTTCATCAAGGACACTGGCTTTCACCGGGCCCGACCTTAAGGACAGCTTGCATTACCTAAAAGACGTGCTACGATGTATTCTGTCTTGATTGCATATCTTTTCGGCGCTATTTCTAATTAGTACCCACTGAGTATGAAAAGTAATTCTCGATAATATTCTCTGCCCCATTTATATTTTGGCTGACGGAGGTATTGCAGTTAAGGCGACGGAGTAATTTACTCCATCGATTTAAATGCACCTCCATCCACCAAATCTTGAAATTACCGTCAATTCCTTAAAGCACTACTAGGAACCGCCAGAACAGTAGTTCCTGTCAATACTTTTTGCATTTTGGTGCGTGCCTCCTACATTATGAAGGAGGCTGGAACCAAACTGTTTTATTTTTTTATTTTCAAAAAGAAAATCCCGACACAGGATTTTTTCTTTTGACAATAAAATATAAACTGCCCTTTCGACATGGTAAGAGGGCATTCTTTGTTTATTACTGCCTCTTACCACCAGGGTTTGCCTGGGGGTGACTCGCAGTAAAACAAATAGCTATATGTTTGCCCAAAATAGAAATGCAGGTACTCTGCACCAGAGCACATGCTTGTTTCTGAGAAGTGGCGGTACTCTCCAATTCAAAGTATTACGGCCCATATTTATACTTTTTGACGCAAAACTGCGATAACGCAGTTTTGCGCCAAAAAAATTAGCGCCGGCTAACGCCATTCTGAAGCGCCATGCGGGTGCCGTATTTATTGAATGGCGTTAGCCGGCGTTAGCCGACCGGTGCTGCCTGGTGTGCGTGAAAAAAAACCACGTACACCAGGCAGCGCCGGCGTAGGGAAAAATGGCGTTTGGGCGTCCAAAAATGGGGCAAGTCAGGCTGAGGCAAAAAAATCGTCTTAACCCGATTTGCGCCATTTTTTGTTGCCGCCCAGACGCCATTAACATGACTCTTGTCTTAGCAAAGACAGGAGTCATGCCCCCTTGCCCAATGGCCATGCCCAGGGGACTTATGTCCCTTGGGCATGGTCATTGGGCACAGTGGCATGTAGGGGGGCACAAATCAGGCCCCCCTATGCCACAAATTTTTTTTAAAAAAAATACTTGCCACAACTTACCTTTTCTTTCCTGGGATGGGTCCCTCCATCCTTGGGTGTCCTCCTGGGGTGGGCAAGGGTGGCAGGGGGTGTCCCTGGGGGCTTGGGAGGGCACCTCTGGGCTCATTCTGAGCCCACAGGTCCCTTAACGCCTGCCCTGACCCAGGCGCTAAAATCCGGCGCAAATGCGGGTTTTTTAGTCCCGCCCACTCCCGGGCGTCATTTTTGCCCGGGAGTATAAATACGACGCATATGCATCGCAGTCATTTTTTAAGACGGGAACGCCTACCTTGCATATCATTAACGCAAGGAAGGTGTTCACGCAAAAAAATGACGCTAACTCCATGAACTTTGGCGCTAGACGCGTCTAACGCCAAAGTATAAATATAGAGTTAGTTTTGCGTCGAATTTGCGTCGAAAAAAACGACGCAAATTCGGCGCAAACGGAGTATAAATATGCCCCTACGTTCTCCTTCTCAAAATAAAAAAGTGCTGGTACTGAGTACCGGAATAGCCAATTCTTAGACGATCCTTAAACCGCTGGAACAGGAATCTCCCCCGTGGTCAGACTATGGTGCACATGCTTTCAAATGCGGCGGCCCGACCATAAAGTTACCAGTAAGCACACTCCGTCTCCGTTGTGAGGGATTATGTTCACTGCCAACATTTAAATCAGACCCTCTTTTATCTCTTGTCATGTTATTTACCTTGTTTACATTGCTGTAATTAATTTGCATTTATTCCACAGTAGGTGGGTTTCTGATTTAAAAAAAAACCTCCAATAACCTTGTCCATAGTGGTGCTCAAATAATGTTTCTACTACAGGCCTCTAATAATGCCAGAAGAGCATCATTAGAGGCAATCATTTGGAGACAAATTGGTACTGAATAAATGGAAAGTAATTACAGCAAATATCACAGCTGTGTGAGTCAGGGGAAGGGATGAGAGGAACCGTAGAAAACTGTCTGTTGTCTTTGGCGAGTGTATATTCATAATGTGGATCCCTTCCAGGTAAATTTGGTAGAGGTTCGCGACACACCTGCTCATATCAGCCCCACATGTGGACCCAATGGAGTGCTATCAGGTGTGACCAAGATTAAATTGGCAACACTCCTTAGTTTGTCTCAATGGCCTTCGGTCAGTGCTTACCTTGGCAAGTTTTTATTTGTTGTATCCCTATGAAAACGAGCGTTAATACCAACCAGCTCAGCGGTGCTCAGTTGTACCATTTATATCAACAAAAGAGGCATGAAAGATTGAGTAAATCTTCTTGGGACTCATAAGGGTTGCCACCTTTCTCAGAAAGACACCAGTTTAAATTTTGGTAGGCGAAAAATAATTTGAGTAAAATGCTGAGTAGCCTTTTGCATTACAGCAGTTATCCCTGTGTTTGCTTTAATAATCATTTGGAAATTATTTCAACAACTTCGAAATATTCGTAAGTGATTTCTTAATGTTTTTGCTGTTTCATGGAATATTTCAAAAAGAAGGAAATATCTGCAACCTCTGTGTCATGGTATCAGCAAGGGTATAGTGCACACCTGTCATTACTGTGGCCTCATAATGCCGTGGGGTATCTTGGCGGGATGTTCCCTTTGAGTGCGTCATTTCCATGCAGATCCAAGACTGAGCCTTCATGCAATGATGTGTTTTGAAACACCAGCACGCACGAGTATTATGGCCTTAGCTCACATTGTTAGTTACTGTATTTGTAAAGCACATTATTATGTTAATTAGTTGTGCTGGCACCGACAGGAAAGAATGGTAGGCAGTGAGTTAAATTAAAGACAAGCTACAGCTGTTGAAAAGGTAGGGTCTTCGATTGCTTACAAAAAGCTAGATGATTGGTTGCTTACAAAAAGCCAGTTGATTGGTTACTTGTCAAAGTTCAGGAATAAGATAATTCCAATGATTGACAGCAACATGAAAAGAGGACCGGCCTCCAGCACGGGAACAGCTGTGGGAATATTGAAGAAGCATGGCAGTGGGTTAGGGAAGCAATCTGGGGGTGCTGTGCCACCGAACCACTTAATTCATGTGTTTCCCTATTTTATAATGTGCCCTTCCTTTTGTTCCAAACCATATCGCATGGAGGGCGCGGTATTGCAGATGCTTTTGCACAAACCTGGAGCTTGCGCTGGTGTTTAACGAATCAACCCCATTCAATTTACAGGAACCCTTTGCTCTTTCTGCTGCGTGTATGCATTACAACATACTCGCAGATATTATGCAATCCGAGCTCAAGACAAGAAAGGCGCAGGTGATCCCTATAACGTCAAAGAAAGTGAGTCGACTCCCTTATGGCCGGCCCTACCCGCCTGCTGCACGTGGCATGGTTAGAACGAAACTGAACAGCTGTCAGACCTGCTTCTCCATATGATCTGAAGTCCTGCTGGCTTTTGTGTACATTCTAGTCTCGTGATAAAACGTCACCAGTATCTCTCAGTAATGCTGTTCGAACTGTTCTCCATCTGTGCTTGAATAACCTACTGAGCCGCTGGGACCCTTTATAAGTTCCACTCATTCATTCATTCATTCACTGAGTATATGCTTTTGAAGGCCATAACCAGCAGTTGCGGTATGTATTTATCCATGTGCTAAATGGTTGACAAATAGGCTCAAAGAAGTAATGGTAAAGTGTTAGTGCTTACTTCGTTAGCCGTCAGATGGGTCCTATGAAAGTCATTCAAAAATCTTGTACTCGGAGGGGAAGTGGAAGTTCCACGGTAGAGATGCCCTAGAGAGTTTGTGAATACCCACATACTTGGGAGGCGGTGGGAATTCAAAACATTTTCGGAGCCCATTCCCTCATACAAATTGTTTTGAAATTCACAAATGTTTTCCAAGGTACTTCCAGAATTGGTGCAGGTTACCAGAACTACCCTTGAAAACTTTTGGGACTTAAAAAAAAAAGAGTACATCTGCACCGAATCAAACGTCTAAACCCTGTAATGACCAGTAATTTTAGCAGGGAGGGAGGGGCCACATATGCATAGATACACACTCACACCCATGCATTCACACATGCGCGCGCGCACACACACACACACACACCCATTCATAACACTCACTCAAAATACATACATTCATTCATTCATACACACATGCACAAAACATCAACATACAAAACTTACCTTCACTGCAGCTCTCCGGTAGGGAAGCCTCAGATCCCAGGAGGGTTGCGACTGCTGCCTTCTCTTATTGGTAGACCTAAGGTCAGCCAATGACAGAAGGCGGCAGTCCCTCAATTGTCACAGAGTGGGATGGGAGTCAGTGAGTCTGCTGACCGCACCCCACTGTGTGACATGTGTCACTGATTGACACTCGGTCCAGGCCATTTCAGGGCTTAAAACTGAAGTGCCTAGGTCCGAGGCAAACAGTGATGCTCCCTCTTGCCACGAAGGGGAGAGCCTCGAGGCACTGTTGCCAGACTGTGGAAGTCACTCCCACAGGAATGTGAAATCCTCAGCCTGGAAAGTTCAGCTCAGGCAGCCAGTAACCTGCACATTTAGCACAGGACTAGCTCTTGGCTGCTTGACCTGAACAAGAAGAGTGTCCTCGAGCTGACCTTTTTTCAGCCTGAAAGACACTTTCTTTGATGGAAAAAGGTGGTGGGCCTCGCCCCTCAGCCCATATGGACAAGCTGCCATATCTATACAAAGGATGCACTTTTCCAATCTTTAGTTTATTTTTCTCTTGTTTTGAATCAAACTTATTGCTCTTTAAACCACTTTCTTCCATTAACATTAAAGACCTATAGTCAGGGCCGCAGGAATTTTGCAATTCTGCAGCCACTGCTTTTTTTTGCATATTTAAAGATTTGCTGCATTTACCACATAATTCATTATCTGCTGCATAATTTGCGGTATTATTTTACAAAAAAATAGTTCTTAGCTCAAATTGGTCAAAAGGTACTAAAAACGTGGTAACGTGTGTTCGCGCGCAGTGGAAAGCCCTTTGCAAAGGTTAACTTGTCATCTTTCAGTTGCTTATTTCTGCATCTGGTTGTTAAACTGGGGCTAATAAAGTGAAACTTTGCTCAGACAAAATTACCATGTGGAAACATTGTAAAATAATGATAAACTACTATAAAAAAGTGCCACATTAAACTGCATAATTTGCTTTTTTCTCGCTGCATAATTTTGTCAACACTGCTACATAATTTGGTGCCTCTTTGCCGTATAGTTCTATTCGCCCTTTCCATATTGCAGATAAGAGCGTAATTGCCTTTCGGCTTGTCCCACTGTTATAAGTGGGGTCTTTGGTTGGCAGTCAGGCTGCCCCCTGTCCAAGCAGGGACCCTCACTCTAGTCAGGGTAAGTCACACACAATCCAAATTATCCTGTGCCCATGCTCTGGGAGCTTGGCACTGAGCAGTCAGGCTTAACTTAGAAAGCAATGTGTAGTATTTGTGCAATAATCGTGCAATAACACAGTATAAGAACCACAAAAAATACACCACACAGGTTTAGAAAAATATAGAATATTTATCTGAGTAGAATAAGGTTAAAACAATCAAGATATGATAAATACAAGTTGAAATATCACTTTAGATAAATAGAATCTTTAATCCTGTGAAAGCAATAAGTGTCTCTTGCAAGCACAAATTACCTGGTTTGCGTCTAAATTATTCGCACGGCACCGCAGAGGCGGAGATGCGTGGAAAATGGGGAGATGTGTCTCGGTTTCTCTGGGCGCACACAGACGATGCTTCAATGCTTTTCCACACAGCAAGGGCTTTGCTTCGATTTCTGGTGCGCAGCCTTGGATCCTCTCTGGGTTGCGGGGTATTTGGAAGCCCCGGGGGCGATGTGGAGAAATCCTGGGCATGCAGGACAAAGTCACAGGAGCTGCTTCGATCCGGTGGGCGATGCGGGGAAATTTCTGTTGCACGGTAGGCGCTATGTCAATTCTTCTCACAGAAAGTCTGGCTGTGTCGTTCCAGCTCACGATGCGTCGATCCGGTGGGCCATGCGTCGAGGTTCCGGTCGCAATGCTGGCCCTGCGTCGATCTCCACTCTGGGAGCCAGGCTGCATCATTCCGGTTTGGTGATGCCGTAATGTTCTCACCGCTGTGCAGGCTGTGCGTCGATTCTGGCAGGCTGTGCATTGATTTTCGACACACAAGGAGGTCTTTGCAGAGATGAAGTCTTTTTGGCCCTGAGACTTTAGGAAACAGGAGCTCTATCCAAGCCCTTTGAGAGCACTTATCAGCAGAGCCAGAGGGCAGCAAGGCAGCAGGGCAACAGCAAGGAAGCAGTCCTTTACAGCAAAGCAGTCTGGTGAGTCCTTTGGGCAGCCAGGCAGCTTCTCAGCAGTTTGCAGGGCCTGGTTCAGAGTTCCTTTCCCAGTAGGTATCTTGTCAAGAAGTGCCTGAGTTGGTAGGGTCGAGGACCCAGTTTATATACCCAAATGTGCCTTTGAAGTGGAAAAGACTTCAAAGAGTGGCTTAGAAGTGCACAAGGTCCCCTTTCAGTACAATCCTGTCTGCCAGGGTCCCAATAGGGGGATTGGCAGTCCATTGTGTGAGGGCAGGCTACTGTCCTTTGAGATGTAAGTGTCAGGCCCACCACTCTCCCAGCCCAGGAAGACCCATTAAGTATGCAGATGTGTGCAGGTGTGACTGAGCATCCTGTGTTTGGGGCTGTCTGAATGAAATGCACAAGGGAGCTGTCAACTAACCCAGCCAGACGTGGATTGTAAGGCACAGAAGGATTTAAGTGCAGAGAAATGCTCACTTTCTAAAAGTGGCATTTCTCAAATAGTAATATTAAATCCAACTTCACCAGTCAGCAGGATTTCGTATTACCATTCTGGCCATACTAAATCTGACCCTGTGACGCCTTTCAGATCAGAATCTACAGCTCAAACAGTATATGAGGGTAGCCCTAATGTTAGCCTAAGAAAGGGGCAGGCCTCACAGCAATGAAAACCGAATTTAGGAGTTTTACTCTACCAGGACATATAACTACACAGGTATATGTCCTGCCTTTTACCTACATAGCACCCTGCCCTATTGGTTACCTAGGGCCTACTTTAGGGGTGACTTATATATAGAAAAAGGGGAGTTTAAGGCGTGGCAAGTATTTTAAATGCCAAGTCAAAGTGGCAGTGAAACTGCACACACAGGCCTTGCAGTGGCAGGCCTGAGACATGGGTAAGGGGCTACTTAGGTGGGTGGCACAATCAGTGCTGCAGGCCCACTAGTACCATTTAATCTACAGGCCCTGGGCACATGTAATGCACTTTACTGGGGACTTACAAGTAGATTAAATAAGCCAATTGGGTATGAACCAATGTCACCATGTTTTAAGGGCGAGAGCATTTGCGCTTTAGCACTGGTTAGCAGTGGTAAAGTGTGCAGAGTCCTAAAACCAGCAAAAACAGTGTCCAAAAAGTGGAGGGAGGCAGACAAAAAGGCTGTCAGGTCTAACACCCACCGTAAGTATCTGTGATGAAAAGCAAATCATTAGATAGTTAACCCCTTTTTCCACAGGAATTGATGGTTAACCCTCTGTCAAAAACGTTTGCACGTAACAGTCCTTAGTATGTTAAAAAAAAAACTAAGCGCAAAGTCCAACGTTTTTCCTAAGGAGCCTGATGCTGATATTGCATAATATTGGGGTTGCAGAATGCCAAGGCTGCTCAGTCTCTGTTCCTCTTTCATCCATCAACCAAACACTTCTTGTCTCTCTGTCTCACTCTTAAAGGTTATTTTTCATTTCAAATATTTATCTTTACTATTTTCCTCTCTTTATTTTTTCATTCTGTTTTTTTTTTTTTGCCTTTATCTATGTTGCTCTGAGCTAAAGCCTGAAAATGAAAAAATAAGTCCCAGTGCCAGAAAACGAGTGTTGATGCCCCCACTGGCACAAATTAAGCACTGCCCTATAGTAGTCAGCGCAAGTCCGTGAATGGAGAAACTTGGCCATATTCTGCTAGGAGCCTCCTGGCACATATGTCCAGCTTCTAATGTTTGGCATTGTCTTTTATGACCTCTGTTGGGAGAAGAACGCTATATTGGGTTAGCTTGCAAATACTCTGCGATAGCAGGACTGGTGATAGCTCCTAACGAGTTTTGGGTACGACCTGGCTCTATGTAGTCTGCTCTGTAACTCTCCTGCAACTATGAACCCTTCTTGATATAGGGAATCATAACATATCACAGGTTAGTTATTATATGATAGCGTTGCACAGAATGTGATATCACTGTGCAGCATACAATGCCCTTGAGTCACACACACCATAGAATCCCATACTCGTTGGCAAGACGTTGTGCCTGGATTGTTTGCTGTTTCAAGGTAGAACATATTAAATTATTATTTTGAATTCACAAGTGAACAATTCATTTTTTTCCTGTGCAGTTTGTGATTTAAGGAGCCACAGAGTCATCCCTTCTCCAGAGCTGAGCAGTTCTATGTTAGACCTGGCAACTCCACTGAAAAACATCCAGGTGAGTTTTTGATTAGTTACTGGACACACCCATGTCTCATCTTTTTTCCATATTGTGTACAGATGTTTGCAATCATTTCCGATTGCAAATAGGAGGGAGACTGAAGGATTCATCACCCTTTTTTATTTGTGATTCGCAAAGGTATACAAAGACTGATTAGTTATTGACCACTGAGTTGAGGTGGTAACTGTTCGCAAAGCAGAAGCTGTCCAGTGGACAGATCCACATTGTGAATCATTGTGGTGGCCTTAGGAGGGCAGACAATGGCCCAGAGGACCTCTGCATGCTCCTCCCGATGTCTTCCTTACTTGGAAACCTTTTTCTTTTTTTAAGCGCCCATGTCCCATTAATATCAGTGATCCTTTAAATCAGTGGATCCATGCCCTCCACACCTAAAAGTAAACTCAACACTTGTTAACAATGGCGGAGAAGGGTAAAGAGGAGTGAAGAAAATATCTCTAAGATTTCTTCTTCATTCCTCAGAAAGATACCGCTGTCTGACCGTGAGCATCCAATCTATTTTAAGGAGAAACATTTCCACTCTTGCTTCTTCTCAAAACCTTTAGGGAAAGTCGTGGATGCTCTTTTAAGAATGTAAATTAAGTGATATAAATAAAGTGATGTTTTGAAAGAAAAATTTATCAGAATGCTAACCTGTCCTTTGTATATGCTAGTTTGTCAGTCACTGTTGCATGTTCAAATTGGCAAACTCTCCCTAGATTCGAAGATCCTCTTTTGGGAGAGGGAAACAAAGAATTCCTCTTTAAGAAGTTTAACGTCTAGCCACGATGTCAGAAATATTGCAAACAATATAAAAATTGACAAATATTTTCATTAGAGCTGGAATCTCAGCTATCTGTGACGTCTCAGACAAAGGGCTGCATTTAGATATTGGTGAACGTGTTACTCCTTCACAACGGTGACGTGTATCCCATCCGCTTATAGCTAAACCCAATAGGACATAATGGGATTTAGATTTTGGGGGATGGAAAATCCGTCACCGTTGTGATGGAGTAACCCATCCGCCAATATCTAAATCAGGCCCATAGTGTTAGAATTTTTCGAGACATTATGAGAATTATTAGATGTTTACATTAGAGCCGGAATCTTCACTATCCTTTGAGTGGTAACAGATATTCTAGTTCTGTGATATCAACTGCTGGTCCACAAATTCTGGAGCCGTACCGAATTTTCAAGCTGTTCACATATGAAAAATGTGCATTACATCATTTACATAGCCAGTGGTTATTCATATGAAATGGAATGATTCTGACTCTCATCCATCTCACTTAATAATATATTAAGACTGGTGAGCCCAAAGGTGTACTTAAATAATCGATGGTGCAAGTCTGATATGCAGAAATATTCCATATTTTAATCATAATATATAACAATGCACATTTTCTTTATGAGCTCTCAATTCACACATCTCCAAAAATCCTCAAATATTTTAAACACTAAATTATCGGGATTGTGGTGTACATGTTAAAAAAACAAAACGTTTGTTGATATTCAAAATGATTTGTACGCATTACATTTCTTTAATTTACAGCAATGTCACAGTGTAGGATCTTCTACATTTTTGTTGATGCATCATTTAGACCAGTGGTTCCCAACCTTTTGACTTCTGTGGACCCCCACTTTACCAGTACTGGAACCCGGGGACCCCCACTGAACCAATATTGGAATCCGGGGACCCCCCCAATGAGTCATTATTAAAAGCCGGGGACCTTATCTGTTAATATTATTACATTTTCTAAGCTATCACGGACCCCCCTGAGGAGGCTTGGTGGACCCCCAGAGGTTCCCGGACCACAGTTTGGGAACCACAGATTTAGACAACAACATTTCATCCCATTAGCCTTCTTCAGGACAGCTTTGATTCAATATAATTTCTGTTTTATGTACTGGTATATTTCTTAAACAAGTCCAATCATCTAACTACTAATAAAGTTATATTCCCAGACCCATATAAGAATTTCATGCATGTACAGGTTAATTTTAACAATAACGTTAATACCATGGTGGTTGTTTAAACAGCACACCACCATAAATCTATCTAAATGTTCTTAAAAATGTATTTGTCTAATATTATTACACATACTAACTTGCCTTGTATATCTATCTCTAAAAAAAAATAAACAGAGAAAGACAGAAACATGGGATAAGAGACCTCAAGAGAGGAGCACATTGTATAGCAGAGACTCTTTCAAGTCATTAAAACACGTTCTGAAACTAGCTAAATACTCTATTGTTGTCATATTCAGGGGCTCACTTGCACGTTTTTACCTATCTAGGAATACCTTTCTTGAATACAAGTGAAAAATCCAATGCCTTTGCCTTCAGCCTAAATCAAAAGGACGATAGAATGATGTTTATATACAACATGATATCCCCTTTTTTCAAATTACTAATGGCGGATAAAGCAATAATAAATAAAATGGAATACCTACTACATGGCCAGGTTCTCATTTAGTGCATATCGTATTTCTTTCTTTCCAAAATGTTCAATTCTCAATAATTCTCTGACAAATGGACCACAAACATCAAATCTATAACAGAAAGCCACACAACATTTAGAAGTTCTCTAGTGTTACGATTAGGCATATCGGGTTCACCAGATAAGACTCCTCAACTTAATATTTTCTTTCACATCTCAAATGGCACCTGTGATAATTTAAAGGAGATTCCTTCCTCAGGAACAAGAGCAAAATTCTGTATTTTAATCTCAGATTCTGAAACGTGTCAGAGGGCCTTGACATTAGTATATAGGTCAAAGGGCACTTTTCTAAATGGAGCCACTCTTCACCAGTGGGAGAAGTATTCACTGTTCCAGCCGAAGCTTGGATTCCTAAGGTATGGCATTAGCACAAGCAGTGAAAGGATGCCAAGACGTTTATATCCAAGACGACAGATACATGCTGCTTGATAATGCCAGTGTCTTTCCCCTTCTGTTGTTTCTGGACCGATATGCAAGGCAAAGTTGCTGACATCTTAGGCTACTGCATGGCCAGCCTGGGATATTGGATGCCATGTCTTGAAAATATTCCAGCCAACTTTACATTTGAAATGGCAGCCCTCTTAGAATTATTCTACACTCTATAGAGAAAAAAAGATTATTCTTCTTCATGTCTTTTCGTTCGATTAGGTAGGGAAATACATTTTTTGATACATACTGTCCTTTCTGAAAAAGTCAGTGATTAGATTGTTGAGAAGTTTTCAAATATGGAGAAAATGTGTGCTATGTGTCATAACGTCAAAATGTCATCAAACATTCTGACCATCTTTACATTCAAGATGGCAGCCATCTTTAACGTCCTGAACTCTTTGTAAAGGAGAAGGATTCTCATTTGTCTTTTCATCTGCTTTGACTTCTTTTGTTTGTATTGGAAAAGTGGTTAGATTTATCCCCTTTTGCATTAGTGAGATAATCTTATATGCTTGAGCAATTCTTCTCCACCTTAAAAAATGAGCTGAGAAGACCATTGTCACTCCAAGGGTGGCTACTCAGATAATGCAATAGTATATTTTAATCAATAGGTTTTGTATACATACGTGTAATCAACTTCCCATTTTCATGTTCAATCCATATGCCCCAAAAAAATGCTATAGTCAGAAAGTTACAGCTGATATCTAATGTTATGGTGACTTCCACTGAGACAATCAATATGTCTTCAGACTTTCAACTTCTTTTTCCAAGGTACATTTGTTTACAGTGCATCTATATTGTGTCACCAGCCTCTAATTTTTCATCCATCTTTGTTGCATCTCATACACAGGAAGGAGCGCTCATAACTATTGGCTTCAGGAAAAAAGTCCAGGAATGGTGAAAGACGTTTTGTCAATCAGTTTATACTTGCCACACTGGGTCTTTAAGAGTGCTTTTCTAAGATTTCACGTATCCTAGGAAAGCTGTCGACAACCAGTTTACTGGGAAATCTACTGTTTAAAAATCCATATTATTTTTCAGAGATTCACTCTTTTTCTAAGGCTGTCTTAGTCACCTTTTAATCTCTTCTTTTAGATGTAACTTGACATCTGTTCTGTCTCACCACGTTTACAACTACTTTTCTTCACATAGTTCTCAGCATTCATCAAAATAACACCCCCACCCATATCAGCCAGTTTTATGACCAGATTTTCTCTTGACTTTAGTGGTCCCAAAACATTATTCTGTTCCTGTGATGTATTAAACAACAATTTTTCAAGTCTTTTTAAAACTTCAAATTAACCTATTATCAGCTTCTCAGATCTCAAATTATTAGCTCACATGGTCATGAGCAGTGATAGATCTTGAGGGTGGATGCAATTCGGTGATGGAATTATCCTCTCTCTACAAAATTGTAATCTAACGTTTCTAAACAATATATGTTGAATGTAAACAATGAATGCCCTACCTTAACTCAAACTTAATAAGGCTTCTTTTAAAGGCAACTTGTTATAGAGCTCTGAGAATATAATCCTAATACTAGTTTGATGTTTTGATATGTTTAGGAAATATACACATTTTTAGAATTGAAATTATAGAGAATTGCAACTGTTGTGAAGAAGGCTAACACAAAGGAATTTTGTAGCAGAAATCCTACATCGATATCCATATATTGATATAAATAGAATATACTGTATTGTGGTGCAATGATGGATGATTCGGGCCTTGAATCAATTTTCATCGTGTCATCAAGGAAAAACAATATGTTTTAACCCCAGCAGTAGCATTGGCCTTCCATCCAGTTGGCCCTGAACCTCGAGATAAGGGCTTTAGTCCACTAAATATACATGGCTGCTGTTTGTTTGTCAAGTACCAACTATGTTAAGGCAGACTTCCTCCTCCCTACTTCGCGGCATCCCATATATGTGAGAGATTGACACCCAAGATGTCTCCTGCATATTAACATCTGTGCCTTGACCTAAGCTTCTTCACTATGCATCTCAGGTAAACTTAGGGCAGTTCCTCCGGTATGGGTCATTACATTTCCTACATGCCTTTATGCTTCAGTTATTTATTGCCCCTTAACACCACACACATGGAGCAGGGCTTACCTCTGGCTCATGATTGCCCCCAAATGGGCAAGACAATGCCATTTACCAGCTCTCCTGACTTTGGGCAAGGGCCAGTCTTGAACATAAATTACAGTCGGCTGCCAAAGCAGAGGGGAAGTCAAGATAATGCAGTGAAGTTACGGACATCAATTGAGAGTAGACAACATACGTGCCTTGAAGCTCACCACTATTTTTATTAATGCACTTTAGAAATTAAAACGAAACTAACAGATCTGTCTACTCATGGCTGGTGCTGTCTTACTTCCCCTCAGGTTAGGGTTTCACAAATGGAAAAGCAGAATGTAAAACCAGGGTCTAAGATTCCTGTTTGCTTCTTGTAATTTACTCATTTTGCCCTTCATCTAGGCTCTTGAATATGACAAGTGGGTAATCCTATGATGTCACCAGGGAGCAAAGTAGGAATCATGTTAGTTCAGTTAGCCTGACATTTTGGTGAATTGAGGTTTTGATTAAAATTTCAATAGGAGACTGTTCATGCTGTAGTGACATCACGTTAATAGATGTTAAACTATACTCATATTGCAATATAGAGCTTCCCTAGCAGTATTTTTTTTATCAGATTGGGAACATTTCCTAATGCCTTGATATCACACTGAAAACTAGGAGTGCTAGTCTTTGTGCAGTGATGCCACAATGTCTTTCCTGCATTACACTGAGCGCTCCTCCCACCTCTATTGGCATCACGCAGGATGATGATGTTCTACCCCCAGTGGCATCGCAATGAGTGAAACCGGTGCTCTGGTGACATCACACAGGGACAACTGACCTTCCTGCAGTGACCCCACACTGCAAGTGTCTCTGCTGAAATGACACCCAAATGGACCGCAATCATAAATATTGACAAATAAAAATAAAAGTGATTGCAATACACTGACATAGATTTACCCATAGCCCCCTCCTCAGCACTTTAAGAAAACCCAACTTTAGCCCATACCCACACCCCACCCATTGGGAATATCACAGGCAGGTGGAAACGCATGACATGACAAGTGGCAGAAAGAAAATGCTATTAACAATGCAAATCTGCAAAATGGGCCATCCGGGACATATGCACAATAAGGAACTTTGCTTCATTCTTGTATGGGGAAATTACATGACAAAGCATGCGTAGGCATTTTCCACGTGATGCCGCTTTCAGTCTAATTTTGAGATGAACACAACAAAAGTATTTAATAATTCCATATACGTTAATAGTACCTGCCACCCACACAGAGCACACGTCCCAAAAAAAAGAAGTGGGAGGGATTTATCAACGTAGTCAGTTTGCAAGTGACATCACGGTGCCTGGCATCACAGTCTGTTACATCACAGTATGTGACATCACATGTAGCATCACAACCCACAACCTCAAGGAAGTGATGTTGCAAGAAGTGATGTAACAAGCAGTGACATCGGATCTTAAGATTTCACACATATGTTTAGCAGATCTATCATGAGTAAATTTTTGTGAATTACAATTTATAACAACTGAGATTTTGCATTGGGTTGTGCCAAAAATGTCACGCAACCCCAACACAAAATCTGGGTGTCAACATATACATTTATTTTTTAAATCCCTGCCACAAAGAAATTGGCAACCAGGAGAAACTTGGCAATACATCTGTCGGCTCAATTGGTTACAAAGTCACCATTTTAAAATATTTTATGGGATTAAAACACCTGCTGCAGAAATCCTTGTGTGCAGTGTAAATCTCAGGGAATAGTAACAAGGGTAAGATAACTCTGGAGTTTAACGTATTGGCTGAAGAGATTTGTGTTTTGCCTCGTCCCAGTTTTAAATCAAAGTATCATAAAGGGATACTATGTCTCCTGCAAAGCACATCGTGTAGCACGTAGATGACAGATTTGTATTTTATAGAAGTGGGTAAGTAAGTTACTGTTGTTAACACAGAGATCCTATTGTTAATTGCAGTTCATAAATTGAAATCCTGCACAATGAGCTATGAAGAACACGTAACTCTTACATCTTATAACTTTCACTGCCTTATTAAACATCCTGTATATTGATTTACCCACAAATGATTTATTGTCAAACTATAATGTGTACGTGTGACACCCTGCTTTGGAATGGGTAGTGAAAAAGTGCTATAAAAGAAAAATATATTTTCAAAAATATTGTCCATAAACACCCCTCTGTCACCCAGTTGTTTCCTGTTGCTTATCTTAGTATATTTTCTACAGCACAATTAGGTATATCTGTGCCAAGTAAACTTGCAGAAGGTGACCAGTCTTGTAGAAACATATCACACAGGGCATTGATGTATAAACAATGAGTCATAACTTTTAATAATCATATCCTTAAGACAGGCTTGTATGGTTTCCAAAGGGTGTGTACAATACATCTGTATTACGTTGGTCCACAGTTATCGCAATCAACTCCTATGTGAAGCAGGGTTTCTGACACACCGGTGCAAGGTGAGGCCGGACACTGCCTTTGCATTGCATTGTTCATCCTGGGATGTGTTGAGCACTGACTAACTAGGAGTTTACTTTTCAGAGATATGACTCTGCGTCCAGTGTACCAAGCAGTACCTCCTCCAGGAAGGACTCGCAGGGCAGTAACCGAAGCCTCGGTAAGTCTTCTGCTTCTTTAAGAGCTGTGCCAGTTCTAGATCAATGGAGGTGGTTTCAAAGTGGAAGCAACACAGTTTCAATAAAAAACTAAAATAACTGACCCACCTAGCAGGGCTTCGGAAGTTTTAAACCACCGAGAAGCTTTGTCTTCCCTTTTACAGATTATTCTCAGTGATCAGTGGGGCTGGGGTTTCCAGAAGGTATTTCAAGGACTGCTTTCCCAGGGTACTAAGGATAAGATGCTTACATTATGTCCTACACACAGCAGTGCTGCTGAATTAATGCAAAGCACCAATTTATCTGCTTTACTAAGATTATCTCCTAATAGGACGGGTGTCTGCAATTAAAGGGACTCATGGTCTCTATATCCCTTTGTATGTTCCATGCATCTCCACCACAGGGGATCCGCAGATGTCCAGGTGGGTGAGACATGAAGCCATATATAATTAACATCATGGAGCCTTGAGGTGTACAGGGCTATGTGCAGCACAAGGAAATTAGACAGATGAAACCGCGGGGGGCATTATTCAGATTACTGTTGAATGTAAGTGTGTGTGTGATTCTATTTACCGGAGACACAAGATTCCCACTTTCTTGGGATCTATGGTCTGACGTTTTGCACAACTCACATTTCACAGGGCCACCCACTGCCACTGTTACCACAGAGCTGAATTAGAAAGTAGCATCTCTCAGTATTGTAAGACGTCCTGGGCAGCTGTAATAGTTTGAACAAGGTGAAAAAGTCCAATTTGCTAAGACCACATATCTATTTCTATAACAGGAAGTGCATGTTGGTGTGTCAGGTCCCACTGTTTCAATATGCATTGAATCACATGTTTTATGGCTTTTGACCTGTGCGGTGAGCTTTAATGAGGCATTTGGGGTTTGGACAATTTTGATATAAACGACCAGCAGATCCTACCTAAGAAATACTTCCTTGGTGAGTAGGGCTACGTAGAGGATATGTGTAAACCCAATATTTCTCGTCCTGTAGCTTTCCTAGGAGCAGTTGTTAAGAGAGAACCCCTTCTGGTAGGCGAATTGTTGACTGAACTCAACTATTCGGCCAGGTTTAAAGGATCATGTAAAAATTACAGGATCAAATGGACATCTTTGATATGATAATATCCCCGTCCTTAAATGTGAACTATCCATAACAGTTTAGTTGCAAAGGATTGCTAATTTCGGCTGTTGTGCAATTTGAGCTAGAAATCCCGGAACCTGCAAGTAACACCTTTCAACCCTTCCAGGCTCTGGTCTTTAAATTGTTCGAAGCGTTCCTCGAGCTGTAGCCTTGGGTGGGAACGTGAACAGGTGCATTTGAGAGGTAAAAAGGTCCCGTTATAGGGAAAATCTTATTAGTTATTTAGAGGTTTCCAGATGTAGCTATGCAAAGCAATCTGTTTTACTTTGGTTCATATTTTGGTCGGTGTAACAACATGTTAACGCTTTGCTATTGTGACTGCTCTTTTCTCTTGCTCCCTAACTCCACACCACTTTCTTCTATCCTCTTTCTTTTCACTGTCCCTCTTCACCCACCCTTTCTTTTCTTGCATCTTTCCATTCCATTTGTCTCAATGTGTACACGTTTCTTCATACGTGTATTTCATATACTTTGAATGATTTGTTTTGTATCTTTGCTAAGTACCTGTGTCCTACAACCCGGCAGCCAAAGGATCCTTTGGTATATTGGGAAAGATTTGGAATATGACTGAAAATCTGATAAGTTAGTACGGTATCAGAATATCATTGCCTACGTTTTGTGTAAAATAAAAAAAAGAATCCTAAATACCATTTAGAAAAATAATGCCTCATTGGAGTTCATATTGGAAAATGTACACCCGATGGAGCAACATTTTCGTAACCAACATTCAGGCATGGATATTTTGGAGAGACAGTATTTATGTAATGGTATTATAAAATACAACTGATAGGCCCATATTGAATTTGGAGGCCAGTGCAACTAAATGAAAGGCAAAAGCACCGAGGAGTAGGAATTGTAAGTAGAACCAACGTATAGAAATTGTGTGAGGAAGTCGTGATCCTGACCGACTCCAATCAATTCCAAGCAACAACTGGGACGTTAGCATCTGGAATGTATCCTTTTCGTGTTTGTATTCACTGCTCTTCTATAGGTTTGCACCACAGAGTATTTTCGATTGAGTGTCAGCTTTCATAGAGGAGAGATGGGGCAAAAAGAATTGAAGGAAAACTAATGGGTAACTGGACAATCCTGTCACATTCCCCAGTCTAGCGGAGAGTAGGGAAGATTAAACGGTCAATACAGACTGAGGTCTGTGGGTTTAGAGAGAATGAGTCACATCAGTGAAGTCACCACTAAAGTTCATCAACTTTGTGGTACTAAATAGGCTAAAGGCCCTCTCTACGTCAAGCAGAGAAATACCAGAGTCCACTGGAAAACTCTGCACATTTACTAATACATTACAGACACATAGGGGGTTATTACAACTTTGGAGGAGGTGTTAATCCGTCCCAAAAGAGACGGAAAAGTGACGGATATACCACCAGCAGTATTACGAGTCCCATAGGATATAATGGACTCGTAATACGGCTGGTGGTATATCCTTCACTTTACCGTCACTTTTGGGACGGATTAACACCTCCTCCAAAGTTGTAATAACCCCCAGAGTGTGTACTTATACAAGAGATTCTCCACAAGAAAACTGGAGTTGTTGGAATGGAAAGCCAATTGTGTGACTGCCACCAGTCTGCTGGGCAGAAACACTCAGTGAATATTTTGTAAAGTGGGTTAGCTAAAGACTTGGTCTACAATTGATTATTTGATGGAATCCCTCTGTGATATGGGGATTCTAACTATCACCAGCTCTCTACGCCCTGAGCCATTTTAGGAAATTGATGGATAGTTTGATGTACTAGAGGACCCAGATAATCATCAAACGAATTGTAGATGCCTAAAAACAAAATATTGAGCACTTTTTGGTAACCCTGTAGATTCCATTAATCTTCTTACACGCTTCCTCCTTCTGCCTCTTGTTCAAGTTGCCTTTTCCTGCATTCCCAGGGTAAACGAAATACTCTTCCTGGAACTCCTTGCCTAGAGATGAAATGGTGCCTTTATGCAATCAGGAATTCACAAAGGTCTGCTGGCCAGACAAATGGGACGGACAGGCAGGAAATCATCTGGCTTACCTCTTGCAGCTTCTTTAAAACCCACGTATTGGAGTAACTAACCTGAGGGAATACTAAACTGAACCTTATCTGTCTAAATGCCCTGAACCTAGCCCTTCATATTCCATGCCCAATTAAATTAATCCTTTTGGCATTCCATTCCATTAGTTCAGTGTCTCCGGGTCATATTCCCTATCCTACACCCTGCACACTTCAGATTAACTTTGCCATTCTGCCTTTCTGTCCAAGTCTCTGAAAATGATATCTTCAGACTACAGATGTTAACAATATAATCTAAAAATAATGCAGACTGAATTCCAGCCGTGGTGCAACATAATATCTCGAAGGCCGTGCCGTACTCTCTCTGGGTTATAAAGGAATGTAAGTGTAGGCCCAGCACACCGGGCCTCGCCTTGACCTTCACTAAGTTGGAAAACCTTGAGTCTAATTTCTTGAAAAAAAGGCCCACCAGTATATAGAGGAAAGCTTTGGAACAAATAGATATGTCAAAGCAAAATTATCTCTTTACAAATAACTACTCTAACATCAATGAAGTCTCCACATTCACAGAATGGAGTGTCTCATGTCAAATTTGACTGTTACAGAGGATGATCCACCTCATTAGCAAGCAAGGATGAAGAACCTTGGGTGAAAGGCACAACCCTTTCTAGTTCACCTCTAAATCTCAGGACTCGTTGATCACCCTTCTCTCCTAACATGTTCTTTGGAACAGGACAATAGTTTCCTGATCTGACATAAGAGTTTCAAAATAGAGATCATTGCCTTAATACTCAGCACATAACTTCAGCTCAACAGAATCAAAAACCTTCTCTGCACCCAAAGATGCCAATACTAACTCTACATTGTACCTCTGGGACTGATCCATTACACAGAACAGGCACCAGAATTTGTACCCATTTTGAACAACATGAACCAGCATAGAATCCTTATGCAGTTTAAACATAAGCACAGTGATTGCCTCCTCCATTGATTCCAGCAACAACGTCCTTTCCCTTAGATCAATGACTATCATTAAAGCTCGGGTGAGCAATGGTGCCAAATATCCTTTGCCTCCTGGTTACCTGCCTACTCGCAAGCCTGTGACTTCCTCCTTGACCTCCTTTTCGGTCAGTGGCCTATCCAATGAGTACCTAGACTTGTCTTCAGGCGGATAGGGGTCTGCCTCTTCCCACTAATCAGCCCTTTGCTCCACATCAGCTAGTGGAGGCTTCACATAGAAATGCTTATGAAAGTGCAGAAAGACAGTGTTGATTTCCTTGGGTGTCTGACATTCGGGCCATGAGTAGCTGTAATTGCCAGACCCTGGCACCCCCCTGGGATCACTTGAGACACCCTACAGGGGCCTGCCTCCCAGTTTGATGACCACAGCCCAGGATGAACAAGCAGGGAGCTGCCTACCCGCCCGACCCCCCTTCCCCAGAGTTGCTTTGTCCGGCTGTTGGTGCTGTTGTTACTTTATATCCGCAACTGCGTGTGCCTTTTCTCTTTGTTTTGCCCTTCCCTGAGTTTTATTTCACTCTCTTTCTCTCTGTTGTCTTTTTTTCTGTTTCTCTCTTTTACGCCTTTTTTATTCGGTTTGCCATTTCTCTCAGTTGTTGCCTTTTCTCTGGTTTTCCCTGTTTTTTGCCTTTCCCTCTATTTTACCATTTCTCCTTGTTTAGCACCCTTGTGGTGATCTTCCCCTTCCTTCGGCCATTTCCCAATCTTGTGCTCCCCCACCTCACTGCTCTTTTTCTGCTCTCCGGTTCCTACTCTGCCAACTCCTGCGTCCTGCACCAGCCCACTGCCCCCTGTTCTCCTCTCCCTCCGGAGACCTACTTTATGGAAGCCATACCTTGGACCAGCCATTAAACGGGTACCTGCCTAGACCCCCCCTGAGTTTGGTTTGCCTCGCTGTTGTTGCTGTTTTTGATTGTCATCATCTTCGTGTGTCCTTTCCTTTTGCTTTGCCTCGCTCTGTTGCCTTTTCTCTCTGTTTTACCTTTTCTTTCCACTTTCCTCTGTTTTTTGCTTTTTCTCTCTATTTCGCCTTTTTCACCCTCTTGATGCTCTTCCCATCCTGGGCCGTTTCCCTCTTATTTCTGCAATTCTGTCTCACCATGTTCTTCCTGCCCTCCTGTTGGCACTCTCCCAACTCCTGTCTTCAGCACCCCCCCATCACCCCTATTCTTCTCCCCATCCCAGGACCTACTTTATGATGGCTGCAGTGCTCCCCAGATTTGCTTTAACTCACTGTTGATGCTGTTTTTCCTTGGCATCCACATCTGCTTGTATCCTTTTTATTAGCTTTGCCTTTCCATCCACTTTGCTGCACTCTGGTGTGCCAAAGGTAAGCCCATCTGCACTCATCGGTGACCTGCCAGTGTCAGGAACCTTTGTCCTCCCCAAACTCACCGTTACCCAGCTATGACCTTTCATGCCCTCAAACCCGGTAACTTTGCACCGTGATGATGCCACATGGCACCACACAACTCAGAAGGAGAAATCTCCTGCACCACCTGCAGGTTCTCATGTGCACTCCCACTCTCACCACTCATCACTTCCACACTGACAGCACCCACAATATTATCCCTCTAAACCACATGCACTTCGCTCTCATGCTTGCTCCTCAATTCATGCCTACTCACTAAACACACTACAGCGATTTGGGACCTGCTACACAACCATTCCGTAGACCTGCTATCCTTCAAGAAGGTTAGCTGACCCGAGTCTCCACTGCAGGTATTACTGCAGCTCTCCCCACTGCATATGAGATCACCAGGCAGCACTGCCTGCGAAAGCACGTAGGTGGGGTGGCTATCATATTTACATTCAAGGACACCATCAGTTGCACTACCTCCACAAACACACTCACCTGCTACATGGAACAACTCACATTCGAACTACACATCACAGACAATTTCAACCTGAGTGGAACTGTGGTATGAAAACCACGAGGACCCCGCACCAACTTTGTCAGCGACATCACAAACTTCGTTGCACACCTCACCCTGGGCTCCAACACCTTCATCTTTCCCCCTTCCCCCTCTTCTCCTCCCCAGAAAGGCCCTAACATAATGTTCTGCAGCCTTCCGTACCCCTCTAGTAGATATCTTAGCTGTGCCAATGATATGCCACCCATCCCAGACAAAAAACCTCTTGTATAGCATTGGGAAGTGTGTCCCTGATAGCCAGTCAGCAGGATGGTATCCCACATGCCTCATTCTAGGTAGCTTACAAATAGAAACACAGTCCCTTACAGTTTGCAATCATATGTTTCTCAGAATTCTTGAAGGCCTGAACACCACAATTAATCATGCAGATCTATCTCCTTGATTATGCACCCACTAACCCAGGTGTGTACCAGGTATGACCTTAGGTTGGTAGTTTAATGTGTTTACAGTAAGGCTCTATTGCCTCTTATCAGGTGCCCAGATGCACATGCAGATAAGAGGCAAAGGGTGGGCCACCTGCCAAACCAACAATCGAGCTGAATCACTACACAGGCCACATAACGTCCACAATCCCCCTCCTTCTTGTCTAATTTCATCACAACCAGTCACATTGGCGAGAGGCTCAACAAGCACAGACACAATGGACTTACTTTTATTTTATTTTCTTCAACCGCATAACTCCAGAGGCCATGATTTCTAATGTTTATAACACAACCCAGCATTCATCTCAGTATGCAAATAAAAGGTGTAGTTATATAAATGACTTAGATGGGTGTGGAGTTCAGTGATAGAGAGAGCAATGTTGTCTTTAAACCTGCACAGGTTGCTCAAATAGGAAAGACTGTGTTGCTGTTAGCTACCCTGAGGGCTCAACACTATTGACCTTAAAGCTGGAGATAGGTGGTGGACTCTACTTCAAGATTGCCACCCTTTTCCACTGAATATTTCTGAGAGAGAGGTGGGCTGAGCATAGGGCCCTGTGGGGTGCGTGGAAGTTGAGTCGCTTGCTCAGGTAGGCTGGTCCGGTGTTGTGGAGGGCTCTGTGTGCGTAGGTGAGGATCTTGAAGGTGATTCTTTTCTCTATGGGAAGCCAGTGTAGTGTGTGAATGTGTTGCGAGATGTGGCAGTGTCGAGGCAGGTTGTGGACCAGTCTAGCGGCAGCGTTCTGGATGTTCTGTAGTTTGCGGGTGAGGTTCTTGTTGAGTCCGGCGTAGAGTGCATTGCCGTAGTCCAGTCTGCTGGTGATGAGGGGGTGTGTGACGGTCTTTCTGTGTTTGAGGGGGATCCATTTGAAAATCTTGTGTAGGAGGTGCAGGGTGCGGAAGCAGGTGGAGGTGACTGAGTTGATTTGGTGGTTCATGCTGAGTTTGGAATCCAGGATGATTCCAAGGTTGCGGGCTTGCTTTGTAGGGGTGGGTGGGTTTCCGAGGGTGGCTATCCACCAGGAGTCATTCCACGCGTTGGGTTGAGGGCCCATGATGAGTATCTATCTATCTATCTATCTATCAAAATTTTTACTTTAAAAAAACAAAGGTTACATGTACGTTAACCATAAACCATAGAAATTCAGCAATTATAGTTATTTCTTTACCCTAAGGTAACTATTACTCGCGCCCCTGCCATGCAGTTTTTTTTCTAATAATAATTTGACTGCTAAAGTTTCATTTATATTTTTATTGACGTTACAAAAGTTGTCATGAGTGCTGTAGTATCTGGGGTAATTAGCAGTGCATGCTGAGGGCACAAGTTATAGTTACCTTAGGGTGCAAGTTACAGTTACTTGAAATAACTCTAAATATAACTGCTGAATTTCTATGGGTTTGTGCGAGTAAATTCAGAACCTAACTATAACATCACTATAACCTTTGATTTCTTCAGTATATTTTTGTTTTTGTAAACGTAAAGTAATTTTAATTACTATACATTAATCCAACCAATGCCGAGGGTGGGGTGGGGGTTGGCTACAAGGCCTGTCTCTCTGGGTGGAAGGAATAGGTGTGAGAGTGTGTCTCTGGGTGTGAGAGTAGGTGTGACAGTGTCTGGTTGTGAGAGAGGGTCTATGTGTGTGTGAGGGTGTCTGTGTGTGGGTGTGTGAGTGTCTACTTGGGTCTGTGAGTTGCTTTTTGAGAGTCTAAGTGGGTCTGTGAGTGGGTGCGTGAGTGTCTGAGTGGGTCTGAGTGAATGCATGAATGTCTAAGTGGGTCTGTGAGTGGGTGCATGAGTGTCTGAGTGATTTGTTTCTGAGTGAGTTCTATGCATGTATGAATGTGTATGAATGTCTGTCCGGGTTTGTCAGTAGCTGTGTGAGTGACACAGCCACAAAGGAACCTCACCTGCTCTTTTATCCAACAAGAGTCCACAGTTTGGCACAACATATCTAACCAAGTGGAGTTCTTTCTGACTCTTTGGGTAAATGCCCAGTATGTATTCTACCCTACAGCTTTGTAATGGACTATGAAGAAATGTCACCAGTGACCTGGTGTGTGATTGGCAGTGTGATTTTGACTTGTGCGTCTTTCTGCAAAATTCTGTGATAACATGAATCCTTCAGTAGAGAAGCCAACATGACTACAAAGACGTACATCTCCACCAAACCAGGGTCCTTCCTCTTATCTATACAGTGTAAGTGCTTCTTTGTGTTGTGGGGATCACCTCATATTATGTTTGATTGGGGGAGAAGCGCTGAGTGGCCCCCTCACCTGGCTGATTTTGGCCCCGGATACCCTATCCCCTTGGGCCTGACCTTAAAATGTATTATTTTTTATTGGGGGGGCACGTGGCCCTCCTCCATGGGCCGATCTCAGACCTGGGGACCCTATCCCTTGGGGGCTGACCATATCACCTGGGTGCCCCCAGGGCACCCAGTCACCACTTTTGGGGACCCCGGGAAGGAGTCGGAATGCACCTGCGATCCTAGCCGGCTCCCTGCCTCCAGTGTAATTCCAACCAATGGATCGGGCTGTAGTCGTGTCTAAAGGTCCTATGGGAATTAACATGGAAAACACAACTTTTTTGACCTCCCTCTTTTTCTCGGCCCCTGCTTGATGGATCACCATGAAATTTTCTGTGCGCAACAAGAATCACTTTTTTGGAACTTTTTGTGAAGATTCGTCAAATAGTGCCAAAGATATAGGCAAGTCCAAAAACTCTTTTTCTATGTAAACATGGTCCTAAATATAACTACCTAGTGGCGACCGCCACTAGATTTATATATATATATATATATATATATATATAGAGAGAGAGAGAGAGAGAGAGGAAACTTACTATTTACTGTCTTCAATCAAAAATGACTTACCTTGTCGATATATCATTTGTCATGCTGTACATCGCATCTGATACAGTGAACTCCCAACCTGTAGGATGATCATTTTCTTGCCTATTTCTGCTTGGTAATGTATTTGTGAATTTCTTCACATTGTCATTTCAGAATTTCTTCTGCATGGAAATTAGTAGATTTGTATTGTTTTCTTTCTGTCTTTTCTTGTTTTTTCCTTTCTTATTTCTGTTTAAGTTTTTACTTTTCTGCTTTCTGCTTGCTTTTTCCTTTTAATTCATTTATCGTTTTTTTTTAATTTGCCAATCTGTGCCATTTTAACACCACCTTGTTTTGCTTTCACTTCTCTGGTCTATTTTGTTTTGTTCCTCCTTTTCTACCATTATTATATAATTTTCGCACTTTTTCTTTCAGTTTTGCATCTTCGGTTTCTTAGAGAGAAAGAAGGAGAAAAATAAAAGCGAAAAGTAAAGAGCCTTCTTTTAAGACTGGGCTTAGGACATCACGCTCAACCATCTCACAATCCAACCTAGAAAAATTTAGGAAGGCAAAAGTTGTATTTTTCCAGAGTCCTTACTTGTTAATTTACAATGTTCGCAAACCGATATAGATGCCAGCGCGAGTACAATAGGGCCTTGTCCACACTCAAGGCTGAGAATTACCCAGACCTTTAACCTGCGCTTTCCCTTTCCAGATACGATTACTTTATCAGGGGATGAGAGGGATTTTGGACGACTCAATGTTCGGCTATGTTACAATACCGCCGTTGAACAGATATGGATCACAGTCATACAGGTAAGGTGAGAGCCCTTGCATTTATCCAGGCAGAGGCATGTGTGGTAGAGTGAAAGAATGGTTCTATGCATTTCATTCATTACAAGCATAAGTACAGGACACCAGCTACCAACTGAAACTCCCAAAGATCGGACTAATCTAGGTATCGAATTCCATATGGTTTGGAATTTAAAGGAGTCCCCAAATTTAGAAGGCGAATATTTTTGTCTAAGTGTTTCTCATTTCAATAATTTGGTTGTTTATTAATCAAAACAATAGTGACCACGTGACTATTTCCCCCTTCAGGAAGTCCAGTAGGTGGATATCTTGAAGCAGTTAATTGCCGGAATGGGTGCTGCACATTCCTTAACCAGTAGGTACAGGGTATGGTGTAAGTTGACAATGGACCATGTGGGCGAAGAAAGGTACCAGTGGTGGTTGGGTGAGTTGCAGGATGGCTGACCTGATGGAACACTTTGTGCTGTGGCAAGGTGCAGGAAGGCCAGTCTCCGGGGAACCTTGGTTGAGGTGTCAGTTGTAGCAGGGCTGGACTGCTGGAATACTTTGTGTAGTGGCAGTGGGCTTGTGCAGGTGTCCAGGGTAGGTTTGTTCGATGTACGTCTACGAGGTGGTGTGGTCCTCTTATTGCTCTGAGCAAACCTGAATAGCATTGGGAACAATTTCCCACTGCTGCAAAAGGCTGCAATACTGACTCTTGTTTTCATGCCTTGCCTACTAGACAGCACATGTGCTGTTTGCTGTGAGGTGTATAATTAGCTTAAACTGGGCTTAGAGTCCCTCCCCCATTGCTTACCATTGGTTAGCTTCATTGTCACTCTCATTTGCTTGTTTCGTACTCGTTAGCATGTGTGGTTTTTCCTTCCTCCTCTTGTTTGTTCTTCCCCTGACCTTACACTTCTAACTTTTTCAGGTGTTGCCTTTTTCCTTTTTATTTAAGCACTTTACAAGAAGAGTGCATGTGTTTTCCCACTACCTCCTTAATGTGCTTCTCTTCCCCTCTCTGTGTTGTCCTCGCTCATCTGTGTTTCTTTCTCAAGCCCCTCAGTGATGCACTTGCCCTCGTGTGCTCCCTCATCCACGTGGCTTTCTCACCCATTTGCTTCTAACCCTGCCCAGTTCCAAATGCTCCCTTTCTCGCACCAGTTTGCTGTACTCCCCTCCTCTGCATCCAAAGTTGCTCTCCCTCTCTCCCTTTCCTTCCCCCACACTCCCTCCATCTTTCTTCCCCACACACACACCCTCTGGATTGCTTCTGGACCCCGGTGAATCATCAGCCCCCACCAGTGCTTATGTAACCCCTACTCATGTTATTACCTCCAACCCGCTTTGCCCCTGTGTTGCTTACATGCCACTGCTGTGTTGCTTCACCCCACCTGCTTTCCAAAAATAGAAAAAAAACAGTAGTCCCCACCTTTTGTAGGTGCGCGCATGCGTGGTGTGTTTGCCTACTAAATGACTCAATAGACTTTGTTTCTTTTTATTCAGCCCTTGCCTCATAGACGAGGCCTGTTGGCTTTGTCTATGCTTATTTTTATTTTGAAACTTCGCCCTTTGTAAATCTCGCAAAGTTTAAAAAAATACACGACTGCTAGCTCCTGAACTTCGCAACTTCGCTCATCCCTTGCTTCTATAACTTTTTCAAATGATTTGAATGACGTGTTTTCCTTTCAGCCAGGTTTATTTATTTACTCTTGAAGCGCAGACCTCTCTCAGGTGCACCAGAGCACTTTACAACACAATAACGGGCCCTATTCATAGATAAACCAAGGCATATCTAAGACATTACCAGGTTGCAAATTCACTACTTTCTGGAATTAACCGAAATTGTAGATGGAAACCCACAACAGCGACAGCTTTGCAGACATAATCCTGGAAAACTTTAGTGATCTCCTTCATTAGATTTGGCGGCAGCATTTCCTCAAAGTGTAGTTAAATTCAGTGTGCAATTATGCATTGTGATACACCAGCACTTTCGTTCAATGGCGCGTTTTTTTCCTCTGAAGAAACCATTTGACTCTCGCCCCCACAAGATTTTTTGTGCGTTTGTTAGTCTTTCACCCTTGAAAGGAATTTATCCCTAACATTGACCAGACTAAGGGGGTCATTATGACCCCGCGGTCGGTGTTATAGTGGCGGTAGTACCACCAACAGGCTGGAGGTACATACCGCCATATTATAACATTGGCAGTTTGGCAAAAGCCAAACCGCCAATGTACCACACCGACCGCCACAGCGGTAACGACCGCCGGGCTGGAGACTACAGTCTCCAGCCCGGCGGCAATCACTAGGCCGCCCATGGGAATATGACCCCGCCCACCGCCATGATTTCCGTGGCTTTTTTACCGCCACGAAAACCATGGCGGTAGGCACTATTAGTGCCAGGGAATTCCTTCCCTGGCACTGATAGGGGTCTCCCCCGCCCCCCTCCTCCTCCCAAGAGTCCTCCCCCACCCTCTCCTTCCCCCTTCCGGTCCCCCTGACATACACACACCTACACGCACAGACATATACACACATGCATACCCACATTCACCCACGCATGCATACATCCATGCACACACACATCCACACACACTCACATACATTCATGCACACACACATTCCACACGCCCCACACCTGCATGCATGCACACAGAAACATACACACACACACACACAACACCCCCCCTCCCCTGTCGGAGCACCCGACTTACCTTCTTGCAGTGGGTCCTCCGGAAGGATACGGGACTCAGCGCTGCTGCCAGCAGCAGTGTCCGCCAGCAGAACACTGCCAGGCCGTATCATGGATCATGATATGGTCGGCGGCGGTCTACTGGTGTGGCGCTGCTGCTGGCCTTACTGCCGTCCGCCGCCGCTATGACCGTAGCCGGAATTCGCCAGCCTTCTGGCGGAATTACGGCTACGGTCATAATATGGCGGTTGGCTGGTAGCCACGGCGACGGTCTTGTCGCAGCCATCATCATGGCGGTAGGCGGCATTTACCGCCTGTGTCATAATGAGGGCCTACATTTCTCGTTATTTCCAAGTGAAACATCAAAGGAATTTGAGAAAGCCTACAAACTCAAGTTTGTGTGTTCTTAAACTTTTCTGTGAAAAAATTCCCTGTGACTACCATTTCCCATCCCTCTAGTGGACTTATATTATGCAACCAGGGGTAATGTTGTGAAGGGATTTACAAATGCAAGTCAATCATTCATGAATAACTAGCAACTGTAAGTCCAGCCATTTCTAGGTGTAAGTTAGATTTACGAGATGTGAGTGGTTTCCCTATTCAGTGCGAAAAATCTTTTAAAAATGAGTATTTTCGGCATCTTTCTGAGTAAAAGAAACAGGATAACAGCTATCGAGTTCCATAAGAAGAGAAGGCGTGTTTGAAGGTGTTCGTTTCCACTTTCTAGTGTCCTTGCAATGCTTATTTTTATCTATCAGCCCTGCATGACCTCTTTCGAGAAATTCAATAGTGACTATGTACTTCAAATCACTAAAATTCTGAAGGGAGCTGAGGTGGCATCACATACCCTTTGACCTAAGATGATTTCACAGGGTTGACACACTTGTCCCACACTTATTCACTTGAGCCTTTGAGTGCACCATCTGAAGAGGAGGAAAGCAGCAGGCCTGAGCCAGACACAAAACACTGATATGTTAAAGAAGAACTTGCAAGGCATCCTGGCCTGTTTTAGGGCCAATCATTCTTTCCTGAGTCCATGTAAGAGGCGGAGGACAGTGTTGACCATTTCACTAAATTTGACCAGCCTGCCTCCTCTCCATACTGGCAGCACGGTTCCTTCAGAAAGTGGCTGCACAATAATCTTAGAATTTGGAAGAAGCACTTTTTGTGAGTTTATGTCAGAAAGAGACTTGGTAGGGTAAGAAGTGCTCGTGATCCTGGTGGGATCTGGGCTACTTGAACTGGGAGGCAAATCATCTGTAGAAACAAAGATATTGTGTGTATATATATATATATATATATATATATATATACGTTGGAGAAGAACGTTTCCTCTTTAATGCTAGAGGGATAGGTTGGGTCAAACTTATACCAAACCAGTAAGTCCAGTCTTTGTACAAAACACCAGAGGAAAAGGGAAGACTGCACTGAAATCCTAAAAACAGCAGATATCGCTGAGGCAATAGATTCTTTCAGGGCTTCGAGCAATAAAGTAGCAGCCAGCCAATGGCGGAATATATGGGTAGTGGATTAGAGAACGGATTCCAGCCGTAAAAGCCGACTAGTACATCTTCCATTGTCAGGAAAGATGATCTGTTGACCTAAGCAGGAAGAAATGATTAAGGCATATAAAGTGCGTAAATGTGGCAAGCCATTTTAAGGGGCGGTCGAGCAAAAGTCGCTTGTGTTTAATAGGACTGAATTCCAGTAACAGGTCATTAAGAAGACCATATAGGAAGGACAGGAGTTCAGAACAACGGAACTCCTGCAGCCAGGCAAAGGTTTGCCCTGCAAAAACAGGAAAGCGTACTCAGCAGTCTCACCACTGCTTGGATAAGGCATCTGGCCACCTGCACCATAGACCAGTGGCAGGAAGACTTCATTATTTCCACAAAGTAGAGCAGGGTGCCAGGTTTATGACGTTAGTGGAACAAAGGTATCATAGACTTCACAGCAATTCCTCCAGAGTGGAGTTTATTGTTGTCTCCATGGCCCAGAAGTCAAGTTCGTAGGAATGTGTCGAGTGAACTTGTTCAGCATCTGTTTAACAAACAAGTTATAGTCATGTTTCTTCCTGCAGAACAGAGTACATGATTCTAATCCATACGTTTTCTAGTGGAGAAAGTGTCCGAGGATTCAATCTAGATCTGGATTTTAAATGCCACAATTTCAGAAAAGAAATACTGCAGTGTGTTGTTTCATGAAGACACAAAGAGGATTTGCTCTTCGCCCATAAAAAGGAAGGTTTGGGCCTGGAAGAGGGTTAACTTGCAGGGTTGAAATGACAGTTTAAAACTGCACGCATAGGCACTGCCTTGGCAGGTCTGAGCCATGTTTAAGGGGCAACCGAAACTGTGGCACAATCAGTGCTTCAGGCCCACCAGAAGCATTCATTTTACAGGCCCTAGGCACAGGTAGTGCACTTTGCTTGAGACTTATAAGTAAATTGAATATGCCAATTGTGGAGAAGTCAATGTTACCATGTTGTAGGTAGAGAGCAAATACACTTTACTGGTTAGTAGTGGTAAAGTGCCCAGAGTCCTAAAGCCAACAAAAATGAATTCAGTGAAAAATTGAGGGAAGAGGCAAAAATCATGCAGAAAGGGCCAGGTCCAACACCAGTCATTGAGTATCATTCCAGGAATGCGTTCAACAAGGCAGCTGAACCCAATAGTGAATCATTTCCAGAATACAATCATTTTTTAGCAAGATGTGTTTCAGAACGTGTTGGCTTTAGAAATGTTCCACATCAAATCGCCAGCAGTCTGGGCTTTTTCAATGCCGCAGCCACAGGGTTAGTCTAGAATTTGTGGATCAATGTTCGGTTGAAGGGTTTGTGATCTTGATGTTTGGTAGAAAGATTTTGTTGCTGCTTTTGTATCTGCCTTTGGTTCAAAGGATCAGTAGTTATCACCCTTTGTGCCTTCAGCTACGTCTTCAATTTATCAGACCAGTTTTGTGCCTTTTACCCAAATATTGGCACATGTTTGCTATAAAGAAGACTCCATTGATTTGTCTGGCAACTTGTCAGTTCTTTTACAAACACAATAATTTTAGGGCAGCAATGAAACTTTTTAAATCTGATGATGCAGATCACAATGAAGAAGGCAGCCAACATGACAGAATCCATTTTGGCACCAGAGAGGTGAGGAGAGAGCATCAGCTTCTTAGATAAATGTAATAGATGATATCTCTAGTGGACATTTACAAAGCACCTATGTGGACCTTTTCCACAACATTTAGGAAGCATTCTCAAGTGCAGGTTCGATTACCAGGTTAAGGCCTTGGGGCTGTGCCCTTCTGGTTTTGTGTAGCTATGTACCGCAATCTGTTGATCAATACATTTGTTGATAAGATATGGTAAAGTGCATGCCCTCAAACTCTCAGGCACCAAGTGGGAGCCAAGAACATTGGGATGCATTTATTGTCAAAAGTGCAAAATCTTAAAATCAACAAACACTAAGGTAGTACCGAATCTAGATCATGTCAAAAGAGGGAAACATTCACTTATGGCCGCCAGAGACAAAAAAGCATGACCACCTTCACACAGGATCTATCCATGAGATCAGGTGCATGGGAAATAGATCTTCATGACAGACACCTCAGTAGAGACTGCACCATGAAATTCTAGATTTCCATTTTCCAAAAGTCTACAGCGTATATATGCTAAACACATGGCTGTAAAGCACTTTGAGACTCTGTTGTTATGCATGAGGAAGTGTGGGGGATATGTGCTCATACTATTGCAGGCTGCAAGCCACTGGGTTCTTGACCATTTGCAAGCTGCCAATTTCTTATTTGGGGAGTTCAAAATATACCATTTTGCAGTATTCCAGTCAAGAGAAGACAACAATATTAACCACCATAACTCTATCTGCAATAGACAGGTAGAGAAACAGTCTTCCCAAAATGGAACATTGATGAAAACAACTGTCGCATGGTCAGATCAGAATCCACAGTACCTCCAAGCTTATGTATTTCTTTAACTGTGATATGGCTTGAGAGAGACAAAAAGGCCAAAACTCGGAATGCCATTTTAATTGCAGCATGATTAAACTCAAAAACCTCAATTTTTGTTAGATTGCGTGTATGCTAATGTCAATGAATTCCTTCACCACCACTTATGTTGCACTGTTGAGATTTATACTCCAGGGGCCATATGTACGAACACTTTTTCCCATAGACACAAAATGGGTAAAACCTTTGCTACATATGGCCCTAGGTCGCCAATCAGCCTTCACATTTAGCAGAGGCGGGGTGTCATGTTGCAAGAATGGTTTGGCATATGTGTTACTGATCTGTTGCAATGGCCTCTGTCAGTGCTTTGGTATATCCTCGTTGTGTTAGAACTAGCCCAGTTTTGAGATGCTCAAAGTTAATGCCTTGATTACGTATGGTAATCCTCAGAACTCCAGGTATGTTTCTCTTTATCTCAGTCCTTACAAACCTCCCGCTTTCAGAGTGGGCTGAGGCTGTCACATCAGACCTCAGGTTGAACTCTTGAAATGGTATAGTATGATGACAGAGTTGTCTTTTCCTTATGGTACGACCTGCAGGAGACAGCGAGATGGCCGGGGAAAAACACAAGAAAGGTAATGTCTGTTGTAAGGTACATAATCAGCGTATTGTTTAAGTGCTGAACAGGTTAGATATACGTTCTGTATATTGCTTCGAAATGTACAATTGAAGCAGTAAAGACCATAAGCCTTTACACTATGTCCTTCGTTCAGATCTTCATGTTTGTCTTCTGCTTCCAAATTCAACAAAAAAAACTTCTCCATTACATAAGGCAGGACAAGTCCACACTTTAGAAGTGCTTGTTCTCGTAACAAACTCAGCCTCCTCTTTGGAGAGATGGGAAGCCCCTGAATTTAAGCTACACGCCCCCTCCGGGTTTCAATCCACCTTGGGTGGTAGCCCAGTTCCACGTCATGAATTTGCAACCAGCCCTGCACATGAGAGATCTTAGCACATGAATGCTCGATAATGTTAGATACTGATCTCGTATATAAAAGTGGCTAATTCCCAGGTCTTGGGCTTTTCCAGTGATATTTCCGTTGGGGTTTTCACCTTCGATAAGCCCTCAACCGCAGCAATCACTGCTTTGTTGTTACCCGCAAACTGGAAGACTTTATGCCATTACCCTGCTACCAAACGTTAGAGAAATCCATCAATGTTCAGAACCAGAAATCCTTTTGTGTGTCAAAATTAAGCTAAGCAGTATAAAAACAGAAGCCAGTATTTTGGCAGGATGGTTGTTAATGATACCTTGCAAGCCCGTTACAAAAGGTATGCATTTGAATCGATGGTGTGTTCATGGTGTATTGTGAGCATATGAATCCAACCTTGAAGCTGAAGGAAGTTGAGATCAGGATATTGCTCATGCTGAAGTAGGTGATATTTGATGGGTTCTTTGAAGATGCTTGGGAAGGTGTCATATCCTGCATCTAATTTGGGGGCAGCTAAGTGCGATGACGAAATTCCAGTGTATTTTTCATAAGAGGGTATAAACTTGAATCTTGCATCAGCACAAGAGTTTTTAGGGTAGGTGAGATGATACTGAGCTTGGGGATTAAGTGTAGAGCCAGAGGCGCAGAGGGAGATGGCTTCCACTACGGAAAATCAGTGCACAGACAGGTTTGAATGCTGCACTAAGAAACTTCTATAGGTTCTTGCGGTACACCTTGAGCCAGCCTGCCTACTTTTGGTATAGGTAGAGGTGGTAGAATCAGAATGGCTGCTCATGCTGCAGGTGGTGAAGGTTAGGACATTTACAGTGGTTTGGAAGGAATGTAGAGCCAGCGTAAGGGAATACATTTGTGAATAAGTGCAGTTTCTTGGACTGAACTGCATCTTATTGTCTAAACCCACCTTCTCTGTCTTAGGAACAATTGCCCAGCTTTATTTTTAAACCCACCTGCTTGGCTGAGGAGATCTGAGTTAGGTGGTTATTGTTGCACACAATCATTGTGTGCCACCTGAATAAGTGCATTATCACACGCTTAACAATTTGCTATCTCATAGTACAATAAAACACGGAGTTGGAAGTGCAGTCATGCCAAGCTCGCTCATGTCGTATACCTGAACTCATATAATCATGATTATGTCTGCAAATCCTTGTAATAATTAAACTTGTACCACCTCACTGGAAGGCTAAACTATGAGGTACTGTTCTGATGGATTGATAGAGTTTCCTTATATCTAAACATATTTAATTTTTCAGTAGAAATAAGGAATTACTTTTTGTTTGTTTTGATCACCAATAAGTAATTGCTTTATGTTCTTGACGACCCCTTACATAACCAGGAACTTATCCAGCATCCTACCTGCTTCCATTATGAAACCTTAAATAGTTAGTATCTTTTAAGCTTCCTTTTATAAGTCAAACCTCTAGCTTTTGAGTCACTTCTTTTGCGCACTTCTCTGTTTTGTCAGTCTCCTTTTTTAGCTGCAGAATTATGTTTTGAGTTACTCAGAGTAAATACCTGGATACTATATGAAGACTCTTGCGATGTTCTTTTAGAGAAAATTCTATCTTGCCAAGAAAGCATAAAATAGTACAAATCACATCTTTTTTGTGTTGGAAAAGATTCTGGTGAGCTTAGCAGACATCACGTCAGTAAAACAGAAAATGCCTGAAAAAGCACGGTCTATGTATGGTTTCCAAAATATAGCGAACTGCATGGTAAAAGTTCTTCTTCTAAATTGAGAGACAAACCATTCCCTTAATCTGAGATGGTAGGATCTTGAGGTATGATCTGCTGTGCCTTGTCTAGGATATTATCTTTGTTTTTATAAAATATGTTTTCCAAGTGTTAGTATGGAGCCTTCAAAAAAGGAGCAGAAATGTCATCGATTTCTATTGTATTGCCTCATTAGTATCTAAGTCACACTGATGTTTTCTGTTTTGATGCCTTTAATCTTTCACAAGACTTTACTGTGTTGTTTTCTGACTCCATTTCCTCTGCCTGGAACTCTTACTGTATCTGTACATATGTGCATTACCGTATAGCAGTTGCACTCTGTTCTGTTCAAATTTGTCTCCCTCGCACTGTCTCTATTTTCTACTCGTTATTTGTATTCTGTTGAAATTGATATGTCACTGTTCACCTATGAATTTAGGAACTCGCCTTTCCTACCAGTTGCAGGTTCACTATGTGTTTTATAAAGTCTCAAATAAACTGCATTTCAGCTTAAGGATCTGTCCTGGCCTGCAAGCTGTGGCGAAAGCCCCGCCATTTCAATCAAGGGGACCATAACATTACCGAAGCCCGTGCACTTCAAGTCTTCTCTCAAAGAAGGAAGCAGTGTAAGTTCAGAGAGTATCAATCTCTTGGTGAATGTGCCTTATTGTTGCTATTGTTAAAATATAATCTGAACTAGATAGAATAATAAGATGTCTCTCACTGTACCCAATCTTTATTTATGAATTTAAAGTACTGTGCAATGTGGCACATAAGTGTTGTTTCCATGGCCATCAAACTAACAGTATCAAGATTGGCTACTGATAGGGGTGTGCCTCCATTTTGCTCTTCCACATTGCTGGTTTGCTAATTCCCATCATTTCACTGAGCCATCATTTTATTTCCAGATTTCTTTTGTGTTGCAGGTCATTGTTGCTCACACAACAGCATTTAAACTCCTAGAGGTGTTTAAAGTGTAGTCCTAGGAATTTTGAAATCCTTAATCCATTAGTTGTTAGGGTGTTTGCCATTAGCGTTCGTGTTTAAGATTTAACCACTGTGTACTGACCATGGGCTTCCTCTGATTGATATGCTTCCACTGGATGACGTAAAGAGTTTGGAAAGCATGTGGTTGGCCAATATTGTCTCGTACAACCTACTTGTCACTTTATGGCTTGGATCATTAAAGAGTCAGTGTCCCGCACTAGTTGGTAAGTACCAAACAGAGAGGCATTAGAGAATATTAACTTTAGGCACAAAGTTAGCCTTCAGGGTTGCATATTGAGCTGTGACCTAAGCACCATGCCAGTGTTTGAATTTTTTTTTCCAGTTGACATGGACCTATTTCCTCTTTCAGGATATGGAGGTCATGGAAACCTTTGTGTTTGCCATCAAGCTGCAAAGTTTGAAAACTGTGAGGCTTGTGTTTAAGATTCAGAGCCAGGCTCCTAGGAAGAGGACCATCGGACACTGCTCACTTTCCCTCCGAGAGCTTAACTCGGTTGAGTCGGATCACTGGCTGGATGTGACCCCTTCCTCAAAAATCCCAGTAAGTATCCTGTGTTGGGCAACTGCCTATATTTTCCTGATCTGCTCTAGGTGAGGGCAGAGTGTTTTCTATTCTAGCTTTTATGTCTCTTGCTGAATTATCCAGACCACAGTTGTTAACTCTTTCTGTGCTCCAGTTAGTTTAGTCATGAATATCCATGATACTAGGATCTGTGTGCAATTTTAAGGACACCATCTGGACAAACTTAGCCTTTCATTCTTCTAGTCAATAAAGCAAACACTGTTGACTTGAGATCTTCTGTTAACAGCAACCAGGGGCAATCCAGTTTGTAGTAAATGCTCTAAAAATTGACAATAATTTTAATTAATGAGCCCAACACATATATTTTTTATCTTTCACTTTATCCGCCATCTCCACCGAAAGAAGCAGTTTAGAATATTTTAAAACTTGCAAAACCAAAAAGGATAGATGTTTGAAAGTTTGCTGGTGTGACATTGGGTGACCTTTTTTTATGTGAGAACATTGTCAAGCTCTTTGATGGGCTGTCGTCCTCAGCCCCACTCTGCTCCTTGGTGATCGAGGCTGGATCAAGAGCAGAGGGACCAGACAACATGAAAGGGTGGTAGTTTGGGTTGCCTTGGCCTTATTCACTAACATAACAGTGGTCTTAAAATCGAGCATGGGTCTGGCCTCCTGAAGCTACAATGGACTCCTCGGAAGTAGAGGATGGACATAAGTAACGTTAGGGTCAGAGGCAGAAGGAGGTAGGTTGCTGGTTTGCCGAAGACTGTGATCTGGCCTCTGGGGCTGCTTTGCATACAGCAAGCCCCTAATGTTGGATCATATTGTTTCCATTGAGTCTACTATTACGGGAGCTAGCTGAACCACCTTAAAGTGTGTCCTTAATCCCTACAAAAAATAAAGGATGAGAAATGTTTTTTCTTAATCCAATCTAACCTCAGTATGAAATTAAGCGTTGTGCGTCACTGGCAGGGTTTACACAAAGCGAAGAAGATGAAAAAGTCAACAAATAGAGCTGGGCTGGTTGCTAAAATTGCCTGTGGAAAAGCTTTTAATGCCAGCTCTGCATTCTCCTGGCTGACCAAGTTTGACCTTTTCCAGAATGGTTGGGAAGAGGAGAGATACTGCCAGTACCTCCAAGATTGTTTTTAATAAATGTGGCTATACATATAGTATAATTCCCCCAAAATATAATATATCATATTATTTCAAAGACGGTAGTCAAGATAGAAATTAAATCATATTCAGTTAGTTATCTGTAGTAGTATGTGATGTTCTAATTATTTCTGTACAACAGCGCATCATTTTTGTGGCTATCAGAAAATTGTATGTTGATCCTGCAGAGAAAGTTTCACGGCTTGCTGTGTTGATGGTCCCTCACTGAATCCAGCTATGCGAACCACCACGTGGTGCAAGTGTGACTTGTCTCTGGTACAAGTGTGACTTTTCACTATATTTCATAAGGCCAGGCTAGCCGTGTAAGCTGCATGTGTTATGTCATTAACGCCTGGAATGGTACAATTATTGAGGTGAGGGGCATCGAATGCATTTTTGCCAGGGCCCATCCCATGCCCTCGCCCACAGCCTTAAAGGGGGATAGAAGCCGCAATGTGGTAGAATCGGCGCCCCCTAGCTTTACCTCATCTTATTTCATTGTATTTTACATAGCTTATGAATGAGCTGGCACTGTCAATGCTATTTGTTGAGCAATCGATGTCTTCACCCACTGCCACTAGCCTAGATGGTTAGGTCTGCTGTGTGGAGACAGGAACCTCAAACTCTTCGATGCAGAAATAGTTTGGGAAAATTCGACTGTGACCAATGTCAATTTTCTTATTAGTTTATTTAAGATACAAACGTACCGTGTTATCTTGTTTTTCCATTGCGCTTATGTGGTGTGTTTGGGAGATGGATGGGGTGAACTCTATGACCCCTAGTCATCTGCTTATTTTCCCCTTATCGGAATGACGCCACCGTTCCTGCTCTCTTTGTTAGCTTAGAATATAAATGGCGGCTGTGCACACAGTTAAAAGAGCGGGAATGTGGTAAACTGTGCGGGCGTGAGCCTGTACCGCCTGGAAGAGATGGACTCTGACGTAGAACCCGGACCCTGCATTTACCCTTGTCTCGTGCAACACTCTGTTTGAACTCCAGTTATTTTAAAAATAGCTTATTGAAAACTGAGCAAACGAAAGATCATAAAAGACAGCTGCGTGATTGTGTGTAAACATGCAACGCGTTGTTACTAATTTAGTTCAAAAGGCGTGCAAAATCAGGACAAACTCTGGGAATAGCAAACACACCTTCAGAATAATAGTGATGTAATCTGCAGATCACGAGGCGGGCAGAAAGGGACAGGTTGTACTCAGAACAGTGAAAAGTAGGTTTTGGCTCCAAACAGCTTTTTACTTTGTGTTGATGACCTATTGTGTACAGAACCAGAGATTAGTGTGGGCTTTAAGACAGCACATTGCTTTTCATTTGTTGACTCCCCCATGTGTTGCTTCCCCCTCACTGCCTCCTTGCAGTCAACGCATTGGACCCCACCACTGCCAGTGCACACATGAAAGCAAAACAACAATATTTTTTACCACGTTTGAATAAAGAGAAGCCTTTATCAGGCTGCTTTTCATCGCTTGCTTTCCACACGATGCATAAAAGCCAAGGGCTTAGCACAGAAAGGCAACGTTTATGTCGCTGGGGAGAGGAGCAGGCTGCTTTACTCATGCATCATGTGCTTGGGGCTGAAGAGTTACTGGAAAAGTGTCTCTTCTCCTTGAGGCCCCTAGATCTTCTTCTTGGGTTGTTGTAGACAACACATGGTTGGAGGGTTCCAGTTCCTAGTCCTTTGGAAAGTAAATGACTAGCACTTTAAATTCTGACAGTACTTCAGACAGCTGTTATGTTCTTTTAAGTGCATGTAACTTGAACTGAACAATAAACCATGACGTTTATAGAGAAAGAAAATATTGAATTCAGTTTTCAGTTTTGACATACCTTAAAATAGGCCTTTTCCTTTGCTAATTCGTTTGATATTTTTTCATTTTACTCTTTTAACAATGCTTTACAAACAGGCATCGGCTAAGCCAACAGGTTAGCACTCTTATTATAGAGTTGAGACCTACTGCCTTTGTTACTGTTTGTTCCTAAGGGCCTTTTTACTAGTCCCACAGGAACACAAACTCTATGCTGCCTCACCTGACCCCAAAAGGTTTCTAGGATGACTCAGAAACCTTCAAGTGGTCAGGATAAGTGCCTCACACTCAGACACCTATCCACGTTTACGAATGTTGTCATTATGTCTTCCACAACAGGGTTTCTATGGAACCTCAGAATTCATGGGAGGGATGGGCGAGAAAATAACTAATAGCCTTCCTCATTCCATCATTGCTTTAGTCCCTCAACAGCAGCTGAGGAATGTGTACAGACCTTGTGAGGAAACTGCAGTATATGGTCAGTAAGCTTGGCCACATACAGGCTCTCATTATGAGTTTGGCGGGCAGCAGCCCGCCACACTCATATTGCCATCTGACCACCAGACCACTGCCGGCCCTATTACAAGTTTCCCGCTGGGCCGGCGAGCAGAAACAGTGTTTCTGCCCGCCAGCCCACTGGGAAACAGGGCCTTAACATCGACGCCGGTGGCAAAATGGCGGTGCAGTGGGTGCAGTAGCACCCGCCGCACTTTCCACTACGCGTAATTCAGGCAGTGAAAAGTGAGACGGGGCTGTCCTTGGAGGCACCCTGCACTGTCCATGCCAAATGCATGGGAAGTGCAGGGGCCTCCCAGGGGGCCTCCGACTCCCACATTCCACAAGCCTTTCCATGGAGGTCCAACCGTCATGAAAAGGCTGGAGGATTGGGGAGTCATAATCCACAGGGCGGCGCTGCATGCAGCGCCACCCTGGAGGATTAGAAGCGCTGAGACCACCAGGCTGTCGACTTGCGGCAACCTGGCATTGTCAACGATCGGACCGTGGTGGCTCCCCCACCTTTGTAATGTGGCGGTCGGACCACCACGACCACAGCGGTCCGACCGCCACCGCGAGTCTAGTGGTCTTAAGACCGCCAGACTCGTAATGAGGGCCACAGTGATTATGCAAGGAGCTGTGTTCATTTTGACAAACCGTAAAAAGATCTTGGTCATTTGGATGAGCTGTGCCAGGTCTTGGAGCATCGGGCGCTTCATGTAAGGATCTTGGAGCAATGGACAAACCATGTAACAAGCTTGGGGCATTTGGACAAATTGTGTAAGGTGCTTATGGTGTTTGGGAAAATTGTGTAAGGAGATTGGGTCTCCTCTACAGACAATGCGAGGAGCTTCTGGAACATTCATAAACAGTATGAGAATCTTGGGACACTTGGACAGACAATATGAGGAGTGACGTACATTGAAAGGCATCATGAGTATCTTGTGTGAGGAGCTTCTCGAACATTGATGGATAATATTCGCATTCACATGGTCACATGTCATTCACTTAGCTTCTACTGTTATTTTAAGTAGCTGTTTGATAGAGGTTTGCAGAGAATGCATGTCAGCTGGAATTTGGAATAAAATGTGAGGTGGTTTGGGCACATAGGCAGGTGACATGAGAGGGGTGCACTGTAATGGAAGATGTTAGTCCTCAGGATGCTGAATGCTTTACCATTGATTAGCATGAAAGCCCTAGCACCCCCAAGACAATCAGGTAACAGTGAGCACTGTGTGAAAAGTATTGGTTTGCTGTTTTATCTATATAATATAATTCTGTGCTTCCTGTTTATACCATAGAAAGGGGGTTCTTGCAAGAATTGCATTAACCTTGACTTGTCTGTAAACCTGAGTTTACACAAAAAACAAGATTCCAAGCTATGAGGGAAAGTAGTAGTAGTAGCAGTTACCCACTCTCACTTCTCCAGGAAAAACCTAGAACAATGTGCACAGGAAAACTGCCTGGAATTAGAAAAAACAGGCAGGAATTGGTGGATACTGAAATTCTGAATGCTATTGGATTGGCACATCTGGCAATCCAGATGATGCGAGCCACAGGTAGACATCTGCAAACAATGCGGCTGAAACACTTCAGATCACCACACCACAGTAATCAAAGGGTCGATATACTACCACCTTCTGCAATCTGCTCAACTCTTAGATGATCATTTTTATTTATAATCTTAAAGGCCTCAAGAGCTTTTATATTTTAATTGAGAATTTGGGCATGGTGTGCCTAGGAAGTGGCCATCTTGCCTTGAAGTTCTAAATCTAGGGTACAGCTTGATGTACGTACAAACGTATCAAAACCTAATCTGTTCAAAAGGTAGAACATGGATTTAACTGTCCATGACTGTATTGTCAGTTCAGATTACCTGCCTAACCATGGTACCTTTACATTAGAACAGTGGGTTGCCTAGTAATAGAAGTAATGGTTGCACCTCAGGGACACCTTCTACATCAAATTCAGAATCAGAACATGCAGCCACCATAAGAAGGGCCAGAACATCCTCTCTTCGTTGATCTGCAGACACTAATATTTAGGTACTAGTGAAATTAAGTATATAAGGGTATGCTAAACCAGGTTTTCCGATCCTCAACATGATCTTTAGCATAAAGGACCAGGATATCACAAGAGAAGCTAGATATTTTTTTGTAATTCAATAATAAATTGTCTATCTTATTCCTAAGTAATTATTTCAATTGATTTAAATCAGACAAATCCATCCTTGCTTCCTTTCAGGTAAAACGGTGTGAATTGTGTTAAGCCACTAATGGGTATCATTAGATCTCACAATATACCACAGCCAACAATACACATGCTCATATTAATGTCCCTGGCAAGATCACATAATATTAGACCTAATCATAGTCCACCGTGTCCAACAGGTCCTTTTCCCTTTTGAGCTGCAGTGGAAGCAGAGATAATGATTGTAAAATATGCCCTCCATGCCCATGTTGTCAAAAGCTGCCTTCATGTAGGTTATCAAAAGGATTTTATGCACATGTTCCAGGGTCAAGCAATCAGAGAGGATCTGTCTATTCAGCTAAACTTCCTCCCCAGTCCAGATCTGAATCCAACAAGCCAAAGGCCTAAGAGCAACAGCGTCTGCTATATATTTCGCACCAAGCTCGTCGTGGACAGAGAAGGCTGGGGTAATTTCTGTCAACTGGATCTTTTCGACCATCACATCCCCAGACCACAGATCCATATAGAACCTTGGAGGCACACTTAGCCTAATAAAGCTTAACTAAATTACTCAGAGACCAAGGTCCCAACCTCTGGGAAAGGCTGACTACTGCCTCTGTGAACTTAATCAGCTTGCATCTCCTTCCCTTAGGCAGGGGCTTCCAGTTGTTATTTACATCAAATACATCACCCCAAGGTAAGAAAAAGCTGAAACTTTGGGCAATATGTTGAACGTTTTGGAACTAGTGGATAAGGGACCAACTACCACAACATATGATTTCGTAATATTTACTGCAAGGTCCAAACTGTCCATAAAAGCAACAAACGTTTCCAGTAGTGACTGCAATCTCACCACAGTATACGCTATGAGGATCGAACCATAGGAATACAATAAAACTGGGAGCGGTCTAGTTCCCACCCTTGGGCAATCAGCCTGCACAAAGGGAAGAGCTTATTGAAGCCAGTTAAAATAAAGGGTAAATAAAAATGGGGCAACTACACATCCCTGACGGACTCCCCTACCGGTGCTAAAGTGCTGGGTGCGATCTGCCTTCTGTATATACCAAACCAAAGCCAAGGTGTTGGTGTGCAAATTAGATAAAATTTGAAAAAAGGAACATTGCAAGCAGCTTGCCCACAGCTTCCTGTGATTGACCCTGTCAAAGGTGGACATGAGGTCCATAAATGCCAGGTGAAGTGATCCTGGCCGGGCAATGGTATACTTTTTATGATTAAAGATAGATTTAGCAACACAAAAGGATGATGGACAGAGTACTGAAACTTTTCAAACACTCACCCCCAGTCACAGATCTGGGTTTAATCAATTGTTCTTTTGCTCACTATGCCACCCCAGTTTGGTGCCAGCAATATGCAAATCAGTCTTAACCCTGCTCCCCATGGGGACAGTCCAGCCTGAACTGCCAGGCCAGGTCCTCTCTAGACTGGAAACAAGCATCCGGGGACCAGTTTAGGGGTATCACTGCTTATCAGCCAGGCTAGCTTGAAACCAGTGGCACAGTGATTAAGGGACCCACGTCTGGGCATATTCTAGTCACTTAGGGCAGTTTTAGCAACACAAAAGGATGATGGACTGAGTGCTGAAACTTTTCAAACACTCACTCCCAGTCATAGGCATGTGTTTAATCCATCGTTCTTTTGCCCACCATTCCACCCTAGTTTGGAACCAGCCATATGAAAATCAGTATTGACCCTCTCCCCCATGGGAACAGTCCAGCCTGAACTGCAGGCCAAGTCCTCTCTGGACCAGAAACAAGCATCCTGGTAATGGTTTTGGGGTATCTCAATATGTGAACCCCAAGTGGCTAGGAGTATGTCACTTGCTCGCTGCGCCATTGGATTCAAGCTAGCCTGACTGATGAGGCGTGAAGCACATGCTTGTTTGTGGTCCAGGAAAGACCTGGCTTGGCAATTCGGGCTGGACTGTTCCCCTGGGGAGCAGAGTGAAGACTGATTTGCATATGGCTGGGTCCAAACTGAGGTGACGTGGCAAGCAAAATAACGATGGATTAAAGCCAGATCTATGACTGAAAAGTTTAAAAACTCCGTTCATCATTTTATTTTGTGATATTTGTAAATATAGACATTGATCCATTGTTGATTTACCTGGCCTAAAACCATAGTGGACAACAGAAAATATGTCATTCGCATCTGCCCACAATATCAACCTGTTGAAGAGTTCCCTCCCAAGGACCTTTGCCTCTGTGTCAATCAGTGATATTGGCCGATAACATTGGCGGTTGTCCTTATCTCCCTTCTTTAATACTGGGAAAATTAAGGCGGTGAACCACAAGGGTGCAGCACCCTTCCTTACTGCAACATTGAATACCATTGTCAAGATGGCCCCCAAATACCAGTGTTGTCCACAAACAAATCAGTGGGTATACCATCGGGTCCTGGGGCCTTATTAAGAGATGACGCCTGGATACTTCAAGATACTTCATCTAAAGTAAAAACAACATTAGCTCTGCCCAACAGTAGACCACCCTGATCCTCCACACCCTCACTGAGCACAAAGTTGTAAACCCCTTTAAAATGTTCCCTCCATTGTTGCTCCGAGTTGTGTTGACATAAAGCCGGTTCAGTTATGTCGGCAAAACAATGCTTATTTATAACCCTCCAAAACAGTGAGCTAGCTCTAGTTTCACAGTCCTGGGATAAATCCTCCCACGCACTCGTAGGTAAGGTAAATTTGCGATTTGCTAACGTCTTCTTGTTTGCCTTTTGACAGGCTGCAACATGCGTCCTATTTCTGGGGACCTGCTTTAAACCAACCTTCAGTAGACGGAGGGTCTTAGAGCAATTTCGATCAAACCATTTTTGGATCCTGGGAGCTAGTATTTGTAACGGGGGCCTTCAGTAATGCTGACATCTTCTGTGCAATGCATGCAAGTTGGGACATCAAGGTTACTCAAAAGATGCAATTCTATAGCGTAGGCGCAGAGTCAGAGACGACAAGGAACCGGCCCCTGCCAAACCGGACTCCACGAGGATTGACAAACTGTTTTGGGCTTGTAGAAGAAGCCAAGTTGGAGGGCCTGGATACTGAAAGATATAAGTGAACCTATGGTAGTCAGAACATGTGCAGCAATGGTCGGTTTATTAAAATTAACCACAACACAGTCCCCCACCCACCTCTTAACATTCGAACCAAACCAGCTTACCCTCCTGATCATGTTAATTGAACCATAAATAGCTATGCCTAAGTTAGAGTGCATGTTAAACCAGTGTACCACTTTGTTTTTTAGCTCAACAAAGGATTCAGGTGTTGAGTTGTTGTGAGGGGGAAGTTACTTTCCCTTAAACTGTGACATACAGAGTTCTTCCCAGGGGCAGGTTAATCACTTCCCTTGCCTTGGAAGATGGAGCATGAATTACTATAGTGGGATGGATACCAGCCATGGGAACTAAGGAACCTGGGGGGGGAGGCAGGAGACACATCAGTTTAAATTCTCATTCAATAAATCAATCAATCATTAAATTTATAAAGCGCGCTATGTACCCGTTAGGGTTTCAAGGCGCTTGGGGAGGGGAGGGGGGGGGTTCGCTGCTATCGTTTGAAGAGCCATGTCTTGAGGAGTCTCCTGAAGATGAGGAGGTCCTGGGTCTGGCGTAGTGAGGTCGGGAGTGAGTTCCAGGTCTTGGCGGCGAGGTGGGAGAAGGATCTGCCGCCAGAGGTCTTTCGCTGGATTCGGGGGACGATGGCGAGGGCAAGGTTGGCAGAGCGTAGTTGGCGTGAGGGAACGTAGAAGTTGAGTCTGGTGTTCAGGTAGGTGGGTCCGGTGTCGTGTAGTGCCTTGTGTGCGTGGGTGAGGAGCTTAAAGGTGATCCTTTTGTCCACGGGGAGCCAGTGGAGGTCCTTCAGGTGGTGGGAGATGTGACATCGGCGGGGTATGTCGAGGATCAGGCGGGCGGATGCGTTCTGGATGCGTTGGAGTCGCTTGATGTCTTTTGTTGGGATGCCTGTGTAGAGTGCGTTGCCGTAGTCATTGGCTGAAGAACTTGGGGAACTAGTTCACTCGTATGCAGGGATGATCTATGTGGGAAAGCTGGGGCGGTGTTGTTAAGTACCTCTCAAGATAAGGGCCTCTGACCCAATTGTGGGGAAACAGAAATCGTCAAGTGGTCCAAGATCTGCGATACCTGGGATTCAATGAGTGCGAGCATTGACATAATTGGGTCTAGTCTGGTATTTAGGATACCACTGAGTTCATGGAGGTGAGTATCCAGAAGGTGATCAGACGGACCTATTTGCTGCAAGTGGCATGACATAGGTTCTGTCTGTGGGCCCACATTAATTGAGATGATTTTCTGCTTTGGGGCAGCCGCACATCTCCTACGCTTACACCTAGGGCTTGCCATAGGACTTGTCTGTGTATTATTCCCCCTGAGTGTGTCCCACTGAGGTACCTCCTCTCTGCAGCGAGGCTGAGACCTTTGAGGTTCCATCCTAGTCACCCTCCAGTAGGCTTGTTACAAGCGAGCCACAAGGCTCCAGAAACATAATGGAACCCTCGGGGTGACCATAAACATGGGGTGAGATAAGGGTAGAACCATGCCTCGTTAGGGACAGCCTTCTTTCTACCAACTCGATCTCCTTCAATGCAACCCCAACAGCCCAGTACAAAAATCCCTCAAGGTTAGTGATTCAAGAGGCAAACTGGGGGGACATTAGGTTTGGGTTGGCTGCCTTTCTTTTCCCCATGCTTCACACATCCAGTACGAAAATAGACACAAACTTTTAGGGCACTCCAAGGGGAAAGACTTCCATGATATATAGCAGATAAAATGACCCCCCTCCCCCTGCCTGGATAATACCGTATATACAGATGTTTGCAGTCCAGTCTGAAAGCCCCCCTCTAATCAGGTAGCATACATATGCACTTCTGGTATCCCACTCCAGCCCACAGGATGAAATGCCTCTCAGTGCACCATGAAACTGGTTCTTGGACTCCACTGATTGCTAGATTACTGAGTCCCACCAGGCAGAAAATTAAAGAGAACACGGGCAAGCCAAAGGAGGAAAATGTACCAACATTCTCAGTGAGCAAGCAACAGAGTAGCTGAGGGCTCTTGACAGCAACCAGTGAAGGTGAGGAACGAAAGGAATGGCCGCACCTGCTTCTTCCTGGCACTCACAGACGCATGAGGGGCCTGGACTTCCCAAAGGCACGTTCTGCGCACATTCAGTGCAGCAGGATTGCAGAGGTGCTTCAGAGCATGTTGAAGGAGGCCCCACCCCCTTGAGCAGCAGTCTGTAGCCACGCCTGCTTGCACATGGAACAGTAGGGGACTGAGTCGCCAGGTGCCAACAGGGTTCATGGGGGTAAGATACCCCAAAATGTCTTAGCAAAATGTCCCATGCTGAGGAATTGCAGAAGTGCTCATGAGCATACTGAATGAGGCCCCACTTCCTTGTGCAGCAGCCTGCAACGCACCTCCTGGCACGTGTAGAAGTGGGAATGGAGCCCCCAAGTGCCAATAGGGTCCATGGGGTAAGATACCTCAAAACGTCTTGCCAAAATGACTAGCACTGTGAGAAACTTAATCTCAGTATCTCCTAGACATGGCCTGACCATTAGGTCCAATGGCAAGAGCCTGGAAGTCGTTTTTACCTCTACTGTAATATTAAATGGCCAGGTAGACTCTGTAAAGAACCTTATATGAGCAACCATACTTTCTCTCCTTTCAGTGCTGCAGTGGGCTCTCAGTTGACCTACACCAACTTCCTCTTTCAAAATCATCCAAAGTCCCATTTGCAAGCTGTACAGCATGGAGCAGCTGGGTTAGTGTCTGGAAAAGACTGACACTTGAGAATCCGCCTCTTCGTTTTAGAGCTTAATGCACTTGGACATCTTGGGACCATCAGAGCTTCAAGCACTCGCTGCAAATCTGTTAGTGTTTGTTTAGAGTCCCAGTCTCCAGTCTACATTCAGAACACCTTTAAACACTGTTTTCTAGGCACCCCTACGAACCACAAATAAAAATCTTCTGCGTTTCCACAGATCATGTTGTACTTCCAGAGGAGGCAGTCACTGTGCATTTGAAGGCAAGTCTTTGTCCAATTAACTTGCGCAATGAACCCCGTAATCTTGCTTAAAGAAAAATCATGAAAGGCTTACAATTGGGATGGAATGATGTAAGTAGCTGGAAACCACAGGTAAAAGTAAACAGTATTTCGTAGATTTCACAATCTCATTGTGGATGATAACTGCCTTTATCAGCCCTTCAGGAATTAAGTTCCCACTCAAAAGTAAAGCCAACATGTTTGTTGCTGACATGAGTGTGGGACTCTGCATTGTAAGAATATCTGCCAGGCTCAGATTTTTTTCAGAAGGTGAATACTAGGTTACTTAGTCTTGATTCCACCTTGGCTCTCTAATCCTCCACCAGATACTTCCTGACACTTTATCTCAATCTTTTGGATTCGTTTTCATCCCTGATTTCTCCCTTTGCCACTATTTTCCCAAATTTCTCGTCTTCCTTCTTTCTTTGTTTTGCATTTTTGCATCTCTTGCTTTGGCGCAAGGGCTCTTGAGTAACAAATGACTGCGTGTTCCCAAAAATGAGTGCCTGTGGGTCTTACTTGCAACCCCTGGGTCAAATTAAGCACTGGTGTGGGACCTGCAGGTTACAGATCTGAATACTGGCGAAAGTATTCACCATTCCAATATCGATAAATCAATATAATGGAACCTAGACATCAAGTAGTCACCAGAACCCAGCGTAGTTGGTTTTCTTTATGCTTCCCAAAATTTGTGGAGGAACACCATCACAACTACACCACTGCTAATCTGCATGCTGTACCTCATTGTGAAGACATGATTTGCTTTGAATGTAGTATCAGATGCCATACAGCAGGAGACAAAGTGGACATCAAACAAACCCAGTTTTGTAAATCACCTCATGCCATGATTCTGTCCTTTAGTACCTGGCTTTCCCCAACCACCATCTTTGCTCCTGAGCCTCCATCTGCAAACATGTCGTGATTTATGGACCCTTATTCGAAGCACACTTGCACTAGAAAACGCCACATCATCTGCTTTGAGCACAGATATGTTAGATGCTTTTGTGGGGCCTCGGGCCAAAAATTGTCGTTTATCAAAGACATGGGATAAATAAGATGATTACTTTCAGAAGATCGACCCACCTTAAGTAGCTATTCCAACCACTAACATGTTTATCACTCCTATTCTTAAGCCTTAAACCTGTTAATAGCCAGGTCTTGGCCATGCATTGTACTGTATCACTGGTACTACTTTTCCCGCCTCTTTTCCTTCTTCATTCCTTTCTACTTCCTTGACCACTTTATACCTATCCCGTCCTGTACTTAACCTTACACTCCCTCTGAAAAGTACTGACCCTAATATTTAAATTAAGGGCCTCATTTAGATCTCGGCAGATGGAATACTATGTCGCAATTGTGACGGATATCCAGTCTGCTGTATTACGATCCCATTGTATCCTTTGGATATCCGTCATGTTTGTGACAGAGTATTCCATCCTCCGAGATCTAAATTAGGCCCAAAATCTGTAAAATCTAGCTCTATTGATATTTTAATGCACTACCCCTGGTTGGAGCACATGCTTATCCTATATAGAAATAAATTTTTACAACCCTAGTTGCAGCTTGTAATTAAAACATGTAAGCTGGGGAAGTGGAAAAAAGAGTATTTGATACTAAGGAGTGGTGCAGCTGTATTATCTGCCTCACGAAGAAAGAGTTTATGTCTGCTTTTTAGGTCTCGCTCAGCAGCACAGCTGTCGCCAGACATAATGTGATCAACGTTGAAAAGAGCTTTCGGGAAAGCTAAAAAGAGGGGCTTTATGTTCACCCACATGTTGCTAGCCACAAGTACTTTTTGACTGGACAAAAGTTGTGTCCTCCTGCAGAAAAAAAGTGCTTCCACTTCACGCATCTGTGAGTACTGTATTTTTATCCATATGCCTGAGCCAGCAGCAATATGGCTGCCTGAGTTCGACCTTTCAGGTGCACACACAGCAATGTAATGCTGTTTAAGTATCTCAGATAACTAGATACTTTACAATATTTGTTTTTCTCTGGCAGCAGCACACATGGAAGGAAGGCAGTCGTGAGTAATGAACTGTAGTCTCAGCACCCCCCTTCCATCATTAACCTAGACTTCATACTGTAGGTTTGTGTATAGGAGCAGTATGGAATGCCCTGAGGGGTTATAAGGTCTGGCTGGCCAACACAGATATTGCCTGTCCCTGTGTGATCATCAAAAAGAGCTTTCAAAATACTGCTGAAAGAGAGGCTTAGGCCCCACCCACATGTTGGTTCCCCAAAGTACAGGATTTGATTGGGCTGAATTTGTGCGTTTCTACTGAAAAAACTACGTTTGGTACTTTTTGGCTTTTGACAAAGCTTGCACTCAATAAAGGACTGAGTCGATTATGGTGGGAAGCAAATGATCATGGCTATTGGCCTGATCTGTTTATTATGAAATTTTATGAAGAAAATACTAAGTGTGATTTGTTTATTGTGAAAAACATATTTTAAGTGTGAATTGGTATTACTCTGAATTAAAACCCACAGGTAAGTATTTTGTTATATAGAATCTCACAGAATACCATAGTGGGCAATAGCTTTGGTCTTGGTAACCCTGTGTTACAAACTGTATATATATAGAAAGTTTGCTCTGTGAGAGCCCTTGTTAGGCTCTCTTAGCAGCAACAGTATTTTGCTTAGCTGACTGTAATTTTGTGCACCTTTCTAATGTTATGACTCAGTGTCTGATGGTAGCCTTGTGAAAAGCTAAGGCTCAAAACTGTAGGCTTGAGTTGGTTATGGTGACAAGCTATAGGACTGTTTGGCGCACTGGGAAATGTTATGTCCATTTCCATAGGGTTGGTCTGCTTATTCTGAAATGTTATGACAAAGGTAATTGGTATGGCTAATTAATTGTGAAAAACCTTTGTTAAAGCAAATAAACATTTAACATTTGGTTGTTATCACATTGTGTTACAGGGTATAGACAGGTATTTTGTTACATGTAATTTCACTGATTAACATGGTACGTAATGATTTTGGCATGGCCACTTATTCTCGCAAACTCTGTAGGTTTTCACTGTGATTATTAATATGTGGCTCTTTTGGGAGAAGGTGCATATTATTTTGCAATCTCTTGTTTCTATATAATTGTAATTTAGTAACTGTATATATGGTGATTGTCAGTTTTTGTGCAGTTGGATAGGCCAATGTTGGGTAAGGTGTAAAGTCAATGACAAAGGGTGAAGTTTTCATCACCTCTTTGGGAAATGTCATGGCAGATTTCTTGGGTTTATTTTAATATGAAACAATAGGGGAAGGCCAGGAGGCCTGACCTGCTTATTGTGAAATAGGCTTTAATTTAAGGTTTGATTGTTTTTTATTGTGCTAAAGCCTGTAGGCAGGCATTTTGTATCATTGGAATTTCGCAGATTACAGTAATAGGTAAGGGTTTTGTTGTCGGGAAGCCACCCAAAGAAAACGTTGAATAAAAGATATGCCCTTCAATAATCCTTGTTCGGAGAGTTAGAATTTTGCTTTCCAGCTGTAACTTTGTAAACATTTGTACTTTTATGCTTTTATGCCAGGTGCTAGGTGGTTGCCTTGTGACAAGTTTACTCTCAGTACAGTAGACTTGAGTAGGTGATGGTGATAAGACAATGATAACGTTGCGAGTTTGATTGTTCACTAGGAAAAATATTTCTGATGCCAAAGGTCTGAAATGTTTATTATGAAAAGTTATTATAAACACAATAAAACTGATAGATTAATTGCGCAAAACATATGTTAAAGTCATTGGGTATTTAAGAGTTTATTGTTATTTCTCTGAATTAGAGCTTGCAGATAGGTATTTATTTACACAAAATGTCCCAGATTACCTTTCTAGGGAAGGACTGTGGAGAAGGTTATCACCTCTGACAACCCCTAGGGGTAAAAGATTTGTACTGCAATAAATCTAGCTAGAATCTCTTCTTAGCTATCTGCAAGGAACTTGTAATAAAAAAGTTAAATAATACATAGTTCTATGCCTATAAATATATATACAGATGGATACAAAGAGGGCCTTTAGGGCAGCACTGTTCTGCCATTAGTCTGTCTTTCATTTACATTCTTCTTCCATCCATTACACCATACTGCAAAGAGTATGTCTGTCAAAACACATACCTGTGAGGGCGGAGCCAGAGACCCTGTCTGTAGTACTCCTGAAAGCTCTTTTAGGTTTACTACAACAGCTGAACTGTCAAGCGCGCCCTACAATTATGTAGGTAAAACTGATTTGACAATATGTTTTCCGGCTCTGTCATGAAAAAAAAAATGATTTCACCTCAAATATTGTCTCAGCTTTCAAATCCCGAAAAGTGGAGAAAATGTATTTTCTATGTTTCACATTATGCAAAAACAGCAAAAATAATATGAAATCAGGTTGTGCTATATTCAAACAGAAAGGAGACGGGTGGTCTCACTCACACTAACCACCCTACAGTCTTTCAAATAACTTTATCCCTATAAAATAGCATTGTTCTGTTTGGTATGTCTCCTTAAAATGATATTGAATTAATTCAGTTTGTGTTGTGTTGTGTGTGCACGGGTGGAAATACCGTTGACTTCATCTAATTTTGCACTGCCAGCAGTAATGGTGCAAATTGATTTTTTCTGTTCTTTTTTCATTAGCAACCAAGGTCCAGTCGTTGCACAACAGTGGCAGCTCTTCCCAAGAATGTTTGTCTCCTATCTGAAGATGTAGTCAGGGTCTCTGGTAATCCACATTATATTCCAAGGGAGGCCACAGCACTGATGTGTGTTTACCACCATGTCCTTTATTAGATGTATGGTTGTAATGCCACTTTCAAATACTTCTATCAGGCACACACTGAGTTGAATGCTTAAAAAATGCAACTATTGAGCATGATTGGCGTTGAACCCAACTATGGTTGCCTTTGGTGGCAGTGTTGCCATTTCACTGTTTGAAACCTGAGGAGAATGTAGCATAATCCTAGAGGCCACGAACAAAATCAGTCGTATACATTTGGTGACAAAGTTAAGCCTAGAAAAGCATGTTTTTTTATTGTGGGCCACCAGTGACGTAACATTAGCCTCCACAGCTCCTGCGGTGCAGGGTGAGGGGCCGAGCTCCAGGCGGCCCCCTCAGCACAGCGCACAGGCGGCAGGACCCTGCCCTGAGAGCTCCGGTCTGTGCCCGGGACGGGTGGAGGCCCTCGATGTACTTTGCAGGGGGGCACCCTCAAGTTTTGTTATGCCACTGTGGGCCACTTAGGGACATATTTGAGAGCACCTTGCACTGCTGTTGCACCTTTATGAGGACCTCCACAGCCAATTTGCATGGCTTTGAATGGCCTCATAAATATATGGAGTAAGGCAAGGCTGGGGAAATCGCTCATGGATTTTGATGCATCCCTAGATTTACAAGATCTTGTAAACCTTGGGATTCGCCAAAACATTACACCCCCACGCCCCCCCACAGGTGAGGCAGAACAAGAGAAATATCTTTATTTTTCCGTGTTTTTTCCTCATTCTGCAGCACACATAGGAAAATTAAAATGCCTCCCAGGATTGCATCTATACAGGAAGGTGTCCCTGTGTTGCTTTTGTTGGGGAGACTGTTCTGCTTTCAATGGGGAATCGTTTTTCGTAAAAATAAAAAGCAACAAAAAATATATTTTACATTGTTACCCTCGACCTTTTCTACTGTAACACATATTGTGATTTGTTGAAGCACATGCCTACAAGATGTACAGATGGCTTAGTGAGGTGCAGTAAAGAACAGCGACCAGTGCACTTTAAACCAGTGTAAAAAGGTATGCCTTGTACACAAAAAGAAAATAACATGGACAAATATTACATGCAATTGGTTTTAATTGTTGCATTAAAATATTAAACTGGGTGTTTGCCCCACTGTGTAGAATGGTGGAACGTTAAAACAAAGTGCTATGACGTGGCAAACGCTGACCGGTCATTGAGTGGATCCTTCTAACTCGAGTAACTATCATGCTGTGTTCCTTTTGCAAAATCTGAACAAAACTACTAATAGGCAGATTCATGATTTTTAAAGCTACATAAAATCCTGGACTTAGCAAAATTAGGTGTTCATTCACCTTATGGGATGGAAACTGCCTTGGTGTCTGCTTATGATGATATTTGAATGACAGCAGAGAAAGAATATTCGGCATTTCTGGTGTTATATCTGTCTGCTGCATTTGACCCCCTGTCCCATGATAAGTTGCTCATGTGGTTGACAGATGGCGGTATTCAGGAGCGGGCTCTTCTATGGATCAAGTCCTATCTGGAGTATAGGTGGCAGGCCGTGTATCTGCCCGTTTTTCATTCTTGGCTGAAGGCCCTGTGGCAGGGAGTACCACGACCTAAGAGCTTAGCCCTTCTCCTTTTAATATTCATATTCGCCCTCCGGTCCTGGTGATTCAACTGTTTAATGTCAATTTTATGAATTATTCTCATGAATCCCAGATGTAAATTTCTTTTGCTAGCAATTTTCTGGATCCCTATGTGGCTTATCATGATTGTGTGTTTGATGTTCCCTCTTGTCTGACAGCCAAGATGGAGGTCCTGTTCTTTCCAGGCTATGGTTTTCTATCTTCCCTCCCCAAAAGCTTTTCACCAGCCATGTTAGAAGATGCACCAATTCTGTGGGGCACTGCATGAAATGTAGGTTTTTATTTTGATAATAAATTGTTGCTGACTATCCAGGTCGAACACTTGTCTGCCCCATTTTTCTATTTTGAAAGCCAAATACACAAAACTATTTGTATGTTTTACCAACCCATGCAGGCCTTTAATGGCCAGGGCATAATTCTTAGTCGTCTGATTATTGTAGCTCCCTATTTGTTTGTTCACCTTCTGGGCTGTTAATATGGACGCTGCAATAAGATTGGCATTGCAGTGGTCTTGGTTGTCTTCTGCATCTGCAGATTTGAATAGCTTGTTCTGGCTCCTAAGTTCTAACAGAGCCAACTTCAAATCTCTTTGTTTGACACATCGTGCCTTTTATTGAAAGGGTCCACATTACGTACAGTCGAAATTTTCCTATTATTCACCCTCTTGTAATCTTCAATTGTTTGATGGCCAGTTGGTTAAAGTACTTAAGTTCCATCAGGAAAGATAGGGCAACAGGTCTTTTTAGGTCTTGCATGTGACAGCTCTTGTTCTGCATGTGCTCTTGCTTGTGAGAGATATTGTATACAACAAGGGGCTTGCACCTTGCTCATTGCGCAACATTTTTTGGCTTAATTGTCACTCTTTTTTGCTGCCTTCGAATTGGCAAGTGCATGCTGGCTTCACTTTCTCTTCTTTTGGCTGGAGCATTAACCAAGTACTGATTGCTCCAGCTTGATTGCTAATATTCCGGTGATCGCGCTGTGATTGAGGTACTACTTTTATTTTTTCTTCCCTGGCTATCTTGTTCAACCTCTTGCAATTTGTTGCTATGTTTTACTGTGCACAACCTTCAAAAATCACTTTACAGCTTTGAACTGGATGTTTATTGTGACAACGGACATTGTCTGCTTTCAAATGTATTTTCATTAAGAAATGAATGTGGGTGCAATTGATTTCCTTTTTTGATAGAATATTTTGACAAATGTTGTTTTTGTCTTTTTCACTCATGGGGAGATCAACTGATTTGCTCAATAACAGGAATGTTGTGCTGAGACATAACAGGAATTGGCCAAACCAATAGGTCTCACCTTTGAGACTATTGGCTTTGCCACTACCTTTTGTTCATACTGTACAGCATTGGCATTGGCGACTTTGGAAATTATTTCTAGGACGATTGTGGCTGCTGTGGACCATGTCTAAAAATAATAATAAAAAAATTACTAGGATGCTCCCAGTGCTAATGCACCGAAAAAAGTGTATTTGCCTTGGCTGAATCATAACGCTTTTTAAAATTCGTTTTAGCCACACTAAAAGGCATCTGCGCTGTACAGTGTGGCTACAAAACATTGCCAAAGCCAAAGGCTCTCCTAGGCAAGACTTTTTTGCTTTGCAAACGCTTGTTTAGTAGAACCTGCTCAACTCTTAAATTTGTTGCCGCCCCCACTGAAAATTTTGCAAGTGACTGCTCTTTTGAAAAATGTGAAAGACCTGGCTTTTGACAAAATAACTGCTCTTGGTATTCTCAAATTTTTTGCCTCTACCCCAGGACAACATTTTAGGTTGCAGTGCACGCTAGAAATATCATTAACCCTGGGTATTCTCCTTATTATATTTGACTAATTGTTTACGATCTTCTAGATTACATTTTTCACTTGTAAACTGCAGGGTGGAAAATGTGGATAAGTGAAAAAAAATTATAAAAGCACTATACCTATGTTAGGTAAAAAGAGCACCGATTTAAACAAAGTATAAATGTTATAAAATTAGAATACATCTTTGCCTGCCTATGTTTTCCCCCACACTTCTAAAAGCTAAAGTTAATGCGCCCATTTCAAAACCTAATCTCATGGTTTGAGTGCATCTGTTGCAGAATTTTGGTTCTTGCAAATCTGGAAGAAGCTGGTCAGAATGTTTCCTGGAAGTGTCTCTCACCTCACAATTGTCTCCCTGTTGCATGAGCTATGTGTGATTACTTTCTTTTTCCACAGGCTTGCCATGCAGAGCTGGAGATTGGGACATGCTTCCAGCCGGTAAATAGCAGGATCCAGCTTCAGATCCTGAAAGCTCAGTGCCTTCCAAGCTCCTCAACTCCACTGTCATTCAGTAAGTGCAATTGTTTCTTCAGTCAATAGGCTGCAGGGGTGACACCCTCCATAAACTTATTCATGTGTTAAGTGTACTAAAAATTAACAAAGAACATATATATTTCAGAAAGATCAGATAGACGTGCTGGTATTTCAAATTTATTTGTATGATCATATGGTGTTGCTATACAATACAAACACGGGCAAAACAAATAGGTCACCACTCTAAAATGTAGAGCACATGTATGTGTCATGGCGCTTGCTTTTGAGCGTGTCGCAAAGGGTGGCCAGGCTATTTTTAGGGTCGAACGCAAAGCACTCTGTCCCTGGTGTAATCTCTCTTTGGGCTTGTAACCACGCCCATGTCATGCCCTTCAGTTTGGTGAGCATGCCTACGTCATGCCTTTTCCAGTGTTTAGCCCGCTTCTAGTGCACTGATAAACTACTGAAAACAGACAAGGGTCTGTGTTTTCAGGATGGTTTCTGCACTATTTTTTCTCTTTATTTCTTAGGTAGGGCGATCTCGCTGGGCAGTAGTAGAGCGCTTTGCATGACATCGACCCTGTTACATGGAAAATTGCCCTTTTGCTGGTAACATGGATAATTGCACTTTTGCTGATACGTTTCACTGCAAGCGAAGTTCTGTTTCCTTTTGTGTGTTTGCTTTGCGCTCCTGGTTGCCTTCGGTGCACTTATGTGAAACTGTTTTACTTTTCAGTTTATGTGGCAAGAAAAGTCCGGTTATGAGTTTACAAAGCTAACGGCTTTACCTTGAGTAAACACAAGACCCATTGCATTGCAAATGCTTGTTTAATGTAGGAATCTAACAGGTCGGACCACCATGTTAGACCCAGGCCACGCAACCTGTACCTCCCCTCCAGTCGCGGACCTCAGGGGGCGCCTAGTTTTCAAGTGTATGTTGGATTTAAAAGCACCTGCTGCTAAGTTCCTTGCCTTCAGCAATCTTCAGGCTACAATAAAAATGTTGAGATGACTCTGATGAATAATAAACCTGCTGGAGAGAGCTGGGTTTTGTCTAATAGAAGTATTGACTCATAAAGTAGCGCAGAGTGTTAATATGACAGCTGCAAAGGACGTGTACCACGCAGATCAAAGTGCATATAATGTAAATAGTTTTAGTGGGTTTTGTCTGAGAGAGATCCTTTTGACTTGCAATTGATAAGTTAAAATCCTAAAATAGAACAGTGAGCTACTAACTGTCATCAAAGAGCTGCTTACAAACTGCAAGGTATAGGTTACAGCGTTATTATTTTTTCTCCGGTCATTATTCTAATATTGCTAAAAAGAGTTTGTTTCGGTAGAAATTAATTCTCATTAATAAAGTCAACCCAACCGGATGTTACGTTTAAATCCTGAGTTTATGCTGCTCCAGACCAAGCTCTCTAAAACAATATTGCCAACTATGTATGAATGGCATGTGACGCCTGCACCATGTAGTCCTCTTTGTCATATGTAACATTTCATATGCACTGATTTAAACATGTATGATCCATTGCATAATATGTGTGCGATGTGAAGGGCTCTGAAACTCTACACTGGTATGAGTAGTGCTATAAAACCAAATAATGAATGTGAGAGGGGGGCTATGGAGAGATGAAGGGCTTTGTTGGGGGGTGGTAGTGAGGGAATTTGTGGAGAAGTTGGTCATTGGGGGCGCCAACAAGCATTGTTGCCTAGGTCACAACCAGCGCTAACGCTGGCCCTGGTTAGACCAGTAAGTTAAAATGAAAAAAAGGATAAATAAATAAATCATGCGAAGTGCAAAAAACAGGAGCAGCAACCTTGCAGCGCTTTGCAGCTCCTATAAAGTTTTAACCTGGGCTGGGTGAGAGGGGCACTGGTAGCTTTGGTGAGCGGAGAGCAGAAGAGGATGAAAGATCAAGTGACCAACACTTTGCAGATACCAGGCACTTAGAAAAAATGTAAATTTAAAAAACATTTTTAAAAAGTGTAAATTTAGAAAAACAAGGTGAGAGGTATGGGAAAGGGGTCATTGGCGGAAGCATCGGGAAGTCATCAGGAAGACAGAAAGCATGGAGGTAGAGGAAAAGAGAGAAAAAGGAGAAATGCGCATCCATTGAGTGCTTAAATCAAAATAAAGTGCCCACTCAAGTCATCCAAGCAGAGCACTGAGGGGCATATTTATACTCTGTTTGCACCGAATTAATGTCATTTTTTTTTAACTCTAATTCGGTGCAAAACTAACTCCATATTTATACTTTGGTGCTAGACCCGTCTAGCACCAAGGCCCTGATTTATACTTTTTTTGCGCTGCATTAACTTCATTTTTTTACGCAAAAGTGGCGCAAACTTACAAAATATTGCCCCTTATTTATATTTTTGGTGCAAAACTGCACTAACTCAGTTTTGCACCAAAAAGTTTAGCACTGGCTTGCACCATTTCTGTGCACCAGCCGGGCACCATATTTATGGAATGGTGCAAGCCAGTGCAAAGGGTAGGCTAGAGCAAAAAAAATGACTTCAGTCGGGTGGGACTGGTGGTATAGAAGAAGGGGTTTAGCACCAAAAAATGACTTTAGGCAGGTTAGAGTAAATAAAAATGACTCTAACCAGATTAGTGTCATTTTATGGTGCTAAACCTACCATGCCACAAGACTCCTGCCTTAGAAAAGGCAGGAGTCATGCCCACCACCCCAATGGCCAGCACAGAGGACAAGGGTCCCCTGGGTATGGCCATTGCACCCTTTGCTATGTATGGGGGCCCCTTTCAGGGCCCCCTATGGCACTTTCAAAAATAAAATCCAATCTTACCTGTACTTACATGGGATGGGGTCCCCCTTCCTCCGCAGTCCCTCTGGCGTGGGTGGGGGTGTCCCTTGGGCCTGGGGGGGCACCTGTGGGCTTATTCCATGGTGTTCCACCATAGAAATAGTCGCACAGGTCCCCTAATGCCTGCCCTGAACCAGGCTTTAAAAAATGGGGCAAAGCAAGCTTTGTCCCATTTTTTTACCCTTCCTCCCTCCCTTGCACCACTTTTGCATGGGAGTATAAATATGGCGTTAAGGCCATAGAGTATTTTTTTGCACGGGAACGCCTACCTTGCATCTCATTAAGGCAAGGTCGATTTCCACTTCCAACAAATGACTTTAACTCCATAAATTTGGTGCTAGACGGGTCTAGCACCAAAGTATAAATATGGAGTTAGTTTTGCACCGAATTAGAGTAAAAAAAAAGACGCTAATTCAGTGCAAACAGAGTATAAATATGCCCCTTAGTGTAAAAAAATGACGATAATCTGGTTAGAGTCATTTATTTTGACTCTAACCTGCCTAACGTCATTTTTTTTTACGCTAGCCTACCCTTCGCAACGGCTTGCACCATTCCATAAATATGGTGCCCAGCTGGTGCTAAAAAATGGTGCAAGCCAGTGCAAAACTTTTTGGTGCAAAACTGCGTTAGTGCAGTTTTGCACCAAAAAGTATAAATAAGGCCCTGAGAGACCAAAATGCTCCTGCGAGTTCTGTGAGCGAAAAACACAAGAACGTAGAAGAAAGCTAGGGAATTAGGAGCAGACAACTGAGTAGTCAATACAGTCACGGGCAAGGAGATGACCCAAAGGCCTCTGCAAGTATTTGTTATGCATTGAAAGAGTAGGCCTGTCTATAGATAACTAAGGCTGCCTGCCGCAGAGACTTAAAAATTACAAATGACAAATTGCTTTGAATAACAGGCCAATGGTGCCTCCAATGGGATTTGGTGGCATCATAAACTACAAAACTAATTGTCAAGGGACTTAATTATTTATTTCTGACCGTAGATCCCTAAAATGGATCTTTTGACTTGTACTTCACAAGAACATTTTTTAACATTATAGAGTTCAGAACTGCTATTAGGAACAGTGTAATCATTTAATCTAATATATCGTATTCTGTGTGTTTATAGCAATGTTATCTGGTTTGGTTGGTTCATCTTTCGGGTTGGATTATACTTGACAGTAGGATATTAAGTGAAGGGCATCTTCCCTTAAATGCAATACACATGGGCCCTATTTATACCAGGGAACCTTTGCTAAGCAATGTCTGTCCCATTTGCCTTCACTTTCAAAATTACCCCAATTTCAGTGTGATCTGTGGGGGAAAACACCCACTGCAACATGTATGCTGCACCCTTAAGGCCAATGTAAAGGCATTGCAAAAGACAGCGATTATAAAATGCAACAGCAGGAGCACCAGTTGCCAAAGACTGATTCTAATCTAAAGCCTGTGTTGACTTGAGGAGTTTTTATATAGATTAGTCACGCTTTCCAGACGCTTTCCAGGTGTTGATCTCACGGGCCACAAGAGGCCTTTCCACCTCTTTCACAGTGCTGTTCACCCCAGCACTGACAATAATGTACTGGATAGAGCCTGAGACATTGTTATAAATGTCCACAGCTGCTGCATTATTTCACAGATAAGACTCACGGGTCCTGGGCAGATTGCCTCCTACAAGCTTAATGTGGCCTACTTAGCTGCAGCTAGAAGTGTTTGCTATTTGATGACGTAAAGCTACAGCTAGAAGTGTTTACTATTTGATTATATAAAATATGATGTCCGGGTTGAAAACTTTCACTTTCAGATTTCCTGGTGAAGGCAGAGATGTTCAGCACTGAGGGGCTGATCCACAAGAAGAAGACGCGCCTGCTGAAGTCCTCCAATGGCCAGGTCAACTGGGGCGAAACCATGGTCTTTCCAGTGACGCAGAAGGAAGAAGGCATCAATGTTCTCATCAAACTCTACAGCAGGAGCTCAATGAGGCGGAAACACTTCCTCGGACAGGTGGGGTGGTGTCTCTCATGAAGCAAATGTTCATTATAGAAAGCAATCAGAAATATTTCCCAGCAGATATATTAACAATTTCATAACAACTCCTGTTATAGTTCTTAGCGTCTGACCGTGATCTCAAAATCATTTAATGACCAGGAAGTGTGAACATGGTGACCTTGGGATGGAGCAAAGTGCTGAAGTTAACCTTAGTTCACATTCTCATTTGAGCTCACGTTATAATTTATTGATAAATGTGCATGTCAAAACACCTGCATGGGCCATGAACTTGCCATTAAGCACTTTAGTGAACACACGATTTACCAACCCTTTCTGGCTGCTCCTATTTGGCGAACGTTTTTACCTATGTTAGTGTAAAGAAGTACAAATTGCACCTTTTTGTTATCTTTTAATTCATCTTGTTTCTCTCTGTTACTGGGGAGCTCATGGCACAGGTAAGCATAGGTAGAAATGTGCTGAAACAGTCTCTCGGCTGGCTTTTGTAAATAGAGATCCTTGATGTGGAGCTATCTACCATATGGTTTGCAAAAGGAAACTCACCATGATAGCTTGAGGCAGCACTTGTAGGCCACCTCTACAACAAACTCACAGAATACACTCTTATTGTAGGTTTATATATAGTGGCGATGAAGACTAATGCCTAGAACCGCATAGGTGCATAAAACTGTCAGATAGAATCATCTTGCATTTATTCACTCGCTTATTGATTCATTGACTCACTGATTTAAGCATTCATTCTTGGACTGCCACCAGCAAAGTACACATCAGCCTCACTCGAGAACCCATGCGAAGCTCTACCTCTGACGGAGACAGCCAGTGCTGGGGCTGGAAAAAATCTAGTCCGGGAACCCATAAAGTGGAGGTCAAGGTGTGGCACAGGAAAGTGGGTGGAGTCACAAGAGGCAGAAATTAAAAAACAGAGTCTGACTCTCAATTCATATATTTTTTTTTTTTTAAATCTGCTGCAAAGAAATTGGCAACAAGGATAAGTGTAATTGCTTGGTCACAAAGAGTCTGTAATTTAAAATATTTTAGTGTGTTAAGACACCTGCTTCAGAGACCTTTGTGAGTGGATTATCCTAGTGGTAATATAAATCTGGCGGTTAATGCTTTTCTGGCAGAGTTCAGTTTTTTGTCCACTTAGTTTTGACTCATAGAGTCGAACAGAGAGTTAATGTGCCTGCTTCAAAGCACCTCCTGTAGCATACAGATCACAGATTTGTATTCCTTGTTGATAGGTAAGCAAGTTACTTCATTTTTATAAGTTGCAGTCTTTCTAATATAGCAAAGAGATCTATTCACCACCATCAAGGAGCTGCATGTTAACTTTAAGTCATGGTTTAGATCATTATTATTTTTTTCTCCCTGTTATTTTAAGATTGAAAAGAAGGGCCCATCTAAGAAGTAATAAAGTCTTGTTAGTACAGACAGCCGCAATCACCGTTCTCGTTTACCATATAATGTCCACAAGTATACATAATATGTGATTCCTACACCTTATAAGCCCCTATTGTCTTAAGTAGCACTTCCTGTTCACTGATTTGCATACTGATATACATACTATGTGCAGCCGCCGCCCTCCCGGGTTAGTGTCTCTGGTTCCCTTGCTATACCTCTGGCAGGAGGACTGTTCATGTTGGTATCTTGAATTGTTCCTGTAATAAATTAATAAATAATTTCAAATAGTGAACAGGCCATGTGGGCTGGACGGATACATTAAGCAAGCACACATACAACAGAGCCAAATTTGCTGATAATGCCCACAAACTTTCGAGGGGAGGTGTGCCCGGAGCCTTGCCTACACCCCGTCTAGGAAGAAACTAAAGTAAATGTGATCTTTGGAACGAAAATGACCCTTCGCCTAAAAAACACCTTTGTTTTTTGAGAAGTGTGCGTGACACGAAAGACGGATCTCTCACAGAGAGACGGGGCTGCGAATGTACAGAGAGACTAGGGCTATTTTGTACCAACAAAACGTTCTTTCATCAGGGCTCCGAGGCCCTGAATTGTGTGTTAAATAGAAAAGAATATCAGTTTGCACTTCTCCCTAGGAGATTTCGCAGAAGAACGAAATGTCAGTGGTATTAATTACATCTCTAGAGCCGTGTTTTTTATCCCTTGTACTCAAAGCGCCAACGTCCCCTAAATTAAGATGTTTTAACGTGGCAGGCGACGTGAATGGGCCTTTGAACCCACTCTCCCAAAATGGTGCAATTCGCGATTACAGTGACAAGCGTGTCTATACTTTTGGTATTGCTACCCTTTTCTCAAATAGGAGTTTATTTTTGTTGCTGGAGTGAGAAGTAATTTTTTTGTACAAGCTTCGAGAAACAGCTGTACACTTCAATTAACCTGAAAAACAGATCTCCCAAAACAGATCTTCCAATCCATTCACTCTTTATGCTGCACATACAGTCTCAGACTCGTAGCAAAACTGTATCCTTTGGATTGGTAGTCACGTTATGATGTAATCATTACGTGGCCGATCATGTTATGTTCCTTTAACCAGCTTTTGTAAATAAAAACTATACTTCCTATAATCAAGCGTCTTCTGTTTTGACGCCGTCACATACATTTTTGCACAAATATGTTTGTCGTTCTTTGCACACCAAGGGAAAAGAAGAACAGAAGTCGTGTTATCTCTCTGCAAACTATTAGCACAAAACGGCAAAAAAGCAAGTCAGTTGTCTCCACTTGTCAGAAACTTACAAATAAATCCGCAAAAGATAAAAAAATCAGACCCTGAACAGAAGCATTTGTTTGGAGAAAAGGAGCTGCAAAAGTGGTTGGAATTGGTCCATGCAAAACCTATTCAATTCATTTGCCTATTATCCAGATCTAATTTGGCAAATTATGCTTTAGAAACAGCATACGCACGTTAAAATGAAGCTTTGTCAACTTGTGTGTAGTCTAACAACATTAAATCCTCCTTCTCCACTAGTGGCCCGATTCACAATCTTTTGTCTGTTTTAGGTACACAAAAAAATTGCCTTTATATCAGTGGGTAGCCCAATATAGAAGATTTTCTTTCATCCTAAATTTAGGTTTAGTGGACATAGAAGGTTTCTGTGTGCGACATCCTGTATCCTCGGGAGATCATGGGTTCCTGGATATTCTCATAGAGCTGTGAGAGGCGAGGATAGGCTAATTTCAAGGATGGGAAAGGCAAGGCAACAATGTCTTTTTAGGACCAATATACCAGATAATACAGCTGTCTGGATGCTAAAGATGTATTTTGGGCTTACCAAGAACACAGATGGGGTTTGCAGCAAGCCTCTCCTTATCATGCTCAATTGGTTAGCTTTACTGTCACTCTCATTTGCCTGCTCCTGTGCCTGTCCCACTTCTGGCACAGGACCAATATTTACACGTGTCCTTCCACTGCTCACGGATGAGGGAGTATTTTATTATTTTGTCCTAAGCACTCCACAAGAGTGCATGTGTTTTCCAGCTGTCTAGTTTGCTTTCCCTCCCCCCCTGCGCTCTGAGTTGCTCTCTCTAGCCTGTGTGCTTCTCCCCTACTCCTTTTTATGATGCTCTCACCCTTGTGTGCTTCTACGCTCCCATGTTACTTTCCTACTCATGTGGATCACCCCCAGCTCCATGTTGTTTTCTCTCTCTTGCCCGTTTGCCCGTCTTCCCATGCTCTAAGTTGCTTTCTCCCTTGCCTGTTTGCTTTTCTCGGCCGCCCCACCTAATCCCACTGTGCTGCTTCCGCATCCCACACACTCTGTCTCTTTCACTTGGTTCTGGAGTATTTTTTAAAATGTATAACATTTGTACATTCCAAATGTGAATCACCCAATGGTGGGTTATACACTTCTAATTTAGGACTAACCCATTGGATTTTGATGTTTTACCTTTTGAAACCTATTTTTGTGTATTCAGTCCTAAGTAAAGAGAGAAAGAAAATTATTTAAATAAGAAACTGATGGATGAAAGAAACAAGAAAAGTAATAAGCAAGTAAAATAAGGATATAAGAAGGAAGGAGTAATGGAAAAGGGGAAAATATACAAATTAAGGAGGAAAGGACACAGCAACTACAAAGTAAAGCATAAAGAAGAAATGAAAGGCAGTTGGAGGTAGAAGAATGAGGATTTGTTAAAGTGAAGTGAAGGAGGAAAGAACAGAGAATGAATTGAAAAGATGGAAAAATGACTAAAGTCACAATAAAAGAAAGACCAGAAGCTGTATTTTGAAGATGACGCACTGTCACAGTCAGATCCTTGGTCACTCTTAAGTGTATGTGTCAGACGGAGATCGGAACAATGCACAATATTACAGCAAATATGCAGTTCCCAGTGCAGGTACTTGAACTGGGAATGGCGAATTACTCAAAGGTAGCCCTGCTGCTTGAAACCGCCAGTTCATATTTCAACATGCAGGTGGCAACCCAGCCTGCTTTTCACAAAAGAAGAGAGATCCCCTGCAGGTGGGTGCAGTGAGTGTCTGCACATATACACATAGGCATATGGAGATGTCCGGGGAAAGCCCTCGGATTCCTCTGTTCTCTGCCCAGGGGTGTGCACTAATAGTTTTTTACCTCTGTGTCTGCATCTCTAATATAATGCAGGCACAAAGGCAAAGGATTCCCTTGTTTGCATGGGGCCACACTGCAGTGTATATGAGGGAACATCTCCTAGCACCAAATGCCGTTTGCATCCCTAGGCATATTCTGTAATACATATTTGTGTGTTCAACCAAACAAAATAAATGAGCCACCAAGGGGCCAAGTAAGAACAGTGAGAGAATTATTCATGCTGCAGTGAAAAAAGTTGTTTTACCTTTGGCTCTGCTCCTTTGGCTATAGCCAGATTCTCTTCACAATATGACTGATAATAGGGTTTGGTCTTTATCCCATCCGGGACGTGTCAGTGAAGATGAAATGAATAAAAAAAATTATGTTTCTCGTTTGATGTTTGCTGTGCTACAATTAGGCAATTTGAGAAGCCTACAGGCAGGGCCACTGGCCAGGACCACGGTAATTATATGATTATGTGGCTGTGGCAGATTTTCCATACTTATGGATTTGCCACATAATCCATCATCTGCCACATATTCAGCAGATTTTAACAAAAAAAAATGTTTCTAGCTCAAACTCTTAAAAAGTTACCTAAAATGCATCAACAAGTGTTGCTACGCAGTGGAAGGTCCTTTGAAAAAGAGGCTGGTCACCTTCTTGTTGCTTCTTGCTAAATTTGGGTGTTAAATTGGTACTAATGGGGTGAAGCCAAGTCCCAGATAGTGTTAATAAGTGCAAAAATGAAAAAATAATGAAGCAATACTATCACAAAATGTGCAGCATTAGGCCGCATAATCTGCCTTTTCTCGCTGCATAATTTAATCAACGCCGCCGCATAATTTGGCCGTTCCCTGCTGCGTAATTCCAGTGGCCCTGCTTACAGGTAGTAACTATGTAATGCAGTTAACAACCACATTTAAAAGACTAAAAAACACACAATGTTGCCCACCATCTGTTTGTGGCCAAACGATTAAGGTATTTCAGACTTTTTTCTAGAATGATTTGTAATGGGTGTAGAGAACCTAGAATGTAATCCTGGTGTTGACAGAGAAATAGCGGAGAGCTTTCACAGCAGGTTTGATGAGGTTACATTTTCAGAGAGCAAGGAACAACATGTTTGCCTAGATTTGCAAAACTTGTAGCCTGACATTGAATAGTTACTGGTAGAAAATGATGAGGGTTCTTGCCAACTCTGCCTGATGGTACGAGTAGGGAGAAGTGGAAATACAACCCCTTTGTCACTATATTGACCTCTGGAGTGTAAAACAGTTCTGAGTCAAAAAAACATCCCCAGGGTTCTCATTTTTGGGTTGGCTGAAAGAGGTGTCAAATCCTTGGGGCAAATTAAAGGTAGTGAGACATGTCCAATTTCCTCCATTCCCTTGATAGTAGTCCTGGTTCTTTCCTATATAGCTATCCTGTAGAAGACATAGTCCAAGCATAAGGTGATTTTAGTGGTGTCATTGTGGTTGTCTATAAGGTGATGGATTTGCCAGTCATTGGCATACATTTGGAAGTTCACTCTGTTCTGCTTGAGGGCATATGCCAGGGTGTACATAGATGTTGAACAGGAAGCATGACACCGAAGGATGCTCAACAAGAGGCCAATTAAGGTATTCGGATCCTGTTTTTACAACATGATTGGAAAGGGATGTTTGAAAATTGATGTTTGAACCAAGGATAAAGTAGGGCCTACTATTCTTGCCCATTTTAGCCAGTCTGTCCAACTATACTGTATGATCAACAGTGTGATATGCAGCAGAAAGGTTGAGGGGGAGTGGTGTTTTTCTGGTCTCTGCCCAGCAAGGGGAGGAGCTCTTCGCTCCTTTTATCTGTCACTTTTTCAAAGCCCCTTTCAAGTCTAACCCCTTCCTAGTGGCTGTGGCAGAGATGGTGTTTAGTTCCACATACTCTTGGAGCAGCCTCATCATCTCCTGCTGAGGATACAGAGATTTAGAGGTATGCCTGTAGTTTCCCTGAATCTCGGAATATGCATTTGCTCTTCTCAGCAGTGCGGTAATTATAGCACAATGTAGTGGGTCAGGCACAAAGAATCAAATGGAAGCATTTGTTATGTTAATTGCATCCAGCAAGTGGATGGGATGAGTTGTTTAAGCCATGCATCTGAGCATCTTGTTTGTGGCATGCATCTGAGTGGTTTCTAGGGGTTTGAAGGAAGTGAATGTGGAGAATTGAATAGGTCTTTGCATTATTGTTAGGATTCCCACGGGCTGCTTTTTAGAGCATCAGAAAAATCAAGGTCATGGTGAATATTACAGATCTCCTTTAATTTGCTGGAACGTGACTAACATATTTTGGTAGGTAGACCTTTTTGGATCTTCCGATTGCCTTGTGCTAGCCTTTTCTGTGAATCTTACATTGAGTTTTGCCACCTTTCGACTTTGACTTACACCATCGATGTTCCAAGTTTTGGCTGACATGTTTCACTCCAGATATTTATTAAGTGTTTTAATGTCTTGTTTGGTTATTAAAAATATGACAGGATCAAGAGTGTCCATCCGAGTCACTATATTGAGACAGAGGTCTTTCAGAAGTGGGCAGGGTCAGTTAAGATGGGCTGCAAAGTTTAGCTTTGCTGTATGTCGCTTTAAAGGAATGATATTCAAGTGTCTGTAATGTGCAGGGGGGCAATAATTGCAGCTGTGCGTGATGGGATTTTATGTGAGGTTGGTTAAATTAAGGGCTAAAGGAATGTCCTTCCCATTTGTGTGGCTGTACATTTTTATTAGAGGAATGATGGTTAGTCGTGATGATGAGATAAATAATGCACCCTGCTGTATGTAATGGCATGGTAACAATATGTTGGATTCCAAGCGCTTAATATTCTTGATGAGGCTTGTTGTAGGTTTGGAGTTAGGGATAGGGACATTTAAGATAAGATTGTGACCCAGAATTACAATTTATTTGGCCTTTATTTGAAGGTGGATTGTCAATTTCAGAAATTTTGGGTTACATCCTGGAGGGCGATACAATACCTCAGCAATGAAATCTCATATGGGACTGATAGAGAGGCAGGATGCTATTTATTCGAATGATGAGTAGGTCGAGTCAGAAATTACAGTGCAGGTTACTAACAGGCTGCGACAAACCCACATTAGTCTGAGGCAGTTAGATCCGGGAACGAGGTCTTTGGTGATTGGATGTGCTTCAAGACAGTCAGTAGTGAGAGTCATCTTTACAAATGGGGTGGGATGATCAGTCAGGTCAGGCTCACCTGTGGCACTGAGAGGCGGCGGAGCATACGCCTGAATGTAAGTGAATTATGTGTGGTCTTAGGAGACAGGCAACAGTATTGTGACTGTGTCAGGTAGGGTTCTACCTGTGGTGAGATGGTGACCGCAGTTAAGGCGAGAGGATTTTAGTCAGTTTAGACTTTTTTAGATTCTGAAAAATCGCGAAGGCTTGGAAATTCCCTTCATTTCCTGAATCTTAATGTGGGTTAGACTCTCAGTAAACTAGAAATATTGGGAGGACAGCATCAATATTTACGATTGCAAAAAGACTGTGGAATTATTGATTGGACTATGATCGATAACCAGCAATAACTCTGCAGGCCCTCACATAAAAGCTTTGCTCCTGTTCAAAGTCTTGCAAGAGCACTGTCATTGGACACAATGATCTTCACTGTATTAGGCTACTCCTGTAGTAAAGGTTCACACACCACAGCAGTGGGTTGGACATGGTTAGCCACACAGTCCCAGGACATTTGTACAACAAAATTCCTGCACTGCAGCAAGGGATTGGGCAGAATCTGATTCACTATAGTGGCGCCCAGGTACAGCAGCTGTTGCTGCACCAGTGATCCACTTAGTCCTAATATGATGTTGTTTCTGCACCACAACAGTGGTCCGGACACAGAGATTCTCAGTTCACATGTTGCTTCAAAGTTAAAAGATTCTGGAAGGCTGTACAATAGTTGAATCTAAAATAGTGCATCACTATTAATCACTGTTAATGAGCTGTATCTGGAGAGTCGGAACTGGTGAGTGTCAGGTAGGACGTGAGTGTTTTCATTGGCTTACCAACGTTTTACTTCTGTCTTTTCAGATGTGGCTCAGTAGTGACAGCAGTAGCAGCGAAGCAGCCAGCCAATGGAACGATATGTTTGCCAACCCAGAAAAAGTGGTCGTCCAATGGCACAAACTTAACCCTTCCTGACGAAGTTCCAAAACGAAGTTCAAAGACGCGGAATTCAAAATGAAGGACCAGATCATTAACTTTCTTGTACTGGAGGAAGAGCAATTCCACTTTTCTAGAGGGCTTTAGAGAACCTTTCACTGTAGGACCTGGTGCCTTCGATGTGCAAATGAAGGAGGATATTTTGTAAGCAGTGGTTGGAAGACTTCCTGCCACGACATTACTCGTAGAAGGCGTTTTCGGAAACCGATGGGGTTGTTCGGGTCATGGCTTTACACCTGGATGGCGTGATTTGGTGTCCCGCCATTTAGGCCTCCCAATGACCGAAGCTCTCACCACAACAATCAGACTCCACTATCTGCATATTATATCAATATTTTCAAACTGTTGCAAATGTTATTACCATAGTAACTTACCGTTGAGCAATTTACAGATAAGCAGTTGGGAAAACTCAGTATTTCCTCATCACGTTCTTCGGATGGTTGCCACAAATGGTTGTGAGAATGCCAACGGCCGTCGCCGTCTGCCCATGTTCTCGAGAGGCACGCGTCACAGTGCCAGGATCTTGTTGTATGGGGAGTTGTGCAACTAGGGAAGGCCCTCCTGACATTCTGAGCATGAACTTCCGTTTATACGAGCACTTCCTGCTGGATGGCGGGAGATAAGCTACTTAGCAACCTAGGCTCACCTTTGTCGAGTGTTTGCTTTAGTGCAATATGTAAGATAGTTATACTAAGTTAAAGACTACACCTTACAACTAAACCGCATAAGAAAAAAATATTTTGTGCATTATATCTTGGCCCAGTTGGAAGAGAACGAGAGTTAGAAGCCCATAAAAGAAATTCTCTGTTGTTGAAACTGTACATCAGCCATTTTTTTTAACTCCACAAAGGCCTACCATCCTTTTAAGATCGGCAACATCATTTGAAAGTTGCAGCGTATCTAAAGGTAGAATATTTATGCAACATAATGCACCTTTCATTGCAGCTTTGTACTGTCACTTCTTCGGTGCTCTGCTGTAACTTTCAAAGTGAGAATAAACTATAATACTAATGACACTTCAAGCATTTATGTGTCGGGGAAGTAGTACTACAGAACTCTTTAATGTTCTCATACATGCTTTGCTAATGGGCCCCGAAAAAGAGTGTCCAACTCTGTCCAGTTAGCAGAGATTTTTCAGTTATGGACTTTTGTTTGGTTAATGATTTCTAGTTTTTGTAGTCTTGTTTTTGCTTCCAGTTAATAATTAGATTAACCAATGATTTGTCTGACACCTCCCTGTTAGCAGCAGTGGGTCTACCGTAGTGCGGAGGGGCCCACCCATCCCAGCTTCTCGCACACCTGAAGAGAGTCTGTCAGGCTGAGCAAAGGTCGGGCTAACAGACACTCTTTAAATGTGCAGGCTTCTGGCTACCTAAGCTAAGGTTTGCTAGGCCAAGGTGGTTATAGTTCTGTGGGCTGTGACTTCCACAGCCCGGCAAAAGCACTGTGAGGTCCTCTCTCTCATGACAAGGGGTAGCATCACTGATTGACTCCAACCGATGCACTTCAGAAGTGTCAGGGCCTAGAGTCAACCAGTAACACCTCATCACAGAATGGGGTGGGGTCAGCACCTTTCACTGACCTGTAAAAGGACTGGTGCCTCCTCTTCGGTCAATGAGAGAGGGCGGCAGTCCCAACCCTACTGTACCTTAGAAGCTTCCCTCCCGCCACCTGAAATCACAGCTGCAGTGGGGTTTGATGAGTGCAGAGATAAATCTGTGAATATTTGTGCATGCGTACTGTGAATGGATGTGTGCGTGCATGCGCTCACTTGTGAATATACAGGTCTGAGTGAGTGTGCATTAACATTAAAATGGATGAGTGTATGTGTGTGCATGTGTGGCCCACACCCAGCCCCTCCTGTTCAAATTACCGACTTCCCTTCTTGTTAGTATAAGAACCAGTTCTTTCAGCTGTATACTTGCTTATTAACATTCTATGAATGCTCCAATTTTATTCCCATTTTAGACATTTTTGGGGTCATCTCACATATGTATGTAAGAGTATGTAAAAGAATAATCCAAAGACCTTTAAAGAAAATGCCCATTCAACACCACTCCAAAACGAGCAGTCGAGCCTGCATCATGTCTAAAACCGGCGCTTACCTAAGGTAAATAAAAAGAGTAGAACTAGGGCGCCACCCAATGGTGTGATTAAAAATTTGTAAAAAAGAATTCAATAAATCTGCCTTTTTCAGTGCCTACCAAACTTACCTACGTCACTGCTTTCCCTAAGCAGTGGGATACATCCAGATTTATATTTATGTCATAAGCACCTCTGCACATATAGTTCATTGCAACTTTGCATATTCTTTATTGCAGCTTTACGATATGTCACATTTACTCTCTGCCTTGCACGGTCTTTAGGAGAGTGGACCAATTATTTAGAAATCAGTCTTAACTAAATCTAAAAGAGCATCCTGAATGTGGCAAAGATGTAATGGGATGCACGCAAGTTTCCTGTATCCTCTCAATTCCTGTGCGCGTTAATATAATTGCAATTCCATGTTGCGCATTCTAAAAGAAAGCATTCAGCCTCATACTGGAAAGGGTTTTCATTTTGCCACCAGCGATAAAGGGGAAATACCTCCAATTCGGTAAGCAGGAAAAAACACCTGCCTGCACGAAAACAACCTAAAAGATTACCTCTGGAGGTAAAGTTATAACTGTGATTAAATGTATCACCAGCTTCTTTACTAATATATGAGATCAGACACGTAGGGGCACATTTAAGAGCGCTTAGCGCCGTTCTAAGGTCACATTAGAGTACATTTTTTGTTAATGTGGTATAAGAAAGCCACAAATGCTGAGCCATATTTACAAAGTGGCACAATGCGTGCATTGTGCCACTTTGTAACCCTTTGTGCTACATTATGCATGTACCAGGCATAATGTATGCAAAGGGGGCATTTCCCCGTTAGGGGGGCCAAAAACATGGTGCATAGAAACGTAAGAGATGTCTTTGCGTCATTTTTTTTCGGCACGTTTAATGCCTGCTTAGAGCACTGGTTACAATGGGCCTCTGGGTGCTTTGCAGGATTAGCATCAACATTTTTTTATGCTAATCCTGCAAAGCACCGGACTAGCATCAAAAATTGCGGGGCGCTAGGGGGCGCAAGAAATGTAGCGCTGCACTGTGTGCAGCGCCTCTTTTAAAAAAATATGCCCCATAGTGTTTATGCCTAAAAATAATCACATCTGAGCTGGTCTTAGATAACAGTAAAACCTTACTATGGTGCAAGAACCTAAGATGTAGGCCTCAATACGGTAATGCCCTACTATTGTCAGTAATGCAGAGAATCCATAGTGCTGGCACTGCCACAAGACAGAGTGGTTTTCTCGGCAGAGTGCTCATTTACCAATAAGTTGCTTCTTCTGGAATGATGCCTTTTGAGAATTTTGTATCCAGGGATCCCATTGGTCAGATTCTGCCTCTGTGCTTAAGTTAAGCACGATCACTAGTAAAGCATTGAGGTTAATTCCTTTGGCATCATGTTTGGTAGCATGTGCAGAAAATGTAACAATGACCAAGTGCTGCTCCTCCACTATGGTGGAGTAATGTTGCCCTCCCCTCCAGCAGCCTCAAAAGTTGAAAAATAAAACAATATTAAAACAAGTTTATTATCGTTTTGTTTTTCAAGTTCTAAGGGCTGGGCCGAGTCTTGGGGGCCATCATTGTGACAGGGGGGAAGGGGAAGTGGTGTGCACTGCTTCAGTGTGCATGTATATTTGACCGGCAGTCTCAGGATGGCCAAAGCGTCATGCGCACTGAGCTGTCTCCAACCCGAGCCTCATTGCTGGGTTGGAGACAGCAGGCACAGGCTCCCAGCCTCTCTTTCAACACAAAGCCAAGGCACTCAAGCCAATCCTGATGCTGCTGTCATGCTGCCAAAACCTTTAGAGCAGCATCTGGATTGACCGCAGGGGAATTTGGGAGCCTGTGTTGCAGTGGAGAGGAGCCGCGTTGATGCAGCCGGCAAGTTCTTTCATGTTTTTTTGTGTTCGTGTCATCGCCTGTTTTTTTTTTTTTTTTTTGTGTCGTCCAGCCCCCCACCCCATCCCATCCCCACCACTCTGCCCTGACACCAGCCGTTACTGGCAACGACATATGATTCTTTTAATTTAACATCACTTTTTACTTTGTGCCACACAAGCAGAAATTTCAAGGCCCAATATTTATAGCTGTTGCTGGGGAATGCATAAATGTGCTTCCCCAGTCTCCGGTGTCGATTGGAGTCAGGTAGGAAGTCACAAGATGTACTTTAGAGCAGAGAAATGCCCACTTTGCAGAAGTGCTATTTCTGAGTTATTAATGAAAAAAACACCCTTCCAGTAGGAAGGGGCTTATCATTGTGAATCCAATGATAGTAAACATCATGAGGCGGTTCCTCTGCAATTCACTATTGCAGTTGGAAGTGATTTCAATCATTCCCCCATGTTAGCCTGTGGGGAGAGCAACTCTCAAAGGCAGTGAGAACACATATGGGTATTCTTCACTACATTTAGAAGCACCCTTGGGGTAAACACACACAAGCCTGCAATGGCAGGCTGGATTCATGTAAAAACACTATTGTGCAAGCGTGCACACAAGAACCTGTGATGAAAGGCGGGACGCTTGTTAAAACACTGTGGTACAAGCACGTACACATGAACCTGTGAGGGCAGACGAGACACAGTGGTTAGAGCCACTTCCTAACATATGTAGGAAGAGCGCACACACTTTTACTCGCAGGAAAGTGCCCAGGGCCCTAAGACCACTAAAGGAGGATCAGAAAAACCTATAGAAGGAGCCAATCCCCACATGGTGGTTCTTTACTACAGGGGCATGGAACCCCCAGGTGTACTTGCCCTGCCTTCTCCCTACCACCTGCTTGGGGTAGTGTAGTCCCACTCAGTTGGCCAAGGAGTAATAAATGCCACCCTAAGCGTCAGAGCAACCGCACCTCCCCTGCAATGACAGTCCTGATGCATGGTTGACAGGCTAATCTGGGGGGTGGCACACTCCGTGCAGCATCATGCTAGTAGCCGGGCCGCACCTGCACCAGGTATGTGGTGTACCTTTTTATAGGGCACTCCTGAGTACAGCACCTCAACCAATCATGTGAGCGCCCCTTCCTGGCATGTGTAGGAAAGGCGTGCACACTTTTCCACTGCAGTACACTGTAAAATGGCCCAGAGTCCTAAAGCCATGCAAAGAGAGTCAGCAAAAAAACTTGGAGAAGCAAGAACTTTCAGGGTAATCCCTTAAGAAGGGCAAGGTCTAACATAAGCACTTGGGGATCACTGGATCATGTGCATCAGACATGCACTCGCCATGTATCATAGGAGAACTCGATGATGCATGGCTGGCGAACGCTGGAGTAGTACTGTGGCTCATGAGACCACTGGACATTGTCGATGAGGTGAGCAAGTGATGCTGTGCATCAGGATAGAGCTTGGTTGACGTACAGTTGACACAAGATGTGGTACCCTTACTTCTAATTCATTTGATTTATTGGTTTAGATAGGATGCCCATTGTGTGCAGATACAACACTAATTGATTATTTTGTACAGACACCCATTTACGCAGATAGCACACAGGAGCACACATGCAGACAAAACCAAAACATATACAGGCATGCACACCTACATAGCTACAAGAGGCTCTGTGTCCTGCAACACCTTCAGGATTACAGGAAGGTAATATTTATTTTGCTTCATGGACTCGTCAGTGATAGTCATGAGCATTAAGTATTAATGGGCATGCATGGGATCAGTACTATTTAACGCTCCTGACTTTTATAATATGAGAGGAGGGGTGAACCATATAACTCAGATAATCCTTACTCAGTTGTAACACTGAAAAGCTCTAAAACAACACAACCACCAGGAAAAATTCACCCTGGGAAGCTAGTGGAATGGCAACCCTTTTCTACATAACCTCCCGCAGGCTAAAGACAAAGGGCCAGATGTAGGAAGGCATTTGCACCTCGCAAACGGCGAAAAACGCAGTTTGCGAGGCGCAAAAGCCCCTACGCGATGAGAACCACATTTTGCGAGTCGGTACCGACTCGCAAAATGAGTTTCCGACTCGCAAATAGGAACGGGTGTGCCCTTCCAATTTGCAACCGCATCGCGATGTAGAGTTGATTTGTGACCGCGAAAGCGGTCGCAAATCAACTCGCAGTTACCATCCACTTGAAGTGGATGGTAACTCATTCGCAAACGGGAAGGGGTCCCAGTGGGACCCCTTCCCCTTTGTGAATGCTCACAAAATTATTTTTTCAGAGCTGGCAGTGGTCCTATGGACCACTGCCTACTCTGAAAAAAAACCGAAATAAGAAGGTTTCGGTATTTTTTCTATTTGCAGCTCGTTTTCCTTTAAGGAAAACGGGCTGCAAAGAGAAAAAAAAACTGCTTTATTTAAAAGCAGTCACGGACATGGTGGTCTGCTGTCTCCAGCAGGCCACCATCCCCGTGAGTGCCTAGACTCGCTATGGGGTCGCAAACTGCGACCCACCTCGTAAATATTTATGAGGTGGGTCTTTGCGACCCCATAGCGAGTCGCAAAAGGTGTCTGAGACACCTTTCTGCATCGCGAATTGCGAGTTGCAATTTGCGAGTCGCTCTGACTCGCAAATTGCAAGTCGCAATTTGCCACTTACCTACATCTGGCCCTAAGTCATCCTATCCTGATCAGTAATGGATTAAAATCCGTGCCAACCTTATGTCCTGTCCAGCACAATACTGAAAGTTTGCTACTAGGGAAGAGGCAGTTGAATGCATTGGTTACACCTTTCCATGCCGTGACAATAAATGATTCTGTAAATTTCATGAAAATGAGTAGTGTAGGTCGATGTTAACAGATCAAAATCTAAGAGCTCTAATAAGCAGTAGATGGAACATCCTAATCAATACGGTACACAGAACATCATGGAAAGAGCCTTGTAAACACCTCCAAGATAAGGTCCACCAATGGTTGAGGAATACGTTTTTCTCAGAGGCATTGTGGCACCAAGAGTTGAAGAGCCTAAGGTGAGTTTATCTCCCTGAATTGAACCAAAAACAACTGCCTCGTTAAGGGCTATAGAGCAGCCCTTCTTAGAATTTCACAAAAAGGATGACCTGTTTAATTCTTTGATCTGTTATAATTTGATTAAAACTATTTAAATGCCATTTATGAAATTTCATAACGGAAAGGCGGATTTTGGTTGAAGAATGCTCACAGCCATCACATTTTCCAAAGAAGTACAGTGGGCTGCAAACCTTTATGGGGTAAAACCTGAAACTTGTTGAACCAATCCAATATGAAAAACACTTAAAAAAAGGTATAGTTTAGTTTTGCTCACATGCGTATCTAATCCCCTTGTTTTGGGTATCTTACAAACTTGAATAAAACTTTGAGGTGAGAGACACCATTGTGTCACGCCATCTGTTTTCAGTAAATTGTGCCAAGAATGTTGGTTGGTAGCGCAACCCGACATACATCTGGTTTCAGTGTTCGTGCAAAACAATTACCAATGGACCAAAACACAAAGCAGCAAAACTATGTGGATAGCGTTAGCACAATAAAACCAGGAAATTTGATAAAATATAGGTAGCTCAATAATCGTATGCAGAGTAAGCCAAATATAAATAAAATGTCATACGTGTATTTTAGCACTTTATTGCTCACAGGAGACACTGTGATTCATTCCAGTCCCTGGTACTCTATAATGTCAAATATATAGGGCCTCATTCTTTTTGCCTCTGCATTCTTGAAGTGTTACAATTACCATGACCTGAAGGGGTTTCATGCACACTCCTCACCAGGAGAAACCTTATGGAATTTGTGCTGGAGAAAAATGGACCATCCTCAATTTTGAAACCTTGAACATGGGCGAGAACATGCAGCATTACTAATGGATGTGGACTTTGGAGAAGTAATGCGGCACCAAGCAAATACTATATCCAGTGGTATTGTTAGTTAATAGGAGCAAGATTGCTACAGCAAATAATGGGGAACAAGTAATGAGTCACTAAGTGTATGTTGGGCAAGGCAAGCTATGGGGTGTTCTGCCTCATTCTTCAGCCAAAGGAAAATGGATTGAAGATAGTTCGACCTATATTTCTTCTTATGTATGAGCTCGAGTAGAGCGTATCCAGCCACAATCGTTAATTACTTTCATACCTAGACTTCATCTGAATATGCTAAAGTGTTGCCCTTTAACTCACCAAAAGGTATCCCTTCATCTGAATGTTATGTTATGTTGTGTAAAGTTTTGTTATTCTAACTGGATTTGCGAAGTGTGACTAATCATCCAAAGGGAATCCAGACACTGTGAATTTTACCTTTAACAGAACAACTTCCCTTTAGTATGTTCTTTCTCCGCACAGAGCTTCATTGGACTATAAAACCCCTTTGGTTATAATGTTATATTGGTTATATTCCTGTACACAGTCTGCTGGGGTCTTAGGGCCAGATGTAGCAAAGGTTTGCGACTCGCAAACGGGCCGAATCGCAATTTGCGACAGTGCAAAATCGGAAATGGGATGCAAAAAGCCCATTTCCGACTCGCAAAAAGCGATGGGACCCGTTTGCGAGTCGGGAATTCGGAGACGGTTACCTCCTAGGTAGAGCCATAGACACTTGCAGACATACACACAGGTCACTGTGCACGACTATCTGGACTTCCTAACAGTGTACTTTTGTGCCCAACAGGTGACAGTGCCTATGCTCTCAGGCCTTGGATCATGACTCAGTTTTTAACACCCAGCACTGAATTAGAGAGGCAATACAACAGTGCACATAAGAGGACCAGGAACCTGATAGAGCGCACCTTCGGACTCCTGAAGGCAAGATTCAGATGCCTCCACCGCAGTGGAGGCGCCCTCCAATACACCCCCATTACCGCATTCAAAATTGTGGTCGCATGCGCCATCCTCCACAACATAGCCACCCGACGTGGGCTACCTCTCACCCCTGCAGACCCAGATCCGGATGATGAAGAGCAAGAACAACCACATCGCCATCATGGGGATAGGAGTATAGCTAATCAAGGCAGACTGAGACGGGACCACATTGCAACACAATATTTTGGACGGTACGTGTCAACTCCCACCATACTCACCTATTGACCAAAAACTCCATTTGTTAAGTGGAACAAAAATAACTGTTTTATTACTGTAATTAAGAAACTATATACAAGTCGAAATTGTCCATGGGCAGGAAAATGCCAACCAGTCATGTGGCACATTAACGCCATGTGCCACATTTAATGGTCCTGGGTGTTATCTATGATCTCCTGCCCCTCCTGCCAGCCTGGTTGGTCCCTGCTGCGTCCGTGGTGCTCTGCCTACCACTCCTGAGCACCCTGCTGTCAGTGGCAGAGACACTGCTCACTGTTGAGCCCTCCTCACTGTCTTGGGGTGTTTCCCCTGTGGCCCTCGACATTTCCCGTGTCTCCATAAGTTCGATTATGTGGGTGAGACGTCCCAGGCCCCTGGCAACATCCCCAGCAAAATGGCCCATCTCTACTTGCAGCCCAACTGTCCTCCTCGACAGACCTGTTGTATTAATGGCGAGCCTGCCGATCGATGTGGCCATCCTGTCCAGTCGGTGCATTATCTGCCGATCTCTGCGCCGCCCAGCCTCTGCCTGGGCCAGCAGTCCTCCCGCCAGTTCCCTAATGGCAAGGGCAAGGTCCCCAGTGTTCTGGCACATCATGTCCATGCGTCTGTTGAGGTGCTGCATGCTTGCATGGTTGTTTAGCACAAAGCGGTGCAGCACACCACTGATCCTGCCCAAAATTCTGTTCTGCAGGCGCTGACCACGCAGCAGATGTGCCTCACTGGTGGTTGGAGGAAGTATCCCAGATGCAGACTGCAGCCCAGATGGTCTTGTCCTGCGACGCCTGCGCAGCGGTGGCTGCCCTGTGCTCCCACCTGTGTCCTCCCTGCCTGTTGCTGGGGCAGCTTCTGGCGTGATTGTTGCAGCAGGTGTTGCTACTGCAGGGATGCTGCTGACCGTGCAGGTGGGGGTGCTGGCGGGTCCTGGGGTGTCCTCCTGGGCCTGGGTGCTTGGGGTGTTGGGGGTGTCTTGCTGGAGACCTGTGGGACATGGGGAACAGACTGTCAGTGTCTACTATCTATTGAACACATCCTAATAAACATTTGCCTATGAACTGCCTATTTGACTACATTTCCCATAATGCATCATTCTGGCAATTTCTACCCTGAAATGGAGCTATTTTGGTTGTGCATGCACCTGTGTACATGGTGGGTGGGGGTATGGCATTGATAGGGGTACAGGCTTATCACATGGTACTCACCGGTTGATGTGCCGGGCTCTGAGGTGTCCAGGTCCCCAAATCCACACACTGGCTCCTGGTCCAATGTTCCTTCCACCCTTTCTTCCAGGGGTGTGGGTGGTGGCACAGATGATGGTCCCCCTCCTGTGCCTCTCATCTCCCGGAGCCTTTCTGCCACCCTCTCCTTGGCCCGGGAGCGGAGGTCATAACCCCTCTTCTTAATGTCCTCGATTGTCCTGTGGCTCACACCCAGGGAATTGATTTTATCCTGAATGTCCTGCCAGAGTAGTTTTTTTGTGGCCTCAGGGACATTGAGGGCTGCTCTCCCAAAAAGCTCATCATGGTGCTGACAGCATTCCTCTGTCAGCACCTCCAGCTCCCTCTCAGAAAATTTGAGCTTCCTCTTTCTTGGGGTTCCCTCCATGGCAGCTGCTGTTTGTTCTGTGTGAAGACTGGCAGTTATAAAAGGGTGTGGTCCTCCCTCCTCCCAGGTGTATTTGTAAACTTCCTGGCTGTGATGTCATCATCATGTGCCAGGAAGTGTTTCCAGAGTGTTCTGGTGTGGTTTCTGGAGTGTTCTGCTGCACCTGCAAGCAATTTTCAAGGTAATCGCAATTTGCGACACCTACTCGCTAATTGCGAGTTCGTTTTTTGCACACTCGCAAAAAGCGACCTCGCAATCTGCGGACTCGCACACTGCGTTGCGAGTCCGGCTGCGAGTCGCAAAATCGGATATTTTTTTTTCTGGCATTACATATTGCGAGTCGCATTTTGCGAGTCGCATCAACTCGCAAAATGCGAGTCGCAATTTTTATTTTTGCTACATCTGGCCCCTAGTGATGTATTTTCAGTAGCTGTGAGCTAACAGAGATTACACTTGCTTCATAGCTTTAGTTAGAGTTGGTCGGGGAGAAACATATATATTATATATTTTTTTTTAAAGAAAAATGTCAGGCATACTTAAAAATTGCTTCGAATTCTAATTTAATTTTTGCTTCCAAAGTTTAGAAGCAAGACAGCTGTTTTCCTCTTTGTTGAACTCTTACGTATGCCCCCCTTAATAACTACCTCAGTAATTGCATATCACAGAATTTATTATACAACAATGCTTCTGTCAGATTAACGTTGAACTATAGTTGTTACCAAACTCCAACTGGCGCGCCCCCACTGGTCACCTCAAATCTCAAATAAAAAATCAAAGAAATCAAATTCATGTTGTTTCTCACAAATGATGAAACGTATTGGTTTGCACAACTCAGAAAACTCAGGTTTCACTACAGGTGGTCTTATACAACCAGCAAGTGATACTGCCCATTGCTCAAGTGAATGGTGAAAGATTAGGAAAAAATCATAAGAATGTATACATAGCACTAGATCTAGCTTTGCGTATTAAATAGATTAATCTTGTGACCTAAGCAGTCCAAATGCGGTGCAGAAGAGCGAAGTCCACTGTCATCTTTAACTGGATTTTTTCTGTGTTAGTCATCCATAAGAGAATTGCAACACATTCTAGTAATTTCCACACATTTGTGATATGTGTATCACTCACACAAAGCCTGCCACAACTACTACAGCAGACAGCCATGCATCTGATGAAATGGCAGCCTAACTCCCTTCGGGGCTCGCAGGATCCTCCTCTGATCATCGATGATTACACACAACACCAGCCGAAGGAAGAGTGTCATCATTTAATCTCCAACAGACACCCAAAGCTCGTACCTTTATACATCCTACCATAAGGCTTCCATTGACTGTACAGCTACTAACAATCCCACCCTCACGTCCCTCTAAATTTGCAAGATAGTCACCAAAGACCGCTGGTAGATTAAAAAACAAATTCTTGTGACTTCTATAGAACAGAAAAAGAAGACCAAAGAAGCCTTCCATTACAAATACTTAATTGTTCTCAGGAAAGATTAACTTGTACAACCTTTACTATTTTTTGTTTGTGAAATTGTGGAATCTTTTCACATGCGGACTCTGGGACAAATTGTAAAACCAATGTGAACTAGATCGGCCCTTTGGAATTCCAAGATTCAAAATTCCATTAATACGTCAAGAAAAAGCATTATAAATGTGTGAGGTTCGCAATTGGACGGTACTAGTATACATGCTTGGCATCTGGTCTAAAATCAGCTTTGAGTTTGTTCCCGAAAGTAGAGTGTACATGGTTAATTGCCTGATTCAGGTTCCGTCACTGTTCCAGATGTAGACAAACTTCCAGATATTCTGCAACTCAGTAAACAATCTGTGTTTTTCAGTACACCAAAAAGAATTCCAACCATGACAGCTTACTGGTTAAACAGCCAGGTGTTCAGGCCTTTGCAAAGCCTCATCAGATTGGTTTCAAACGAAGGGCCAAGGAGAGGGAAGCCTATGTACTGGCTGCTGCACCTGAAAAGTCTCTGTCTCCACAGGTAGCGAGTTATGTTGAAAGGTCTTCTACAAGGGACAGATTGACTGAGTGGAAAGGATGCCATGGCCTGCCTCATTTTAGCATAGCTACTATGAGTTCCAGGTTGGATTGATATACACCCTTGTCTGTGGCTATCATGGCTTGAAAAAGTATTCTGTTTCCCATTGCAAAGTCAGGCAGAAGGCTGCAACATATAAGAGATTGAAGGGTGTATTTATCAAGTAGTTGTTTCGTCCTTGCGTCATGCAAAGGGGTGCAAGGGCAACTCAACTACCAAGTTAGAATTATCAAGCCACGCAAGGCGACCTTGTGTGGCCCAGCGTGGCTTGATTATTCTAGAGTAACACAATGCTGTGCGAATCGCTGCATAGTGTTACGCTGCCACAGGAGAGCATTCCATGGGTGGAGCATGGGTGTTCCCACACATCCATCCATGGATTTTGGCCTTTACTAGTACAACTGGGAATGCGTCAAAATGCTACACCTCCCTCGTGAAGAGTAATGAGGAGAAATATGTTTATTTCTCCTAGTTTTTTCTATATGTACTGTGCACAGAGGATTGTTTTTATGCAGGAAGGTGCCCCTTCTGCAAAGCAGGCACCCTTGCGCAAGGGTGCTTGTTTTGGCGCTAGGCAGCCAAAGGGGCACCAGTGCAAGTAAAGGATAGGAAAGCACTGTATTATTTTAAATATGCCATATTCCTGCCCTTTCCATTTCATGTAGCGCAGCAAGGTGACTTGCTGCTCTGCATAGCGTAAAATATTGATAAATGTGCCCTCTGAATGAGTATCAGTGAAGCCGCAACCTTTAGACTTTAGATTTGTCTGGAATTATTCTTGTAACTTTACATTTTAAGAAATATCACTTATAAACACAAGTCGGCATAAAGAAACAGGTTATAAACAACAGTTGAGTTACAACATTTAACATTGAACATTTAATGAAATCAGGAAGTCTTCAACCTGCAGGTTGTATCTGTTAGCTTTTGAATGTGATTACAGGATCAATTTCTTTGAAATGGTTAGGGAAACAACACAGAAAAATGAGTATGCTGTCTTGTCAGGAACATTTGTAATATGTTGCTGCTTAAATCCTTCCTGAGAAATGAAAAGAAAACAAAGTCCTACAGCTCACTGTTATTTTCTCTTTGTATGGATGCAGTAAACTATCAATTGTCTATTGACCACGGGAACTGTGGTAAGGGCATGAGGTGTAAAATCATAATAAACAGTAATTATAAAGCATAAGAGGAATTTGAAAAACTAATTTGGATTCTATATTGCACCCCCTGGAGAGGTGGTGGTGTTATGCCCACCTGCTTTTAGCACACTCTTATTATAAAGATATTTCCATATAAAGAAAAAAGGAGATAAAGACCCTCTTTTTCCATCCAAATACAATAAGAGCTTAAACAAGACTTTATTATGGCTAAAGTAAAAGGCTTTGGCCTTTATCAAAGTCATATATACACATTAGAGGGAATTGTGGAAAAGCTTTCTCCCATGGATTTCACGTTGGGTGATCTTTAGCAGGAATTAAATGGGTAATGTTTAGCAGTAATTAATCATTTTGCAGAGGATTACCAGTGTACCATCAAACTAGAGCTGTTTAGCAAGAATTTTCCCACTGACAATGTAGAACGTAGATTTAGTAGGAATGAGTTAAGAATATATGCTCTTTTTGAAAACTTTGAGCAAGAAAACCATAGTTTCTCACAAGTTTCATTCCTAAACTAATAGAAGTGTCCTTTGACCCATCATTGGATATACAAAGATTACCTCAAGATCACCATAAGAGGATATTTAAGGGATCCAAACAAAAATAAAGACAGTGTTTTCAAACTAACATAACAATTGATATGTAACTTTTTAAATCACACTGGTTAAAAAATGCTGGATGCATCTACAGGGCACAACCCTAATCCAAGCAAAGTTGTAAACTATCCCTTTCGGCTGCTTTTACTTTTACTACACAGATTGTTTCAAGAAAAAAAGCATTTCCTGTTGACATAAATGTTAAGGCCTTAACGACTGCAATTGTTGAGGCACTAGATGCACCCCCCCCTAAATTAAGGAGAATGCTGAGATCTTCTCCTTCAGAGAAATGGTACACTAACGATCTCAGAGTTGCAAAGGGGGAGAGCAAGACATTACATCATCATTGATGGATTTCCAAATCCCTGCTGGATCATACTCTCTTCAGAGCAGTCCCAAAATCTTACCAGAAAAAAGCTTAAGATCGCCAAAAAAAGCTAATTTTGGGAGGTTTTCAGAGAAGAACAGCAGCTCCTCCAAGGAACTCTTTAAGATAGTCAAGAAACTATCTCAGTCAACATATCCCAATCTCGGTCAAGCGGTATGAAGACCTGGCAGAATTCTTCCATGAGAAGATCAATAAGATCTACTCTGCTTTTGAGGTTCAGCCCTCCCTGGCAAAGCCCCTCCTGAAAGAAATCAACTCCCACCCCTGAAAGTCCACTCACTCAGGTGAATTTTGGGAACTTACACAAAAAACTGTGTAAAAGACCATGAAGGCAATGAAGTTGTGATCACCTTTTGACACTGTCCCCATTACATATTTTTCCAACCTAGCCCGGTTTTAAGCCCTTAGATCACTTGGCTGTTTAGGTCCTCTTTGAAAAATGCTGATTTCCCTTCTTGTTGGAGATCTGCTTTTGTGTTGCCTCTATTAAAAAAAGGCTGGAGCAGACGCGGATGAGCTTTCCAATCATTGTCCTATCTCCCTTTTGCCTTATTTGGCAAAAGTGCTTGAAAGGAGAGTTAATGTTCAGCTGTATTCTGGAAGCCAATAACATTCTGGACATCTCTCAAATGGGATTTAGAGCTAGCAACTGCTTGTAATCTACCGTTTTGGTGGTGATAGACAGAATTAGATCAGAGGCAGATCAAGGCAAGTCTCTTGCCCTGATCTTATTAGACTTGTCCTGCCTTTGATACAGTCTCTCACTTCCAAAAGAAAGCATGATTGTAAAGTCGTGGGCTCAGGTAGACCCATGAGAGACTCCAACATCATATTAGTCACTTCAGTGATAGGAACAGGGTATATGCCCCCCTCCTCATTCCCTAAATACCGCCAACAAATGCAAAGCATAAAAAGGAAGGAGGAGAACATACTGGAAATGTTAAGTTTCCTCATGCTGGCAGGTTACGATGAGCGAGCTCATGCTAGAGGACCTAGGAACAGAACAGTGGTTGCTGCCCTGCCTGCATTAGTGGCACAAGCAGATAACTTGCAAGTGGTGCAGTTGGATCAGCAGTAGAGGTACACCTAGGTGCAAGCACTAGAAGATAGGGCCCAAAATGAGAGGTGGACCCGACAACTCCACAGGCCTGATCTAAACCTCGTGTCTAATCAAACAGCTGGGACTGGCAGTCTAATTATTACCAGGTGTAGACTTTGGCACACCTTGAACAAAATCCCCGAGCCTTAGAAGTGTTGATACAGGTTCACAGAAACCAAAACAAACCCGCTGCCTATTACCTTCCCTTCTTAACACCATGGCAGCGAGTCTCTTGCTTTGCTTGTGGTCTGTGTCTGTGGCTGCTGCTGCCTCATTTGCCAACGCTTCTGAAAACAATAGATTGGGTTCCACTTTTATAGTTTCTGTTCCACATTCGGTGCATGTATTTATCACTCACACGAAAATTCAATACATCCTGAAATTAGATTTTGTTATTTTCAGCCTCCCGAAGTATATTGATCTATTGCCTGGCAATGAATCTGGCTTCCCTAATGTGCAGTGTTCAGGAAGCAAAGCCCCACGCCTGTCTCCTTTTGATGGAACACTTTAAGTAATCCCAGAATTGACTTAGCTATGCTCTGATACCCAACAGTGAACCTGTTTATTATGTGGATGTACCCTGTCTCAGAATCTGTGCTGGAAACGTTTTGCTGGATGTCTTGCATGTACACAGTATAAAGTAATGGAGAGCCAACTGTTATTTTAGGTCGGTTCTACTCATGTAGCTGAACTTGTCACAGTCACTCGGGCATGTATCCTAGCTTCACATAAGATTGTTACTGTAGTCACTGACTCCAAGTGTGCCTTTGAATGGCCGATTGTTTTGGGCTGCTCCTTATGCAAAGGGGTTTTCATACTTCTAATGTGACACTCAAAATGGGTTATAATGTTCTACGTAAAGAATTTGCTAGATGTCCTTAAGTTGCTCCTCAAGGTTGCTGTTGTGAAATGTACTGCCCACCAATCTTCACAAAAAAGGTTTCCCAGGGAAATGAATTTGTGGGTGAAACCGCTTCAAATGTTGCATCGTCACCATCCAGTGAAACTGCCATGTATGCTGTATGCATTAACAATTTTACTATTATTCTTTTCACCACAAACACCAACTCCGGCGAAGACGACGACTTTGAGTACAGCTGCCTAACACACAAGAGGGGGGGAAACGAGAGTGACACGCACACACATGCACCACACACACCCCATACACACACAACATACACACAACCAGCTGCACAAGAAAACAATTTATCCCCATAAATCGGCTGAATAATGCAAGGACAACAGGAATTGACTAAAGTGATTGTAATAGGATCAACACAAAAATAATAATATGATTTGTCAATGCAACAGATATGTACGAATGTATAAAAAAGGGACATTGCCCAGTCCTCAGCTCACCGAGGCCACATGGCCACAGGGCAAAGTCCAAGACCCCATTGGTTGCCTGCACCAATACTGAGAGTACACTGCAGGGGCATCAGTTGGCAAATAGGCAGGCACCTCAAAGGGATGGAGGGGGCACCTCAGCCGGATGCGGAAACAAGACCACTGGTTCTGGAGGGGGCAACATGTCCTGTGCTTGGTCCTGGGGAGTGCAAGGCCACAGTCTCTCAAGTGGGTGTCTTCCCCACAAGTTCTGGAGGGGGCAACATGCCCTATGCTTGGTCCTGGGGAGTTCAGGGCCACAGTCTCTCAAGTGTGTGTGTCCCCCACTGGTGCTGGAGGGGGCAACATGCCCTGTGCTTGGTCCTGGATAGTGCAAGGCCACAGTATCTCAAGTGGGTGACATTCCCACTGGTTCTGGAGGGTAGAGGCCGCACAGCAGTCCATTGAGGCTGGATCACATGGCATCCGCCGGCGATGACGGCTGCACAGTGGTGGTGTTGGTAGTTGGAGGCTCCTGCTCAGCCCCTACACCCTGTGATGGCTGCACTGTGGTGGTGGTAGTGGGAGGCTCCTGCTCAGCCCCTGCATCCTGCGATGGCTGCACTGTTGTGGTGGTGGTAGTGGGAGGCTCCTGCTTAGCCCCTGCAATGGCTGCACTGTGGTGGTGGTACTGGGAGGCTCGTGCTCTGCCCCTGCACTCACTGATGGCTGCACAACCACGGCCGGCGGTGGGGGCTCTGTGACAGCTGCTGGTGCAGGCTCCTTCCCCTTATTGCTTGCTTGTGCAGGCTCCTTCCCCTTTCTGCTGGCTGGTGCAGGCTCCTTCCCCTTTCTGCTGGCTGGTGCAGGCTCCTCCCCCTTCTTGCTTGCTGTTGTAGGCTCCTTCCCCTTTGTGCTGGCTGATGCAGTCTTCTTCCCCTTCTTGCTTGCTGGTGCAGGCTCCTTCCCCTTTCTGCTGGCTGGGGCAGGCTCCTTCCCCTTTTCTGCTGGCTGGTGAAGGCTCCTTCCCCTTCAGTATTTGTGGCCTGGAATCCTTTCAACCACGAGTAGGTGCTGATGGAACTGGGCCTGTGGACTGTTTGGCTGAGGTGCTTGGCTGGGTTCATGCTACCCTGGCTATACGTGCAGGATGGGGAGGGGTAGGGAATAGGTCAATAGTGGAAAGGAAAAGCTTTTTGGGGACATTGGGGCAGGAAAAGGGAGAATTAATTGGAGTGGAGGATGAGGGAGTGGTTTTTTGAGGTGTTTGTCTGCTGGATTTGGGTGCATGTGCATGGGTTGTATGCCGTTGTGAGGTGGATGGCTGTTGGGTGTCTGAGCACTTGCGTTTGTGCACCTTAGGAGCGGGGGACAGACACGGTGGGAGAGGACACAGGGGATGTGTGTATGGATGTTGTGGAGGTGTCTGCCAGTGAGGTGTGTGTTCTGCTTGGTGTGCTGATGAATCAGATAGTGGATGATGATGTAGTGCATGCCGGTGTAAGTGTGGACGTAACTGGGTGGAAGGTGGAGTAAGAGGAGGAAGGGGGAGATAGTGGAAATAGTGGATGTTGTGTCTGCAAATGGATGGTGTTTGTGTGAGTGCCTGCGGGATGAAGTGTGGTGCTTGTGTTTGCCTGTGACACTCTTTGGTTTTGTCCTGTGTGCATGCTCATCTGGCTGTGCTTGGGATGGGTTTGGATTGAGGAGAATGGGACTGGGAAGTGGAAGCTGGAGGGGGGATTGAAGAAATAGGGACAATGGCTGCCATCAGAGAGGAGGGCAGAGCCTGAATCGATCTCTGTTGGGCCGCTAATCCGGTGTGAATGCCCTCCAGGAATGCATTAGATTGTTGCATCTGGGCTGCCAGCCCCTTGGTGGCATTCACAATGGTTGATTACCCTACAGAGATGGATCTCAGGAGGTCAATAGCCTCCTCACTCAGGGCAGCAGGTCTCAATGGGGCAGGACCTGAGGTGCCTGGGGCGAAGGAGATGCCCACCCTCCTGGTTGAGTATGCACGGGCAACTTGCTGAGGTGCTGTTGGGGGGGGCGGTGCTGGTACGGGGTTGGCAGCTGTACCTGCAGCTAGGGTCACAGAGGTGACCGCCAGGGAGCTCCCATCGGAGGAGGTATCAGAGTCTGTATTGTCCCCTCCAGTCTCAGCCATGGTGTTCCCCTCGCCCTCCGTCCCACTGGTGCCCTCAGTGTCAGTGGACTCTGCCTCCAGGTTCCTGTGGGATGCAGCTCCCTCTGTCGCTGGTGCCTCTGCTCCTCTGCCAGATGGTGCTAATGCACAGAAGGACAGGATGACAAAACAAGAAAGAGAGGAGAGAGACAAAGGATACACTGGGTCAATGACTGCACCAACAACACCGTTTGTGTACACAGCACTCTCACATACGGGGTACAGGCCTACGCACTATGCATTGCACTACAAGTGATATTGCTACCCACCAAGGCATGAGGAGGAGCACACATCACTAACTGCAGCACACCTGGGACCCACGCAGCCCTGGCCAGTAGTGGATGCTAACATGCTAGGTAGGCAGTATTTTCCCTTCAGACCCTTAGCCACCAGAGATCCTACACTGCTATGTCTGGCCTGGCCTAGGGGCACCCACTGCCACACAACCACCACCCGGATACCTCCCCACCAGGCGTAAGTTGTAATGAGAGCCACTGTACTCAACCCCTTCTGTGTTGCCCTTAAGCGCCCATCCAGCTCTGGATAGGCCACCACCAGTATGCGGGCCATCAGGGGGGTCAGGGTCCGCCGGGCACCCCTTCCTAGTTGGGAGGCCCTCCCCAGCTGGGCCTCCGCGGTCTTCCGTGCCCAGCGTCTCAGGTCCTCCCACCGTTTGCACCGATGGCACGCCATATACCCTTCTTTTGATGGGCGCTGACCTGCAGAGGCAATACAGACAGGTGAACACCATTAGACAAACAGTCCAACCAGTTACACAAATGGCCCACCATACCCGTTTACAGCACTATTGGCACACACATAGCCCAGCACTCAATGTGTACCCAGCCAGGAGGACATCCCTCACCCCTTACACGGTGCTGTCACACACACCTCCATACATGCCTGCCACATGCATCGTGCCCACAGTGTACTCACCTGTTGGTCTCGAGGCCCATACAGCAGTCCATATTGGGGTAGGACCCCATCCACCAGTCTCTCCATCTCCTCTGAAGTGAAGGCTGGGGCCCTTTCCCCAGTCACATGGGCCATGATAGGTTCCAGACACAGGTCACAGCAGCACATGCAGTGTTGGTGTTCTCCTATGGTAGGTCAGGAAACAAGTGAGGAATATGATAGAAAATGGCGGTCACCTCTGCGGCGGTGCATACCGTCAACGCTAGCTTAGATCACCACTGCCACTGTACCCCATAGGGCTCAATATTAACCAATGAGGAATTGCACTGCAGTTCCCGACCACCTCCCACCACGGTGCACAACGTCAGCAGAATTACCTCACTTCCACCTGTCCTTCCACACAGGACAGACGGATGCCATTTCAGGAGGGGGGGAGGAACATGAAATAATGCTGTGTCACAGGAGAAAATAGGCACCTACAGGACAAATCACACTGACCCATTACATGTCTACAGATTGCAAACTACTGATGTGGGTCCATTGTTCAGTTTGTGACAGGCTCCTCACTCTTTTGTCCCTTAGATTCCTACTGCTGTGGATGAATAGGAGATTGAGACATACCCCTGTGTACAGACCCCTTGTGGACTTGGCTACACTGGAGGACAGGCACGTAATACTCACCTATAGACTAGACAGGGCCATAATCACAGAGCTGTGTGCCCAATTGGAGCATGACCTGATATCTGCTATCCGTCACCGCACTGGGATCCCCTCTCTTGTGCAAGTTCTGTCAGTGCTCCATTTCCTGGCAACTGGTTCTTTCCAAGTGACAGTGGGCTTGGCAGCAGCAATGTCACAGCCAATGTTCTCAATAGTGCTGACAAGAGTGTTGTATGCCCTGATAAACACATATGCAGCTACATTGCATTCCCTCAGGTTGAGGATTTGGCCACTGTGAAGGCTGAGTTTTATGAAAAGGGACATATCCCCAATATCATTGGTGCGATTGATGGAACACATGTTGCATTTGTCCCCCCACCCCGCCAGAATTAACAGGTGTTTAGGAATCGAAAGCGTTTCCACTCCATGAATGTGCAGATGGTGTGCTTGGCGGACCAGTACATCTTCCACGTCAATGTTAAGTATCCAGGGCTGGTGCATGATGCTTTTGTCCTGAGGAATAGCAGCATCCCAAATGTGATGGCCCAACTACAGAGGCACAGGGTGTGGCTAAAAGGTGAGCCCTGGTTCCCACCCAGTATATGTTGGTATATGGGTATGGTGTGGGGCATATAGGATAGTGTGTGGCTAAATGTTGTCCCTCAATATTTGCAGAAGACTCTGGTTACCCAAACCTATCATGGCTGCTGACCCCTGTGAGGAATGCCATGACAAGGGCAGAAGAACGTTATAATGAGTCACATGGGTGAACCTGAAGGATTATTGAGAGAACCTTTGGCCTCTTGAAGGCCAGGTTCCGCTGCCTCCATCTAACAGGTGGATCCCTGTGCTACTCACCCAAGAAGGTCTGCCAGATAGTAGTGGCATGCTGCATGTTGCACAACCTGGACCTCAGAATCCATGTCCCTTTTCTGCAGGAGGAGGAGACTGGAGATGCCCCTGTGGCAGCAGTTGCCCCTATGGACAGTGAGGATGAGGAGGCAGAGGATGAGGACAACTGTAACCCGTCAGTCCTTCCAATGACACACAGGTGAGACAGTGTAACTTTACCTTTCAATGACTTTAGTTGTATTTTGTGTGGCATCGGCATGCTGGTATTTCCCAATTCAATGCCCACTTACTGTTTCCTCTGGCTATTCATTTTGCATGTTGGTGATATGACAATTACTCCTGGTGTGATCACTACAGCCATCTACAGGTCATTAATTCTATGCTCATTCTATGTACAGTTCAATTGCACTGGTTGTACCTGTTTCAATCAATACATATTTAAAAAACATGACATACTCAAAATCAATTTTTTTTCCCAGGGTGTTTATTGAAGTGTTAACAGATAGGGGGTAAGTGCAATAGGATGGGGTGATGATGGAGGAAAGGCCAGGGTATTGTACCAGTCTGTTTGTAGCACAGGTAAAGTGTCCAGGGGGGAATAAGAAGGGGAGCAATAGCAGTTCAAGGTGGACAGGGTGACTGTGTAGGACACAAGTGTGACACTCAGGAGAGTCTTGTTTCCTGGAGGTTGTCTTGGCAAGTGTCTCTGGCTTCTGTCTGGATTGCAGGGAACATTTGCGGGGTGGTTCACCTTCTACAGGGGGAGGAGTGCTGGTGGCCTGTGGGTCCTGTGGCGGGGCCTCCTGGCCACTAGCGGCAGTGGAAGTGGAAGGCTGTTCAGATGACAGGCTAATGGCAGGGGCCCGCTGGTGTGAGACTGCCGCCCTCATAATTGTGGCCATGTCTGCCAGCACCCCTGCTATGGAGATCAGGGTGTTGTTGATGGCCTGCAAGTCCTCCCTAATCCCCTGGTACTGTCCCTCCTGCAGCCGCCTGTTCTCCTGCACGTTGTCTAGGATCTGGTCCATCGTGTCCTGAGAATGTTGGTAGGCTCCCAGGATCTCTGAGAGTGCCTCCTGGAGAGTCGGTTCCCTGGGCCTGTCCTCCCTCTGCCGCACAGCAGTCCTCCCAGTGTCCCTGGTGACCTGTGTCTCTGTCCCCTGAACCGTGTGTACAATGCCACTGACCTCATGTCCCTGATTGTCTTGGGTATGAGGTGTGGCCTGAGGTCCCTGTACAAGTGGGCACACTGCTGATTGACGTGTCCTGGGGACAGAGGTGTGGGTACGGTGGGTGGGTGCTGTGGTGTTGGATACTGACGGGGAGGCTCTGTGGTGGTCTGTGACTGGGCTTGGGTAGTCGGGTGTCCAGTGGTCCCTGATGGGCCAGGTAGATCATCCAGATCCTGAAGTCCAGATTTACTGTCATCACTGTGGGCCTCTTCTGTTGGGGGACTCGATAGTGCTGGCACCTTCTCTCCAGTGAAATTGGCAGGGGTACCTGTGGGGATGTAAGTGATGTGTTATGGTCAATGTGTATGACATATTGTACATCCCTGACTTCACATCTAAGGTTGTTGTTGCCATGCCAGATTTTACTTGTGTATGTTGGTGTATGGTGTGATTGTTTGTTTCCCTATGCTGTGCATGCTTTAGTGATGAGTGTCCATGCAGGGCTATGAGGGGTGTCCATGTATTGGTACAGCTTGCAGGTCTTGGCATTGGGATTAGAGAGATGTGATGGTGGAGTGTGTGGGATGGAGTGGAGTGATGGGAGTGAGGGTGAGGGTATGTGATGGCAAGCAGGTAGGGGGGTGATAATAGTAGAGAGTTGACTTACAAGAGTTAAGTCCTCCTCCGACTCCTGCCAGGCCTTCAGGATACAGTATTGCCAAGACTTGCTCCTCCCATGCTTTGAGCTGTGGGGGAGGAGGTTGGGGCCACCGCCAGTCCTCTGTATAGCGAGCTGGTGTCCTGCTGCTATGAAACGTACCTTCCCCCGTAGGCCATGCCATCTCTTCCTGATGTCGTCCATTGTTCTGGGGTGCTGTCCCACATCATTGACCCTGTCCACGATTCTCCACGATAGCTCCATCTTCCTTGCAATGGATATCTGCTGCACCTTTGCTCCAGATAGCTGTGACTTTACCCTGAGAATTTCCTCCACAATGACCCTTAACTCCTCCTCTGTGAAACGGGGGTGTCTTTGTGGTGCCAAGGGTGTTATGTGAGGTGTGTTGGTGAGGGTGTGTTGAGTAATGTTTTGGGGTGTGTGATGTGGAGTGTCTGAGTGGTGTTTGGTGTGAGTGGTGTGTGGCTCTAGTTGGCTCAGTGGTCTTGGTGTCAGTCTCATTGCCAATGAATTGTAATCATAAAGGGTTGTGGGTAATGTGGGTGTGTGTTTTATAGTGGTGTGGGTGTGTGGGTGCGATGTGTATATGGGTGTCAGGTGTGTGTTTTTTGAATTGTCCAATGTGGTGTTGTTTTGTCTGTGGGTGTCCATTGTAAGCGCAGCGGTATGCACTGCCAATGGTTAACTGCCACTAAATGTCCGCTGTAGTGATTCGTGGGTCATAATGTGGTGGGCGTTGTTCTGTTGGCGTAACGGTGTGGTTTTTGACACCGTCACACTATCACTGACCTTTGGTCTGGCGAATTTGTGTCTGTGGCTGAATTCTGACAGATTGGTGTGTGTGTGTCATATATGGAGAACGGATCCTGCTTCTTAAGGTGACTTCTTCGAGGGTTTTTAAGTATACTGCTGCCTTAGGATTTCTTGTCAACCTATCCCAATAAAGGACTGGCCTGAGGGCTACTACTTCTGAGATAGGGGTGAAATTGTGCTCAACACAGAGCGCCAATAAAGGAGTGCCCAGCCCCAGCAGAGCTCTTAGGGATTTATTGTCAGCTACTTGAAGCAATCATACATTTGCATGTCCCCATAGCTCTGCCCCATTGAGTGCAGCCGCCACTGCCCTTTGCTTGTATATTTGCAGGATAATAATGATGTTTCTAGCACCGGACTTGTGTCTAAACTTCAAACCTGCAACTGCCAGTTGTTTCAGGCCTTCAATATGTGACTACCCCACTGCAAGTTATCTGAGAATAAAATACCCACGTAATCAAACTCCTTAATAGATTCTAAGGGCACACCATCAATCACAAGCTTCCCCTGCAACTTAATGGACGTCCTCAGTACCATGCTCTTCGTTTTACTACTGTTAATGATCAGTGATTTCTTATCGCATCATTCCTTAAAGCGCTTTAGCAGCCTATGAGTGGCATTTATTTTTGCATCATCAACATTGCATCATCTGCATATAGTAATAACGGCACCCTCCTACCGGCTATGGTAGGAATGTCTAAGGAATCTTCTGACAGATAGTGTGCTACATCATTTAAAAAAAGGCTAAAACGTGAGGGTGCCAACATACACCCTTGGCTGACACCTTTTTCTACCTGGAAAGGTTTGGAGCACTCCCCACCAGGGCCATACCTCACTCTTGTCGTGTTACTAGTATGAAGAGCCTTTATAGCCATTACCAGGGTGATATCAACTCCTAAATCCACCAGGGATTTCCACAGCTTCTCTCTATCAACTGACTCCCTTGGTTGTATTGAGGTCAACAAATATTAGATAGAGAGATGGGCAGAGATCCACCCGGAGTGCAGACCTAAAGATACTACTCGTATATGCCTTTTGTGAATTCCCAAACACGTAAACTTAGACTTTTGGTCTAAGCATGACAAAACACCTAAGGTTACCTTTGTGAATCCGGCCCTTGACTTTCTAATAACTGTAAATTAATATGAGGTCGCATATAGAGCCTGATCGACAGCCCCTGTTCATGCTGATAAGATCCTGCACTTCTGCCATGATGTTATGTAATTCAACCCAACCCTCAAAAATTTACCAGCCCCATCCAAGAGAGAGATCGGAAGAATATTAGAAGGCTGACGATGATCACCCTTCTTGTGAATCGGTACTATAATTGCGGAATGCCATGAATGAGGTACGGTGTTGCCAGTGAGAGCCGAGTTAAAGACTTTAACAAGAATGCTGGCCCACGAATGGGGCTCCTCAGGGTAAATATCAATTGGCACATGGTCTGGGCCTGGTGCCTTATGTTTCTTCATAGCAATCAGTGCTCTTTCCACCTCTGGAACTAAGATGCAAATTGCACATGGCCCCAAATCAAAGTCTTCTCGCTCCAGTTAGGTACCATGTGGGCCTGTGGGGTTGACTCAATACAGGGAACTGAGATAGCTGATCCACACAGGTGGGCCAATATGGGTTTCTACGATATTTGCTGTCCCGTTCCCTGCCAGTGTTCCCAGTTCAAAGTATCTTCTGGTGTTTTTGCCATGCGAGGTCTACCCCAGTTCTTCCCATGATGCAAATTGATAGAGCGATTTCTTGGATTTTAATATGTGTTTATACTCACGCCTGCACTCTAGTAATAAAGGTTGTTCTGGGGGCTACAGTGTCATTGCGGTTAGGCAAATTAAACAGTTCTCTTCAATCTAAAGCATTGTTCATCATACCAGATGGCCCCTGCACTCTCTCTCCCTCCATTTTAGTTGATGGCTTTGGGACCGATGGTCTTAGACCACAGAGCCTTCAGCTCATTTACCATCACATTGTAAGTTGCTAAATTTCCCCATCATTAGAGGATTCATAATTACAGCTCCATACTTGACCATTATGCATTCTAGTAGGTGGAGTTCAGATATGTACTTCTCACTACTCCACCTGATTCTCCTCCTGCTATTAGTTGGGACGATCGCATGCTCATAGATCCCCTCCCTTGAGGGTTTTTCAATGGCACACCACCTCGAGCGCAACTTCAGACAGTGTCACCGGATCGTGATCGCTCTCCAATCTTCTAATAACTGCCATATCATGCACACATTCTCACCCCTCCATATTGACTATGCTATAGTCTATTAATGACTGACTTCTCCCATTGTCAAAAGTTGCCAAAGCAGAGGGAGTACGACCATTAATAAAGCACAGTTGATAGCTTGTAAGAAGGTCAGAGAATGCATCTCCCTTTTTAGTGGATTTAAAACTACTCATGGCCATTTCAGGGATGCCTAGGCAATGATCTTCCACTAAAACCTCGCTATTGCTAATAGCATCAGAAAGTTGTGTGTTGAAATCTCTGCAAATCAATAACAAGTACTTCCCCCAATACCAATATAAGATACACAGTTACCCCATATTGCCTGAACCTCTGGGGACCACCCTGGTGGGATGTATACATTCAAGATGTTGACTTTGCCATATTCGGGGCCCAATACCAAATCCTCACATGTTGTACATCGGATGTCAGATTTGCCACCCTCAACTGCTGTAACCTGCATTCAAATTTACAAGACACCCACACAGTGAGTTCTTCCATAGGCCCCCTCTTCCTAGGGGCGAGTAGCCCGAGTGCTAATATCAAGGAACCCGCTTACACTGATTCCATCAAGGCCCATGTTTCTTGGAAACAACATTTAGCAAAATTCTCTATAAACTTCAGCCAGTCCACATCCTCCATTTTAGTGACTATGCCTGCAATCTTCCAAGATAAGGCAAACAAATAATCATCATTGTCAGCCCAGTCCATGACATTAGCCATGTATGCCCCCCTAGAAACACATTAGTAAACACCGGGGACAAGTTCTTCCAGACTCTAGTAAACCCGATCAATCGGGATTCCTCCCAGGGAGCATGACCTCCCATGATCTGCAAACTTTATTTGTGCTCATACAGGATATATACCCTGACTTGGCGGCCCCAACAGTGTTCCTAGACACTATTAAGGTGTTTGATTCTGTAGAGTGGGTCTATTTAATGGCGGTGCTCCAGCGTATGGGCTTTCCTCGCCCATTTCTGGCCTGTATAGCCCTTTACTCTCAGTCCACTGCTAGGGTGCATCTGAATGGGACTGCTTCAGCCCCTTTCTATGTTACATGTGGCACGTGGCAGGGGTGTCCACTAGCACCACTGCTGTTTGCTCTTTTGGTTGAACCCCTATCAGCCAAATTGCAGCAACATCATCATGACTATGCCATTCACTATCCTACTAGGCATATTTTGATATCCCTATATATTGATGATATCACACTTTACCTAAGAGACCCACAGATCAGCTTGAATGGGATACTGCGCAAATTTGTACAATTTGGTGAATTATCAGGCATCCATATTAACTGGAAGAAGTCTTCCCTGGTTCCACTCACGACCATCAAGGCATGCTTTCAATCAGAGTTTTCTTCTTCAGTTGTCTGACTCGGATCTCAAGTACCTTGGTATTGGAATAACATGAGACCAAGGTGAATTAATCTGTGCCAACTATGGGGTCACCTTGGAAGAAATTACGGAAAGAATAACACGCTGGATTACACTACCTCTCTCATTTGCTGACCGCATCACCCTAATAAAAATGGTCATTCTACCCAGGCTTCTGTATTTATTTCTTAATATACCTCACCCCCAGATCGTCACATCTTTAAGCTTCTAAAACCACAACTGATTAGACTTGCTTGGGCTGGTAAAGAGCCGCACCGTCAATGGGAGATACTCACACAGCCCTTTGCAGTAGGCGGCTTTGATGCTCCAGATACGGGGCTCTATTACTTATGTACCCAGGCGCATCTTGACGTTTATTGGTATAAACCCCCACCCTGTATGCTGCACTTGGCCATCGAACAGGGATACATGGCTCCTCTCCCCACCTTGTCTTATATGGGTGCACAGACTGGCCGGGCTGATGACCAAGGCTCTACAGTCGCATTTATGACAGCAACATGGGAGAGAGTGGCCAGGAAGGTTGGTGGGCCCCTACTCTACTCCCCGCTGGTAACACTTCTTTAGCACTCTGCACTACCAGTCACTCACGAAGTGACTTGTGGAGCCACTCTTCTCAAAGCCGATATTCATACCTGGGGATATCTTTATACAGGGAGGTTATTTTTAGATAGAGAATGTTTTTTTGCCGAGAGCACTCCGACCCCATTCAGCTCTATATCATACGGTACAATCAGAGTCTTTGGAGTATAAGAGAAATGCAAGAGCTCTCTGGGAATCAGAGCTCGGCCTAACTGACGGAAAAACAATGGTCTTATTGCTGTCAACAAACCGAATGTGTAGCTTCAAGCAGTAGACTAAGGATTATACATTTTAAATTCTTGCACCGAACATACAATACGCCTGTTAGACTGAATAGATATCGACTATGTCCAGACAGTAGATGCTAGAGATGTGGAGGAGAAGAAGCTGATTTTTACATCTGGCATGGGAATGCGCTCCTGTCCAGGCGTACTGGGGGAGATTGGAGATGCACTGTCTATCACGATAGGACAGGGCCTCCAATTGACTCCCCTCCTGGCTCTACTTGAGTATACTGCGGACATAGAGAGCGGATAAGAGAAATATGTGGCATTAACTGTTCTCGTGGCCAAGAGACAAATAGTTTGTAGGTGGGGTGGGGGAAAGCTCCCCAATTTAAATAATTGCTGCGAGATCTGATATACTGTAAATGCCAGCTAACTACCTACTCTTAACTCCTTCCCGTGAGTTCAACACCTCAGGACATTTGGGGCCCCTTACAAACGTAACTATTAACACAAAGGGTTGAGAGACAGGGAGACGACTACTCCCATAGGCACCCCTGTTCATACACAGCGGGTAGATAGGTAGACCTATTTATCAGGCTTTTAATACACTTTTTTTGGGTGGTAGGTGAAATGCTGTCAAAATTCCCTAGATCGAAATCTGAGATTTTCCATCTAATAGCGCTGTTTAGGCACTGAGGCCCCTATTTATACTTTTTTTAGCGCCGCATTTGCGCCGTTTTTTGACGCAAAAACGGCACAAACTTACAAAATACAGGGCCGTATTTATACTCCGTTTGCGCCGAATTTGCGTCGTTTTTTTCGACGCAAATTCGACGCTAAACTAACGCCAACTAACGCCATATTTATACTATGGCGTTAGAGGCGAATAGCGCCAAAGTTCCCGGAATGTGCGTCATTTTTTAGCGTGAACCCCTTCCTTGCGTTAATGATATGCAAGGGAGGCGTTCCCGTCTAAAAAATGACTCCCAGGCCTTTACGTGGTATTTATACTCCCGGGCAAAAGTGACGCCCGGGAGTGGGCGTGGCTAAAAACGGCGCATTTGCGCCGCTTTTTAACGCCTGGGTCAGGCATGGCGTTAAGGGACAAGTGGGCTCAAAATGAGCCCAGAGTGCCCTCCCCTGCCCCCAGGGACCCTCCCTGCCACCCTTGCCCACCCCAGGAGGACACCCAAGGCTGGAGGGACCCACCCCAGGGACATTCAGGTAAGTTCAGGTAAGTTTTATTATTTTTTTTTTTAATAATATTTTTTGGCATAGGGGGGCCTGATTTGTGCCCCCCTACATGCCACTATGCCCAATGACCATGCCCAGGGGACAGAAGTCCCCTGGGCATGGCCATTGGGCAAGGGGGCATGACTCCTATCTTTACAATGATAGGAGTCATGTTGATGGGGGATGGGCGTCGAAAATAAATGGCGCAAGTCGGGTTACGACGATTTTTTCGACGTAACCTGACTTGCCCCATTTTAAGACGCCCATGCGCCATTTTCCCCCTACGCCGGCGCTGTCTGGTCTACGTGGTTTTTTCCCACGCAAACCAGGCAGCGCCGGTCTGATTGCGCCGTCTAACGCATTCCATAAATACGGCGCCCGCATGGCGCTTCAGAATGGCGTTAGACGGCGCAAAACTTTTTGACGCTAAACTGCGTTAGCGCAGTTTAGCGTCAAAAAGTATAAATATGGGCCACAATTGTATTTTGCAAGTTTGCGTCGCTTTTGCATAAAAAAATGACGCAAATGAGGCGCTAAAAAAGTATAAATAGGGGCCTGAAAACGTAGGACGATGCACAGGTCGCTCATGCCTTGTTCAGATTCTCGCCTTGAATAATTTCTGTACATACCTTTCGACGTCGCACAATAGAATGTTATTATAGCCAAATGTACATATGGAAATTAATGCTAATTGTGTAATGTCTAATGTGATGTTTAAATGCTGCATAACGAATCTGTATGTCATGTTTGTTGGTACTTAATAAAGAAACTTATATAAAATATATATATTTTTTAAATGCCATGGTGGCTACCAACCAGGACCATGAGGCTCAGTGCATGGGCGTCAACTCACCAAAATGCCTGGGGTGGTGGAAGTGACATCACTGGCCCTTTGACCTCCACTTTCGTTCACAGACACATACTTGCACATACAAACTAATTCACACACACACTCACTCACATAAACACATTCACCCCAAGCATGCACACAACAGACATTTAAAAGCATTTTTACTTACCTCAGCTGCCATTGAAGGGCATGTTCACATTTTTATTACACTAATAGTGAATAATATTTTATTTTTCACTATTAGCTTAATACAAAATTGACAGAAAACAAAGAGAGTGGAAACCCAACTGACGTCCATAAGGACGAGCTGCTACTGTGCTCCTGAATTTGCCACCTCTGAAGCCATGGGTCGCAGCTGCGACCCCTAAATTACCTCCATGGCTCACTGTAGCTCTGGTAGTTGGTATAGATGCAGACTCCTTTCCAATCTTCTGATACAAGTTTGTTATAAGCTTTGGGGCAGGCCTACCCGCATTACCAGCGTTCAAGGAGGCGATAGAATGGATCTCTGAAGAACCTGTGGAGTCACCCAAGGGTTCGAGTGTGCCGACTGGCATGGATATATTCTCCTTCCGCACACAACCCTTCCCCTTGGGGTAACTGGCAATTAGTGTGTTGTAATCTCTATGCAAGTGCCTTTGTAGCCGCCTGTCTGGAGTGTCTACTCGCTAGTGTCATGGCACTGTAGCACGGTAATCTTAGTACTGTGTGTGGTTATCCTTCCTTCCAAACAAATGGTGAGCCTTCACTGCTTCACCACTTATTTGTTATTATTACAGTCCTCCTTCCTCCGGCCACTGACATTGGGTGGAACATATGCCGCCCAGGTCCTCGCACTGCTCGCTCACAAGGGGGAGGAAGATGAATGCAATAACGAACAAATCTGTGGAACGGGAGAGTAGGGGAAAAGTGGGGCTTGGGCATTTATACTTGCCACACTGACCACTCTAGGAGACTTGCAGGAGCTTATAGAGGTAGGCATAGAACGGTAGATAAGTTGTTAGATAACAAATAACACAGTCTGCTGGAATATACTCAGATTGGGGGAGCACACAGCAGAGAGTAGGCCGCACCACAGACCTACATGGCCACTTCCGCACTCCACCGACTCTCCCTTCAGAGCAGAGCACTAAACTGTTTCTACACCCCAGAAAAGCAATGGCAAATATATATTCATGTATCTTCCGTTGCACTTCTGGTGCGCTTCAATCAGATGCTCTCCTCCTTTCTCTTCACCTCTTCACCACCCCCTCCTCCTATCCAATTGTTACATGTTGTTTATGTGTTGTTGAAGTGTTGAGGTGTTGGTGTGAGGATATATCCTGTCGGTCATGTCAGCAAGACAGCAAAATGGTAAGACTCTCCTGTGGCAGTTAGAAACAGTTGGAAGCCACAGCAAACATAGCAAGCACTGCAAACACAGCAAACAAAAGCCACACACCTCCTGGTGCTGGCCGCATGGTGTCTGTGCAAGTCATAAAGCTGCAAAGCCGCTGGGCCACAACACCTGCGCTGCTCCAATACCATCATCGACACCAGCAGCTTAGGAAACAGGTACACGCAGGCAGGGGCCAGGTGGAACCCGACAGAAGCTCTCACAATGCCTGCCCCGATTCTGCAGAACCACAACACCCCAATACCACAAACCCCTCTAGTTGGCCTCAGCGGCTTCTCGGCGGCTTTGAGCTCAATCAATGCTTACACAAACCAATCCCTTTTTGTTCTGTGGGTACACCAATTCAAGGCTATGTGCCATGAGCTGAGAAGTCATTCCATGCTTAAGCAAACTAATCACATAGTGAGTAGCACAGCAAAAGGGTTCTAATGGTACAACCCACCAGAATAAACCTTTGTAGGGACATCTGTCAACTAGGAAGTCCACAATACATCAACCGCAGTCATAATCCTCAATCAAGGCCCTCAATGGGCAATTAGCAGTAATTACTGGAACCCCCCCCAAAAAATGACTATAAAATTATCATTAATAGAACCAATTGTGCAGTGTGCGAGTTACCACCTCATCTTAGGGCAAAACAAGTTACCGGATGTCCCCATCGGAACCAACAGAGTCTAGAAAATAGGGGGGGGAACCCAATTATTACATGCGATAAAATCGGCATTTTATAACCCATGTTACCAGTTACATCGCTCACCTAAACAGTATAAGATGTAAGTATGTACCAGCATGCAAGCAAATTATTGGCAAAGAAAGTCTGGAACCAAAAACAGTCAAGCGCCGTGCTCCCAGTGCTTGTAGGCCAGGGACTGCCTTTAATTAAGAATGGCGGACATATTGAGAAGAATGAGATTAAAAAGTTAAAAAGTTAAGAAACCATGGGGGTCATCTTGGAAAGGAAGTTTTTTCTATACTGGGTCAAACCAGTTACTAATTGTAATGGAATCGGCGATAGATAGCCAAATAATACCAACGTTATCTCTCACCTAAAAAATACACCAGTGTACACATGTGCCAGTATGCAAGGGAAAGAATGCTTGGTGCCTAAAGCAGACACGCATAGCATGCCTAGGGATTATAAACCAGGAAGTGCAATTGAAGTAGGGTGGTGGGCATTTTGAAGGAAACTGAATACAAGATTGGAGAAAGCATGGTGGCCATCTTAGAAGGGAGTATTTCTTTATGTCAGGAAATAGCATACATACAAGTAAATATCAATTTAACAACTCCTTAGAACCCCAATCATAGAGTAGGACGGCATAGCCCATACAGAACATTTCAAAGCAAGAAATGCTAAAAATACAAAGGAATGCCAACCGCATTAAATGTAAATAGCATAAGTGATTAGGAGTAAATCAGTGAATAGCGTGTTTGACATCTTACAGATATAATACCAACACAGGCAGCTATATCTGAAAAACAAGTCCCAATAGTATATGTATACAGAGACCCATAACATACTTACAATGAACAATTTAGAAGGTACCAACCGTTAAGGTGGTACACCATAGCAAGGCAAGTCACAACCAAAAGAGCTGATAAGTCCCACAGACACAGAGGCACTGTGTCTGGCAAGTTCATAAACCTCAAATGAGTGCAGCCAAGTCCTCCATTTTATTAAACCAGAATGTAGACTATTGGTGTGTAGTATTCATTTTAGTTCCTCCTTGTTGAGAAGTGCACCCAAATCAGTGCCCCTCTCTGGTGGCTTGACAATGGTGATTGCCTGCCAGTGAAGGCCATTTACAGTGTGTCCTTTCTACATAAAGTGATCCACCAATGGGGCATTAGCAGCCTGACATTGTAGGTGACTGTGGTGTTGAGAAATGCAGATGCACCCTTTTTGCGTTGTTGAGGCAATGTAGATTTTATTGCATGGACAAAAAATAATGAATACAATATTTATAGAATTACAATTAGAGAACTACTTCAACTCAATTTTAATATTACCATGTGCAAATTCATTGGACTCTATCGTAAACTGGCACACAGACTTGCTTATACTGTTTTGTCATGTAGATCCTACTCTTCAAACACCATTGTAGTTTGTTGCAGGGCATAAATGGCATTTAATAGTGGGGTGCAGTTCACTACAGCTGACGGTTATCATGGCCGTAGGGTTATCTAGTCACATTTCGAGGGGCAATTGGGTTGCACATCTTTGAGCTTGATCCATATAAATGTTGTGGACACGTGTGGAAATCGATGGGGGTCACATGTGATCCTTGTGTTATTTGCAGCTGTGATGTGTACTAGCTGCCTTGTCACATGATATCATTGACATGGATCATGTATGCTGCTGTGGACACACTGACTCCTGTTAGAAATCATGTCTTGTCATGCATAGGTACACAGGGAGAGGGAGGATGCGACAACCTTGTGTCTACTGTCTGCTGCCAGACCTTCAGACCACGGAAGAATGCCACATTATCCTTCTTTACTATCTGAATAGGCAAACAATAACAGACTGATGACAGCTATTAGTTCTCCAGCCAGCATACCACCTATTGTACACGTCATGTCAGTATTACACTTCCTGGCCACAGGGTCCCTCCAACATACAATGGCCCTGTCAACTGGCATGTCCCAATCTATGTTCAGTCTGGTATTGTGGGATGTCCTCTCAGCAATGTTGAAACACCTCAACAGCTATATCCAGTTTCCGAGTTGTGAGGATTTAGCCCATGTGAAGGCTGACTTTTATGGTTTAGCACACATCCCACATGTGGTGGGGGCCATTGATGGCACACATGTTGGCTTGGTCCCAGGGCAGGATACCGCGACAGAAAGATCTTCCATTCCATCAATGTGCAAGTTGTATGTTCGGCGGATCTATACATTTCACAGGTCTGTGCCCATTATCCGGTTTCAGCATATGATTCCTTCATAATGCAGAAAAGCATCATACCCTAGCTGATGTCACCACTGTACCCAGAGAGGGCCTAGCTGGTTGGTAAGTCACATCTGTCCTGCATGTGTTCAATGTCTGATGTTACAATCATGAACTGATTGACTCATTGTTGCACATATGTCCCATGTCATAACAGTAGACACCGCATATCCAAACTGTCCTTGGTTGTTGACGCCAATAAGGAATCCAACTACACCAGCGGAAGTCTGCTTCAATGAGGCCCACGGAAGAACAAGGTGGGTAGTGGAGCGGGCTTTTGGGCTCTTAAAAGCCAGATTATGCTTTCTTGACAGGATTGGTTGAGTCCTCCTCGACTCATCTAGAAAAATGTCATATCACTGTGGCATGCTGCATCGCCCTTTGGAGGAATATCCCACACATCCCAGAAGAGAGGCAGCCTGCAGGACCACCGGGTGAGAATCCTGAAATGCAAAGTGAGGATGACAGTGGTGAAGAGGAAGGAGCTGACTTGCAGGAAGATCTCATCAACAGCTACTTTTCATGAGTGTACTTATGTCATGACTGTGACTGTATAATGTTATGTAGGTCTGAGAATGCATGGAGGTGAGTTCAGTGTTTTGGCAACAGCTATAGAACTGATACTCTGCAATATTCAGCCAAAGGATGCTTGAGGAGTTAGCCTTTGACATATCCTCACCTTGATGTTGCTGCTTTGTTTGTGACAGTCTCATCACAATGGAATTCCATTTCCAGATGTTTGCTATGTGATTTGTGTAATAATTATGTTTTCAAGCCTATGGTGGTCATTCTGACCTCGGCGGTAAAAGGCGCCTACCGCCGGTCAGAAATCCTCCATAATTCCGCCGCGGTCGCGGTAACCCGCCACGGTCATTCTGACCCGCAGCAGCCAAACCTCCGAAAATCCGACAGCCACAACAGACCGCCAGACCAGCGGTCGGTGGAAAAGTGGAGGTGACCAAACCTCCACCGTCACGCCAACAGAAATACGCCCATGCCATTACGACCCACGAATCCACGCGGCGGTCTTTCAAACGCGGTTTTCCATTGGCGGTACACACCGCCGCGGTCAGAATACACACAAACGAACAAAACTCAGCCACATTGGCCGATTTGAATTCCACACACCTGATACACATACACACACCACTCCCACACACACAATACAATATAAAACACACACCCACATCACCCACAAACCCCTACGACCAAAAATTCAGAAAGAAGCACTGAGAGACACATCAGCGATCACAGAATACCATCACACAGAGGCACACTACACCATCACCCACACAATATCCACACACAAAACAACACACACCACCACACTCAACACACTTAACTACACATACTCCACCCCACACATCATACACACCACTCCATGGCACCCCAAAGACACCCCCGCTTCTCAGACGAAGAACTCAGGGTCATGGTGGAGGAAATCGTTCGGGTAGAGCCCCAGCTCTTCGGCACACAGGTCCAATACACCAGCATTGCCCGGAGGACGGAGCTATGGCAGAGGATTGTCGACAGGGTCAACGCTGTGGGACAGCACCCCAGAAATCGGGAAGACATCAGGAAGCGATGGAACGACCTACGGGGGAAGGTGCGTTCCATGGTATCCAGGCACAACATCGCTGTGCAGAAGACTGGCGGAGGACCCCCACCTCAACCCCCACAATTTACAACATGGGAGGAGGAAGTCTTGAACATCCTGCATCCTGACGGCCTCGCAGGAGTCGGCGGAGGAATGGATACTGGTAAGTTGAAGCTTCACTACTGCTTCCCCCCCACCTGCATGCCAAATCATACCCCAACCCTAACCCCCATCCTCGAACCCCACCCTCACCCCCACCCCCATCCTCACCCCCACCCTCACCCCCACCACCATCCTCACCCCCACCACCATCCTCACCCCCACCACCATCCTCACCCCCACCCCCAGCACACCTATTCCCTGCCAATGTCTCACCATCACAACCCACACATCCCAAAACCTAGGCCTGCATGCGTCCACTAAGCATGGACACCCATCACCAAAGCATGCCCAATGCATGTACACATCCCCCCCACAAGCCACCCTCACCAAAGCCCCCACACACGAATGCCAGCACTTGGGGACACAGGAACCCACAGATACACCCATATGCCACACATTGAAACTATAACCATACCTCTATACCCCTGCAGGACCCGACCGTCAACACACCGCCACGGAGGGCCCAGAATTCTCCACACCCCCCACCCAAGAGGCCGTCAGCGATGACAGCAGCTCTGTCGACCTGGACACTGATGACCAGCCCGGACCATCGGGGACCTCTGGACAGTCGGTTCCCCTCACACAGGCACAGGCCACTACAGACCCAAACCCCTCTGGGAACACCAGCACAGCTCCCACCCAGCGGGCCCATGCCTCTGTCTCCAGGGCGCGTCAATCTGCGGTGTGTCTACCACTACAGGGCACCCAGGATAACCCACCACCCCAACAACAACAGGGACCTGGGGGCAGTGGTAGTGGGCACACCGGCCAGGGGGCAGAGGCCCAGGGAAACAGGGCAACTCGGAGGGCAGCTGTGCGACAGGGGGGGGACGGGCCCAGGGAACCCACTCTCCACGAGGCCCTCACCACCATCATGGGAGCATACAACCGCTCCCAGGAGACGATGGCGACGGTACTGGCCCGGTTCCAGGAGATCCAGGTACTGCAGGAGGAACACTATCGGGGGTACAGGGAGGACATCAGAGCCCTCACCTCCACCCTGGTTACCATGGTAGGGCTGCTGCAGGACCTCATCAACACCAGGACGGACACTCAACAACAACAAAGGGCCCCTGCCACTAGCCTGGACCAAGAACAGCCAACCACCTCCGCCGGCGCTAGTGGACAGGAGGCCCCCGCACAACAGCAGCCCACCAGACCCCCACCTCCTGCAGGAGAAGAACCACCCCGCAAGAGGGCCCTGAGATCTCGCAAGAAGACAGAGTAGGATGTCAAGACCCCCGCCAGCAAAGGATACCACCTGATGTCAGCCCACTGTCCCACATTGTCACCCTGTCCATCCTTGAACTGCCCATGCTCCATCTCTCCACAGGCCTCTGGACAATGCACCTGTGTGACTGTTACTCTGGACTCTGCCATGGACATTCCTTCACCATAGCCCCCACCCACTTGAAACCACCCATCCCATTTTGAGCACTGAAATAAACACCTATTTTGCACAAAACTATCTGGAGTCTGGCTGTGATTTCAAAATATTGTAATTGACATGACATTGCAAATATGTCCTTGTACATAGTGAAGTCAACAAACAGCTGCCACAAAGCTGTAGTCCATGGGGAAACGAAGCACAGGACTCGTAGTGGGGACCCCAGATCTGAAATAGGGAGGGAAAAGCCACAACTCAGTCATCATACACTGGGGCAAATAGACAGGCAGCAGAGATGCAGGAGAGTAGTTCACATTTACTAAATTATGTTTGAATTGTTACCTGTGTCCTATTGGAAGTACTGTTCAATGATTCTGTTCCTGTTGTCTGTTTCAGCCCCGTCGTCTTCCTCCTCGTCACTCTCCACAGGTTCCACAGCTGCCACAACACCACCGTCTCGACCATCCTCCTGCAGGAAAGGCACCTGGCGGCACAAAGCCAGGTTGTGAAGCATGCAGCAGGCCACGATGATGTGACACACCTTCTTAGGTGAGTACATTAGGGATCCCCCTGTCATATGCAGGCACCGAAACCTGGCCTTTAGGAGGCCAAAGGTGCGTTCGATCACCCTCCTAGTACGCCCATGGGCCTCATTGTACCGTTCCTCTGCCCTGGTCCGGGGATTCCTTACTGGGGTCAGTAGCCACGACAGGTTGGGGTACCCAGAGTCCCCCAATAGCCATACACGGTGTCCCTCTAGCTGTTCCATCACGTAAGGGATGCTGCTATTCCTCAGGATGTAGGCGTCATGCACTGACCCTGGGAATTTGGCATTTACATGCGAGATGTACTGGTCAGCCAAACACACCACCTGGATGTTCATGGAATGGTAACTTTTTCTGTTCCTGTACACCTGCTCCCTGTCTCTTGGGGGAACCAAAGCCACATGGGTCCCATCAATGGCACCAATGACGTTGGGAATATGTCCAAGGGCGTAGAAATCACCCTTCACTGTAGCCAATTCGCCCACCTCAGGGAAAACGATGTAGCTCCTCACGTATTTCATCAGGGCAGACAACACTCTGGATAACACCTTCGAAAACATGGGCTGAGACATCCCAGAAGCAATTCCCACTGTTGTCTGAAATGACCCACTTGCCAAGAAATGGAGTACTGACAGGACCTGCACCAGAGGGGGAATCCCTGTGGGTTGGCGGATGGGGGACATCAGGTCGGGCTCCAGCTGGGCACACAGTTCATGTATAGTGGCACGGTCAAGCCGGTAGGTCAGGATAATGTGGCGTTCTTCCATTGTCGACAGGTCCACCAGCGGTCGGTACACGCGAGGATTCATCCGTCTCCTCGCCAAACCCAGCGGACGGTGCCTAGGAAGGACAACATGGAGCACAGAGTCAAGCAACCCACAGGTACGTACTCACAGCTTGCACAGTAAATGATTCTCTATGCAGTGAATGGCGTGTCTGAGTGGCTATGCAAGGCCTAGGCCTGTGTGACGCAGTTGAAATTGAGCCATGTGGACCCTCGAAATGGCGGCTGCCTGACCTGTGAAGTGTGACAATGGGATGTGAGGTCAATGCGCTGGCGTGGCACACCGCGGCGGTCGGCGGTCGAAGACCGCGGCGCGAAGCCGCATTGGTTAACATTGAAGCCTATGGGTTTCAGGAGCCAATGGCGAAGGGCGCCGGCGGTGGCGGTACGCACCGCCGCGGTACGCACCGCCGCGGTACGCACCGCCGCGGACGTGACCGCCATTTCCTATCTACTTATCCACTTGCGACTTGAACTTTCACAGGAGAGGACCTATACTGCAAGTGTTGCTGTGACCTCGGTCTGGAAGGGACAATGGCTGCTGCGACTGGGGAAAGGGCCCCTGCCTTCACTGGAGAGGAGTTGGAGAAACTTGTGGATGGGGTCCTCCCCCAGTATGCGCTACTCTACGGTCCTCCAGACCAACAAGTGAGTTTAATTCTATATGGATTTGGGGCCACTGGCTGGCTTGGGGGCCTGGCGGGGGGCCTGGCGGGGATGGGGGGCATGTTGGGGCTGGCGGGGGGCCTGGCGGGGATGGGGGGCATGTTGGGCCTGGCGGGGGGCCTGGCGGGGGGCCTGGCGGGGATGGGGGGCATGTTGGGCCTGGCGGGGGGCCTGGCGGGGGGCCTGGCGGGGATGGGGGGCATGTTGGGCCTGGCGGGGATGGGGGGCATGTTGGGCCTGGCGGGGGGCCTGGCGGGGATGGGGGGCATGTTGGGCCTGGCGGGGGGCCTGGCGGGGATGGGGGGCATGTTGGGGCTGGCGGGGGCCTGGCGGGGATGGGGGGCATGTTGGGCCTGGCGGGGGGCCTGGCGGGGGGCCTGGCGGGGGGCCTGGTGGGGATGGGGGGCATGTTGGGCCTGGCGGGGGGCCTGGCGGGGATGGGGGGCATGTTGGGCCTGGCGGGGGGCCTGGCGGGGGGCCTGGCGGGGATGGGGGGGCATGTTGGGCCTGGCGGGGGGCCTGGCAGGGATGGGGGGCATGTTGGGCCTGGCGGGGGGCCTGGCGGGGATGGGGGGCATGTTGGGCCTGGCGGGGGCCTGGCGGGGGGCCTGGCGGGGATGGGGGGCGTTGGGCCACTGGCAACGAAAATGCAGACAAACTTGAACGTGGTATTTCTCCCTCCCTGTACGTGTCACATAGGTCCGCGCCCATGAGAAGATCGGGATTTGGCGTGCCATCGCCAAGGAAGTCCGGACCCTGGGGGTCCACCATCGACGGGGCACCCACTGCCGTAAGAGGTGGGAGGACATCCGCCGCGGGACCAAGAAGACCGCTGAGTCTCTGCTGGGGATGGCCTCCCAACGTAGGCGGGGTGCCTGCCGTCAACTGACCCCCCTGATGTTCCGGATCCTGGCGGTGGCCTACCCTGATTTGGATGGGCGCGTGAGGGCAGCACAGCAGACACAAGGGGGTGAGTACAAGCATTATCTACTCTGTTGTCGCGCAGTGGAGGTGTCTGGGTGGGGGAGGAGGGCTGTGGGTCCCCCTAGGCCAGGGCGATATCTGTAGGCTGGGCACCCCCGTAAGTCCCTGTGTCCCCAGCCACCACCCTCAGAAGTGTGTCAGTACAGCCATCCCTGGGCCGTGTCATCCATGGGTGCAGTTGTCAACTCTAGGCGTGTAGGGCATGTTCCACGGAATGCGTAGCGGACCCCAAGTGCGCAACTTAGTGCAGGGGGCATCTGTGTCTGTCATGTCCGCTAACTGTACCGGTGATCCATGTACTCAAAATCTCTTTATTTCTCTCTCCCCCCCCCTTTTTGTTTGTCTTTCTGTGCTTGTGTGCATCAGCATCATCAGGCGGAGGAGAAGTGGCATCGGGGCAGGAGGGAGCTGCATCTCACATGGCCCAGGAGGGCCATGCCACAGAGTCTGACTGGACCAGTGAGACGGAGGGCGAGGGGAGCTCCACAACGGGGACGACTGGACCCTGCAGCGACACGGACACGTCCTCGGAAGGGAGCTCCCTTGCGGGGGTGGCACCATCCGTGCCCCCCGCCATTACAGGTACAGCCGCCACCCAACGCACCATCTCCGCCCTCCCAGCAGCCCCTCAGCGTTCGCCCCGTGCCCGCTCTGCCAGGAAGCCGGGCATCTCCTTCGCCCCAGGCACCTCAGGCCCTGCCCCTGTTACCCCCGCTGCCCTCAGTGAGGAGGTCATTGACCTCCTCCGAACGCTCATTGTTGGGCAGACTACCCTTTTGAATGCCATCCAGGGGGTGGAGAGGGAGGTTCATCGCAGCAATGCGTACCTGGAGGGCATTCATTCGGGTCAGGCTGCCCATCAGCGATCGTTCCAGGCTCTGGCCTCAGCACTGACGGCAGCCATTGTCCCTGTCTCCTGCCTCCCTCTACTAACTCCCTCCTCCCAGTCTCCTGTTCCTCTGCCTGTCCCACCCACACCATCAGACCAGCCTGCACACACCTCAACACCCAAGAGCAGCTCATCCAAACATAAGCACCACAGATCACGCAGACATTCACACAAGCAACATTCCGATGCAGACATGCCAACAGTCACTACCACCTCTGTGACCCCCACCTCCTCGTCTCCCTCCTCCCTCCCTGTGACGTCTACACTCACACCTTCATTCACCTCACCATCAGCCAGTGTTTCCATCACCAGCATACCCTCCACTACAGTCCACACACGTGCAGTCACCACCCCCACTGCCATTTACACGTCCCCTGTGTCCTCTCCCACTGTGTCTGTCACCCCCTCTTCCACACCACACAAACGCAGCCACCCACCCACCCAACAGCCATCCACCTCACGACAGCCTCCCGCTCCTGCACCTGCACCCAAAGACAGCAACCGTGTCTCGCCTACAACCACATCCTCTCCCTCCACTCCCATACCCACTGTACCTACCACTATCCATTGTCCCAAGAAAATCTATCTCTCTACTGCTACCTTCTTTCCTGACCCTGAGCCCCCCCTCCTTCTCGTCGGGGTAAAAAGAGCACCTCAGCCACCACCAGCCCTGCAGCCCCCTTGACAAGGGTGCAGGGGTATTGGAGCCCACCAGCCCGCAGGTCTGGATCTTCGCCCAGCAGCAAGGGGACAGCCAGCCCACCCCCTGGGAAGAGGAGCAGAAGGCGGAAGGGCCGCCGCCGGAGCCCGGATTCGATATCCCCCCAGGACACTAGCCAGCCACCGTCAACAGCCACAGCTCCAAAGGGAGGAAAGGGCCACAGACTCCCGACTAAGGAGGGCAAGGGCAGCAAGGCGGAGAAGTCAGGCAGCAGGCCTGCTGCCCATGGAGGACCCGTCACAGCTGCCCAGGAGGAGCCCGCAACCCCCATAGCCGCTGCCCCGGGAGGAACCGGCACAGCTGCCCCGGGAGAGCGCACCACCCCCATAGCCGCTGCCCAGGGAGGACCCAGCCCAGCTGGCCAGGAGGGCCCCACCACCCACAGCCCAGGTGGGCATTGAAGGAGCACCATCCCCGCTGCCCAGGAGGGCACCACCAGGCAATGAGCAGTTGGCCATAGAATGGCCGCCGTCTCCAGCACCGCTCCGCTGGGGACCGCCGTCTCAAGAACCGCTGAACTGGGCCCTTCAAGGCAAGAACCGCTGAACTGGGCCCCGCCGTCTCCAGCACCGCTCCGCTGGGGACCGCCGTCTCAAGAACCGCTGAACTGGGCCCTTCAAGGCAAGAACCGCTGAACTGGGCCCCGCCGTCTCCAGCACCGCTCCGCTGGGGACTGCCGTCTCAAGAACCGCTGAACTGGGCCCTTCAAGGCAAGAACCGCTGAACTGGGCCCTTCAAGGCAAGAACCGCTGAACTGGGCCCCGCCGTCTCCAGCACCGCTCCGCTGGGGACCGCCGTCTCAAGAACCGCTGAACTGGGCCCTTCAAGGCAAGAACCGCTGAACTGGGCCCCGCCGTCTCCAGCTCCGCTCCGCTGGGGACCGCCGTCTCAAGAACCGCTGAACTGGGCCCTTCAAGGCAAGAACCGCTGAACTGGGCCCCGCCGTCTCCAGCTCCGCTCCGCTGGGGACCGCCGTCTCAAGAACCGCTGAACTGGGCCCTTCAAGGCAAGAACCGCTGAACTGGGCCCTTCCAGGCAGGAACCGCTGGCCCTTTGGCAGACGTGGCAGGGCAGGATCTGTCTCGGGCAGGGCTGCAGGATGTCCTCTGGCCAACATGCCTCCTCCAGTGGCAGTGGAGTCTGTTATGGACTGTTTGGACTGTGGCTTTGCTCTCCCCAGGATGGCCCAGTGGGCAGGCCACCCACTGTATGGACTGTTTGGACTGTGGCTTTGCTCTCCCCAGGATGGCCCAGTGGGCAGGCCACCCACTGTATGGACTGTTTGGACTGTGGCTTTGCTCTCCCCAGGATGGCCAATGGTCATGGAGTCCCCTCGTGGATCTGGCGTCGTGTACTCAAGTGGCTGAGGTGCCCCCCCTTCCCTTCCCCCTGAGGTGCCTGTCCTTTTTTCTTTCTGATGCCCCTGCAGTGTTCTCTCCGTGGAGTTCTTGTCGTGGGACTGGGCCTTGCCCCTTTGCTCAGGACCTCTGTGGTCCACGGACAGTGGTTGGACTACATTTAGTAGCTGTATATATTTTGTACATAGTTTATTTATTTATTTGGATTACTGCTGTCCATTTTTCAATATATCTGCCCGTTTGAGATCTCTTCTTTTGGTCTTTGCATTATTTCGGAAGGGGGGGGTTTGTGGGTTGTGACAGTGATCTGTGGGAATGCATTGATGTGTGTGTTGTAGTGGGTGTGGGTGGGTGGGTGTGTGCCGGTAATCTTTTCCCTCCCCTGTGTCGTAGGTGCAGTACTCACCGATGTCTTCCGCGCCGCCGGGCGTGCTCCTGGTACAGGAGCAGGTATAGGAGTGCGGGGATGACCTGCAACTCGGGTTCCATACTGCCGGAATCTCGCGTGGAGTATGTGGAGGTGAGCGTTTTCCCGTTCATAGTCTGTTTCCGCCGTGTTTTTATCGGCGGTGCTCCCGCCCCGGAAAAGGTGGCGGATTGGTGGGTCGTGATAGGGTGGGCGGTACATTGTCTGCCGCCTGGCTGTTAGCGGGGACCGCCGCGCTGTTTGTTTGTTCCGCCGTGGCGGGCGGAGTGTTAATGCGGCGGGCTGTGTTGGCGGTTCCCGCCAGGGTCAGAATTGCATATTTTGGACCGCCGGCCTGTTGGCGGGTTGGCCGCCGCTTTATCACCGACCGCCAGGGTCAGAATGAGGGCCTATACGCCTTGTTTTCTCTTTGTACAGGTACCTTCACCATGACATCCTCATTTTGACATTTCAGAGCTGTGACATTAGCAGGTATCTGATGCTGTTCTGGCATAGGAAGTGGACATGGATTGTCCCAGGTAATGTAGGTCACAGATTTGGGGTGTTTGGGTGAAGCGCACATTGTACTTGTTTAGTGTGCTGTGTTGGGCCAATTGTATCATGAGTTCCATCATGTGGGCATGAAATCTGTGGTCATCAATTACGAGCAATGCATTCACCCTTCACATTGGCTAAACACTCTTCTTGTATGACATGTATGTAACTGTAAATGTGTTTCAACACTGACATATGTTTGTGTCATACCGCCAGACGCATGGTCATTGGATAATGATGGGCCTATGTTCATGGAATGTTGTACTGCCCTATGTCTGTACCTTGGTTTATGAGATGGTGGATTACTCTGGTATGGTATGTTATAAGGCTCGAGCTGGTGACACCATCCTCTTTACCATTTGCCTATTATACAGGACAATTTCTGGTGGTCTGGGGGACCTGTACCTTGGTATGTGTACCTTGACTCAATATGAATCAGCTATTCTTGGCTATGACAGTCTAGACATTTCAACAGACTATGTGCTATGCAGTGGAATGAAATGTTTGGTGTGACCAGACAGTTGTTGCAATGTGTTTGTGTGTGTTGGTAATAATCCTTAGCAGGACACTGTACCTGTAACTATACATCCTTGCATTAGTATCTTATGTCTTCCTCATTTGCTTCACATGGTCTTACATCTCTACATAGTAAAATGTGGAACAGAAGCAAGCAGACAATGTCTGTCTTTGTGGTAGGTGAATTTGTTGGAAATTTGTGCAGAATATAAATTGGGGCATGATGGAACAGAAAAGTGAAGGGATCAGTCATGGTGGTTGAAATCACTGGAATAGATGCCACATCATTGGCGGTCCAAAGTCCAGTGTACCCCTCCCATTGAAAATGGAAGGTGTTTTGAGAATAGTCAACAGAGTGAATAAGTGGCACCTAAAAAAGGTCATTTTGGAAGAGGTAACTTGCTGGCAGTGGTGGGTGTCTTGCCATCCGCACCTCCTGGGTTCTTGGCTAGATGCCCCCGCTTTCGTGGGGTTTGGGGGAATCTGCTGCTACAGAGGCAGGGGTGTCTGGGGTGGGTTCTTCCACTGACAGGCCCTCCCTTCCAGTGGCTAGCACCAATGAAGGGCCTGGTGTAGAGGCGCCAAAGTAAGGGGTACAGTGTTAGTGTCGGTCCCTGCTCAGGGTGGTGTCAATGTCCTTCAGAACGCCTGTTAGGGAGGCCATGTTGGCATTGTGAGCCTCTCACTGTTCCCGCATTTCCTGATAGAAGCCACTCTGCAGCTGTTTCATTTTCCAGAGTTCAGAAAGTACCTGGCCCATCATGCCTTGGGACTCCTGATAGACCCCCAAGATGTGGCTGATGGTGTCCTGGTCAATAGCGGCCCCAGTGGCCTTACCCCGCTGGCCCACAGCATCACTCCCACACACCGTACGGCCACGGCCCTGTTACATTGCTACAGGGTGCCCTCTCCCACTGGTCCCTGGACCCTCATTGTCAGAAGTATTTGTGTTGTGATTCAGGATCCTGGACTGGGGGACATGTCATGGTTGACACTGTGCTAGGAGCACAGGTTGGGGGTGCATGGTTGCCCGTGATGTAGAGGCAAGCAGGCTGGGAGGTGTTGATGTGGCCACAGTGAGACTCACTGCTGGTGTCTGAGCAGGATGCCCAGATGGTTCAGAGCCATTCTCCGCATCCACGAGTGTCTTAATCACTGAGGGCTTCATCAACTGGGATAGTGCCAGTCTCTTCAATGACCTCTGTGTGGCCAGTGGCAGCTCGACCTGTTGATGTGAAAGATGCATTGTTACTGGTTGTATTGTGACATCTACCTCCAAACTTTACATTGACATTTAACAAAGACCTTGTACATATTTGATTTGTGAGTAATCCTATTGTGACAGGTAAGCGTGGTATTGGTTGTATTGACATGAGGTTTGTGGAGCATGCCAGATCTACTGGCCTGAAACAGCTGCTGAAATGAGCAAAACTTTGTCCCTTGGGGGGATGGCATGAGAATGTCATCTTGCCACTAATGTAGGGTAAACAGTGGCAAGGCAAGCTAGGTTTTCGGCCTATTTTGACGCCTAGTCGAATGTGATGCAGGCAGACTGAGGAGTTTGTTGTATAGGTGACAGGAGTCATCAGGTGGTTACTGCAGTGCTAATGTGTCTGCTGCCAATGCCATACTGGTGCATCTGGAGGCCTTTGGGATCATTGTTTTGCACACTGGAAAAGGTGTCCTTCCTGTCCTCAATAGTTACATCTCTACTGCGCACAACAATTGCTTGAGAATTTTCATCCTCCCAGGTGTGTAGAGTTCATTTGGGAGTTCTCTACTAGAAGGATTTGGGCAAGTGGAACAGGTTTAGTTGTGGGAGTTAGGTAAACAGGGCTAATTTGGATTTGAAATTCTGGTCACTCCCTCTGCTTCCCACCATTTTCCATATGTTTTTCACCCAGGGGAGTGAACTTCAATTGGGATTTCATAGACATGGCTGTTTGGACTTATGGACCCTGGGCTTGTGTCAGGAGTGAGGGATACTGAGCCTTCTGGCCTTAGCAGTCAGGTCACTCCCTTTGCTACACACACTTTACAAATGGTATCCTCACATCTGATTAAACTTACATTGTGATTTGCCAAATTGGGCTCCTTGAGCTAATGTACACTGTTCTAGTGTTTGGAGTCAGAGAAACAGTGCCTCCTGTGAGTTGCAGTCAGGTTATTCTATCAACTTTGCACACCACTGTCATCCCCCCAGGTGAGTAAACTTCATTTGGGCGTTGAGAAACTGGGGTAGTTGGACAAGCGAGCACTATGATGATGTTTATGGACACAGTGGGGGTCATTCTGACCCTCGCGGTCGATGACCGCCAGGGTCACCGACCACGGGAGCACCGCCAACAGGCTGGCGGTGCTCCCTCGAGCATTCTGACCGCGGCGGTTCAGCCGCGGTCAGAAACGGAAAGTCGGCGGTCTCCCGCCGACTTTCCGCTGCTCGGGAGAATCCTCCATGGCTGCGGAGCGCGCTCCACAGCCATGGGGATTCTGACACCCCCTACCGCCATCCTGTTCCTGGCGGGTCTCCCGCCAGGAACAGGATGGCGGTAGGGGGTGCCGCGGGGCCCCCGTAAGAGGGCCCCACAAAGTATTTCAGTGTCTGCAAAGCAGACACTGAAATACGCGACGGGTGCAACAGCACCCGTCACATCTTCCCACTACGCCGGCTCCATTCGGAGCCGGCGTCCTCGTGGGAAGGTAGATTTGCCCTGGGCTGGCGGGCGGCCTTTTGGCGGCCGCCCGCCAGCCCAGGGCAAATCTCAAAATACCCTCTGCGGTCTTGCGACCGCGGAGCGGTATTTTGTCGGGGGTAGACTGGCGGGCGGCCTCCGCCGCCCGCCAGTCTCGGAATCACCCCCAGTGTCTCCTGGAATTTGCAGACATCAGTCCCTTTGCCTCACATACCATCGATTTGTTGTCCCCCCAGGTGAGTACACTTCATTTGTGTGTTGACAAACAGTGGTATATGGGCAAGTGAACACTGTGCTGGTGTTTGGCGTTACAGAAATAGTGCCTATTGGGCTTTGCAGTCATGCCACCCTCTCTACTACACATACTTGACAAATAGTATCCTTCATTTGAGAGTTCACTAACAGGTGTATTTGAACAACTGAACACTGGGCTAGTGTTTGGTTTTGGAGAACAGTGGCTTTTGGACTTTACAGTCATGTCACTTCCTCTACTTCACAACAGTTAGCCCATGGTATCCTCCCTTGTGAGTACACTTCAATTGTGAGTTCACAAACATAAGTATTTTGATAAGAGAACACTGTGCTGGTGGTTGGAGTCATTATGACAATGCCTCTAGGGAGTTGTAGTCATGTCAGTTTCTGTACTATACACACTTGACAAATGTTATCCTCCCAGGTGAGTACACTTCAATTGGGAGTTAACAAACAAGTGTACTTGGTGAAGGAAACACTGGGCTTGTGCTTTGTGTAAAAGTAACAGTGCCTCCTGGGAGTTGTAGTCATGCAACTCCCTGCACTACACATACTATACAAAGGTCACCCCCCAGATGAGTACACTCCAATTGTCAGTTGCCAAACAGGGGTCTTTGGACAGGTGAGTACTGGGATGGTGAGTGGGGCGACAGTAAAAGTGGCAAAAGGTGAGCTATTGGCATGCATGACATAGCATTTTGGTGCCATTTATTGTTTTGTGACTTACCAGACTCCACTCCCCTAGGTATTCCTGTCAAGCCCTCGGGATGCAGGTTGGGCAAGACCTTTTCCTCCTAGGGAGAGCAATGTAATGGGGCACTGGGAGGGCCACCACCAGTCTTCTTGGCCTGCAGCTGGTGCCTAGAGACCAGGGAATGGACCTTGCTCCTGAGGTCATTCCACCTGCTCCTAATGTCCTCCTTTGTGTGCAGGGTCGACTATCCTGTCCCGCATTTCCATTTTCCTACTGGTAGTATGTTGTGTTTTGGTAATTTAATGCAGGGCTCGAGGGATGATATATGGAATGCGGGGCCCGTGGGTAGAATGCGGGCAATGGAATGCGGGCCCGTGGGGGGAGAATGTAGAATGTACGGAGTTGGGAAGGCGGTTGGAGAGGCGGTAACACGCTTTGGAGGTGGCTTTGTACTCTTCTGGATTTGTCGTGAAATAAACTTGTTTCCTGCTCCTACCTTGTGTGACAGCGTTCTTTGGAGCACAACATAATTCTGGCGACGAGTGGTGAGCCACCTCTGAACCTATGCACTGGTTTGTGCGCCTTCAGGAAGCGGACACGTCTTCTCGGATCGATATCTCATCTTCCATAAAGGTGAGACCTGTTTTGATGCCACCTTTCTGCGTTTATTCATTCCGGGAGGAAATTGTCGTTTACGGACTCCTTTAAAGACTGACTGCGTGTGGCCCGTATGTCAGAGTACAAAGAGTGACAAGAATGTATAAATCAGCACTGTGGCTGATACCAGTGATGTGTCTAGTCAATGTTTGGAGAATGAATTCCGTGACACGATTGTAGTTGTCACTGATGAACAAACTCTTTCGAATGATGGTGAAGAATGTGTGGACCCGTATGTAGATATTCGTGTGGGGGGCAAAACACTTAATTTACTAGTAGATTCTGGTGCACGCATTATGATGATAACTTTAGACCTGTTTAAGAGGACGTGGGGTCCCAGGAAACTGTTTCCACCTGATAGAGCTCCGGTTTCCTATGAAGGAAGGAGGATTGAGCTGGAAGGCTTCATTGAAGATGTATTGGAGTTCAAGGGGCGCAAGATCCGAGGAAAGGTGTATGTTGCTGTCAAGGGCCTTAATATTTTAGGTTGGTTCCACCAAGGCCTCTTTGGTATGGTATTGAGACCAGGAACTACTGAGCAAGTAATGGTAGTTAGAGACCATTGTGACATGGATCTGTCTACTCTCCATATGATGTTCCCCAATGTGTTTCAGAAAAAATTAGGATGTATTAAAGGTTTTAAGCATTCTATTAAAATTAAAAACAATGCTATTCCCATAAAGCGCAAGTTTAGAGCGATCCCATTCAGTTTGAGGGAGGACCTTAAATCGGAATTGGAGAAATTACAGGTGTCTGGTGTAATTGAACAGGTTGAATCTAGTTTATGGTTATCTCCTATTGTGGTCGCTCGCAAACGCAATGGTGAAATCCGCTTATGTGTTGACTTAAGAAGTCTCAACAAAGAGATTTGGGTAGATTCTTTCCCATTACCTAGGATTAATGATTTGCTTGGGAAACTCAGTGAAGCAGTCTGGTTTTCTAAAATTGACTTGGCTTCTGCTTATCACCAGGTTGTCCTTGAAGAAGAGACTAGACATTTCACAGCATTTAACACTCCGTTTGGTACTTTCCAATTTCGTCGAATGCCTTTCGGTCTTGCTTCGGCAGCTTCGGTTTTCCAACGTATTATGTCTCAGTTGCTCAAAGATATAGAAGGTGTCCTGGTATTTCAGGATGATGTATTGATCTTTGCCAAACAGTTGCTTGATCATGACACTGTGCTTAAGATGGTATTACGAATTTTTAAGGAGAATGGGGTGGTTGTTAAAGAGGACAAGTGTGAATTTTGGAGAAAAGAGATAGAATTTTTGGGACATGTCGTTTCGTCGGAGGGAGTCAAACCAAGACCTGGGTTGGTGGATGCCGTTCGCCATTGTCTTCCTCCTAAGATTAAGGACGAGTTGCGTTCTTTTGTCGGATTGTGTGAATTTTATTCTAGGTTTATCCCAAATTATGCATCCAAAATGAAATGTTTGTCCAACATGTTGAAGAAGAGTGTTGAATTCAGTTGGGACGAGAATTGTCAGGACACATTTGAATTGATAAAATCCGAGATGACTGACGCTAAGGCACTACGTTCTTACGATCCTGCATTAATGTGTAAGATTATGGTTGATGCTAGCAAGTATGGTTTGGGTGCGGTTCTAGTCCAGGACACAGAGCAGAGTGAAGCCACTATCAGCTATGCTTCTAGAGTATTGAGGGAAGCTGAAGTGAATTATTCTGTAATAGAGAAAGAATTGTTGGCCTGTGTCTGGGCAAGTGAAAAATTTAGGAGTTATATATGGGGCAGGAGGTTTGTCATTGTGACGGATCATAAACCTTTACTTTACATTCTCAGTGGGGATAAAACCAACTATACTACCCCACGTATTGCCCGTCTCACCACTAAGTTATTGCAATATAACATGGAAGTTAAGTTTTTGCCGGGGAAGCTCAATGTGAGAGCGGATTTTCTTTCTAGATTACCCATTGATGGGCTGGATGATTTTGACTCTGAGGATGATAGGGAGGATTGTTTTGTTGCATCTGTGGACCTTCCAAAGTCCAAAGCCTATAACAAAACTGATTGGGAAGAGGCCTTTATGAAAGATCCCATTCTGGCCCAGGTTAGAGAATTTGTAATTAATGGGTGGCCAAGAGAAAAGAACGTTCCCTTACCATTGCAACCTTTTTGTAAAGTGGCGAATGAGATCTCCTTAGAAGATGGCATATTGTTGAGAGGTGAGAGGTGTATCCCTCCGCATGATTTGCGTTCGGGTCTTATAAATTTAGCACATGATGGACATTTTGGTGCGAACATGACAAAAAGAAGGCTGAGGGAGAGTTATTGGTGGACATCTATGGACAAAGAAGTTGATCTTGTGGTCAAGGGGTGTCTTGTATGTAATTCGGCAGAAAAGGGATTGAAAACATGTACTCCACCTTTGCATCCTATTGAGATCCCTGTAAGACCATGGTCTAAGGTGGGGATAGATATGATTGGACCATTTAATTTTCTCCATCACAATTTGAGATATGCGTTTGTTCTCATGGTTGTAGGTTTATCGATCCACACCCCATTCACTGACCAATGTGTCTCCTTTTGAAGTTTTAAGAGGTCACAAAGCGACAACCATTCTCTTCCCTTCATGGTTAGCTAATTCTTTGAAAACCAAGGGATTGTGTGAAGGGAAAAGGGTAGTCGAGTGGGAAAAGGTGAGGTCAGGTCAAGAACGCATGAAAAGAAGATATGATGCAATTAAAGCAACCAAGTTGTATATTGTTTGTCCTGGAGATTTGGTGCGAATTAAGAAAAACGTGTCTGTTAAAAAAGGTGATGATAATTTCGGTAAACCTGTTAGGGTGAAGAAAGTGTGTGGGAGTGCTATTATGGTTGAAGATGGTCGCTGGTGGAACATATCCAAAGTGGTAAAGCTTTCTGAGGGTTCTGGATTGAGAGAGTGTGATGACCGTGATTGTTACAAGGATGAAAGTTCTATGACACGTGTTAAAAATTCGCATGATTTGAATACACAAAGGTCTGCCTCAGACTGTATGGAGAAATTTCCACGCAGATCTTCTCGCGAAAGATTTTTACCATGGAAACTAAGACCTGATCAGTGATGTCTTTTAGTTCTGGGTCTTCCTTTTTCTTCTTTTGAGTCTTCTTGTATCCTTATGTTGCATTCTCTGTTTTTTCTTTTCTTTCTTCTTCCTTTAACCCCTTCGCTGCCAGGCCTTTTCCCCCTCAGGTGCCAAGCCTTTTTTTGGCTATATGGGGCAGTTCACGCTTAGGCCCTCATAACTTTTTGTTCACATAAGCTACCCACGCCAAATTTGCGTCCTTTTTTTCCAACATCCTAGGGATTCTAGAGGTACCCAGACTTTGTGGGTTCCCCAGAAGGAGGCCAAGAAATTAGCCAAAATACTGTGAAATTTAGTTTTTTTCAAAAAAATTTGAAAAAGGGGCTGCAGAAGAAGGCTTGTGGTTTTTTCCCTGAAAATGGAATCAACAAAGGGTTTGCGGTGCTAAAATCACCAGCTTCCTAGCTTTCAGGAACAGGAAGACTTGAATCAGAAAACTCAATTTTTCAACACAATTTTGGCATTTTACTAGGACATACCCCATTTTTACGTTTTTTGTGCTTTCAGCCTCTTTCCAGTCAGTGACAGAAATGGGCATGAAACCAATGCTGGATCCCAGAAACCGCAACATTTCTGAAAAGTAGACAAAATTCTGAATTCAGCAAGGGGTAATTTGTGTAGATCCTACAAGGGTTTCCTACAGAAAATAACAACCGAAAAAACAAAATATTGAAATTGAGGTGAATAAATCTGCACTTTTTCTCTACGTTTTACTCTGTAACTTTTTCCTGCAATGTCAGATTTTTGAAAGCAATATACCGTTACGTCTGCTGGACTCTTCTGGTTGCGGGGATATATAGGGCTTGTAGGTTCATCAAGAACCCTAGGTACCCAGAGCCAATAAATGAGCTGCACCCTGCAGTGCGTTTTCATTCTATACTGGGTATACAGCAATTCATTTGCTGAAATATAAAGAGTGAAAAATAGCTATCAAGAAAACCTTTGTATTTCCAAAAAGGGCACAAGATAAGGTGTTGAGGAGCAGTGGTTATTTGCACATCTCTGAATTCCGGGGTGACCATACTAGCATGTGAATTACAGGGCATTTCTCAAATAGATGTCTTTTTTACACACTCTCTTATATTTGGAAGGAAAAAATGTAGAGAAAGACAAGGGGCAATAACACTTGTTTTGCTAATCTATGTTCCCCCAAGTCTCCCGATAAAAATGATACCTCACTTGTGTAGGTAGGACTAGCGCCCGCGACAGGAAACGCCCCAAAATGCAACATGGACACATCACATTTTTTTAAAGAAAACAGAGGTGTTTTCTGCAAAGTGCCTACCTGTAGATTTTGGCCTCTAGCTCAGCCTCCACCTAGGGAAACCTACAAAACCTGTGCATTTTTGAAAACTAGAGACCTAGGGGAATCCAAGATGGGGTGACTTGTGGGGCTCTGACCAGGTTCTGTTACCCAGAATCCTTTGCAAACCTCAAACTTTGGCTAAATAAACACATTTCCTCAAATATTGGTGACAGAAAGTTCTGGAATCAGAGAGGAGCCACACATTTTCTTCTACCCAGCGTTCCCCCAAGTCTCCCGATAAAAATGATACCTCACTTGTGTGGGTAGGCCTAGCGCCGCGACAGGAAATGCCCCAAAACGCAACGTGGACCCATCACATTTTTTTAAAGAAAACAGAGGTGTTTTTTGCAAAGTTCCTACCTGTAGATTTTGGCCTCTAGCTCAGCCGGCACCTAGGGAAACCTACCAAACCTGTGCATTTTTGAAAACTAGAGACCTAGGGGAATCCAAGATGGGGTGACTTGTGGGGCTCTGACCAGGTTCTGTTACCCAGAATCCTTTGCAAACCTCACAATTTGGCTAAAAAAACACATTTTCCTCACATTTTGGTGACAGAAAGTTCTGGAATCAGAGAGGAGCCACAAATTTCCTTCCACCCAGCGTTCCCCCAAGTCTCCTTATAAAAATGAAACCTCACTTGTGTGGGTAGGCCTAGCGCCCGCGACAGAAGATGCCCCAAAACGCAACGTGGACCCATCAAATTTTTTGAAAGAAAACAGAGGTGTTTTTTGCAAAGTGCCTACCTGTAGATTTTGGCCTCTAGCTCAGCCAGCACCCAGGGAAACCTACCAAACCTGTGCATTTTTTAAAACTAGAGACCTAGGGGAATCCAAGATGGAGTGACTTGTGGGGCTCTGACCAGGTTCTGTTACCCAGAATCCTTTGCAAACCTCAAACTTTGGCAAAAAAAAACACATTTTCCTCAAATTTTGGTGACAGAAAGTTCTGAAATCAGAGAGGAGCCACAAATTTCCTTCCACACAGCGTTCCCCCAAGTCTCCCGATAAAAATGATACCTCACTTGTGTGGGTAGGCCTAGCGCCCGTGACTGGAAATGCCCCAAAACACAACGTGGACCCATCAAATTTTTTGAAAGAAAACAGAGGTGTTTTTTGCAAAGTGCCTACCTGTAGATTTTGGCCTCTAGCTCTGCTGGCACCTAGGGAAACCTACCAAACCTGTGCATTTTTTAAACCTAGAGACCTAGGGGAATCCAAGATGGGGTGACTTGTGGGGCTCTGACCAGGTTCTGTTACCCAGAATCCTTTGCAAACCTCAACATTTGGCTAAAAAAACACGTTTTCCTCGCATTTCGGTGACAGAAAGTTCTGGAATCTGAGAGAAGCCACAAATTTCCTTCCACCCAGCGTTCCCCTAAGTCTCCCGATAAAAATGATACCTCACTTGTGTGGGTAGGCTTAGCGCCCGCGACAGGCAATGGCCCAAAACGCAACGTGGACACATAAAATTTTTTCATAGAAAACAGTGCCTACCTGTGGATTTTGGCCTCTAGCTCAGCCGGCCCGGGGGGGGGGCAGAATGGGCTAAAAAAAAAATTGTCCCCCAACCCCCCCCTCTGATTGACATTGGCGCCCAAAAAAAAATCCCCGGTGCCTAGTGGTTTCTGCCCCCTTGGGGGCAGATTGACCTAAAATCGGCCAATCTGCCCCCAAGGGGGGCAGAAATGGTCTCAATACAATTTGCCCCCCAGGGGAGCGACCCTTGCCTAATGGGTTGCTCCCCATCTCTAAAAAAACAAACAAACAAAAAAAAAACACAAAAAAAAATTTGCCTGGCGCCTAGAGGTTTCTGCCCCCCCTGGGGGCAGATTGGCCTAATAACAATAGGCCGATCTGCCCCCAGGGGGGGCAGAAATGGCCTAAAATAAATGTTCCCCCCTCCCCCCAAACCCCCCCGGGAGCGACCCTTGCCTACGGGGTCGCACACCCTGCGTGACATTGGCGCCAAAAAAAAAATCCCCGGTGCCTAGTGGTTTCTGCCCCCTTGGGGGCAGATTGACCTAAAATCGGCCAATCTGCTCCCAAGGGGGGCAGAAATGGCCTAAATATAATTTGCCCCCTATGGGAGCGACCCTTGCCTAAGGGGTCGCTCCCCACACCGAAAACACACAAAAAAAAAGTATCCCTGGTGTCTAGAGGTTTCTGCCCCCCTAGGGGGGGCAGAAAAGGCCTTAAAAAAAAATGCCCCCCTGGCAGCGACCCTTGCCCAAGGGGTCGCTCCCTTATGTCACTTTCACAAAAAAAAAAAAAACATCCCTGGTGTCTAGAGGGGTTTCAAAAGCCGGATTTCCTTCCCTTTGAAGCCTCTCCTTGCCTCCCCCACGTGATCGAAAGAGAAATACTGAGCATTTCTCTTTCGATCGTGCTGGAAGCTGAGCTTCCAGCGCGATGGGGGAGGCTCTGTGATTGTCATCGCGCGCTCGCACGCTGACATCACAGGGGTGGGGGGGTTTGGGGGTTGAAGTGGAAGGGATTCCCCTTTCAGCCCTGGCCTGGGGGGTGGGGGGGTAGCCCTTGGGGGGAGCGCTAGCGCTTCCCCCGAGGGCCGGTAGCAGGACGTAATGGTTACGTCCATGGCGTCACATGGGCGCTGCCATGGATGTAACCATTACGTCCATGGTGGGGAAGGGGTTAAAAAAAAAGGGGGGGGGAGATAGTATGTTGTGTTTTGTTAATTTAATGCAGGGCTTGAGGGATGATATATGGAATGCGGGGCCTTTGGGTAGAATGCGGGCAATGGAATGCGGGCCCCGTGGAGGGAGAATGTAGAATGTACGGAGTTGGGAAGGCAGTTGGAGAGGCGGTAACACGCTTTGGAGGTGGCTTTGTACTCTTCTGAACTTGTCGTGAAATAAACTTGTTTCCTGCTCCTACCTTGTGTGACAGCGTTCTTTGGAGCACAACATAAGAGTGTGCTGGACTTGTGCTCTAAACAATTGTGGCTCTACTCTTATGCACTCATACGCCAAAAAATCTCAACTCATCCTCAGAAAAACGTGGATTTTTTGAACGTGACATGTTGAAAAATAAAAATAAAGTGACAGTGACTTACTAAAGAGGGGAGGTGCAAAAGGGTGTGACTGGACAAGAGTGTGTACTGGGTTTGAAAAGAGATGGTGAGAAAAAAATGGTGTCTAGTATCTGTGCTTTGTGGTAAATAATTTGCTCTGGCTTCAGTGCATTGCAGTGTAAATGCAAAGGATTGTGGTGTGTGTGTGAAGAGGTGTGTTTTATAGTGTCCTTTGCAGGTGTGTCCAGTGTGGCATCGTGTGTCAGCTGTGTCGTTTTAAAATCCATCCAATGTGTCGCTGTAGTTTACTTTGCTGACTGCGAACCACAGTGGTTCGTCCACCACTGGCTGACCGCCATGGGTGTCCGCCACTGCGACTTTGGACTTGTAATACGGTCATTGTTTGATCGCAGTGCTGTTGGTGCTGAAGGTCGGATCACCTATTTTTGGGCCTCCGCGCCGCTGCCAGTCTGCCTTTTTTAGTTGGCGGTCATGCCTGTTTGACTTGTAATAGGTTGGACTAAAGACCGTCAGCATGGCGGTCTGGTAGTCCAACCGTCAAACTCATAATGAGGCCCTTAATTTTTGTATTGTTTTGTTAATTAACCTAGTATTTTTATTGGTTAGTTTGCTTTACAGCATACTTTATTGATTAGTTTGTGTTTTGTGTTTTTCAGTTCTTACCTTTTTTGGTGGATGCTAATTAGTGTTTCCGTTTTAATGTGAATTGTATATTTCTGTTGTTTTGTGTTATTTGGAAGATATTTCAAACGTTTAATGTTGTCTTTTAAAGATTAATTTTTATACCAGTTTAATGTCATATTTTAAATTTAATTTTTTTATATTATTTGTTTTAGAATGTTGATATTATTTTAAATGATTATTTTTTTAAGGTAAGCAATTTTAAATATGTGTTTAATGTTATTTTTGACATATTAACATATTAATAATATTTTTGTCGATATATGTATTTATTTTAACCTTATATTTGTTCTCTTGTGTAGGTAAGAGTTTTTATATCAATTTGCTATTTTTGGCTTATTTGTAATGATATTGTAATCAGTGTTGTGTCTTTCAATATTTTTGGTATTGTATATGGCTACATTGGTATTTAAAGGCTACAATATTTTTATTTTTGATATTTGATATTGTTTAAAATAATTATTTCTACAACAATATTTTTGTCATCAGTATTCATGTTTTTATTTCTTAAGTATGGCATGGCAATATGTCAGTAAACAATATTATTATGACAATATTTTTGTGAGTCTATATTGTTTTCCACAATATTATGTCATGGATCAATTGAATTGCATCAAATCAAAGTAAACTTGGCACAAAGGGCTTACGTATTAGCCATGTACCTTCATGAAGAAACAGTGTGTTGCTGAGCACAAGAGGAACTAAACACTGGACGTTACAGTAAGCTGTCTTTATTTTGACAAGATGACAGGTCCGGTTTATATTTAAAAAATATTTAGTTTGGGATGGGACGTCATTGGACTAACACTGGTTGGAGATATCTGGTCGAGTTCCCATATGATGTCCTTCCAGATGTTGCAGCAACCCTTGCCCTAAGAGATACACAATTTTATACATTTCTACATCTACGACATGGACTGGGGAGGCATATACACCGGGACATCTTTGTGCCTGAATTTAGCCCAATGGAAGCGAAAGTGGTTATGGGAGGGCTGGGTAAGGGTGGAGTTTCCCAGACATATAGGTCTCTGATATTGAACTCAGCTGGTCCCCTCCAACTCCTGAGATCCCATTGGGAGGCATGGCTGGAATCGGTGGAAGATGCGGACTGGAGGGATGCCCTTTTGGCACCTCTTGAAATTACTATCTCGTCCAGGCTGCCACTGGTGCAACTATATTACTTGTATTGCGCTTACCTTACTCCTGGACGATTGCACCGTGCCGGACTTCGGTCATCCCCCTCAGTGCAACCGTTGTACTTGCTCGCCTGCTTTTTTTTTCCATGTGGTGTGGAGCTGCCCAGTCATTGCATGATAAAGGAGGCAGGTGTTAAGTGAACTCTCCCTGGTGTTGGGTCACACGATAAAACCTTCCCCCTTGGTGGTCATCTTGGGAGTCATGAAGGGGCTGGGGAGGTCGCAGGCGGAAAAAACCTTACTGGGTACAGCCCTGCTGGTGTCTAAGAGGGATATTGTAGCGCAGCGGATGGTGAGCACTCCGCCCCACTCTTGCGGCAAAGGCCAGGAGTGGACGAGTGCACCCAGTGGAAGGATCAGTGTATAGAGCCTGTGGATGCCCACAGAAGCATACTAAAATTTGGTCTCAATGGTTGAGGGAACATTCAGTCAGGTTTAGATTTGTCGCAATTGTAAATGGGCTTAACAACACAGTGGACAATATTGGCTTAATCGATTGTCTTGATGCTGTATGATGTAAGTCTGGGCTCAGATAGCATGCACATGTGACACGTTGTTGTTTTAATGAAAATAATACAAAGTTGGTTATCAAAAAAATATATATTTTGTTTGGTTTTAATTTTTTTGTTTAGTGGACAGTGCGAACCAGCAAAATTAGCTAGGGATGCTTGTGTGCATTTATTGCTTGTGAAATAGAGTAGAATGAGAATACGAGAAAATTGCCTCCTTGCAGCCAGTCAGTGTCATGCAAATTTATATTATGTTCCTTCAATTTTTGACTCTTGCCGCAGTATCAAACATATAATACATACATTTGAATTATATTTGTGGGATCCAGAAACTAAGGGCCTCATGTAGTAGGAAATGGCACAGCGCAGTGCCGCAATCAATATTGCTGCTCTAAGTTGCATAATTTCCAAAACGCAGGGATGCGCTGTATTTAGAAGAACACAACGTATCCCTGTGTTTTCCCCTGTACTGACGCTAAATCAGCTGCCTAGGGCCAATGCAGCCACTTTTGTGCCATGGTGCAAGGATGCCTGTGTTAGCGCGCCTTGCCCTTAGTAAGTAAACTTACAAGGGGACGCATATAGGTTGATTAATCTTTTGAATCGCATAGGGTATCCTAGTTAAGTATAGTGAGTAAAAGACATCTACAACAAATAAATCGAATCAACTTAAAATACCATGAACTAATCTAATCAGAAACCACCATCACTCATATTGAAGTTAGTTTGTTTTATTCCCTATTAGTTACAATTCTAATCAAAAACTTTTATTCCGCAATATCATGATTTCCAAACTTTATTAGCAACCTAAGCAATAAATTCTCAGCACTTTATTAATATGCAACCAACATTAATCAAAGCATAGCAATTCATGATCAATTGAATAATTCAGCAATATAAGTCAGTTTGTCTAAGTCACCCTAAGTCGGCCTTGTCAGCCTACCTATTTCCAATTAGCATCAGCATATGGGTCTTCATGCTAAAACAATTTTGTCAAAATCATTAATTTGGAAAACCTAAGCAATGAATTCTCAGCACTTTATTAATATGCAATCAACATTAATCAAAGCATAGCAATTCATGATCAATTGAATAATTCAGCAATATAAGCCAGTCAGTCTAAGTCACCCTAAGTCGGCCTTGTCAACCTACCTATTTCCAATTAGCATCAGCATGTGGGTCTTCATGCTAAAACAATTTAGTCAAAATCATTAATTTGGAAAAATCTAACTAGAAGAGAAAAACATTTTAGAACAGCGCAGTTGGTACCTAGAAAGAAAAAGCATTCATTAGTCATTCAGGTTATAACTACCTATCCAAGATAGATCAGCTACAAGTCAGTCTTCGTCTCCAGGTCATCAGTCATCGGCAAGGTTCGGGCTCACAGGAAGCAAGCACAAGTTTCAGCACTTCGGACAGCGTCTCTTGACGTCATCAGCTTTCGCCTCTCTGTTCTGATTTCTCACCTCATGTCATGACTTTTTATTAGGGTCTCTCAGTCCGTCCCACAACTTGCCCATTGGTCAGCCTTATCAAGGGTTATGACTCTAACCTATAGTTTTTGTTTACCACTTGTCTACGTTATTTTGAGAGTCAAGTTCCATTAACTTGATTGGTCCTCTTGTCGATGAGTACATCATCCGGTTCTTCAGGTAACTAAATTGTTGCCCCCAGCTCTTAGTATGTAGCTTCATTGTTCAAGTCCTGGGAAAGTACATTTAGCCTACTCTACACATAATTGTATCAATTTGTTCTGATTGTCTCCTGTCCTCTGGTGAGTTTGCAGATTTTTCTAGCAGTGTTTCATGGTGAACTCTGTACAGTTCAAGGTCCTTTTCTCCAGTTCCAGTCTGCAGCAGATCATCGCGTTTCCACGTTTAAGCAAGCAAGGCCCATCTCCAACTAGGCCTCTGATATAGCTAATTTAAGAATATGAAGCATCATAACATAAATGTATATCTCTCATTATAGCACATTAGTACAATTATTAAATTTTCACATTATTTAGTACTGTTAACACAGATGGTGACCACTTCCCGTGGGCACATTTTTCACATTACACGTTATTTTCAATTACTGTTAATCAAATGTCAAATTTTCTCATTAGTAAATATACGCAACTCATTAGCATATTCTCATATTAGCATATCAGCTGCAACACCTGCATTGTGGGGATGATTGTTTATGTGCAGAAAGGGACACCATCCCGCACATAAATAATCATTAATGGTGATTTGCTCCTTCTATGTGTGCTGCAGAATCCAGCACACATAGAAGGAGCAAAAAACTAGCAGAAGTAAAACTATTTCTCCTTTGTTGCGCCACTCTAACCCCACCCTTGGGGTGGTGTTATTTTTTGGCGCTGCCTCAGATTTATGATTTCTTGTAAATTTGGGGCTGCATCAAAAAGCAATGGGTGTCGTGTGGGCATGCCCACAGCAACACCCATTGAATGCCCCTTTGCCACAGAAAATTGCATCAGGAGGCCCATATTTAAAAGGCCGTGTTAAGCCACGTAAAGTGGCTTAACACTGCCTTCTAGATATGAAGCAGGGCACAGTGCCACCGGAGCATTGCTAAAAGTGACGCTTCGGTGGCGCAAGGGCATCGTTAATGAGGCCCTAAGCTAGATAATTTTCATTGTCTGATGAACAAAGCACAGGATGTGCAAGACCTATCTCATTATTAAAACTTTGGAAGGATTGGCTGATTTCGATGTAAAGCTCTGCTCTGTTCAAGAGTATCGTTGTCGGCTATTTGTTTACGTTTTGCTATTGTGATACAGCCAAGAGCTGGTAGGTGAAAAGGAATGTGTACAATTCTGCGGATTCTTTTGTAACATGCCAAGTATCCCTCTGTTTGCGCTAAAAGTCATTCTGAAACAATTTAGACAAAACCTCACATAGGTGAGCATTCCAACCTCGGCGGTAAAAGGCGCTTACTGCCAGACAGAAGACCACCATAACACCGCCGGGGTCGCGGTCATTCTGACCCACACTAGGCAAACCGCTAAAATACCGCCATCCACAAAAGTCCGCCACACCAAAGGTCAGCGATAAACTGGCGATGACCAAACCTCCACCGTCACGGCAACAGAAATACGCCCATGCCATTACGACCCACGAATCCACGTGGCGGTCTTTCAACCGCGGTATTCTATTGGCGGTACACACCGCCGCGGTCGAAATACACATACACCTACAAAACACTACCACATTGGACAATTCGAAATACACACACCTGATACACATACACACACCACTCCCACACACCCAATACATTATAAAACACACACCCACATCACCCACAAACACTTACGACCAGAAATTTCGAACGAAGACCAGAGAGAGACACCACAATCTACAAACAAGCATCCACAGGCACACAATACCAATACCCACAGAACTTCCACGCACCTCACACAACACACCACTAAATAACACCCCACCTATCACTACACACTCCACCCCACACATCATCCACACCACCCCATGGCACCTCAAAGACACCCCAGGTTCTCAGATGCTGAACTCAGGGTCATGGTGGAGGAAATCCTACGAGTAGAGCCCCAGCTGTTCGGGACACAGGTGCAGCACACCACCATTGCCAGGAAGATGGAGCTATGGAGCAGAATAGTGGACAGGGTCAACGCTGTGGGACAGTACCCAAGAAATCGGGATGACATCAGGAAGAGGTGGAACGACCTACGGGGGAAGGTGCGTTCCATGGTATCAAGGCACCCCCACCTCCTCCCCCCGAATTTACAACATGGGAGGAGCAAGTCTTGAACATCCTGCATCCTGAGGGCCTCGCTGGAGTAGGCGGAGGAATGGACTCTGGTAAGTCTCATCTTCACTACTTCATCCCCCCCACCCCACCTGCATGCCAACTCATACCCCCACCCTCACCCCCTTCACAACTACCCCTTGCAAATGTCTCACCATCACAACCCACCCATCCCAAAACTTAGCCCTGCATGCGGCCCCAAAGCATGGACACCCATCACCAAAGCATGCCCAATGCACGTACCCATCACCCCCCCCCCCAAAACACCGTCACAACAGCCCCCACACAGGAATGCCAGCACTGGGGTGCACGGGCACCCACCCATTGCACGCCATTGGCACACACAGAAGCAATAACCATACTTTTATACCCCTGCAGGACCCGAACGCCAGGTCACCGCGCAGGAGGGTCCACAAATGTCCCCTCCACCCCCAGAAGAGGCCCACAGTGATGACAGCAGCTCTGTCTCCCTGGATCTAGATGACCAGCCCAGTCCATCGGGGACCTCTGGACAGTCGGTTCCCCTCAGACAGGCACAGGCCACAGCACACCTTCCCCCCTCTGGGAACACCAGCACAGCACCCACCCAGCGGGCCCATACCTCTAACCCCAGGACACATCAATCAGCGGTGTGTCCACCACTACAGGGAACCCAGGCTAACCCACCACCCCAACAACAACAGGGACCTGGGGGCAGTGGTAGTGGGCACACGGTCCAGGGGACGGAGGCCCAAGGAAACAGGGGAACTGGGAGGGCAGCTGTGCGACAGGAGGGGGACAGGCCTAGGGAACCCACTCTCCACAAGGCCCTCTCCTCAATCATGGGAGCATACCACCACTCCCAGGAGACGATGGCGACGGTCCTGGCCAGGTTTCAGGAAATCCAGTTTCTGCAGGAACAACAGTATATGGGGTTCAGGGAGGAACTGAGAAACATCAGTACCGCCATGGGTACCATCGTAGTGGCCCTGAATGAGTTAATCTCCACATTGCGGACCACTCTGGCACCTCAAAGGGCCCCTGACACTACCATGGACCAAGAACTGGCTACCACCTCCGCCGGCGCTAGTGGACAGGAGGCCCCGACAGAAGACCAACAGGCCACCAGAACCCCACCCCCTGCAGAAGGAGAACCACCCAGCAAGCGGGCCCTGAGATCCAGGAAGAAGACAGAGTAACATGTCAAGACCCCCGCCAGCAAAGGATACCGCCCTGATTGTCATCCCACTGTCCCACATTGTCACCCTGTCCAACCTTAAACTGCCCCTGCTCCACTTCCCACAGGCATTTGGACAATGCACCTGTGAACCTGATAATCTGGACTCTGCCATGGACAATCCTCCACCATCACCCCTCACCGATTTGCAACCACCCATCCAAATTAGAGCACTTGAATAAACACACTTATTGCACATAAACAATCTGGAGTCTGTCTGTGATTTTAACAAATGTATTAGACATGACAGTGCCAAAATTGTTATTCACATAGTGATGCCAAAAAACCGCTGTCACACAGCTGTAGTCCATGGGGAAACTAAGCAGATGTCACGCAGTGGGGTCCACAGCTCTGAAAACGGAAGGGAAAGTCACAACACAGTTACCATACACTGGGGGAAAAAGTCAGACAGTAGAGAAGTAGGAGTCTTTAAGTAAATGTAATATGCCGGTGTGTACTCTTACCTGTGTGTCACTGAAAGTATTGCTCTATTACTGTGTTCCTGTTGTCTATGTCGTCCTCTTCGGCTTCCTCTTCTTCACTCTCCACAGGCTCCACAGCTGCTACAACACCACCATCTGGACCATCCTCCGGCAGAAAAGGCACCTGGCGGCGCAAAGCCAGGTTGTGAAGCATACAGCAGGCCACGATGATCTGGCACACCTTCTTTGGTGAGTACATTAGGGATCCACCTGTCATATGGAGGCACCTGAACCTGGCCTTCAGGAGGCCAAAGGTGCGTTCGATCACTCTCCTAGTCCGCCCATGGGCCTCATTGTAGCATTCCTCTGCCCTGGTCCTGGGATTCCTCACTGGGGTCAATAGCCAGGAAAGGTTGGGGTAACCAGAGTCCCCTAATAGCCACACACGGTGCCTCTGGAGTTGCCCCATCACATACGGGATGCTGCTATTGCGCAGGATGTAGGCGTCATGCACAGAGCCAGGGAACTTGGCATTAACATGGGAGATGTACTGGTCTGCCAAACAGACCATCTGTACATTCATCGAATGATAACTTTTCCTGTTCCTGTACACCTGTTCACTTTCTCTGGGGGGTACCAAAGCCACATGGGTCCCATCAATGGCACCTATGATGTTGGGGATATGTCCGAGGGCATAGAAGTCACCCTTCACTGTAGGCAAATCCCCCACCTCAGGGAAAACGATGTAGCTCCGCATGTGTTTGAGCAGGGCAGACAACACTCTGGACAACACCTTGGAAAACATAGGTTGAGACATCCCTGATGATATGGCCACTGTTATTTGAAATGACCCACTTGCTAAGAAATGGAGTACTGACAGCACCTGGATTAGAGGGGGGATCCCTGTGGGTTGGCGGATGGGTGACATCAGGTCTGCCTCCAGCTGGGCACACAGTTCATGTATAGTGGCTCGGTCAAGCCTGTATGTCAGAATGACATGTCGTTCCTCCATTGTCGACAGGTCCACCAGCGGTCTGTACACGGGAAGATTCCTCCATCTCCTCGCATTGCCAAGCGGACGGTGCCTAGGAAAGACAACAGCGAGCACAGAGTCAATCAACCCACAGGTACATTCCCACAGCTTGCACACAACACGATTCACTATGCATTGAATGGTGTGTATGAGTGTTGAGGAAAGGCCTAGGTATGTGTGACGCAGTAGAAATTAAGCCATGTGGGCCCTTGAAATGGCGGCTGCCTGACCTGTGAAGTGTGACAATGGGATGTGAGGTCAATGCGCTGGCGTGGCACACCGTGGCGGTAGGCGGTCGAAGACCGCGGCGCAAAGGCGCATTGGTTCACATTGAATCCTATGGGTTTCAGGAGCCAATGACGAAGTGCGCCGGCGGTCGCGGTACGCACCGCCGCGGTACGCACCGCCGCGGGCGTGACCGCCATTTTCTATCAGCTTAATCACTCGATACCTGATCTTCCACAGGAGAGGACCTACACTGCAAGTGCTGCTGTGACCTCGGTATGGAAGAGACAATGGCTGCTGCAACTGGGGAAAGGGCCCCTGCCTTCACTTCTGAAGAATTGGAGAAACTCGTGGATGGGGTCCTCCCCCAGTATGCGCTACTCTACGGTCCTCCAGACCAACAGGTAAGTACACTGGGACCATGCTTTGTGGGCAATGCCTGGGTTGAGTCGGGTGGATGAAAGATGGTGGAGAGGGGAGCGATTGAGTCATGCATCAGACGACAGATGAGAGCATGTGCCACATGGCAAGGGTGGGGATGGGGGGCCACTCACATTGAGCATGCAGAAGGTGATGAAAATTTTTCTCTCCCTGTACATGTCACATAGGTCAGCGCCCACCAGAAAATCGCGATTTGGCGTGCCATCGCCAAGGACGTCCGGACCCTGGGGGTCCACAACAGACGGGGCACCCACTGCCGGAAGAGGTGGGAGGACATCCGCCGCGGGAGCAGGAAGACGGCGGAGGCTCTGCTGGGGATGGCCTCCCAACGTAGGAGGGGTGCCAGTCGTCAATTGACCCCCCTGATGTCCCGGATCCTGGCGGTGGCCTACCCCGATTTGGATGGGCGCGTGAGGACATCACAGCAGACACAAGGGGGTGAGTACAGTCTCATTCTGGTGACTTTGCGTGCAGTGGAGGGGTCTGGGTGGGGGAGGAGGGCTGTGGGTCTCCCTAGGCCAGGGCGAATTCTTAGGCTAGGCCCCTCCGTAAGGCATGGCCCTGTGCCCCCGCCCCCCACCTCTGTAGGGTGCCAAATTCAGGTATGCATGGCCCTGTCTCATCTATGCGTGCAGTTGTCGTCGATAGGCTTGTAGGCCATTTCCCACGGATTGCGTAGTGGACCCCAAGTGCGCGGTGTAGTGCAGGGGGCTTCTGTGTCTGTCTTGTCCGCCAACGGTAGCGGTAATCCATGCACTCAACATGTCTTCATTTCTCCCCCCCCCCCTTTTTTGTGGTCTTCCTGTTCATGTGTGCATCAGCATCATCAGGCGAAGGAGAAGTGGCATCGGAGCATGAGGGAGCTGCATCTCACATGGCCATGGCGGGCCATGCAACTGAGTCGGATTTCACCAGTGAGACGGAGGGCGAGGGGAGCTCCACAGCGGGGACTCGTGCTGATGTCAGTGGCAGCGACTCGTCCTCTGAAGGGAGCTCCCTTGTGGTGGTGGCAACATCCGTGCCCCCGCAACAACAGGTACAGCCGCAACCCAGCGCACCAGCACCGCCCTCCCAGCAGCCCCTCAGCCTTCGCCCCGTGCCCGCTCACCCAGGAAGGTGGGTATCTCCTTCGCCCCAGGCACCTCAGGCCCTGCCCCAGCCACCCCTGCTACCCTCAGTGAGGAGGTCATTGACCTCCTGAGGACGCTCATTGTTGGGCAGTCTACCCTTTTGAATGCCATCCAGGGTGTAGAAAGGGAGGTGCACCGGAGTAATGCATACCTGGAGGGCATTCATTCGGGTAAGGCTACCCATCAGCGATCGTTCAATGCTCTGGCCTCAGCACTGACGGCAGCAATTGTCCCTGTCCCTAGCCTCCCCCCTCCAACTTCCTCCACCCAGACGCAATCCCCTGTACCTCTGCCTATCCCAGACACACCTACAGACCAGCCTGCACACACCTCAACACCCAAGGGAAGCTCATCCAGACATAAGCACCACACATCACACAAGCATTCACACAAGCAACATCCACATGCAGACATACCAACAGCCACTGCCTCCACTGTGTCCCCCTCCTCCTCGTCTCCCTCCTCCCTCCCTGTGACGTCTCCACTCACACTTGCATGCACAACATCTTCAGCCACTACGTCCATCACCAGCACACCCACCAGAACACTCTGCACACGTGCTGTCACCACCCCCACTACCATGTACACGTCCCCTGTGTCCTCTCCCAGTGTGTCTGTCACCCCCTCTTCCAAACCACACAAACGCAAGCAGCCACCCACCCAACAGCCATCCACCTCACGACAGCCTCCAGCCCAAGCACCTGCACCCAAAGACACCAGACTTCACACTCCTACAACCACATCCTCTTCCTCCACTCCCATACCCACTACACCTACCCATCACTCTCTTTCCAAATTGCTTTTCCTTGCCAACCTTAACCTCTTTCCAACAACTCCCCCACCCCGTCCATCTCATAAGACTGCAATCAGCACCTCAGCCACCACCAAACCAGGACCTATCAGGACTGTTGTCCAAGGACTGTGGAGTCCCCCACCCTCAAGGGCAACAACTCCGGCAAGGAGCCAAGGCACGCCCAGCCCACCCCCGGAAAAGCACCCAAAAGTGAGCAGTGCCCGGTGCGAGAGGCCACGGACACCAGGGACCAAAATCCCTACCCTGGCTCCGTCTGGAAGTGGGGTGCCACCTGGCACACCGCCAAAGGGGTCAAAGGGCCACAGACGACCAGGAAAGGGTGGGAAGGGCAGCACGCCCGACTAGTCCGGCAGCAGGCCAGCTGCCCAGGAGTGCCTCACCAGCCCCCTCCCAGGTGTGCAGGAGGACACCCAGAGGCCCGGTACGGCAGCCCAGGAGGGCCCCGCAAGCCAACGGACAGATGGGCAGGAAGGCCCTGCCAGCCACATGCCAGGTGGCGAGTGACACCCATGCCTGGGCCGGAACCGCTGAACTGGGCCCTTTCAAACAAGCACCGCTGAACTTGGCCCTTTCAATCAAGCACCGCTGAACAGGGCACCTTCATCACAAGCACCGCTGAATTGGGCCAGCCGTCTCAAGCACCGCTGAACAGGGCACGCCGTCTCAAGCACCGCTGAACAGGGCACCGCCGTCTCAAGCACCGCTTAACTGGGCCCTTTCAATCAAGCACCGCTGAACTGGGCCCTTCATCTCAAGCACCGCTGAACTGGGCCCTTCATCTCAAGCACCGCTCCGCTGGGCCCTTCATCTCAAGCACCGCTCCGCTGGGCACCGCCGTCTCAAGCACCGCTGAACTGGGCACCGCCGTCTCAAGCACCGCTGAACTGGGCCCCGCCGTCTCAAGCACCGTTGAACTGGGCACCGCTGTCTCAAGCACGGCTGAACTGGGCACCTTCATCACAAGCACCGCTGAATTGGGCCCTTTCAATCAAGCACCGCTGACCTGGGCCCTTCATCTCAAGCACCGCTGAACTGGGCCCTTCATCTCAAGCACCGCTCCGCTGGGTCCTTCATCTCAAGCACCGCTCCGCTGGGCACCGCCGTCTCAAGCACCGCTGAACTGGGCACCGCCGTCTCAAGCACCGCTCCGCTGGGCCCTTCATCTCAGGCACCGCTCCGCTGGGCCCTTCATCTCAAGCACCGCTGAATTGGGCCCTTCATCTTAAGCACCGCTCGGCTGGGCCCTTCATCTCAAGCACCGCTCCGCTGGGCACAGCCGTCTCAAGCACCGCTCCGCTGAGCACCGCCATCTCAAGCACCGCTCTGCTGGGCCCTTCATCTCAAGCACCGCTCCGCTGGGCACCGCCGTCTCAAGCACCGCTCCGCTGGGCACCGACGTCTCAAGCACCGGTCCGCTGGGCCCTTCATCTCAAGCACCGCTCCGCTGGGCACCGCCGTCTCAAGCACCGCTGAACTGGGCCCTTCATCTCAAGCACCGCTGGCCCATTGGCGGAAGGGGCAGGCCCGCATCTGTGTCGGGCAGGGCTGCACGAAGCACTCTGGGCACTAGTCCCCCTCCAGTACCAGTGGAGACTGTTATCCACTTGAGAGACTGTGGCTTTGCACTCCCCAGGATTGGACAGTGGACAAGCCACCCACTGTAGAGACTTGAGAGACTGTGGCTTTGCACTTCCCAGGATATGGCAGTGGGCAAGCCACCCACTGTAGAGACTTGTGAGACTGTGGCTTTGCACTCCCCAGGATATGGCAGTGGGCAAGCCACCCACTGTAGAGACTTATGAGACTGTGGCTTTGCACTCCCCAGGATGGAACAGTGGGCAACCCACCCACTGTAGAGACTTGTGAGACTGTGGCTTTGCACTCCCCAGGATGGGACAGTGGCCATGGAGGCCCCTCGTGGATCTGGCGTCGTGTACTCATGTGGCTGAGGTGCCCCCCCTTCTCTTGCCCCTGAGGTGCCTGTAGTTTTTCTATCTGATGCCCCTGCAGTGTTCTCTCCGTTTAGGTTAGGTATCTTGTGTGGGCCTTGCCCATGTGATTTGGGCCCAGTGGTCCACGGACAATGACAGCTAGAATTATCGGACTTTTAATATTTATGTATATATTAGTTTTAAATGTGTGATATTTTTATAAGGCAATGATCCAATATATTCGACTGTTTATGATCTATTCCTTTTGTATTTGCATTCTTTCGGGGGGGCTTGGGGGTTGTAACAGTGATGTATTGCTATGCAATGATGTGTGTGTTGTAGTGGGTGGGGTGGGGGTGGGTGTGTCGCGTATGTGTGTCCCCGTAATATTTTCTCCTCCCCTGTGTCGTAGGTGCAGTACTCACCGTTGTCTTCTGCGCCGGCGTTCGTGCTCCTGGTAGAGGAGTAGGAATACAATAGCTGGTAGGATGTGTAATTCGGGTTCCATGCTGTCCAGATTCCTCGTGGGGTGTATGGAAGTGAGCGTTTTCGGTTTGAAATGTCTGTTTCTGCCATGTTTTTATCGGCGGGGCTACCGCCCCGGAAAAGTTGGCGGATTGGTGGGTTGTGATAGGGTGGGCGGTACATTGTCTCCCGCCTGTCTGTTGGTGGTGACCGCCGCGCTGTTTGTTTGTCCCGCCGTGGCGGTCGCAGTGTTAAAGTGGCGGTCTCTGTTGGCGGTTTCCGCCAGGGTCAGAATTCCATTTTTTTAACCGCCAGCCTGTTGGCGGGTTAGCCGCCGCTTTAACACCAACCGCCAGGGTTGGAATGAGGGCCATAATTTTTAACTGATTTCTGGATGTTTGGTGTTCTAGGTTTATGTTTTAGAAGGGAAACAAATACAGGACTTCCGATTTTTTTCTTAATATTTTCACCATCCTGGATATATAATACAAGCCAGGCCACTTACAAAAATGGCCAGGTAAGTCCTGGGCACGCTCAGGATGAGTAGAGGTGCACTCATATTGCTATCACAGGTTTGCAACTTCCCCTTAAGACATGCAAATCGGCCCTCGCCACTCCCTAAAAGGGAAAATCCCCAAGATAAACTGTCGCATTATGTGCCCACGAACAACACCAGAAATATTATGGCATAGTTTGGCTCATCTTTTAGTCCTCTGACATTGTCAGCTATGAGATCAAAGTGAGCATGGAGCAGCCTGGCCTGCTCCCGGAAGGCTGGAAGACCAATCCCTGCTGCCCTGGGGAGGGGCGTAGATCTATCTGCTGTTCCTCATCCTTCTCCGTCCTTTGATGTCCACTGCAGTATCAGAGAAGAAGCAGGCAGCGTGAGATAGGTGCCCACGTGTCTCACGCAGACTTTCTTGCTACTGCGGTGGTCATGCTTCACAGGGCACCGGGATAAGAGCTTCTGATGAGCTGGGGTAAAAAGCATATCGTCTCCACTAGCCTCCTCAAACATGCCTAACCTCACAAGCATAACTGTCCATGATACACCCGTGTTTTCTTACACGAGAGACCGATAACCATTCATCAAGTCAAATACATATTCCATCACTTTATCCCTTCGCTGCTTACTTCTTCGTGTTTTCAGTTACAGATGCCGAAGGAAGCTGTAAAACTAATTGCTTGGATGAAAAGCCCTCAAGTGAAAGAGACCAAAGCATCACCTAAGGAGACAGGAGAGCTCGAATGACACCACCTCAAGCTGGCCTTTCTCCTGGCCCTCAGCATGAAAGGTCAGTGGGATGAATTCCTTGTCTAGATAGAGTCGGTATTTGAATTTAAAAGTCCTGCATTGTCTCCTTCTACTTTACTGCCCATAAACCTAGTCAGGAATTCATACCCTTTTTCACCCTGTCTACCCAGAATTATGATTCATTCACCGGCGCCGTTTCAGTGTTCAGTTAAAATATGTGATGCACTGTGTAGGTGGTTTATAGGTACACCAAGGGTACCTACTTGTGATTCATTATTTTCAAGATGAAGTTGGGAGCACTTGGGGTTCGATATCCTCCTAAGTGCGCTAACATACACACCTTTCCTCATGGATTCGTTTTGAGGTCTCCATATACTTTTTCAATGTGTGTATGTTTAGTAAAGCACATTAAAATGTTAATACATACGGAGGAGTTGCTACCCAAGCTCAAAAGTAGTTTCAGTTCCGGATTGGAGGCAGGCTAAATTAGCAGCTCTGTGGGGCTCTGGTATCTCCTGCTATGCAGAAGAAATGGGAACACCGTTGTAAAATTCAGATGTCAGACCATTAGGGACAGGAAATGTTCAACTTTTCTTTTTAATTATAGAGTCTGAAACCTCTTCCACTGTAAATGCTACTTAAAGCGCCTCTTTAAACCTGCTGTCATCAGTGTCTCATTAAAACCAAGCCAAATCGGCCTGCTACAGACCCAGGCTGTACAGCCCCACCAATAAATGGCCTCCCCCTGTCTTCTCATCCAAGCAACTAGCTTCACAGCTTCATTTGCGTGTTTCTGGCATCTGTAATTGAAGAAATGAAGAAGTAAAGCAGCGAGGAGGTAAAATGATGGAATATTTATTGTGCAGGGCAGTATGTATTAGCTGAATGAAGACCATCTGATTGATTACTGGGGAATTAAACCCAGTGTTTAGGCCACTTGCTCACATTTTGACGTTCTCCTAACTTTAGTGATTTATATCACTTCGCACACTTGCGTTCAATATTATAACTGCAGCTGCAGCATATGAAGCCAGTCGAAGAAAAAAGTGGTCTGATTAAAATTGTGTAGTCAGGGTGAAGTAAGTTAAGCAGGGGAGGAAGGAAGAAGATATTACTAGGAAAAGAAATGAAGAACAGGTGCTTCTACAGATAAGCAATGAAAGGTAAAGAAAGAAAAGAAGAGGAAATTAAAAGGAAAAACAAAGAATTAAAGACAAAACTAACGGCGTGATGATGGAAGAAATATAGATTAAAATGAAAGACAGAGATAAAGGGGAAAATAAAGAACTGAAGATAATCTAAGTAAAGATAAAAATGGAGCAAATGTAGAAAGAAACTAAGTCAGAAAATTAATTGAATATAAATGGATTACATGGATGCACAAAAAGAAAGAAATAAAGAGGGACTGAAAACTAAGGACAGCATGAAATGGCAGAGGAATGAAACGGGGAGAAAAAGTAAAACATTAAGGAAAATAGCATGAACGTGGAAAAGAAATTAAAATAACAGTGAAAACCTAAGCAATGGAAAGGACCCCGATAAGAAAGATTGTGAAAGGAAGGTGTGTTTCTAGTACACCAACTAACTAGATGCTTATTTAGGGTTGCAAACTTTCTGACTCACTAAATTATAGGGTCATGAAAGGTTTCATATCCCACAGTTTTGATGAATGGCTTTGGAAATACTTTATTTGTGATGTAATCCTGTTTCCTACAGACCACATGCTTAAACAGAAACATTTTACCAGTTCTTTTTATCAATATTTGATTGACAAGGGTAAGTAGGTGAAATGGTAAAGCAGATGTTCACTTCTGCGAGTTTGAAGAACTCCCAATAAAGTGTATATAAGCAAAAGGTGTATGTAAACAAAAGCTGCTTTTATGTCTTCTTTCTTGAGTCGATGGGTGTAAATGTCACTTGTCCGCAAAAAAGAACTTTATGTGATTGCATTACATCACACTGTGCACAATGCAAGCTCGTCAACCAGGAGGTTGTTTGACAGCTCTACTGTTAATGTCTGAAAGGCCCGAAAGGACTTATTGATTTTATTTTGCTCATGGGTAAAGATGCTGTAGTAATCATGACTACAAGTGTAGGTAAGGTAAAGATCTTTTAATCAACATATAGACCGCTGCGATGTCGCAGCTACCGGCTCAACCGTCCTCTTGACTCCGAGTGTCTCGAGCTCCTCTCTATCACGAGCTCGAGACGTAGAACAGGAGTCACGAGGACGCGGCAATACTACATTATCCTCTTCCCTTACAAACGAGTAAATAACAATTTAACCATTACTCAATAAGATAACAGTCTACAGAAAAACAATAACAACAAAAGAAATAAAAATAAATTTAAAGATACAAATTATGAAGAAAGATGAAACCAAAATCATAACTCAAATACATGTCACGGAATTAACGGTATCTCAAAGGTTTCACTATTTGTCTGCCACTCCTGCGTACATAATGTTCAAAAACGACTTTATCAACATCCGTTGGATTCGTTTCATCAGTAACTGGTTCACTGTGAGATGGTTTGTTCAGACATTCCATAGAATGATCAGACTTCCACATTTTATTAGGAATTTCCTTGACTTTAACTACCCTGTCAACATTCCACCAATTCCGCAAATTAACCCTAACAGCATTACCACATACTTTGTCAATTATCAAGGGTTCTGAAAATCTCTTTTCTCCTTTCTTCCTGTGAACAGGAAGTTTGATTCTAATCTAGTCCCCTACTTCAAATTCATGGGAGTAGACCCTCTTTGATAAATCAAAGTATTCCTTCTGCTTTAATTGTGCCCTCCGGACATTATTTCTGACAGTATCATCAATTACACTCAAATCACTTTGTTTCACCCACTTAGACATCCAACCGGGACAGATCCTTGAAGATGGCTTCCTTCCACGCAACAGTTCAAATGGAGAAACACCTGTAGAAGAATGGGGGGTTGTGCGATAAAACCAAAGCATAGTACGTACAGAAATTTGAACATTTGACTTGTTAGCAATAGCCCATTGTACACAATCCCCCAACACTCGATTCATGCGCTCTACAAGGCCATTGGTTTGAGGATGATATAGTGAACTCCTTATGTGTTTAACATCACCTTCTGGTAAAAATTCTTTAAATTCCTGACTAACAAATTGCACACCATTGTCAGAAACAATGGCCGAAGGGAACCCCTCCCGTAGAAATACATCTCTCAAGAATTCAATGACATTTTTTGATGAGGGTTCACCTATAAACTTGATTTCAGGCCACTTAGAATAGTAGTCAATTAAGACTACAGCAAATCTACATGGACTTGGCAAAGCATAGAAAGGACCAATAAGATCAATTCCCAGCTTTTCCCACGGCCTAGCGGGTAGTTCAATAGGTTGTAACGGTGGAGTCCTCACCTTGAGCCCCTTTTCACAACTGTTGCAAATCACACATTTGTCGTGGGGCCCCTGGGGGCCCCTGCAGTGCCCATGCCCATGCCAATGGCATGGGCACTGCAGGGGCCCTCGTAACAGGGCCCCACAAAGATTTTCAGTGTCTGCCATGCAGACACTGAAAATCGCGACGGGTGCACCCCTTCCACTCCGCCGGCTCCATTCGGAGCCGGCATCCTCATGGAAGGGTGTTTCCCGCTGGGCTGGCGGGCGGCCTTCTGGCGGTCGCCCGCCAGCCCAGCGGGAAACCCAGAATACCCATTCGGGTATTCTGGCAGGCCCCGCCAGGCCGGCGGCTACCGCCGCCGGCCAGGGTCAGAATGAGGCCCCAAGTCTTTCGCCAATTCCCTTTTCCACTCACATTCACTTATTGCGCACATATCTTCCACATCAACAGCTGCTATAAAACAATTATCAACATCATCTTCATCTTCATCCTCACCAACACTCACATCCTCAACCAGAGGAAATCTGGATAGAAAATCCGCTCTAACATTCTTGTTACCTGGAACATAACGGACTTCAAAATCATATTGCAATAATTTTGTGACCAATCTACAAATGCGAGGTGTTGATTCTCTGATTTTGTCTCCAGTCAGAATAGGAATAAGAGGACTATGATCTGTGCACAACACAAACTTGTTTCCCCAGACATATGGATGAAACTTCCTTATAGCCCACCAACATGCCCACAATTCTTTCTCAATAACAGAAAAGTTTAATTCAGACCCTCTCGCAGCTACCGGCTCAACCGTCCTCTTGACTCCGAGTGTCTCGAGCTCCTCTCTATCACGAGCTCGAGACGTAGAAAAGGAGTCACGAGGACGCGGCAATACTACAGATGCACAAGCCCAAGAAAACACAATTTCAGTGCCCATCCTTCTCAGTATCTTTTTCAATCTTGTACTGTACTGGGTTTATGAGTTCTAAAACTACCTGAACCTGACTGACCCTTTGCTTCTTTGTGTTTGCTGGAAAGTTGCCCTTTCTGCAGAGTCACATCATACGGTTTGCCCTTTGTTTGATGAACCGGTTTATGTTGGCCATGAGCCTCTGAGCACTTTACTCCTGCTAACCAGTGGTAACATGCTTTGACGTCTTCTTTTAAACATAGTAAGATTGGCATATACCTACTTTTCACATTTAATTTAATGATAACTCCTAATTATATGGTACTACATGTACCCAACGTCTATAAATTAAATGCTATGGTGGGCTGCATCGCTCATTGTTCCACCCAATAAAGTAGCCTTTTAAAACATGTCCCAGGACTCCAAGTGCAGCCTATAGTGTAGTTTTAACACGTCCAACTCAAACCCTTTGCCAGGCCTAAACCTTCCTTTTTAATATGTATGTCACATTTAAGGTAGTCCAGAAATACTTATATGGCAGGGTGCATGGTATTTAAAAAGTAAGACATGTATAATTTATGGTTTATGTGTTCTGGCAGTAAAAAGCCTACAAAGTTGTTTTTTGCAGAGGCAAGCCTGGCTCTCCCACAAGTTAACACTGGTTTATTTAATTACCTTTAATGAGAGCAACATTCTGCTTGTGAGTAGCTAGAAAAAATGGCTCAGTGACTTGTTTTAATAATAATTTAAAGTCCAACTTCATGGTCAAGTTGGATTTTACATCACTATTGTGGAAATAAAGGTCAGAAAGGTGTCAGCCTTATATGTCCTGGGCAATGTAATCCCTGATAACACAGGATGTTGTTGGCTAAACCGTTGGAGGAGAAGGCCTATGATTCCTAGGACAAGGATCAATCCCTCAAGACTTTCAGAGTCTCTGGTTCTGACAACCGCTCTTCTCTACTTGGGCAACATATATGACATTCTGTTTCCAGTCGATTTGCTTTGTCTATATCATCTCTGCCAAGCTGATTGCAATACTGTAGATTTTAAACATGGCTCATACAAGCACACAGTCGACATGGTGCACCAGTTAGCAAAGCCAACATTTTCAAAGTCACTAACACATGTCATGTAGGCCTGCTCAATTTATGCAGTCACTGAAAAGATATGGGGTCCATGGAGGCGTCATCGGGGCTCTGACTAAAGTATCACCTTCCTGTTGTTATGAGCTGTTCCCCTTTGCTAAACTAGTGTTGCATCGGAACATTAGAATGTACAACTTGTGCATGAGTTGTAACCTGAAATCGGCTCGTTATGTCCATACTGATTGTACAGAGGGACATCATATAGCTTTATGGGAACCATAAGGTTTGCACACTACGATGTTGTTGATTTGATCTATTGCAATCAAAAAAGTTTAAAAAAATACTCACCCAGCACAATATATGCTCTACAGACATGCAGACGCTTAATGCGGTGAAACAAGTTTTACACAATAATATGTTCCCGCTATATATGCTTAGGTGTACTTTTTCCACATACCATTGATTGTTTCAAGGTCCGGGAGCAAATCCTCCTCAACCACAAGAAGCAGCGCCACTTCATTGTGAAGAGACCTGTGCTTTACATATTTCTTTCTAACATTTCTGGGTTCACTTAAGTACATGACCCTTAGAAAAGCTTCATCTCATGTACTATAGAGACAGATCTTGCACCCAGGATATAGATTCCTGCTGAATACACCATAGGCAAAGGAATGTCCATTGATTAATGAAAGAAATACTTTGGGGAATAACCTGCAATTATGCATATAGATAAAGGCATACATCATGTGTCATTAATACGTGTTGATCAGCATTTCACCTTACCTGTGAAAAGGCTGTGCCCACGTACCATAACATAAGAAAATCCTGGTGTATGGAAGAAAATATGTATGATGATGTATACATGCATTGTCTGCATTGCCATTCACATGTACTCATCAGTGCACCCAGGGCTAGCTTTAGCACTCTGCACTCAGTGCGACAATCTTTGTTGGCGTCCCCTCCGCCACAAATTTCCTCACCACCACCCTTAAACAGAGCCCCTCAAATCTCCATATCCATGCTCTCAGATGCATTTAATTAATTTTATAGCACCACTCATACCACTATAGGTTGTCAGAGGACAGCGACAATCAGTCATACATGTGTAAATCAGTGTTAAGGAAATGGTACATAAGACAGAGGACTACAAGGTGCAGGAGTCATGTTAAACATACTGGTAAACAGTCTAGTTTAAGAGTGCGTGGCCTGGAGACACGTAACCTCAGAATTTAAAATGTAACACCTTGGATGGGGATTCTCTTTATTAATAAGAATGTAGATTTTCCTGGTATATATGACAGAAAGTTTAAATTTTATTAAAGACACAGAGGCGAGTATTATGCGTTTCTTTCCTTGCTAACTTTAATAGCAGCAGTCAAGATTAACAAGCTACAATTCCCAGAAGGCAAAAGAAATAAGCCAATGGGAAGAAAAACGTAGTGCCCACACAATAACCAATCAGTATGACACACACAGCATTATGATGTCACTTGACTGCAAACAGCCCTCTTTTCTTGCTCTAGAAGTCAATCAGAACGAAATAGAGGGAAAATGGAAAATAAAATGAGTATAGCCATAATGAAGGAAAAAAGTTCGGAACAAAAGTTCAAAATTCCAGGATATGGAAAAGGTTCTGGACCAACAGGATCGGCAGAATTCCCAACGACTCTTGACGAGGTAGAATCAGAGAAGAGAGACTACAAAGGTTGCTGTGATGAATTACGAAGAAGGTTGAGTAGAAGTTGTGGTCACTGTGAGGGTGGGAGAAAAACAATAGTTAAACAATGCTGTGGGCTAATACTCGCCTACCTGTCTTTAATAAAATTAAGACTTTCCGTCATAAATATTAGGAAAATCTACATTTTATGTCAAGACCGGAGGCTCCTATTATGCTTGTTCAAAGCGTATTAATCACGTTCATAGAAACATTATCAATAGGTTTACAATAAAAAACTTTGAAAACATTATCATTAGACCAATCTGCAGATCTAAGACTGTCCTCCAAGCGAGAACCCACACAAAAGGCTTTGGAAGCCATTGCTCCTGTAGAAGAATCGGCCCCAAATGAGGAAGTGACAATACCCGCCAGGGACATGATCCATTTCACCCAACGAGCAACAGTAGGGGAAGATACAGGATTATAGAGTTTCCTGAAGGAGATAAGAAGTTGGAAGACAGAGGATATTCTTAGATCTGCAGTCTTCTGTATGTAAATCTTTAAACATTGTCCAACAGATAGCGTGGAATGATCAGGAAAATAAGGATAAAATACCAATGTTAGGTTTGTTTTGGTTAGTCGAACCACTGTGAACAGAACACCTGAAGGTGTAAACTGATGAGAAGAAATGTCAAGAGCTTTAACATCAGACAGACGTTTAATAGAAATGAGGCATAACAACATTGTCAATTTAGCAGATAACATTTTCAGAGAAAGCATAGCATTGTCCGGCCATGACAAAAACAGGTTTAAAACTACATTCACATCCCATAATTTACTAAATTTGGGAAGCGGAGGGTTAGAGAATTTTACTCCCTTCAAAAGTTGGGTGTTCTCCAACTGGTTTCCTGTTAACATAAGCGTGGTTGGATGATATAGCTGATCTGTGAAGATTGATGGTGCGATAAGATTTACCTTTGCTGGCTTCTGCTGCTAGGAAATTAATAATGAATGTTTCATCTGCTGAAAAGGAATCAATGTATTTTCCAAAGCACCAACTGTGCCATAAAGACCAAGCTGATTTGTAAGCCTTTCTAGTTCCTGGAGCCCAGGATTGTTCAATGAATTCTGAAGCCTCCTGCGAAATGAAAGGGAGAGATTGGGAATTCCCGAAATCTTCCAGGCGAAAAGAGTCAGAAGGTTGTTGAGGATGAGATTGTGATGCTGATTCAGGGGGTCTAACAAGAGGTTCGGAAACTAAGGAAGAGGAATGGGAAAGTCTATTGATAATTCCAAAAGAGTAGGGAACCATATCTGGGATTGCCAGAATGGAGCTACAAGCACTAGTGTGGCCTGTTGACGTCTTGTTTGCTCAAGAACCCTGTTGATCATGAGGAAAGGGGGGAAACGTAATTTAGAGACGTTGACCAATCTTGTAAAAAGGCATCTGAGGCCAACGGATCTGGACGCCAGTTGTAGAATTGAGGAAGTTGAGAATTGAGGAGAGAGGCAAATAAATATATTATGAATGGACCCTACTTGTCCTGAAATGACTGAAAGACCAAGGGATGAAATTTCCAGTCACTTGAGTCTCAAAGATGCATGAGTGCCAGTCTGCTATGGTGTTGAGAGCTCCTGGAAGGTATTCTGCATGAGTCCAAATTTGGTTTGAAAGGCAAAATTCCCAAAAACCCTTTGCCAGTTCTGCTAAGGGTTTGGATTTTGTCCCTCCTAGATGATTTATGTAGCGTACTGCTGAAATGTTGTCCATCGTGAGAAGGATAGCACAACAAACCCTGTTTTTTGCAAGGCTTCTCATTGCAAATGAGTCTGCAAGCATCTCCAAACAATTCATTTGCGATCTAGACTCTAAAGACCATGTACCTCCAGTCAATATTGAGCCACATCGGGCACCCCAACCTGTGCTGCTTGCATCTGATTCTAATACAAGATCTGGGGCTGATGCAAAGATAGTTCTACTGTTTCAGGCATCTAAATGATCTATCCACCACTGGAGTTCCATATGGGAATCTAGGTATAGAGGAATAATGTCTGAATATGAAAGGCCCTTTCTTAAATGTTGAATTTTTAGTCTCTGTAACGCTCGATAGTGCAGAAGACCTGGGAATATTGTTTGGATAGAAGAAGAGAGAATACCTACTACTCGAGCTAGAGATCTGAGAGAAATTAAGGAGTTGCATAGGATCTGAAGGATTTCTGTTTTTACTGATTTTACCTTTGCCGAAGGAAGAAGAAGGGTGGCAGAAATGGAGTTTATTTAGAAACCTAAGAATTCCATTAGTTGAGAGGGAGAGAGAGGAATTTTCCTTGTTGAGAATAAAGCCTAGATCGGATAAGAGAGAGCATGTCAGTGTCAAAGTGAGAAAGAAGAGCTTGAGGAGACTGGTTCATTATACGAATGTCATCTAGATAAATTATGAGTCTCACCCCTTGAGCTCTGAGGAAAGCTACCACCGGTTTCATTAACTTGGTGAAACACCACGGGGCTGACGAGAGACTGAAGGGCAGAGAGGTAAAGTGATAGTGAAGGCCTAACCATTGAAATTGTAGAAATTTCCTGGAATCTGGGTGAATCGGAACTACGAGGTATGCTTCTTGTAAGTCTAAACGAACCATCCAATCGTGTTGAAGGAGAGTATCCCTGAGATGAAGAATTGTTTCCATTCTGAAATGTCGATAAACTACAAAATGGTTGAAACATTTGAGGTTGATTACTGACGCATCTTTTTATTCTTTTTTAGGACTAAGAAAATGGAGCTGGTGAACACTGAAGGATTGGGTTGAGTCTGAGCAATTGTTGTTTTTCTAGAAGAGAGTGAACTTCCAAGGAGATAAGATTGGATTTGAGAATCGTGGAAGTAGAGGTAAACATACTTGAAGGGGTTTGAATAAAGTTCGATAATATAACCCTGAACTGTATTTAATACCCAAGAGTCTGAGGTGATTGATAACCATTTTGGGAGAATAAAATTAAGACGGCCCCCTACCGGAGGAAGGCCAGAAGTTAGGCTTACCTGTTTGATTAGAGAGCTTGGAGTTCCTGTAACCTCTGCTACGGAAACCTCTGCCTCTTTGCGGGTAGAACTGTTCCTTGTATTCTTGATAGGATGTGTTGTAGTATCCTCAGGAACCTTGGTTGGAATAACCACGGCTGGCAAAGCAGTTCCTGCCTCTGCCAGCCCTGGCAAAAGCCCGTTGAGATAACATTTTCTTCAAGGATTGTTGGGCCTTGTCCAAAGACGCAAAAGTAGAAACATATTTGCTTAGTTCTTTGATGAACGAATCCCCTAAAAGCAAACTCTATGTTTTTACACCAGGGAGCACTGTCGCCAAATTCACCAACTTGGGGTCTAATTTGAGCAAAAGACCTTTCCTCCTTTCATGGGTCAAAGCGAAGATAGCATTGCGCAGAAGGCAAACTGTCCGCTGGACCCATAGCGAAAGTTCTTGCGGGTTAATAATATTGTCTTTCAATCTGGCAGATTCTGCAAGGTCAATAATGTGTATAAGAGGGCCGACGATGTCCAAAAGTTTATCCTGACAAGAGGACCATGCTTTATCCACCCCTTTACGAGGATCCTTTCCGAATTTGGTAAAAAAGGTTAGGAGAGGCTGTTCAATTGGAGTAATCGTGTAATAGTGAGGGGCTAGGGCATTCAGATCTTAATTTGGCCCTAGTCTGTTTGTCAAGGGGACAACTCAGTCTAGAAGTTACATACTCCCCTAAGGATCCGCAGGCGTCCACTCTGTGGAGTTAGGGTGAAAAATATGGCTGGGGTCAAACATTGGTAATCCTACTGAATCTACAACCGGCTTTGGTTTAGTATGTTCTGCTGGAACTAATCTGGGTTTCTTAATAGGTGGAGGAGATAATGCATCGACGTCATCCTTATCAGATAAATCATTATCTGAATCCATGTTAGCCCCATTATCATCCGTATCAGGGAAGGAAGAAATAATAATGGGAGAAAAAATATGTTTTGATTTAGATTTGCATTTTAAAGTCGATTTTTGATTTCTTTTGTCTTTATTCTCCTTTGAAGAAGCCATGTGAGAAGCCATGTCCTCTGCCTTATGAGAGGAAACCTCACTAACCGTTAGTGCCACCTTATGCAGTTTTTTAGGGTGATGAATATTTGAAGGGCACTTTCTGCTTTCCCCCGCAGACTGGGCTGAAATCGTCTTGGTCATCATATTAACCACAGAGGCTTCTAAAATTTTTGATAGTTTTTGCATGGATGCAGAAATTGCCTGCTTTACAGAGGCCTGAATAAAAGCATTCAACTCTTCTTTTATTGAATTTACCTCTTCAGAGTCCTCCTGTGGTAAAGAAGAACTGTCAATCTCCATAATTATGGGGTAAAAGAGTATTGAAAATAAAAAACAGAAAGGAAAGGGTTAAAAATGGACTGGGAAGGATTAGAGTACAAAACCACACCTCTGGGCGGTTACCACAGTGTCCAAGGATGAAAAGGGGCTGGACTGGGTGTGGCTCAAGCCTAGCACAGGCAACGAGGCTCGAGGAGGTGAGACAAAGCCCCTCAGTGCCGATTAGCAAACGAAGAAAGGAGCGGCAGCTGGGAGAAGCAAAAACAGTGCTGACGCTCCTCAGATGCGGTTAAAATGGCAACCACAAACTGAGGAGACGGTAGAAGCCATTTTGAGCACGCTTGAGGAAAGCGCGCACGGGCATGCGACAACGTGCTGACTAAGGAGAAAACACACAAGCCATGAGTCGTGGCAGCCAAATGTAAGAAAAAATATATATTCACAAAAATATTATATAAGAAACATGAAATATTGAAGAGAAATGCAGATAAAGTACTTAACTTGACTGCGAGCAGTAAGAAAAGAGGGTTGTTCGCAGTCAAGTGACATCATAATGCTGTGTATGTCATACTAATTGGTTATTGTGTGGGTACTACGTTTTTCTTCCCATTGGCTTATTTCTTTTGCTTTCTGGGAGTTGTAGTTTGTTCATCTTGACTGCTGCTATTAAAGTTAGCAAGGAAAAAAACGCATAATAGGAGCCTCTGGTCTTGACATAAAATTGATTATTGCCCAAATTAACCCTTTTTGCAACATTAGGATAATGGAAGATGGTGAAAAATCGTGACTCACTAATCTGTACTTTGCAGTTTGCATGCAGCTCTTTGATGACAGTCAACAAACATCAGCACTATATTAGTATTTTAATTTATAAACTGCAAGTAACAAAAGGATCTCTCTGACAAAAACAGGTACTCACTGACCTGTTTACATTATATGCGCTTTGAGATCTACATGGTACATTTAGCAGCAGGCGTATTAACCCTCTCACTGTTGATGAGTCAAACCTTCCAATAGACAAAACTCCGATCTCTCACCAGAAAGAACATTAATCTCCGGAGTTATCTTGACATTTTATTGTTGCCTGAAAATTGGTGGAGGCAAGGAACGCGGCAGCAGGTGCTTTAGAAAGCCATAATATAATGGCACACATGGCGCCCCCACCCAAAGTCAGCGCCTGGTGCGGTGGCACCTGTCGCACTGCCCTAGAGCCGACCCTGAGTGCAGCTCACGGGTGCGACTCTGGACAGATCCGGCTGCATTGCTCACGACCCATCGCTAGAATCCTTCACTGCACGGGAGCAAGCATAGAATCAGTACACGCATCGAGAGCGAGAATACATCTTGGCTTTTATGGGGCTGTATCTGGTCTCGGCATGCACCAGTGAAGCCCTGATCTACAGCCAGTTAAGGTGTGCTGCACAGTTCTAATTTGTTGCATGCTGCACAAAACTGCAGTGTGGTGACCTAGCTCTGCTAATGCCAAAGGAGACAAAGAACAAGTGACCATGATGATTAGGCAGAAGTAAAACAAACTCCCCTTCGACCGGATGCGGACAGCACTGACACCAGAGACAACACTGCTGATGACGTCTGAACTGACCTACATAGCACTGTTTTAAAAAATATATAATGGTTTTGACACGATAACAACATTCATCTTAAGACATGGTACGCACTGCCATGTTTTAACAATCAACAAATCTGTAGCCAATTATATCATTTACAGTTTTCACATTCAACCCTCAATAGAATTATTCACCAATATGTATTTACACATGTAATCGGTGGCTGTGACAACAGTCTACTGCCATTATTGTTCATCCCAGTTCAGCATCCCAAGAGACCTAAGTCCATGGACGTCAATTCACCAAAATGCCAGGGGTAGCGAATGTGACATCACACACCCTTTCATCTTTACTTTCACTCACACACACATGCATAAACAACCACATATTCACTCATACACACACTATCTTTTACATAAGCACACTCACCCACAAGCATGCGCACAACATCCATTTAAGAGTGTTTATAACTTACCTCAGCGACCAAGGAGGGTCATATTGCAGTAACTGTACGTAATTTTTACTACCCTACTAGTGAGTGATATATTATTCACTATTGGTGTAATAAAAACAAATTATTGAAAACAAGTAAGTGGAGCTCCAAGCAACGTCCACAAGGACGAGCTGCTCCTGTGCTCCTGGCCCTGATTTTGCCATCTCTGAGGCCATGGGTCGCAGAGACAGTGCCAGGGGTTGCAAGGGCAAGCTGGGGGTCGCAGCTGCAACCCCTGGCGAGCCCTAAAGGACGCCCATACCTACGTCACTATGTTACACTTTATTTGTAAAGAACCCATTGCGCCAAGTTCCTCAATTTGAAATATTTACTTTGAAAAGAGTCCCCACATCCTATCCCCCAACTTTACTCCAACTAGTCAACACCCTCGCCCCCCGCTACACTATCCCACCACCCGCACTAATCTCAACAACCACATATCCTAGCAACTCCATCGAGCCATCCAGACTAACCCTATCTGACCCGAAACCCCATACCCTTGCAGTTGTTTCTTATCACCCACCACAGATCGAAAGAGCCCATGGATTGGCTGTACTTTCCTAACCTCAACACCCTAGTGCCTTGTTACTCCATCTACCACACACCCTAACACAGAATTGCCCATCTCTTTGCTGCACTACCCATCAACCCACCCTAATCCTAACTCACCCCATGCCCAGGAGACTGCGTAGTACTGCACTGTTCTTCCTCCTGAGATGTGGTGAGACACCGGGAAGGACTGGGAAGGGTAGGAGATGGTTAGGAAGGAGGATAAAGTGGTATATTGGGGCTACTGAGACAGGATAATCTTCTGGCACTCAAATAGTGCGGCCAGAGTGACAAAGGCTTACCCTGTTTTCTACTGCCTCTCAAATAAATACCAACCAACATCAAGGATATATGGTGTCAGACTTTTGACAGCTCGGTGGATAGTTCTAGTGCCTCTGGTCCTCCCTTTGGTTTTGTGCCAACCTGTGCTCCATCTGCATCAACTACCCCTTCCCTCTGCATGCCTGGGCATGGAAGGAGAGCGGGAGGTAGTAGCATTCAGATATGTGTGGAGAACAATAGCTGCCATCCCTTCAAGATATCATCTATACGACTGGTGTAGGAGGCTGGCTCTCTCCATAGTGTACAAAATGATGTGCACTGTACAGAGAGTTCAAGCAACTCCACCGTTTACAGAGGTAAAAACTACACCACCTTTGATCTAATTGTTATGGTAGCTTGGTCGAGCAATTAGGCTAACCTTGGAGAAGTGCAAAGCATGTGTTGTACTCACAGGATCAATAAACACTCAAGGGAATAACTTGAGACCAATTTACAAACATACTTCAGATTTTTATACATTTTTAAGACCATGATTATCACAATTAGGTAAGTACTTTTTAAGTTATGATTTTTCAAAGTTTAGAAAATGTCTTGCTTTTGTGTGTAATTACGCACCATAGGAACCAATGGAAGAAAAATTTAAAAATGCATATAAAATCAGGCATTTACCAGTGTCTCCTTTTGCTTTTAGGTCGAGGTCATCAAGAGGTCCTGTGGACCAGCCGGAGAAGATGGGGCATGGCTGACAAAGAGTCCTTAGACGTAGTGCAGGACCACTACTAGGAACCACTTGGAAGAGAAATGCACAGGTGAACTACAAGGTGAGTCAGTTGGGTCGCCTTGGACTGTAGACGTTGCGAGGGGTGGGGGACCCTTAGAGCACAGCTGGTTCTCCAGTGCAGCGCCCAGGAAGGTCGGATGGAAAGAAGATAGGTGAGCCAAAAGCTGTGCCAAAGGTGCCCTTGGAAGCAGGAGACAGGTCACTTAGGGAGTGGATTGCAGGTCAGCAGGGCCACTCTGGGGGGTGGTTCTTATGTGTCCTGAAGTCCAATGACAGGTCTTGCTCCTGGTCTTTTTGGGAGTCCGGAGTGGACTTTTCTTCTGGGTGTCAGATCCAGTACTTCTGGCTATTGCACGGCTCAGCCACTGGATGTAGCAGTGCCACCAAACGTGTCATACTTGCAGGGATTATGTTCCAGGTCCATTGGGTGTTACTTGGTTCAGCTGCTGTGTCTGGTTCCTTGGTCAGCGGCCAGTCAGTGAACTGGACTTCACTGGTCTTTTGTGTTTTTGCTTCAGGGAGTGATGCCTTCATTCCAGAGGGAGATCTTTGGCAATTTTCAGAAGGGTGGAGATCGTCTGGGGTTTTGTAAAGTCTGTCCATGCAACCCTTCAGCGGTGATTGTCGAGTCATGGGTGCAGCAGGCAGGGTTTGGCACCTTTTTTGTGCAGCAGGAGTGCCGTTCTAGAGCCCTGGGTCTTTGTTGTTGCTGGCCTTCTTTTGTCATTGGAATCTGATCTGCAGGTCTAGGGATGCCCACTAAATACTGCATTTATTGGGCGTTTAGGGGAGTACCTAACAGTGACTAATGGGTCATCTACCTTAGGATGGCTACACCCACTATGTGACCACTTCCTGGGCGCACAGGTCACTTCCCTAACCCTGACAGGCTATTTTCTAACCATGCAAGATGGGGTGGTACAAGCTGAGGTTGGCTACTCCTTTCTCTTTTGTGCATTTTCTTGCCATTGCGGCCACCAAAAGTGGGGGGTTGCAATTGGGGCGGCCATCTGCTGCTAGAAACAGGGTCGGCGGTCAAGTTACAAGGGCGGCAAGCCCTTTGATGCTCGCAGGCATGGCTGTGCACATTCCTGGTGGAGGAGGTGCAACATCTCTGCCCAGGAAGGGCTTTGTTTACTGAACCCAGAGAGCAAGGGCTCTAACCTGAGGGTTCGAGAAACTTGTCTGGTGGTGGCAGGTTGTTTGTGACAAGCCAGAAACCATGCCAGGGTAGTTAGCCTTTGCAGGTGTCGCCTCTATTCCGGTAGCTGTTTGGATTTATTATCCTGAGTTGTTTGGTACCAAACAACCCATGGTTCAGAATGGCCATCATGTAGCTGTGAAACTTGTACTGACCAGTGTCCAGCACATGCATGTGAAATGGCTGCTCTGTTCACTTACTATGTCCCAGGCTCACACATGCAGTATAGTGCACCCTGCCATGAGCTGAAAGACCTGCCAGAGGGATGACATACCTATATTGCATGCAGTGTGTAGTGGACAGGGCACACAGGATGTGTGCCATGTCAGTTTTGCATTTTAGGATTGCACCAGGAGACCCAGCCTGCAATGGTCCCTGATGGTGGCACAATCTGTGATGCTGCCCCCAGGGGCTGCCTATAGTACCCCATGCCCTGGGTATCTAAGTACCATTTACTAGGGAGGTATTCTGGCACCTGAAGGTGTTACTAATTGTGGCAATGCATCACAATAGTTTTGGGAAAGAGATCTGGCCCTGGGAACCTGGTTAGCAGGGGCCCTGCGCACTAACAACTTTGAAACCACATCAAATACTAGGCTACAAGCAGGGGGATAACCATGTCAAAAGAGGCACTTTGCTACACTGGTGCTGTTGAGAAATGTTGCATAGGGACACAGCAGACCTGTGCACTTGTGAGGTGGGGCACTCAAGTGAGGACCTCAGTGTAGGCATTTCATGGAGCTTCCCTCTCTATTTGAGTAAAGGGAGGACATCTCTTGGTGCTGGATATTGTGGATGCCAGAGGAGTGGCACAATCAGCAGGCGAGGTAGATGAGGCAGCTAGTGTGGTGGCAGAAGGAGGGACAGATGACCTGCTGCTGGCAGCATTGGTGGCGGTGATGGCTTACCTACTGCTGGCAGTAGTAGTGGTGTTGGTAGTTGATACACAGCTGTAGCCATTAGTAATGGTCGTTAGTCAGCATCTGTCGGCTCTAGTGGTCGCTTGTCTGCTGATGGCAGCTTTTGGTGTTCTGTGTGGACAGTTTGAAAGCCTCTCATCCAATCAGATTCCATTTGAGGGGAGTTACCCGTGAAGGGGTGTACAGATAAGTGCGGGTCATATAAACGCTCGTAACTTCCCAAGTGGTCCACCTAGGTCTGTCAACCGTCATGGAGCTTCCCATTCACTCGTCATCATGGTCTCACCAGGGGCATGTTTACTGTCTAATTAATACTTCCACCCATCTGAATGTGGAAGGCAGATGAAGTCTGGTGCCTGGTCTCATAGTCAAGAGCTAGACGTGAGTGCAAAACTGCTACTGGAAAATTTGGCAGTTTGTGCCTCACCCCATTAGCCCGATATAATGACAAATCTATTTAAAGAAAATGATGATGATGAGTATGATTATTATTATTAATCATAATAATAATAATAATAATAATAATAATAACAATAATAACAACAATATCTAATATTATTATTGTTGTTAATAATAATAATAATAACAATAATCATTATCATCATAATAATAATCACATTTCTAGTTTTTGTAAAGAGCTCGTAGCTGAGCTTCTGCTTGAAAATCTGGCACTGAGACAGAATCATTTCTGTAAGCTTCAGGCTAAAGGCTATCTCCAGTGATGGAAAAAACCTTTAAGGTAAGACTGTTCAGCTGATGGTATACTACCACTCCCACTCCCAGGTATACAACTGACAATTGGATGTAAATATTAATAAATAGAAGTGAACAGGAGGCTGTGTGTTAAATTGGCTGTAGTCTGTGGAATCTTGGCCTTGAGTGGAACAGAACAGTTGACTGTAGAAGAGAGTTGCAAAGGAGGAAAACAAGCATTCACCACATCTTATGAGTCTGGGTGGCTGACTGGCAAAGGGGGTGGTGCAACTTAATTTTGGCTCTCCCCCGACGTCACGACTCCAACCTGTATGTACACATACTATTTCATATAATGTGTGTTCTAAAGTTATCAATGTAAAGAGTTGCACACACATTCGGTAATGAAGTGCATTCACTGTAGAACAAGGAATTATATGCATTGTCTGCCTTAACCTTAGTAAATACAATGTAATAATTTAAAGTGAATTAGAAACCATCCTTGCACTACACTAACTAAGGTGATCATTTCGACCCTGGCGGTCCGAGACCGCCAGGGCTAATAGGACGGAAGCACCGCCAACAGGCTGGCGGTGCTTCCAGCCCTATTACGACCGCGGCGGAAGCGCCACGGTCGCACCGCCGGGGCCGGCGGTTTGCCGCCGTTTTAGCCCCGGCCGTGATAATCCGCCAGGGCAGCGCTGCAAGCAGCGCTGCCCTGGGGATTATGACACCCCTATCGCCAGCCTGTTTCCGGCGGTTTGCACCGCCAGGAAGAGGCTGGCGGTAAGGGGTGTCCTGGGGCCCCTGGGGGCCCCTGCACTGCCCATGCCACTGGCATGGGCAGTGCAGGGGCCCCCTAACAGGGCCCCAGCCAGCTTTTCACTGTCTGCATAGCAGACAGTGAAAAGCGCGACGGGTGCAACTGCACCCGTCGCACGGCCGCAACACCGCCGCAACACCGCCAGCTCTATTAGGAGCCGGCTCCTATGTTGCGGCCTCATCCCCGCTGGGCCGGCGGGCGCAAACTTGGTTTGCGCCCGCCGGCCCAGCGGGAATGTCATAATGGGGGCTGCGCGGCGGTTACCGCCCGCCAATGTCGTAATGACCCCCTAAATGTATTTACTTTGGAAACAAGAGCAATTTGTGCAGACGTGTGCACTACGTTCAATGCAAGAATGTAGTGCTCAGGAAGTCTATTTGAGATATGTAACATTTACATTTATTTAAAATTAAAATGTGCACTGTAACACAAATTAAATACGCATGAGTGATTCCTACTATAAATTGACATAAGTAGGTTAACCTGAAATAACATTTCTTTATTTCATATCAAAATTTGGGTCAATATTGTGTGACCCCACGGGTCACATGGTAGATTAATGATTTGGCTGAGAAGGAACTGCTTACATATTTCCTTTCAATGAAAAAAGACCCATCACCTAGAGATTTAAGGAAGACAGTCCATCGCTCAATCAGGGGCTTTCAGAGGTTGATCTCAAATGCCTGGGTGAGTGTTATAGCACAAGGATCTGATCAGACAGCCTGGTGCTCATCTAAGAATAAATTTGTTCAATGCACATCATTTTAAAGAGGAAGAGAGACCATAATCTGTTGGGGATGTGGTGAATAATCCCAGTCTAGACCGCAATAAAGCAAGCGTAAATATGGCGGTCATTTTGAAGTGTAGTGCTTGTGTGTATTAACCAGTGTGTTATACCCAATGTGGTGTTAATACACAACTCATTTACTTATTCAGCAATATACTCTAAAATCTGTACGTAATCATCACGATAACGCAATTACATACTCTTCTAAAACCCTTGTTGTTTCTTCCACACTATGTGGCTATCATTAATCAAGTGTTGATATTATAAACTAGCATACTGACAGTTTTGCCGGAAATTATTCACCCTAATTGATGATTATTCTACAACACAATGTTACGACCCAATATAACTCTAAGTGTGCTGTCGCTTCACCCTCCAAAAGCGAGCAGTTAAACTCTTTATTCGTATTCATAATTTAGTCTGCACAAACTCATACCTCAAAATTAGAGTTTCTGGTGTCCTCATAGCGCCGTCCCATCTGGCGACAAACTATAAAAATATTGTTACGTTTATTTGAGTCGTTTGTATAATCCAGGGTGAAGGATAACATCTGTGATTTTCTACCCAGACCGCAATAAAGCGTGAGTAAATGTGGAAGCCATTTTGAAATGTAATGGTTGTATGTGTTAATCAGTATGTTATATCCGATGTTATGTTAATGCACAGTTCATTTACTTACTCAAAATTATATGTTAAAACCTAAACGTAATCATAACATTAATGCAGTAAAATTCTCTTCTAAAGCCTTTGTTGTTTTTTCAAACCATGTGGTTATCATTAATCAGGTATTGATATTGTTAAGTAGCACAATAATGATTTTACCGAAAATTATCCATCCAGAATGTTGAATAATCTCCAGCATAATATAACAACCCAATATACCTTTTAATGTACTGGCGCTTCACCCTCCAGTAAACGAGCAGTCAGCTTGAACTCTCTATTCGTATCTCTAGCAATCATGGCGGCCATCTTGGAGTTCTTAAATCTATCAAGAGGAGAGGTTTTCATAGCGATATATAAATATATCTATTTGTGTGTTCTACATGCCCTATATTGTTTCCAAGTACCACAACAAAATAAAATGATATGTAACAACCATTCTAAGCTGTAATGTAATGATAATATGTGACAAGCTATATCCATGCTAATCACATTCCAACCTCAAAAAAACAATCCAGATAATGCTGGTTGTTTGGATCTATGCCAACTTTAATAGTCACCTTAGAATTTCTATATCCATCATCAACAAAAACGTTCATGTAGATAGTACATATCAGTCTTTATGACTTACCCATGCTTAGGTGAGGGGAGTCAAAATTTCCTGTGAAAATGAACATCAAAATGAAATAATATATTAGATAGAATGTACATAAAACCATGTCTACTTTATCCATTATGTGCAGCCTATCTATTCACATTCCTTAAAAATAATGAAATTCATTATTAATGTTTAGACCCTAATATGCTGTTTGTAAGCAACATATCCATCTTGCCTCTGCTTGTCTAAGCAAGAGTTCCCTATTTCCTCCTCTTTCATGATGTGTCACATGTTCCAGACCATGAAACCATATTCGTGTATTGCAGGATGAATCAGTTGTATATGAGTGGCCACAGGATATCTCACATCGCCATTTTTTATGGCCCTTACATGTTCTTTTACCCTCGTTTTCAAACTCTGAACACTACTGCCTATATATAATTTTCCGCATGAGCATCCTAACACATATACTACATGAGTAATGCTACAATTGATGAAATATTCAATGGTATATTCAATCTGAGTATTATATCTAAACTTTTTTATTGTTTTGATTCCCATTTGGCATATGGAGCAGCCTCCTCAAGTACAGAAACCTTTGGGTTTCTCTGGCAACCATGTTCCTACATCTGATTTGGTATGATTACCTTTAACATAGCTAGGACATAATATATTTCTTAATGTGTTCCCCCTACGATAAACTATTTTGGGCTTTTTCGATAGAATTCCTTTCTGTAATGTTGATGAATCCAAGATGTGCCAGTTTTTTCTTTAGTACATTAAAGATATGATTACTATATATATTATATTTCGTGATGAAACATGTCTCTTGTTTCCTATTAGTTTCCCTATTGTTCTTTTCTTCTCTCTTTGTACAATCATCTCTCAATGTAAATCTCCTATCCAGTCTTTTGATTTTAGTTCTAGCCCTCTTAAGGACACCCTCATCATATCCTCTATTCCGAAATTCCAACTCTATTGCTGAAAGTCTCTTTTCAATTACGTCTAGCTCTTATCATTTCACCATATGATATTGATTAAATGGTCATTTTAGAAAGAGCACTTCTAGCACGAAGTACACTATTACAAGCACTATTTCTGGTGTCCTTATAGCGACGTCCCATCTTGCGACAAACCATTTTTAAGATAGGGTAGATGGATCTACAGCAACAATGGTTTCAAGATTCAATTGCTTAATTCCTTAAGGAAATGAAACTGAGAATGCATCAGGTTTAGCATGTAAGAGCCCAGAAAGCAGAGATCCACATGATCAAGGTCAAACACTTGATCTAGAACAGCCAGTATCAAATTAATTGAGATTCTGATAAATGACAAAGTTGATAATGCCAAAACCTTTGTAATCACCTTTCCAAAGAAGATACTCCCTTGGCTCTCAGAAGGCCACAGAGACCTCATCAGCCCTTCTTTAAATTATATCCTTCAGCAAGAACTCCAAGACCATTGTTGACCGTCTAGGACAAGTTCAAATTGTGTGACCTCCAATACAGTATGGACGCATTTTTATTAACCAGAAAATAATGTTTATTTTACTGTTGTTTAGGTTAGCATAACAAGGTCACAATTGACATGACTGGGCCTCAGTCTACTTGCAATAATTTCCACTATGCATTAAAAGGGAAAAAGTCTTGATTTTAATTTTCATGAATGAGTTTTTACATTTATGTCTCCAGTTGATGTTCTTTTCCATTTCCCAAAAATAAATGCAATAGATTTTTTACATGGTGCTATAGAAGTTGCACATAAAATGTATTAGTTTGTGTTTATCGACAAGCAAGCTGTGATCAGGAGCTATGCCGAGCAAGCAGCAATTTTTAGGCATATTGCCCAGGCCACAACAGTGGTATAAATTATCTATTGCATTTTGTTTTCTTCAATAGTTCAGTGTCATTTTCAGTGTTTGTAAGGTAAAACGTGCTAAATTATTATTCATAATGTAGGCATTTTCTAATTGTTTCTCATTTCATGTAATACAATTTCTCCATTGTTGCGTAATTCATGTTATATATCATTGTTCGTACAGGATGCTGAATCATATGATGTTAAGTGTGTGTGTTTTCACTGTCTGAAAACTATAAAATGTGCCCTTTCTCAATATGTGCCAGACTTTTCCTGCTTTTCAAACTGAGCAGTCTCTATGTCAGTTTGTTATCTGACTCTGTACTTGGTGTTTTTGCTTACTTTCTCAAAGGCAAGCTCTATACTGGTCTGTCACCTGATTTCTACCTCAATCTATTTTGCCTTTGAACTCAGCAGACTCTGCGCTAGTCTGTATATATGATTTACACGAAGACTTTCCTCGCCTCTTGAGCTGAGCAGGCTTATGCTTATCCTTTCCTGAACTATATTTTGATTCTGGCTATTTATTTACTTTTCAGAGCAATCATATTTCTTGACCTCTCACAAATTTGCACTATTTGATATTTGTTTATGCTGATTTGAATCTATCTAACTATTTTTTATTTCTGTACTAATTCTTAATTTTTGAGTAAACTTTTATGGTTTTAACTTTGAATTTCATCTTGCGAAAGTTTTTTTACAAAGATTTTGCTGAGTTTTTGCAATATACATGAAGACATTCAGACACAAAGTAACAATGTATGGTAATATCAGGAATTTAAGAGGAAGATATCACAAAGCAATATCCCTACGAACAGTGAGACTACTAGAAAAGATGGAAGAAAATGGAATAAATATAGAATGAGTTTCAATTAGAATTAGGACAATACATTTTGGTTGCTAAACGTATGCATTCAAAATATAAGAAGACTTAAACTAGGGGCAGGGACCATGAGAATACATAAATAAGACACCAATCATGTGAGGTCTTGAGTAATGAGGAGGGGAAAACAGGTTAAATGGAGGAAAAGAAAAGAAACATGAATGTAGAGGAAAGAAGGGTAAGAGAATAAAGAAAAGAAAGGAGAGGAAAGCAGGGGTGGATCCTCTGTTAGGGCGGAGGAGCATCACCCTCAGCCAGCACAGCAGGAGCTGCACACTTTTAGAACTAAAACAACAATAAACACTGTTTACCGTGGTTTTATTTCTAAAGGGGCAGGCCATGGAGGGTGACGAGCATGGAGGGGAGTACACAGAGCACTACCACAGTGTGCATGTATGTTTGGCCGGCTGTCTCGGGCCGCCCAAACACACATTCGCACAAGGGCTCTCTCCAACCCAGCACTGTACTGCTGAGTTGGAGAGAGCCTTCACAGGCTCCCAGTAGGTGCTGGAGCGCCCTGCTGGGGCGCTCCAGCCAACCATAACGCTGCTCTAAGAAGCGTCATGATTGGCGCAGGGCAGGCTGGGAGCATGTTCCTGGAGTGCAATGGCGGCGATGAGGGAGCAGCGCGGCGACAAGGTAAGTAGATTTTTTTATATATATATTTGTTTTGCCTCCCCCCCACCACCATGCCGAGTCGCCAGCTGTGACTGGAAGAAAGAAAGCAAAGAAGGGAACCATGTGAACAAACAACAAGCTTCTCAAGCCTAACCCTGAACATGTACAAAAGGCCATGATGCCAGACTTTGAATGGACAGGAAGTTCTACTGGGTATTGTACATAAAGGTGTTAAATGATCTCCATATGTGTTGTGAGGTTATGAGATTACTCACAGATTTCGATGTGGCTGTGGCATGCTTCTAAGGTAGGTGACCCATGCCCAGGATAGGAGTAATAGGAGACGTTGTTGTGAATGTTTTCTTTAATGAATGAGTGAATGATAACAGTACTTGTAAAGCGCACAATCACTCAACCAGAGCATCCTGGTGCTAGCTCAAACACCATTCCTCAATTTACACTTTGGGAGAGAATCAGAAAGGATGGAAGAGAGACAGCACAGGGAAGGAGAAAAAAAGAAAAAGAGCAAGTGATGTGATAACAGCAAAGGGCCACAGTCCTGTGGGACTCACAATGCCAATCCTGTACATAAACCCTTTTATCTTTTTAGTTAAAGTGTTGACAATGAAAGTTACATTGGTCAATTATGTGCAATTTACAGGAGTTTTTCTTTTGTCCATATATGACCAGAGAGACAGCGGTAGGAAAATGGCAATTGCAACAAGCAATCCCTAAGTTTCCAAACAGCTTAATAACACCGTGGAAAGTTAACGTTGTTGTTAAAAAAAGATCGCCATTCATTTTGGTTCAAAATACAGAAGCCTTTTCCTTCTCTTAAAATGAAGGTCACTCAAGAGATTATTTGTACACTGGGAAAACATTTGGTGATAAGTAGAATTGGTGGGTAAAAGGCAGTCATGGGTCCCTTCCTCTCAAGTCAGCTATCCAGGCCAAAAAAGGAAGATTCTCCGAGGCAGCAGCATGTAAAAGGCAAAGATGAATTGAGTGCATTAAATGCAATTCATAATGAGATATTAAGAATATCTAGTCAGAAATATGATTGGAGGAGGCAAGAGTGGTATTGGTGTTGACAAATAATTGTTTAACAATTTTGATATTTTGGCTTTTGAAATTTAAAGTAGCTACTCATAGTGTCAGTATGCCACAGGCACAGTTTTAGAAAGTATGTTTCAATATATATAGGCCCTCATTTTGACTTTGGTGGTCTTTTTGAAAGACCGCCAAAGCCGCGGGTGCCAAAACACCATGAGTGAAGGAAGTCTTCTGTCCACCATATTACGGGTACTGCAGGATTTCCGCCACATTTTGGCTGGTGGGCAGAGGCTCATGGGCAGTTCCACCACCCGCCCCACCAAAAGGACTCCACCAGCTGTATTACGAGGCGGTGTCTCTATGGTGGGGTGCTGCCGGCAGTAGAAGCGCCCGTTCCCTGCTGGATGACCTCCTCGCCAGATAAGGTAAGTCGGGCGTCCAACAGGGGAGGGGTGTGTTGTGTGTGTGTGTGTGTGTGTGTGTGAGTGGGTGTTTGCGTGTGTGTATGCATCTGTGTATGCGTGTGTGTATGCGAGTATGAATGTTGAAGTGAATGTGTGCATGAGAGCTGAAGTGAATGCATGTATAGATGCATGTGAGTGAATGCATGTATGTCAGTGTTGATGAATGAGAGTATGCAGGATGCGTGTGGGTGTCTGTGTGCATGTGCATGTATGCAGGGAGGGTGGGTGGAGGGGAGCTCTGTACCTGGTGGGGGGGTATTGTGATTGCTGGGGGGGGAGTAGTCTGCCTGTGACAGAGAAGAAATTCCCTGTCACCAATAGGCTTTCGGCCAGGGTTTTCGTGGCAGTGCTACTGACGCGGAAACCCTGGTGGAAAGCCGGCTCAAACTACCGCCGACGGTCTTCATAGGACCGCCGGGTTATAGATGCAAATTTCCTGCCCGGCGGGTCCAACCGCCCTGGCGGTATGAGTGGGGCTGCGGCGGAATGGCAGAGGCCAACCCGCCACATTCATAATGTGCTTCACCACCAGACTGTTGGCGGTGAAACTGCCACCATGGCCCTGGCAGTCAGAAGACCGCTAGGGTCATAATGAGGGCCATTATGCTTTAGTTTGTTCGGTTTGGTATGTAAACGGTGTCCAATATAAAAACAAAGCTTACAAAATTAAAGAGCTCATGTCTTCTAGGTTCCAGATTAATTTCTTCTTGAGGATGCACATTTGATGTAAGGTCAAAAGGTTAATGTGGTATCAGGGATGAAGATGAGTGCAGGTCCACGCAAGTGATGTTGAAATCAGCTTTTTATTCAGTAATATTTCACAGATGAAAAACAGGAACTCCAGCCTCCAATAAAACCTCCAGCACCATCAACTGTCCAGCACGGAATGCTGTCCAGCTCAGGGAGATACTAAATGCCGCAGGTGGAGCTGGGAGATACCAAATAGATTCTACATAATACAAATACCCCAAAAATATAAAATACAACCCTACATTGAAATACTACAACAAAACACTGCCCACAATATTGTTCTAGAAATAAACACATTACTACACCACCCCCCTCCCTATATAAATTATATCACAACAATTCTATTCAAATTCCAGATCCGCCCATCATCAAGTTTGACAGCCCCTTTAAACACTTTAACAACTTCATGTATAGGACTGAATTTAGATGTACTAGACCTGTTAGTACCAGGTAATTTAACTTTAACTTTGTCACCAATACATACAACACATTTTTTCACAGATTTACGAACATCATAGATTTCCTTCCTTTTTAGTCGGTGATATTCATCTTTATCTTTAGCATTACATTCGATAGACTCTTCATCCACAACACAAGAAAGATGTTTCCTAAGCCAAGGTAGGATTGATTTTGGTATGTGGCACACGCTTCCTAAACAATAAGAAAGGGGTCTGGCCAGTTATGGAATGTGGAGTGAACCTGTACTCTTCAACTTTATTCTCCACCCAACTCTCCCAACCAACTTCATTTATTTTAGCTAATTGAATGATTTATTTCAAAGTTCTATTGAAACGTTCCACCATACCATTGGTTTCTGGATGATAAAGTGCACATTTTTTGTGAACAATCCCCCTAGACGAAAGAAAATCTCTCATAAATTTCTAGGTGAATTGAACACCATTGTCTGACAGAATCGCGCCAGGATTCCCCTCCCTGGTGAAAACTTTGGAGAGGAAGTCCACCACAACCTTCGAAGTGATCTCAGAAGCTATGAACACTTCCGGCCAACGAGAAAGCATATCCATTAGCACAATGATATACTTAGAACTAGACCCTGAGGACACTGGTCCCATAATGTCAATAGCAACTTCTTCCCATACCTCATTTGGAATTTCTTTAAGTACTAATGGTTGAGTTCTCACCTTAAGCGTCTTGTCTGCCAAACAGCATTCAAAGCAATCTCGTACTCTCCTTTCTAAAGCAATATCCATTCCTGGCCACCAATATGAAGCCCTCATTCTTTCTTTAGTTTTGCTTTACCGGGATGACCCGAATGTGAGAGAGCAAGGAGCCGGTCACGTAAAGATAACGGAGGAACGAGTTTGTTACCCCTTAGCAACAAACCTTCATGTAACCACAACTCATCCCACACCTTCTTGTAAGGAGAAATTGAAATATCACGGTAATCCTTCAATTTCCCTGACCCCAGCAAATTTATCACTTTAGAAAGATCTTCATCTTTACTTAACTCTTCACGCCATTCACCTTCTAAAACACACCCATCCGTTATAGTACAAACTTGTACCTCTTCATCCGTCCACCACGACATGCTATCACACTCATCAATCACATCATCAGATACTAACCTAGACAAACAATCAGCCGTCTTGTTGTCACATCCCGGAACATATTTCACCGTAAATTGATAATCTTGGAGCCCAACTATCCATTTACAAATGCGGGAAGATAGGTTATCTAAAACTTTCTTCCCAAAGATCTCTTGCAAGGGTTTATGATCAGATCGTACCTCAAAAGAAATTCCCCAAAGAAATTGTCTACATTTCTTAATAGCCCAATAAATTGCCAGTGCCTCTTTCCCGATAGTAGAATAATTAAATTCTGCCCCTCGTAGACTGTGAGATGCAAACGCAACAGTAGTCTCAATTCCCCTTCTTAGTTGCTTCATAACACAACCTAAACCTTTATCAGATGCATCAGTAATAAGATGACACGAAAGGCCAGGTTGAAAACTGCTAAGGGATTGGGCAGAAGAGAGTGCTTCCTTAAGATCTTGAAATTCCATCTCACAATCTGTGGACCAAACAAACTCACTCCCCTTCCTGAGCAAAGATCTAATGGAGTTTGATCTTTTAGCAAAGTTGGGAATGTACCTGACATAGAATTCTGCCATGCCCATAAATATCTGAATATCTTTCTTACACCTTGGAGTAGACAAACCTGTTATAGTACGTACTAAATCATCTTTCGGCTTAACACCATCACTTGAAATAACATATCCTAAATACGTTATTTGAGACTGAACAAATTTACACTTTTCTTTTTTCAGTGTGATGCCTTTAGTTCTGAACAACGAAAGCACACTTCTCAATTTCTTTATATGTTCTTCATGAGTGTTGGTGAATACAAGAACGTCGTCTTGGAAAAAATACACACACCCCAACCCTCCTAAAATCTCTTGCATTAGTCTTTGAAATACAGCTGCCGCTGAACATAAACCAAAAGGCATACAATTGAATTTGAAAACACCAAAGGGAGTAATAAAAGAGGTGACAAGTTTAGAGTCTTCAGTCAGTTGCACTTGATGATACGCAGAAGTTAGATCAAGGGTAGAAAAAACCTTTGCATCTCCTAATTAACTTGTCATTTCATTGATGTTCGGTAAGGGAAACCAGTCCTCAACCACTTGCTTGTTTAGGTTGCGTAGATCAATACACAGTCTAATGTCTCCAGAATGTTTGGTCGCAACCACTATGGGAGCTATCCATTGCGCTGCCTCTACTTCCTGGATAATTCCACTGTCTTTAAGTCTTTCAAGTTCTTGCTTCACTTTTCCTTTTAAACTTATAGGAATGTTCCGCACTTTGGAAACTATAGGTTGTGCATCTTTTTTCAAAACAATCTGATGTTTGTAGCCTTTTATGCACCCTACATTGGCATTAAATACATCTGGGTATTCATTCCATAATTGACGTTCAAGATCCGACACCTCTTGCACCATAACCTGTGGCACAGCATTAGGGTTCAAAACTATTCCCAATTCTTTCTGATGGGGCCAAATTAAAATGGTATCTCCAACCACAGGAACGTAAATTTTACCAGTTATTTCATTCCCTTTGAAATTAATCTTTGTGTTAAAGTATCCTTTTAATTCTATAGGTTTGCCACCATACGAAAAAGGCAAAACATCAGGTGACAGTAGGTCAACTTTGCCCTCAAAGGACGTCATATAATCTTCCACAGACACAAGAGACAGCTTAGCACCAGAATCCATCATCATAGTGATAGGGATTTCATTTATCATTACAAGATATCTTGGGTACTCACAATGAACGGTGGAAATGCAGTTAACATCATTTACTATTTGTAAGATGAAAGGTTGATTATCGTCATCATCAGTCACTTCATTAACTTTTACATTGCTTTTGTTAATGGACTTACAGCACTTAGCGAAATGACCCTTTTTGTTGCATTTGTTGCATACAACATGAATAGCTGGACAGTCTTTAAAGTTCGCTAGATGAGAAGGTGACCCACATCTAAAACAAAATGTTTTAGTTTTGTTCTTTATGTTGATGGAGCTTTTAGGCTTTGAATCAATTTTGCTTAAAGAAGAAGAAGCTTTAGAATTATTTACAGTTTCAATACAAGATTGAAAATGTTCAATTTGTTTTGCAACCTTCAATACTTCATCAAGAGATGGATCACTCTTGGACCATAGAGCTTCCCTAATTTTATCACATTTGCATTCTAACATAACTTGGTCCTGAATGCGTTCTTCTATAGTAGCACCAAAATTGCAAAGAGAAGCTAGTTTACGAAGTTTCGTTATATAATCATCTATTGATTCTTCATCCATCTGTTTGCTTTTCCCAAAATAAAACCTTTGTAGAAGAATTGATACTTTTGGTAGGAAATGTGTGTCAAGGTGAAGAAGAGTTTCATCAAAGTCATTCAAAGGAGCATCACCAACTGCTCCATCCAAATTTGACACCGCAGGTAAGGTGTCTAATATTTCTTGACCTTCCGCACCTAAGCAATGTTGAAGAAGTGATGTCTTTCTTTCAATGAATAAATTGGTTCCTGAAACTTTTAAGTATGTCAAAAAAACTTTTTTCCATTTTGGCCAAGGAATTGTCGGATCACCAGGAGAAGATAAGAAAAAAGGAGGAGGAGAAATATTCTGCATTATGAAAAATAAGGAAATGAAGATGATGGAACGTAAGTATAGGAATAACAGAACAGAAGGAAAAGGCAAAGAGAGAAAAATAATAAAATTAAAAAAAATAAGAGAGAAACCAAACAATGCACAGGAAGAGTACAAAGAAGCTGATAATAAGAAGAAATAATAGTACAATGCAGTATCAACCTGAATTTCAAACAAATAGGATGTTGTACTGTTAAGAAAAGAATTAGCATGTAACAATGAACAGGCATATACAACAAAGAATGTAGCACTAAGAAGGATATAGCCAGCTTCAACATAAAATGTATACCCTTAATACTACATTTTCTACGTTTTTCCGATTGAAAAATCAATCGGAGTCACTCTGGCAGCACAAGCAAATGCGCAGAGACGATCTTCAACAAAGTAGAAGAAAGGCCGGCCGCGCACGAACACGCGCACGAGAAGAAAAGCCGGCTGCGCACGTACACGCGCGCACGAGAGATTCGCTCTAGCGGCATGGGATTCAAGCTGAGAGAGCAGAGTAAAAGCAACGCGTTCCTCGTTGCTTGGTAACCGCACGCGCGGCCAAGCAACGAGAGATTCACTCTAGCGGCACGAGATACAAGCCGAGAGAGCAGAGTAAAAGCAACGCGTTCCTCGTTGCTTGGTAGCCGCACGCGCGGCCAAGCGGCGAGGAGGAAAGTAAACAGAAATTTTAAAATGAAACAACTTAGCGAAGTGCGCAAGTAAATTAAATACTGCACGATAGAAAAGTAAATGAAATGAATAAAGGACACTAGTGAGAAAAGGGAAATAAAGTCCACAAAATTTAACAATGGATGAAGAGCAGAAATAAAAAAAAATGAATAAAAGAAGAAGAGAAAGAGGATAAGTAGTAGGAGAGGTAGAAGAGCTATAAGAAAACAAAGATGAAAGAAAATAAGCAAAACAGATAGTACAAAAAAATAAAAACTAGTAGTATATAAAGTAAGATGAAGTGACCAACAATACCAGGGCCAGAAATAGACTAGAGTTCCTGTTGGAGGGATGTAGTTCGCCAGCTCGTCGCCAAAATGTGGTATCAGGGATGAAGATGAGTGCAGGTCCACACAGGTGATGTTGACATCAGCTTTTTATTCAGTAATATTTCACAGGTGAAAAACAGGAACTCCAGCCTCCAATAAAACCTCCAGCACCATCAATTGTCCAGCACGGAATGCTGTCCAGCTGAGGGAGATACTAAATGCCGCAGGTGGAGCTGGGAGATACCAAATAGATTCTACATAATACAAATACCCCTAAAACATAAAATACAACCCTACATTGAAATACTACAACAAAACACCACCCACAATATTGTTCTAGAAATAAACACATTACTACAGTTAAGCTATGAGAGAACTTCAGGAGCATGCTCCCAGACCCCAGCAATCTCAGTGGCCAAGATGAGATAATATACATTTTTGCTCCTTTGAACTTTATGTCGTGTGAGAATTGAGCACCATTCATGCCCAAAGCATGTTGATCATCTTCATCCAACTCCCTCACTGGGCCTACCTTTTGTGCAGCGGGGGCTGGACACAAAGATAATTTTATGGCCAGGTCTTGTGTCCAACCCCCTCACAGGCAGCCAATCTCCTTTTGTGACAAAGACCAAACATGGTGTGATGTTGGCTCTGTGCACAACCCCTGTGGTAAGACCACCACCTTCGGGTGGTCAACCCCCACGGACCCCACCCCACATTTCCCAGATTTTCCTTTTTTTTTTTTTTTTTGGGGGGGGGGTCCCTCAATACTCCCACGGGACCACACGGGGTCCACGCTGGATCCCACTGGAGTGCCATGGGGCCACATGGGAAGAGAGAGAGAGAGGGGAAGGGTCAGTGTTTGGAATCTCTAAAACATTACTGAACTTTTGCTCAGAGAATACATATATTTAGATATGGTTTGAATGTGTGGCCAGGAAAGCTTTGTAAATACCTCCAATACAAATTGCAAAATATAGAATATGAAACTCAGCAAACAAGATGTTATTCTCAAACCCTTACCACCTACGTGTTAAGCTGACATGTCCCTTTAAAAATCAATAAGGTCAATATTTATGCACATAAATTGAAACCAAGACAACCTAGACAACATACCATTGGCATCGGGCATATTCTCATTCAAACATACCGTTCAGGCAGCAAACACACTTATAAACTTGCCACAAGACAATTAATCCGTAGACCAGTGACGTCTCTTTCTTTAGATGTGTACACAGAAAAGAATAGATATCTGTTGCCAGGTTATAAAGTTAACCAATTTTATTGTGTATGCTGCAGACCATCTCCAAATATGTACTTCATTGCAGCTGAATGCCATAGCCAGCAGAATATTCTTTAGGCCACATCAATATAACAGTCTCACAGGAGGAAGGCACAGAACTTCCCTTTGGATATTTTTGGAAAACAAAAGATACAATAAGGTACGATTTTTAAGAACGCTGGGTGCGTTTTGGCGTTTTTAGATTTTGTTATTATTCAATCCAAAGCATGTTTAGTTGACCAGGTGCAAAACTAGATAGAACTATGCATTAAGAAGTGGTTAACCTTCGAGGATTGTACGGGGGCATTTATGTCAAATGGCACATGTTAAAACACCGTAGAGCAGTACAATTTTTCAAAAGCTGAATTTAATTACTACAATTCCGGATGTTTGGGGGAATCTCCCCAAAGGGATTTTATGGAACTAGGTGGGGAACAGTGTTTTTGAAGCATATGCAGATAGCAACAATGACCAAAACTATACACTTGTGAAGTAATTATACAACTGTGACAGCTGCGAATTTCATGAGATTTTTTCCGCTGCATAATTTCCGACTATTTTTTCTGCAGAAGACGTTTTGCTGGAAATATTTTCCCTCAAACCAGTCCCCTTGAGCACATTACAAATTACTTTAGAATGCAAGGTATGCGCTTATGTTCAATTTCCATGTGAGATACTGTCGAGGTAATTTTGCGAAATTTCGCATAAATGTGCATGACTTACTCAACATTTCATGACAAAAATTGCCATTTTGCAAAACTTGGCCCACATTTATACTTTTTTTGCGCCGCATTTGCGTGACTTTTTGATCCAAAAGCGGCGCAAACATATAAAATACAATTATATTTTGTAAGTTTGGTGCAGTTTTTGCATCAAAAAGTGAAGCAAATGCGGCGCAAAAAAGTATAAATATGGGCCCTTTAGTCAAAACCTGATATAACTGAAACATAATTTTACAGAAGACGTGGGAGTGCTCCCAAAACAAATGTTGAAGAATGTGTGCCAAATAGTGTATGTTTAAGAACCTCAAAAGCATCAGTGGCAGCTGAGGGGGTTTTACAGGTAGTTCCTCAATAAAAGGCAAGTGGACACAAACTCACAGCAAAGAAACACAGAGGCTTGTTTACAAGCCCCTTGCGCTGCCGGTGCGTTTTTTTCCCCATATAAAAAGAGAAGCCCTGGCGGCGCAAGTGGCTTGTAAAGAAGCCCCATAGTGTACCCACAGATGTCGTGGTTTCAGGCCCTATTCTCTGCCTCTACTCCCAGAATCAAGCACAGTTTCAGCAGTTGTCCCACTAGAGTCTTTAGTGTGGCCGATGACAGTAGGCAGCAGAACAGGCAAACAAGGTAGGTGTGTTAACTTTTGGGAGCCTGTGGGATGCATGTGGTCTAGCTGTGCAGAGTTGGCTTCATATTTATCTCCAGTCATAGGATCCGGACATTCAGCAACACCATGATTTACATTCTCTAGAGCTACACAAATTGAGGGGTCTCCAATGAGTAGCTCATAAGCTACTAGTAGCTCTTGAGCTACCCATAAGTAGCTACCCATAAGTAGCTCTCATGTGTGTAGCCCAGCCTAAAAACACTGAAAAGTATATATTTAAAACAAACATGTAAACTTGCCTGATGTGGTCAGTTTTAAAATTCTAATAATTTTCGTAGCTCTGGATGATTTTCACCAACATAAGTAGCTTTTACTAAAAAAATGTTGGAGACCCTTCTAGCCTCTTTTTCTGTTCTGTAGTCCCGGTCTGTGGCTATCTGGTCTGTGGTCCTGTTTTTTATGTAAACGTCGAAGGCACCCAGGGAAAATATTTTTCTCCTTTGCATGCATCTGGGGTGGCAACATTCTGGGGTGGCAACCTGACCTTCTCTGGTCAAACAACATGGTGGGCCACAGTCAAGCCCCATTTTCTGCAGTATGACTGCAAAACCCCACAGGGTCCTTTGCTGTTCTGCTAGTGCTGTAAACAGAAACACATTCTGTTGTCTTCCTATTCTTGGTAAAGGGTGGCTTTGGGCTTACAGGGGTGGTCTCCTTGGTATCAGGCAACAGAAGGGCTACTAATATAGAAAGTACTTAAGATTCTTTTTTTTTTAAAATGTATTCAACAACTTGGTAAATCACCGAAGGCTATTAAACATATCAACATCATATTAGCTCCAGAATTTAACAGAAGACCTATATTTGTATTCATAATACCAACATTTCTCAGCTAGGCTCACAAACATTTATTTGGCAATACCAACACTTTTCAGCAGGGGTACAACACCCTTATTCAATGGCGTCATGAAACCATCGTCTTAGCAGCTACAACAGGGGTGTTTCTTATGGACCTCATATGTCTACAACCTGGCAGATAAAAGCTCATAATTAACACAAGGAGGAGGGGCTCATAGAAAAGCTAAAGAAAAATGAACAAGTCCATGCATGAGTGGTTGAAAGTATGGATGGGTAAGGGAGTGAATGGATGGTTCAGATAAAATGATGGAAGAATGAGTAGGTGAAAGAATGGATGAGTGGATAAGTGGGTGAAAGGATGGATGGGTGGATAAGTGGGTGAAATGATGGCTGGGTGAATTTAAGGATTTGTGAGTGAAAGGATGGATGGATGGGCAAAAGGATGGGTGGTTAAAAGGATGAATGGATCAATGTGTGGGTGAAAGGATAGGTGTGCACGAGGATGAATGGATTTGTTGGTGAAAGGATGAGTGGGTGAAAGGATGGGGATGAATGGGTGGAAGGATAAGGGATGAGTGAGTGAAAAGATGGGTGAATGAGTGGGTGAGAGGATGAGTGAGTGAAAGGAAGAGTGGGTGAGATGATGGGTAGACGGTGGATGAAAGGATTGCAGAGTGAATGTAAATGTGAGAGGATGGATGGCTGGGTGGATTGATTGATGGATGGATGGGTATTTGTGAAAGGTTGGCAGAGTAAGTGTAACATTGAGAGTATGGATCGGTGGTTGGGTGAAAGATGCCAGTGTAAATAGAAATCTAAATGTTGGATGGATTGTAGCGTGAATGGTAAACTCACAGGAAGGATGGATGGATGGATCGATTGATAGATGGATGGATGGATGGATGGATGGACGGATGGATGTATTTCAGAGTAAATAGAAATCTGAGAGGCTGGCTAGATGGGTGGGTGAAAGTATAGCAGAGTAAATGGAAATCTAAGAGGATGGATGAATGGCTGGCATAGTAAATGGAAATATGAGAGTATGGATGGATGACATAGTAAGTGGAAAGCTGAGAGTATTCATGGATGTCATAGTCAATGGAAATCTGAGATTATGGATGTACGGCAACAAAAAGGAAATCTGAGAAGATGGATAGATGGGTGGATGAATGGATGGATGGATGGGTGGATGGATGGGTATATGTGAAAGGATGCAAAGTAAATGGAAAATTGAGAGTAATGATCAGATGTTCGCTGAAAGATGCCAGTGTAAACAGAAATCTCAGAGGATGGATGGATGGTAGAGTGAATGTTAAACTCAGAGGATGGATGAATGAATGGATTGACAGATGGATGGAAATGCAGCACAGAAAATGGAAATCTGAGAAGATGACTGGATGGGTGGGTGAAAGGATGGCATAGTAAATGCAAATCTAAGAGACTGGATAGATGAATGGAATAGTAAATGGAAATCTAAGAGTATTGATGGATGGCAAAGTAAATGGAAATCTGAGAGGGAGGATGAATGGATGGATGGATGGATGGATATGGGTGAAAGGATGCAGGAATAAATAGATATTTGAGAGGATGGGTGGATAGATGGATTTGTGGTTGGGTGAAAAGATGGGAGAGTAGATAGAAATCTAAGTGGATGGATGTATGGGTGGTTGAAAGAATTGTAGAGGGAATGGACAAATTAGAGGATGGATGGATGGGTGGTTGAAAGGATAGTAGTGTGAATGGGGAACTCAGAGGGTAGATGGATGGATGGGTGGTTGAAAGGATTGCATAGTGAATGAACAACTCAGAGGCTGGATAGTATTTGTAATAGTATTGTAATAGCATTTATATAGCACTTACTACCCCTGACGAGGCGTCGATGGATGGATGGAAGAGTGTAGAGTGAATGGACAGCTCAGGATGGATGGATGGATGTCTTTCCCAGGTCAAAAAGTGTACTGAATAGTTGGGTCTGAGGGTCCACAACTTGTACCTTTTGCCCACATTGAAGTGGGAGAAGCTCCTGAAGCCCTTCTCCTACAGAGGTGTTTGGAATTTCCTCCTTTCATGCCCTGGCCCCAACTTGTCTGGGGGCACAAAAGACTAGGGTGAACCCTTTGTGACTGTACTGAAGCAGAGCCCTTGTAATGAACAAGTGTGGTAGGTGACAGCTCTTCTCCCTCATACTGGCAGAGATTGACCATCTTGCCTCATCTATTCCCCCTTTGTCGCACTGTCTGGGAGTAGTACGCAAACACCAACTGCCAGCTAGAGCTAGCCGTGACCCAGGATACACGTTTCAGGCACCAAATGGTTGGGACAAGAAAATTCCAACTTTCTAAAGCTGCATTTTCAGAAATTTGACTTGAAATCCAACCTTACCATTAAAGAGGATTTTAAAGTACAATTTTTTAGAGATCAAACTTGACATTCCTACTTGCTCCCAATCGAAAGTTACACTTATTAAATGTAATGAGAGAACCTCATGTTGTCCTATAGGAGAGGTAGTTTTCACCGTATGGCAAAAACAATGTAAGGAGTTTCATTACCAGGAAATGCAAAACTTAAAAATACAAGACCAACTTTTTAAATACACTGCACCCTGCCGTACTGCTGTTTAGGACCTACCCTGGGAGTGACCTATGTATTAAAGAGGGGGTTTAAGACTTTGGAATGTTATGTTGCCAGTTCAAACCAGCAAATTAAACTGCACTCACAGGCTGCAGTGGCAGGCCTGGGGCATGTTTAAAGGCTAATGAAGTGGGTGGCTGTTAGACCTGAGAGCCTTAGGGTGGTCATCCCCCAACTTTGTGCCTGCCTCCCTCCATTTTTCTGACACTGTTTTTGCTGGTTTTAGGACTCTGCGCACTTTACTACTGCTGACCAGTGCATGTGCTCTCTCCCCTAAACATGGTCACATTGTTTCCTACCAAAGTGGCATATTTAATTTACCTGTAAGTCTCTAGTAAAATGCACTACATGTGCCCAGGGCACATAAATTAAATGCTACTAGTGGGCCTGCAGCACTGATTGTGCCACCCACCTGAGTAGCCCCTTAACCATGTCTCAGGCCTGCCACTGCAAGGCCTGTGTGTGCAGTTTCGCTGCCACTTTGACTTAGCATTCAAAACTACTTGCCAAGCCTTAAACTCCCCTTTTTCTACATATAAGTCACCCATAGGGCTGGGTGCTATGTAAGTAAAAGGCAGGACATGTACGTATGTGTGTTACATGTTCTGGAAATGAAAAACCCACAAATTTGTTTTCCACTACTGTGAGGCCTGCTCCACTTATAGACTAGCATTAGAACTGCCCTCATATATTTTTAAGTGGTAGATTCTGATCTGGAAGGTGTAGCCCTGTTATGTTTAGTATGGCCACAATGGCAATAGAAAATCCTGCTCATTGGTGAAATTGGATTTAATGTTACTATTTTAGAAATGCCACTTTTAAAAAGTAGGCATTTCTCTGCACTTACTACCATCTGTAGCATACAGCCCGTCTCCAATTCGTGTCTGGTCTATGCTGGTTGACACCTCCCCTTGTGTATTGCACCCAGACAGCCATAAACGCAAGACACTCAGTCACATCTCCAATTATCTGCATAATGAATGGGTCTCCCTGGCTAGGAAGGTTGGAGGGACTCTCTCTTACATTTCAAAGGCCAGTTGCCTGCCCTCACACAAAGGATAGATAACCCACCACAGGGATCCTGGCAGACAAGATTGGTCTGAAAGGGGAACTTGTGCAAGTCAAAACCACTCCAAAGGCATTTTGGGGAATATAAACTGGGTCTCTGACCCCACAAAATCAGACACTTCTGCATCTGCATCTGAACTCTGTCAGAGGAACTGCCTGGTTGCTCAGAGTACTCATCTGGGCTGCTTTGCTGAGAAGGACTGCTGCCCTGCTTGTTGGCCTGCTGCCTGCTGGCCTCTGACTGTGCTGAAAGGAAACTGCCTTCCCCCAAAAGTGCTCTCCGATGGCTTCGATGGAGCTTGCCTCCTGTTTTGAAGTCTCAGGGCCAGCAAAGACTTCATCTACTAGCTTTTTGCTAGTTCTCGGACTTCAGCAACACCAGAAATGACTTTAACAATGCCAGCCCCATGGACCTCGCTGCACGCAACGACCCCAGCCTGCAACGCCAGTCCGATATTGCGGAATGCCGCTGACGTCCAGCAGTGTTGTTGTGACACTGCGAAGTCAACATATCACGTCTTTACCGACTAGATCCATTGGAACCAACGCCTTGCCACTGATGTCTGCAACTGGAAGGAACCGACGCCTCGCCTCCCCTCCCCTGCCTCACAGTATGGAACCGATGTCTCGCCTCCCCAGATGCCGTAAGGGACTGGTGCCGCTCCAGCCCCAGCAACACCTCACCTGCACAACTCCATGCAACGTCTTTGCTTCTTTGATGTCAAAGGTACTGTACCTGGGGATCCGTGCAACTCTTTGACTGACGCCTGTGACGTCGGACGATTGGGAACGACTTTATCAATGACGCTGTGATAGCGCCAGTTGGAGCTATTGTGTTTGTAAGCATTTTAGTGGGATTTAATCTTTAAAAATTCATAACTTGTGTTCATTGCATTTTCATTGTTTCAACCTTATTTTATTCAGATAAATATTCTCTATTTTTCTAAATCCATGTGGTGATGTTTTCACTATGTTATTGTATGAGTTCTTGCACAAATACTTTACACATTTCTAAGGTAAGCCTGATTGCTCAGTGCCAAGCTACAGGAGAGTGGGCACAGGATAAATTTGGATTGTGTTGAGGTTTACCCTGACTTGGATTGTGGTCCCTACTTGGACGAGGGTGTATGCCTCCGCCAACTAGAAACCCCATTTCTAACAGTGGCACAATCATTGCTGCCGACTCACTAGTTGCATTTAATTTGCAGGCTCTAGGTACATGTAGTACAGCTTAACTAGTGTCTTACAAGTAAACCAAATGTGCCAATTGTGTGTAAGTCAATTTTACAGTTTTTATAGGAAAGAACACAAGCGCTTTTGCACTGGTTAGCAGTGGTAACGAAAGCAGAGCCCTACGGCTAGAAAAAATGAAGCCAGAAAAAACAAGAGGATGGAAGGCAAAAAGTTGAGGAAAACCATGCCAAGGACATTAGCTCCACCACTTAGCAATTGCGTTGGCTCAATTTCACTGTTCTTGACAATTTAAATATCTGTCTAGACTACACCTTTAATTCATAGTTTTCAAAACTTACTGACAATTTTAACATGTTGAGACTGACCCTTTTGATAAAATATGCTACTCACTCAGCAGGGCATATTCCTGACCTAATTTCCTTCACTATCAACAATTTTGATGTCTCCCTTCGAGTAACTTTGTCTTGCACTTGCAACTGTAGAGTGCAATTTTGCCCCCCCACGGATTCTGCCAGACTGTTCACTACCTCTCCTAGCACTACTTTGTTTTATTAGATTACCCCCTCAATGAACAGAGTCCAGGAAGTAGGGAAAAAAGTATTCAGTCTGTAGTCTCTGGATCTCTTCCTCTTTTGACTCATCACCCAGATGAAAAAAGTCTCATTGCATTGATTCAGCTGACAACTCTCCAGATGAACTGTTTAGGTATGTAGGAGAGTTCACTGATCCAAAAGCTTGCAAAACCTCTATTGGCCCTTTAGCTGACCTCTTTAGTTCTTGATCTGCTTACTTCTTTGATACAACAGAGCATTTGTTGATCATGGCATTAGAGCTCAGCTGGAATTTTCGATTCATTCTGACCTACCACCCAACAAACTCACTACATTCATCCTTTGCTGCACTTACTCCTGCACACAATGTATACTTATTCTGGATCTTCTATTGATTCATGTTTTGCTCTTATTTTGTATGTTCCCTGTACTGTAGGTCTTGCCCTTTCTCACCTTCACAACACATACACATGTTTAGTTACAGCAATATTTACGACTCTAAAAACGTAATGCTGATTCTTTCATGCTGATCAATTTACGCCCCTTTTATCTCTTATCTTTAAAGATAAAATCTTGGAGTACCGAGTTAATCACCAACTATCCCACTTTATAGTAAATCAAAATCTATTAGAATCTGCCCAATGGGGGTTTCATCACCTACGAAGAACAAAAAAAGCTTATGTGGCTGTTACAAGAAAACAACGGCTCATATTTGATTGCAGTAGAAAGGTTTCCTTGACTCTTGTCGATTTGACTAAGCATTCGGGCAACGTCTCACTTGAACTGCTGCTACCATCTGCCTCAAATAGGCATTCAAGATCTGGGATTGGCATGGATGAAGTAACTATAGAATCCCTCTTGACAATCTGATCAGATCTTTCAAATTCCTAATGATGGCTTAACGTCTCAACGTCCAAATGTGTGGTGTCCTTTAAACATCAATATTTGCCACGATCAATCTAAAGTTTGCAAATGCATGTTTCCTGTTGCAGCAAACAGTGAGAAGACAGAGGTCTTAATTCTTAGCAGCAATACATGTTTCTGAAATTCTACTTGGTCACCATCTGCTCACAATCTAGGAGCAACTTTTGACTCCGCCCTCCTTCAAGGAGCCAGTCAGCATGATTTATTTCTGATGAGAGTTGTACAGAAATTGCTCCCTCTTCTTTCTTATAACTATAAACAGCAGGTCATTCGGGTGACTGAGCTTTCCAAGTTGGATTATTGTAACTTATAGTATTTCAACCTCTCCTGCTTACCTTTTTCCTTCCCTGGAGATGATTCAAAATTCAGCAGCCTGTCTGCTCATCCATTTCTCATCATCTGAAACCATTCTTTTTTATTATTCTCTGTTACCATCCCTTTTTCAGATTGGATCCTGTATACTTTCAACAATACAATCTTCCCTTTGGCTCTGAAAGGCTGCTTTGTTCGAGATCCACCTCCCTACTGAAACTTACAAAGTTTATTCATTCACTCAGGGGTGGCAATGTGTTTTCTCACCATGACGTCCAGCTTTTTAATGCACTAGCTGCCCCTATGTTTTCTCTTACTGTCCTCCTGATATTTTGTCTACAACTGAAGACCTTACTGTTCCCTAATATTCTTTTAGCATCTTTCTTCAAGCTGTGTCTCTAAGTTCCTCACCACCAGAACATAATTTCTCAGATAGATATGAACCTAACCTAGTGGTTCAAACAGGACAAATGAAGACATCTGGCAGTGTGGCGTGAGACTAGACCGCTGCACAGAGTTAGACAGTAGACCCGAGCTGACATCTGTGGTGGTTGGCATTGGCATTTAAAAGATGACTTCACTGTGGGCAGAGTCACTCCTGGGGTGCAGGTGCTGGAGATCTGCAAGTGCAGTGAAGGTGCATGTGGAAGTAGTATTTAAGTGCAGGCAGTCCAAAAGGGGATGGGGGAGGGGGCACAGGGTTCCTTCTTCCCTGGGCCCTGTGCTTTCTGAGGATGTTCAGACTCCTGCTGAAACATATCTGTAAATTTTAATAACAAAGTTGTTCTCTTTAATAATGTTAAGGAAGCTAACCTAGCCAGTTTCATTGCCCGGTAATAGCTGCTGGTCTGCTGTGTTTTCTCTTTCCCGCTGGACATATCTTCAAACTTTGATATCGGCTTTCCTCGTATGGAAGGCCGGCTTCAATAAGATGACCACGCCTTGTAAGAACTTGTGGCTGTGTCAGAGAACTTAAAAAATAATTTAAAGCAAGGATACATCATTCTATACTTCATCAGACTGTACTTCAGACTGATTTGATAATATCCTACCATCCGTGGAGCGATAGGCACTGTGAGGGTGGCTGGTCTACACATGAAAGACAGGTGTAAATCCCAAAAAAGTAAACTGGCAGAAAAGATGGAAGGGCTTATTTACAAGAAAGTGGCACATCATAGATAATGCACCACTTTCCTTGCACCCGCCCTTACTAGCACCTAACGATACCATGGTAGTACCACATTGCATGCATTGCGCCATTTTGTAAATATGGCATGGCAAAAATGCCTCCTTAATTCCACACTAGCATATCCCCCGGAATGTTAGTGAGTGGGAAAACATTAGGGTGGCAGAGTCAATTAGAGAGTTAAAGAGAATCTAAAAAGTTGAAAGTATGTCACAACAGGTGAAGGAAAAGTGGGTAAAAAAGTGAGGAAACAGGGCGAGAAAGGGAGGAAAAGAGTAAGGAAATGGTTTAAAAAAGAGAACAAAATTAAAAATGAAGTGATGATAGAGTGTAAGAGAGGTGAGGAAGGACAAGAGAGAGGGCAAGGTTGTGTCAGTAAAACTGAGGGGGAGAGATACCCAGGAAGACAAATGGGCAGAGGATGAGAGTAACAAATGGGAAGGGTAATGGGAAATGTGTGATGAGGAGGCTGAGAGAAAACTCAGTAGAGACAAAGTAGAAGTTTTATTGAGAGTGAAGGTAAACAGAAAGAACTGGTGAGTTGAAATTGCAAAGGAGTGATTGATAAGGAAATCATTCATGGAGAGAGAATGCATGAAAGAAAGCGGTTGACAAAGAAAACCTAAAAGAGAGACTATGAGAGGGGAAAAAGTTCCCAAAATGCCTACAGTGGAGGGAGGTAGAGAACCCAGGGGATAGATGGAGACAGAAACAGAGTTTCCTTAAGGGAGAGTATCAAGATGAAAAGGGACAGAGAAAGAGAGAGGGAGAAGGAAAAGAGAGAATGAGAGAGGAAGAAGAGAGAGAGAGAGAGAGAAAGAGCGCTTCAAGGAGAATGAAAGAGAGTCTCAGAAAGAGTTAGGGATCCAGAGGCTGAAAGTGAAACAAATGGAGAAAGGGGGAGAGAAATGGAGTGAAAGAGCACCAGAGAGAGGACACAGAAAGTCAACAGACAGAGAGTGAAAGGATGAAAACAAGCTATAGTGAGAGTAAAAAACAGTTGTGATAGAGAGATGGTGAAAGAGAAATCTTCAGAAATAGAATCGACAAAAGAGAATAACAGACAGAAGATGGGTAAAAGAGAGACCTACAGGAAGAGACAATTGAGGCAAAACAAAAAAAATTGTATGCCGTTTTTTTACGGTGTGATGAGAACCCATATTTAATTTTTCTTTTCAAACAGTGTGTAGAACGGATGAGTGGGATTTTTTCTTGTTGTGAAAGGAATGGCCTTTATGAGGCAAGGCAGATTCTGGAAGGGAAAGGTGACCACAGACATATCCATTCTGCTGGACATGGTGTCTATTCTGTGGCGGTGCTCCTCAGGTGGACGCAGGGCACAGCACCTTCTGAACTAGGCATTGAATGGGTCACAAGCTTGCACTAAATATACTAACGATTGTTGCAATGTGTCTATCAATTGCCCTGTTATATTTTTAAGGTAATGGGTGTTTACATAACATATGTTTCATATGATATATATAGTTTATGTATGGTGCATATGATTTGCATAAACAGTAACAATAGTTTAGAGTATTGAATATATTGCTGTAGTAGGTATATAAAACTGGTCTCTCCAGGGTGTTCTCAAATTTTAATTATGGTTAACAGGATGTGCTTATTTGTTGCACTACTTGAGGTAAAGGGGACTCAACAAGCACTGTGATTTCTTTTTTAATGTGGGAGGTATTTGTGTCACCTCTTAAGTGCCTCTAGAAAGATTGTTTAAGCTACGGTCTTTAGGAGCAGAATTTTAAACTGTTTCTTTCAACAAGTTTACATCGACAAATTGCGTGCAAAATTCCCATCCTGCTATATTCCTTAACATCCTGCGTTCAAATTGACCTTGAATGAAACTTTTACTTACTTCCACCTCTTATCTTAAGTGCTCTTCTGTTTCCCTTCTACCTTCAGTCTGCCTCTTCTGTACATAAGTCACTCTAAAGCTCATGTCTATCCCTCTTACTCTTTTTTTGGAAACCATAACAATATCTATTAATTCCAGCAAGCAATTGCTTTCATAGCCCCCTCTAACAATCACATATATCTGAGCCACGTACCACAAAGAAACTGGAGTGAATGTATGGAATGAACATGCAAAACTAACCCCAATAACTAGTGGACTGACTACTAACTCTGGTCTCCCCGGTAGCGTGCTACTTGCAATTAAAAGCTTCAACACCTCAGTAAGGGGCAGTAAGGGCTATATAAATGCAATTTAAATATAAGCCTGTTTACAAGATTTTTTAATCCAGTTATTGCATTGATTGCACGTAAGACTAGATGCCAAAATTATACCTAGCTTAATGGTGTCACAGAAGTGTTCTCCCAGAGGGATATTTTAAGAAAAATAGGTCCAAGTGGTGCACATTAAAGCACAATTTTTCAAATGTATTAGATAGCACATTCCGGGCTCCATCAGCCCACCAGGGAAATACTGGAGCACCTGAATGGTCAGTGAAGATCTCATTGCAGAGCAAACTTCTCACCTTGCCTACCAGGACTATCTGGTCACACTGCCTGACTGCGGTCCTCCACACATCATCCACCAGTGCTACCTTTTTTCTATGCAATAGTCTGATTGCTCAGACCAGGGCTAGTTTCGCACACAGTTTCAATGGGTGAACTTCTCACACTGCTGATCATAGTGTTATTCTTACACTACTATACGCAACTCATTCTCAAACTTCCAACTGAGCAAGCTTCTCCTGTCCACGCTTCTCCCACTGACTACAGGGAACAAGTTTCTCCCAGTGCTTACAAGTAGCTACCCATCAGCCTGAACTTTCACATTGCCTTCCATAACCCAATTTCTTTACTGCCCACCTATGTCACCTTCTGAAATTCCCTCAAATGCTATCTCCTCACAAACCTCACCAACTGCAGCTGCCCACACTGTCCTATTTTGTGTGTACTACACAGATCACCAAGCTAGTGAAATAAACTGAACAACTACAAACATGTATAAGCTAAAGATGGAAAAAGCTTTTGCAATTCTGGATAATCCACGGAAATAAACAGTCATGATGAATGCTGCGTTCATTCATAAATTCTTTTTTGGAATTATTTCTTTTAAGTGTTAAATATTTGACTTTTCTCTTTACTTTACGCAATTTGTAACCAAATGCACACTTTGCACATTTGTAATCTACAGGTCCTGAAGTGTAGATGATATATTTATGCTTTGAAGGGCATTGTCTTATTCTAACTCTGCTCAGTACTTAATTGGAGCTGGTAGTTTCCGGTGCTCGGCACCTAATTGTCAACACCGGCACTTATGGCAGTCTACCACATAGCGGCGCTGCTTGTCTAATTTACAGATGAGCACAAGAACAGTTGTTTATTAACTGAACACACATTGACAATAGTAATACCTGGCACTCAAGGGATGTTATGGCATTAGGGGCCTGGAACAGTGGCTGGCAGTGGAAGTGGGTGGTACAAGCTGCAGTGGCCTCATGAAAAGGGCCTCGGCACTTATTGTTTACAAATTAAGCACTGCCTCTGCTGCTGCAAGGGAGGCATGATGGTTCTGATTTTTTTTTATCTCAGTCAAAATAAAAAAATATGCAGCATCTTTGACAGAGAACAGCTTCCTAATAAGAAATGGTAGAGAAGAAATCTTAGCAATGCGTGTATACTCAGTGGCATAACGAAACTTGAGGGGCCCCCCAGCAAAATACATGGAAGGACACCCCTCTCTGTTCCACCACCTGCCACATTTGCTGAGGGCCCACCCAGCACTGCGGGTACTTATGTTACACCACTGTGTAGACTGCCTTCAAGTGATATTGTTTAGATCATGCTAGGTATTTTCAATTTGGGAAAATAAAGTAAAACACGGAGGATTTGGAAATGTTAATTTTTGAGATCCCAGAACAATCTTCTTAAGTTGCCTGAGTCATCCTCAATTTTATATTTTCTGCCAATTTCGGGGGTGTATGTTTTCCTTTAACCCGAAGGAAAGGGAGTTAGCCGTGGCCTCAGTGCTAGCATTGACCAATGCCAATGGCTGATGTGGGGGCTCCAACATTAGTCCCAGGACCTGGCACTAACATTTCCTTTTAATAAGGCAGTTGTGCAATGTTAGAATACATGGATCCTTCTAATTAGACATAAAACTACACTTACACCTGTATTCTGAGCAACCTGGTAGTGGTTCAGACGTTTCTGCTGGTGGTGAGTATACAGAATCTAGGGCCTTATTTACAGTTTGGCAGATGAGCTACTCTGTCACAAAAGTGATGAATATCCTGCACCATCTTATTAAAAGTGCATTATTTCTCATGCCACCTTTGAAGAACTGATAGAACAAGAATCCTGCACCCTCTTCTCCTTTTCTTCCCAAATCAAATAAAGTTACTTAGGTTACATATAAAATAGCCCAATATTCTACCTGAACACCACAGGCTCTAGCTTGCTGTATTCAAGTGACGTGATTGGCTCAGAGAGATATTTCTTCCCAACTAAATGCATCCACCCCATCTATCTCAACAAATGGTGATCTGACTGACAGCGCATTTCAGCGAGGCAAAGACACAGAATTATTGCAGTCCAACCAGATCGCCAGGAGACTCCCAGACACAAAATCCATGGCATGACCTGCAAAACATTTTTCTTTAAGTAAGCGTTTCTCACACCAGGAAATTGTAAGTTACACCGCAGTCAGGAATAAGACAAAACTACTCAAACAAAAAGCATTGTGAAACTGGCTCCTATTGAATGAGACTAATATTGTGGATTTGAACCCAGCTTGTTACTTGAGCCACATTCCTGAAAATAAATATGTATCTAGATAACTATCTGTAACAATGATACACATAAGTGTATGAGAGTATTTAATAACAGTCAACAGCAACTGATACAAAACTCTTTCAGGCTGAACTCCCTAATGATAAGCACTTAAACTATCCCCGTTTCAGGCATTAATATTGTAACAACCAAACACATAATAATGTTCTGAAACATAAACTCTAAATCTAGCACGACAGGACATAACTCATCTTCCTATTTAAAAAAAAAAAAAAAGGGTAAAATAAACAAAAAACACAAAACACCAGACAATTTACAAATTAAAAGAAGATTTAACCTATGAAGCAAGACATTAAACAAAATATTTTTGCAACTCAAACTATGCTTTACACATAACAGTCCAACATACTTCTTTTTAGACCAACCCTCCAAAATTCACCTTGACACATTTTTGAGACAGGAACTTCCCAAGCATGGTGTGGAGACTTTTTCCTCCTCTGCCCTGAGTGCCCGATTGCTTGTATCTGGTATTCTGCATTTTTATTTTTGCCCTAACCTCACATGAATCAACTGTGTGAGCATAGGGCTAGGAATGTCTCTTGACATGAGACAGGTCCTGGACCTGTCATTTGATCTGGAGGGGAGAACAAGCATGATCTCCATGTCATGCCAGTGGACTAAAGTCCCTTTCATGGTTTTAGCACATGGAGCTGTGGTGACAATGCACTGAGTTTTGAGAATTCATGGTTAAATAAATCAATCAATCAGATATTTGTATATTGCGGCTTATCTCCCGGAGGGGTCTCAGGGCACTGGGTGGGGGGACAAAGATCAGTCAAAGAGCCAGGTCTTGAGGTCCTTCCTGAACTGAGCCAGCAAAGGGTACTGCCTGAGGTGAAGCAGCAGTGTGTCCCAGGTCTGCGCAGCGAGGTAGAAGAAGGATTTTCCTCCACATGTGTTCTTCTTGATCCTAGGGGTGGTGGCGAGGGCCAATTGAGCAGAGCGGAGTTGCCTCAGGATGCATAGAAGGAGCAGTGGTGGTTGAAAATCTTCCAGAGCAGGCGGAGTGTGTGGAAGCACGAGGATGAAACGGCGTTGTCTTAGTGGGCCATTGTCAGCGAGGAGTCAAGAATGATGCTGAGGGGGCATGTGTGATCGGTGGAAGATGGGGCAGTTCCGAGGGCAGTGGGCCACCAGGACTCATCCCAGGAGGTAGGGGTGGGGCCCAGTATGAAGATCTCTGTATTATCCGGGTTGAGCTTGAGGCAGCTGTTATTTATCCGGTTGGCGACTGCTTTTATTCCACTGTGAAAGTTGCTTTTGGCTGTTGATGGTTTGTTGGCCAGATCTCTTTATCTATTACTGGAGTGGAGGCCTACATGTAAAGTTGCCCTTCCATACCCTAACCCAGAATTTAGCACTAATATCTCAAGTGTATGTTAAGTCAGTGTGATACATATATGGTGTGTGTGAGTGAATTAGAGGAATGGAGGTCTGTGGTATCCATTCTGGATAACCCCCAAACATGGCCTTGTGCACAGGAATGAAAGGAGATTGCTTTTGCAGACTTTGGAAGTGTATTGCTGACATTCCTTGAATTGAAGGGAGGCGAACTAGACACAGAAGTGGAGTAAAGGCCATATGCTGGGAGGAGCTGTTAATTAGTCTCCCTGAAGCAGTGCCGTTTGTGAGTTTGTGGGGGCTGGATGAAGGGACTGCAGTCTCTGTAATTCAAGGGGAAAGAGACCCATTAGGTGATTCCAGTGTTTTATCTTTACCCTGATCGCTATGCAGTGTGGCTGATCGCAGGCAGGTGCAAAAAGCTCACAACTCTTTGTGCCTCTGTTGTCTGTACTCCAATGCTGGATCCTAAATTGCTGTGAGGAACATCACTCTATACAATGTCTGTGCCTAAAGAGAAGCTTAAAGAAGACATTTAAAAGGTGAACCAACCCAATTCTGTTCTCAATGCATCCACCTCTCCTGTATGCTTTGACTGTATAATGGTGGGCTCCACTAACTCACTTGTGGTTCCAGTTGCAAATTCTCTATGAACTATGAAGGGAGTGCTTCACAGAGTGTTCAGGGGACTTCTATGCAACCACGCTGTTTTTCTCATACAGGCAGCTTTCCAGAGGTGAGGGATCATTACCTAAGTCAACCACTTGCAGCAAGAGCTGATTACCTGTCTTGAAGTGTTCAGAAGCCAACCTACCTGTTAAGAGAGGGAAGGAGCTTGCCATCACCATAGGACTAGTGACCAGCCTGGAGGAGAAAGGTGCAGCATAAACACAGTGTGGTGTGTCAACAGAAGAAGAGGGCTGCGGAAAGCTATATGCATGCTCTGGTATCAGAAGGTCCCAGACTCTCCTGTGCCATTTCTGGTAGGAATTGTCCAGACTGTGGCAATGTGCTTGAGCAGAGAAGTGTGGTGTGACCTGAGTTTCTGTGCCCAATCTAATGAGTGAGTCATGACCTAAACCCCTGTAGCTGATCTCACAGGTGCAGCATGATCTGTGCAGCATGATCTGTGCAACTGTGCCTGAATTGCTGGAGACTGTAGAGTGACCTTAGCTCCTGTGACCGAGCTGTGAACATTGCAGTGTGCGTTGAGTTGCTGCACTCAAATTGTGAATTCCTGGTATGCGCTGGCTGCTGCACTAGATTATGTTGCAGCGGGATCCAGGGCTTCTGTACAACAAAGACCTCAACATGTCTTAAGCTGTGGCCTAACATGGGGCCTCAGTGGTCTGTTAGAGGCCTTGACCTCAGCTTGAGTCCGGCCATGCCCATCGCACCGATACAAACTGGGACAGTCAATGCTGTAACAAGGACTAGCTGTGGAGAGGATCTAACTTTCCCAAAGCAGCCTTCCTTGAATGCAGCTATATTGCCTGATGTGATCACTGAAGAGGCAGAAGAAAACTGCAGGTTCATGCTCAGCCAAGAAGCAACCAACCCAAAGAGGAGGCGGGCGGCCACAATGAAGAACAGGCTCCTATCACGGTCTGTGAGAGACTCGGGGTGAAAACCAAGAAAAAACATTTTAGGACTGTGCACTTACTCTAAAAGTATGGTGGTAATCTACACCTGAGCCTAATCCCTATCTAGGATATAAATCAACTGGAACATAAGTGGGCGGGGGCAGTGGTGGGAAGAGATGATTGTACTTTGGAATATGTAGTAAAAATATTGTGGCACACTAATTTCACAAATAACGAGGAACAAAATATTGAAAGGCAAGTATAGGGAAGTAGAGATTTACTATTTTTATATCCATGTCTATGAACCTTATAAATATAGATACTGTCAAGGTACATATATGTGGAGTTAGGTTTTGAAAATGTATTCATACCTTCCAATATGCTCTCTCTAGATATTCTGCCTATGATATTAGTGTCTTGTGATGTTATGTAATCAATATCAATAACACACACTGGAGGAAGCGATGGCCCACTCTGAGTACTAGGACACTCAATAAGATAAAGTGCATAACTTTATGTGTAGCATTAAGTTCTAGCATGCATCAAAAGTACTTTTCTTCTTGACTACCAAGCACGGTGTGTTCAAACACTTAGGCCCTCATTTGGAGGTTGGCTGTAAAAACCGCCTACCGCCTTGGTGACGGCCGCCAAAAGACTATCACCGCGGCTACCAGCCGTCCGCCGTATTATGACCACAGCTGGATTTCCGCCAGAAGAATGGCGGAAATCTGGCTGTGGCCATGCCAGCGGATGGTGGTAAGGTGGCGCTGCTGCCAGCAGCAGCGCCACGCCAGTAGTCTGCCACCAGCCATAGTATGACCCATAATACGGCCTGGTGTTGTTCTGCTGGTGGGTGCTGCAGGTGGCAGCAGCGGCCCATCTCGTCTCCTCCCGCAGGACCCCCTGAACACAGGTAAGTCGGGTCTCCGACAGGGGAGGGTGGTGTTGTGTGGGTGTGTGTGTGAATGTTTGCAGGTATGTGTTGCGTGTTGAATGCGTGTGGGAATGTATGGAGGTGTGAGTGCATGTATGTTGTGTTATGTGAATGTGCGTATGTGTGTATGTATGAAAGTGTGTGCGGATGTGTGTGTGAATGAATGTATGCATGCGTGGATGCATGTGGGTATAGGTGTGTGTACGCGCGTGTGTGTGTGTGCAGGGGGCGTGAAGGTAGGGGTTGGTGGTCTTTGGAGAGGATATCTCCAGCCCGCCAGCTGTTACCGCCGTGGCGGTTGGTGTGGTACATTGGCGGGTTGGCTCCAGCCAACCCGCCAATGTCATAATATGGCGGTAAGTACCACCAGCCTGCTGGCAGTACTTACCGTGATATTAACGCCGACCGCCGGGGTCATAATGACCCCCTTAGTTTCCTGCTGTGTGATTATTAAATGCTGAAGTGGTTGTACTTGCCCTACTTTGCAGAACTACAATAGAATGGACTTCAGCACATCAGAGGTAAACAACCCAAACACCACTGTTAATGCCTAGTAGCCCCTACTTGGCCACGCTCCCCTAAACGGGGCCTGACACAAATGATCAAGAACAGAAAGATAAGAACATTTTGGTCAATATCACTATGTTGTCTATTTACAGAAATATAGTCTGCAGTTGTACTGTGATTCTTCATCACTACAGTATTTACCACATGAGGTGTTTAATTTGCAACCTCTGTTTTTCTCCCACATTTAGTCACAGATACTCTTGTTCTGATGTTTTCTTTCATCATTAAGAAAGCCCAACTCTCTGAGCTAAAAATGTGTCATCTTTTAAAAACTTTGTATCGGGTTGTCTAAATAATTGGCACATTAAAAGGAAATATTTACTTGCTGTTGAAATGCTGTACCAGATTGCCAAATAATTTATACATGAAAAAGAGAATATATCCTTTACCAACTACTGCATGGACCTTTCTCTCTATAAAACAGACCAAGAGTGCTTGATTCTGTTCTGCATATACCTACTGAAAGAGAAGTGGTTCTGGAAGCACATTTAGCTACTTACTAATGTTTGGAAGGTTTTCTCACTTGAAGAATAATTGGAACACATTCTGTTAAACTGCACGTTTGCAATACTCAAACAATGTAGGGGACCATGCATGTCTTAAAGGCGGTTGTCAGTGGTCGCTGCTGCAGCCCCTTGCAACCCTTGGCACTGCCTTCGTGACCCCAGACCTCAGAGTTGGCACAATCAGTGGCAGGAACACAAGGACAGCTCATCCTTATTACATTGGTTGCAGGGCTGGACTGGGAACCCATAAGAAGCCCTGGAAACTTTTGTCAGACCTGCCCCCATAGGGTACATGGTGAGTAAGTCTGACCTCTACAGTGGGAATGGAGGGTGCTCTGGCCCCAAGAAAATGTTGAAAAAAATGCAAAAACAGCACATTTTACAACACCTTCCATTATACATTCAATTGTATTAGTTTTTAAAACATAGTATTTGATTACCTTACAGAGCACCAGGATACTGGAAATCGGTTCTGGGGCTTTTCAATGATTCCCTCACTATCACCCTCTAACAGTGCCTCTCATCTCTCCGCAGCCTCTCTCTGACAAGTATTTCACTTGTTTTGTAGCTCCTCTCTTACCAGTGTAAATTATTGGAGTGTTTTACATCACACACACTTGCAGAGTCAATGAATTATATGAGTGTAAATTAGTGTATAGAAAATGTTATGTACCACAAAGGGGACTCTAAGATTCACATGTCATCAATAGGCATGTTTTTAAGAGTGCTTTCTCTGTGGTAGGCATAAACTCAAGATTCAGAATGTAACACAGCAGTAAATGTGCACTTCACTAATAACAATTTATTTCTACAAAAAGAAACCCATTTTAGCAGAATTAGGATAATCAAAGACTGGGAAAAAAAGACATAACTTTCTAACCTTTACCGTGCAGCTATTTGATGACAGTTCATAGCTCACTGTGATAGATTATAACTTATGAACTGCACAGAAACAAAAGGATCTCTATGACAAAGGCAGATTTTCACTGAGCTATGCACACAAAATACTGTTCTGTTATCTGCATAGTACATGTTCTTTGCAGCAGGCATATTAACCCTCTGTGCTGCCTTAGATGAGTCAAAAATGCCACTAGACAAAAGTCTGATTCCTCTCCAGCAGGTACATTATTCACCAGGGTTATCTTGGCGCTTTCATTGTTGCCTGAAAACAGTTGGAAAAACAAAGGAACTCTGCAGTGCTTTTAAAAGTGCTGCACTCCTTCAAAACCGCACCCCATTCACAAAAGCACCACACACACCCTTCCAGCCTCCCTGGGAAATCCCTGATGCCTGGTACAGCCAGTCTGGCCTTGATCTGTTGGGCCCCCCCTTTCTTTTTTTTCTGTCAATGTGTTCTTATGCTAATAGGGAATTGTGAGAAATTGAGTTGTTGGTTGACTGGTGTGTGAACCCAGGTCCATCAGCAACCTCACTTCCTGCAGAATAAGGCACAAGGAAACCTCAAATTAACCCATGCTCACCCTCTGCTAGCTTTAGCAACACAAAAGGATGATGGACGGAGAGTTGAAACTTTTCAAATACTTACCACCAGTCACAGATCTGGGTTTAATCCATCATTCTTTTGCTCACTATGCCACCCAAGTTTGGACCCAGCTATATACAAATCGGTCTTGACCCTGGTCCTCATGGGAACAGTCCAGCCCAAACTGCCAGGCCAGGTCCTACCTGGACCAGAAACAAGGTTCCTAGGACAGGTTTCATGGTATCACCCTTCATCAGCCAGGCTAGCTTGAATTCACTGGCACAGTGAGCAAGGGGCCCACTTCTAGGCATACCCTTCCCACTTAGGGCAACTTTAGCAATACAAAAGAATAATGGTCAGAGTGTTGAACCTTTTCCAACACACACCCCCAATCACAGATATGGATTTAATCCATCATTCTTTTGCTCACCATGCCACCCAGTTTGGACCCAGCCATATGCAAATCAGTCTTGACCCTGTTCACCATGGGAACAGTCCAGCCCAAACTGCCAGGCCAGGTCCTCCTTGGACTGGAAAAAAGCATCCTAGGAACAGTTTTAGGATATCACCCTTCATCAGCCAGGCTAGGTTGAATCCAGTGGCACCATGAGCAAGGGACCCACGTCTGGGCATACCCTTCCCACTTACGACAATTTTAGCAACACAAAGGGATGATGGACAGAGTGTTGAAACTTTTCAAACACACCCCCAGTAAGAGGTCTGGATTTAATCCATCGTTCTTTTGCCCAACATGCCACCCCAGTTTGGACCCCGCCATATGCAAATCAGTCCTGTCTCTGTTCCCCACGGTAACAGTTCGACCCGAACTGCCAGGACAGGTCACCCTGGACCGGAAACAAGCATCCTACGACCGGTTTCAGGGCATCACCCTTCATCAGCCAGGCTAGCTTGAATCCAGTGGCACAGCGAGCAAGGGACCCAGATCTGTGACTGGGAGTGAATGCTTGATTTGTTCTGCATTCCATCCATCATCTCTTGCTTTTGCATTTGTCACCCCAAATGGTAAGGGATTGCCCAGACATGGATCCCATGCTTGCTATGCCACCAGATTCAAGCTAGCCTGGCTGATGAAGGGTGATACTCTGAAACCGGTCCCAGGATGCTTGTTTCTGGTCCAGAGAGAACCCAGCCTGGCAGTTCGGGCTGGACTGTTCCCATGGGGAACAGAGTCAAGACTGATTTGCATACGGCTGGGTCCAAACTGGAATGGCATGCAAGCAAAAAAACTGATGGATTAAACCCCGTTCTGTGACTGGAGTTGAATGTTTGATTTGCTCTGCATTCTGTCAGTCATCTGTTGTTTTTACCCCCAGGTAGCTTGGCACAGAGCAGTCCAGCTTAACATGAAAGCAATGTGTCAAGTATCTGTGCAATACTTCACACAGTAACAGAGTGACAACACCAAACAAAAAGGAACCCACACCAGGTTAGAAAAATAGAACTTAGGGGCTCATTATGAACACGGCAGCAAACCTTGTCGTTTTGATACTGGTAGTCTTTTCATAGACCAGCAGTCCTCTTGAGACCCGCCGGCCACATAAGGGACATTCTGCTGGGCCGGCGGGTGGAATCAGTGTTTCCGCCCGCCCAGCAGAATGCAGAGCCGGGACACTGACAACGGCGCCACATGGAGATGCCGTCAATGCCCCTGTGCGGCAGGTTCAGCAGCACCCGTCGCGCAGATCACTGCCCGTAATTCGGCAGTGACCTGGGTGACGGGGCACTGCATGGGGGCCCCTGCACTGCCCATGCCAAGCACCCCTTCCGCCAGACTTTCCCTGCCGGGGGAACCGCCGGGTTCATAATGAGTCCCTTAATTTAATAAATAAAACAAGACCAAAAAGGCAAATATACAATCTGTAGAACTTAAATTATGATTTTTTAAAGAAAAAACTGTAGCTTAGAGACTAAAAGCAAAAAAGTGCCAACCTGGAATATCTGGTCCTGCTGCACTGAGACAAAGTAAAAAATTCAGGCCAACTGGGATGGAGTGCAGGTCGGCTACAGGGACCAATTAGGCCTGCTGAACAAAGTACCTTAAATCATGGTTGCAGAGCATTATGTGGATCCGAGCTGAAGAAGCATCGTTTGAGCCGATGCAATGCGTTGGGTCCGAGTTGCAGTGAGGCTGAGGTGTGAGGTCCTGTTGCATCGATGTCAAAGATCCCATCGGCAGGGCTAGTATGAAAAGGCCGGTGTTGGGGATGAATTGTGAAGCCAAGGAGATGCGTAGGTTCCATCAGCCAAAACTGTGATGCAGAGCTTTGGCCTCACTGATGCTGCCATCAATGAGAGTTGCATGAACCTACTCTGGTGGAAGCGTCATGCAGCGACGGTTCCAAAGGAGATGCATCGAACCCAAGATGTGAGATGGGGCGGCAAAGCGAGTCTTCTGTACTGGGTCCAATTCACACAGCAGCAGCGATGCATCTTCTGCTCAAAGATGCACCGCTCAGCTGAGGAGATGTGTTGGTTGAACTCGGAGATGCTCTGCTCAGCAGAGAGGATGTGCCGGTTCCACTGGGAAACACCTTAGGCCCACTTCTAAGGGTCTAGGACAGTGGTGGCACCACCTGGCATGGTAGGCTCACAGATGGCAGAGTCTAAGTGTAGAAGCAGCGAGGTTGGAAGTCTTTTGTGTCCCTGAGACTTCCAACCAACTAGCCTTTGGAGTCACTCTGGGTTCTGGTTTGGAGAGCTGCAGGTCTAGTTCTTCTCACTACCAGGCAAGAATGCAGCATGCAACAGGTCAGTACACCAAAGCAGGAGTCCAGCAGAGTGGCAGTCCTTCAGCAGCACATCAGTCCCTCATACTGGCAGTATATCCACAGGTCCAGAAGTGTACTGAAGTAGTGGTGTCTGAGGTCCAGTTCTTATACCTAATGGCACCTTTGATGTGGGGAGACTCCAAAGACATGCCTTTTAAGTGCATAGGTGTCCTATCCTCTGTGCACTGGCTCCAGACACACTACGGGGGGAGGCAGCCCTTTGTGTGGGGACAAAGGACAGTCTACTCAGGTGTAAGTGAAGCTGTGTCCAGCTCCTCCTTCCCATTCCGGCTAGCATTGCCCATTAAGTCACACCTAAGCTCCCATTTTGTGTGGCTGTCCAGGAAGAAACACACCAAGTCCAGCTGCTAACCACACCAAGTCAAGTGACCAGAGACAGTGTGCAGGCACCAAATGGCAGAGGCAAGAAAACACCATATTTCTAAAAGTGGCATTTCAGAATTGCAATTTAACATCGGACTTCACTATAACTTAGTTTTTTAAATTGTGATTCCAGAGACACAAAACTTGAAGAAATTATCTCTTCCCATTTTGGAAATTATTCTTAGAAAATGAAATAAGGCAACTCCAATATTATCCTATGGGAGAGATATGCCTTGCAGCAGTTAAAAAGGAATGAATTTAAGAGCTTTTCATTACCAGCACATATAAAGCTTAAAAGTACGTCTACTTTTTAAAACATTGCACTCTAAATATATTGCACCCTGCCCTCTAGGGTGCCTATGGCCTACCCTAGGGGTGTCTTATATTTGAAAAAAGAAATGCTGTGCCTGGCAAAAATGTTATTTTGCCAGGTTGAAATTACAGTTCACAACTGCACACACAGGCTCTGCAATGGCAAGTCTGAGTCATGTTTAAATGGATACTTAAGTGGGTGGCACAATCAGCGCTGTATGCCTACTACTGAAAGGAACAGTTGATGGACAGAATGCAGAAAAAATCTATCATCCACAGTCACAGATCTGGGTTTAATCCATTGTGCCTTTGTTCTAAATGCTACCCCAGGACATCACCTGGTAGTTCGGGTTAAACTATTCCCATGGGGAGCAGGGTCAATACTGATTTGCATATGGATTGGTCAGAAATGTGGCGGCGTGGTGAGTCAAAAAATGATGGATTAAATTCAGATCTATGACTGGGGTGAATATTTAATTTATTTAGCAATCTGTCCATCACCTGTTCTTTTTTATTGTGTTGCCCTAAGTGGGAAGGGTATGTCGAGATGTGGATCTCATGCTCACTGTTTCACTGGATTCAAGCTAGCCTGGTTGATGAGGAGTGATGCCCTGGAACCAGTCCGACGATGCTTGTTTCCGGTCCAGGGAGGACCTGGCCTGGCAGTTCAGGCTGGACTGTTCCTTTGGGAAATGGAGTCCAAACTGGGGTGGCATGATGAGCAAAAAACAATAGATTAAACCCATCTCTGTCACTAGGGATGAATGTTTGATTTGTTCAGTATTCCGTCCATCATCTGTTCATGTTTTAGTGAAAGAGCAAAAGCACTTTAGCACTGGTTAGCAGTGGTAAAATGTGCAGAACAGCTAATAGGCCTGAAGGCGAGAAGTTAGGGGGGAACAACACCAAGAATGCCAGGTCTAAGATGAATAGTATTTTATTATTCCTTTTAGTGTAATAAAGAGTGGAATGCAATTAGCTGGAATATCACCCTCCCTGGCACCTGAGATAAGTAAAACATGTTTCCAAATGTATGTTGTGTGCATGTTTGCGGCTGACAATGAATTTGTGTGCGAACGAGTGTGTGTATATGTGAATGTGTGTGCCTGCGTAAGCATGCGTGTGTGATTAAAGTTTAAATGACATGCAATGTCACTTCCGGTGCCCCTGATATTTTAAGGAATTCAAGTTCATGTAAGGCATGGTACTAAGCAAAACCTTTGCACACCTATCTGCGCAATAATTTCCCACAGTCACAGGAAGCACATTTGGGTTGATGATAGAAAAAAGCAAGGACAAAAACATTGTTGAGGACATTTATTTGGCACATGGAAGTGTTTAACGTCAATTCTTCATCAAAACACTTTAAAAGTATTTTTCTTTTTAATGTTATTGTAACGCTAGCGTAATAGCAGACACATTTGGCATTAGAAGTAGTAACACGCTCCAAACAGTGCCCTTCTCAAATCAGCACGTGCGTAGGCACCATCGCTGCCAATTCAACAAGTTCAGATTTTCTGACAAAGACTTAGCAGTAAACAAAACAAAGTTTGCCAAAACTATGTCACAGCTGGCGAGCTGAAGGCAGTCCAAACATAATAAAAAATGTGTTGACACCTGTATTTGCGTAACAAAAGTTCAAAATAATTTTGAAAAGGACATTTGCAGGTGTGACAACACAGGCGGGACATCCGTATTAAAGTTAAGAGGTTTGAAGCTTCATCGTGGGAGTCTGCAGAGTCATAAATGGGACCACGTGAATCCTCCCACTGTGCTGCCTGTGCATGGTCCAGCTATACTTGCGGAAAATCAAGGCAGTGGTGGAGCACAACAGATGTGAGTTAGGTGCATGTAGGTATGTTAGCTCATTACAGAACTTTTATCTAAAATGCTGCTATAACACTACCACTACAAATGAAAGTTTTATAACCAATTATGCAACACACTGGCAATTTATCAAAATCACCCTTGGTAGACCTTGGCCAGAAGATGGTCTCTCTTACATTTCTTAAAGTGTCTAATAACAAGTGTGAAGTTCTGTCCAACTAGGGCTCCAGAGCCCACTGTGTGGGTGGGACCCTGCAGATCACCAAGGAGCACAAGCCTACACCCACCACTGGTGGCATGCTTCATCATCGGGCTGTGCTCCTCGTTGGGCTGGCGCTGCAATGACCATAAAAAAGTTTCATTTAGATTGAAGCATGACCTCACATATGAGAAATTGGAGGTGTGGAAGAGATCATATGCAGTAATATTAGTGAGCTGCTACTGTGTTACAATATTGAAAACACAAGTCACTATCCCTGAATATTAGATGTAAACACAAATAGAGTGACAGTGACATGACAAAGAGAGCATGAAAGAGCTGAAACTGGATCATAAATTCAAAGCTATTCCGAACATGGATCCTAAAGTACGTTTGACCCAGGGCCCCCAAAATCCTTAACCACTTCATTGCGGGTGTCGGACAGTGGCCGACGCCCACACTACTTCCCTGGTGCAGGTCACAACCAGTGGCCAACAGCAGGGAGGGGGTTAAAAAAGGCTCGGGTGCATTGCACCCGAGGATTTATTTTTTATTTTAAAAAACCTCAGAAGACACAGAAGATCATCTGTGTCTCCCCCCACCCCCCACCTGCCCCCCTTGTGACATCAGCACACCGCGAGGCGCGCTGACGTCACTATCTGTTGCGTCCGCTTCCTGCTCCGGTGGGGAAAACAGGCCTCCACAACATTCGGGAAGGCCTCGTTTGAAAGGGGAGATTCTCCCCTTTCAAACAAGGCCTTCCTAAACAGCAGCTGCGATCGAGGGCCAGGAAACCCCACTAGACACCAGGGATTTATCTTGGAGGGGTCAGCCCCCTCGGAAAATGGGCCAAACACCCCCCCCACAGCCACCACGGGGGCATTGAAAAAAATTATGTGGGTTTACCGATCGCCCCCCCAGGGGGTAAAACATTTTTTTTACAAATATTAGTAAAGAAAAAATGTCATTGACAGGGGGTCTCCCGTGCGCAGGGCGACCCCCTGTGGGCTAAATTTTTTTTTAAAATAGTTGTATGTAACCATACAGCTATTAAAAAAATATAAAGATATATATATATATATAAATATATATATATATATATATATATATATATATATATATATATATATACAAAAAATGGGGCCAAGGCAAATGTGGCCGCACCTTTCCCTTTTTGATCCCGTGTTAAACTAGAGTCCAGTACTATGGAAAAGTAGTGCACGAGACTGGGGGATGAGCCCCCTAATCCCCAATCACCAAAGGGTGCTATAATAAAAAACGAGACTCAGCACAAACTGAATCCCAAATATGAGCAAAGTAAGACCTCCTTAGTCATCAATTCATCCTTGGGAACTATTGTATGTGTACATCATTCCAAATGGTTCATGATTATTTTCTGCCCAAGACCCTAAAAGCACAAAGTCTTTTGACTAGTGCCCTCAAGAAGTCCTGAGGGACGAAACGCGTTGGCTATGTCATTCTTTTTATTGCACATGGAGTTATTTACAAAATGAACGAATAAAAGAAGATCTGATTGATGGAATGATGTACACATACAATAGTTCCTAAGGATGAATTGATGACTAAGGAGGTCTTTCTTTGCTCATATTTGGGATTCAGTTTGTGCTGAGTCTCGTTTATATATATATATATATATATATATATATATATATATAGATATATATATAGAGAGAGAGAGAGAGAGAAAGAGAGAGAGATATCTATATATAGATAGATATATGTATATATATATATATATAAATATATATATATATATACATATATCTATCTATATATATATACACACATATCTATATGTAGATGTCTATATATAGATCTATATCTATATATGTATGTATATATATATATATATATATAAAATCCAAAAATGCAACTAGTTAATGCACTCTCAGGATTCCAGAGAATCAAAATATTTATTAGCACAACATGTTTCGGCTGTCTAGCAGCCTTGATCGTGGTGGTGAACAGGTTTTGTCCATCAGTGATGTTGATACTTTGATAACCCTTTATGAGTTAGAGAGAGATCTACCCATGCAAGCAGGGGTGAATGAATTATAGCAAACTTTAGATGATTTGGGTATTACTTATGATCTTACAGTTACATCAGGTTTTAAACCTAAATCTAAATTTTTTCCGAATATGAACCATGGCAATATTGATACCTTTTATGATATGGTTGTCCAAGATCTGACACGATTTCGACATCGAACATGGTTCAAACCTAGAAACAGTTATAACCTCTCATATGAGCAGATAACTACTATTAAGTTACTAGCAGAAGATAATAATATCATTATTTGCTCGTCTGATAAGGGAGGCAATATAGTACTTATGGAGAAACAGAGATATATTGATGAGGTTATGCGACAACTTGATGATACACATTTTTATATGCCTGTAAACAAGGATATATACATGAATAGTATCACAGGAATATGGCAACTTTTAACGGAGTGGAAAGATAGGGGTCTTCTAATATGGGAAGAATTTTGTTTTTTGAAAAAGGATTTTCCGAAGTTACCTGTACTTTATATTCTTCCCAAGATTCACAAAAATAGGGATAATCCTCCGGGAAGACCGATAGTTTCCTCCTGGGGTAGTGCATTGGAAAATGTTTCGAAATATGTTGACTTTTTCTTGAGAGATTGTGTTATGAATTTACCATATTATGTCCGTGACACCAAAGACTTTTTGGGTAAACTGGAATGTATTGTTTGGGAAGATGATTTTTTGTTGATAACATTAGATGTTAATTCCCTCTATACCATTATTGATCATGAAAAAGGTATTTGTGCATGTAGACATTTTTTGCATACCAGATCACTATTATATTTGGCACACACTGACATGATTGTTGAGATGATGAGATATTGCCTCACAAATAATATTTTCCTCTTTACTGGAGTGCTCTATAAACAAATTCTTGGGACTGCCATGGGAACTTGCTTTGTTCCTAGTTTTGCCTGTTTGTTTCTGGGTTGGTGGGAAGAAGAGATCTTCAGAAATGAGGAGAGATATCCGGAAATACAACAAGCCACTTTGTGGCTCAGATATATTGCTGATCTATTTATAATTTGGAAGGGAACGGAGGAAGAGGCTATACGGTTTATTGCCAAACTTAATGACAATGACCTTAATATTAGGTTAACATACAGTATAAGCCACTCCTCTATTGAATTTTTGGATATTAAAGTTAATATCCAAGATAAGATGATCAATACAGAACTTTGTCGCAAAACTAAAACAGGTAACAGCTTTATGCATGCTACTAGTGGGCATCCTGAGAACCTTAAATGGAGCATCCCATATGGCGAATATTTGAGGGCCAAAAGAATCAGCAACACTGATGAGGCATTTGAGAGAGAACAGAGAGAGATGATTAAAAGATTTAAAGAGAGGGGTCACCCGGATTGGGTGATTAAGAAAGCTACAGAAAACATTTTAAAAGTAGAAAGAACACAGACTCTTTTTGATAACACTATTAAGATAGAGAATGAGAGTAATGATGACTTCAGATTGATTCTAATTTACAATGAAGATACAGCACAGATTAAGAAAATCATCTCAAACAATTGGAATATCTTAAAATGTGATCCCAATATTGGCAATATTATTGTGAAAAGACCTCAGATTAATTATAAAAGGGGACGAAATCTTCACGATATTTTGAGATCTAATGATGTCACTTCTATCCCTCAAATAAAGGAACACAATCTGCAGGGATTTTTCCCGTGTGGGCATTGTAAAGCTTGCTGCAATAGTGTGATACGGAAAGAGTACCCTACCTGTAAACCAGGGTTAAAGAGACAGATTAAGCAATTTTTGACTAGTAGTACTCCATTTACCATTTATATATTGGAATGTCTATGTCATTGATGGTATATTGGTAGTACTAAACATATTGTTAAGAAGTGCATTCTTGAACATATGCGAGCTATAAAACTGAAAGATCCTCATTACCCAGTAGCTAGACATTTTCAGGATAAACATAACTCTGACAATTCTTTGTTGACATACTTTGGTATTGAACATGTGCCATTGCACCATAGGGGTGGCAACAGAGAATTGATTTTACGCAAAAAAGAATCCAGATATATTCTGGATCTGGAAACTAAGATACCGAAAGGTTTAAATTCCGGTGAGGAACTCAATATTCATTTATTTGAGCACTAATGCTGAGAAATATTGGGGTGTTGAGTTATTTGTGGGTGTAGTTTGTAAACAAAGACTTTATTTAATGGATAGAATTTTTGATTCATTAGTTTATAATAATTTTAATACATTTAATTTCATTTGACTATGTCTTTTCAGAAAAAAATGAGGCCGGATGGATCATAGTTGGACTTCTACTAACCTGTCTTTCTTCACACATGGTTAATTGGGTGTTGGATATAGAGATAAGAATTTTTATTTACAGATATTATTTTAAAAATGTTTTTGTATTTAGTTTTTCATCACTATTATGGTTAATTTAAGTATGGTGTAATTATATGGATTTGTATTGATATTTTTACATATATAATTCCTGCATTGATTTATGTTTGAATGCAGGGGTGAGGGAGAGATTGATTAATATTTTGGACATGAGGGTATTGGCTTATGAAAGAATGAAAAATTAATTCACTAAATATATACAGAAGCCATACCGACCATATTTCATTTTCATTTTCTCTCCCTTCCTCGGAGTATGTTATTTATAGTGTTATACACTGAAAATAGATATCTACTATTAACTATATAGTTATGGTTTGCTGTCATTGTATTAGCGCTAATCTGTAGTAGTGTAGGAATATTATTGTACAAGATGAATTTATTTTGTTTGCTTAGTTATTTTTGAGTTATTTTAGTTTACTTATTTATCTGTAGATTTATTTTGGTATAGCAGTCCTATTTCTATGTTCTTGATAACATGTTATTTAAACAGTGTGGATTGGATTTCTAATGCATGTGATCAAGGCTGCCAGACAGCCGAAACGCGTTGTGCTAATAAATATTTTGATTCTTTGGATTCCTGAGAGTGCGTTACCTATTTGCATTTTTGGATTTGATTTATTTCTATAACCGGCTTGCTCTGCCGGCATCACGCACCACCCCTCGCGGGCTGCCTGGAGCCCGTTTTCGAGCATTTGTTTGTTGAGATATATATATATATATTATATATATATATATATATATATATATAAATATTATTTATATATATATATATATATATATATATATATATATATATATAGATAGATAGATAGATAGATAGATAGATAGATAGATAGATAGATAGCGATCACTTTTGTAAAAGCATGTGTGGTTTCCCTGGGGCTGCGTTCGGCACCCAGGAAAACCACACCACCCACATATAAAAGTGATATATATATATATATATATATATATCTTCACCACCAGTTCTCTTGCAGTTGCAGCTTCTGTCCTCAAAGCAATGCACATACTTCAACTGACACGTTTCAACTGGAGCTTTTAGGCAACAATAAAAAAGTCAAGTAACTCTTGTGATTATGTTTCTGCTTCAAAAGGATCTGACTTTTGTTTACTGGCAGTTTTGATGCCATAAAATAGCACAGAAGGTGTATATACCTACTGCAAAGATCAAATCTGTATTTCCTATAAATAGCTGAGTAGATTAGTAAAGTCAGCCATTACCTGCGTTATAATACAAATGAAATGTATGTGCTGGGGGGCTATAGAGAGATTAAGGGGACTTTTGCTGGGTGGTAGAGAGGGAATCCGGGAAGGAGGTCATGGAGTGGGAACACCAATAATGATTGATGGGCTGGGGGCTAGAGGCGCTAAAGACTGTGACAAATGGTATTTAACAAGGTGAAGCAATTGTGTGTCTTTTTTTTAGTGTCTTGAAAGAACGTGCTGGTTGAGGGAAGAAGGGAAGGTAAAGTGACCTCTACTGTTGCACATGTCAAACACACACACACAGCGATAGTTTAGCCAGTAGCAGAGATGGCATCTTGTTGGATGACTGCTGCTCAAGCCCTCACTCGGGTTAAAGAGGACAGATCTGATGTAGGATCAGGGACTGAGATAGCAGATACTGAGACAGCATCTGAGGGATGGGACAATGGCACAGACTCTGGGAGTGATTTTTCAATTGGAGGCGTCCCAATCGATAACTCCTCTTCCATTGATTATGAGAGAGGAGATATTGGCAAGCACAGTCTGTGCAGCAGGAGAATAGCAGGTTAGCCCAAACCAGAGAGCAGGTGCATGTGGCAGCAAGTTCTGAGAGAGTGCTCTCTTGGGAGCTCCCCAATTTAGTTCAGCCCCAAATTCCACTGCCCAAATCGTATTGTGGAGACATCAAAATTATCTATCACAAAACAACCTGGTTTTGTAAGGCAAGCACATGCGTTTTTGGTCCTGGGCTCGGTGGCCATATAGGGAAACCTACCAAACCCAGACGTTTCTGGAAACAAAATATCCAGGTGAGTCCACAGAGGTGTGACGTGTGGATTCCCCACAGTTTTCTTACCCAGAATACCCTGCAAAGGTGAAATGCTGAATAAAAACTACATTTGTTCTTGCATTTCTGTCACACAAACTACAGGAATATACTGGGATCCTCAAAATTCCTACCACATAGTGTTTCCCCACCTGTCCTGATAAAAACACTACCCCACTTGAGTGTCTGTACCTAGTGCCTAGAAATGGATCACCCCAGGGTCAACAGTTGCCCTCATGTAAGGACCAACGTTGACCATTGTGTGATCTAATCCTGCTGCGAGCACTAGGCCTACCCACCCAAGTGAGGTACCTTTTTTTTCTGGCGACTTGGAGGAATGCTGGAATGCTGTGGCTCCTCTCAGATTCCAGATCTGCCTATCACTAAAATGTGAGTAAAAAGTGTTTTTACTAGGTTCCCCTAGGTATCTAGTTTTCAAAAATGCACAGGTTTGTTAGGTTATCCTAGGTACCAGCTGAGCTAGAGGCCGAAGACCACAGTTAGGCACTTTGCAAAAAAAAGGTTAGTTTTCTTTGGGAAAATGTGATATGTCCATGTTGTGTTTTGGGGCATTTCCTGTTCCGGGCACCAGGCCTACCCGCACAAGTGAGGTACCATTTTTATAGGGAGACTTAGGAGAATGCTTGGTGGAAGGAAGTGTGTGGCTCCTCTCAGATTCCAGAACCTTGCAGCACCGAAATCTGAGGGAAAAGTGTTTTTTTTTTTTACAAATGTTGAGGTTTGCAAAGGATTCTGGGTAACAGAACCTGGTGAGAGCCCCACAAGTCACCCCATTCTAAATTCCCCTAGGTGTCTAGTTTCCAAAAATATATAGGTTTGCTAGGATTCCCTAGGTGAAGGCTGAGCTAGACTCAAAATCCAGAGCTATGCACTTTGCAAAAACACGTCAGTTTTCATTGGAAAAATGTGATGTGTCCATGTTGCATTTCCTGTCGCGGGCATTAGGCCTACCCATGCAAGTGAGGTACCATTTTAATCAGGAGACTTGGAGGAACACAGAGAAGCAGAACAAGTGTTATTGTCCCTTGTCTTTCTCTACATTGTTTCCTTCCAAATGTAAGACAGTGTATAAAAAAGACATCTATTTGAGAAATGCCCTGTAATTCACATGCTAGTATGGACAGCTCGGAATTCAGAGATGTGCAAATAACCACTGTTTCTCAACACCTTATCTTGTGCCCATTTTGGAAATACAAAGGTTTCCTTGATACCTATTTTTCACTCTTTATATTCCACCAAATGAATTTCTGTACTAGGGTTCTTGATGAACCTACAAGCCCTATATATCCCCGCAACCAGAAGGGTCCAGCAGACGTAACAGCATATTACTTTTGAAAATATGACATCGCAGGAAAAGTTACAGAGTAAAACATGGAGAAAAATTGCTGTTTTTTTAATCTCAATTTCAATATTTTTTTTATTTCAGCTGTTATTTTCTGTAGAAAAACCGTGTAGGACCTACACAAATGACCCCTTGTTGAATTGAGAATTTTGTCTACTTTTCAGAAATGTTTAGCTGTCTGTAATCCAGCATTGGTTTCACACCTATTTCTGTCACTAACTGAAAGGAGGCTAAATAGTGAAAATGGGGTATGTCCCAGTAAAATGACAAAATGGTTTTAAAAAATGTGTTTTTCTGATTCAAGTCTGCCTGTTCCTGAAGGCTGGGAAGATGGTGATTTTAGTACTGCAAACCTTTTGTTGATGCCATTTTCAGGGGAAAAAAACACAAGCCTTCTTCTGCAGCCCTTTTTCCCATTTTTCTGAAAAAAACAAAATTTTAGCTGTATTTTGGCTAATTTCCTGGTCTCCTCCAGGGGAACCCACAAACTCTGGCTACCTTTAGAATATCTAGGATGTTGGGAAAAAGGACATACATTTCGCGTGGATAGCTTATGTGCCAAAAAAGTTATGAAAGCCTAAGCACAAACTACCCCAAATAGCCAAAAAAAGGGCTCTTGGGGAGGGGCGGGGGGAGGGGAAGGCCCTGCAGCTAAGGGGATAACTAGGGTGCAATTTCTGTCGGTGGAACCCCCTAGTTCCCCAACCTCTGAAAGAGTTGGGGGATTGAAAGTTTGGCAGGGCAGGAAAACTGGCAATTTACGACACAGTTCATATTCCTCCAAAATGAGACAAGATGGACCACAAGTAACACAGTTATATTAGTGAAGGCGTATGTCAGTTGCAAAATGTAACCTTTTTAGTAGTGGTTGGATGGCCAGGTTCAAGCTATATATTTTTAGTGTATAGTGTTGTAATGGGACATCGTTACAACGGGCCGTGAAACGACAAATGAGGAAACCACTTGCAAGTCCCCCGGGGGCACGACAAAGGAGGAAACCACTGACAAATCCCCCGAGGGATGATAGGCAGAAACTTCTCCCAAGAAGAGGAGTGGTTCCGGGGTCAAGCCCATAAAAGACTGCCAGAGTTGAGTGAGGCGAAAGGAGGCAGAGAAGAAAAGTGAGGACGAAAAGCAGAGGAAAGCTAAGCCGACGTGAGAGGAGAAACCACGGAAGAAGCTGACGCAGGAGAAGACTCAGCACCCGACTGGGAGAAGGCAGAACCGCGTGCATGGGGGACGGAGAGACGAGGAGAAGAAACGAGGCCGGACTCGGGAGCTGAGAAGTCCGGAGAAAGTCATACTGCGGGAGCAGCCACGCCCCGTTCCTGGAGGGACGTGGCTACACAAAGTATGGTGGTACTTCTCGATGGAAAGGCCCTTTTCTAAGAAGGGTGAGGGGAGGGAGAGAGAGACAGAAAGGGAAATAAGGTCTCCCTTATAGTACAAAGTACTTGAAGAGTAGCTCTGATTGGTGGTGGAAGAAGCCTAGTAAAGAGCACATATTTGCATGGAAAGCACCCCTGAGTAGTGAAACACCATTATTGTGTATGCCACTTACCTCCAAGTACACCTCCCCAGTGACCCTACCCCCACCTTATGTCTGAGAAGCACTTGCCTGAAGCCAGTCCCTGTTTCTTTATTGCGAGGGGGGCCAGTCGTGATTCCGACCCCAGGAGAGTTGCCATACCCTGCAGAAGTACTTAGGAAGGCCTGGGGATGCAGGATCCGACCTAAAGAGAGAAAAGATAAGAACGCAGGATACAAAGTTACTTTGTTCACCTCCCAGACACGTGAAATAAAGATAAATAACTTGGGAAAACTCCTTAGTGGAACTACGTTAGTCCTATCCACCCACATACAGGGGTCTTCTCAATCAAAGTTAACGCTGTCATGGCTGACACATTATCTAGGGCTAACAGCAAAATAAGCAAAACAAATAAACGTTGGCAAAGTCAAGAAGTCTGGCTTGTAATTTTGAATACAGGCCACACTTATTGGTTTTGGTAATGGCTGGTGGCATAGGGATACTAGATAGCATGGCAGAGCAGCCTTGGAGGGGAGCCACATGAAAATATGACAACCACAACAGCTGTCTAGTTGGTTTTTTGGAGTGTAGGTAAGTCAACACAGCAGGCACCTCAGCCCGACAGCAACAGCCTGAGTTTGAAACCTTTCTATTGAAAATGCAAGAATTTGACAAGCGCATTCTTAATTATCATGCGGCGGCATATTCAGTAAAACACTTAAACATTTTGGTGAACACACAACACAACCGGTCACCCAGCAACCATGCACCAGTCATCACTTAGACTGTTCTTTGTGTCACTGTGCCACGCCCGGGGTGCCCTTTCTATGTTGAGCTTCGCAGAATCCAGAGACAGTAAGAGCAGAGTGGACACAGAGATGGGAGGATGAGAGTGGACCCAGGGAGGGTAGAATGCAGACCAGGAGTGGGCACGAAGAGGGGACAATGACCTCAGAAGGGATTCTTTTTTGTTTAACCACAGTATTGGTTAATTGACTTTTAACCACAGTACTTTATGTTCCTTTAGATCTGGACAACGAAAACTGTGCTAAGACCTTTTGCGATGTTTCTACCCTGGCTTTGCAAGAATGCATAACATACAACAGGCTCCTGTATCTAGCACACTCCTCCATATACAAGGTCCTTGTGTTACTGAAACGTCTTGCATTATGCCATGGTTGTTCTACATTTATGTCAGGGTTTCTTCAATTTTTAGAGGAAAGAACTTCCTAAATTCTCCTCTTCATGCCGATGATGACGTCCATATTTCATACGTGGAGACAGCGTTTACCCTTTGGTGAAGGCATCCCTAGTGATTTGTACATTGTGATCACCTCTGACAACATCATCCTGTTTTCGAAGACAGTTATTACGAGTGGGCTGGAAAATGTGCCAGTATCCCTCCCCTCATCAGAGTTACCGATACGAGGGGCTATTCAGAAAGGTAAACTTGCACATTTGAGTAATTTACACATGTAATTCACTCTTACACTTTAAAATAAGATTACTACTTTTCAGTATTCACAAGTTACATGTGGAAATTACTCAAAATTGTAAGTTACGTTTTTAGAGTAACCTTGGACTTGGATTTTGCGTATAGTCAAAAAGTGGTACATTTACTCAAAAGTGTAAATTTCTCAAAAATGTAAGTTACCTTTGTGAATTAGGCGCTCTGTAGGTACCAGGCACTCCGGGAGTGGGGAAAAGCGGGCTCAGGAGTTGGAGACCAAGGCACACTAAGTAATAACTTTTGGTTTTGGAAGCACCAGCTGTTTCTTTCCTTCTAGCAGTTTTCAGGCAACAATAAATAGACCATGCTGCAGATTAATATTTTTTCTAGCAGAAATCAAAGTATTGTCTAGTGGCAGAATGGACTCATCATAAAGTAGTGCAGAGGGCTAATAAGTGTTGATGTCAGTCTCCAAAATATACACTTGAGATGAGTGGGTGACCCTATGAGTTGAGTACCATAGAATATTTAAAAAATATCATTTTAAGGGGGTGTTGGACTTGGCCCTCTCTATAGATCCACCCCCAACCATTTTGGCTTCATCTCTCCTGTTTTGTGAACCTGTTTTTGTTGGGGGCTAAGACTCTGTGCACTTTAGCACTGCTAACCAGTAGTAGAGTTCCTGAATTCTCTCCTGTAAAAATGGTTAAATTGGTTTATGTCCAATTGGCACATTTCATTTACTTATAAGACCCTAGTAAAGTGGTACTACATGTGCCCAAGGCCTTTAATTCAATGCTACTAGTGGGCCTGCAGCATTTATTGTGCAACCCACTTAGTAGCTCTTTGAAGCATGTCTTAGGCCTACCATTGCAGGTTGTGTGCAGTTTTAAACTGCCATCTCAACTTGTCAAAATAAACCATTTGCCAAGCCTAAACCTTCCTTTTTGGTGCAAATAAGTCAACCCTAAAGTAGGCTCTAACCAGCCCAGAGGGCAGGGTGCAGTGTGTTTAAAAAATTGGACATTAACTTTACATTTTCCATGTTGTAGTACTGAAAAACTCCTACATTGATGTTTCCCTACTGTAAGGTCTAGCTCTCCTTTAGGATAAGATTGAGTAATCTTGTTACATTTAGTAAGTGCTAACTTTAGTTTGGGAGCAGGCAGATATGTAATTAGTCCTGATTAATGTAATTTAAAATCCTCTTTAATGGTACAGCTGTATTTTAGGTTACAATTTTGAAAATGTAACTTTTAGAAAAGTAACCTTTCTGCCGTAAACTTTTTGAGGCCTTCTAATAATTGACAGCTGCCTCGGCTTGTCAATTGCTCCACCTCAGGAACACGTATTGGACCCAGACATTTACATAGGACCTGGGTGTAGATGAGAGAGGGCCCTCCTGCCAGACTGGGATAGGCTGAGTTGTTCTCTGCCCCTCTTACACACCAAGGGAGCTGCCTCAGCACACTCACAAATAATTTGACACCAGGCTATTTTCACCCCAGTTCCCTTGGATCATCGACAGGAGAGGGAAGGAAATGCAAGAACCAGATGTGGGGGATGGTCTAGATGTTTCAGTGGCACTACGCATACATATTGGACCCTTAGACCAACTTTTCAGTACACTCCTAGACCTGTGGAAGACTTCAGAAGGATCGCTTGTGCTTCAGGACTTTGAGCTGAAGCTTGAGGCCTGCCTTGTTTTTCAGAGGACTGCCCTGCTGCTTGAGGCCTATTGCTTGAGGCCTGCCTTGAGGTTTAAAGAGAGTGGACCACCTCCTTGAACCCAAGACTACCAGAGTGAATCCAGGGGTCAGTTGCCTGACCTTCCTTTCAGAGTTACAGTAACACAAACAGATACAGAGGCCTCCCTACAACTGCCCAGCTGACCAGCTGCAACTAGCCCTGCATGAACCTGCAACTGGGCCATCACCTGGACCTGCTTGAGCCCTGCTGGCCTCTGCTGAAGTGAATTCCTGATTCTCAAGAGGTGCCCCCCCCCCCATGCCCTGGACCCTTGACTGTAATCAGTTGTGCTCCTCTAGTGAAATCCTGATGGTTGAATCTCTGTAAGTCAGACTTTGAGAAAGTAACTTTTTCAGTGGGACTAACCTGGTCCCTGTTTCCGCCCTACAGTCCATCGTAGTCAGCATACCCACAGTTAGCGGGTTCTGCTTCCTGGTGCTATTTTTACTTTAACGTTTTAACTGCATATGTCCAGTTCAAATGATTGGATGTTTGTCATTGTGGTCTCAATTTATTTATTAAAATGTATACTATTTTTCTAAGTTGGGTTGGGATTTTTCTTGTATAGTTTCACTTTTTTACTGTTTGTATGCTACTTAAATACTTAGCACAGTGTCTCTAAGTTAAGCCTGAATGATTTTGTGCCAAACTATCAGAGAGTTAAGCACAGGTTAACTTAGTGTCTTTTGTGTTTCATCCGAGCAAGGGTTGTGGTTGTTGCTTCAGAATGTTTTTCTACCTCCTGAATCAAAAACCCAGTTTCTTACAGGAGGTACAGTAAGTGAGGTGCTTTGTTTCAGGGCGGAGACAGACACACTTAAAAGAGAAAAAGCTGCAATGGGGAAGAGTTGGACTTGAAGCAATGTATCTAAAGGTTCAGTAAGGCACTAATGAGGTTGTCAGATTTAACCAGTTATACAATCTACCAAAAGTATGTTGAGAAAGGGGTCTGACTGTTCTATCATGAGTTGAAATAGTTAAACTTCTATATAGTTTAACAATTCACTTTAACTGTCAATATTCATTGGTTTTTCCCTGCAGACTACAATATCTAATTGTAATTGATTCACACACTTCAGGGGGTTGGAGTTTTTAAGATAGAGATATTTCAATCCCTAGTTCAATAAACTCAAAGCTCACAACTCCAATTTAGCAACAGATAAGTACTGCTTAAACGGTTATATGACAGAACTGAAAAAGATAGTGAGGGGATGTCAGAACCCGTTTCAGAGGGCCATTGGGCACACAGTGGCTGCTGGGCCAACCTTGGAGGCTGAGGCCTTTTTCTCCTGATGTCCCGGGTCCTGACCTACTATGGATACGCTGAACTGGGACAAGTACCCCTTCTGCACTTGACTCTCCTTGGTAGCTGGGGTCAAGCAGTCAAGCCTCTCAGTGGGGGAGGAGAGGGTGGGAGGGGGGTTCGGTGCGAAGTTGGAGGGATAGAGGTCAGCAAACCTGACTCCTAACTCAAAATGCAAACAGTGCAAACAACAAATCAATGTCCAGCCAAATACTTGCTTTTATAAGAAGAAGTAGTATTTTATTTTTAATTCTACACACTGAAAGGACTACCACATTCAGAAGCAAAAACACAATCCCCCTTAAGGCCAGGGCTCTAGTAGTTGTCAGGCAAACCCCGGGCCCACCCTCTTTCGTGTATGTGTCCAGGGTTATTCCCTATTCATTGGTGACTGCATCAGGGAATGCAAACTTTTGGGTCGCATTCAAGAGCTCTCCCTTTTGACCCTTTAGGAACTTAAGGGCATATTTATACTTGTTTTGCGCCAAGTTTGTATCATTTGTTTATGCAAATTCGGTGCAAAACGAACTCCATATTTATACTTTGGTGTCACGACTTACGTGCTGCTTTACCCTGGAGGCCGCAGAGCAAGTGGCGTGGATCCTGTTCTTGAATGTTCGGCCTTGGCCCAAGTAGGGGCGGCTCTTTCTGGTAGCCACGGTGCTGCAGGCAATGGGTACGACAAGAGCAGGCCGTGTCCCTCAGAAGTAGCGCCAGAGGGAAAAAACCCTGAAAGGGGAAAACACCTCCACAAAGATAGGTTCCTGCAACAGAAACAAAAAAAGAAGAGGTAACATAAGGAGCAAATACAGGAAAAAATATACTGGAACTGACGAGAACCAGCACAGGAATGCAAGGAAGCAGGAGCGAAGACACCATCCAAACAGAAAGTGTTGCAGCGCAAGGAGAGAATGAATCACAGCCCTTAAATACCAACAAACAGGAAACGACCAACAGGAAGTAAAAGTACATAGAATAGAATGGACTAGGAACCATAGAGAATAGGGAACAAGGAATGCTGGGAAGAGAAGGGTAACATGGGAAGGGGGAAAAACATAAAGGAAGGCACAACCAGATGTCCAGAGAAAAGAAGAAAGAAAAGAGCAGGTGAGTGGGGGGTCAGACCTGCCTGTGAGCGCGGTGCGCTAAAGAAGAACGAGGCCCCATGCCCAATTTGGGGCCTCGGAAGGTGCAGAGCAGATTGGGGACGCAGCGCGTCTTGGAACCGCGTGCCGCGGCCTGAGCCGAATGTTCGGCTCGTGCTGCGTGCAGCGGCGCAACATTTGGTGCTAGACCCCTCTAGCGCCAAAGTTATCGAGTTAAAGTCATTTTTGGGACGTGGACACTTACCTTGCATGAATGAGATGCAAGGTAGGCATTCCTGTGACCAAAATGACTTATGGCCTTAGTGCCAATTTTTATCCTACCGTGCTAAAATCATGCACGGGGGGTCAAATAATGGTACAAAGCTTGCTTTGCACCATTATTTAATGCCTGGGTCAGGGAAGGAATTAGGGGACCTGGGGGCCTATTTCCATGGTGGAACACCATGGAATAAGCCCACAGGTGCCGTTCCCGGGCCCCAGGGGCACCCTCACCCGCACCAGAGGGACACGGAGGATGGGGGACCCCATCCCAGGTAAGTATAGGTAAGTACAGGTAAGTATTTTATTTTATTTTTTAAAGTGCCATTGGAGGCCCCGAAATGGACCCCCCTACATGGCAGTGGGTGCAATGGTCATGTACAGGGGACACTGGTCCCCTGTGCTGGCCATTGGTGTGGTGGGCATGACTCCTGTCTTTTCTAATACAGGAGTCATGTGGTATGGATGATTTTGCATCAGAAAATGACGCTAGGCTGGTTAGAGTCATATTTTTTTTACTCTAACCTGCCTAACGTCGTTTTTTGGTGCAAAACCCCCTTCTCCCACACCGCACCCCACCCCACCTTTTAACATCATTTTTTTTTGGTGCTAGCGCACCCTTTGAGCCAGCTTGCACCATTCCATAAATATGGTGCCAGGCTGGCTACCCAGGAATGGTGCAAGTCGGTGCAAAACGTTTTGATGCAAAACTGCGTTAGTGCAGTTTTGCACCAAAAAGTATAAATATGCCCCTTAGGGCCTGATTTAGAGCTCGGTGGACAGGTTACTCTGTCACAACAGTGCCGGATATCCCATCCGCCGAAATCTAAATTCCATTCTATCCTATGGGGTTTAGATTTCAACGGACGGGATATTCGTCACCGCTGTGACGGAGTAACCTGTCTGCTGAGTAATAAATCAGTCAATTAGTAAGAAGTGTCTATGGTGCATGAGCACCATTATCAGCAAGTCGACTGGGACACAAAGGCCTGGTGTCAGACTTACCTGCTCTGGTGAAGTCGGGCTACTCACGATACATGCAGCAGCACCAGTGGTGCAGGGTCTTCCTGTTGAGCACTGCTGCCATTCAGTTTCCAGCAATTAGAGCCGTTTCCTCTCAGCTGACATAAAAGCAAAGTTATGCTTCCCCTAGCAAAATGGGTGGGGAGTTCTTTGGGTTCACTACTGGATCACCAGCGAGGGTTCAATGTCCACGGTGGTATCCTGTGATTCTCGGGGAAACAGGTGCAGTTTGCAGATTAGACTCGCAGGTCACAGCAGTAATCCTTTGTGCCGTGGCCACAGCGATACCGACAGCCTCTTCTGGCATATGAGGTGCTGTGTGGCTTGCTATTGCCCTAAATAAGTCTCATGCTCTAGCCCAATTAAGTTCACAGGTGGCCCCTTTTGGTATACGGGGTCACTGCAGTGCAGTGGCGCTGGTCTGGTGCTTCCCACACTATGTGCTTCACAGTACTGAGATCACCGCAGCCCTCTCCTGGCATACTGGTGTCACTGGAGTGTTCCTGCACATGGGCAATGATCAGATCAGTGCTCAGCTGGTCTCCTGACACCTCACTCTGGGATTCCTCTCAGTAGGGCTCCCTCCAGTAGGCTAATCTTCCTCATATGGCACACTGGTTTTGGAATGTGGGTAGGCAATGGTGCTCCGGGCTCCAGGGCTTGGTATGCCTGGGTGATGTCTCCTCACCCAGTACGGAAACTAGCAAGCCTTGGCCCCCCAATCCTGGTCACAGGCAGAAGTCTTTCAGAGCTTCTCCTCCACACACAGCCTGTGTGGCTGCTTGGCAGATGACACATTTTTAGGGACTCAACATCCTCTTCTTGCAGTCCAGACACCAAGTGTAATTTATGGTCTGGGTTTTTGATGTTTTATGTTGGGGTTCTGCTTCTTTTGAAGTGGGCACTTCTCCCTTTCGTCTTCCTTCATGAAAGAGATGTGTCACAGCAGGTATGACTACAGAGCTGATTGTCCACAATATAATTGATGGGAGTGACCAGAGTTCACACCTAGAGGTCAGCTGCAGTGATATGTGCATCAAAGGGTTAATCTCAGGCACCCTGTCCTATTCTTTATGATTCTCCTGTCAGCCCCATCTCTCTTCCTGATCCCCAGGCCCCTTCCTTGTGACTTATCTATGAACCAAAGTGTAGTCTTTTGCGATTTAAAACGAGAAATTTCCTTCCATTCAGTTTTTCTCCACCTAGCTCACAGGAATACAGCAATTCACAAATGTGTCTGCGAGGATTCCTCTCCTTCTCATGTCTTGACTAGGCAGGCCCGGGCTCCCCAAAATGTAACCCAGTGCCCTACATACAATGTGCCATTGCAGGCAAACTTACTCAGTATACATTCCCAATACACTTTCTGACCAGCATTCATACTTCTATTCATTGTACCTTCACATGTACACATGCATTTAGCACGCACACTCAGTTTGCAGGCATGGTTCAGCACTAAAGCTTTTCTATATTTAACAAGGGTGTGTCATTTTAAAACACACACATTGCCAGCACACGCTCCCACTATGTGCACAACTTTGTTGCACAACAATTCACACTTCATGCAAGCACACATACACCAAGCACATGCAGTCCCTGCCCAGGCACTGCACAGCTTTACATCTTTCACGTAATGTTTTCCTTTCGAGCATACATACACTTGGTACATGTATTATCCACACATGCACTACTCTGTACTGCTTTATTCCTATATTGTACCCTTCCCAGGCACACATATGTCCAGCACAGTCACTACCCCTGTGCTATGGGGTACCACACTTCTACCTGACGTAGGCCAAATGTGAGTTAAGCACACAGCAGCAGAACTTTTAAAAAGGTGAGTGAGCCTGGAGGCCTCAACCCAGTGGCACAGGGTAAAAAAGTCCTGTTCACTACTACTGATAGCTACACATTATGCTGCCACCACCGTGCTTGTTTTGGTGAAGGTGGTAGGCTTCCACCACTGTGAGGGTAGCACTTTGGGCACCTCTCCCGATCCAACAAGACCACAATCTATGAGACAGGCCTATTTCATGGCAAACACACATGATCAGTGTTCAACTACAACAACAAAAATCAGCATTAGGGAGCCAGTCAATCGTACAGTTGGACACTCCGGGCAGAGGTACACATCTCATACCATGCAGGGGACTTTTCCGTTGCAACAGAGGGGTATTGATAGAGGCTAGGGACTAAAATTTGAACAACCTCATAGCTGCCAAGTTTCCAGTTTGTGTAAAAGTGACATTTCCAAGTTTTCTGAAGGGCTTATGTGTGACAATTCAATGTATTTGTGTGACACTTTTTTTACCAGGAAAACAAAGTAGAAATTTCAGAAATGACCCATTTTCCCCAAAAATGTCATGGTTCTTTTAAATTCCAGTTGGAATTGGAAGACAAACAATTACTTTATGGTGCACACTTGCAAACCCAAGATTATGTGAATTATTCTGTTCACTGCTCCCTTAATCTTCACCTCCCTTACTTTTTAAAAAGTACGTTCTTTACTTACATTTTACAGGTGCACTGTGGTGTCCCATCTTCCTGTGAAGCGATTTCAGCAAGAGAAAAGATTGATGAAAAAATAATGTTATCTACAGAATGTTTAACTTTTAAATATGCTTATAAAGAAACATCATTGTGGCATGGAAATATGTGTATATCCAAATAACCTTCATGCATCTCGTAACTAAGCTTCCAATGTTATAAAAGTTTATTATTAAAGCTAGCTGTCTGAGCATGTGTTTTTCAAACACACTGACAACAGGAGCAGTAAAGAGAAGAGCACATTTCTTATCTGTGTGGCGTTGAGCGTGCAGTTTTTTAGGTCGAGCCTAGACAGTACTTGCGCTGTCCCTAGCGACCTCTTGTAGATGGTTTGTTAGGTTCAACTCCACCCAGTCATTGTGATTTGTGTATGCCAGTATCCTTTAAAAATCCTTGCTTGATATTGGATAATCTTACTCTTTCTCCCACCTTTTTTGTCTCCTCCCAGGATGCACTGCTCACTATTTTAAGATGTGTTCAGGGACTACTTTGATCTTTCATCTGGAGCACTGGAGAGGAGTGCTCGACTTTCCTAGCTCTGCTGTAAACAGGGCTGTAAATCTTATCTGGTCACATTTGCTGTGCATTCAAGGACTGAGATCATGTTGCTAGTAATTCCCTCCCTCCTCTCAGCGCTTAGATGTTTTTCAGCCTCACTCAGCCTGCATCTCGAAACCCAGCTGTGGACACCAGAACAGGCTTAATGTTGAAGATCCTAACAGTGCATATTTCCAAGGCAGTGGGTAGTGCTACAAAGTTGCCCCAGAGGCGTGTTCACAGTGCTGGTACAACTGTTTAATAATTTAATAACAATGTGCGCCTCCTTCGGCAGATGGTGCCCTTACGTTGAGCCGTGAATCCCAGTGGCATAGACCACACACGAGTTGTGACTGCTCAGATTACCGGCATCCCCAGTGCATATTTATTACGCTGGGTGAGTGCTGCCACATCCTCTCTCACAACCAACCAACCTTTTTTGGGTTTATGTAAAGGGGCCAAGGACGTTACACCCATTACTTTCTATAGCGGCAGCTGCTGTACCATAAATCGTGCCACTGCTCTGTTTATGATAACTGCTGCATTTGAAAATTGCGTCCCAGCATCTCTTATGGTCTGCACATTGCTGCATGATTGATAGCTGTCAGGCTGGCAGTTGGGGCAGTTTTTGCGGGGTGGAGAGGGACAGATGCTCACTGGCTGCAGGGCTTGGTGACCAATGAAGTTCATTCAGAACAAACACACATTTAGGGCAGGGAGGGGCCCTCTCTCAGGGGAGCCCTCTATGGCTGTCTCCTGTTGTACTGAGGTAATTTGATAAATGAACAATACCCATCACGGGTCGAGATGAGCCTCGCATTCGTGTTTTCGGCTATCCAAGTGGCAGTCAATATTTGAGAGGCATTTATTTATACCCTCTCCAAGACTTTCCTTTTTTATTATTTTTTTTATATTTTTTTTAGTTTGGCCCAAGATTAGCATCTTTCATTAGCTTTGGCCTCTGTGTGCTGGAGTCTTTCATTTGTGTACACGGGCTTCAGTCCCGGTGAACTTTTCATGCGAGAATCCACCCCTCCATGTTCTATTCACTCATGCGCACATTGCTGCCGGTGGGCTAGAAAAGCACACAGAGAGGAGTCTCTTAGCCAGCTGTACTTTTTTTGTGGTTTTATTGTATTGTATTGTAATAGTATTTATATAGCGGTTACTACCCCTGACGAGGCGTTGAAGCGCTTTTCGGTGAGTAGTACACTACTCCGGAACCCAATAGGAATTAGTGGTGGATTAGTATAGGGAAATATTAGTACAGTTTTAGAATTATTATGAGTTAATTTGAGCCGCGTATATGTGAGTTTGTTAGTTAGATTGACTGGAGTAATGGAGGGGTGGAGGAGGGAAGAATCCAGAAGTGTTAATCAGGAGTTTATGGTAATAGGATTTAGGCTTGGGATGAGTAAAGGGGGGATGGAGGAGAGAAGAGAATGTGGAAAGGGTTAGGGAGATCATAGTAGCAGGGTGAGATAAATGAGGGAGAATATAGTAGTGTTGTTTGGAATATCATGGTAGTAAACTGAGCTTTGGGTGAGTTAGATGTGAAAGCAGAGGGAAGCACTTAGGCAGAGTTATTTAGGACATGAAAGTAGTAGAATGGATTTGGGATGAGTCAGAGTGGGAATGGAGGACAGATTGATAGAGACATGACAAATTTTTGATGGGTAGATAAGTGTGATATAAGATGACAGCAGGGATTCATAAGTATCTTGTATACAAACTTATCTAGGAGTTATGCAATGACCTATGAACATGCTAAGCATAGAATGACATACACACACATATATATATACACACACACACATACATACACACATGAATACATACACATATGCACACATATATGTACATACATATACATATTTAAACCATGAGTAAATATACATTAGTTAAACAGGTTTAAAGAGTGTGTGTGTAGTTTATTGTTATGACATAGTAGCGATACATATTTTCTAAAGAAATATATATAACTAGAAGATGGACATAATCAGAAAAAAAATATTTCGCAACATAGGCATATACAGTCCATAGCTGTTGGAATATGGAGGTTATGAAGGAAAGAGTCAACTCTTGAGTAGTTTTCCGAAGACAAGATAGTTATCTGTGGCTCTTATAGTTGGGGTTAATAAATTCATAGTTCGGCTGCTTGAACGGAGAAGGATGTACCACCTATAGTCTTTTTCTTTTATGGTGGTGTTCTAAGGCGGGGTGCCAATCTTGAGAGGAGGTTTCTTTGTTGAATGTATTTGGTTATTTAGTTTCTGATAAAAAGCGGTCCTGTTCCATGTATAGCTTTGTGGGTGATTCAAAGCAGCTTGAAAGTGCATCTTCTGGCAACGGGTAACCAGTGTAGTGCTCTCAAGGCAGGGGAGATGTGGGCTTGTGGCTTTACATGTAGTTCTGAATTCGTTGTAGTTTTTTCATAATAGATAGAGATGATCCATGGTAGAGGCCATTGGCATGATCCAGTTTGGATAGTACAAGCAAGATAGTAGCTTGCACCTTGTGTGGAAATCCGAGGTGAGGGAAGATGCATCGTAGAGTCTTCAAGGTGATGAAGCTTGTTTGTGCTAATTTGTCCACTTGGGCATTCATTGTTAACCTAGAGTCCATGGTGATTCCAAGGTTTTTAACTTCCTTGGATAATTGAGGAGGTGGTCCGAGATCGTCAGGACAGGCGCACAGTGGGTCATAACTTTTCCAGTCACCACATATGAGTTTTTCTGTTTTGGAGGCATTTAGTTTGAGATGGCTCCAGGTCACCCACTGATCAACGGCTCTGAGGCAACTGAAGATTTCTGAGTTTTCAATGTTTTCGGAGCATTCTAATTTAAGTAGTATTTGTGTCATATGCATAGTTGTAGCATGTGAGATGAAAATAATTGATCAGTTCTGGTAATGGTATCATGTAGATGTTGAAAAGCAAAGGTGAGATGATTGATCCTTGGGAGACCCCTGCTTTTGTGAGGTAGGGTTTGGATGAGAAGGGGGGAGAATAGATGATATTAGATCTTTTGTTAAGGTAGGATGTAATCCACTCAAGAGCAATCCCTTCTATGCCGGCTTCGTGGAGTCTTGAATTAGGGTGTCATGGTCAACCACATCAAAGGCAGCCCTAGAGGTCCAAGAGAAGTAGCGAAACAACTCCATTGCAGTCGACTGTGTTTTTAAGATCACCCCAGATTGCTATGTGTGCCAATTTAATGCCTCTTCCTGGGTAGAATCCAGTTTGGAAGTCTGAAAGTATAGAATTTTCTTCAATAAATTGTGACATCTGGGCAAATGCTGCTCTTTCTATCAGTTTGCCCAGGAAAGGTCCATTTGTGATTGGTCTGTAGTTGTTGGGGTTTTGCGGGTCTAGGTTTGTTGTCTTTAATAACAGTCTTATGTATGCCTTTCTCAGGTCTACATGAAAAGTTCCTGTAGTTAAAGAGTTGTTGATGATTCTCTTACAGGTGTGTGGCAGAAGAAGTAGATAAAAGAATGTTCTTGAAGATGTGTGGTGGACAAGGATCAGAAGGGCAACAGGAAGGTTTGCTTGCTTTGACCAAATCCATCAATTCACCTCGGGATATTTGTTTGAAGGACTGTAGAGGCTGGGTTGGTTTATTCTCAGATGGTATTTTAGGAAAGGGGTTGGTGCTGGTGGTTTTCTTCTGTTTTAAATAGAAGTGCAATGTGTCTGCCTTGGTTGTGTAATGAGTTGCCAGTTTGTTTGTGAAATCTTGAGTAGTGGGATGACTTCCTTCCATACATGTAGGTTTTCAGAATTCATTGAGAATTTTCTAAATTTCTTTGGTTGCATTCTTGGACATTTTTTAGCTGTTTTGATTGATGATTTGTATATTCTGTTAAGTTTGTGTAGCTGCAGTTTGTCTTGACTGTTGTTTGTTTTGAACCAGGTCCACTGCAACTTTTTGATTTGCGGCTTTATCTTTTTAAGTTCTGTGTTTCGCCATGGTGTTGGTTTTCTTTTGTCGTGTTTAGTTTTTCTGAGTAGTATTAGGATATCAAAAGCTTCCTGTAGCCACTCATAAAGTTTTGGAACAGAATTAATTGTATCTAGATCTGTGTTGGCTGTTAGTTGTGTTTCTAAGTCATCAAAATTGAGTTTGCTCCAAGGTCGATAGGTGCATGTATACAGGGAGTGCAGAATTATTAGGCAAATGAGTATTTTGACCACATCATCCTCTTTATGCATGTTGTCTTACTCCAAGCTGTATAGGCTCGAAAGCCTACTACCAATTAAGCATATTAGGTGATGTGCATCTCTGTAATGAGAAGGAGTGTGGTCTAATGACATCAACACCCTATATCAGGTGTGCATAATTATTAGGCAACTTCCTTTCCTTTGGCAAAATGGGTCAAAAGAAGGACTTGACAGGCTCAGAAAAGTCAAAAATAGTGAGATATCTTGCAGAGGGATGCAGCACTCTTAAAATTGCAAAGCTTCTGAAGCGTGATCATCGAACAATCAAGCGTTTCATTCAAAATAGTCAACAGGGTCGCAAGAAGCGTGTGGAAAAACCAAGGCGCAAAATAACTGCCCATGAACTGAGAAAAGTCAAGCGTGCAGCTGCCACGATGCCACTTGCCACCAGTTTGGCCATATTTCAGAGCTGCAACATCACTGGAGTGCCCAAAAGCACAAGGTGTGCAATACTCAGAGACATGGCCAAGGTAAGAAAGGCTGAAAGACGACCACCACTGAACAAGACACACAAGCTGAAACGTCAAGACTGGGCCAAGAAATATCTCAAGACTGATTTTTATAAGGTTTTATGGACTGATGAAATGAGAGTGAGTCTTGATGGGCCAGATGGATGGGCCCGTGGCTGGATTGGTAAAGGGCAGAGAGCTCCAGTCCGACTCAGACGCCAGCAAGGTGGAGGTGGAGTACTGGTTTGGGCTGGTATCATCAAAGATGAGCTTGTGGGGCCTTTTCGGGTTGAGGATGGAGTCAAGCTCAACTCCCAGTCCTACTGCCAGTTCCTGGAAGACACCTTCTTCAAGCAGTGGTACAGGAAGAAGTCTGCATCCTTCAAGAAAAACATGATTTTCATGCAGGACAATGCTCCATCACACGCGTCCAAGTACTCTACAGCGTGGCTGGCAAGAAAGGGTATAAAAGAAGGAAATCTAATGACATGGCCTCCTTGTTCACCTGATCTGAACCCCATTGAGAACCTGTGGTCCATCATCAAATGTGAGATTTACAAGGAGGGAAAACAGTACACCTCTCTGAACAGTGTCTGGGAGGCTGTGGTTGCTGCTGCACGCAATGTTGATGGTGAACAGATCAAAACACTGACAGAATCCATGGATGGCAGGCTTTTGAGTGTCCTTGCAAAGAAAGGTGGCTATATTGGTCACTGATTTGTTTTTGTTTTGTTTTTGAATGTCAGAAATGTATATTTGTGAATGTTGAGATGTTATATTGGTTTCACTGGTAATAATAAATAATTGAAATGGGTATATATTTTTTTTTGTTAAGTTGCCTAATAATTATGCACAGTAATAGTCACCTGCACACACAGATATCCCCCTAACATAGCTAAAACTAAAAACAAACTAAAAACTACTTCCAAAAATATTCAGCTTTGATATTAATTAGTTTTTTGGGTTCATTGAGAACATGGTTGTTGTTCAATAATAAAATTAATCCTCAAAAATACAACTTGCCTAATAATTCTGCACTCCCTGTATAAGTAGTTGTGGGGTGTGTTGATTTGTGGAGTTTTATGTCAGAAAGTTATCAAATGGTGATCTGACCATCTGATTGTCGTGATGCTATGAACGGTAACTAGTTCAGGCTTAGCAAAAATAACATCTAGGATGTGTCCAGCAATGTGTGTGGGATTGTATACAATCTGATGTAGGTTCAATTTGACTAGGCTAGTGGTGATAGCTGTTGGATGGGGCATATTGGGTTTGTCAAACCAAATGTTTAGGTCCCCAAGAATGCATAGGTTTGAGTATAATGCATTAAGGTTTGAGACTGTATCTAGAAAAGCGTCTGGGAATGTTGAGTTGTTAGATGGAGGTCTGTAAAGGAGGAGAAAGTTACAGGAGGAAGTTGGAGTAGGGTGGCATCTGTTGAGGAGGGCTTCACAACCTTGTATGGAAATGTTGTCTGTTTTACTGAGATTTATTGCCTGTTTGAATATAATAGCTTGTCCACCTCCTCTCTTGCCTATACGGTTTTGTGTGATGGGTTGATAGTCCGGAGGAAGGGCTTTGTACAACACTGGGGCAATGTCATCTCCCAACCATGATTCTGTTATGAATAGTAAGTCAGGTTTTGTGTCTGTGAGCAGGTCGTAGAGGTGGTGCTTGTTTTTTGAGAGTGACCGAGCATTTATGAGCTTGCAGATTAGAAAAAGTGTGTTAGTGGTGGTGTTGTTTTGCTTAGGAGAAGGGTAAGCAGTATAATTTGAGCTTCAAGCAGGTGTGTTGTTAGTTGTGATAACTGTGTGAGGGCCACAATGGTCTCGTTTTTCAATATAGTGTTCCTCTTCCAGCAGGATTAGGATGCATTTTGTTGGGTCTGTGTGTGTGGGTGGTGGACTTGGTGGCTGAGAGAGACATGAAGAGTGTACGGTTTTTTGTAGGGTAGCCTTATTATGTAATAGACAAGGGGAAGCCAAGTTGTTAAGAGTGGCATGTTGTTTATTTTGTTTGCATCTGTTTAGTGTGGATGTAGTATGGCTTAGAGGTGGTGGAGGAGCATATGGATCATGATGTAAGGCTCTAAATTGTTCAATGGAGGAGAGGCGAGTGAATGAAAGTTGCTGGGTTGGGGTGCTTGTGTTAGGTGTTTGTGAAGAGTGAGAATGTATATGAAGTCATGAGGGTGGGAGTGAGTGTGGCGATAAGTATAATGAAAGTTTGTGTTGATTTGATGTGCTGATGTATGTGGTCTGTATTTATGTAGCGCCAACACAACCTGTAGGTATTGGAGTGCTTTACGTGAGCACCAGATGCATTACACAAGGACACATTCATTTTTGGGAGGCACAGGGAGATTTAGTGATTTGCCTAGAATCACAGGATTATGAGCTGACGCCAAGACTCGAAACTGCATCCCCAGCTCCAAAGTGAGCAGCTCTGACCCTTATATCCTCCTTTAGAAAAGTTATTTTTCCATTTTTAGTTGTGCTTCTTGTGATACATCCCTAGTGAACTGTGATATCCATGAACGAGTGAGCGTTCTTGAAGAGAATATGCAGTTTAAAAGAACTAAATGAAACAAATGTGTAAGTCACAATTCTGTAACAGTCATATAATTTAAATGCTTGTAATATTAAGCTTTTAATTTAATACACACCTTTTCTGTCTATAACGTGAACTTAGTTATTATAGTTTGTTCTACAAATGAAACGTGTTTATTTTCTCTGTCGTCATAAGTCATGGTAAATTATCTGAGGTAGGCCATTTTGCTCCCACTGGGACTGCCCCATTTTTTTCTTGGCCTCCATCAAGCAACACTGGGCAGACTGGTACAAATTGGCTGAGGTGGCAACCCTAGCTCCCAACGTTTGACTTCTGGGGTACTGTGCTATGTGCCAGTGCTTCTTATTCATCAATTTATAGACCATCTGCTGTTTGCTGGTACAACCACCTTGGCCCTAACACAGAAATGTTTACTGTCAGGCACTTGGTGTGCCTATCTATGTTCACAAGAAAACCATGCATTGAGTGGAATGGCTGGATCATCAACAGTGACTTTCAGATGATTTTTTTATTTTTTATTGCAGTAGCCCTTACACCAAGCAGCAGCCAAGACACTCCGAGATGACCAGATTTTCTTTGCTCTTCTCTAATTTAAATGCTATTTTTCACCAGCACTTGGAGCCAAGGGGGAGAATTCATTGTTGTCCTCCATGCCTACCTTGTTCATGCTAATTTAGAATGTTGAAGTATAGTCCAAATTTGTTAATATCTGCGGTTGTCCTATAAGTAACCTCTGTGTAGCACAAACAAACAGGTGCCCAAAAATGGAATGCAGACATTGTCAGTTACAATGGCAATAGCTCTACCTTTCGCAAAAGCAAAACCTATTGCTAAATAGCAAGCTGCCTGGTTTCATTTTTATGTGTATGGTGTGGAGAGTTGCTTAGTACAGTTTTGCAATTTGTGTGTGTGAGCTTCCAAGTGAAGATTTAATTACAGAACGATTTGGCCTATGTATTAATAGTAACAGAAATTAACCACGCAATTCTTTTGTTGCCTCTGAATCATAGAGCATTCTTTTACATAACCTTCACAAGCACTCTTTCTTCTGTTACACTCCAGGACTTTTGTCTACAATGTCTTTGTAATTTTCCAATCCATCCCATTTGATCTCTTCTCTGCCCCCAACTCCTGTGCTCCAATCCATCATAATTAAGATATTCTCATCCCCATCTCTCAGTAATCTTTAATGCCCATCGGATATTCCGGCATCTACCATGTAAATACTGCCAAGTGTACCTTTTATCAACTCTCTATTATAACATCAGTCCCTTCAGTACACTACAGAACATCCTCCTCCATCGCTGCAATGACTCTAGTACCACAATAGCACCATCTGTAAATAATCTCCCCAATGCCACATAATTTATCGCTCAAATATCATCTTTACAGATATTTTGGAAACACAGTCACAATGCTCTACATCATAGCTTCTGTCTCAAGTTCATTCATCACTTCCTGAATAAAATACCTATCCCTCTCAATCTTCCAATCTATTCTAGGCAGCTCTCACCCCTTTATATTCACCATGCCACATAATTCCACTACACAAATACACTCCACACCACACAATTCCACCCTACACAATTCCACAACTAACAATTGCAATTTAAACTACAAATTTCATCTCCACACCACATACATCTCCTACATTTCAAACCAAAACACATAGATTAGAGACATTGTCATTTACAATGCCAATAGCTCTAACTTTCACAAATGCGAGACCTAGTGCATTGCAAATGCTTGTTTTCCTTATGTGGCTGCCTGCATATTGTTCTGTTCTCGGGCTCTCAGTTTTAGGGGGGGGGGTTGCCTTGGCGCTCTAAACCACCAGGAAGAAGCATTAAGGGGCATACTTATACTTTTTGGTGCAAAACCCCTTTAACACAGTTTTGCATCAGAAGGTTTTGCACCGGCTTGCAGCATTCCTGAGCACCAGCCAGGCACCATATTTGTGGAATGGTGCAAGCCGCCACAAAGGGTGGGCTAGCGTAAAAAAAAATTATGTTAGCCGGGGGGGGTGGCGGTATGGGAGAAGGGGGTTTTGCACCAAAAAATGTCGTTAGGCAGGTATGAGATTAAAAAAAATTAGTCTAACCAGCCTAGCGTCATTTTCTGATGCAAAACCATCCATACCACATGACTCCTGTCTTAGAAAGGACAGGAGTCATGCCCACCCCCCCAATGGCCGGCACAGAGGACCAGTGTCCCCTGGACATAGCCATTGCACCCATTGCCATGTAGAGGGACCCATTTCAGGGCCTCCAATGGCACTTTAAAAAATAAAATAAAATACTTACTTGTACTTACCTACACTTACCTGGGATGGGGTCCCCCATCCTCCGCTGTCCTTTTGGTGTGGGTGGAGGTGTCCATGCGGTCTGGGAAGGGCACCTGTGGGCTTATACCATGGTGTTCGGCCATGGAAATAGGCCCCCAGGTCCCTTAATGCCTGCCCTGACCCAGGCGTTTTGCACGGGAACGCCTACCTTGCATCTCATTGACGCATGGTAGGTTTCCACGTCCAAAGAATGACTTTAGCTCCATAACTTTGGCACTAGAAGGGTCTAGCGGCAAAGTATAAATATGGAGTTAGTTTTGCACCAAATTTGCATTTTAAAAAATGATGCAAATTCGGCGCAAAACAAGTATAAATATGCCCCTTAGTTGCCTAAGACAGGGCTTAAACATATGTGGTCTGGAGGCCAGGTGTCAGACACGACCAGCCTGCTGTTGGGACAGGACATGCTGGGTGGTTCCCGGGTAGTTGCACTTTCTTCTTCAGGAGTATCAGAGCCACTGCTGGGGAAGGCAACATGCAGGCTTCGGAGCACGTGGATGCCAAGAAATAAATTATTTTATTGCAAGCAAAGGGAGGGTGACTCGCCTGGTTTCCAGGGCAACAGTGCTCTCCAGTGGGGCAGAGAGTCTGTCTGATTAATTTCGGATGTAACCAAAAGACCCCGGCTCGTCATTTGCAAGTAGCGAGGATGAAAAGACTTTGCTTGGAGAAGTTTATTTGCTCAGCTTAGCCCTGCCAGCTGCCATGCATCTGCGCGCTAATGTCCATTATTTGGGGGGATTACTAATACGTGTAAAACTAACCCGAGATGCGTTTCACTTGGCAAGGCAGCAACCTTGTAGCATTAGGGGCAAAGACAGTGAAGTCATTTGATCACATCTAATGTTGCTGAGCATCTCTGTTCACAGGCCGGATTTAGATCTTGAGCAGTTAGGAAATAGATAAAATAGACGAACTACTTGGTGGTTAAAAAATATCAGTTATGTGATTCAAATTTCCATATGTCTTCCTAACCTCTTCCTAACCTCGCTATTCAAGCAAAATATCGATATCGAAAATCTGCAGACCATGTAACAACTTTAGTACTCTGCTACCCTCTGGTGGCAAATATTAGTAATGCTAAGTAAAAAGTGATAGACAAATCTGGTGTGTGAAGATTTAATTACTTTACTTTGTAAAGCGGAGGACAAAGGCGCCTTGGGTCATGGGTGGAGTAAGGGCTTGCACGATCTTCACCCGGGCTGATCAGGCGTTGGTGGTACAACCCACGATGCGGGTCAAATTTATTGGTGGTGGGCACTTAAGGGAAGGGATTAGAGGTGAGTTTATAAATAGTGGGCAGGGTGTGGGTGGCCTCTTTGGCTGCTGTCACACCCAAGGGTAAGGGCGTGGTTAGAGTTTGTGAGTAACTAATTGAGGTAGGCCAAAGTAATAGTTTAGTGATTTCGGTGGTTTGATATTGTTACTCGATTCTATGGAGAAGGCGAGTCGTGTTGTTCCAGCATTTAAAATTTTGCAGGACGAGGGGAGGGCAGATCTGCTGCTGGAGGGGGTCTTAAAGCAGGCATGGGTGGGGCTGAAACGGCCAAAAAGGGCATCCGTCAAAGGTGTTGCTGCAGCCATAATGGCTTGTACGCCTCTGGCAGCAAGCACAAACAATTCTGACGGAAGAGTGTAGTGGGGAGGAGGGTGGGTGCTTAGCCCGAGCCTGAGTTGCTTCATGACATGGCGGGGAATTGTTAATTGCCTTACCTGATCAGACTGCATGGGTACACCGAGATGATCCTGTCACGTCGTTGGGCGCTTCAATGCGCGAGTAGGTGGTCGCAGTAGAGGTCTGAGAGGTGTGGCTGCAGTGACTCATGCATACCTCCTGAAGGCTCAGGATGTATCAGGCATCATCAGGGAGACAGCTGTGCAAGCCTTTTGAAAGGGTTTTCAAGTGTGTCACGGTTCGGAATCACGCTCTAGAGGAAAATTCATTAGGTGTTTCTCCTAAAATGGCGGCGCCCGTGGAGGTCCGACATCAGATAATTGTATTGGATCCAGAGAAGGCTAATGAGCCACAACAGGTTTTTTTCTCTACAAGAAAGTAACTTGGATTTATTGAATATGCCCGTAATGATGCAGGCTGGCAGATTATTGCAGTTTGTTCTGAGGATTGTCAGTCTTATGATTCATAAAGTTCATAAGTGGGATGTGGCAAATCAGGTGTAGTTACAGGCAAGGCAGCCAGCAATTAAGTGTTAGGGAGGAGGAAGGTTTTGGATTGCAAGGTAAGTTGTATATTGAGCCTGACATGAGTAGGACAGTAGGTTTAGTTCAAGATAGTGTAGGTTTCCTACAGCCCAGGACGGCTGGCCTTCAGGCTGGGTGTGACAGTTTTTCTGCCCTGGGTGGGGTAGATGAAGAGGCTTCATCGTCGCTGCCTGAACGGGCTGTGGAGAAATTTAAGTTTCTAGTGGGGGTCAGAGCACCCTACATGCACCAGCCCGAAGTGGTGGCAAGATCCGGAGTGGCTTGCTTGACTTTGAGGGAGCAAGCTGGTCCATCAGCTGATATTTTACAAGGAGGGAATTTCTTTGAAGAGCCATCAACCAGTCAGAGCACTGTCAGTTTTGTACACATTTCTGGGTTGGAGGTGGAGAATTTGGATTACGAAGAGCGGGGAGACGTGGGAGAAGGTAAAATTGTGGAAGATGTGGGCACTATTGTGCGCAATGTTGCGGGTGGGTCTCAGTTTAAAGGGAAAAGGAGCATTGGTGTTTTACAGAAGGAACCTTCGAAGACAGTTCAGCTTAGTCATAAGGGTGGAAGAGAGGAGAAGAAACGGGAAAGCTTGCAAATTCCTCTAGGTGAGAAGAAGTGTGTTTCTGGTGAGGGTGCTGCTCTTATTCGCTGTGTTTCTGTAGCCGTAGGTAATAGTCCTGTGAAAAAGTCAACATTGGGATAAAACATTTTGGGAGGTAAAGACATGTATTCAGGTGGAGATTGAAGGTGACAAATAGGCTTCGGGGATGGTTACAAAGCTGGATGAGGCATGCCCGGCTAAGCAGGAGGGTAAGTTGGCTTCTGAGGAGATTGGGGGCTCTGTACCAAACAAGACAGGTACGTCAGAGAGTAAGGAATCAGGGGGGTAGTATTAGGAACAAAAAGTTACCGTAGTTGGGAGTGTCAATGTCGTTGGGGGCTCATCGTAGACATTTTATAAATTACTTCACAGGGGGGTTCAGGCAAAAGAAGGCTTCAAAAGAAGAGGAATAGGAGTTAGATCATAGCCAGAAGGTGCCAACGACTATTGAACATTGAACCTTGGCTTTTCTACTTTATGCAAGTGTTTACTGTGAACGGCAACCTGAGCGGTGTGTGGCTCTTTTTAAATACATGGACATCATCCACAGACTATGGGAGTTTTGGTTGGTTTAGATATGATGAGGAATTTAGGGCAAGGATGGCTATCTACCCAGATAAGGAGTGGGGCAAGATTGATAATGAGTTGTGGATGCAACGGCTCCGTACAGGAAAGAATGCCCCAGTGGTGCCCATGGCTAGTGGATTGCCATTGCAATACAAGCCCTTTCAGGGTCATCCCACCCAAGTTGGGGTGGGGAGTTTTCAAGAGGACAAATGCCACAGAACAGAGCACGCTGGTCCTTCTTTAATAGCGGATCATGCACAAGGCCACAATGTAAATTCAGGCACTATTGCTCTAACTGTGGGGGCAGACACTCAGTTTTTCAGTGCTTTGGGGTAGTGCAGTGGGAATGGCAGGGCAATCCCAGTAGAGGTGGTGACAGGGGCAGGGGACATACACAACAAGCGGTGGGTAAAGGGCCCTACTATTAAACTGGAGATTCTAAAATACTGGTTAAGATGTTATCCTCGAGAGGCAGATGCTAAGTCTTTATTTTGGGTTTTGCTGAGGGTTTTTCTTTGTGCTTTCAAGGTCCCGGGGGAGAGGTGGGCGAGGAATTTGAAATCAGCAATAGAACAACCTCATGATGCAGACTAAGCTTCAGAAGGAATTGGAGTTGCGTAGAATTGTGGGTCCTTTTGATTATTGGCCGGTGCGGAATTGTACAATTTCACCATTGGGTGTGGTACCATAGCGAGTCCCTGCACTCACAGGGATGGTGGCCTGCTGAAGACAGCAGACCTCCATGTCTGTGACTGCTTTTTAAATAAAGCAGTTTTTATTTTTTTATTTTGCAGCCCGTTTTCCTTAAAGGAAAACGAGTTGCAAAATAAAAAAAATAACGAAACCATTTGGTTTCGTTTTTTCAGAGTAGGCAGTGATCCATTGGGCAGTGGAAGACTGGTCTGATTCTTGGGAAGCAGCATGGGACAGTATTGCACTTTTGGAAAATCTTTCCTTTGGTTATTTCGTTGGCATTATGGGTCAGTATCTTGGCTAATAGGTGTGTTTTTTCTTTAATGTGGATAACCATACAGTGGTTAATCTGGTGAATTTCCAGAAAGCAAAGATTGAGAAAGTGTTGAGGTTGTTAAGAGTCTTTTCGCTTAATTGTTGACATTTATCATATTGTTTAAAGCCAGGCATGTCCCAGGTGTGAATAATGATATCGCAGTGGCTGAGATTCCTTGGGCTGGTGAAGAGAGCAGATGCACAGAAGACGGCTATTCCTCAGTCACTCTGGGACCTGGGATTCTGAGGGTTTTGCAGTTGATTCAATAGTCCATAGCTTCATCTACTCAAAGGAGTTATGATCAGGCATGGTCTGAATTTATGCAGTCAGGTGCAACTAGGCAGGTGGATGGTCCATTTCTAAGACAGGTGCAAAGATGCAGTTCGCTTCATTGTGAAGCAGATTGATGCAGGACTTTCCACTGTAACGCTATCGGCTAAGATGTTGGATATCTCCTTTATGGTAAGTATTTTTGGGGATATGATCCGATGGAGAGAGAAATTTGTAGCAGAACTGTTTCAGATTGGGCGAGGGAGAGGGGTGCAAGGATTGATCGAAGGTGTCTTGTTACTGTTCAGTTGTTACGGGACCTCATTCTCATTTTATCGGGAGTTTGTTTTTCACCTTAAGAGGTTGCATTAATTTCATTATGCATGTCTTGGCTTTATCATGGGGCTGTTAGGGTTTCTGAATTGTTGGGTTCAAAAGGTAAGGCTGGTCTTTTACTTACTAATGATAGTTCGAGGGATGGGGTTATTAAGCTGTGGCCTGACACGTCAAAAACTGATAAGCAGGGTAGGGAGTAGGAGGTGATTTTGCAAGAGTCATTTCCCCCAGTTTGTCCATTACATTGTTGGGCTTCATCTGTTCCTCTTTTACCTACTGACACGAAGTATGTATCATGCATCAGGATAGATCATCCCGGACTTCATTTCAGCTAACCTCCGTGCTAAAGAAGGCACTTGGTAAGTTGGGTATTTCATCCAAGTATTATGGCACTTATTAATTTTGGTTTGGAGCTGCTACAGAAGCCAAAAGGTTGGGGAAATCAGATAAAGTAATTATGGAAATGTGTAGATGAAGATCACAGGGTTTTAAATCTTTTATTAGGCTGAGTCCTCCTAAGCTTTGTTAGGTTGCTATCTGTTGATGCTCGGTTGGTTTCTAGGGTTAATTCGTTTTTACTTTTTAGCTTGTGTTGCGGGCCCCGTCAGCACATCCTCTTCAGTATGGATAGTGGGGCACTCTTTCATTCATTGGCAGTGAAGCATGCTGATTCTCAACATTTTGGCCACCAAATGGGTTTGGATGGGGCTCAGGTCAAAATATTGTGCAGTGGGAAGAGTGGGATGAGATGGGGAGAGCTGTTGTGTGTGCTTTCTAAGAGACTAGCTAAAGGTTTTTGCCCAGACGTGATGGTGTTGCATCTCGGGGATAATGATTTGGTGGCTTTATCTGGTGTAGGTTTGTTGAAGGTTATGAATCTTGATTTGCTTAGAATTAAGGAGAGGTGGTCAGGGACTCATATATTATGGACTGAGTGGGTGCCAAGACAGTTTTGGTGTGGTGCACAAAACGTCTTTGGGGTGGAGAAGCAACGGAGGAAAGTTAATAGAGAGATGAGGAGTTTTTGTACAGCAAATGAGATTTCGGCACTTTGAGATAGTTCATGAGGATGGGCCCTTTTGTCAACAGAATGGTGTCCATTTATCCTTCATGGGTAATGAACACTATTTGATGGGACTCAGGAGACTTTAGGATCATTGACAGGTTGGACAGTGGGTTTTACCTTTCCAGGTTGGGTGGGGCAGGAAAACACCTGTGGGTTTTCCAGTGTGGTGGATTTTATTGACATTTCTTGGGGAGGAGGGGGTACGGATGCACAACTATGAGAGGTCAATCAATCAAGGAATTTGTGAAGCGCACTACTCACCTGTGAGGGTCTCAAGGTGCTGAGATGGGGGAGGGAAAAAGGGAAGGGGGGGAGGTACTGCTACTGCTCGAAAAGCCAGGTCTTGAGAAGTCTCCTGAAGGTAAGGAGGTCTTTGGTCTGGCACAAGTGGGTGGGAAGAGTGTTCCACGTCTTGCGGCGAGGTGCGAGAATGATCTGCCGCCAGTTGTAGTTCTGCAGATGCGTGGGACGGTTGTGAGACCAACGTCGGCGGAGCAGAGTTTCCGGGTAGGTGTGTAGAAGGAGAGCCGTCTGTTGAGGTATTCTGGACTGGCATAGTGCAGTGCTTTGTGAGTGTGGGTGAGGAGGTTGAAGGTGATTCTCTTGTTGACGAGGAGCCAGTGCAGGTCTCTCAGATGGCCTGTGATGTGGCAGTGGTGGGGGATGTCCAGGATGAGGGGGGGGAGGCGTTCTGGGTGCATTGCAGCCTCTCCTGGAGCTTGCCCGTGGTTCCTGCGTAGAGGGCATTGCCATAATCCAGTTTGCTGCTTAGGGGGGCTTGGGTGACTGTTCTTCTGGTTTCGGTGGGGATCTATTTGTAGATCTTTCGGAGCATGCAGAGAGTGTTGAAGCAGGAGGAGGAGATGGTGTTGACTTGCTGGGTCATGGATAATGAGGAGTCCAAGATGGATCCTAGGTTGTGTGAGTGGTCAGTTGTAGCAGATCAGAGAGTGGCAGGCCACCAGGAGTCATCCCATGCAGAGGGGGTGAAGCCGAAGATGAGGACTTCCGTCTTGTCGGAACTGAATTTGAGGCAGCTGTTCTTCATCCATTCAGCGATGGCCTTCATTCCTTCATGGAGGATGGTCTTGGCGGAGTCCTTGGTGAGGGAGAGAATCAGCTGGGTGTCGGCTGCGTATATGAGATGATGTTGAGGTTGAGAGATTAGGCGATGATAGCGAGCGGGTCATGTAGACGTTGAAGAGGGTCGGGCTGAGGGGCAAACCCTGGGGTACGCTGCAGATGATTTTGGTGGCTTCGGAGCAGAATGGGGGGAGGCAGACTCTCAAGGTTCTGCTGGTGAGAGAGGAGGTGACCCAATCCAGGGCTCTGTCAGGGATTCCTGCATTGCTGAGGCATGTGTGTAGGGTGTGGTGGCTGACTGTGTCAAACGTGGCTGAGAGGTCCAGGAGTATGAGGGCTGTGGTTTCGCCGTTGTCCAGTATGATGTCGTCGGTCGTGGCGATGAGGGCAGTTTCGGGGCTGTGGTTGCTGCAGAATCCAGATTGGGAAGTTTCCAGAGTGCTGTTCTCCTCGAGGAAGCTGGTCAGTTTTTTGTTGACAACCTTCTCGATTTGCTGGGAAGGGGAGCAGGGAGATAGGCCAGAAGTTCTTGAGGTCCTTTGGGTCCGCCTTGGGTTTTTTGACGAGGGCGTTGGTAAGGGATTTTTTAGAAGGATCAAAGGGAGGGAAGGGCAACAGTAACTACATAAGGTGCACAGCAGGGCAGTTGGGCAATGGATTTTTGGGTTCAAAGTGAGGATGGGAAGGGGTATTGCTGGGGGACGTTTTATTAGAGAGTGGGGTTTAGAAAGTGCCATTGCATTAGTGTGGTCTGTTTTAGTTTTGTAAGGCTTGATGCCAAGGTTTTGTGGTTTTGCCATACCTGTTCTATTAAAACGGCCTTTTACGGCTATCAATTTGGTGTGAGGGTTGTACTTTGTGCTCCATTTTCACCCCTTAAAAGCAGATGATTATTGTTTGTCTACATAAGAGAAAGAGAAGAGCAGTCCAAATTAGTAGTGTCACTAGAAATAAATTCACACAAAGTCTCTCTCACTCTCTCTCCCCTCTACCACCTTAACACCCTTCCAACCATGGCTTTAGTGCTGATGGCGCGGGTGAGAAAATCGTTTTTGGCCCTCCCCCATGTCTTCCTCCTCGATTTCCCTCACTACAACTGGCAAAAGTGCTCCTCATCTCTCCATAGCTACTCTCTCACATACATTTTATTTGTTTTAAACCGGTGGTAAAGGCTGGCTTTACTAATCCACTCAGCTATCCACATAAAATATAGATCTGTTTTTTTGCAACAGGCATATTAACCCTCTGAGCTGCTTTATGGTGAGTCAAAACTGTCATTGGATAAAACTCTGATCTCCCTGTCTATCAGGAACTTTAATCACTAGAATTAACTTGACATTGCTGTTGCTGACTGAAAGCTGCATGCACAAGGAAATCTGTAGCAGGTAGTAAGTATTTATTGTTCAATTATTTAAAGCTTACAATCATAAAAACACAGAGTATGTTAAGCATAAAATCATCAATCATATGCGTTGCAATCATTATTAGACTTATTTTTAAGAAAGTGCTAAGTGCAGTGACAATTGCTCTCATCTCCTACGTATTATACTGAGACTGTACTAACTTTAACATACAGGTAAACCAAAAAGTGCTAACTGCCTTAAGATGCTGATTTCCTAAATAATATGCTTTGTTTGGCAGTATATATCATCCCCTCATAGTTATAAACAATGTTGTAACAAATAATCATGCTGGCTCTTTGGCATTTATAGCATCTCCTCATGCCCACACTGCACTATATTGAGCTTGAACTATTTGCAATACTTAATTAATCCCAAACATTGCCAAATCAGAAGATCATTTAGAATTTGCTCTTTCCTAGTTTGGATTCTGCAATTTATATAAACTTCCCAGTAAAGATCATGCCTTCTCTTTGAGGGCAGACTTTAACTGCCTGCTGACACGTACATATGTTGTTTTAAATAAAATACTGTTTTAATAACCCTTTCATTCCATATTGAGAGCAGGACAATATACATTTAATGTGGCACTTGTCCTCCTTGTAATAATTACAGAGCTGACATGTATTCTCAGTAGAGGCTTGCTTTCAAACCAGGGAATTAAAACAGGTTTGAAAGTCGCCCATCAGTAGAGATAGCAATTTAAGCTTAGGTCTCTCTCCAAACACATCCCCTAAATATGCCTGAGGCTGCAGGAGGCCATATGAGCCAATTAGCATCCAAGCATGTGATCTCTTAGACAACACTGCTTTATCTTCAAGTAGAGAAATCATTTCCTCATGAAGTTGATAAGCCTGTTGAAAGCAAGAGGTGAAAGGGTTAAGGCCCAGAGCTCCTCTGCCATAAAAGTGGTGAGCGTCTGATTTAAGTACTTGTGTGCCTCGATATTGCTTGGATCATTTATAGCTTTCCACACAATACTACTCAAGTTAGGTCTGGGGCCATTTTTTAGCTTATAGCAGAATTTCAAAAACCCACCCGGACTACTCACATTCTGTCTCCGGAAACCGAATTCCAAACAAATCTGCACTGGAGAGGCACATGGTGGGCGATTATACACACAATGATATGTCCTTATCACAGCCTTATCAATTATTTTGTCAGCTCCACCTTTTAGCACAGCAATTCCATGCTTAAGAGGGGGTAAATGTTTTGCTATCATAACCATCAAGAGAGGCTGAAAAGACATTCCTTTTAACGTATTCCTCTAGCTGCAAAAATCAGAGGTTATATTGTTATTTCTTCTTTGTATGGTACTGCATTGTTTTGTGAAAGACCCTTTAGATTCAAAGATTACTCCCAAATATTTGTATTCTGACACAGGATCTAATGCTGAGCCATCCAGGTAATAAATCGGTGGTGGACGTCTTCTCATGGTTACTAACATTGTTTTTGTTTTAGATAAATGTACTTGTAGCTCATGTTCTGCAGGGTACTGAGCCGTTGCAGTAAATAAAAAGCTGTAGGCCAAACTTAGTATAACTAATCAATACTACATCATCGGCATTCAGCATCAGATGCTCTAAATCCGGACATCTTAGTGCTGTTAAGTAATGTAGTCAGCTCTGCCAGGTTCTGTTGAAAAGATATGGAGCCAAAACACATCCTGTTTAAGGCCGTTGTTTGTTATTATTTTCTTCATCACTGTTGATCCTTTTCCCACCCTTACACTTGTCCATGTATCAGTGTAAAACAGTTGTATATCTCTTAGTAGGGAAGGGAGAATTTCCCAGCTTTGCAGCTTGGACCATAAGATGTTACGCTGCACTGCATCAAAAGCGGAACTAAAGTCAACATAGCATAGATGTAGATTGGATGAACGACGCCTGGCTTGTTCCATTAACAGAGCGAGCATGGATATGTTTGTAGTAGTGCCTGTTTTGTATATGAACCCAAATTGATTAACTGGCACGCAGGATCCTGCTTCTGCCCTGACTATCAAGTCAGTAAGCAAACATTTTGCAAAATATTTTACCTCCCAATCCATTAGAGCAATCAGCCGATAGTTTGCATGGGGCATCTCCTTTCCTGCTTTATAAATTGGGGCCAAGATTGAACAGCGCCAAGTATTACTTGATTTGACAGGACATGATTATGTAAGATGGTCAGTTGTTTAGCTCAGTACTGGGAGTTATGTTTTTAAATTGTTTGCGGTGTACTGTTAGGTCCTGGGGCACCATCCTGGCGAATAGTTGTAATGTTTTTATCCATGTCCCTGTGGATATAGATCTTATAGGGCTAGTTATGTCCATGATTATAGACTCTTCTTCTCAATACCCCTGTGGCACTCTCAGGCCCCCATACATTTCCTAGAGATACATAGAACAGGAGGCTTCCGAGATGTTCAAAGTAAGGGAGTCATCCGTGAGCCTGTGGCATGATTCACCAGTTGCCGGAATCCTCTGGCATCATTTTTCCTAGAAGCTGCAAGTAGTTTATACCAATGCAAGTCCTTCTCAGCCTTTACTGACTCCCATGTGGCTTTTTTATATAGCGATCTCAACTTCATGAGAGTCACAGTCCGTAAGGGCTGATTAGACCCATTCCTCAGTAACCATAGAGCTCGATTCAGTTTCTTCTTTGCTATTATTAGTAGGGCTGAGGCCTTATCGGGCCAGGCTGCTGCTGAACCTGGGGCGCTAGAGGGTCCTTGGGGCAATTCCTTATCCTCCAAGAGTCTTGTCGAGAGTAGTAGCCACTACTCCAATGAATCACTGGTCTCTGATCTCTTCACTAACCTCCTTCCATTTATATCTAGCTTTATGTTCCACCAGTCCAATAGACATGATAGACCAGGAAAGCCTTCTATAGTAGATCATGGAGCTTGAACCTATCTCCGGTTGGGCTTGATCTTAAATTTGACAGTCTGCATGTAACAGTATCCTCTGCAGTTGATGATCACTTTCCAGTCGTGATCCCTGCTCATAGTGTTTAACCATTGGAAACAGGGTTAAGGACACAAAGGTGTAATCAAGTATTGAGCTAGAGATTGCTGAGTGATAGGTTGGCTGGGCCGGAATATCCAGGATAATGCGACCATTGGTAGCTCTCAAGCTACATGCTCTATTTCAATTTTAAAAATGTGTCCTCTGTGATCCTTTCTCTGTGTAGATGGCTGAAATATGAGTATATGCCAAGTCTGATCAAATATATCCAAAATGTTATCCAATGTTGTGGTCTGCAATAAGTTCATATTAAAATCTCCTGTAATCATTAGGAGCAGAGCTGGATTTAGAGCTGTCTGGGCAGAGATAAAGGCCAATAAAACATTAATTGTTTCTTGCTATATTCCAGGTGAGGGGTGGATATGAATATTGATGATCAAAAGAGGTAAAGCACTCTACATCAGGATTTCTGAAAGTTTTACCACTTGCAGATTAGAGTGGTATATGTTAATGTCCTCTCTTCTTACTTTAAGTTTAGTTGCAATGTAAATTTCTAGGCCCCCAGTGGGTCAGCCGAACATATGTGATTTAACTGCTGGCTTGCTATAACCCAAATAAGATGGAAGATTTAAAAGGTCTATGGACCAAGGCCCTCATTCTGACCCTGGCGGTCTTTGACCGCCAGGGCGGAGGACCGCGGGAGCACCGCCGACAAGCCGGCGGTGCTTCAATGGGGATTCCGACCGCGGCGGTAAAGCCGCGGTCGGACCGGCACCACTGGCGGGGTCCCGCCAGTGTACCGCGGCCCCATTGAATCCTCCGCGGCGGCGCAGCTTGCTGCACCGCCGCGGGGATTCTGACCCCCCCTACCGCCATCCAGATCCCGGCGGTCGGACCGCCGAGATCCGGATGGCGGTAGGGGGGGGTCGCGGGGCCCCTGGGGGCCCCTGCAGTGCCCATGCCACTGGCATGGGCATTGCAGGGGCCCCCGTAAGAGGGCCCCTACATGTATTTCACTGTCTGCTGCGCAGACAGTGAAATACGCGACGGGTGCAACTGCACCCGTCGCACAGCTTCCACTCCGCCGGCTCGATTCCGAGCCGGCTTCATCGTGGAAGCCTCTTTCCCGCTGGGCTGGCTGGCGGTCTGAAGGAGACCGCCCGCCAGCCCAGCGGGAAAGTCAGAATTACCGCCGCGGTCTTTCGACCGCGGAACGGTAACCTGACGGCGGGACTTTGGCGGGCGGCCTCCGCCGCCCGCCAAGGTCAGAATGAGGGCCCAAGTCTCTTGAAAAATCACCAGATGAAATTAATTGATATAAGCGATGAAGTGCTCATCCTTGAGCTTACTAGAAAGCACCTCTATATTTCATACACATATTGAAAGTTTTTCCTTAAGGAGTCCATCAGCAAGACTTTCACCCTGTCAACACTTCCTGCGCCTGTGTGAATTTGATAACAGGGCATCTGGAAGCCAAGCCCATTTCACTATAGAGTCTTGGGATGAACGGTGTATCCCATCTACTTCTTCACCACTGTGTGTTTAAGTGCCTTGTCCCCCTGCCTTTGAAAGTGAAAGACTCTAAGCCCCTCTTAGGACCAACTATGGCCGGTGTTGCTCATTAATTGCTTGCCCCATAATTTTCTCTTCTTGTTTGGTCCAGCTTCCTGCATTTTCTTGGGAGGTGTGAGATTTCCCACAGTTTGAAAGCCATAAACATTGTGGGTAAGCTTCAGACATCTCTCGGGTGATCTCAACTCCCCATTTAGCAAATTCCTGCCTCTCTGCCCACACCTGTTACATAAGCCTTTCAGTTGCCCAAGTAATTACTGTGGCTTCAACTCTGTCAGTGTTCAGTGAGCTTTAAAAGGATACAGAATTAATGTCAGATGATTTAATATGCCTTAGAGTTGTATTTCCTGCAATATGTATAGCATTGTATTGCTGTTGATTATGTCATGTCGACCCCTCAATTTATATTTTGGGATGAAAGTGAGGCTACAGGATTTTCTTGTCGTTGTAAGCCAGTTGCAACAGTGTATAGTTTGCGGGATGCGAACTAACAGCAGCAGGCTGTTGGTCTGTATTAGCCTGCAAAGAAGGGCTTGCATCATAATTGGCAACCACAAAGGGGCCCAATGCTGGATAAGTTGGTTGCTGGCTGGGTGCCTGGATTTCCTCCTGTATAGCCAAGTCCTGTATGTACTTTTGGCCCCAGCAGTCACCACAGTGATTGTCGGTTGTTCTGTCAGAGATAGCTACACAGGCTGGGTGACTACTTCACTTATTGATTACAAGTACCCCACCTTGTTCCTACATCACGAACTTGGCTATTCAAAGGTTGGCTAATCGAAGGTTGGTGCCTTCCTGTGGACATTGATCCTGTCTCAGCCTTTGATGGGCTTTCGGAGAAGACTTCTTTATTGTTATTTACTTCTTTAGGTTTGCTTGATGGTCTGAAGATAGAATAAACCTGTTAAACTTGTGCTGTTGCAGAGCCTTGGCCATTTGCTTATTATGAGATTTCCTGACCCTTTTGCGCTCCCTATTCATCAGTTGCATATTACCTGCAACATGATCACTTCTTGCTGCACGTTATCCAGGAGAGAATGTGGATGAGCCTACATAGTTGACTTGATATTGTATTCATTACTTGCTTCTTGCACCTGACCAATGGCAGTAATTTGTTGAGTTTAATTGTGCTGACTAATGGAGGTACAATTATTGAATTCTGTAGATATTACATTATTGCAAGAGACAACTTTTTGCATGTCTGAGGAATCAGATTTTAAATGAGTTTTTATATCTAAAAGCATTGAGTTTAATGCATCTGGAAAACTTGCCAACTTGTCAAGAATCGAGTTGCATGCACAGAATTCAACTGGATGTGCTGTGTCAGCACACTGGATCATTGAATTTAAAGCTCCAGTTTTTGAATCAATAGCTGTAACATAAATCCCCATGGTAATGAGGAGATCCACTTGGAGGTCTAACTCACGTGAGTGGTATGTTAGAGCATTTACTATAGACTGGAATGTACAGAGCAGAACGTCCCAGGTATTACTTGTCTCGCCTTCCTGCCAGGACATAGAACATTGGGGAAGATCGGATTTACAACTGTGGGGGGAGATACAGGACATGCTGATAGATGTGAGCCTGTTGAGGGCCTCCTTCGGTCCATCAAAGCCATTATCTCTGCCTGAGATAAAGGAAAATTCTCATCATCTACTACTTTCAAGGAAGGTGATCTACTTCTTGACCGGGCTGAGCTACCATATTTTGCACTGTTGACTGAACTGTAAGCCAAGGAGTTTTCTTTAACCCAGACTCACCGATTTCATGCTTATTCATGAATGAAGTTAACTGAACACCAAAAGGTGGTTGATGTACCACCACTTTAACCTGCATAGTCTTACTCTTATTTAAGGACTCATTTACATCCACAGTGCCTACGGGGGTCTCTATTTTTGGCATTACTCTGTACACAGTCCTCTTTACCCATTAGTTCTATAAGCTGCATAGCACCTGATTCCTTTGCTTCAGAGCTTTTTTTGCTCAAGTCTCCAAATGAAAAGAAGCCTTCCACCTGACTGCACAGTCATGTTTTTCTGCTGACCGTGCATTGAACATACTGGGCATTTGGGACTGAACAGGCATTTGTAAACCATGCTCGTCTCTATTTTGTAGGAGTAGTACATCCATTGTTTTGTGTTTTTTTTTTTTTTTTTTTTTTATAAAAACAAGTTTATTCTATGAAGCACTCTGATAGCTTGAGGGGGAGGACCTGCCTTAATTGGTGGTAGAAGCTGGGGCCGCGTGTCCTGTTTCAGATTACCTGTCACCAGGCCTATTGCCGAAGACTCAGCAGTGGCACTATTATTTAGAGGCAGATTGGGTCAATTGGGGTGTTTATGCTTGTGCCTCCTAGTTGCCGGTGTCGCTCTTGTCCTGCCGGAATGCGTGAGTTATTAACCTTAATAAAGGATTCCGACTTTAGCCAGACAAATTGAACAAAGAGACAATTTGCACAAAGCAAACCACACTACAGTCCCAGACGGGCCGCTTCTACACCTCACTGGCTCTTCCTTCTTGAGGTACTCTACGCACCCTACTGCCCCTTTTAAAGTAGGAACAGCAGCTGTCGTGGACAGAAGGTAAACAGGAAAATAGGCAGCTTCTTTAACAATGTTGTGAATAGGTTAGCAGTAGCCCCTGTGCGCCACAGATGCAGCCCCTGTACACCACAGATCCAAGGGCCTCTCACCAGGGCACGCAGCCGGAAGGGCAGGATGTGGTCCCTCTGCTAACGCAAGCCGCACTGGCCGAACGCTGGCAGCTTCTATCCCAAACAGAGAAGGCCATGTCCTAGAGCCTAACCTGCCCTGGCAGGCGCGTCGCTCAGCGGCTGCAAGCCCTTTGTCAGGGTTGCAGGGTTTATAGGTGTGAGGAGGGCACGAGGAGGGCGCCTGACCCCCAAAGGCAGTGGCTGCATCACCTGTTACTCAGGAACCAAAACTCATCCCGCCCGAGGGCCCGACCTGTGGCCCGTGCGATTTTCTCATGCTCTACCTCCGCTCTCGACAGGCATCAGACGTTAAACACCTCTTCAGCAGAAGCTTTTAAAGCGTAAATTATTGCTAGACACAGTTCCCCTCTACGGGTCAGCGCCCAGTGCGGCCGCACCAGTAGCACCGCCCTAAAGCTCTTGGAGGACACCACAACAGGCTAAATGTATATTACACTACATCAAGTAAGATGGTTCCTGGAACTAGAAAGTGATAAAAAACCTGCGAGATTTAGTTCCACAGATGAATTGATAAGCTTATTAACTGGAGTGTGTACTATATGATGTGCAAACACCCCGGTATGTTACTCAACTCTCATCTCTGATTGTATTTTTGGTGACTGATTTTTTTAGATTGAAGCCCAGGGGGTGGGTGTTGGGGGGGAGGTACTTCGAGAATATCTGTTCTTGATATAGAAAACATGTTACTAGTACAGCAGAAGTCGAGAAAGTCTTAGGTAAATGATGGATTGCATAGCGATCATTTGTAGTGTTGGAAAAAAGAGCAATTGAAAGTTGATGATGGTGAGCATTTAATAGCATGAATAGTATTCACACTCAGTGGCTTATATGCCCTCTGTTTGATTTTCAAGGCAGCATTTTGAACACAGACTAATCTTTCTTGCTGGACAATTCTCATGGAGTACATTCTACCAAAGAAGAATGGTTTTAGGTAGAATCGATGGTGCATCATCACGCAGCCTCTTTGCTGACACAAATACTACAGCATAACTGGAACCCAATAGATCTCTTATATTGAGAAAATTTGCATTCATTGTCTGGCATTCAGGAGAATGGAGGAGAGGGGGTTGGAGGATGTTGTAATGTATTTTTAGCGCGCAAGCTCTTGACGGTTCCGAGGTTCTGTTACCACGGAGATGGCTCCGTGCATTGTGGCAGTTACTAGGAGCCGGCAAGAGGGAGGCGCTGATCCTTGGCACTGATAATAAATATTTCAACCATAAATCACGTCTTGGACAATTAACCACAACATTTTGGCGACGACTTGCCAGTTCTAGAAGCCAGTGGCAAGGCATCAGCAGATTGTAACTACTCGTGTGGTAGCTCAGCGACGGCATTGCGCTCACAGTAAAGGTAACGGAGGCTGCGCTTCTTACTTGTGCTAGTTGCTGAGTTGGCCTCAACTGCCTCGACCTTTCTAGAGACGATAACAGATATTAGAGGAACGTACCTAGCGAAGTACCCCTCTTGTGAAAAGAATGGAAGGACTAATTTAAAAAAAAACAGAGAGGCATTAGAAAAAAGTACCTAGTGAGGAAACTTGAATGCCTTGGAACATTTTTGTTTTACCTATTTAGTCATTTCAATGCTGTTGAATGTACAAACAGTACAGTGAACGAAGTTAGAAATGGATACGCCGACAATTACAGCACCTCCTGGATATTTTTGGATAATTACTTAGAAGCTTTGGATGGTCAAAGGTTCCGCCCTAGCAGGAAGAAAGCTATTTTATTAAATGCTTTAGGAAAAGAAGGTCAACACATTTATAAGTATCTTCCAGACTTACAAGTTCAGGGTGACGAAGTAGATGTGGATGTATACACAGATGCCCGGAAAAAATTAGATTTAAGATTTGCTAAGACTCAAAATGTGGTGATGAGACGACACAAATTTTATACCCAACCTCAAAGAGATGGAGAATCTATAGATGATCATGGGCTAGATGTATCAAAAAAACAAATTTTGCTTTGCATTTCTTAAATAGCGAATTTTAAGAAATCGCTATTTAAGAAATGCAAAATGGTATGTATGATTTTTGAGATTCGGTAATAGCGATTTCTTAAAATTCGCAAATGCTATTACCGAATCGCAAATAGAGAATCCAACTCCATTTGCACCTATGGGCCTGCTGCAAATGGTTTTGCATTTCCTAAATTGCGAATTCCAGTTAGGAATTAGCAATTTAGGAAATGCAGATCCCAGGGTGCTGGGGGCCTAAGGCCCCCTCTGCTGCACCCCAAAAATATTTTTACGGACATGTGAAGCACACACATGCCTTAGGGGCATGTGTGCACTACATGTCAATTTTAAAAATGCATTTAAAATGCATTTTTCAAATTTGCACATGGTTACCACCAAACTTTTGTTGGTGGTAATTGCATTTCCTAAATGCCCAATTCGCATTTAGGAAATGCTTGATACATGTGCTTAAGAAATCGCAAATAAGGATTCCTTATTTGCGATTTCCTATTTAGAGAATCGCAATTTGCGATTCTCTAAATGGGGTCGCAATTTTAAGGAATCGCTATTTTGGCGATTCCTTAAAATTGCACTGCGAATGCCTTTCATACATTCTGAAAGGCATTTTTGCATTCGCAAACGGCCAAATTTTGCAATTCGCACCATTTGCGAATGCAAAATCGCTTGATATATCTGGCCCTTTGTCTCTAGGTTGAGAGAATTAGCGGTCAAGTGTCAATTTGGTCAGATGGAAGATGAAATGATTCGGGATCAACTGATTGTCCAATGTAGAAGCAGGAAAATACAAGAGAGGTTATGGGCACGAAGGAATCCCATTTTGAAGGATGCAATTGATATAGCTAAAGTCGTGGAAGAATCTGAGTATTGCATGAGAGCAATGGAGAAACGGGAGACAAAGGATGAGGTAGCGGCCATAAGCAATCGACAGGACAGTTTTGCAAACAAAGTTAAGTTCGGCAACAATAAACCTATAAGAGAAACAGAGAATAAGAGATGTAACAAATGTGGAAGTTTCAATCACACGTCGGAAGCAAAGTTTTGTTTTGCTACAGGGAAGGATTGTAGGAAATGTGGGCTCAAGGGTCACTTTGCAAGAATGTGTCATGGTTTAAGAAAAAATAATAATGTGGCAACACTCTTGCAAGAAGAGGTGGATGATAGCTTGTGTGAGACAAATCTAAGTACAGACAGAATATTGGCTGTTGTTGATTGAAGGAATGCAAAGATCCAGGGAACAAAGACCCAAGGCGCAATTCGTGATTCGAGGAAAACCAGTTGAATTGATGGTGGATTTCGGATCCTTGTATACCATAATTCCAAGAAGATTGTTCACTTCTGAATGGCCACAAGCAAGATTATTACCTAGAGATATAAGTCCTGGTGGATATCAAGGCGAGAAGATAGATCTCATTGGTTATATGATGGCTGATATCAAATTTGGAGGAAGAAGCACTAAAGGGAAACTATACGTAGCTGAATCAGGTCCACCAATCCTGGGATGGATTCATCAATATGATCTTCATATCATCATCAATCCTCGAGCTAAAACGCAAATATTAGTTGTAGAAGAAGTAACGTTACAAGATATTCTCAGAGATGCAAAAGATGTCTTTTGAGAGGAACTGGGGCAACTAAAAGGGTACCGTCACAAGATTAACCTCAAAGATGATGCAATCCCAGTACGGCATAAAGTCAGGAGAATACCAATATTAGCTAGAGGACAGGTCAAGGACTTGATAAGAGAAATGCTAAGTTGTGGAGTCATTGAGCCTGTTGAGGCATCAAATTGGGTATCTCCAGTTCTGATAACGAGGAAGGCTGATGGTAAACTTCGATTTTGTGTTCATTTGAGAAGTTTGAATCAGAATGTAGTTATGGACAATTTTCCTCTACCTAATATCAATGAGCTTATTTTGATGCTGAAAGGAGGAAAGTTTTTTTCAAATCTTGACTTAAAGCATGCGTATCATCAAGTAAAGTTACATCCTGAGTCAAAAATCTTAACAACATTTATTAGAATGGACGGCACGTTTCCATTTACCAGAATGCCTTTTGGTTTGTGTTCAGCTGCAAGTGTCTTTCAAAGAGTGATGAATGACTTACTCAAAGAAATTCCGAATGTTATATACTTTCAGGATGACATACTAATTTTGGGAGACTCTGTAGAGAATCACAATTTGACTCTGAAGCTGGTTCTAGATAAAATGTTAAAATCAGGTTTAACCCTGAGAAAAGAGAAGTGCATATTCCTAGCCAAGGAAGTGGAATATCTGGGTCACACATTGTCGTAAGATGGAGTTAAGCCGAAGAGAGATCTATTGAGAGCCATCAAATTGGCACCATGTCCTGGGAATAAAGACCAGTTGAAGTCATTTTTGGGCTTAGTGGAGTATTACTCCAAGTTCGTGGAGAATTTTGCATCAAAGACGGAGGTACTTAAAAAATTATTGAGAAAAGGTGTGGTTTTTGAATGGGGTGCAACACAAGAACGGTGTTTTGAATCAATCAAGAAAGAAATTTGTGAAGCTGACATCCTAGTGCCCTTTGATGGGGAAAAAGAATCGATTGTTACAGTAGATGCTAGTGCCACAGGTATAGGTGCTATCTTATCACAAAAACATGGTTTAAAGGAAATAACAATTGCATTTGCATCACGTTCTTTGACACCGACAGAGCGCAACTACTCTGCAATAGAGAAGGAGGTGTTAGCTGCGACATGGAGCATGGAACATTTCAGAATGTACATTTGGGGAAAACTATTCAAGTTGCAAACTGATCACAAACCTTTGGTAAAGGTGTTGACTTCAGGTGGAGCTGAAAAAGGTTCTTCCAGACTAATTAGACTTGCTGCGAGGTCTCAGGAGTATAACTATACTGTAGAGTATATACCGGGATGGAGAAATGTACAAGCTGACTGTCTTTCACGTCTATCACAAGACTGGGAATTGTTGGATGAAGAGTATGGTAGTATTCAAGACTGTGAGGATCTAGTTGCAAGTGTCGGAGATGTAGTGCAATGGTCATCGGGAGCATTGAGTAAAGAGGAATGGTGTCAAGCCATGGCATATGACGAGGTGATGAGGGAAGTGATCAGAATGATAGTGAGTGGTAGACGTAGAGAGAGTACACTGCCAAAAAACTTATGGACGTATGATAAGATATTAGATGAACTCTCATGTGTGGGTGACTATGTTGTTGTTCGTGGTGAAAAATGTGTTCCTCCTGTATGGGTGAGGAGGAAAATCTTCAATATTACCCATGAGGGTCATTTAGGGCAAACGTTGGTGAAGAGGAGGCTCAGAGAAAATTTCTGGTGGCCAGGAATGGACGATGACATTGTACACTGGGTGGAGAGATGTGATGTGTGTGTACGCAGTGAAAAGAGTCTGAGAGTAGGCAGACAATCCTTGATAGGTCACATTGAGGATCCTGGTCAGGCATGGCATACTGTATGTGGGGACTTCATTGGTCCTTTATGAGGAGTTAAACATATGTTAAGGTTTGCATTTGTTTTGATGGATGTTCATTCAAAATGGTTAATAGTGAAGTTTATGTCATAAATAACCACAGCATCCACAGTGAGAATTTTGTCTGAGATATTTAAGGAAGAAGGATGCCCGGCATGTTTGGTGACGGATAATGGTACACAACTCACCTCTCATGAAATGAGAGAGTTTCTATCATCGATGGGTGTTAAACATTCAAGGACAGCACTTTATAATCCGCAGGGAAATGGAATGGTGGAAAGAGCCAACAGGATGGTTAAGGGGGCCATACAACAAGCACTGGCTAGTGGTATGGAAGTGGAAAGTATGGTTGCGGACGTTGTGTGGGCATACCGCACTACTGTTAATGGTGCAACAGGATGTTCACCTTTTTTCATGATGAGGGGTAGAAGACCAAATTCTAAATTGACTCTGTTTTGCTTGAGAGAACTTGCTAGCATTAATGTAGGAGCATCTGAGGGAGAGAATAAATGTGGGGGTTCAGCAGATGGTGGAAAAAATAAGAAACAAAATTTGTCCGGGTGATTGGGTGAAAGTTAAATCTGTGAGAATTGTTAAAGGGATGAATAAATTCAAAGGGCCATTTCAAGTCAAGGAAGTTCATCCTTGGTACGTTATTTTGAGCAATGGTGAGAGATGGAATCTCAGGAGAGTGGCAAAGTGTAATTATACAAAACAAATTATTACAGAAGATGAGATCAGTGATGGATGCAGTGGATTTATGTTTGACAAGCTGGAAAGGAAACCTGTTGCACAGCACACTAGATGTACAGGCGATATGCTGCCTGGTTTTATGGAAGATGGTAGTGAGAGACATAAAGAGTTTAGTGAATACAGGAATGAAGTAATGAGGGAGAGATCACAAAGAGTTAAGAAAGCACCAGCGTATCTGGCTGACTATGTAAAGCAAAAAAATAAATGTAATCTATTTTACTCTCATGTATGGTTAAGTTATTCTTTTTGTTTCTGTGTGTTACATTTTATTTTGTTAATTCTTACAGATAATAATATTTGATATTGTAGTAACTTTGTTTAAACAATGAAAGGAAGAAGATATGTTGTAATGTATTTTCAGCGCGCAAGCTCTTGACGGTTCCGAGGTTCTGTTACCACGGAGATGGCTCCGTGGATTGTGGCAGTTACGAGGAGCCGGCAAGAGGGAGGCGCTGATCCTTGGCACTGATAATAAATATTTCAACCATAAATCACGTCTTGGACAATTAACCACAACAGAGGACAGACAGATGATTCGAAGCTAAGAATGAGTCTAGATTCTGGTTGCTGCCTGACCAGTATCTTACCACCTTTGCAAATGTTATTTTGGCAGTCCAGGTAACACAAAGCCCTGCTATTTCCCCCCCTTTCAAATATAAATTGAAAGCAACAAACAAATGATAAACAATGTAAAAACATGTAATGTTGTCTAAACTATTTCTGTTTTTTTTTTTAGAAATCAATGAGGAAGAACAGCTGTGTTAGAAAAGAATTAATAGGATTAAAAAATATGTTTTTCCAGTGCATACTCCTGGCCCTCTCAGAACACGAAATTAACTCAAAAGTCTTCTATTTGTTTCTTAGAAAGGTAACCACCCTAGTCTGGATACGCATCAACCATGCTCACCAGTTTGGGGAGGGGAAAAGGGTGTATGGTTTGGTTATGAAAATAAGATGGATGTAGTAGTAATTAAATTAATAGGGGGAGGATGAGGGGGAATGTTACAGAATTGACAGAGTGAGATAATTCGGAGAGATGGATGACAGAAGGGTGGTTAATCCGTCATTTGATTTGTATCTGAGTTTGGTGTGAATGAGAGTGGGAAGAGGGGAGGCATTAGATTTAAGAAAGGAGGATAATAATTCTAGGATAAATGTAAATGGTAAGGTGTACGCATGGTTAGGAGTCGAGGCAATACATTCTAGGAGATTATTGAAGACATAGGTAACTGCATTTGCATAGCGTGGATGATGGAGGGTAGAAATGGAGTGAGGGTGAGAGTGTCTGTGGCGCAATTTTAACTGGAGAAGACGGGAGAAGTTAATAGGGGGCGAGAGGTTGGATAGTGCGAGGATAGTAAGGTCAGAGTCACGAGAGAGGTAGTTGTGTGGAAAGGTTGAAAGATTATGTTGGTTAAGTGCTAAGAAGATTGGGACAGGAAAAAAGCAGAATTAATTTGCATTTGCATTTTCTGTTAGCAAGTGTTCCCTTTTTAATCGTTGACATTTCTGTCAAAAGGAAGACAACATTGCTGTTGAAGGGTCTATATTTTGTCCTTGCTTTCCAATTGAGGTAGAGGTGACTTGATTGTTGTTAAATGCTCCTTCCTTGTGGTATTTCAGAGTAGATGCCTAAATATTGTGAGGAGAGTCTTGTAGGTTTATGTGATGAAAATAGATTGAAGAAGCATAATCTGAACTACCAGAGAGATAAGAGGGCGGTATTGATAGGAAAATATCTTGTTTAATAGGGGCTATGTTAGTAGTGTCCATGAGGACACTGACTCAGGCCCGCTGCTCCTCATAAAGGGATCTCATTCTCTATCCCTCACCCATCCCTACACAAGTGGCACCAGAGCAGGTCACCCTGCCAATAACAAAAAGGGTTGGGCATGTATGACTTTCTTACAGTTATCACTCCAGCTAAGGCACATAACCCTATGGCAGGCAGCCTTCTATAGCGGAAAGGGAGCTTCTGAGCAAGCAAGGGCCTCATCCTAGCCCAGCATTCACAGCAATCTGGCTGCTCCAGCTCCTACCCGCCATCTAAAAAATCCACTGCTTTAGAAGAGTAGAGATATGTGGTACACAAGGCACTTCCCTATGGTAAGACAATACTGACGTGGCCTCTGGATCCCCTGACAGAGTGGAGTTGCCTGCACTGCAGGTGGCAATATGTACATAAAATATTTTAAGAATTGCTGTGTCTGGTGTCCTCTGGTATGTACTTACCAAGAGACTATTTGGTGCGGTGAAAAATGGGTAATTAGCTGTCCCTCTAGCGCTGATGAATCTGCATTAAAGCTTAGTGGTAATGAAACATGTTCATAACTTTTGTACAGAACATGTAAATCTCTTTTTAACCGTGTGCCAAGGTCTGCAAACTAAATGCATTTTGGCACAGTTCTCTGTACTTATTTTTAGTTTTTTAAGTGTATGCGAGGTTTTGGAGGGCCTGCCATCACCGATTGCAGTGTGCTGTTGCAGGGCTGTGTGTATGTGGTGTGCCCCTCCCCACTGGTGTTTGATGGAATAATGGCCAGAGGTTATGGTTTTCTTGGTGGTAACTCCTGTGTTTTCTTTGCGATTGTTAGAAATGGGGTCTCTAGATGGCAGAGGTATACACCCTTGTCCAAGTAGGGACACAATCCTAGTCAGGATAAGTCATATACAATCCAAATTATCCTGTGCCCACCCTCTGGTAGCTTGGCACTGAGCAGTCAGGCTTAACTTAGAAGGCAATGTGTAAAGTATTTGTGCAATAAATCATACAGTAACACAGTGAAAACACCACAGAAAGACACCACACAGATTTAGAAAACTAGAGAATATTTATCTGAATAAAATAAGGTAAAAATGATGAAAATCCAATGTACATAAGCAGAGTTATGAATATTTAAAGATTAAATTCATCTAAAGCACTTAGAAAACACCATAGCTCCAACTGTGCTATCACAGCATCGTTGACGGGGTTGTTCCCACCAGTTATGTCGGTCACAGAGTCACACGGATCCCCAGGTACAGTACCTTTGGAAAACGATGAAAAAGGACATCACACGGAGTCGGAGAGGGGCATCGCTGGAGTTGGTGCGGCGTCAGTCCCTTAAAGAGGCCGAGGAGATGAGGCGTCAGTTCCGCACTGTGAAGCAGGTGGAGGTGAGGTACTGGTTCCGTCTGGAGGCCCAGGGACTTGATGCGGCATTGTCCACAATGTGTCGATCAGTTTGGACCTGGTGGGGTCGCTGGTTCCAGTCCATCAGGACATGATGTGTTGACTTTGCAGTGTTGGGATGACCCTGAGTGACATCAGCGGAGTCATGGCAATGTCGGACTTGCGTTGCAGGCCAGAGTCGTTGCGTGCAGCGATGTCTGCGGAGCGGGAGAAGGCTGCGGCGTTGCTGGTGTGCTGAAGTTGGAAACTAGCAAAAAGTTAGCTGGTGAAGTCTTTTTGGCCCTCAGACTAGCTCAATCCAAGCCCTTGGGGAGCACTTCTTAGCAAAGTCAGAGGTCTGCAGGGCAACAGCAGGGCGGTAGTCCTTCTCAGCAAAGCAGTCCAGATGAGTCCTTTAGGCAGCCAGGAAGTTCCTCTTGACAGATTGCAGGTTCAGGTCCAGATGTGTCTGATTTGGTGGGGTCAGGGACCCAGTTTATATACCCAAAAATGCCTTTGACGTGGGGGAGACTTCAAAGAGTGGTTTGAAGGGCACAAGGTCCCCTTTCATTATAGATCTGTCTGCCAGGGTTTGGCAGTCCATTGTATGAGGGCAGGCCACTAGCCTTTGAAATGTAAGTGTCAGGTCCATCACCCTTCAAGCCCAGGAAGACCTATTCAGTATGCAGATGAATGCAGATGTGTCTGAGAGTCCTGTGTTTGAGGTTGTCTGGGTGAAATGCACAAGGGAGCAGTCAACCAGCCCAGACATAGATTGGAGGCAGGCTTTAAGGCACAGTTGGATTTTAAGTGCAGAGAAATGCTCACTTTCTAAAAGTGGCATTTCTAAAATAGTAATATGAAATCCAACCTCACCAATGAGCAGGATTTTCTATTACCATTATGGCCATACTAAATATGACCTGGTTACCCCTTTCTGATCAGGATTTACCACTCAAACAGTATATGAGTGTAGTCCTAATGCTATCCTGTGAAAGGAGCAGGCCTCACAGTAGTGGAAAACGAATTTAGGAGTTTTCCACTACCAGGACATACAAAACACACAGTTACATGTCCTGCCTTTCATCTATATAGCACCCTTCCCTATGGGTTACCTGAGTCCTACCTTAGGGGTGATGTATATGTAGAAAAAGGGGAGTGTAGGGCTTGACAAGTACTTTTAAAGGCCAAGTCGAAGTGGCAGTGAAACTGCACACACAGGCCTTGCAATGGCAGGCCTGAGACAAGGTTAAGGAAATATTTATGTGGGTGAACAATCAGAGCTGCAGGCCCACTAGTAGCATTTCCTTTACAGGCCCTGGGCACAAGTAGTGCAGTTTACTGGAGACTTACAAGTGAATTAAATATGCCAATTGGGTATGAGCCAACGTTACCATGTTTGTAGGGAGCGAGCACATGCACGTGTCCAGAGTCCTAAAGCCAGAAAAAATTAGGTCAGAAAAAGAAGAGGAGGAAGGCAAAATGTTTGGGAGTGACCCTGCAGAGAGGCCATTTCCAACAGCAATAACTCCTCCAGATATCCCCGGCAATCAGGAGCTCCACAGATGAGAAGCAGGAACCAGCAGGATTATCACTCAACGGCTTGTGGTGATAGCTGACAAGAGGGGACTCCTAATTTGTCTAGCTGAGATAACTAAGCACCTAATACAATATTGTTTTGAGCTTGTATTGGAAACACCCCAGTTATTTTCGACCAGATGATTATACTGATTAGTCCCAATGCAGTGAGGTTTTGTGAATGTTTTTTCCAGAGCATTTACACATTTTTTTTAATGTAAAGTTTTTTTATTGTAAAGTAAGATCTTATTACCATTCCCTTGCGGGCAGCTAACCCCTCTCTGCTCACAGCCTTTGATCATGTGTGGCATGGGGTTGGGTGCAGGGTCTGTCTTCTGGGCTCCCTTGGACACTTACCCCACATTTTTTGGGAAATCCATTTTCCCAGCCCGAGGGAAGTCTTGGGAGATCACAGTAATTCAAAAAATATTTTTGTTTTTTCATGTGGTCAATCTACAGCGAGTGAGCAGAGTATCGCAACCCTGCTCTCTTATTTCCCTTTTTAAAACATTTTGTGACATAGAGACCAATGAGTCTTGTAGCAGCAGTCACAACATTTCTTTTTTTTGCTGCCTGTCAGTCAGAGCAATCACTCTAAAAAGCCCCCTCAATGGGGCCCCCTTCTTTTAGCCGTAAAAGGCCCTAGAATCCACATCCCCTGGGGCCAGCTCCTCTCTTCTGGCCTGGGGAGCCCACCCCGGGGCGCAGTTTCCCTCTTTGGAAGACTTATCTGCCCCCACCCTGCAGTGCTGTATTCACCCACATATTACATCAATCAAGACATGATCTATGACATCATTGACTACATGACTGCAACATCTGAAATGGCATTATTGAATGCAAGACTGAGCATGGCACAGGGATGTGAGTTACACTTACTTGAAATATCTATGCCTGATGAATGTCAGTAGTTTGTTTAAATAGGTATGTTTTAACTGACATTTTCACCTATCTATAACGTCCCTGTAAACTTTGGGTTTTTTCAGTGAAAATAATATATATATATATATTCAGACATCATTGATAATACCTGTGCAACATTTGCAGTAAGATTATTGATGGAAAAACTGTGCATGGCAGGGGCACAAGTTGTGGTTACCATAGGGCACAAGGTAAGGTTTTTTGAGATAACTATTGTAGTGTTGCGTCCAGTGACACAACTGTAGTATCACATCGACCACCCACATGGAGCAACAGAGTAGTGTCTGACCACCCAGCCCCCTCTTTTCCCCCCTGGACACTTGGATGAATCCAGGAAGATGATGTAATGAAGTAAATAAATAGGAGGCATGAGCGGGTGGGAGGGGTAAAAGGATGGGGATTGAAAACCGCCCTGTCGCAGCCATCCACAAAAGCAATGCTGGCTCTGTGTATTATGTTAGCGCAGCACGTATAGCGAAAGAGCAGAGTCCATTTGGACTCTACACTGGCGACAAGGGACAGACCCCAGACCCCACCTGCAAAGAAGACCGCTCCACCACACCCCTGAAGCACGTTGGTGACCATCTGTATTAGGAGATGCGATACCGCTCTCCATCACCCGGGCTTCGCATGTGCAGCATCAGGAGGACGTGGCCTGCCTGCCCGAAGATGGTGATCCAGCACACCGACCAACCGGTCCGCAGCAATCCAGGTGAGAGCGCTGCATATTGTTGTTCCGCCTTCCACCTCACGGGGTGTGGCCCGCCCCGGGGAGCGCTACAGGGACGCTACGACGCCTAACATATGCGTTCATTCACTGCCAGGCATATGAGGCCGTAAGCAAGTCAAGCTAATATTTCAAAGCGAGGGCTTCAACTCCATGAGCCCAGCTCTTTTATTACCCACACATTACTGTGCCAAAACAATGTGAACAAGGAGAATTAAGTAACAGAGCACAGAAGGACACTGCATGAATACCTGTTTCAAAATAAAAAAACAGGCACATTGCATATCAACATCGCAAAGAGTACACCGCCCTGGACACCACATAGCGCAGAGTCCACCACGCCCACTGTGTTTGTGAAACACTGAGAAGTAAGTCAACCAGCTCCACAGACTTCCCGCACCAAGTACTATGGCCATAATTCCTGCTGTTGAATCATTTGTCATCGAAGGTCGCCCAGGCATATAGGTGGAAGGACTGGGTGGGAATGGTCCTCCTTTTCTTTGAAGCAACAAAGGTGGAGAACGCCCAAAAATGAGCAATGATCCTCCACCTCGGATGGAAGGACATACACTGAATCTCCAAGACACTCAATGAAGCCACCCCGAAAACCCACCTCACGCTAATTGCTGCCCTAAATGCCCATTTCGAACCAATGACTAACACGGACTATAAACGGTTCGTTTTTCGCCAAGTGCGGCGGCTAGCGGAAAAATCGATAGACTCATTCCACATTCGTTAGAAAGAACTAGCCAACACTTGCTAGATCACAAATGAAACCAAGGAAATCAGAGGACAAATAATACAAGGGTGTGCGTCCACAAAACGGCGAGAAAGGATTCTTGAAGAATCTGGGAGGTCACTAGTTGACATACTCACCATGGGGAGAACTGAGGAGCTGTCCAAAGCCAGAGCGTCACACATGGAGGTGGCGCTGCATGGACACGTAAAGGAAGAACCGGTGAACGCAGTCACAGTGATACCCTGTGGGAGGCTGGCCTGTTTTGTAGTGGGTACCTATGGTACTTACGCCTTATACCAGGTCAAGGTATCCCTTATTAGTGAAATATAGGCAGTGTCTAGAAGCCAGGCTCTCTAGGGGTAGCTGTAGCTGAGCAGCCAAGGCTTATCTAGGAGTCAGACAAAGCTCATTCAATACCACTTTAGTCACAAAGTACTCACACCCATGAAAAGAAATACTCAGTGTTACAAAAATAAAGGTACTTTATTATGGTGAAACAAATGCCAAAAATACCATAGAGACTATACTCTATTAGGAAGTAAGTAATACACAAATGATATACATTAATATGCAAAATCAGATGTAAAAACAGCTAGAAAACAGTGCAAATAGTGAAAATCACATTAGTTAGAAATGGGCCTGGGGGAACACAAACCATATACTAAGATAGTGGAATGCGAATGTTGGTTTCCCACCTAGAGACGTGTAGTGTGTAGAGGGGCACTGTGAGTATTAGAAAACACCAAAGGTAAGTAATAGAACCCACCCCAAAGCCCAGGAAAGCATGAGTAAATCACAGTAACTTTCCTAGGACACACATGAACACGAGAAAGAAGATAATGCAAGAACCAGAAGAGACTGCAAGACAGCAACAGTGGATTCCTGGACCTGAAGACCTGTGGAAGAATGGGTCCAAGTCCAAGAAGCACAGAAGAGTCCAGGGAGAACAAGAGCCCCTGCTAACCCAGATGAAGGTGCAAAAGAAGAACCACTGGTGAAGAACAATAGTCAGTACTGCACCTAAGAAGATGGATGCGGGTTCCTGTTTGGTGTAGATGATGTCCCATGCTGGATGGAAGATTATGGTCTGATTTGCATCGCAGGATTCTGCCAACAGGCCTTGGCACACGCAAAGCTTGCGGTTAGCAGAAAATGTCACTGCCCGGGGCCAGGAATGACCAGGTGGACTTTACCCAGGAGGGGGATACAGAGGGGGCCATCAGCAACTCTGAGAGTCCTCAGAAGACCAGGCAGCACGTACAGGATTCCCACAGCACGGGTACAAAGAAGGTGCAAAAGGAGGCCCACGCAGCACTACAACAAAGGGTCCCACACCGCTGGAGAACCACTGTGCCTCACAGGTTAGGGTTCTGGGGCTGGAGCTGCACGTGCATGAAGAACTTCGTGGAAGGATGCCAACAAGCCTTGGCAACTGCAAAACATGTGGTGCAAGGGGGTACTGCCTTGCGTGGGGAGGCAAGCTCTTACCTCCACCAAAGTTGGACAGTAGGACGTCAGAAATGTTGGGACCACTTCAGTCCACCACCTGTGATGCTGGATCCAAGCAACTCGGTAGGAGAGGGGACCCAAGCCGCCAGTCGTCGATGCAGAGAGGTGCCTGCTGAAGCAGGGGAGTGACTCCTTCACTCCAAGGGAGATTCCTTCGTTCTTCTGGTGCAGGCTGAAGACAGGCTGTCCTCTGAGGATGCACAGCCGGGAATCAGTTGCAGTTGTTAGCAGGAGCTGAAGATATAATGTTGCAGAAATCATCTTTGCGTCTTTTGTAGCAGTTTGTAGTGTTCCTGGAGGGTCCAGATGCAATTTCCTCAGTAAGAAGGTGAAGTAAAGAATGCAGAGGATTCCTGCTGGAGTCTTGCAATCTGAATCTGAAGAACCACCCAAGAGACCCCAAATAGTCCTGAAAGGGGGATTGGTCAGTTACACAGGTAAGTCCCTATCAGGCAAGGGCTCTGAGGTCACCTGCTGGCACTGGCCACTCAGATACTCCCAGAGTTCCCTGCCAACTTGGAATCTAAGATGAAGAAACCCAGTGACCATCTGGAGGAGCTCTGAGCACCACCCCTGGGGTGGTGACGGACAGGGGAGTGGTCACTCCCCTTTCCTTTGTCCAGTTTCGTGCCAGAGCAGGGACCCTGTACTGGTGTAGACTGGATTATGCAAGGAGGGCACCAAATATGCCCTTCAAAGTATTTCCAGTGGCTTGGGGAGGCTACCCCTCCCAAGCCCGTAACACCTATTTCCAAAGGGAGAGGGTGAAATCCTTTGTTCTGTCTTCTTGGGCTTGAGCTTGTCAAGCAACAGGAGGGCAGAAACCTGTCTGAAATGTGGCAGCAGCTGGGGCTGCCTGGAAAACCTCAGAAGGCTGGAATGGCAATACTGGGAGTCCTCTAAGGAGCCCCCAGAGTGCATGGAATCATACAACCAATGCTTGCATTAGCATTGGGGTGTGATTCCAACATTCTGGACACCAAACATGACCATATGTGACCTATGCCCAGTACGTGCATAAAATGGTATCCCTACACTCACGAAGTCCGGTAAAATGGTCCTGGAGGTCGTGGGGGCACCTCTGCTAGTGCAGGAGTGCCCTCACACACAGGTACTCTGCACCCTGCCCTCAGGTTTAGAGGGCCTACTATAGGGGTGACTTATAAGTGACCTGGTGCAGTTTAAATGGTAGTGAAAGGGTGCATGCACCTTTTCAGATAGGCTGCAATGGCAGTCCTGTAGAAGCCTTTGCATGGGCTCCCTATGGGTGGCAAAAGAAATGCTGCAGCCCATAGGGATCCCTTGTAACCCCAATGCCCTGAGTACCTAGGTATCATATACTAGGGACTTATAAGAGGGCACCAGTATGCCAATTTTGGGTGAAATACTGGGTTACCAGTATGCACTGACAACATTTTGAGGAGAGCGAGCATAATCACTGGGGTCCTATAAAGCAGGATCCTAGTGAACACAGTCAAGCACAATGACAAACAGGCCAAAAGAGGGGGTAACCAAGCTAGAAAGAGGCTACTTTTCTACATACCCGACAAGCTGAAACCCAGAAGGCATAATGTCACCTCCAGAGCCTGTGGTTATTTCTGAGGGCCCCCTCACTGCCCATCAGAGTGCCTGGCCAGAGGAAGGAAATGCGCAGGGTGGGAAAAAATGAACCATTTTCTGAAGGTGTACAGGTCATCAAAAGGTAAAGCCCTGAACCTGATGGTAAATGCCGTTTTCGATGCACGAAGCCAGAACAGTGACATGGATGATGACGATGACGGAGAACACGCTAAACACTCGATCTTCGCAATACCCAGATGCAATAATACAAGTCAGAGGTCATTCGACCCCAGCGGTAGAAGACACTGGGGTGTCAATCAACATCATTTTGTCTGACACGTAAGAAGAGATGAAGCCGCCCCCAAGCCTGACCCCAACAGCTTTCCGGGTTTTCGCATATGGTCAGTCATCCCCACTCGCCATGAGAGGAAAATTCAAGACAGAGCTTACATACGGACACCACTCCATTGAACAACATGTATATGTTGCAGAAGACGGCCATGGCATGTTGCTGGGGTGTAGGGCCGCCGAAGCCCTAGGCATAATGTCATTCACGTTATCATAACAGAGATGCTGAAGGATTTCACCAGCGTCTTTGATGGTATTGGCTGCCTGAAAGTTAAAGAAATCAAACTACACATCGAAAAGATCAATCAGCCAGTAGCCCTTTGCCATCACTGTGACGTATTTCACTAAGGGCCACAGGTCGAAAAAGAACTTGACAACCTCGAAGCAGCAGGAATCATTGAAAAAGTAACCGGACCCACAGGTGGGTGTCCCCAATCGTGATCGCCAGGAAGCCCAAACAACCAGGAGAGGTGAGGGTCTGTGTCAATACGAGGCTGCCCAACAAAGCAATCAGGAGAGAGAGACACCTCACCCCGACCATCAACGACCTGATCAGCGAACTCAGTGGGGCCTGTTGTTTCTCGAAACTGGATCTGAGGTCAAGGTACCACCAATTAGTTCTTGCCAAGGAATCCCGATACATCATGACATTCTCAATGCATGTAGGGCTCCGTCGTTATCGCCGACTAAACTTTTAAATTTCCACCGCTGCTGAGGTTGGCCGACCTCCCTGGCGTCCTAAATGTCAGTGACGATATTCTTGTGCATGCCCACACCTCACCAGAACACCTGGCTCTCTTACAGAAAGTCCTCCAAAGGAGTCTGGACTCAGGCCTGACACTCCATCACAGCAAGTGTGAGTTTCTTAAGAGGAAACTGCAGTTCTTCGGGTTTTGTTTTCTCTGCAGAAGATGTTTCTCCTGATCCCATCAAAGTCCAAGACATCAAGGAAGCGCCTCCCCTGACGACCGTAACAGAGATGCACCGCTTCCTAGGCATGGTCAACTATTGTGGCCGCTTCATCAAATACCTCAGCCTGCTCACACAACCACTACGCGACCTCACCAAAGCAACAGCACCCTGGGAGTGGGGGGGCCTGCACAAACCGCCACTTTTCAAGCTACCAAAGATGTGCTATCTGCTGACACCATCCTAAGGTACTTTGACCCATCTAAAGACACCACAATAGCTGGGGATGCCAGGAAGAAAGAACTGGGAGCAGTTCTGCTGCAAAGGATAGGTAAAGAGGACTGGTCCCCAGTTGCCTACACCAGTCGATCCCTCACCCCGACCGAACATAGTTACTCGCAAATAGATAAGAAGGCTATTGCGATACACTGGGGCTGTAAACACTTCCACCTCTATGTATACAGGCATCCATTCACAGTTATGACGGATCACAAACCCCTGCTTCCCCTATTCAAGGGAACAGTGTCAAAACCTCCAGCTTAAATTGAAAAGTGGATGCTCCAGCTCCAGGAGTACAACGGTCAAGTAGAATATTGCCCCAGATCCACCAACCCTGCGGATTACCTCTCACGCCACCCTAGACCAGCCACCACTGAAAGAGAGGAGAAAGAAGCACAAGAGACGGAGGAGTATGTGAGGTACAGCACAGAACGACCTTGCCCGCCCCATTTCTAACTAGACATTACTCCAAGCCACCCTCCAGGACCGGTGTCTCTGAAAAACACTCACTGCCGTCCGAAGCGGTCAATGGCACATCCTCAAACGGCAATGGCCCCAACTCACGATTCACTCTAGATGCATCATGGAAAGCCTGCATCATGTTAGGGAAGAACTCACAACGACTCAGAAGAGTGCTTTCTCAGAGGGCACCATCTGGTCATCCCCTCCAGCCTAGCTGACCAAGCCATCCAATTAGCCCATGTGGGTCATCAAAGCATGAGGAAGACCAAGAACAGACTGCGAGCAAAGGTGTGGTTCCCCCTAATGGATGAAAAAGTGGAAGCTCTCATCCCATCGCGCGAGTGGTGCCAGGCAGCAGGGAGTCCCAATCCTCCAGCCCCTGTTGCCACTGAACGAGGGCCTCACCGACTGTGGGAAGCAGCGAGTGTCGACTTTGGGAGCCTTCCAGACAGCAGACATCTCCTAGTACTGATTGATGACTACTCAAATTACCCAGAAGTAGAGATCCGCCAGTCCCTCACTGCCACCCAAGTAATTCCTAAGATAGAAAAGATCATAGCCACTCAAGGCCTCATACAGGAGCTACAAACAGACAACGAGCCACCGTTTTAAGGACAAGAGATTGCATAATACTTGACGTCCTTAGGAATCATCCACAAGAAAATAATGCCCCGGTGGCCTCAAGCGAATGGCAAAGTTGGGCGGTTCATGAGGACCCTCAACAAGGTCATCAGGATTGCCAGCGCATCCCAGCAAACCCCAGAGCTGGCCATTTATTTGTTCCTACTGAACTATCGCCTGACCCCATATGCCATGACCAGGAGCTCACCAGCCCACCTCTCCATGAGGCGAGTAGTGCAGGACTCTATCCCACACCATCCGGACTGGGAACCATGCCCCATTGATAATGACCAGACCAACGAGAGGGGAAGGACCACGAATGATTGTTCAAGTCGCCGCAGAGGTGCCAAGACCCCTGATCTCCAAGTGGGTGACAGTGTGCTTGAGAGAGACAGAAACCCTGGCAGCAAGTTCAGATTAGCCTTTGACCCTCATCCTTGGATCTTTGTACGGCATCAGGTTACCCTAGTAGTTGTCCAACGAGGGGCTGAAGAGGTCACCCGCAACATATCTTCATTCTAACGTTTCAACCCCACAGCCCCGTCGACAGATACAACACACAGAGGCGTCCCGCAGTCAAATGATGAGCCGGCAACCCGAACCTGGCAACCTGCTGCTATCACAGACAACAACCTCGCTGCCCGTCTTGTAGACACCCCGAGTTAGGTTGCCACCCCTGCGCCCGCTCACAAGTTAGCTGAAACCGAATCGCCTCAACCTTGGGATGAACTGACCACCGATAGAGCCACCCACACGAAGTACCACCTGAGGCACAGTCCGTTGCCATCCGTCATGTTGAAAGACTTTGTGGTCTAGATGCGGAGGAGCCCCTGCGGTGGAGTGAACACCACCATCACAATGGCATTCCCCTAAATGTCTGAACTGTATCCCCGTAGTTGTTTCCTGTTTTTGTTTATTTTGGGGAAGGATGTAGTGTTGCGTCCAGTGACGCAACTGGAGCGTCACAGCGACCACCCACATGGAGCAACAGAGGGGTATCTGACACCACGGCCAGCTCTTTTCCCCCCCTTCACCCTGGACACTTGGGTGAGTCCAGGAAGAGGATGTAACAAAGTAAATAAATAGGAGGTGCGAGTGGGCGGGATGGGTAAAAGAACTGAGATTGAAAACCACCTTGTCACAGCCATCCACAAAAGCAATGCTGTCTCTGTGTATTATGTTTGCGCAGTGCGCATAGCAAAAGAGCAGAGTCCAATCGGGACTTTACAACTATAACTGCTGAATTTCTGTGATTTTGTGTGTATGTAAAATCTGAACCTAACTATAACGTCCCTGAAACCTATGTTTTTTTAAGTGTTTTAATTGTGTTTCCTAATTATAACATCCTTTGTTTTTTTCAGTGAGGTAGCCCCTGCTCCCCACCCCTATTAGTCTCATACTACATTTTCATAATTTGTGTTTTAGGCTTCCTAAAGAGATCTACTCGTGATGCAAGGGGATGGAAAGCTTGCCTGGCCCTTGTTATTTTCGTCAATATTGCTATTTGGATAACATGTTTTGGCAGGAGCGCCCTCTAAAAATAAAACAAAGATGTGAAATAACATTAACTATATTCATTGTTAAATGGGTTACATGTAATAAACCGAAACATAATAAACTGAAATGAAACAGCATAACGCTCAAGCGGTCTGCTCTCCAAAATTCCGCCAAGATCGCTAATGGTTCAAACCACACCAACATGGCCTCCGTTTTACAGCAATGGAAGCATCTCCCTGCCCACCGAAGTGAAATAGCCTCACGATGTCCAACTAGTTTGTTGTCCTCTTTCTCTTTCTACTTCCAGCATGGTATGGGCTACTCGGAGCTGACGTTGTGTGTGCTCCAGCTTCGCTGCTTGGAGAATCCAGGGCAACCTCAAGATGCAAAGGTGAATTGAAGTGCCTCCTAGGTTGCATGACCCCATGTTTGCAAAGTGAATAATTTGACATGTTAACGTTACAGATGCATTTTTGATGTAAACGCGTCCTGTAGTAAACTTGTGGCAACTGAATCTTCTGTATGTCATTTGTTTTCATCTACGTGTCAGGTTTGCCCTGCTTTTAGGAGTGGCAGGGTGTCTTGTGAGATTTACAGAACAAACTAGTTTTTTTTGCAAGTACATCGAACTTTCCTAGTTTAGTTTATTATATCTTCAACGCCTATTTTGACTTTACAGGTTGCAGGAAAACCAAACATCATAACAAATGCATCGAAGAAAGATGCCTCAAAGATATGTATTTCCAGAGATTGTTAACCACTTCCGATGCCCTACAGTGTTGCTATTAGTTAAATCGTGATGCTATTGCTGGAAAGAGAAAAATCCCGCGAACCCGCAAATTGAGCAGTAACGAATTGGTTGCAGCTTGGGGCAGAAAAGGGAATAGGTTTATTAAGGGTAGACTCGTTTGAAGCCATCACACAATGATGGACGGTATTACGCGTAAAATGAACGAATATGTGCCTGTAGTTCACCTGCACTTATACATTGTTTTAACAGCCTCTACTCCCAATGTGAGCAAGTAGAAAACTAAAACTGTACTTGCTAACTTAATTTGTAACAAACAGTACGCATTTTACGATAACTCTGGTGCTTAAAGCGCATGCCACAGAGATGTAAGTGTATCTAGGAAATCTCCGTATAATACTGGTACGATAATGCAAGTTGTTAATGCACTTGTTTTAAAGGCGAGAAAATTATTGCCCATTAACTCTGCAGTGGCTGAGGCAGAATCTGCTAATGGAAGGTGATATCTACCCTCTTCCCAGTCCAACTGTTAGCCCTAGTCCATCCAAGCAAAGAAGGCTCAAATCATATTGTATATAATTGCATTATATAGCGCTTACTACCATGACAAGGGGTGTCCATCAGGTAGTCCAGAATTTTTTTACCAACAGAGTTTTGCATTCTGGACGTTTGGTAGATGCTGGGGGTGGGGTCGGAATCTGTGGTTTAGCTTCTAAAAATTCCAGTACTGGCTAAAACCAAGGAATAGATTCATTATTCTTTCACGCAACGCAGCAAGCAAATATGCCGTGCTGCATTGCTTGAAAGGGAGAGAGCAGAAATGCTCCACATTGACAAAGATATGGTGCATTTCTTCTGTCTCCTAGTGATGGAACACTTGTGGCTGCCTAGCACCAATGCAGGTACCCATCAGCCATAAGCCTGTGTTACTTGCAGGATTTGTTTTGTAAAGGAAAGTGTACACCTTGCTGCACAAAACCAATCCTTAAAGACATTTTCCTCATTCCTCAAAGCGGAAACAAAAAGGAGATATAAAGATATTTCTCCTCATTACACCTGGATCAGGGAGGCACATAATTTTGGTGCAATCCTGGTTTACAGACCTTTGTAAATCTGGGATTGTGTCAAAATCCATGGGTGGATGCTGGGGAATGCCCATATTCCACCAATGGAACGCTTCCCTGCTGCAAGGTAGTGCAAGCCAGCAATATGAGCTGCCTTGCAATACTTTGGATGTACTAAACCAAACAGAGCCACATGAGGTGGCTTTGTGTGGTCTAGTAATCCAAGTATCGGACTTACATTGCCTTGTGATGACTTGTGCTACAAAGGGGAACTTAGGTCCTTATTAAATGTAGCTCTAAGAATGTGCCATTTGATATTGGCAAATAGGGGTCTGGGCAGCTGTTAGTTTTTTTTTTGGTGATAGATGGTAGGTGGCACTAGCGCTTATCAGTGGGTGCAGGGACTTGTAAAAGATGGTCCCTCAAGCATTTTGAGTCACATGTTTGTGGCTGTCTGATCTATCCCAGAAGGAAGGCCAGCCATAGCGTATCAGGCAGTACTTGCATCAGGGTGATGGCTTGACAAAAAGGTCATGACACACAGTTACTTTAACAGTCATGCATTTTACTCTAACAGTCTGTACAGAGGCAGTGGAGGAGAACCACTCGTCATTGTGCTCCTTTACCTCACGATTGCTGTTTAGCTCAGTTTGGATAGGGTGGGACATGCACCACAGTAGGGACATACGCGGGGTGCAATATTCCTCTGTGCCTTGTCACAGGCTTCTGAGCCCTCACAGTCCTCCTCACAAAACACTGTTTGTGCCTCTTGCCCTGGGTATTTGGTAGCTGAACACGTAATAGACTGATAGAGAGGATCACCATGTTACTGTGCATGGACGCCACCAGGCACTGTGCCCACCAAAGCTTTCTGTTGCAGAAGCATGGAGTGCCTCAGACTGGTCTACCCTAGTGTAATTTACCTATTGGGCCTCCATACAATCTCTGCAAGTGGTAGTTGGTGGTTGGAAAACATGGGGAAAAGGGTCCCCAGCTCCAAATCCAGCACACAGACACATTTCAAAGACTTAAATGGAACACTTTCTGGGTGCACAATATCTGGACCTTAGTGTCTCTCAAGCTGACTCACTTTTTTGGTCAACTGGTACTGCCCCACCCTTTTACTATTCTGTGCCACCTTGAAACGGGCAACTGTGTTCTTGTGCATTAACGCACCTTCTTCTGAGACACAGTCAAATTGCCTCCCTTTTTTTGAATGTCTGCCTGAATAGGGGATTTTAAAGCTCAAACTTGGTGCCAGAGACACAGGTTCACATTTTACAATGGGGAGGAACTCACAAAGGTTGAGTGGGGATGACATCTGAGTGAATATACTAAACCAAACATTTTTCCACCACAGCATCAAAGCAATGAAATACCCTGACATCACGTACTTGATTTCCAAAATGAAACATCCTCAACCCATACTTATTTTTTAAAAGAATCATACATAAAATTTCTGTCTGAAATTTCTCAAAATCATGGTTACCCAGTGGTGTGGTTGTTCAAGAACCATCTCCATGAAAATGTGATTTGGCTCCCCAGATTGCCAATAGGGCCCTGCATTAGTACTTTGCATGGTAAACTCAATCAAAGCATGATATATGTAGAATGTTTCTGTGCACCATAACAATCAAAGGGCCAAGACTGCCTGGGATCTAGAACCACATGTCTGTGCTTGCTTGATCAAGTAGAGGGACCCGAAACTGAAGTTGGTTGCGCTTCTAGAGATGTAGCTGAATACCTAGAAGACATAAACGAGTTCCTATTAATCTAAAATTAACTCCTGCACATGCAGAGAGAGTGGGGCTCTATCATAAACAGACCCCATCCTTTTGAAGAGTAGAGCTTATTCACAGAGTTGGGGATCTTTTTTCCCAGTTTTATATGAGCCAAACTTGACCTTAATGGGGTGGTTTACATGAGCACCAGTTACATCACACAAGGTCACAATGCCTTTTTAGGCACAGGGAGATTAAGTGATTTGTCCAGGAGCACAGGATGTCAAGCTGACGCCGAGACTCAAACCTAGTTCCAAAGTCTGCATCTCTGGTCATAACACCACAGCTGAATCCCTGCACACATAGTGTTGAACCCATGCAGAAACAGAGTAGAGTTTTGCACAGATGAAGCTCAGCTCCTACAGATATTTGGTTACATTTCTTTACAGACAATTTATTTCTTGCATTGAACCAGAGCAGAGTCCCTGTATACATGGAGCTGAGCCCCTGCACACCGTGAGTCGTGTTGATTCATGGACTGTGTTGAGCCAGTTCACAGGCAAAGTTCATATCTTTTAGTATTCCTTACTACAGTGTAAAATCTGAACTGCTGCGGAGGCTGAGATACCGGTGACCACCCTCTAATCAGTGGGAGTACCACAGGTCTCTCACCCAGGTTAGTCCATGACATGGACTATGTCTTATAGGGAGTCAGGAAGAAAATGTGGGAGGATGGGATGAGAGTGAGGGAGGAGGAATTGAGGCAAGAACTTTTGGGGTAAGAGAGATGGGGGAGGGAATAGCGACAGAGTAGGGAGAGACAGTGTGGGTGAATTTGGAGAGAAGAAAGAGAGGACAAGGAAATGATAGGAGAATGCGACTGAGATGGGAAAGAGGAGAGAAAGTGTGTGAAATGGGAGATGGCAGATTGAGTGATGTGTGAAAAGGTAGCTAGCAATGATGCTATGGCAAACTTTACTGCACATGGCACCTATTACTTTTGCTCTCTTCTTCACCAGATGTCTGGCTGTCACCTTGTGAGTGGGCTATGCCACTGCTGGTTGTGGATGTTGCAGGTACAAACAGACATTTTAGATAACAACACTTAAGTTAAAAATAAATAAATAAACTAAGCACTGGGAAGGGTTGAAGATGTTGCGCATATAACATACTCACTTGACAGCCATGTTTTACGATTTCAGAAGGTGGTACAATCACTTTTGAAACTTTCACACGGGAAATCAAACATTAACCTTTTGCATATTTTGGTGGTTTTAAGTCTTTCATTAAGATCATGTATAAAATAAATATGGACAAATCAATTTTGTTGGCTTCGGAAAAGGTTCATTATTCATTAGAATGATCAATAAAACATGCCACAGGCACATCTTGACATTGGCAGCATCCCTAGCAAAAAGAATAGGTACTGGGCATGTGGCAGTAGACGTAGGAGCAGCAAAAGGTGCTGTCAAACAGGATGTACAAAAAGGAAAGCAATTGTGAAAGCTTCCCTGCCGAACAGCTAGAAGGCGAGCATCAGAAGAAACGTGTGTTTCTCACTCACAGAACAGGAACAGATAGGACAGCAGCAGTGCAAGCTTTGCTTCCATGTAGAACAGGTGCAACTTGGGTAACTGCAGTAGCAAGCTTCCCTCTCTTACAGAACATGTATGTCCTGGGGAGCAGCAATGTAAGCTTCTCTACATATTGGCCCGACAGTACAAGCTTTCTTTCCTCGCAGAACAGGTACTCCTTGACAGCAACAAACATGCTTCCCTTGCTCGCAGTAGGTAGCAGCAGTGCAAGTTCACCATTCATTTAGAACAGACACAACATCGCTGTTGGAGTGCAAACTTTTATCTCTGACAGAACATGTTCAGCACAGGATGTAGAATACACACTGTTCTTTGGAGCAGGAACCGAATCCATTGAAATGGGTATATTGCTGAAAGTGTGAGCGCTACTGATACTCAGTGCAGTGGCATTCTGGCAGTAGTTGTGTATTCACACTTATTTGCTTCCGACATATCTTAAAACATCTGAAGCTGTCACATTGAGCCCTGCTGTTACCACAACTCATACTTTTGCATATCCTGGGGTCTTGCTTCTGTCTCTGTGAATTGCCTTAAGTGCCTGCAGATCTTAACAGTGCCATGCCCTGCAAGTCATGCACTGCAAGAGAGTGCTGCTGCTATTGTATACTGTCAGTCCCTGCTGCTGGCACTCTGAATATTGCTGTTAACGGATATATCTTATGACCGTGCACGGCTTCTTCAGGCCATCATGCACAATGCTGTCATCCACTGGTGATCCAGCTGTCAGTCATTCTGCTGTCACACTCTATGGTCTTGATTGCAGCAGACAAACCCTAAATTGAGTGAAAGGATGTGTGAAACATAAGGGGTGCGAGAGCAGGTCAACTTCAAGGGTACAGGAGAAAGGATTTCCTTCAGCAGCCCCAGGCTCCAATCATGGTTTCCTCATCAGACACAAGGTCTACACACTCCCCTAGACTGCTAGCTGTCCCATCCTCCTGCAAAAGATCATTAGGCATCTCTTCAGGTGGAGGAGCATGAGCTCCACTGACTGGTGGTGCAGATGTTGTCCAATAACTTAAGCTACAGGATCCCAGAGCGAGGGGGCAGGTTTATAGGCATGCTCACACCTTCCCACATGCATGGTCTATGCCCAGGTCTCTCTTTATCCTCATACCTCTCTGTCTAATCCTGCAGCATTGTCGTTTGCTGTGGATGCTCACCATAACAAGACATTATGTAATTTTTACACAGCTTCACCTCCTCCATAAGCATGGCTGACATTATTTACGATAATTAATTTCTTGTCCAGCATGCCCACATTTAAATGTTGACATGTTTAGCCAGCCCTTGTTCATTCAGATAAAAAGAAAATAGGACCAAGTGCAAGTTGGCGTGGGCATCTGCCTGTATGTTTTAAAGATATTTATCCAGCAGCTCACTAACAGAAACTGTCTTTATAGTTATAATTTGCAATATTAGCACCTTCCCATCACAGCAGCCGATAGCCAATTCAAGAAAGGATTGAAGGGCCAAAGACTGAAAAAAAAGATTAATCATCCCTTTGTATACTATTTTAAAAGGTATGAAATACCACAGTAACACCACAGTAAAAGAAATACACTTATTATCTGGACCATGCTCTCTGTTCCACCCTGATGGGTACACTGGAGATACACCATTATTAATAAATAATTACATAATTGAGAAATATGTAAATATTTTTTATTTATCATGTTACACTTTAACTTATAGTGCATATGCACATAGACAAACCTGAACTTAAATGACCGACAATGTAATTAAGATGTGACCTTCTATATAATATCTACATACCACAGTAATTTGCATTTGGTGTACTCACTAGACAGCATGGGGAACATAGCTAAACGCCTATGGGAAAATATCAAAATAATTTGTGTTCACAAGGCTTGATGAAGGTGAACGTTTGGAATATTTTCAACTCAACCTTTTTTTTAAATGTTTTATTACATCAACTGAGGAAGAAAATATGGTGCAGTGACTAAGTCAACTTGGGAACTGGCTTTGAATCCAGCTTGGAACCACACTGAAAATTGTGGCGTTCTGGGCAAATCACTTAATCTGATAATTAGGTGTAATTTTGTTTAACTGTGTGTAATTCAAAGATTTATGCACCCACTTGAAGTATGCAGTTGCCTCCACCACTACCCATAATTTACAACACTTTTTGCTCCCCAGCTAAGGCTGGGCTATAGCAATATAAACAAATATATCTTATTACGTTGTGAAGTTATCCTCCTTATTCTTCTTTGTCAATGCCCCTTCCTTTGAGCTCTTAGTGAACCCCTCTGATTCACATAGAAGTCGTAGATAATTTTCTTTATCCCAGTACACGTGCAACACCTTTAATAGGGTTCTTATAAGTCTCCTTCTTGATGTCCGAAGGATCACTTTCTTGTGTTTGAGAGATCCCACCCATACACAGCTTCTTCTTCCCTGAAGCAGTTGTTTATTATGTGTGTTATGTTGCTTTTAGTAAGAAAAGACACCTTTACAACAAGGCTTTCTATTATGTGTGTCAGACGTGCACACAGGCACGAGATTCACTTAGTACGAAACATCTTGCAGACATCTGATGCTTGCAGGTCTGGTGGATACTCTCGAAGCTCCAACAGTGCTTAGTGTTTGAGTGGGAATTATTTCTAAAGCTGATAAACCTGGCTTTAATGTGCCAATGCATAAAAATACAGGAATGCATTAATGCTGTTTGTGTGTGTTAGCACACTAAAGGCAGATATATTGGCAATGTGCGCTCTTATACAGGCTCTGAGAATGTCTCTGCCTGCATTTTTTTCATTATTTATATTGGAATTTATTATGAACAACATCAAACGGACACATCGGCGAGGTCATAAGTATGCACCGAAAACAATATAAAGCAGGGAACATTAGAGTCTTAAATCCAACAGACTTATAATGCACATAAGAAGTGGCCGATGCCATTAACCATTTTTATTATCTAAATCGCATCTGTGCGACCTCCCGATGTGTGGACCAAACATCATAAAAAAGACCTCCACAGTTGGTAAGTAACAGGCAGGACAAGGAAACAGACAAAAGAAGAAGGAAGGGAAGAAGATTTAGCAGAAGAGGGGAGAGGGGATGAGGGCCGTGCAGCCGTCAGGTCAGCCATACATATGTAACCAGCAATGAAATAGCGGAACAGGGGAGTATAACTGTTGCGCATTCGCTGAGGGCGCTAGGACTGTGTGAAAGTTGGTGAGCGTGTCTCCAAGAAGGAGCATAATGGGCCCCATATATCTCACGGTCGGGAACCCTCCGGCATAAGGTCCCTATATAACCTTAGTTGTTCCTGACAATACGAAGCATCATGCAACCATTCAGAGCAATGGGGAGTCTGCCGCCTACCCCAGCACATCGCAACCCTCCACTATGCCGGCAGCAGCAACAGTCCTGTCAATCTACTGTGCGCGGCAAGGAGCCCCTCAATGGACCCCAGGTATGCGGCAGCTGAGTCTCAATCTTCTCCTCAATCGCCTGCAGCACCTCCGTCCAATATACTCGCAGTTCCGGGCAACTCCACGCCAGATGCAGGAAGTCAGCATCAGGGGTCACACGTCTCTCACAATGAGCCTCGGCCCGAAGGCCCATATTCTTCAGCCTGAGGGGCGTGTAATATAAACAAAACAATGTAGAAAATTGAAGTGAGTGAGGCGCAATCTGTAATTGGGGGACATCTCACGCATATGTGTGCAGCAGCGTCGCCACTCTTCATCAGAAATGGTTTCACGCAAGTCCACTTCCCAGTGGGCCTTGGCTTTAACCTCCGTCCTATCCACCTCGTTCTGCATACATACATACAACGTAGTTATAAGCCTGTGTGGGGACGTCTCTGCCTGCATTGCGTGGAGTGGTAGTCACATCACCGCTGCTTGAAGTACCAGTCTAAACCCCCCCTCCCAAAGTTCGAGTCTGGTTGCGCCCCTGCATTCGTGGTCACAATTTGCAAGATTATCATCAGTGATCACCTCTCTGTCACCAACTCTGTCAAAGTGCAGTGTCTCTATATGGGTATATTGACAACCATTGCTGCAGTGCCCTTAAACCTAGTTAATATTATTAGTAATACGTTTCCCCAGCACCACATTGAATCAAATAGCTTTAAATATATTTCAGAAAGCCACTCATTTTTTCCACACATCAGCTTGTGAGTTCTCAAAATACAGACATTTATGTCCCAAATGCACACTTTTTAATGTTGGTATACATATATATATTAATTCAGTCATGCAAAAACCTCTAATTTAGTAGGCTGGGTACCTATAGGAGAGATACTTACAGGTATCTAGAGAGCTACCAGTACCTCACGAGCTACTTGTTGGAGAAGTCTGATTTAGCATATCCTCAAAAATATCAAGCTGGAAACTTGGCAACAGTATGGACACCTTATTGTTATGATGCATTTCTAAGAAGTATACTTCAGTCTAGTTTTTTTCAAAGCTGTTATCAAGCTTTAATCAAAATATCTTTATTAGTTTTACTTTGGAGAGTTTTTCATTTTCTGACAAGACCGGAAGCTCCTATTATGCTTACTTTTCCTGCTTTAATCACAATAGCAGCTGCAGTCAAAAACAATAACCAATACCATAAGTGTAGCAGAACAAGCTACCAATGGGAAACAGAGATAGAAAGGACCAATCAGAATGCAATACACCTAAAGATATACCAGGCTTGACTGCAAGCAGCCCTCTTTTCTTGCTGCTCGCAGTCAAGATAAGTATATCTCTTTGCGTTCAACCTATTTTACTAAATGTTTAATATTTACAGTGTTTTCGTTTAATAATTATATTGTACTTTTCGGCACGTTCATGCGCTCACCCTGTTTCACCGCATTATGCTTAGCACTGCTCCCTTCCCCCTCTTCCTTTGCTTAAATTGGTCGTTGCGACCGTTTTCGCGCTTACCGCGCTGCTGCCTTTCTGCCTTCTGTCAACATTCTATAGTACACACCTTGCCAGACTCGCTGCGCTTCTTCTCAACGCGCCCTCCGTCAAACGAAGCGCCTTTTATTTAGAAGCTATTTTTAGCTTTTTCACCGCAGGGATTTCACCTCGCTCCTCCGGTTATATTGCCAGCTCACCGTTCTCTCTCAAAACCTCCTAGGGGCGTGTTTTTTTTCTCTGTTACAGATTTCTGGTTGGTAAAGACTTCGTTAGTGACACACCTCTCCTCCTAAGCCCTCCCTCCAAATTTAACCCTTTTTCTAAAAGTTTATTCCTGTTTGACCAACAAAATGGATTTTTCCTCATTTTTTGAAGAGAATAATGATTCCAAAGAGGCTTTTTCAAATAACTTAAATAAAATTCTTCAATCCTCAGAGGCAAAGGCAGTTTATGCCTCTATGTCTAAATTTTCTAAACAAATCGAAAATACTGTATCATCCTGTCTTTTACAATCGCAATTGGCCCAGTCTGTGGGGGGAAGCAGAAAGCGCAAAGTCACAGAGGCTTCTAATATTAATCAGTTCAATGCCTCTTCTGCGCTATTGAGCAGTGAGTCTAACTCACAGAGGACGGAGTTCCTCACAGACCTCCTATCTCGGAGGGGAAAAATTATTTGGGTTCTAAGAGTAAGGCAAAGACAAACATTTACTCACAACCCACAAGATTTTGATTGACAATATCAAGGACACTGATGATGACATGGATGACATTGAGTCTGATAAAGATAATATCAGTAATTCAAATTTTTGGATTGGACCACCCTCCAAAAAAGCCAAACCAGCGACAAGTGATCAACTTTCTACCTCCCTCCTAGACGCTGAAGGGAATCCTATGTTTCATCCCGATGTAATCCACCACCTAAACTCCCCTGAGTGGCTACCTTCAGATCACGTCGCAGACTATATCACAGCCAAATTACACCTACCACTAGATAAACAAGTCCGCGCCAAACTTCGTTCCGAATGTCCTAGCCCTCTCTTCCTCTACACATTACTTCCACACCCTCCATTGACTCTTCCATGATAACCTTTTTCTCTAAGTTCGGAAAAGACCCACGTAACGGAGTGAACAGAACTTGGTCAGTCTGTCAGGACAAAGTCCTAGACATAGTGGGTCATTTGGCCTGTATTTTTGACATGGCGGAATCCGCCAGACTGAGTAATGATTCTATCGATCCAGAAGAGCTCTCCCTCTGGATTCAACAAGCCTTCTGTCTTCTAGGCAACGCCAACTCTGCCATGACTCATGAGTGGCGAAAGGGACTTCTTCTTAAATTGGACCATAAACTGGTTAACCTTGCCACTATGGATCCAGTTACCAAAGCAGATGGACTGCTGTTTGGAGATTCCTTTATCAAGGAATTAAGCAAATACGTTACAACCTTCGCTTCCTTGGATAAAGCGCAACAATTACTCAAAAAAGTCTTGAATGCGTGGGTTTTTTGCCAAGCCTGATAGAGGAAGGGGTCGCTTTACTGGCCGGTATGCCAGATATCAAGGCTACAGAGGCTCCTTTAATTCACAACAACAAGAGTTCCGTCTGCAGTTCTTCCCCATCGATCCAGAGACTTCAGGGGCAGGAATCAGCGTAATTCCAAATCTTATACTCCTACAGGTAAGCCAATTTTCTGGCCATCTTTCTATAGGGGGTCGTATAAAAAACTTTCTCCAAAGGTGGAAAGAGATTACTTTAGACCCTTGGGTTCTCAATACTGTCAAAGGTTACTTAATAGAGTTCTACGACACCCCTTTTCAATTGTCTCGTCCTCTTCCTCTCAAATTCTCAACAGACATGGCAGCCCTCGTCTCCTCTGAAATCCAGGCCCTTCTCAGTAAGCGAGCCATTCAACCTGTTCAACCTCATCCCTCAAGTTTCATAAGTTCCATATTTCTGGTAGTCAGTAAAAACAGAAAAATCAGACCAGTTATAAATCTCAAACAGTTCAACCAATTTGTTTGTTTATCGCCATTTCAAAATGGAAACAATTTTGCATCTTAGAGATTGCTCTTGAACAACTGGATGGTTTGTCTAGACCTTCAAGATGCTTATTTAACAGTACCCATTCATCATTCTCAGAGGAAATTCATTCAATTTCAATGGCTCCACAGTACCTATCAATTCACTTGCCTACCTTTCGATCTTTCTTCAGCTCCCTGGTGTTTCACCAGGTTCATGAAACCAGTGGTAGCTCATCTCAGAGCTCAAGGATTCAGATTAATAATTTACCTAGGCGACATCCTCCTTATGCATCAAAACATGTCCACTCTTCGCTCTCTTACACCGTTTCACTCCTCTCGGAATTAGGTTTCGTAATCAACAATGAAAAATCCGTCCTCAATCCATCTCAAACCACGGAAATCCTAGGATTTCTAGTGAATGCCGTTCAAGGCACTCTTCAACTCCCAGAAGCAAAAATAAAATCCATCAAACCAGAGATAATTCTCTCTTTATGGCAGACTTCTCTCTCCCTATAGTCTCTTGCAAGAATTGTAGGTCTTCTTTCCTCCTCGATTCAAGTGATCTTCCCAGGACCCCTTCATTACCGAGCACTCCAGAGATTGAAGATTCGGCATCTATGCAAGGGTCTTGCTTATTCAGATTCCATCCTCCTCGATCATGAATCCCGTACAGAACTTAAATGGTGGCTAGATCACTTGGAAGCCTGGAACGGCAGGACTATCTTTGCATCAGCCCCAGATCTTGTATTAGAATCCGATGCAAGCCTAACAGGTTGGGACACAAGGTGTGGTCAAATATCGATTGGAGGAACATGGTCCTCTCAGGAGTCTTCATTGCACATCGACTGTTTAGAGATGCTTGCATGCTTCTTTGCAATCAGAAATTTCACCAAAGACAAAGTTCAATGCTCAGTCCTCCTCCGTATGGACAACCTCTACGTGGTCAAATACATAAACCATCTTGGCGGTACCAGATCCAAACCTCTAGCCGAATTAACCAAAACTTCTGGGAATTCTGCCTTCACTGAAAAATCTAAGTTCAAGCAGAATATTTGCCAAGTTCTCTCAACTCAGTGGCAGACTGGTACTCGCATCATCTCTCAGATTCCAGCGATCGGAAGCTTCGTCCTTCTGTCTTCAATTTGATCCATCGCAAATGGTTTCCCTTTAAAATAGATTTCTTTGCGTCTCGTCTCAACTCGCATCTCAATCAATTCTTCAGTTGGAGGCTGGATCCCCTGACCCTAGCTACCAGCGCTTTTCTTCAAGATTGGTCTTCCGCAACAAATTATGCATTCCCTCCTTTCACTATGATCAACAGGGTTCTCACACAAGTATGGCGTCAGAAAGCCACTGTAGTGCTAATAGTCCAATTTTGACAGTCCCAAGTTTGGTTTCCCTCACTTCTCGAGTTATCAGTCGACTTCCCAGTCCTTCTCCCCTCCTTCCCATCTCTTCTTCTCATTCCCCAAGGAATTCCTCACTTTCTGATCCTCAACAAATCCCTCCTTCTATGAGCCTGGAAAGTATCAGTTCTTCCTCCTCCTATCCAGGAATTTCACTCGAAGCTTCAACTTATATTAACAGCTCATGGGCCCCAGGTACATCCAAGGCTTACAAGTCCGCTTGGGCAGTCTGGTCCATCTGGTGTCTGGGAAAATCTAGTGATCCCTTTTCAGCAGATCTAAGCTTAATAGCTAACTTTCTTGCTTCCCAAGCAAGCTCTGGTAAATCCTACAGAACTATCAACCTCTATCGGTCAGCTATTTCCCTTCATCATCCCTTCATAAAAGGTAAACCTGTAGGAGAATATCCTGTTATTTGTTGGCTATTACAGGGAGTAAAAGTTTCCAGTCCTCCTCTTCCCAAGTAAATTGTCTTATGGGATGTTAACCTAGTTCTACAAATGTTTCTATCTTGGCAAGATAATGACTTGTCATTAAAAATGCTTTCTGCGAAGTTAACAATGTTGCTGTGCCTAGTCTCTAATAAATGTCTTTCTGATGTCAAAGCTCTAGATATTTCTGCTCGACACTTTCCTCCTACTGGTATTCTTTTCCAGACATACAAAAACTAATATCTCTTCTGTGTTCTATACTTTTTTTAAACTGTTTAAAAGTGTATGAACAAAAGACTTTTGATCTCAGAACGTCTTCAGCCACCCAACTTTTAATTTCCTTCAGGAAACCCTATAAACTAGTTTCTTCCCCCACTTTGGCTCATTGGGTCAAATGAATCATGTGACTTGCAGGTATTGACACCTCCAGATTTGGAGCCCATTCTGCTTGGGGTGCTATGGCGTCCAGAGCCTTCTGGGCCGGTTCCCGTTTAGAAGACATTCTGATATCAGCAGATTGGTCAAATAATGTTACATTTCATACTTTTTATTGTAAACCTGTTAATACAGCATCTTCAGTAGTAATTGATATGCTTTAAACATTCATAATAGGAGCCTCCGGTCTTGTCATAAAATGTAGATTTTCCAAATAATTTATGATGGAAAGTCTTAATTTTGTTAAAGACAGGAGGCAAGTATTCTCCCACTGCATTTACTCTAACTTTGTTTTCATATCACTCCCTTTAGTCGCTACCAACGCTCCAGCATCTACCTTTGGATAAATCACCGAGTTCATCTAACATTACGAAGCTCTCATTCTCTCAGCCAACGTTCCCTTTGGATTGTCATCATCTTTACTCCATCAAAACTATGCCTATGCTTTCCCTGGATTGGCTTCAAGACTTGTTTGCTCTAATTTTAGCTGCCTGTATAATTGCTTGCATATTTCCAATGTTTAAATCCTTTTAATGACTTTCTTGCAGAAGAAAAGAGGGCTGCTTTCAGTCAAGCCTGGTATATCTTTAGGTGTATTGCGTTCTGATTGGTCCTTTCTATCTCTTTGTTTCCCATTGGTAGCTTGTTCTGCTACACTTATGGGATTGTTTATTGTTCTTGACTGCAGCTCCTATTGTGATTAAAGCAGTAAAAGTAAGCATAATACTCGCCTCCGTGTCTTTAATAAAATTAAGACATTCCATCATAAATTATTTGGAAAATCTACATTGCTGAGCATTCACTTTTGTTTCTTTGTTTGACGCATGATTCATCATTTAATTCTCATTATATCTATGGATTATAACTTGTTTCCATTCAGAACCCCTTTACATAATGAGCCTCTTTTTTTCATCTGATGGTTGTGGAACTCTGTTAACGATAGCAGCTGTAGACCAAACCAAACAAGCACAAGACATTTTAAAAAAAAGTAAACTAATATGTGTAAAAACATTTTTATGAACACAATCTAATTAATTTGCGTATTATCACTGTGCATATCTTCACACATATTGCCAATTTTCTTGATCCCACTACCTGTTTACTATATTTCCGTATGTACAAAAAATAAATCAAACAATGGCTCCTACAACTGTATTTATAATATGCCTTCTGTACTACAGGTGTGCTAAAATAAAACATGTATAGAGCCCTACTGATGTACATATTACAGGGGTTCAAAAGCAGTGAATATCAAGAAAGCCTGTTGAATACTTAAAAAAAAAAAATTATCTTCCCTGCTCTAATAATTATTCTCAGAAAGCCCTTGATGACAGCTCCTATTTATTTTCTTTGCCATTAGGTAGCTTGCGTCATTCCATTCATCAAGAACCCAGCTGATAAACATCATGTCTGAAATTGGGTTTCTGGTTGGCAGAGGTGCGCACGTTGTCTAAACAGGAACCACAATCCTTTTCAGGGTCAGTCAGATACACACCATAAATTAACCTGTGCTCACACTCTGATAGCTTGGAACAGAGCATTCAGGCTCAATAAGAGGCAATGTGTAAAGTATTTGTGCAACACTTCAATTAGTAAAACAGTGAAAACACCACACAAAAAGACTTCATAGCAAGTTAGAGAAATAGAGCTTAATTTCATGAGTTAAACAAGACCATAATTACAAAAATCTAATCAGTAGAAATCGACGTATACATTTTTGAAGAATATCTGCAATTATAGTGCTTAAAAGCCTAAAGCACCAACCAGAGCTATCTGGTTACGCTAGACTTGGTGAAATCTGAAAAGTCAGGCCGACCGCAATGCAGTGTGGGTCAGATACAAGGACAAACCTTATCCCTCTAAAAAATACCTTTGGATGGAGGATGCGTTGCCATCGAAGACCCGATACAAGGAGCAGAGAAGGCAATGCATTGGCATTGATCTTTTTGGATGTGGGCGTTATGTCGGTTCCGATCCATACAGTCGGAGATGGTTCAGGTAGTTCTTTGTGATGAAGGTGATGCGTCATCATCAAGCCGTGCAACAGGCAATGCAAGTCTTTGAGCAGGGCTGCATCAGTGTCAAAGGAGATACATTGGTTCTGACCAGAAAAACACACTTCCAAGGGCCCAGGACTAGATTGGCACAACTTGGCAGGGTAGCACTCACAGATGGCAGAGCCTTGGTGCTGTTGTAGGGTTGCTAGAAGACTTTGATGCCCCTGAGACGTAAGTACAGGAGGCAAGCAAATAAGCCCTTGGAGTCACTTTGGGTTCAAGTGGTGTAGGTCCAGTCCTTCTCCCCCAGGCAGTGATGGCAGCAGGCAGGTCAGCACAGCAGAAAATCAGTGCTACCAGAGCAGCAGCGCAGTTCAGCAATGTAGCAGTACTTTAACAGCACATCAGTCCTTCTTTCTGGCTGAGTATCCACAGGTCCAGACGTGTACAGAAACTCAAAAGTATATGTCCTGCCTTTTAGTCAGAGCACACCTCCCCATGGGCTACTCAGGGCCTCTCTTAAGGCTCTCTCAGGTATAATGAAAGGGGAGTCTAAGGCTTAGAAAGGTGTTATAAATGCCATGTTGATATGGCAGTCAAACTGCACAGAGAGGCTCTTCAGTGGAAAGCCTGAGACATGTTTAAAGGGCTACTTAAGTGGGTGGCACAAGCAGTGCTGCAGGCCTACTAGTAGCATTTAATCTACAGGCAGTGGGCACATGTAGCACACTTTACTAGGTAAATTGAATATGCCAATTGTGGATACACCAGTGTTACCATGTTTTAGGGGAGTGAGCACATGCACTTTTTACACTAGTTAGCAGTAGTAAAGTGCCCAGAGTCCTAAGGCCAACAAAGTACGTCAGCAAAAGTGAGGCAAAGTAGGCAAAATGTTTGGCAGAACACCACCCTAAGGCTAACAGGTCAAACGCATCACCTCTGTGCTCCAACATGTTAATAAAAAGTTGTACTCTTCCAATATTTGCTTTTTACTTTGCTATCACAACGATCATCTTCACCCCACAAGCTACGGGTAAGCCCTGTGCTGGCCACGAACTATCTTGAAAGTTCTGCATAAGACATGCTTGCATGGTACAGGCCTATGTTAGAGATTCTAGTCGAATGATGACCACTGTATTACTTGCTGGTTTTACCACTCCTTTTTTATTTATACAGAACATATATAAAACACATATAACGGTGTCTTTTTGTAGGTAGCAAACTGTACATTCCCTCATATTAAAGTATGTATTCCCCTAGTGCTCATTAAACTTCAAGCGCCAGGTGTCACCAATAAACTACATTTTGACACCTGTAGTCTGTCTTAATCTGCAGTTATATTGCTCCTGACAAATGTTTTTTTTAGTATGCTCCAAAATAGTTAATGTTTGTAGCGTTGTGTTCTATTCTCCTGAAGCACACTGAACTTCGATCTCTGTGTGACTAATACTTTGCATTCTGGTATTTATATTTCGTCTTTAATCTGCAAATGCATTGCTTTTGACATGTTTGTAAACTTTATTTGGTATACCCCAAATTAGTTGATGTATCTCTAATGTTACATTGATCATACTGGGCATTTGAGGTATGCACATTTATTCAACAGCTGTGTGTCACCAAACCACTGTAGTCCTGGATAGGTTTTCTGTCTAAATCCGTAGGTATGGATCTGACAATTTGTTTTATGTAGCATACTCCAGTTCATATGCCTCTAGGATTGTGTTGAAAATGCCTGGTGCGCGTTGAACCTTACAATCTACTGGACCAATACACTTCTTTCTGGGGTATCTAGTCAGTCTTAATCTGTGGATTTAATGCTTCAGATTATTTTGTGTGTATTATTTATTAGACTCCAGTTGGTTGAAATGTGACTAGTGTAGCATTAATCAAAATGTTCATTCCACCTAAACATTAATTTTTTTGTTGCCAGGTAATAATCCTTCATGTTGATATTTTGTTGTGTTTGGTGCTCTAGTTTGAAAATGAAATCTCTGTTGCACTGTGGGCTGTACATCCATCATTTGTGCTAGTAAAATGTTTTGTAGTTTATGGTTGTAAGGAAATACCTCTTTTTGCATGATCACCCCACAAACATTTGGACTGATGCTGCCGTTTTTTTTTTACTCTTAAAGTGCGCTGCGACCTGACAACCAAACCCCAGTGCCAGTGTTGTTACCCTTAAAAAGTATATGTGCAATTGAGTGATCCTCAATTGGAGTAAGGTAACTTACTTGTAAGTCCATAGTGTATGGCACCTAGTGTACCTAGAACCTGTAGGTTAAGTGTCCCCCATGAACCGAATCAAAGCATGAATCCAGGCTGCCATTGCAGAATGGCAGAGCCGTTTTTAAACTGCTTCCTCATCATTGCCATTTAAACTCTTGGCAAGCGTAGACCTCATTGTTTCATATTTACAAGTCACCCCTAAGGTAGGCCTGGCACACGGTAATGTCAGGGTACAATATATTAACAAACATTGGCAAATCCAATAGTTCTCACCTATGCAAGAGCTATTTGCTTTGCTAATGCATTTTAGCAATGTTATACACTAGGGTGGCTGCTGTTCAGCATGGCTAAAAGTTAGTGGTGTAGAGGAGAGTCGTGTGGAGTGTCATGGAGTGGAATGGCAGAGAGTGGAGCAGAGTGTTTTAGTGTAGAGTGGCATAGTGTGGAGTCACGTAGAGTGCCATACTCTGGAGTGGTGTAGAGTGGACTGTTGAAGAGTGCATTGGCATATAGTGGGATAGAGTGCAGTGGCACTGAATTTGGCTGCATACAATGTAGTGTCATAGAGTGCAGTGGCGTTGAGTAGAATGGAGTGGCTCCGAGTGGAGTGCAGAGAAGAGCTGAGTGGCATAGAGTGGTAGAGTAGAGTAGTATAGAGTGGTGCAGAGTAGAGTACAGTGAAGTGGCTTAGAGTGGAGTAGTGTTGCGTTGTAGAGTGTCAGAGTGACGTAGAGTGCAGTGACAGAGTGTAGTTGTGAACAGTACAGTGGTTAAGAGGAGAGTGAAATTGGTGGAGTGGTGCAGGGTAGAGTGCAGTTCTGTACAGTAAAGCGGTGTAGAGTGCAGTGGTGCACAGTAGATTAGAGTGAAGGCGGTGGTTCAGGTAGGTGGGTCCTTGGTTAAGGAGGGCTTTGTAGGCATGGATCAGGAGCTTGAAGTGGCCTCTTTTCTGGAGCGGGAGCCAGTGAAGGTCCTTCAGGTGCTGGTTGAGGTAGGTTCTCTTGGGCAGGTTGAGGATCAGTCTGGAAGCTGTGTTCTGGATCGTCTGAAGTCTTTGCATGACTTCGGTGGTGGTGTCATTAATTTGTGTCCTTGTGACCGCTTCTTTGTATGCCCACTGGGTCTTGAAGTGCCATTGCATTGGTACTAGGTGACCTCTTCCCTCCATTTCATTACAAACACTTTTTTCTAGTGCTAATCTGTCATTCTGAGTGTTAGTTTTGATTTCCTTATAACTAAATGGACTAGCCCTTTTGAAAGCAGTGATTTGTAGTAAAAGCCCTATAGCAGAATGGTGGTCCATGGTGACAAGGAGGTAGGTAGTCACCATAGTTAAGCATAACCTACAAATAGAATCTTGTAACCCCTAAGGTAAAATGTTGAAGTCATGCATGTTGGCTGGGTAGTAATGAACACTTATAAATAGATGCCCCTAACAGATTAGTTTGTATTGTGTGCTGTATACATCATTCTGCTTAGTGTGACACTACACTCTAAACATTCTTATGTGACATGCATGGATCTACGTATTTTATATAGATACACAGATTGAGAAAGTAAAAAGCTCTGTCAATACCTGTTTATCACTGGGCTGGCGCAGGAGAACATGAGTCTTCTGTGACTAGCAGACTGCCTTTGGTTGCCTTGATGTGGTGATCATCCTCATTGGTTGATATAGGGTTATAAAACATTTTACATTTTGAAGCATTTCAAAAGGTAGTCCACTGTCCCTGCCTCTAGCTTAGCCAGGGCCACTGCAATTTCCCACTCTGTGAGGTCGGCCTCCAGTGCCTCACATTTTTTGGGTTCAACTTTCTCACTGAGCAATCCACTGGCAATCCAAAGTTTTTTTTGTTGTTTTTTTTTGTCTCCTCCTCCGTCACATCTACCCTTGCTGCATAAAAAGCTGCCATGTACGCTGCGAAAGCCGCCGCAATGCTCTTGCTACCTCTGACTGCCACCCCGTTTCCAGCACAGGATTTCTTGGACATGTTTGCTCTCCCGCTTGTGATTGCCTATCCACGCCAGTAGTTTGCCGGCTGTATCGCCCCTTCGTATATACGTTTTTGTTTAGCCAAGAAGGAAGTCTTAACATCATGTCATGGAACCTTTTGGTATTCATTGCATGTGTGTTCCAAATCATGCTAAGTGGCCATGGATGGTTTAGCAGTATAGCCTCTCTCCAGTGTCTGTATTGTGTGCTCTAAGGATTCCAACCTCTGGTATCTACCTCGTCCTATTTCTCCTGCAAATCAGTATACCTCTTAGTGTTGCCTTATATGCTTCCCATACCACACATGCATCCTGACTCTGCCAGTGTTTCGTTAAAATATGTTTTCCCAGCTTTTTGGAGTGTCTTGACTACTTTCTTGCCTGGTAGTCACCAAGTGGCCAACCTCCTTTCTCGGGGTTCCCTATTCCTTTTGGTATATAGAATAATTAGTACAGTTGCATGATCAGATATGCCATGGGCCAGGTCTTTGACTTCCGTAAATCTGCCTATTGTATCTCAAGGTGTTAGGAAGTAGTCTAACCTGGAACACATGTCGTGTGTGCGAGTAGAATGAGAATTCCTTTTGCAGTGTTTGCATAGGCCTCCAGATATCCTCCAGCCCAAAAGCCTTTGTAAAGTCCTCTAATTTTACCTTTGTGTTGTCTTCTTCCGGTTTGGCGCTTCTTCTGTCCAACTGAATTTTGAGCACCAGGTGAAAATACCACCCTTCAATACCGAGTGCTGGCGGAAATTCCATAAGAAGCCTTCCCATGAGCTGTAAGGTCGAGGACTGGAGGCCCGGAGGGGCTTATACATTAAGGAAGGCCTTTGCCTGGCCATGTACGGGGATGTGAAGCGGTACTGACTGGTAACATTTTATTTGCACAAACATGTAGGTGTGAGCTGCACAGATGTTATGTCAAACAGTTCCAGGCAGATTTGCCTCCACCTGCTTCCTCTCCCGCCCTGTAACCCCAGTGCATACAGTTTCGATTTTAGAGAAGTCTCGATGCAGTCCATGTCACCCTTTCTCATGCCAGACCAGAACCGGACTTACCGTTTGAAGAAGTGGAGGCAGAGGACCTCCACTTTCAGATTATGTGGTTGGCTGTCATTGGGGTGACTACTAGCATTTGCTCACCTTCAGTTTCTGACTCTGAGCCCCCAGAGCCTGTGTCGCTACCACCTCCCTCAGGTGCAATGGCCTTTCATTTATTATTGTCCAGTATGTCCTTCCAGTTCTTGACCTCAGCCGCTGCCTGTTCTTGCTCCGCTTTTAGCTGTGCTCTCGTTGGGAGGGATCTGCGTCCTGTAGGTTTCCTCCTCCTTCGCTGGCTCTGATTGCCATTCTTAATCATCTTCAGGTATTGCCGCTGCCCCACACCATAGACCTTGATGCCCCACTCAGTTCCATACTTCCTGTGTGGTAAACAAGACATGGGTCTTGTCCCTCGACAGCACTCTGAGGTTCGCCGGAAAGATAGATGGATGGGGAGTCCAGTTGGCACAGCACATTTTTGAAAGGCACAAAAGTGTCCCTTTGCTTCTTGATCTAGGATGTATAATGAGGGTACATGTTCACTTTTTTGCTCCTCTCTGAGCCAAGGCCATGCCTGCGCAAGAGTATTTAGATAGTATCACAGTCTCGATAGTTCATCAAGCATACAGTAATGGGACGAGGAGGCTGTCCAGGGTCCGGCGCCCTCGCTGGGATTCGATGCATTCATTATGCGGAGAATAATCGCGAAGGTTTGCACTTTAGCACCACCATCACCAACGATTCTTCCACAAATAGTTCAAAACTTCGTCCCTATGCCCTTTCAGAGACTCCAGTCAGGGGCACGTTGTGTCTCCTAGATCTCCCATCCACATCCCCCAGGCAGTCAGTAATCTTTGCCACTCCCTTCTCCAGCTGCGTGCAACGTTGCGTAATGTCTTGTACAATCAGGCATGTCACTTTTAGATTATTTTCTGTCTCCTGCACTCTCTCCATGAGCTCTTTACGTTCTGTGCGCAGGATGCCCACTTAATTTGCCACTGCTGTTATCAGTGCATATAGTGTTTGCTTTGTGTGTCTTATGGCTGCCAGAATCACTACGGTGAGGGCCACCAGTGGGTTGTTCTGTGACTCCTGAATCGGAGTGTCTCTTCCAGTCCCCCGGAGTCTTTTCTGGTTTCTTCTCCCTCCCTCCCTGCCTTCAGTTTACCCATGTCACACTGTTTTTGCCAGTCCTGATACCACCACTAGTACGCAGGTCAGATAAGATAAGGGAGGAAGGTGGCGGAAGAGTGCACTTGGTGGACAGGCATCTGCAATCAGGCGAGCTAATCCTACATTCAGGAGCGCCTCGATGAGCTGCCCCTTCTCACAAGTCTCACCTCACAGCTGATCAAAGACCCCACGGTAGATGTACATGCAGGGGAAAGCCGGATTCCTGTGCATCATTCATGTATTGAGACCTTTGCAATATCAAAGGGTCACGGTCTTCCCAGTCGACGCACCAATATAGGGGTGTTGATAAGTGCCTATTTTCAGTTGAGTTAGCCCTTTATTGCAGACAGTGTCATGGGTGCCTGGGTCTGAGTACAAGTATGCACCACATAGGTCCTCCCTTCTCTTCCTACCACGGGCCTGGCTTCACTGCAAGTGCCCACACATTTGCAACCCGGGTATTGTCGTATCTCACTTAACAGGATACTCTGGCAGCTGCTCCTTAGATGTGCTGGCAATCAGTCAGCAGGCAGCATGTGCAGCCAGTGGTGGACAGGCTTTTAGCTGTCACTCTGTTCTGGCCACCAGATGTGTTCAAAGGCTACGTGCTGCACTGCAGTTCCAGGACTATCCAGGAGTTGCTGTCTCTGGCCCTTCCTCTGCCTCGGTTTGTGCCAGTCCGTGTCCTTTCCTGAGGCAGGGGCTTGACGCTGTTTTGTTTATTGTCTCTGTTCACAGTGGGTATCGAAACAAATTCTCCTTGTCACTCCATATTTCTCATGAAGGTATGAGTTACATTTGTAACAATTACCTTCACTGTGTGTGTGATTTTTTTTTTTATATATAAATATATATATAAGTATATGTTGGAAAATGGCCCCTCTGAAGGGTCACCCTAAACTTTTTGCCTTTCTCCTCCTCTGTTTCTGACCTCATTTTTGTTGGCTTTAGCATTCCTGTACACTTTACCACTGCTAACCAGTGTTAAAGTGCATATGCTCTCGCTCTAAAAACATGGGCTCATACCCAATTGGCATATTTAATTTACTTGCAAGTCCCTAGTAAAGTGCACTACATGGGCCCATGGCATGTAAATTAAATGCTACTAGTGGGCCTGCAGCACTGATTGTTCCACCCACATAAGTGGCTCCTTAACCATGTCTCTGGCCTGTCATTGCAAGGCCTGTGTGTGCAGTTTCACTGCCACTTCGACTTTACATTTAAAACTACTTGCCAAGTCTTAAACACCCATTTATCTACATATAAGTCACCCCTAAGGTAGGCCCTAGGTAACCCATATGGTAGGGTGTTATGTAAGTAAAAGGCAGGACATGTACTTATGTGTTTTACATGTCCTGGTAGTGAACAATTCACAAATTCATTTCACACTACTGTGAGGCCTTCTCCTCTTATAGGCCAGCATTAGAACTGCTTTTTTATATACATTTAGGTGGTAGATTCTGATCTGAAAGGAGTAGCTCTGTCATATTTAGTATGGCCAGAATGGTAATGGAAAATCCTACTTACTGGTGAAGTCGGATTTAACATCACTATTGTACAAATGACACTTTTAGAAAGGGGACATTCCCCTGCACTTATTGCCTTCTGTACCTTACAGCCTGTCTCCAGTCCATGTCTGGGCTCTGCTGGTTGACAGCTCCCCTTGTGCATTCCTCCCAGACAGCCATAAACACAGGACGCTCAGTCACTTCTGCATTCATCTGCATACTGAATGAGTCTCCATGAACAGGATTGGGTAGAGGGGCTCTTACTTACACTTCCGAGGACAGTGGCCATACCCCACACAAAGGACTGATAACCCCCCACAGGGATCCTGGCAGACAAGGCTGAGTTGAAGGGGGACAGTGTGCACTTCAAAACCACTCTTTGAAGTTTCCCCCACTTCAGAGGCATTTTTGTGTATATATACTGGGTCTGTGAGCCTCCAAAATCAGACACTTCTGGATCTGCAATTGGACTCTGTCAGAGGGACTGCCTGGCTTCTCAAATGACCCATCTGGACTTTTTTGCTGAAAAGACTGCTGCCCTGCTGCATACTGCCTCTGACTCTGCTGGAAGTGCCTTCCCTACAAGTGCTCTTCAAAGGGTTGGATTGAGCTTGCCTCCTGTTCTGAAGTCTCAGGGCCAACAAACACTTCATCTGCTAGCTCCTATATAGCTCACCAACTTCAGCGACTCCAGAACCGGTGCTGCTGTCCGACGCAGCACCGCTGTCTGTTTCTTGGTCCTTGCTGAACACTGTGACTGCGGCGTGCAGCGTAAGGTTGACGGCGCAAATGAAGCAACACTGCAAAGTCGATACATCAGGTCCTGACCAGCTGGAGTCATTGACCCAGCCGGGTCACAAGGAACAGACGCCTCACCACTGACGCTGCTTCACCTCCCCTCCAACTGAACAGACCAGACGCTTATGCTCCGCTGGGCAGCAGTAAGCAACCGACACCGCAACGGCCCCAGTGACTCCTCATCTCCCCCACTCCTTGCTATGTCTTTGTTTCCTCGTTTACTGAAGGTACAGTGCCTGGAATCCGTGTGACTCCATGACCAGTCCCCACTGTCGAGTGGCGTTGGTCTGTTGGCAATGACTGCGTCACGACGTCGTAATAGCCACAGGTGGAGCTATTGTGTTTCTAAGCACTATAATAGGAATTAATCTTGTAAAATTCATAACTTTACTTGTGTACATTGGATTCCTGACATGTTGGTCTTATTATATTCAGATAAATATTATCTGTTTTCGAAACTGGTGTGGAGTACTTTTTGTGGATTTTCACTGTGTTACTGTATGAGTTATTGCACAAATACTTTACACATTGCCTTCTAAGTTAAGCCTGCTTGCTGTGTGCCAAGCTACCGGAGGGTGAGTACATGATCATTTGGATTGTGTTGTGACTTACCCTGACTACTGACTAGGACTGTGGTCCCTACTTGAACAGGGTGCATACCTCTGCCATCTAGGAACCCAATTTCTAACGCACAAAAATAATATTACTGATGTTGGAAAAATGTGTACTTCTTGAAACAATGGCACAGATGGCAATCCTGTGTCAATATAGTTACAAACATTTAATCTTCCAAGAGGAATACAAAGTTGTTTATTTGCTGTAAATATGATAGGACACCTTGTAATAGTTTTAATTGAAAAAGGAGTGCTCATTGTGGTCAGAGGTTTTTTGTAGCAGCAGCTAGTGCTGCTCTATATTGTTTCTTTCATCTGTGTTTTTATAACAATTGAACGCTACAGTATTATTTTAGAAAGATTTATTATATGAGGGAGGCATCAACAATTTTGAGGAGTGAGTTAGGTGCTCATCTGGTGACTAGTCTTTGGATAGTGACAGGGTTGATGGTTTCTTTCTTTAGTGTGCGGGTTCCTTTATAGCTGTGTACCAGTCTGTGGTCCAGAAATGAAAGTATCAGCAAGATTGACAGTTTTGGTGAGTCGGATTGGGATTAGGGCGTGCAGTGATGATTTGTTTGGTGCCATATGTGTTCTTTATTAGCTTTTCTATGAAGAATGGTGGTGTTGGATTTGTCTGGTCATTGGTGCATAGGTGCTCTGACCATGCAGATGACACAGTTTGTAATAGCTTTGAAGATGGCACTGCTTCTGTTGATAACTGTAATGTTAGAACTATACTTGGTGGTTTTCTCTGCACTGGTGAGGCATTTATCGTACTATGAATTTACTCCAGTAGCGGGCCATTCTAAGCTTGTCTTTCATGCAAACTCTTCTCCTGTTGGTAGATGAAGCATTTGTGACTGGGAATTCTTGTGTAAGCCAGAAACCAGATGATTTTAGGATGTTTCTGAGAGAATCCAGAAGTAATATGATATTGGCATGGGGTTGAACAGGTAAGATTGTCTTTCTTGCGCCAGTGCAGACGTTTGAAGCAGGAACATTGTTGCTTAAGTGTTTTTGTGTGGTGTAAGGAAGATAAAATGATAAAGTGGTCTGTCTTGTCCAAATGAATAGGAGGCTGTCATTTACAGCAAAATATGGGGATAGTAATTCAATGACGAATGTTCCCAGCATGGTGTGCATATTGATTCTTGCTGCATGATGATAATTCAGTGTAGAAGGTACATGTGTTAAATCGTAATGTTATTGTTGAGGGCGGGGGTCTCCAAGTGATTAAAGTCCTTAATTTATATATTGTTGGTGTGGTTGATTCATGGGTTATGAGGTCTGTGAGTTTCTTGAAGGTGTTACGGTTTCCTGGTGATGAGATGGAACATGGGTGCCTGTAAAAAAAAAAAAAAAAGAGGTGCATAAGTGGGAGCTGAAAATCTATTAGAATATGGTTTGAGAGTGCCTATAGAGCGCAGGGCCCTGACGCCTGGTCGATGACTGTCATTCTCGCTCTAAGTAAATGTTTTGATTAGTGTGTTCAGTTCTGTAGGCTTTGAAAATCATTGTGTGTCTAGTGCTGAAGCGAGCCCTGTTTCAGTAATGAAACATGTGTAGCTAGTGAGAGCATAGATGTTTGTAATGTGTAGTGCTTCTGTTGGTCTCATCTGTGGAGATGAGTGGACTATGGATAATATAGCCACAGCTGGGATGACACCGTTATCTGATGTATCTAGTGGATTGTGCATTTGAATGTGGTGAGTGGATTGGCTCAGACGCATGATGGTGGCCTACCTAATGTGTGGGCAGAGTTTTACAGCATCAACTCTTCATGGCTATAAAATAACCACAATGGAGTCATTGTTTATTTGTACACCGTGGCTGTGTGCCTTCAGACACCTAGGCAAGGACCATCTCTGGAAGAAAATAAGGGGGCGAGCATAGACACATGATTGCAGGATCCAATCAATCTGTTTTCTTCTGAAAGAGGCCTCGTAGTCTTGTTGGTGGGAGCATGTGATTTCCTGAAAAATATAACCCTTCATCAACAGAGTGTCAGAATACCAGACCTTGCTAGAGAGCAGTGTAATATTGTCTATTTAAGCTATTCATTTTCATACTCAGAGCTACATCTAATGTTGCTGTTTACAAGTAACATTCGTACTTCAAATTATTTTAAAAGTTTCGATAATGACGTTTTGTCAGAGCAGCGGGGAGACTTTAGTAAACCGGTACTTTTTCCTTAAATGTTGTGTCTTTCGAATACCCACGTCCCCTTATCATTACTTAAAAAATACATTTTGCCTAACTTTTCCTCGAAGTGTAAAGGCGGGATCGTCTAAATGAATGAAATTATTACCTATAAAACGTTAACCGCTCCATTGCTTGATGGGGCCATATCCTTGTTTCACTCCTGCTCAGGTCCTCTTTAATGATACAATCTGTTCCGCAGAGCCACGAGAGAAAAAAGGTTTAGTTCTGTCATTAATTGCAAAATGATCATTTTACAGATGCTGCCTTTCAGACTTAAAGAAATGCTGTGAATGCTTAAAAACAGTGTTTTAAAAAAAGACTTCACATCTGTGGTGACTCATAATAAAAGAATGAATGTTTTCCACGCAGCAAAGTATTAAGGCACTGGGTAAAAGATGCGGGTATGTCCATTATTTTTATGTATGCGTGCTCTATCTAATTCCAGGACAACTGACAGCCAAGAAAGTAACCATGGAAAATGGACAATGTCCAGCAGTGAAGATGATGAGGATGACGACAGAAAGCCATCTACGTCCACGTTGCCACCCGTTGTCGACCGTCCCTCCGTGCCACAGTACCCGTGTTCCGATGCCAGAAAAGAAGCCCATAAAAGAAAGGCAGAACCTGTAAAGTTTGAGCAGGAAAGTCCCCCGCAAGTCAGCTCCCCAGCGAAAAAGGCAAAGCAAAACCTGGATGACTCTGGCTGGTGTCTTTCCAGCAGCGATGAAGAGTCTGGACCGAGAGGTCCGGCGCCACCGAGTGCAACAAGCACTGCAGTCAAAAGAGAACAATATGACCATACAAAAGAGACACCTGTGCCGAAAACAGAGTTTAATTCTCAGCCGCCTACACAGAAACAAACCAAGAAATACAAACCCTCAAGTGAATCCCAGGATGCTTGGGACCTCTTGGAGTCAGGCGAGCCGTTCCGATTCTACTTGACGAAAGTCTGGGGTATAAAACCAAAATACAATTCAGGAGCCCTGCATATAAAAGGTATTGTGTGAATACTGATGTGAATCAAAAAAGTCGATTTTATTCTTGAACTACAGAAACCCAGCGTGAACTGAATGCCACCAACTTAGGTTTTTCTTACTTTGTTTTACAGTCCCCCCAATTCATGTTTTCCAGACCACGGTATTTCTTTCTACCTTGTTTTTTTTCAGTTAGATTCACAGAAAGCCCTGAAAATATAATTTTTGCTATACTTATGTATACTCCAGTTGTGTTCCGAAGCGAAGAAATAACTTTCAAAATATTTTCAGTTGTCTGCATGTATTCGTTTCTGGTGGTCTTAGGTTAATGTAAATATTGTGGTCATTAAATAGCAGGGTTTCACAAAAAGGTTCAGGGAAAGCTCATTAAAATTCAGGAAGAGTTAAATGATGTTGTGAAATGCATTTTTTAATATCTATGTGGTGTGTTGGTTTCTTTATTCAAACAATACATACTAGTAAATTGTTTAAGCCTTAACGTTTGGTAAATTTGCAAGAAATGGTATTAAAATGTGTTTGTCGGCCTACTGTTCATTTTTCGAGACATGTACAATGGAAATCTATAACTTTATAGCTATTAGAAAATGGTCTTCATGCCTACCCATGCTTGTCAGTTTCATGTCTAATTTCAACATTTTAAATGTAAACCGCGCAGAGAATAGTTTATTTAACAGATGTAATGAGTTTCAAATATTTCCGATTGTAATCATTTATACACTACACTGTGGCCCAAGTGTAAATTGATATTGAGTTGCACAAACAAATTTGTTTATGGCATTAATATGATCATTTGATTCAAAATTCCTAATACATCTCCTTGCCTTGCATTTGCGTAACACTGTGTCAGATATATTTAAATACAAAACCTCGATATATTATGATGGTTGTATTCTGGCATTAAAATGGCGCATTAGTGCAAGTTAACAATATTCCGGATAATCAGTTTGCTCTTCAAAACCTTTGAGTTTGTGTATTGCTGAAGAGTCAACCTTGTAAAAGGCAGCAACGTTATGTGTTGGCTCCTTCAGTAATTTAAAATCAGCTTGATATTTTTTAGGGTCGAGCCTACAATAGAATGTGCTAGTCCATGCTTCTCGCTTGCGAGAGTCTGTTGTAAACAGAAAAAGGCTTGGAGTCTGCCTGTTGCTCACCATTTGTTGGCTTGCACAGCAGTCTACTTTACAGCCTCGTGATTGGTCACTGCAGGCATATCATCATTTCCATTCCTGTCCATGGAGCAGGGACCAAGCACTAATTGATCCAACATAATTAGTGCCTGTCCACTTCTCCCAATGGGATTGAGGTTCTATTTTGTTCTTTTTAACTTCTAGCGCTCTGCAAACAGAAGGCGTGTGACTGGCAAAAACATGCCCAGCAGGACAAACAAAATTGTAAAGTTTTATTTTCTATAGTTAACTCTTTTCTTTTAGTTTGCCAAGGCTTCTTTTCTCACTTTACACTCATGTTTTGTTTTGGATTTGGTCGTTAGCGTTGTTTAAAACAAAATGACGATTATCTTGTTCTAAATATTCCAAAGTGATATTGTTTCTTTCTTATGTGTAATTTCCAAAATTATGCTTTAACACATAATTGTGCAGTATGCCCCAATCCACCCCAGCACACTCCGATCAGCCCCACTCCAGTCCACCTCATCACACCCGCACCAATCCACTCACTCAATCCAATCCACCACAGACCAATCATATCCACCCCACTCCAATCATATCCACCCCACACAAATCAGACCACTCCAGTCCAAACCACTCACCTTAGTCTAATCCACCACACTCCAATTCTCCCAACCCAATCCACTCCAGTCTGCCCCACTCCAATCCAAAACAACCTGCCCCTCTCCATTCTGCCCCATTCCGTTCTGACACACTCCAATCCAATTCAGTCTGCCCACTCCAATCCAATTCAGTCTGCTCCACTCCAATCCAAATTATTCTGCCCCACTCCAATCCAGAAGTCTGCCCCAGTCTGCCCCACTCCTATCAACCTAACTCCAGTCCGCCCCAATCTTAAACAATCTGCCACACTCCAATCCAAAACAATCTTCCACACTTCAGTACAAACCAATCTGCCACACTCCAATCTGCCCCTCTGCAGTCCAAAGCAATCTGTCCCACTCCAGTCCGCCCCTCCAATCTTCCCTTATCCAATCCAAAACAATTTGCCCCACTCCGTTCAGCCCCCCCCTCTTATCCAAAGCAATATGCCCCACTTCAATCTGCCCCACTTGAGTCTGTCCCACACCAATCCAAAACAGTCTGCCCCACTCCAATCCACCACTCCAATCCCTCCACTTTTCTCCATTCCAATCCACCTCACCCCAATCTAATCCGTTCGATCCCAATTTACCCCGATCCAATCGACCCCAACCAAATCTGCCACACTCCACCACAATCCACCCTATTCCAATCCAAAACAATCTGCCACTCTTCAGTGTGCCGCACAGCAATCAGCCCTACTCAAAACCAAACCAATGTGCCCCACTCCAATCCCCAAAAATCTGCCCCAGTCCAATCCAAACAAATCTGCCCCTCTCCAATCCAAAACAATCTGCTATATTCCAATCCAAACCAGTCTCCCCCACTCTAATCTTCCTCACTCTATCTTCCTCACTCCAATCCAAAACAATCCACCCGACTCCAATCCAAAACAATCCACCCAACTCCAATCCAAAACAATCCGCCCCACTCCAATCCAAAACAATCTGCTCTAATCCAAAATAGTCTCCCCACTCCAGGCTCCTCCACTGCAATCCAAAACAATCTACCTTACCCAAGTCTGCCCCACTCCAATTTGCTTCACTCCAATCCGCCCCACTCCTATCCAAAGTAGTCTACCTAACTCCAGTTCACCCCACTCCAATCCAATCCACTACAATACACCACAATCAACTCCACACAAATCCACCCTATACAAATCCAATCCAGCTCACCTCACCCAAATCAACTGCACTCCAATCCACCCCACACCAATCCAATCCAATCCACCCAACCCCAATCCAATCCACCCAACCCCACCGAAATCCAGTCCACCTCCACTCCAGTCCAGTCCACCCACCTCACTCCAATGCAACCTATGCCAATCCAATCCACCCCAATCCACCCTACTCCAGTCCACCCCACTCCAATCCACCCACCTCAGTCCACCCCACCCCAGTTCACTCTACCTAACTCCAGTCCAATCCACAACAATTCAATTGATCCACTCCAATCTCCCCACTTCAATCCAGTCCACCCCACTCCAAACCAATTCACCCAGTCCTATCAACCTCACTTCACTTCAGTCCAAGCCACTACAATCCACCCACTCAAATCCTGCCCACTTAAATTCAGTCTACTCCAATCGACCCATTCCAATTCCACCTCAGTCAAATCCACTCCACTTCAACCCACCCCACTCCAAAAAATCCACCACACTCCAAGAAAACCACCCCACAGTCCAACCCACTCACCCCTCTCTGGTCCAGTCCGTCTCAATCCAGTCTACTTTACCCAGTCCAATCCACCCCAATCCAATCTACCCCTCTCTAATCCAGTCCACCCCACTCCAGTGCGATTTACATCTCTCCAGTTATGTCCACCACACTCCAGGTAAATCCACCCACTCCAGTCCAATCCACCCCTATCCATCCCATCCCAATCCAATTCACCCGACTCAAATCAGTCCATCTCACTCAAATCAATCCACCTCATTCCAGTCTAGTCCACCCCACTGCAATCCAATGTTCTCGCTTCTGTCCACCCCACCCCAGTCCTTTCCGCCTCACTCAATTCCACCCCACTTAACTCCAGTCCAACCCTCTCCATTCCAATCCACTCCATCCAATTCACCCCACTCAATCCAATGCACCCTACTCAATCCAATTCACCCCTCTCCAATCTATCCCACACCAATCTATCCCATGCCAAACTACCCAACACCAACCCACCCCACCTCAATCCACTCCAACCCTCCCTATGCCACTCTAATTTAATCTATTCAGATCCAACTAACTCTTCCCCAATCCAGTCCACCTCACCCCAGTTCAGTCCACCCCACCCCATTCCAATCCAATCTATTCAGCCCACACCACTCCAATCCAGTCAACTCCACTACAGTCCACTCCAGTCCAAGCCACCCCTCTCCACCCCATGCCAACTCACCACATCCAATCTAACCTATGCTAATCTAACCTACCCCAATCCAATCCAGCCAATCCAATCCACCCCACTCCTGTCCACCCCACCCAGCCCCATCCATTCCACTCTATCCAGTCCACCCCACCCCACTCTATCCAGTCCACCCCACTCCACTCTACTCCAGTCTATCCTGATCCACCCAAATCTACCCCAATCTAATCCACCCAGTTCAGCCCACCCCACTCAATGTATCCAGCCCACCCCACTTCAATCCACCCCACTCCCACACAATCCATTCCACTGCAGTCCAATCCACAACACTTCAGTGAATCCAATCCACCAACTCCAATCCACCCCACCTCACTCCAGTTCAGTCCACCCCCTCCATTCCAATCCACCCTCTCCTCGTAATTCACCCCACTCCAGTCCAGTTCATCCCTTTCCAAACCACCCCACTCCACTCCAATCCAACCCATCCGGTAGACCCAGTCTAATCCACCCTGGTCCTGTCAATCCTAATCCTATCCCCCCACTCCACTCCAATCCACCCCACTACCTCAAATCACTTCAACCCACTCCACCCTATTGCACTTTACTCCACAGCACTGCATCCTACGACACTCTCTGAAACTAAACTCTACTTCCCTCCACTCAACTCACCAACACTTCACTCCCCTACTCCACTCTAACATTCTACGCCAGCAAATCCCCTCTCTGACACTCTACTCCCCCCACTCCACTTTATGACACTCCACATCACTAACTTTGTCATGCGAACAGCAGCCACACTGGCGTGCAGCATGAAAAAACACATTGCCAAAGACAATAGCTCATGTATTAGCAAGACCTATTGGCTTTGCCAATGTTTTTCCTGCTTGTAGTTGCTTCTGCTACCTGTACTGTTGCTTTTTTATTGAAGGTCCATCTTCTGCATTTGCTTATAATTCTGTGCCTGGTTGGTTCTCCATGCCAATGGATTATTCATTGATTCTGAGTCACAAAGTCCACAGAAGGAGTTGGAAAATTGCTCCTGCAAGCCAGTCTTGTAAGGGGACGAAAAAACATAGGAAGTCACTCAGTGGAAAGGGGCCTACCATTCGCGACTTTTCTTGATATAGAGTTTTCTAGTACCTTGAAAGTAAACTATTGGTAATGTTTATTGCAAATGGTGCACTCTAAATCCCCTTGTGCCGACGATAAAAACAAAATCTGATTTAAAGACAGCTTCATGGGGAGATATGATAGTTCTATCCCAAATATTTGTCGAGGTGCCTCTTGAGACGTACTAGGCTAGTAACGTTGGTCAAATATATTTATAGGCCGGCTTGGTGAGACTTGGTTCTAAAGTTTTAATTTTTAAGCGCGATAACATAATTGAATTACTCTTATCTGAAATGCATTTACAGGCAACGTGGTAGAGAATTTGAGAATGTTACCCAAAAAACTTTTAAGAACAGTTGTTACCCTTGGTGTATTGTAAATCATGCCGCGCAAATAGACTAAATAGGAATTAAGGGTGCTTTAGTGTGGGAGGGAGGGGGTTTGGAAATTCTCTATAACAAATTGATATAAAGAAAATGAAGGCAGTGGTCTTGTTCAGAATACTTACTTATAATTCTTTTTTCCCACCAATTAGTTTTCAACAAAGGTTATTGCTAATGGATGAATTTCAAGGATACTGATGCTACAAATATTGGTGAATGGCAGATAGAATTTGAAGACAACTTTAAAAGTTGATGCAGTTGAATGGGTCACCTATTGAATTCTTGTGGTCATATTGTGGAATTAGAACATTGGAATCGTGGGAGCTCCATTGAAAACAATGGAGTGCTCCAGCATTCTAATGGCTGGTAGAAGCCCGGAATTCCAACATTCCAGTGTTGTTGTTCACAGCTGTTGTTTTAAACAAAGGCCTCATGAAGCCCGTGGGATTTCAACCCCCTCGGGCTTCGTGAGACCTTTGTTTTATTTCTTAGAACATTCTGCCTTCTAATGGCCCTATGGCCCTCCATAGTTGGGCTACACCAGCATTCAAGTCTTGCTCCTTTGTTAAAGGCCCTCGCCATCTGCTCGGGCCTATACGCTGGAGCTGGCCTTTAATGGCGGGTATAGTCTGCTATGGCAGGCTATAAGGCTATATGAGTAACTTTAAAGTGCTCGAAGGCGGAAGCACTGGTCAAAACTAGAAATCGTTTATGGAAAATGTTTGGTTCTAAAAATCGGAGGTTCGCAAAAATATATGTTAAATGGTGCTTTGTAAATCTCTCTGCCTCCATATTGTTTGCCAACATTGGGTAGGATTTCAAGACAAGTTAACTACATTTTGGGGCTCTGCTGAATAATTTATACAAGAAACCTGCATAAATGTTGAATTTTAAAGCATTTAAATGCAGTAACATTGAACAAAACTGAAAGTCAAATACTTTCTATTCATGCTATCCTCAGCACCTCAGCAGACCTGTAATGCCTAAACTTGAGCAGCTGAGGAGATACAACCCGTGCTTACACAATGTGCATGTTTGAATTCAGCCGCCCATACAGGACAACATGAACCCCTCCACTTTGTAGATGTGACGGTGTTTTCCAGGTTCCAAGAAGCACAAAGAATCAGTAACAATAATTGTTTACCTATGATACCTAAAACTAATTGGCAATAATCATTGTAAATCCAGAAGAAATTTAAACTATGAAATGGAAGAGAAGTGATGAAAAGTGGACTGTATGTAAAATGCAACCTGTAAAATCTGATTTATAGAGCATAGTGCGGAAGAAGAAACTACTGTTTGTAGTGGCACAGGACGTACTGTGTAGTTTGAGCGCTCAGAACATGGTGAATGCAACCTAATTCCAACCAAAATAAATGCACTCTTTTTTTGTTATGAAAAATGTTTTGCACAACAAACTGAGGAAATCCTTTTTAACTTTGTTGCATGGGGTGGGAAAGAGAAAGCTGTAACCATAAGTGTGGATCAGATGTACTGGTCCTGGAAATAGCATCAGTACTTGCATCAAAATACTTTGAAAGAAATGTGTTTTGAATAAACCCTTGCTCATACAGTTTGAATACCAGGCAGTTTGTACTCTCTTAATCACAAACCAACCCACCTTATGTTAATGCACATTCATCAGAGAATGGGATGAGTTTATAACTTATTGCAAAGCTGAGATTCAAGGTGTCTTTGTATTGTTAAATAGAGTCATCCCAAATCATGTTGCTGTTTGTACTGTGAATTGTCGGGCATTTATATTTTGTTGAGAACGTTGCATTTTTTCTCATTGCATGCTCATCAACCTGTCCTTTAGCATGATGCATTAACCTTTGTGCTCAGAGTCCACCAGGAGCACTGTACTTTTTCATCTCTTACCACATCCATAATTGACTGCATAAATAGGGATATGAGGGCCATTAGTAGAAATGGACAAAGGGGAATGGGATAAGCGAGAAAACACAGACACAGGACTCAAGGACTCCACCGTTCTGACTTGTCAAAGACAAAGAGATATATTTAGAAGGTTCTGTGCTTAGCTATAATAGTAAATGAATATACCTTAGGAATATCTCTGTGTAGCCAACTCTCTGTTTTGATATAGAGCTAGTAAAATCTGAACACTAAACCTCAAATATATATACACTAGAACTTCTCCCTATGACTTGAATAACTACCTCAGGCGTTGTCACTGTGCGCGGTCTTGTGGAAGGTGAGTTACAGGTTCTACTTGATTTGGTAGAACTGCAAGGTAACTGAGAATTGCTGTTCCCTAATCATGAAAGCTTGCATGTGCATTCTAGAACACTTACTTTCTTTGTGACATTCATATATACACGTTCAACATGGTCCAGTCTAAGATTCCTTTGCTTTCTGTCACAGAATAACCCTAGTAAAGTGTAACAATCCCCAGTCTTAGAAGAGCTCCTATAAATGTTCAAGAAATAGTCCGTTTTCCTCAACAGGACAACTTTCTAAATACTTCTCTGTTTTCCCAGTGTCCAGCAATATACAGCTTTAAGATGCAATAGAACTTGCAGGGATATCTGAGATCCCAGTGACGAGATCGTAGTTGTAGCAACATTGTATCTTGATTGCCTCGAGCGCATGCCATGGGCCAAAAGAGAAGATGTACCCATATATCCAAAATGACACCTTCTCCCCAAGAATAAGTGAGAGTTTGTAGCCTGCAGGGAATTGTAGTGCATTGTGGAAAGGCTGCCACTTGAAGCATTCTCCGCATGCTTACAGCCTTAGTCCAGGCAGCACTAACGCTCGTGACGACTGGCAGCCTTTCCTTAACTGTTGGAACTTGAGCACCAGCAGCTGGAGTATTGTTCCCGTGCTCGCGACCTGTACTAAGCAGTAAGCATTATCTCCAGCCCCGCTTCCTGACATCTCTCAGCTGATGGTCTCTGAACTGGACATTTCCTTCCTTACCTCAAGTGATGATTAATAAGTAGAATAAATCCAAATACGTACGCACACAACCTTGTTCTCTGATGCTCACTGCCCATGCCGAAGTCTTTACATGTCTGATAACAAATACACTAGTTGTTATGTTTTGTTAAGTTCATGTTCACCGGTGGGCATCTTGGTACTGAATATATGATATTTATCGCTACCCAACTCAGTTAAACTTGCTTTATTCTGGAGGATGACGGTTTGAGAGGACCAGCTTGAATTTACACCTGTGATCATGGAGTGAAATACGGACTCCTGAACTAGATGCAGAGTCCCACTGAACCATCAGGCCCAGATGGATGAGATATGTGCGGAATAAAGTCATACATCATACTGGAATCTTGAATGCTCCCAGTCTCTGTGCAAGAGCCTATTTAAATCTTCCAACATTTAATGCAATCATGCAGATCCTTCCTTCTTTCATCATTGACTTGAACATTCGTATTTACCACAGATCTATTAATCTATTCTGCCATCACGGATGTCATCACTGATGTCATAAATTATGTCATAGAACATGTGATGAGTGTTGTCGTATGTGAGGCCATAAGCAGTGCATTGCAGGGGCTCATGTTATAGTCAACTTTTCTAACTAGAACTGGTGAATTTCTGTGTTGTTTGAGTTCAAAACGTTATGCTGGCACTGACATAGTCGGCTAACTATAACTTCAATTTAACTTTTGTTTTTTTAGTGAATTTCTAAGTTTTTTTAAAATATAAAGTAAAATATAAAAACAATTCCTAACAATAACATCACTTTCTTAGGGTTTTTTTCAGTGAATATTTAGGGTGTTTTTATGTTAAGTAAAGCCAACAAGAGTCCTCGAATGCAACCGTCCAGATATACAAATATTTTTGAACCTTAAGTTTTAAAAAACTATTGAATCCATTACACCAAAAGCACAATCTGTGGACCTTCCTGCCTAATTTGGTGTAATTCCGTTCAGCAGTTTTTGAGGTAGCACTTCTTTTTTTTCCATAAATCTGTTTATTAACATTTTGACATTTTATCATTACATTACTTCATGCTCTGATATTTGTTTCATTATAGCATACTATGGCGTACATTGCTTGTAACACTTGGTAATGATTGATTAGTCAATAACACAGTGTTGCGATTTGTCTTACAGTAAATCTTTGCAATTGTTTAAGTATTTATCCCTGTTGCTATTTTACATATGGCTTTTGGTCCTGTATAGTCTTTATTTTCTACAGGGAGTGCAGAATTATTAGGCAAGTTGTATTTTTGAGGATTAATTTTATTATTGAACAACAACCATGTTCTCAATGAACCCAAAAAACTCATTAATATCAAAGCTGAATATTTTTGGAAGTAGTTTTTAGTTTGTTTTTAGTTTTAGCTATGTTAGGGGGATATCTGTGTGTGCAGGTGACTATTACTGTGCATAATTATTAGGCAACTTAACAAAAAAAAATATATACCCATTTCAATTATTTATTATTACCAGTGAAACCAATATAACATCCCAACATTCACAAATATACATTTCTGACATTCAAAAACAAAACAAAAACAAATCAGTGACCAATATAGCCACCTTTCTTTGCAAGGACACTCAAAAGCCTGCCATCCATATATTCTGTCAGTGTTTTGATCTGTTCACCATCAACATTGCGTGCAGCAGGAACCACAGCCTCTCAGACACTGTTCAGAGAGGTGTACTGTTTTCCCTCCTTATAAATCTCACATTTGATGATGGACCACAGGTTCTCAATGGGGTTCAGATCAGGTGAACAAGGAGGCCATGTCATTAGATTTCCTTCTTTTATACCCTTTCTTGCCAGCCACGCTGTGGAGTACTTGGACGCGTGTGATGGAGCATTGTCCTGCATGAAAATCATGTTTTTCTTGAAGGATGCAGACTTCTTCCTGTACCACTGCTTGAAGAAGGTGTCTTCCAGGAACTGGCAGTAGGACTGGGAGTTGAGCTTGACTCCATCCTCAACCCGAAAAGGCCCCACAAGCTCATCTTTGATGATACCAGCCCAAACCAGTACTCCACCTCCACCTCCACCTTGCTGGCGTCTGAGTCGGACTGGAGCTCTCTGCCCTTTACCAATCCAGCCACGGGCCCATCCATCTGGCCCATCAAGACTCACTGTCATTTCATCAGTCCATAAAACCTTATAAAAATCAGTCTTGAGATATTTCTTGGCCCAGTCTTGACGTTGCAGCTTGTGTGTCTTGTTCAGTGGTGGTCGTCTTTCAGCCTTTCTTACCTTGGCCATGTCTCTGAGTATTGCACACCTTGTGCTTTTGGGCACTCCAGTGATGTTGCAGCTCTGAAATATGGCCAAACTGGTGGCAAGTGGCATCGTGGCAGCTGCATGCTTGACTTTTCTCAGTTCATGGGCAGTTATTTTGCGCCTTGGTTTTTCCACACGCTTCTTGCGACCCTGTTGACTATTTTGAATGAAACGCTTGATTGTTCGATGATCACGCTTCAGAAGCTTTGCAATTTTAAGAGTGCTGCATCCCTCTGCAAGATATCTCACTATTTTTGACTTTTCTGAGCCTGTCAAGTCCTTCTTTTGACCCATTTTGCCAAAGGAAAGGAAGTTGCCTAATAATTATGCACACCTGATATAGGGTGTTGATGTCATTAGACCACACCCCTTCTCATTACAGAGATGCACATCACCTAATATGCTTAATTGGTAGTAGGCTTTCGAGCCTACACAGCTTGGAGTAAGACAACATGCATAAAGAGGATGATGTGGTCAAAATACTAATTTGCCTAATAATTCTGCACTCCCTGTAATGTGTTATGCGTTTACTACTCTGTTCTGTGAGTGTGGTTAAAGTAATCGTTAGTGTGCTTAGCGTTTGTTAGTCGGCACGTCCTTTGATTGCATTCAGTGTCATAGTATTGTTTCAGTCCTAGATGTTCAACTGAGGCGCCTTTGTTGAGGGGTCAGATATTATGAAATTTATATAGGTTAACATTTGAATAAAGAGAAGAAAAGTAAAAGTAAAGGAAAGACAACAGTAATGTTTCCGGGTGTCAGACACTTGTGTAATTATTTCCCGTGTGTCTGTTTGTAAGTCGGGATGGGGGTCATGTTACATCAGATCGATTTGCATGTGGAAGGGCTGGGTCAGTTGTCACGTCTAGTATGTGAAGTTTTCCTGTCTCTCGGTGCTATAGTGTATCTTGCTAATTTTCACCTCTTATACAGTGTGTTTTCTCGCCTACCGATACTCTCTCGCGTTAGTCTGATCCCATCTCTGCTGAGTGCACTCCCATGTTACGCAGCTGCAGCGACAGCCCTTCCCAGCAGGTGGCAATCGGGAACTGTCGCAACCCCAGGATCTTCTCTCGTCTCAGTGCTGTGCCCTCTGCTCCCGCCCATACCTCGAGTGAGCGCCTCCAGGCCTGTATCGGCGGGGGGTCTGGAGATTGCCACCTGCAGGTCACTAATCACTTCGCCACGATGAGCCCTAGGTCTGTAAATCGTGTCTCTGCTCTGCGTTGCTTGTTTCTGGGGGATAGTCCCAGGATGCATGCCTCTCATGTGCAAGGTATTCGTTGTGCTATGCATTCAGATAATTTGTCAATCACTTCCCTCAAGTAGGGGCCCAAGCTAGGGCAGGTCCACATCATGTGCAACAGGTCTGCTCCAATCTCGTGGCATCGAGGACAGGCCGCGTCTTCACGGGCAAAGTATCTGTTCACGCGGGCTGGTGTAAGGTATGCTGTGTATACTATATAGTATTTAATTAGGCGAAATCTAGCATTGCGGGGTTCGTTGAGGTGACTCATGAGAGCAGTCTTCCATCGCGGTATCGCGATCGAACCGCCAGTGTCAGTTTCCCATGCCACACGTAATGCTTCGTTTTCAGTGGCGGTTTGGGCTCTCACGGCGTCTGCTAGCCAGCTAACCTGGAGCTGGCTACGACTCACCACCTGTAGGTACTGAACCAGCAGGTGAGTAGGTGGAGCCATTGTGATGTCTCCCCATTTGGACCCCAGGGCTCCCACCAGGGAACAGTATAATAGAAATTGGACAGGTGGTAGTCCCATTTCCTGAAGCCTAGCGAATGGTAATAGTTGGGTTTCTTCATAGAGGTCACCAAGTGTGTATGTCTATCTCGTGCCATGCACGTAACTCCGTCTGACGTGACTCTGGGTCCCCTTGGTGTGCCCGATAGCGCCAAGGCGGGCGCATAAGGGATCGCCGATCTTGTGAGGTGGAGTGATCTGCGGAAGCATTTGTGGGCTACCCTGAGGAACAGTTGCCGCGGGGTCTGTGCTTGTGTAAGTGGGTGAAATAGATGCTTTATCTGTTGGAGCAACTATGGTTCTTTCTCTGATGCTGTGTCTGCTAGTTGTGTGTCCGCCAGCCATCTGGATATTCACTGAAGCTGGGCGGCCAGATAATAGTGTTCTAGATTGGGGACCGCAAGTCCTCCCTTATCAAGTGGCCGGTATAGCTTTTTCAGGGCAACCCTGCAACGGCCGCCGTTCCAAATGAATTCCCTCAGTCCTGTTTCCAGTGTCCTAAAGTAACCGGGGGGGACGTAATGCGGGAGATTAGAGAAGAAGTATAAGAGCCGCGGCAGGACAACCATTTTCAGGAGTGCTAATCTGCCCGCTACCGATAGCGGCAGCGTCCTCCAAAATGCCATTTGAGACCTGATCGAGGACACCGCTCTTACAAGGTTGCCCTTGAATATATCTTCCTCGCTGTGGTAGATTTGGATACCCAGGTATCTAAATGTGCATGGTTGCCAAGGGACAGGGCTCCCCGTTAAGTTAATTCTCGGATCTGAGAGTCCCGGATCAAATGGGAAGAGGCACGATTTAGACCAGTTAACCTTCTTTGCGCAAGGCCGCTGCTAGAGGTTCTGTAGAAAGTGAGAATAGCAACGGTGAGAGAGAGCAGCTCTGTCTCGTGTCCCTACACACCCAGATCGGTTCAGACATCTCGGGCCCCATCCGTACTGGAATCAGCGGTCTGGTGTATAATAGTTTAACTAGGCGAGTGAAGGATGGTCCCATGCCAAATTGTTGTAACACTTTGAACAGGTACGGCCACTCCAGGGAGTCGAAAGCTTTTCCTAAATCTAAAACAAGGCAGCCCGCTCGCGGCCAATCGCGTCTTGCGTACTGCATGACCCGGAATAGTCTTCTGGGAGGTATCCCTAGCTGGCACAAACCCATTTTGGTCGGGGTGTATTAGGCCCGACACGCTTGGCGCAAGTTGTGACGCCAACACCTTGGCTAATATTTTATAATCAGTGTTTAGCATTGCCTATACGAGCCCATATCCACTGGATCCCTTCCAGGATTGTGAAGAGAGACCAGCAGCGCTTCCCTTTGAGCGGCCGATAAATGGCCCTCTCGTTCAGCGGTCTCATATACATGAAGTAGCTTGGGTGCTAGTTGTATTGCAAAGACCTTGTAAAAGTCAACTGGCAGCCCATCCGGGCCTGGCGTTTTTCCGGATGCAAGTTCCCGGATGCTAGATTTGATCTCTTCAAGATCGAGAGGTGCCTCTAGTGCCTCAGTCTGATCGTATTCTAAGTGTGGGAGCACCACTCCAGCAAGAATTTGGCGCTGGAGTTTCACCCAGGGGGTCGCCCTTGAAGCGTAAAGTGCCTCATAATGTCTTGTGAATTCGGCCTGTATCTCCACAGGTGTGTATACCATTTCTCCTGTCTGCGAGCGAACTTCCACTATTGGTGTCCTCTCGCAGTCTCGACGAATCAGCCAAGCCAAGAGTTTACCTGCCTTGTCGGCTGATGCATGAGTTCTCGCGTAGTGTGCTGTGTAATTTGAACATCTCAGGCGTCCTAATAGTGACAGGTGTTCTGCGCGCATTACTGGCAGTCTCGACCCTTCAGTTTGGTTATTAGTTACTTCTTCTTCTGTTTGCAGCAGAGTCCGCTCCACCCGGGTCAGATCGCGTTCGACAGAGCAGCGCATGTTACTCTGAGTATCCAGGCAATGCCCCGGATGAAAACCTTGAATGTGTCCCACTCTATCAGCCCAGAAGAGGCCGTGCCTTCGTTTTGCTCAAAGAATTCTGGGATTATAGCACTTAATGACACTCTAAATGCGGCATGTTCTAGTAGCTCCAGCCTTAGTCTCCATGTGGGGACAGCCGAGCGGGGGGACGCCCAGCCGCGCAATCAGTGGGTTATGGTCCGAGTGTGTGCGCCCCAGATAATCTAAGCTCACCATCACTGGGGTGAAGCTTGCAGTGCAGAGCATTCGATCCAGGCGCACGTGCAGGGAGTGCGGAGCAGAATAAAAGGAGTAGACTCTGTCATCCCTGTGCCGCTGTCGCCACACATCTACTAATTGCCATTGTTGGATCTAGTTCACCAGACCGCGCGGGGCTGCCACTACTGGTGATGTGGGCAACGGGGGAAAGGAGCGGTCCAAATCCACATCGAGCACGCTATTGAAATAGGGTACTCCAGTCCGCCAGGCGGTGTGACAGATTATGGAGGAAGGTGGTCTGGTCTGTGTTTGGGGCATATATGGAGCCTAATACCATCACGCAGCCCGCTAGTTTTCCCTTAACTAGTACAAATCTACTCTGAGGGTCTACGACCTGTTTCTCCGCTGCAAAGTAGGTGCCAGCTCTAACCCAAATGAGCGCGCCTCTAGCATATGCTGAATGCCCTGTCGCAAACAATTGCCCTCTCCAGCGCTGGCGCAGTCGGGGAAGCTCGGGGCCCGTCAGGTGTGTCTGTTGTACGAAAGCTATTCAGATTGAGTGTCTTTTGGGGTAGGAGTAAATTGCGTATCGCCGCTTGGGGGTATGAATGCCTCTTACATTCCAGGTAATTGCTGTGTATGTAGCCATATCTTGGGCATTGAATCTTTTTTTAATTCCACCCTCCCAGCCCCTCCATGCAGCACCACCCCGATAGTCTTCCGTTCCCGACTAATATTCAGTGGTTCAGTAGGTGTCAACCGGCAAGAACAAAACATAACTAATGCCATCAGAGCAGATAGACAACGGGTCACCGCCCAAACACTACGACAAAAACAATAACGTGCAATCGCGTGTCTATACATTGCGTGCCTCCACTGGTAGGAGCGTGGGGGGTAGACCAAACTTGTAGAGGGCTAGTTCAACCACAAGTCGTGTTATTCGGCTGTAGCAGATAACTGAGAGAATAGAGGGGGAATATGTAGGGGGGGTCTTGTTGTAGTCGATCGCAAGGAAGCGCAGCGCACGGCGCCGGGCGCTGCACCTGCCAGTGTGTACATAGCTCTGTATGGTCTGACGTTCATGTTTTACAGTCAGATTCAGTGCTTGTTCATCTTTTGGGGCACGCCCTTGCTGGCGTCTCTGTTAGGGTGGTTCCCACTGTGTATAGTCTCTCTACATTGTTCAGGGATCTTTTAAAAAAGTTTGTCTGCGGTGGCCGGCGTCACGAGGGGCCCCGGAGAGACCCGACTCCGATAGGCGATCCGCTGTGGTAGGACGGTCGCTGGGTGGCTGCGAGAGTTCTGTGTCTGACCCCGAGCCCGGGGGGGATGTACCCATCACTGCGGCAGTGTGGATCGCCTCCCTTCTCTCCTGAATTAGCTGTTCTAGATTTGGGGCACATTTCATTGGTCCCGTGTGAGTTGTATTCCTTCTGCGGTCCCGTCTGGTTCGGCTGCGTTTAGCTCGGGGTATTGGCCCAGCTCCCTCCGGCGTGCCACCAGAAGACAGTCCCGTCTACTCAAGCCATTCCCATGCTGCCACGGGAGTGAGGAAGAAGTGCGTTTTGTTTTCCGCTACAACTCGTAGCTTGGCGGGGAATAGCAGAGAGTAAGTTAGGCCAAGGGACCGTAGCTTGCATTTTAGAGGGAGGTAGGAGGCTCGATCTCTTTGTACCGCTAAGGTGTAGTGCGGGAACAACAAGATCTGCACGTCGTCCACTCAGGGAGGCGGTGCGGCCCTCACCGTTCGTAGTATAATGTCTCTGTCTATGTAGTGGAGGAGGCGTATGATGAATGGACGTGGAGCACTCCCCGGTGGTCTCGTCCGTGCCGGAATTCGATGGCCATGTTCCACGGAGAAGAAGGGGGTAAGCACTCCCTCAGGCACCAGCCCCCGCAGCCAACTCTCCGAGTATGCGGCTGGGTCCTGGCCTTCGGTGCCCTCCGTCAGATTCACCACTCGGATGTTGTTTCTTCTGGAACGGCCTTCTGCATCTTCCGCTCGGCGTTCCAACTCCGTCACCCTGGCTCGTATGTCCTCCATTCCTGCTTCCAGCTGGGTGGTCGCAGGTGTTAGTACGTTTACTGTGGCCTCGATCTCATTGGTTTTGTCCGTTAGTTTGCAGTGGTCCGCGTGTAGTAGGACAAGGTCACTCGCCACCTTGTCTATCTTGGCCTCCAGCCACGTGCGGGCATGTTCCAGTGAGTCTCCAATGCGCTCCACCGCAGCAAGCACCGCGTCCAGCTTTTGGCTGTCCTGGGTTAGCAGATCCTGTGTTTTTCCGGTTACAGTACCAGAGCGCTAGCGTCCTGTTCCGGCCATGCTCCCAGTCCTTGGTGGCTTCTGTCCAACCTCAGATCAGTAGTCTTCGCTTTATTAGTCACTGTATATGCTTCATACTGTGGTTTGGTTTCTGTTGGAGTAGTGATGTGTTGGTGAGCAGTTCGTCTCCGGTTCCGTGCAGCCCGGCTCCCGGTCTCACCACTGGCGGCTATTTCTGAGTCTGCGGTGTGGGTCTCCCTTTGCGGTCGGTCCAGTAGGGGGTTACATCTGTTGGAGTCTCCCGCGCAGCCATCCGGTTTTGCGTTCTCGGCGCTGCTTCCGTTCGCTTAAGTGCCCAAGACGGTCAGGGGGGTTTGGGCCCGCTTGTCGGGGGTAGCGGGTTGCCCCTCCGTGACAGCACGAGCAGCCCTGGTAGACCATTCCTCTCCCCCAGATCTCTGCCACTAACTTCCACCTTCAAAGTTCTCGGTGAGTGCTGCTGGCTCCCGGCTTGCTGATAGAATTCAGTGCCGTTATAGGCGTGGGTCCTCTGACTCCCTCAGCTTCAGCAGCCGTCCAGGGCATCCACTCTTTGCAGCTCCCCAGTCACTCTCCGACACAAAGTTTTGTCCACTGGGAGGGTATCTCCTTCTCCCCAGCTGCTGTGGCCAGGGGCAGCTGAAGGGGTTTTCTGGGCTCCACCAGTTCGCCCAGGGACCCACGCTCTCTATCAGGCCTCACCTCCGGTCGCTCACTGCGTTGTCTCTTCACCGGGAGGCGGGCTGCCCCCTCCCTGAAGCGTGATCGCCACACCAGCAGGAGGAGGATCTAGGACTCTCAGGTCCCGATGCGTGGTTCCCGCCGCCGCTCCGCTTTGCTTTTTATTGCTGCGCCATCTCTCGACCACCAGGTGCGGTCCCTCTGGCCTCGTCTGCACCCCAAGGGGGCCCGCGGGTGTTCCCTAGGCCAGCCGCAGTCCCGGCGCAATCCTCACGCGGTTTGCGCGCACACTACGTTGTTGTCAGCAGTGGAGTGGCGCAGTCTCCTGACAGAGCGCAATCATCAGCCAGCGGGGGGGAGGGCCCGGGACACCACTACTCCAGTGTATGGCTCCAGCCGCACCGGCCGCTCCTCTTCGTGTATGCCCTCCGCTTCTCGGCTCAGTCCCGCCGAGGCCTGGCAAACGCAGCTGCGGCCTGGGACGCCGCTGCAGCTCGCCAGAGGTCTACTCCCGGCGTGTTCAGGTCCCGGAGTCTCCTCAGCTCCGACCCGGTTCACAAGGGAGCAATGTGACCCCCCCCCCCGTTCCCCCTCAGAAGTGCCGATTTGGCTGAGTGCGGCGCGGAGCTCTAGAGCACGCGTCTGCCATTGTTGGTGGCTTGGCCATGCCCCCTTGAGGTAGCACTTCTTAAAGAGGTTTATAGAAAACGCATGGAGAAATTTGCTTTCAGGGCCCCGTTTTTTCATGGTCCCCACTTGGCTGCTTACCCTTACAGAAAGGCGCTGAAGTGAATTTGCTTTTTTTCTTTTATTTATGTTTTTGCAGTTTCATAAAGATTCGTGAAGCCTCACCAAAGTTATTAGTGAACCAAAAAAGGTCTTGTCTATGGAAAAGCTGACCTAACTATAACAACCCCCACTGGTATGTATATGTGTGTGTGTGTGTGTGTGTGTGTGTGTGTGTATATATATATATGTATATATATGTATATATATGTATATATATATGTGTGTATATATATATATATATATATATATATATAGATAGATAGATAGGTCTGTCTGGTGCCTTTCTATGTGGGGTTTCCGTCTTCCCCGATCAAACCAAAATTTACTGCAGTGACTCCCCTGAAGACGCAACAATCCCGGAGGTTTCTATCTTGTCTGTATTTAATTCATGGCAACAAAAGCAAAAAGGCGGTACCAACGTACATAGAAACAGGAGTGATCTGATGTACACTGAGCAGAGGCAGCACCTGAAGTAAGAGGAATGAAGCTATGGAGACTGTCTCTCAAGCAATTTTGAGTAATCAGGTCCATGGTCCACAAGTAAGTATTAAGCGCACCCAAAGAGTTACAAGCACAGATGTAGGTGAATGGTCCCAAAAATGTGAGATTCATTTTAACTAGGTGGTCAGAGGGCACCTCAGCTAGTGCAGGTAAAAAGACCTGTGTACCTGAAATATTGCATTATCAACACCAAAGGTAAGTACTAACCATAGGATGACCTGATATGGCATTAAACACTCTCCACTATAGGTTGTGTGTAACTGGGGGTGCACCCATTCAACAGCAGTCTACAACTACTGGGGGATTTAACATTCAACAAAAACATGTAGGAACTCCCTGAGGCCTCATGCTATGCGTTCCCTGAGCGTGGAAAGCACCATGCGAAACAGAAAACACAAAATAAAGGCTGATAGGCCACGTCAGAGGAACATTTGAATCAAAAACTTTTCTCCTTCCTATGCCAGAGTAGCTGGGAACTATAGTTTCTTTCTCCGTGGGCTAGATCCGGAAAAAGAAAAGTATTGCCCAAAGGGTTATAAGAGGAATTATATAAATGTTTGCTTCTTTACTTCGATTTCCCCCTACACGTTATGTTAGCAAAACGGGCGTCTTTATTAAGAGTGAAGGTTGATGTTATGAATTTTTAAAGCTTATCGGCGACAGCTACTAAAACGCGGTTAATGGGTCTTTCTTTCGCAAGCGCAATTTTGAACCCATTGTGCAGACTGCATAACATCTCGAAAGTTGTCACCCTAGTGGAGATCATTGCAGTGGCCAGTGTGTGGGCTCCGAGTAGTTGACACTGATATCTGCACGTTTTGGCATCCATGTAATGTATACAACCCTACAAGAGAATATCAAAGTTAATGTCTGTCTCGTGTAAATCAAAAATGCCATTTTCTTTGGACTTCAGGGCCTTCAATCAAGCACTGATATGAGTAAACAATTCAGGAAGCACACATTTTTTTCTCTCCAGAAAACCTTACATTACAAATACGTTTTCATGTAGTTATTTTCCTTCTGGAAATCTAGAAATAAACCGATTGTGTTAATCCGTGGCTCTGACGTCTGAGACTCTTATAAAAGCAAAAAAGACAGAACCTTGCTGAGTCAGAGTTAAATAAGAGCTTTTCAAGAGTATCTTTCTGAATGTGAATATATAGCTTCTGTACAATGGGGAGCATAATAGCTGTTGGTAAAAGGGGCTTTATGAACTATTATTGGAGGCTTTCCAAAGAGTACAGTTAATGGGGGTCAAGGAGTATAACATTGATAAGCAGGCACCTTCCTGGGTAGAAAAGGGCTGCCTTTACCTAGTGGTTCTAGTCTTTAATATGCTAATATGCATGCTGTCACATCCAGTACATTCCTGTATGAAGATCAAACCTGTACACAGGTTATCACCAAACTTAAATAGATCTGGGCCACTTTCCTCAATAAACAGCACTTGAATGAAGGGGAAATAACTTGATTTCAAATAGTATAGCAGTGGTCAGAGTGTTAATATCTTCTACGGTTGATGTCATTGTGGCAGACAGAAGCCAGTACAACGCCCCCACCCATGCAAGCTTCCATTTTCTACTTTGAATTGGCTATTACACCACTTGTTGGTACTGCATGGTACGTTATCTTTATTACGAGTTTAGGCTTACGCCACTTGAAACTGTCAACCATACAGATAATTGTGGGGACAGTGTGTTTCAGCTTTAATTTTGTGCAAATGTTCATACTCTTCGCTAAGAATAGATGTTCCGTGCTTAAGTGCAGCAGTGGAGTTGTAACTATTAACTGCGGGCTTCCACATTGAGCATTTTACTCTGGTTGAAAGGTCGCCTTTAAACATACACAGTGGGTCACTTGAAGATGTTGCAGTATGGAGTGACCTCATCTGCTCTACGTCACATGGTATAGAAAATGGCTAATGATATGCACATATTTTTTACTTGGGTGCATTGTCTTTATTTTTGTTACCCATATTAGACACAACAAGCTTCAGTCCAACAGCATTGCTGGATCATTACTCTCATCCTCAATAACAGCAGGTTCCTATCAATAGTTTTATGTCATTGCTGTACTTGTACCCAAATGTGAATATTTGTAATCTCAAGACAAGCTGACTCCAATAAATTATGAGTGGGGCTCCAGGTTTTATGGTATTGATTTTTTTAACATTTCCGTCTGAATTTATCCATATTTATTTTTTGGCCATCTTTTTGGTATTTATCCATATTTATTTTGTATTTTGAGAATTAAAGGAGTTGTAAAATGGTATAGTTCCACATTTATTTAACAGATAAACATGCTGTCATAATTTGATGCCTGTCGTGTTTCAGCAAATTAAACGACCAGATATAACAAAAACTACACCCATAGTCAAATATTAGCATTATATACAAATATATGCAAACGTGTTTGTACTTAAGGAAGTCTCATCCTATTTTTTCAACTCCCCCATGTTGTTTAGCTGCTCAGTTGTTGGCATGGAATTCATGCATGGAAAGCCACTCACAAGAAGCTACATTTTCTCTATTTTTCTGCTTTTAAAAATAAATACAGATAGGAAAAACATTGTTTGCTGTCTGTACTTATCTGTAAAAATAAGTAAAAATGAAAAACTGGGAGGTTTAATTATGAGTCATGCAGGTTCATCTAGGATTGATCAGTTACACGAGAGATGATATTCCTTAAAGGTGGATTTGTTTAATTAGGAAGGGCTAATCGCAAATTTGGTACCACCAATTGGCATCAAAGGCATCCCAGGACAGACTTGGTTGTATTGTTTTCTTTCTGATGTTTACTTTGAGCATCAGCAGTGACAACATACTTTTGCATAGCTGGATTGGATCCACTGCAAGCTGGGATAGACATTACCCCTATTAACATATGAATGTCTGACGCTCAACTTCCCAAAGCCAGGCTGCTGATGCTGTTAAATGACTATATCACCGCATAACTCATGAACATGGTGTAAGGCTGAACTCAGTGTGGATTTCTTTTTCTTCTATTAACAGGAAATAGTTTTTGAAAGGTGGTATAGAGCAACAAATTGTCGGTATGAAAGTGTTCTGTGTGCACTGTGAATAAAATATTTTCTAGCTTACGCATCAATAATTTTCAATTCTATTAAGGACACGGAGGAGAGGATTATGCTCTCTTTCTTTACTGACCCAAACAGCAGCCAATCAAGTAACAATAAACACAAAAAAACTACACATCCCATGATGCTCTAAACCCAGCATCACATGCTCCAATCACCGAGCGTGACGTTAGTCTATATTAGTCATAACTTTCAATGTCATATCCTTTTTCTTTGTCCAAACAGATAACCTTTCAACTTCTTCCTCAAACTTCTTCTGCAGATGCTGGTTCATAACTCTTCTCATCCAAACCAGTCGTCTTAGATATCTCGACAGGAGCTGTAAATTGAATCAAACATCCTACGAGCTGAGCAAAAGACCGTCTTCCACCAAAGCCATCATGACATCAAATCAGGAATTCTTCTGATCGGAACCTAGGATAGACAACAATAAATAGTAATATCTCATATTGCCAGGCTATCCAGCAAAACATCTTTTAAACACTCTCCAAAGATAACAAAGGGGGGGCATAAATGTATCACATTCATAAACTTATACACATTTGAGTATAACATCATTATCCAATTAATGGGGGGGATAATCCTCGTCTCCGTGTCCTTAATAGAATTGAAAATTTTTGACGCGTAAGCTAGAATTTTTTTATTCTATGTCAGGACCGGAGGCTCAGATTATGCTAGTTCAAAGCTGATCAATAATAACAGAAGCAACATCTACCACAGGTTTATAATAATACTTACGAAAAGTACATTCAGAAGACCAGTCTGCCGTCTTCATAATATTCTCTAAACTTGAGCCTAGTGCCTAAGATTTTGAAGCCATAGCCCCTCTAACAGAATGGGCTCCAAATTGACTGGTATTAATACCTGCTTCACTCATTAACCATTTAATCCATCTTGAGAGCGTGGCTGAGGAAACTGGTTTAAATGGTTTCTGCAAGGAAATTAACAACTGACCTTCCGTGGACTGTCTAAACTCCTCAGTAACCAGTTCATCATCTTTCAAGCATTGTACCACACATAATTTTGAGTTATCCGGATACCAAGGGTAAGTTGCTGACCTGCAATTAGTTTTATTTCTTCTGGAATTATTAAAAGTAACACCATTAGGAGAGTAAACTCTACCGGATAAATCCAAAGCCTTGACATCCGAAACCCTCTTACAGGAAATTAGGCATAACAACATAGCTAACTTCGCTGAAAGTTGTTTGCGGGATAAATAATTGTTACTAGGCCAAGAATCTATAAATTTTAACACAATGTTCACGTCCCATAACACCGAATATTTGGCCTGAGGGGGATTAGAAAATCGAATACCTCTCAATAACTTACAAACAAGGGGATGTTCACCCACTGGTTTACCAACAATATGTTTATGACCAGCAGAAATAGCTGATCTAAAATTATTAATAGTCCTATAGGCCAGACCTGAAGAAGCTAGTTCAGCCAAGAAATTGAGAATCAGTTCAATATTTGACTCCAAGGGATTGATACCCCTTCCATTGCACCAACTATCCCATCTACGCCATGCAGATGCATATCTCTTGTGAGTGCTAGAGGCCCAGGCTTGTTTGATAAAGTTCTCAGCTTGTTGCGAAAAACCTGGGGTTTTCCATCTTGCCCTGAAACCATCCATGCCATCAAAGTCAGATTCCCTGATAAAATCAGTGGATGTTGAAGGCCCTCCGGACTCCATAATAGATTCTGACGCGGAGGAATGAGCAACGGTAGAGCACAAGCTAACTGAAGTGCATTAGGGAACCAGGGTTGAGACCTCCACAATGGAGTCACCAAAACTAGATCTGATTTCTGTCTCTGAACTTGAGACAGGACCCTGGTAATCAATAGAAAAGGAGGGAACGCATAACCCTGAAAAGGGGACCAATTCTGAAGGAAGTCATCCGTCGTAAAGGCCAGAGGATCCGGTCTCCAGCTGAAGAATTTCGGAATCTAAGTATTGAGGCGAGACGCAAAAAGATCTATCTCGCAAGGACCCCATTCCCAGACTATCTGCTGGAAGATAATTGGATCCATCCTCCAATCGCTGGTGTCCGTCAGATATCTGGAGTTCCAATCTGCAATAGTGTTCTGAACTCCCGGTAGTATTCCGCTAGAATTACCAACCGGTGACTCAAACTATAATGCCAAAACACCTCGACTATCTCCGCTAAGACCCTGGATTTCGTTCCCCCAAGCTTGTTGACATACCGCACTGCTGAGATGTTGTCCATTCTGAGTAGAATGCAGCAGTCTGTCTTGAGAGGGGACAAGCTCTTTATCGCAAACGACCCAACCAGGAGTTCTAAGCAATTGATGTGGAGATTTTGCTCTGTCATTGACCAGCGACCCCCGGTCACTACAGACCCGCACCGGGCTTCCCATCCCCACTGACTGGCATCTGATTCTATCACAACTTCTGGGTGAGACCCGAATATGCCTCTGCCATTCCATTCCTCCATGTGGTGAAGCCACCACTGAATCTCCTCCTTGACCTCTGTGGATAAAGGAATCAAAGCCGGGTAACTCAGACCCTGTCTTAAGTATTTGATCTTCAATCTCTGTAGAGTTCGATAATGTAGGGGGGCAGGGAAGATTTCCTGAATTGAAGAGGCCAAAAGACCCACCAATCGGGCAATGTTCCTCTTAGGAATAGTCGGACTGGCTAAAGCTGATCTTAATTCCCTCTTGATATTGCGAATCTTTAACAAGGGGAGAATCAGCTGTGACTGAATTGAGTCGATCTTGAAACCCAAAAACTCTATCACTTGGGTTGGATTCAACAATGACTTCTGCGCATTGATAAGGAAACCCAAATCCTGTAATAGACTAATTGTCCAGTACAAGTGCATCAGCAAAATCTGGGGATCCTGCGCCATCACTAAGATGTCGTCCAAATAAATGATTAGACGTACCCCCTTGGTTCGCAACCTTTCCACCACTGGTCTCAACAATTTTGTAAAGCACCCAGGGGCTGAGGACATGCCGAACGGAAGAGCTGTGAATTCCAAACAATGACCTTTCCACTGAAATTGGAGAAATCTCCTGTGAGGGGAAAAGATTGGAATTGAGAGGTATGCATCCTTTAGATCCAGCCGTACCATCTAGTCTCCTTCTAAAAGGATATCTCTCAACGTGTGAATCCCCTCCATCTTGAAGTGCCTGTACACAATCCAAGAATTGAAGTCTTTTAGATTTAGAACTAGACGATGTCCTCCTCCTTTCTTGTCTACCACAAAAATGGGATTGCAAAAACCAGAGGGGTGAGGATCTGAGAAAACTACTGCTCCTTTGTCTAATAATGCTTGCACTTCTACATCTATAAACCTCTGACTTGCGTGGGAAAAACCCATTTGTACAGGGGGAGCCAGTTGAATCGGAGTGCTGATAAACTCCAGATGAAAACCTGACACCGTCTGAAGGATCCAAGGATCTCCAGAAATCTTTCTCCAGTTGTCCACACACAATCCCACTCTTCCCCAAAGAATAACCTGAGAAAGTTGAATGAGGCTTACCAGAATAGGAGGAGTCCTGTATTGCTCCTTGTTGACCTCCTGTGATGTCCCCTGCGAAATCTAGGTCTAGCACCTCTGGAGCGAGTGGGATAGAAGGTGGCATCGGATTGGTCTCCGGACCAGTTACCTCTTCCTCTAGGATATTAGTTTTGGGGACTGCCAAAAGAGCCGGGCATTCGTCCACCATAACGCCCGGCCCTGACAAAAAGGCCTCGCTTAAAAACTTTTTAAAGGGACATTTGCGCTTTCTCGAGGGTGGAAAAAGTGGACAAAATGTTGCCAACATCTTAATAAAAGATGAGCCAAAAAGAATACCTTCTGCAGCTGGTCCCGCTTCTGAAGAGGCTAAATCGACTAGTTATGAATCATACGCATAAGTATGGACTTCCTGCGCTCAGCAGAAATAGCACAGTTGATGTTACCTAACTGGCACATGGCTCTCTGCACCCAGCCCAATAAGACATCCGTATCAACGGGATGCCCGACTCCTTAGAGACGAAAGCCAAATCTAGAATTTTAGTCAGTGGGCCTGACATGTCGAGCAGCTTGTCCTGACAAAGACACCATGACCTATCCAGACCTTTTTTAGGATCCTTCGCAAATTTCTTCAGGAAGGTAACCATTGTAGGGTCAATATCAGGAGTTTCAGATACGTTATTATCCAAATTTGGTCTAGGGCATTCCGCCCTGAGGCTTGAGCGGACCTCCTTATCAAAGCTTCTTCTTAAATTAGCATGGACATACTGCGCAACTTCTGAAGTTGGAAGCCATTTGGAAGACCTAGGATGCACAATCTCTGAAGGGTAGAAATCTAACAATTGAGAATTGGATTGCTTTTTCGCTTTCTTACTAAGAGCTGGGGTATTTAGGTTGTCTGTATCCTGATCAGAAGAGTCTCCTGAAGAGGAGGAATTATCTAAAGTGCTATAACTATGCTCCGAATTTCGTTTCTTGCGCAGTTTCTCAAACAAATCCGCATGCAAGTCCTCAGAGGGATCATCACTTACAATATTCTTTGTTTTAGACTTAGATTTTGAGGCTACCTTAGGATTAATCCCATCAGGGACAGGTGCTGTATTATCAGACATCCAGCCTTGAGAGTGAGCGTACTCTAACAATTGTCCCGAAAAAGGACCTAGCGCTCTCACCAAGGCATCATTTACCGACTGCTGCACTCTAGAGTCGAGTGCTTCCACTAGATTAACCTTTAATTGGTTATCTGTATCCTCAGGATAATATCCTGTATCTTGGTCACTCCATTAAGACCTAATACTTAATAGTGTATGTAAATTAGCAGAACAAGAAGAAAAAAAAGGGGAGTGAAAAACCCTTTACAGGCACCAAAACAGTCAAGGAAGCCCTTAATAGTAAGTGGAGGGAGCTGCCTGTTAGTCACTCTAGGCGCTGCCTTAATGTAATTTTACAACCCAGAAAACGATTAATCTGGGCGTCAGGGAGACACTTTTTGAGTCTGAGAAAACGGAACAACTGCAAATGCCAAGACGCCTTTGTAATTACGAGACGATCTCCACAAAGAACTCGGGGAAAGGAGATCGGCTCGTAAAAACGCGCGCGATCGGCAGAGCGCGTTGCCACAGAAAACAGACTACGCGCTATGCGACTACAGAGTTCCCGCTCCACAAAAACAGATGATTTGACGGGCACACAAAGTCGGCAAGCCGCCGAAAAAGGAATCGCACAAGAAAACAAAGCAAGCGTAATTGTGTTACTGTAAGTTAAGACCAATTGAAGCAAAGTAACAAACAATGCACAGTATTTAATTTGTAACAGAGTAAATATAAATGGCACTTGTCTGCTGTGAAGCGACAAAGAAAGAGGATATGATGTTGAAGGTTATGACTAATATAGACTAAGGTCACGCTCGGTTATTGGAGCATGTGATGCTGGGTTTAGAGCATCATGGGATGTGTAGTTTTTTTTTTGTTAATTGTTATTTGATTGGCTGCTGTTTGGGTCAGTAAAGAAAGAGATAGCATATTCTGAGCCTCCGGTCCTAACATAGAATTGAGCTAGTAAGTGACTCTGCTGTGTCTTATGGGCGTTTATCGCAAGTCACTGACTGTTCAACAGATGTGCATGTATGTATGTGTTGATATTTATAAAGAATACATTTAGCTGACGAGCACCAAACAATCTACATTGAGGGGAGTGGTATTGTTGGGAGTCAACTTAGGTTATTTTACCTTAAGAAGGGGGGGGTAATGTGATGTTTATTCTCTCTTGTGCCAGGTTTACTGTGGGCTCTGGGAAGCTCTGTGTTAATGTAAGATGAGGATCTCCTTAAAGAATGTATCTTGAAGTGTTGAATCAATGGAGAAAGCTCTGTGTACAGCAGGATACTATTTCAGTTTGTGGTTGTATCATTGGAGAAGGATTCCTGCTCAGCTTTTTCTTTTATGCATTGCTTTGACTTAAGCCAACAGTATTCTTCCTTCTGTTCCATTGGCCAATCGATCTGCCAAGCAAAGTGCTGCACTGTTTGTCACTGCTCTGTAGGTGATCCAACAGGTCTTGAAAATGTTGTGAGGTTGTAGGAGCAGCCAGTGTTTAGTAGGTGGTTTTGGTTATAGAGATGCAGTATCTGTTTATGACACTGTGATTTTTCATTAGTTTCTGGTCCTCATGAGTTTGTGTTATATGTGCCAGTTGTACCCTTGTTGGTGGATGAAGTGGATACTGTCTGAGAGTTTTATTCTTTACATTAATTTTATTCGTTTTTTCTTATAGTGTGATCTTGCTACCCAAGATGCTACTCAGCTCATGGGGATACAGGGAGGAGGGAATGCATTTTTAAGTGCAAGTCATTCAGGTGTAGATTTGTGAGGGAAAGGTGTTTCTTCAGTTGTTGGCAAACCAGTCTCATTTTGGAAGGTTTGACGCTATAGAGTTCCAGGTTCAGGAGCCTTGTACAGAAACATGTAGCCAAACCAGTCTTGTGTGCGCTGGGGAGTGGAGAGTTTTTGTTTAGAGTGATTGATGCATAATAAGGCAATAGATTTTAAGGCTGGCTTTTGAATGTGGCTCGGGGAATCCACATCTTTGCTTCTATTGGATGTTTATATGAAGGCTCCTGTATGGTAGGAAATTTTTACTGTGGTGGTTATGATATTGTGTGAGGAATGGGAACCATTTCTAGTGAGCAATCTTGAAAGTGTTATTATAATTTCTAGGGGTGTCTGCTGGTAAAGAGTACCAAAGGTTTCACGACTGCAATGATGCTACCATATCCATCCTTGAATGCGGCAAAATATGCATGAACTTTGAGGGCTGCTTCCAGCTGGCAATGCTGAATTAAGGGGATTATTAGCAGCACTTTCTCATACCTGAAAGTAGGGAGAGTTTGGTGAGATCTGCGTGAATGTGTTGAAGCAACAGGTTTGTGCTTCAACGACAATCTGAAAAGAGAACTGGTGCTGGCATGATACTAGCAGAACTGGTGGGTACCCCACAGAATTAAAATGGCTGAAGAGTGCACCCTTTTCCAGACCTGAATCATGTGATTTTGGTGCAGCATCAGGAGCTCCAAACAGTCAAGAAGGAATTATTAGTCTTGGAATGGTTCTTCGCTTGCTTGAATGAAGAATGTTTCTCTTCTCCAACCCTGTGCAGCTAGTGATTTATTAGATGTGACTGTGGAAGGCACCACCAAATGGCGTCTCTGAGGTTTTGTTGCACCATGTAACATCACTGTGATATGAATCAAAGCCAGACAGACATTGATGCCAATTTAGAGTTTGGTGTATGCGGGACATCTGGCAATAATTGGTGAATGCCCCTATTTGGTGTATGTAATCTTGATGTTGAAGATGAACTATGGCACTTGATTTTCTAAACAGTGGTTTTCTTACTCTTTTACTTTACAGCCACCACACAATGTCAAAAAGAAGGAAAAAGTATATTTCCCCAACTCCCAATTCCCCCTGGATAGATAACATTCTGTTATGTTTGTCCCAAAAATATAGATCCGAGGATGCATGTTTAATTTTCACATGATCGACTCATACCAAGAGCCTGGTAATAACTCCTCTATGAAGGCCTTGGCCGGTTCCACTTGTGAACAGACAAAATGCTTTCCCCATGTTCAACCTAAGTCTCTCTGTGTGGGGCACTGAGGTCAACAGTCTTTTAGCCAACAACTCTCTTCTTATTCAATCAGTTTCTTCTTCCTCTGCGCTGTGTCTGGAGGCAGATCTAGAAATAACAAGAGCTGGTGATCATCCATCTTCACCTCTTGCTCCTAAATTGCTGCCTTCAGAAACTTCTCCATCCAAATTGGCAAACATGAAATCGCCAGACTGTGAGAGAGAGAGCACAGTGCGCACATGTATTTGGCCGGCCCGAGACGGCCGGCCAAACACACATGCGCACTGAGAGGAATGAACAGTGCACTCCCCTCATCCCCGCCAACCCACATGGCCCTGCCCCTTTCACAACAAAAGGATAATAAACACAGTTTATTATCCTTTCATAGTAAAACGTTTGCAGCTTCTGCTGCTGGTGGGGCAGCGGCGCTCCTCTGCCATATCGGAGGAGCCGCCCCTGATCTGCAGTGATGTCACCAAGTGGTATGCAGAAATCAGTATATTCAAACAATTTGAAGATCGAGTGACTAGCTTCTGGTGTCCCAACTTTGACTCCTACACGAATTGCAGAACCTAACCAGATGTTAAATCAATCGGTACCAGTTTTTGGTGATAAGCTTCCTAAGCGAATTCCAATTCCTTCCATGCCCGCACCAGATCAGATTACCAATATACCTTGCAGCACCCCACAAAATATGCCCCAGAGAATTAATATTAGTTTGCAAGGTTTTTCAGCACAGCAGCTAACTGATTGGTTAGACAGTCTGTGCCCAAAAGGAGCAACAGGTGCAACAAATGGTAAGGTTAGAACAGAAGAGACACCTCAGAGAGACAGAACAGTGAAAGTGCCCAGAATGAAATTAGAATTAAATAAATTGATTATGGGAATGCTTGGGATGGAGCAATTGAAACATACACAGAAGATGTTTTGCGGTTCATGTGCAAAGATGTTACTCAACGTGCAGGACTGACTTATGAGAAGGTAGCAGAATTGGCCAAGAAATATTAAGTAAATTTAGAAAAATCTAAACCTTTAAAGAAAAGTTACAGATTAGAATTCAGTACCATAGACATAGCAAACTTGAGATCACCCGGAATGAGAATGTACATAAAGAAATTAATTATATACATAGAAACATTTGCCCCATTAGATAAATGGGATGGCAGATGGGCTAAGAAACGAGATCAGAAAAAAACAAAGCAGAAATTGTGCCCGGCAGGAGCTAAACATGCTGAAGAAAATATAAAAATTATGCCTATTAGAGAAATACCAGGTGGAGGTTATGTGCATGTCCCGTGAAGCAGAAGTGACACACTACCATTTACAAATGACACCTGAGATTGAGAGAGAAGCCAGTAGAGTGGTACAAGCAGACAGAAAGGTTTGTGAAGCATTCAAAATGCCAGTGGGAAGATTTTAACACATTGTTTGACAGGTGTACCATCTGAAGAGGTGATGAAAGGGTATTATAAAGTGATTGAATTCCTGAAAAACAAAGTTTCCCTGAAAGATGTTGATCGGCAGAAGATTTACAGAACAGCACAGGAAACAAAAGAGCTGATTCATGCTTATTATGAAAAAATGCTGCAAGCTTTCAAACAGCACAGTGGTTCTGAAACCATCGAGCTGAAAGATATGTCATTTTGTATTTAGATTTGTGCAAGGTTCAAGCCCGAGATCACTACCATGATTCAGCAGCATTTAATTTGTTGGCGGAACAAGCACTTTGATGAATTACTACAGTACGCATGGTACTGTAGGGATGATTTCGAATTGAAGCAGAAAAAGTTGAATTGGAAATTAGTGGTGATGAAATTGAAAGCTGCTCAGACAGGAAATCAGAGCCCGCAGATGATGATGGGCACTAGTGGAATGCAAGGTATGCAGCAGCAGGTTAACAACATGCTTCCATTTAGGGGTAGAGGGCGTGGTGTTCGGCAGATCAGATTGGAAATGTGGTTGATGTGCAGTCAATAAAAAAAAAAAATGCAGCCATGTCATGCTTGCGGAAATTTGGGGCATTGGAGATGGTAATGTCCTTTTAAAAATTTGAATAATTTGGTGCAGAATTGTGGTATTGCTCACATTGTTGACAATGATCAAGTTCAAATTCAGAGAATTCAAAGACCCTGAGTCCAAAATGAAATTGCTTCCACAGGAACACAGCAAGTACAGGTTCCACAGCATGAATCAAATGCAAACGTAAATCAGTTGGTGTCACAGTGTCCCTTAACCCCTTCGCTGCCAGGCCTTTTCCCCCTCCTGTGCCGAGCCTTTTTTTTAGCTATTTGGGGCAGTTCGTGCTTAGGCCCTCATAACTTTTTGTTCACATAAGCTACCCACGCCAAATTTGCGTCCTTTTTTTCCAACATCCTAGGGATTCTAGTGGTACCCAGACTTTGTGGGTTCCCCAGAAGGAGGCCAAGAAATTAGCCAAAATACAGTGAAAATTTCGTTTTTTTCAAAAAAATTGGGAAAAGGGGCTGCAGAAGAAGGCTTGTGTTTTTTTTCCCTGAAAAGGGCATCAACAAAGGGTTTGCAATGCTAAAATCACCAGCTTTCAGGAACAGGCAGACTTGAATCAGAAATCCCAATTTTTCAACACAATTTTGGCATTTTACTGGGACATACCCCATTTTTACGATTTTTTGTGCTTTCAGCCTCCTTCCAGTCAGTGACAGAAATGGGCATGAAACCAACGCTGGATCACAGAAACCGCAACATTTCTGAAAAGTAGACAAAATTCTGAATTCAGCAAGGGGTAATTTGTGTAGATCCCACAAGGGTTTCCTACAGAAAATAACAACTGAAAAAGAAAAATATTGAAATTGAGGTGAAAAAAAATCAATTTTTCTCTACGTTTTACTCTGTAACTTTTTCCTGCAATGTCAGATTTTCGAAAGCAATATACCGTTACGTCTGCTGGACGCTTCTGGTTGCGGGGATATATAGGGCTTGTAGGTTCATCAAGAACTCTAGGTACCCAGAGCCAATAAATGACCTGCACCCTGCAGTGGGTTTTCATTCTATTCCGGGTATACAGCAATTAATTTGCTGAAATATAAAGAGTAAAAAATAGCTATCAAGAAAACCTTTGTATTTCCAAAATGGGCACAAGATAAGGTGTTGAGAAGCAGTGGTTATTTGCACATCTCTGAATTCCGGGGTGCCCATACTAGCATGTGTATTACAGCGCATTTCTCAAATAGACGTCTTGTTTTACACACAGTCTTACATTTGGAAGGGAAAAATGTAGAGAAAGACAAGGGCCAATAACACTTGTTTTTTTAATTCTATGTTCCCCCAAGTCTCCCGATAAAAATGATACCGCACTTGTGTGGGTAGTCCTAGCGCCCGCAACAGGAAATGTCCCAAAACACAAAATGGGCACATCCCATTTTTTTACAGAAAACAGAGCTGTTTATTGCAAAGTGCCTACCTGTAGATTTTGGCCTCTAGCTCAGCCGGCACCTAGGGAAACCTACCAAACCTGTGCATTTTTTAAAACTAGAGACCTAGCGGAATCCAAGATGGGGTGACTTGTGGGGCTCTGGGCAGGTTCTGTTACCCAGAATCCTTTGCAAACCTCACCATTTGGCTAAAAAAAATATTTTCCTCACATTTCGGTGACAGAAAGTTCTGGAATCTGAGAGGAGCCACAAATTTCCTTCCACCCAGCGTTCCCCCAAGTCTCCCGATAAAAATGATACCTCACTTGTGTGGGTAGTCCTAGCGCCCGCAACAGGAAATGTCCCAAAACACAAAGTGGGCACATCCCATTTTTTGACAGAAAACAGAGCTGTTTTTTGCAAAGTGCCTACCAGTAGATTTTGGCCTCTAGCTCAGCCGGCACCTAGGGAAACCTACCAAACCTGTGCATTTTTGAAAACTAGAGACCTAGCCGAATCCAAGATGGGGTGACTTGTGGGGCTCTGACCAGGTTCTGTTACCCAGAATCCTTTGCAAACCTCAAACTTTGGCTAAAAAACCCACATTTTCCTCAAATTTTGGTGACAGAAAGTTCTGGAATCAGAGAGGAGCCACAAATTTCCTTCCACCCAGCGTTCCCCCAAGTCTCCCGGTAATAATGATACCTCACTTGTTTGGGTAGGCCTAGCGCCCGCGACAGGAAATGCCCCAAAACACAACGTGGACACATCACATTTTTTTAAAGAAAACAGTGCCTACCTGTGGATTTTGGCCTCTAGCTCAGCCGGCACCTGGGGAAACCTAGCAAACCAGCGCATTTTTATAAACTAGAAACCCAGGGGAATCCAAGATGGGGTGACTTGTGGGGCTCTGACCAGGTTCTGTTACCCAGAATCCTTTGCAAACATCAAAATTTGGCCCAAAAAACACTTTTTCCTCTCATTTCGGTGACAGAAAGTTCTGGAATCTGAGAGGAGCCACAAATTTCCTTCCACCCAGCGTTCCCCCAAGTCTCTCAAAAAAAATGGTACCTCACTTGTGTGGGTAGCCCTAGCGCCCACGAAAGGAAATGGCCCAAAACACAACGTGGACACATCACATTTTTTCACAGAAAACAGAGGTGTTTTTTGCAAAGTGCCTACCTGTGGATTTTGGCCTCTAGCTCAGCAGGCCGCAGGGGGGGCAGAAATGGCCTAAAATAAATTTGTCCCCCATACCCCCCCGTGAGCAACCCTTGCCTACGGGGTCGCTCCCCCTGCGTGACATTAGCACCAAAAAAAAATCCCCAGTGCCTAGTTGTTTCTGCCCCCTTGGGGGCAGATTGACCTAAAATCGGCCAATCTGCCCCCAAGGGGGGAAGAAATGGTCTAAATACAATTTGCCCCCCAGGAGAGCGACCCTTGCCTAATGGGTCGCTCTCCATCTCTAAAAAAACAAACAAACAAAAAAAAAAACACAAAAAAAAAATTTGGGGGCAGAAATGGCCTAAAATAAATTTGCCACCCCCCCCCCCCCAGGAGCGACCCTTGCCTACAGGGTCGCTCCCCCTGCGTGACACTGGCACCGAAAAAAAAATCCCCGGTGCTTAGTGGTTTCTACCCCCTTGGGGGCAGATTGGCGTAGCAAAAATCGGCCGATCTGCCTCCAAAGGGGGCAGAAATGGCCTAAATACAATTTTCTCCTCCAGGGGAGCGACCCTTGTCCAAGGGGGCGCTCCCCATCTGTAAAATAAAAAAAAACAAAAAATCCCCGGTGCCTAGTGATTTCTGCCCCCATTGGGGGCAGATCGGCCTAATCAAAATAGGCTGATCTATCCCCCAGGGAGGGCAGAAATGGCCTAAAATAAATTTGCCACCCCCCCCGGGTGCGACCCTTGCCTACGGGGTCGCTCCCCCTGCGTGACATTAGCGCCAAAAAAGAAATCCCCGGTGCCTAGTGGTTTCTGCCCCCTTGGGGGCAGATTGACCTAAAATCGGCCAATCTGCCCCCAAGGGGGGCAGAAATGGTCTAAATACAATTTGCCTCCCAGGGGAGCGACCCTTGCCTAATGGGTCGCTCCCCATCTCTAAAAAAACAAACAAACAAAAAAAAACACAAAAAAACCATTTGCCCTGGCGCCTAGAGGTTTCTGCCCCCCCTGGGGGCAGATCGGCCTAATAACAATAGGGACAGAAATTGGCTAAAATAAATTGCCCCCTCCCCCCCGGGAGCGACCCTTGCCTACAGGGTCGCTCCCCCTGCGTGACACTGGCACCAAAAAAAAAAATCCCCGGTGCTTAGTGGTTTCTGCCCCCCTTGGGGGCAGATCGGCCTAAGCAAAATAGGCTGATCTACCCCCCAGGGGGGCAGAAATTAATTTTCACCCCCCCCCCCCCCAGGGGAGCGACCCTTGCCTAAGGGGTCGCTCCCCTTGCGTGAAATTCACGTAAAAAAAGAAAAACTCCCTGGTGTCTAGTGGTTTCTGTCACCCTTGGGGGCAGATTGGCCTCATCAAAATAGGCCAATCTGCCCCCAAGGGGGGCAGAAATGGCCTAAATATAATTTGCCCCGTAGGGGAGCGACCCTTGCCTAAGGGGTCGCTCCCCACACCTAAAACAAAAAAGAAAACAAAAAACAATTTATTTTTATTTTTTTTATCCCTGGTGCCTAGAGGTTTCTGCCCCCCTGGGGGCAGATCAGCCTAAGAGGCCGATCTGCTCCCAGGGGGGGGCATAAAAGGTCTTAAAAAAAAATGCCCCCCCTGGGAGCGACCCTTGCCCAAGGGGTCGCTCCCTTGTGACAATTTCACAAAAAAAAAATCCCTGGTGTCTAGTGGGCGTTTCAAAAGCCGGATTGCAAGCAATCCGTCTTTTGAAACGCTCGGAGAGACTTCAAAGGGAAGGAAATACATTTCCTTCCCTTTGAAGCCTCTCCGGGCCTCCCCCACGTGATCGAAAGAGAAATGCAAAGCATTTCTCTTTCGATCGCTGACGTCACAGGGGGTTGGGGGGGTCGGGATGGAAGGGCTTCCCCTTCCATCCCTGCCTTGGGGGGGTGGGTGGGGAGCACAGGGGGGGAGCGCTAGCGCTCCCAGTTCCCGTGCCTTGGACGAGGTGACCTCGTCCAAGGCACCCGGGAACCAGTGCCTTGGACGAGGTCACCTCATCCAAGGCACGGGAAAGGTTAACAGAACATTTGTGATGGACCAAGAATACTGCAAACTAAGCAGCCGTCATGCAGTCTCAGCTGAAGTAGGGATTGTTTAGGATGACGTTAAACCCTGTCTGAGACGTACAGTTACTCATTATGGACTAAATTTTCCAGCCAGGGAAACAAAGAATATTACTGCTTCATAAGGAAAATAACTCCCTTTTCAAAAGAGACTAATAGAAATATAGAGCTTGGAGGCAAATTAAAGAAAAAGAACTGAATAAATCTGCCTGTTACCAGTAACGAACAATATGAACTCTGACCTTGAAATTTGCTATATACTAAATGTTAGCATTCCAGACCAAAGCCAAGGAAAATTCCAACATTAACAAAAGTGGGACAGAAGAATCAGTCTGGTATTAACTAACATTGTAGATAGTGCTGTGAAGCGTTCTATCTGTGTGTCTGTTTGCACATAAATGCGTTTGAATGTCAGCCCATTTGTGTGTGGGTGTGTATATTTCTGGTGTACGTACTACCTTTCCATCCCCAAAGCCGAGAAGTGCCTATGAAATTAAATTCATTTATCTCTTTTTTAATATGGCAAGACTCCTGTCCCAGATTAGCACTTTGTACTGTATATAATCGAGGGTTAGCATTTACAAATTGAAAAACTTACTATTTTGCTTATTTTGTACAATTTCCTCTAGATTTTATTTACAGCAATACAACAGATGCATCCTTCTCAAGACGATGAACTGTTACAAATTTTGTTGCAGGATAATAACATTACAGACAGGCTGCACTTAATAAATCTCCAAAAAAGTACAGTACAAGGCAATATATTAGTTTCTGCTCAGAAGACCTCAATTTCATAAGCATTTCCAGATTCTCCACGTTAATGTATCGACCCACCTTTGAAGATCTAGCTTTTAAAAATCAAGAGATTATTAACCGGGCAATGGTAGTGCAATGGAAATTGGGTTTTCAGAATAACTAACTTCAGAGGTAAAAACTGGGATGAAATAGAGGGAATAATTAGAATAGATAAGGATTTAATTAATAGGTCTCATAATATTGACCATATTTATGTTAAGACTGTTTCTCCATCAACAGTACTTATCCTTGTTGGCAAATGTTTTGCATCCTTGACCTAATCGTCTACCCCAGAATGGTTGTTATCCCTGGCATCACGTTGGTCATCAGAGGTATTGTCAGTATACACGCTATTTGGTTGTACAGCCTTGGCATAAAAGTGGTCTTATAGTCATTTGCGGAATATTAATGTTTTCCCCTGACACTGTGGTCATCCTTGACATTATGGTGTCAAAAACTCACACAGTTGTGCCCCTGTGGTATGGTTGGACATACTTGATATTTTGTGGCTACCAATGGCTTTAAGTGGCTATCTCGGGCAGGTAGTGATGTGGTTGGGCATGAATGTCTGAGCTCGTCAATTAGAGTTGTACATGTAAGTGCTTGAAGAAAGTGACAAGCTAATGTTTGGGGGACAAAACATGTTTACTTAAACTGTAAACTAGTATTTCAAAACAAAGAGTTTCTTCAAGAAATGGTGAGGTTTCATTTGGTAGAATTTAGTTTGTTTAGACAAAAAGGAATTGTCTGTTATTTTTTTTTTTTTTGTAAATCGCTTCATACGTTCTCTGGCATCGTGCCATTGTTGAAACGACACCTGAAGATGCAGGGACAATGTGAATAAAGCCCAAATGCAATTGCTGTACAAAATTACGAAATGTCTGATTCAGGCAGTGAGTTACACAGTAGTGTAGCAAACCACATTGAAAATAGCCTGCCACCAATATGGATGTCCTCGCCTGTGGATTACAAAGCAACATCAAAAATGAACTATTACACATATTTCCCTTATATTCCTACTCCACAGCAACTTTCACTTGTGAATCAGTGTCTGCTACAGACAAGATAGAAAATATGATTTTGTGTCTAAAAGGCTGAGAGTGCTATAGAATGCAAAAAGCATCTGGTGTTTGATGTGATTGAGTACCAGTAATCGGTGTGTCTGAGCTAAGGAAAGGCAAATATGATAATTTCTCCTTAGATTTCGAGCAGCTGCAACCTCTCCACTGCAGCTTTCCGTAGCCCACAATAAATAGCAATGCAGTATTCCAGACTCAAGGAAATATGGACACTTACAGAGGTAAGAGGAAACAGTAAGCTGATGCAGTTTGCGCTGTAGGAAGCATAGGCAATTAAGAACGTTTCAGGACCATCTTATTCTAAGGCATTTTGGCTAAGCCTTAAGCTATTTGTTTTGCCTAGTTGTGGATGGCAAAAGTTGTTTGGCCATCTGGAGGTCTCATAAAACTCAGCTGCACTTCTTTCTGATGTAATTCAGCTTCAGCCACTTAATTCACATCCACATAGTAAATGTCATGCCTTAAAGCTGCTGATGGTGGCATAGAAGGAGGGGCTATGCTTGATTATAGTGTAAAGCGTTACTTAGCTTGCACAGATTTGTTCCCAATTGGTGAAAATAGCAGTTTTACTATTTTGGCTGGGCAGACCTTGTGAGGTGAACCAGAGGGGATGGCACGTTGTTGCTAGAGTCAGAAGCACAGGGATGATTCTGACTAGGGAGAAACCCTAAAAAGGGGTGCTAGTGTCAGACAACCAGAGGGTAAAGTGAGAGAAAACAATTAATGGATACCTTGTCATCTTAGATAACCATGTATCCTAGTGGTGGTCGCCACTGGATAGTAATAGTTAGGAAAATTCATTTTTTGTGTTTCTAATAACTTTTGGACCATTTGACGAATTTTCACGAAACTTAAGTATTACATTTTTTGCTGAGTTTGTGCATGGAAAATTTTGGGGTGATACGTTAAGCTTGGGCAGAGAAAAGGAGGGAGGGTCTGAAAAAATGCATTTTCCCCATTAATGTTTCCAAACAGCTACAGCCCAAACTGCTGAACAGATTTACACCAGATTTGTCAGAAAGCTACACCTTGGTCCATCCAGAAAGAATACTTTTGTGATTTGGTGTAAACATGTTCAGTAGCAATTTATGCTCAACTTTGTATATTTCACACCGCTGAGATTTGGTTGGCTGCTACCATGTTAGGCAGGATGTGGAGACAGTCTCTTAGGACTTTGAACTCAATCTTGAGTCTTGAAAAACAAAAGTAAGAAACAAAATGATTGGGCCATGGTAGGGGTACCCCTAACCCCCAGGTCTGTTGGTGAATTCCCATAGGGACACCCCTTTGGGCCAAAACCTGTTTAAAAAATAACTCCATGTTTGCAGAGGATCTGCGAATCCATGGCAAAGAAAGCACGGGCTGCCACACTTCTCTTAAAAACTCCCCACGTGATGGGTGAGGCACTGGGGGCAGCACACAATATTCCTTTTGAGGAGGGTGGTGCGTGGCCCCCCTTGCCAAGCCCCTGTGAAGCCCGACTGACCCCATCCCCTGGGGCTGTATATATAATAAGGGGAGTGGGCGCTCAGCCTTCCCTTCCCAAGTCTTAATAGGTGCCATGAACCCCATCGCTCGGGCTGAATGTCACAAATAAAGGGAGGGACTGTACAGCCCCCCCCTATCATCCTTTCAAGGCCACGGGGAATCCGTCACCTGGTATTGGCTCACAAACTGTGTCCCGCGGAGCCCACCCATGGGACACAGTCATTTCTCTGCCAACATTAGCACAAGCAGAGAATCATATGTCTGCCCCCACCTGGAAGGAGCATTGTTAAAGCTGCTGCTGGATGGGGGCAGACATACCTTCCGTGCCTGCAGAAGCGTGGGTGGGGAAGGCACATCTGCTGTCACTTGGTGGGAGCTTTAAAAATGCTTCTTCCGAGTGAGAGCAGACATATGTTTCCCTGCCTGCGCCCAAGGAAAAACACATTGCTCCCGCCTGGTGGATGCAAACAAAAAACTGCTGCTCACGCCGGCAGGAGCAATGCCTGCTCCTTCAGCATGCCGGGAGCCAGCTGGGGCTGCGGGTGCCCTGGGTCTCACCCCATAGCCCTAGATTGCTGTTTGGTGGGTGACCCGGGTGGACACTGGGGCATCAACCTAAAATATGGGGTCTCTTGGGTTACAATAGGCTTGAGAAGGAGGAGCGTATACCCCCTACTTTAAGTTAAGTAAGGCAATGGGGTTGCTGTGGCCACTATTGGCTCGGGGTGTGTGTGCCCCCCTCCCATTACCATATATGTTTTGACCCTGGGGGATAGGGTCCCAGGGGCCCGAAGTGAGGTGGGCTCTGCGTCCCCCTCCATTTAATAAAAATAAAAAATAAAAGCCTCGAGGGATGGGGTCCCCGAGGTCCGAAGTGGCATGGGGAGGTGGTCTGCGGTAATGGGTTGGATACAGGCTAGGCCCTGTGCCCATCCTCACGCAGCTGGTGGTTGGCTTTACGTCTGCTAGTAAAATATTACATTGTTGCAAAAAAAACTAGAAATTCACTGAAAAAAACAAAGGTTCAAGTAACGTTATCGTTTTGTCAGAATTTTATTGACAATGTAACGTTTTATACTCAAAAGTCAAGAGGTAAATCATTGATATGCTTTGTTGTTGTACAGATAATTTGCTTGTGGTTGAAATGTTTTAACGGCGGGATTTTATTTAATGTGAGCTTAGTTGTAATGAGATTCAGGGCAGTGTTATCCTCCAGGTATGAGCAGAATGTCACACAACTGGCCAGTTGCCCAACAGCATTTGTCCGAATCTAATCATGGTTGTTATCTGAACCTGCCAAGCGTGCCTACTCTAAAGGTCCCAGCTAATATATTAAAGTTGTAATGATACTTGTTCTGTGGCATTCCATGCCACACGTCTGCTGCAATGTGCCTTAAATAACAGGTGTAACTATAACCCACTGTGTGGTATTCGGTAAAACATGAAAACTGAAAGTTAAACTTGATTACGAAAATCAAAAAATGAAATAGGTCTAGCTTTCACAATTTTCTAACCATTTAAGCCATTTTGGTCACCAACTTAAGTTAGACGAGTAATGAACAGTATTTCTTAAATAGACCTTTGTGTCTTCATTTTACTTTTCCATTCTCAGTTTGCCTGCACTACAAGTTACTGTTTTAGCGTAGTTATGTTTCATGTATATATGTATTTACTTTCTAGAATGTTCGGTTGTATTCTGTATAAGTATCCAAAGCTAATATTTAGACATCAGAGAGCTTATCATGGCACCACGCACTTTGAAACCTGTTGAAAATCTTCATATGCAGCAAGCATCAGTCATATTCCTTTACAATAGTCTTTAAGAGGCAATAAAAAATTAATCCGTACTAAAATTAGATTTCAAGTGAAGCACAGAGTGAAGCACAGAGGCCTGAGGACCGGGAGAAACTAGCCATGCTATCTCGGTTGTAATAATTTGCATTTTTTAAAGTAATAGTAGAGAATCTATGAAATGAAGTAAATTGCATAATCAGATGAGTCTCTATCAAGGGGAAAAATATCGCTCAAGCCCGTAAGTTTCCCTATGTGAGCATTCAAACCGATGTCTGCGTTTTAATCATTCATGTGGGGTAGTGTTCAGACATGCAGCTGTGTTGGAATCAAACCTATTCTGCCGCTGCTGGAAGTGTATAAATTGAAGTGTCTCCCTGCTTTTACGTATGGGGTTGTTATACAGGGGTACCACGATTTCTCGAAATTACAGCAGGAGGAGAATCGCAATTGTAGGAGCTTGTTATGTATACGTCCATGTAGTTCTCTCTTCTTTGCCCATGAAGAAATGAATTTAGTCTATGTGGAACATCACATAAAACGTGCCTTGCTGCTCCTATGGATGGTGTTTTGGAGTAATCACCATGACACCTTAAATCGTGACATCATCTCTGACTGCTATGACAGTGATCATGGTCATAAGATCCCATGGCTGAATTACGTAATAACTGCTGAGGCTCTGAGCAGACCTGATTTGTATAGCTCTTCAAATATGAATGGTAAGGGTGAGCGTGTGAAGATTAAAGAACTATTTTTGAGGTACGCTTTAGATGCAAGAAAGAGCAGGTCTCTGGGCAAACTGCCCCCAAGAGATTATCTAATTTTGGACTGGAGTCTTATCTCTCCTTTGAGAGAAATCTGTGGGAAAGATCTCTTTTAAAGACATTTCGAGCAGGCTTGTTTAGAACCCATCTTTGTTTCCCAGCTGGCCAGTTTGATCCAAGATCTATATTGATCTGCCCCTGTGATAATTCCCTACAGACACTTGAGCACTTTACCTTCTTTTGCAGTTACTGTGAACCCTTTGGACAAAAACATCTGCTGCCTCTTATGTTCCAAATGTGGAGTAATACTTTACTTGTAATTAAGGCTCCCTATTTTCCGTTTTTCCTGATTTTTACAGATAGAGAAGGAAACCCTTTTGTTTCCTGTCTGTATTTCTTTTTAAATCTGGATAAAAGTGTAAATTAGATAGTTTTTTGAGTGATTCTAAATGCTGTTAATCATGACTGCTTCCCCAATAGATGTCGTGATTGACAGGTGTGGAGTTAAAAAGGAGACATTTCAATAATAAGGCCTAATATGCAGTAGATACGCACACGGTTGATATTAAAATGTGCATGTTTTCATGCAAGTACTGTGATTTATCATCTGTCGGTATTCATATAATTTAAACCTGTCAGGAATACAAGTAAGAGTGTGCATTTATCGGTTAGATCAATGTGCAAATATACTAGTTTCATCTTCATTTTTTCGCTAAACCCGAAATATATGGAAAAATGCAGACAAAATTAGCAAAATATAAATATGGATAAATGGAGTCGGAAATTTCAAAAAAATAAATACCATAAAACTGGGAGCCCTAGTTGTAATATATGGGAATGGAAATGATACTCGTGTAAGATTTGTGGAATCTGGATTTAAGATTCCTAGAAGCTATGCAAGTAGACAGTTGCCAGAGGATCAGGAGCTGACCAGGGGTCGTTGTTTGTATCTCCAATAAATTATCTTATCAAAATAACTTCTTGGACTGGAGTCTTAAAACTGGCAACGAGGATGGGATACCCATAAAGGATTCAGAGGAAAACCCCTGTCATTGGAGGGAAAATACAAGAACTACATGACCCCTGGATCTGCCTGAACAAGAATTCAAAAGGAAACTTGTGGGCTTATCTGGTGACTACAGAAGCTGTATGCTCAGGATACAGTCCTGCTAAGATAATCGACAATTTTATATACAGCGCTACTACTTACATGTGACAAGATCATTTATGGCAATATGAGGGGGAAGCAGGATGGTTTCGCGTTGTCTAACAATTTAACAAAGTCACAGCCTCGCAGTAATTAGCACTGCAGGAGCGAGATACAATAAGTAAAACAGGACTTCCAGCTTAAATGATACTTAACTATAAGCATAAAGTGGAGCACTGTGATTTCCGTCCTGATGAAACAGAGGACACATCTTTTAAAAGCCCCATGAACTTACCGGTATTTGAGCAGCGTGCTCCCTGGCCCGAGACAGTGTGGGGAGCGCGTCAATTAAGCAGCAGAGGGGAGCGACGTTCAGCAGAGACGGCACGAGTGAATTGCTGGTGTGCAGCAGAGGCAGCGTGCTCTTCATTCACTGTGACGTAGAAGCGTGTGTTTGGAATTGGGAAGACACGTTGCCTAGAAAATACCGCGGCTAGTACAGAAACGGAAGTCAATGTCGGACATTGGAGCATACTACATACTTTACTGTTACTTGGCAACCTTGACGAGCACTAGAAGTGCAGGAAACCAGTATAGCTCTCGTGGTTAACTTGAGACTATTGAACATTGGTAACAGGCACACCATAACTAACAAAATATTGTGCCTGTAATTTTATGAATGAAGATTATTTATGAAGTTATCGGTGACATGTACACCATCACAGAAAATACATACTTGCCTGTCATCAGTGCATCAGTGACAGGCACACCAAAACCAGGAAATTAATCTGCCTGTCGTTTGAGGATCAGTGACAGGCACACCTAAGTAAGAACTGAAGTCACACACTTATTTTATAATTGTTGTGAAATATCAATAATTAAGAGATTAAGTATTTGATCTAAGGTAGAGAAACGTTGGATAGTTTACCAATACAAAGATAACAAAAGAGAATTGTGGGAGAAAAGTCACATAAGGGTTTTTCTAGGTGCAGGGGTACTGGTACATAGATAATTAACTTAATCTTGAACTTAAGAAGTAAATATGGCATATCAGTTAATACATGCGCCACCAACATTTTTACAAGAACCTGGTCAACCCAGTATTGTATGGGAAGATTGGAAGGAAACTTTTGAGACATACCTAGAAGCCATTAAAGCTTGAGAGAATGAAGCAAAAAGAAAGTTAGCAATTTTAAAACCTTGCTTGGGAGGAAAGTACTAAAAACCTTACCCTTGAATAACCTTAAAAAAAGAATTTTAGAGACAGGGTCAGGCAGCGAGGAAGATGATGAGTATGAAGTAGCACTATAAGCATTAAAGGAAAATTATGGGAGGAAGATGAGTATTGTAGTTGAAAGACACAGATTTTTTTAAAGGGCCCAAACACAGGAGGAGTCAATAGAACAATATGTAACAAATCTAAGAAGGTTGGCAGTAACTTGCATTTCAAAGATTTAAATGATAATAAGGAATCAAATAATCAATAGGATGCACAATATTAGGATTCAAGAAAGATTGTTGGGTTTGAACAATCCCACTTTAGAGAAAACTATTGAGGTAGCCAAACCAATGGAAAATGTGTCTCTGTATGTAAAATAATTGAGGGGAGGATCACATAAGAAGGAAAGTCAAGAAGACAATGTGGATAGTGTGAGAAGAGGTGTAAAGAAAACTAAAGAGGATAAATCAGTTTAAAAATATCAAGAATATGCTAAAACAAAAGCTTTTTATGGGTGTGGCAGTCCAAAACACACTGCAATGTTATAAAAGCAAAAAATGTGGCCATTTTACAAGAGTTTGTAGAATGAGTGAAACTTCAAGATATAAAAAGACAGTGCATTTGGTAGAGAAAAAACAAAGAGTAGGTGATGATGAAATATCATATAGTAGCGATGATGAGGAAGTGGAAGCAAGTGAATGAGAAAGGGATAAAACCAAGAATGATAGCTTCCACCCTCCACAATGTATATAAATGGGTGGCAAGACAAGGTATGGACTGATTCTTCTTTCCCTTTCACACTTACTTACAAAAATACTTGGGAATCTGTAGGCATGAGTGAACAATGTCCTACTGATGTGGAACCAGAAGGATATTGTGGAGGGAAGTTACCGATTATGCGTTATTTCGTAGCTAGTTTGAAATTTTCAGGACAGAATAGCTGAAGGAAAGTATATGTGGTGGAGAGAGGGAGAGCCCTATTAGGATGGAAGGAACATCGGGCATTGGGAATGATTTTTAAATCCTAACCATCCTGAACAATTGTTGTCAATGACATCTAGTGATGTGACAGAATGGGTCAACAAATATTCTGTATTTGTGAAGGAATTAGGTTGTTTGAAGGAATTCGAGCACTGCATTGTATTGAAGGAGGGAGCAGTTCTTAAAGTACACAAGGTGTGAAATGTACCATTTGCTTTAAGAGGGTCATTAAAAGAAGAATTGCAATGATTGTGCAAGGAGGGTATACTCGAACCTATAGAGGCTTTGGAGTGGTTGAGTCCAATTGTAATTGCCAAGAAGCCAAATGGAAAAATTAGGATGTATGTGGACTTGAGAGATTTAAATAATATTTGGATTGATCGACACCCTCTTCCTCGTATTAATGAAATGTTGTCAACAGTGAAGGGAGGAAAGTATTTTACTATCATAGATTTCTCAAGCTTATATCATCAAGTAATGCTAGAAAAGGGAACCAGACACTTAACATCATTTGTCACACCTGAAGGAGCTTTTCCATTTATTTGCATGCCTTTCGGCCTCGCTTCGGCATCAGCAGTTTTCCAGAGGGTAATGCAAAGAATTCTGAGTAATTTATAAAATCTATATGTATTTCAAGACGATGTATTGGTGTAGCGTGTTGATAGGAACCAACATGACATGGTATTGGGAGATGTCTTACAAAGATTAGAGAGGGTGGGACTCGCCATAAGCTTAGACAAGTGTAAATTTGGCATGAAAGAAGTTGAGTATTTAGGATTCATGATTACCAATGAGGGAATTAAACTGAAAAGTAATTTACTTGAGGCGATGAAGATTCTCCTGCTGCATGAGATAAGGATCAACTAAGATCATTTTTAGGTCTAGCTGAATGTTATGTGAAATTTGTTCATCACCGCACTGAAAAAGTGCAAGTCATGCAAGAGTTTTGAAAAAAGGAAGAACATTTGAATGGTCTGAAGATTGCCAAAAAGCATTTGAGGAGGTAAAACAATCTATTTTGAGAGCTGTAACCTTGCAAACATTCGATCCTGAGGACAGAACCATAATAGTGACTTATGCAAGCAACTATGGTTTGGGAACAGTTCTAGTAAAGGTGCAAGATCAGAAGGAAAGGGTGATTGCATTTGCATCACACATTCTAAAAGGGGCAGAAAAACCATATTCTACAATAGAAAAAGAGGCATTAGCCTGTTGGTGGGGAGTGCAACACTACCGAACATATGTTTGGGGTATACAATTTGAATTGAGAACAGAACAAAAACCTTTAGTAGATCTTATCACTACAACAGGGTCTGTGAAAGCCATGCTGCGCTTAGCAAAATGGTTATACTGACTCCAAGAATTTACTTTCAGCATGAAATATGTTCCAGGAATAAAGAACATAAACGCTGACTGTCTATCAAAGTTGCCTTTGGATAATAACAACGAAGTAGAAGAGGATGAGTGAATGGTAGCAGAAGTGAAGGATGTATGTAATGCAATAAGTGAGGACGAATGGAAGGAGGCAGGTTCAGAAGACCTATTATAAAGGAAAATTATGTGTTACCGAATGTTAGCAGTAGAAAATTAGATCAATAGCTTGAGATGTTTAAGAAAGTCTGGTCAGATCTATTGGTGGAAGGAGGTATAGTAAAAAGAGGCACAAAACTGATGGTAATGTCCAGTTTGAGAGAAAGGTTAATACATTTACTTCATGAAGGATATCAAGGTATGTCGGCGGTGAACAAAAAGATTGCATCCATTTCTAGTGGCTGGGCATGGATAGACAAATTTAGCAAGCGAGTGTGGGAAAGATTAGCAATGGACATATGTGGTCCATTTGATGGATTGTGTGTGAGTGAAAAATACGCCATTAGCATGATGATTATTATTCCAAGTTGCATGAAGTAGCGGGTGTGAAGGAGATAAAATCCATTTCATTTTGTGAGGATATCTTCCATAGAGAGGGATGCCCAGCAGAAATAATAACAGACAGTGGTCCCTAATTCGTGTCAGAAGAGTTTTAAACATTCCTGAAGAAGTGGGGAATCAAGCATTGCAAAAGCCCTGTATATCATCCTAGAGGAAATGATTTAATAGTGAGATTTAACCGAGTGTTAGGGGAAAGTATCCAGTTAGCAATGGCGGGTGATATATGTTAGAGGAACCAAGTAGAAAACAGGGCCCCTAAATCAATAAAGAGAGAGATCAAGGGTAATCTACCAGAGGTATATCGACATCCCTCTCTTAAATAATGTCATACACAAAAGGCAAATGAAAACATACGGAATAATAATATCACATATTAATAATATTTATTTATAATGAACACAATTATATTATCCTTTATATAAAAAATAGCAATCATTTCTATATATACACACCCCCCTGAACAGGAAATGCATCAACAAAGAATACAAAAACAAAGGAGAACACACCATGCACAAAGACAACAGATACTGCACAAATAGACAGAGTCAGAAAAATCTCAAGAAAAAACAGAAAAATACACACAACAGATAAACCCCTCCATACCAAAACATAATTTATAAAAAGACTAGATATTTACAAAAAGTAACAAAAAAGATATATAGATTTGTAACAATATTAATACAACTTTTGGTGACTCATGTGTGAGAGAACAAAGAGATCTCTCTCTAAAACATCATGATATATAAAGCAATATGTTACAAAATATGTTTTCTTCTGTCCAATATCCAATTGTAACAATCAAAGAAAAAAATTTCCAATAGTCGTCTTTCTGATCAAAAATTCTTTCATCCACTTTGACATATCACAAAGTCACTGACGCGCATTTCGGTGGACATACACCAACAATGCATTTAATTAAATTCACTCCACCTTCCTCAGGGCGTTCAAAATTCAATGACACATGGGGTCTCCTTCATCGTATTTTATATGGCAACCACATCTTCAGTATAAGGCCAAAACGTAACCCAATGATTCAAAAGGCTGCTTGCTCCCCAGTCTTCACTTAGTAACCAAATGGTATTTGATAAGTAGATACTCCAACAAACTGCAGTTTCCGACGGCTCACAAAGCGTGCTCCTCGTGATCAAAGAATTAAGAAATACCATGTGGCATATGAGCGGAGACATAGTTAAGGGATAAAGAAAAACATCAAACAAGTAGTTTGTGAAAGTATTCATAGACAACAAAGCAAAAAAGGTTTGCTCCAAGTTTTCCATACTGAAGGAGATGTTAGAGGCAAGGAGGAACATTGTCAAATTGTCAGATGGGAGGTGGTGGAATGCAAGGAAGCAATCAATTTGCAATGAAACAGAACAACGGGCTTGGTTGAAGCTGAATAAGGAATCAAATGTTAGAAAAGAAAAGGTTCAGGCAGAGAAAGAATCATTAAGAAACCACCAACAGAAAAAATGTTATACCCAAGTAGTTAAAATATTACATTTGTGAATGAAGTGGTTGAGGATAGAGGGTACATGCAGTACTTTATTGTTAGGGAAGGGGGATGTGTTATATTCTAAATGTGCAGTAATACTTTAGTTGTAATATATTGGAATGTAAACTATACTCATTGAAGATTTGTGTAGAAAATATAACCTCGATTTGGTAATGAGTGTACCTAGCCAACCGGGAAGCTTCCACTTCTGGAGTCTTGATTGAAGAAACTGTCTAAGTGGACAGTTGCCAGAGGATCAGGAGCTGAAAAGGGGTCGTGGTATGTGTCTTAAGTAAATGATCTTATCAAGCTAACTTCTTGGACTTGAGTCCATTCCTAAAAATCGTGGTTTCTGCCAATACAGACTGGCTTTTTATTTTCTTCAAACTTTTGCTGGGCCAGCTGTTTGCAATGCAGTAGCAGACTTGCCAACTCACACGGTGCCACCATGTATCACACTGTTTCAGCTCCCCTCACACACTTCCCGGTGGGGAGCCGAAATCACATGGTGGCAGACAAGATGAGCTGGTAACCACTTCAGAGAGTGGATTTCCAACTCGTCTTTTGAGGGTGCAATCAGGTGATGTCCATTAAAGGGTATGAAATCACCATAGGACATCACCAGCAGCCCCAGTAACCTTTTTTGATCGTTTTTTTAGTGCAAGGAGGAGGTCGATCGGGGCAAGGGATGATGGCAAAAGGCTCTTTCTGGACTTTTTTGGTATAAAGTCCAGGCCCCCTTAAAAGCCACGTCCCCCCTCCTCCTCAGACAGCTGATTTTGTTTACAAGTTGGCATGTCTTCAGAAGGGGTGTTTTTAAAAAGCATTTTGCGTTACCGCAATACAATTATTTTTTCAGTTTACTTTTTAAATAAGTGTGTCTCTAAAAACGAATGTTTCTTTGTGTTTTTTTAATATATAGTTAGTACCCAGTGTAAGTGTGCTACTTATAAATCTGGTTTCCATTTGATGTTATAATGTATTTTCTGTGTGCTGTACTTTTATAGTTATTTTTTAATAATTGAATAAAGATTGAACGAAGAAGAGGTAGATTTGCATTATGGCAGCACTAACCCATTGATCAGTATCCAGTAATCTTTTTAATATGCAGTGCCTAAGTGGAAGGCAATTATATTGTTGACAGATTATACTGTATGTACATTTTGTGCCTGTAACTCAGTTTGATCTGCCGTTAATCGTGACAAGCCCAGCATGTGTTATTTGCCAGTTTCCACATCTGCATGATTACCGTTTCTGAACCAGTCAATCACAGCAAACATTTTAATACAAAGTACTGTCTTGCACATAATATGTCACAACAGCAGTGCTTAAATAGCACAGAATGGGAGGCTCTTAGAATAGTTTAACTGCACTTAAAGTTAAAAAGAGTGATAGGGAAGACTCATGCGAAAGACTTAACAGCTGGGACGTATGCATGGCTCTTTAAAAGGAGATGTTTCCTTGCTTTAAATGTGCTCTGGTAAGAAATTCTTATTGTTATCTTAACAATGCAAAAAATGCCTAAAGCATTATAGGCATCAATTCAATGAAAAGCTTTAGTGAGCTGTAGAATCAAGATTTCGGCTCCTCACTTGGCTGGCATTTTCCACATCCTCATGTTTGTTTCCTCTCTCGGCTGAGATGAGGATTTCAGGAGTGTAGAGGTCCCGTACCGGGCGTTAACCTCTGTCATGACCTCTGGGTTCCTATTTGCCAGGCTTGAGAGCAGGCCTGGGCGGAGTTTGCAGAGTTCTGCTACGCTGAACTTCGTGAAGTGCAGAAAAAACTGCACTGCGCTACAATGAGTTCTGTGAGCGGCGGCGTTTGGGTAAGTTGTGCTGTTTACACTGATTTATAGCGCCAGGAGTTTCTCCTGCACTGTAAAATCAGGGCGAACTGCATCACTTGGAGCGCTAGAGGTGCTAACTTCTTTCTGCCACTTGAGTAGATTTTTCACTCGAGCGGCAGCTTTCTCAGTGCGAGCGGTTGTGACCTGCCGCCCCCTGTCTGAAATTTTGCTTGCGCTCGGCAACTTAGCAATTTCTCTCGCTCGCATTCGTCAACTTTACGTTGGCTAGCCATGCCAGAGAAAAAATTTCACTCTACGTCACATCGGAGAGTTTTTTTTAACTCCACACGAAGTGCAAAAAACTCCACAAGCTCCGCGGGCGGAGCAGAATTCTTCACCCACCCCTACTTGAGAGGAGCTAGGCTTCCATTGCTGAAGCAACGGGTATAGTGAGCATTTATTCAACCTTTGTCAAAGCTTTGACAAAGATGGAAGTTAAACACATCGGGGGTTATTACAACTTTGGAGGGGGTGTTAATCCATCCCAAAAGTGACGGTAAAGTGACGGATATACCACCAGGCGTATTACGAGTTCCATAGGATATAATGGACTCATAATACGGCTGGTCGTATATCCGTCACTTTACCGTTACTTTTGGGACGGATTAACACCTCTTCCAAAGTTGTAAAAACCCCCATCATCTTTAACACATCAGCATCCCTGGGAGAGCGGGTTTCTCAGTGCTTACTGAGACGCAGAGCATTTTGTTTAATTATTAGGTGGGTACTGCTTCCACTACTCTGCACCGACCCCGGGAGGTGGATGCGATCGGTGTTCTGCAGGAATAGCCAGTCTGACAATCCATAAGTATCTGTATACATATATATCTATACCTAGCTTTCTCTCCCTCTTTGTGCTTGTGTGTGTGTGTGTGTGTATATATATATGTGTGTATATATATATATATATATATATATATATATATATATATATATAATGTGTGTACATTAACCAGATAAAATGAAGGTTACCAGGAAGTTATTGTTAGGAAATAGAATTGAAACAAAAACCTTAGAAATTCACTGAAAAAAAACAATGGGTACAGGGACGTTAAACTACTATTCTTCCTGTACTACTGATGAGTGATACTGTTGTAATATATGTAATCTGATCTTTAATCTTGTTTTTAAAGCATGTGTACTATTTATCAGTGAACTAGCCTCTACACTGACACATGTCCCCTGCTGATGTATGTATATGGTAGTGCTTTGTGACAGTCTAAGCTGTTCATTGAGACTTAACTCCACAGTGATGGCTGAGTGTTGTTCTGTTTTTACGACATACTGACATTCTGATTGTGATGAATGAATGTACTGGTAAATTGCAATAAATTCATGTGTTCAGATGTTTCTCTAGGGTGATGGTAGACATTTACAACAGCCTGGCCTCCCTGTTCACACCTTTCTGCAGGATAAAGAATAATTTTAGTAGTGGTTTGTGCTGCAGTGACCTGTTCGCTAAGACCTCTCTACTAGTTGTATATTGCAGTGGTTTGTGTAAATCTGACATTTGCACTAAAACGTCTTTCAAGGGTCATGGATGGTAGTGTTGTGGTTTCCAATAGACTAGCCTATATGGTTAGATATTTTACACTTCCGTCATTAATGTATAGAGTAGTGGTTCAGAAGAGACAGGACTATCCGATGAGTACTGTCTCCTAGGTGATAAGTGAATGTAGTATTTGATACGGTTACAGTGGGCTTTGTAGTGTACATCTTTCACCTGAATCTTCTTCTTTAAATGGTAATTTATGAAGTATATTGAGGTTTACGTAGCTGGGTGTCATCAGTGATGTCCTTTGAGACGTCATCAGTGATGTAATCAGTGATGTCACTGACCATGTCATGAGTGATGTAATTTGTGAGCTCATAAACAGTCCAAGGCGGCACTCACTTGGCAACGGTTTTCGTCACAGCTGGAACTCAGGCCTTCTGTATGCCTTCCCGCCAATACTACTTCCGCCAGAGATCTGAAGATCAGGCAAAACCGGCCCAAGTAATCTTGGTGGCTTCTGCCTGGGCACCAAGAGTCTGGTATCCTGAGCTATTGAGTCTGGTATCCTGAGCTATTGAGCATGGCCATCGATCCTCTGAACAGACTGCCCCTTCAGGGGGATCTTCTGTCGCAGCAGCAGGGGTCGGGTATCCACCTGAACCTGTTCAGTCTCTGCCTCTTTGTCTGACGATTGAGCAGGTACAGTTGATGGCTTTTGACCTTCCAGCCGAAGTCTGTAATGTGATTTTGACAGCCAGGCGTCCCTCCACCAAAACGGTATACACCTGTCGTTGGAAGGCATTTGTGGCATAGTGTATCAACAAGTCTGTTGATCCCTTCTCTGCACCTCTGTCAGAGGTTCTCCTCTTTAATCTCTCTCTCTTGCACAGCACTGCTCTGCTGTGGGCACCCTCAAGGGATATTTGTATATTTGTTTGCCATCACTGTCCTTTTAGGGCGACTAGACCAACCTTCTCTTTTCCTAAAGGCCTCACTCGTTTTCTCCCATCCTGCTCATCATTCCTAGTGGGATTTGAACTTGGTCCTCACAAACCTCATGTGTGCCCCCTTTTGAGCCACTCCACAACTATCCTCTACAGCTCTGCCCCTTAAAACAGCTTTCTTTATTGCTGTCACCTCTGCTCAGAGTAAGTGAGCTTCAGGCTTTCATCATTCCTAGCAGTGCATCCTGACAAAGTGGTGCTTCCCAGGGCTTCCTTTCTTCCCAAAGTGGTAACACCTTTTCACATAGGCCAATCCATCACCTTGCCTACTTTTTATGCGCCCCACATCCCTCTCATGAGGAGAAGAAACTCCATTGTCTGGATCTAAAAAGAGCGTTGGCGTTCTACCTAGATCGCACCAAAGATTTCCAGGTGGATGATCAACTCTTTGTGGGTTATGTTGGTGTGAAGAAAGGGAAGGCAGTTCACAAGAGGACCATCTTGCGATGGGTACTCCTCTGCATCAAGATGTGCTCCGTGTTGGTGATAAAACAACCCCCTGAGGGATTGTGCGCTCATTCGACCAAAGCAGCTTCTGCTACCACAGCGTTAGCACGCGTAGTTCCAATCTTGGATATCTACAAGGCCGGAACATGTGCGTCTTTACATACGTTCACCAAGCATAACTGCTTGGGCCATCAGGTCAGCAGAAACGGCTACTTTGGCCATTCAGTTCTGCAGGACTTTTTGATGTGATCTTGGTTTGCAGCCCACCACCAGGGATGGTATTGCTCGGGCATCTACTCTAAGGTAAGGAATCTGTAACTAGAAGTCTCTATCAGATGTACAATTTACTTACCTTTGGTAACAATATATCTGGTAGAGACACATTCTAGTTGCAGATTCCTTACCGACCTGCCCTTCCCCCACACTAAAAACAGATTTTTAGGGACAGGTACTTCCCTTTTAGGGCCCTAGTTTGGTGCACCATTCTCAGTGTTCTTCATGGCTCAACGCTACTGGCGTGGAAAGTCATGAAAAGAAACTGACGTCAGTGCGCCAGTATGGCACCTATATACAGCTGCGACATCATCACGACGCCAATGACACCCGCGCAGTCAACGGCACGCAGGGGTACTGCTCAGAAAAAAATCTCCAGGTCAAATCTGTAGCCTGGGGGACATTCTAAGGTAAGGAATCTGCTACAGGAATTTGTCTCTGCCAGATATATTGTTACCGAAGGTAAGTAACTTGTACTTTAAATGAGTATCAAGAGTTAAAACAGGCAATAACAGCTTGTCTACACTTGTGAATGCTTCTGTGTCTAAAGGGCTAACTTAAAAACTTAGGGCTAATACACAATAGATGGATCAAGTCCTCCACACCAGACCTGCATACGCGGCAGCTGGATGGAACTTCTGATTGCAGCCAAGGTAAGGTAGAGGCGAGGGCTATCAGGTGACAAAACCAAAAACCTGTACATTTCTTTTTTAGCTACAGCATCCATCCTGCAAGAAAATATTTCTAAGATTTAAGAATTTTATAGTCCTTTAGTATCATCCAACCATGTAATCTTTTGGCTAGGGCAGCCTTGTCATGAATTATCGAGAGCCTCTTTATTGAATTATTAATTGCCTTTTTAAAGACTGCAGGCAAGGTGTTTGGATCCCATAGTGTCTGTGCACCCAATGAACTAATGGCAGACTTTTCGCATATCCTGCCAAGGGCATTTTGATTATTTAACAGTTCTAGCCCTAAGATGTTGTTCAATATATTGGCACCTGAGATTTTCAATTTCTGCCACATTTTAAGGTACAGACTCTTCCTTGCTATTTCTTCTATGGTTAGTCTAGACTCTAAACCAATTTGAGCCGGGGAGGCACTGGGCGGCAGCTTAAAAAGGTGTCTATACAGGGAGTGCAGAATTATTAGGCAAGTTGTATTTTTGAGGATTAATTTTATTATTGAACAACAACCATGTTCTCAATGAACCCAAAAAACTCATTAATATCAAAGCTGAATATTTTTGGAAGTAGTTTTTAGTTTGTTTTTAGTTTTAGCTATGTTAGGGGGATATCTGTGTGTGCAGGTGAATATTACTGTGCATAATTAGGCAACTTAACAAAAAAAATATATACCCATTTCAATTATTTATTATTACCAGTGAAACCAATATAACATCTCAACATTCACAAATATACATTTCTGACATTCAAAAACAAAACAAAAACAAATCAGTGACCAATATAGCCACCTTTCTTTGCAAGGACACTCAAAAGCCTGCCATCCATGGATTCTGTCAGTGTTTTGATCTGTTCACCATCAACATTGCGTGCAGCAGCAACCACAGCCTCCCAGACACTGTTCAGAGAGGTGTACTGTTTTCCCTCCTTGTAAATCTCACATTTGATGATGGACCACAGGTTCTCAATGGGGTTCAGATCAGGTGAACAAGGAGGCCATGTCATTAGATTTCCTTCTTTTATACCCTTTCTTGCCAGCCACGCTGTGGAGTACTTGGACGCGCGTGATGGAGTATTGTCCTGCATGAAAATCCTGTTTTTCTTGAAGGATGCAGATTTCTTCCTGTACCACTGCTTGAAGAAGGTGTCTTCCAGGAACTGGCAGTAGGACTGGGAGTTGAGCTTGACTCCATCCTCAACCCGAAAAGGCCCCACAAGCTCATCTTTGATGATACCAGCCCAAACCAGTACTCCACCTCCACCTTGCTGGCGTCTGAGTCGGACTGGAGCTCTCTGCCCTTTACCAATCCAGCCACGGGCCCATCCATCTGGACCATCAAGACTCACTCTCATTTCATCAGTCCATAAAACCTTAGAAAAATCAGTCTTGAGATATTTCTTGGCCCAGTCTTGACGTTTCAGCTTGTGTCTTGTTCAGTGGTGGTCGTCTTTCAGCCTTTCTTACCTTGGCCATGTCTCTGAGTATTGCACACCTTGTGCTTTTGGGCACTCCAGTGATGTTGCAGCTCTGAAATATGGCCAAACTGGTGGCAAGTGGCATCGTGGCAGCTGCACGCTTGACTTTTCTCAGTTCATGGGCAGTTATTTTGCGCCTTGGTTTTTCCACACGCTTCTTGCGACCCTGTTGACTATTTTGAATGAAACGCTTGATTGTTCGATGATCACGCTTCAGAAGCTTTGCAATTTTAAGAGTGCTGCATCCCTCTGCAAGATATCTCACTATTTTTGACTTTTCTGAGCCTGTCAAGTCCTTCTTTTGACCCATTTTGCCAAAGGAAAGGAAGTTGCCTAATAATTATGCACACCTGATATAGGGTGTTGATGTCATTAGACCATACCCCTTCTCATTACAGAGATGCACATCACCTAATATGCTTAATTGGTAGTAGGCTTTCGAGCCTATACAGCTTGGAGTAAGACAACATGCATAAAGAGGATGATGTGGTCAAAATACTCATTTGCCTAATAATTCTGCACTCCCTGTAAGTCCTGGGTATAGTGGTGTCAAGACCTCTTGAGTCCTGTCCATGAAGAGCTTCACTGCTGTACATTACGGTTGCAGATGGTTTGGCAGTGACAACCTTTAGCAACGGTTCAAAGCTCGGGCCACTTAATGAATTTTTAATGGTTTGAAAAGTGATAGTCATGGCCTTACCCTTTCACTGTAAATCGTGCTTGTGCTGTAGGAAGGTGCATTTATCATCAAAGAGCATATCAAGATATTTGTGTCTGCTCAAATGATCTAGTTGTTGGCCATTTAGATATCCTAAGTTGGTGTCCCTTTTTCTATTTTTAACATCCGTTCTATTGTTTTTTTTTTTTTTTTATGATTGTCAATCAAACAGTTAACTTTTGCATATCTTGCTAGTTCATCAGTAAGATTCTGCAGGCCAACTTGCAGTTGACTTATCAATATTACATCGTCCGCACACAACAGGTTTGAGATTTCTTTGCCTCCTAATTTGAGTGCATGCCGATTTACTGTATTGAGGGCTTGTGATGAATCAGCCAAAAATTAAGTAGATACAGGGCCAAGAAACAACCTTGTTGTAATCCCTTTTGAGTAGAAATATTTCTTGAGAGGGTATGACCATCACCTTGTTTTACTCTCACCCATGTGTCAGAGTATAACAGTTGTACTGCCTTTAGTAGAGTGGGTGGAACACCCCAGTTAGTTTCGCCCAGTGTACAGTATGCTGGACACTATCAAATGCTAAATTTAAATCAACATAACATAAGTATACTGATTTATGATTCGATTTCGCCTTGTCTTTTAAGAGAGAAAGTGCCAAAATATTTGTTGTTGTTCCTGCTCCATGAATAAATCCAGTTTGATTTTGTGAAATTATTTTTTTATCCAGTGCCCATATTATTATCTCCTTCAATAAAACATATGCAAAATACTTGGCCTCGTTATCCAGGAGGGATCGGTAAGTCTATAATTTGCCAGAAGCTGCCGGTCTTCTCCTCTGGAAATTGTGCCTATCACTGACCCCCTCCAATGGTCTAAAATTGTCTGTTGCTGGTTCGCATTATTAAAAGCTGATGTCATTACTTCTTCCCAAAAGCTGGGTTAACTTTGAACAGTGCCTGGAGCCCAGTCTTGTTGACTTGCATGTATATCCCTCAGTATTTTTCCGCATGTGTGCTGTGTCATCAACTATCTACAGATGCAAGTTTATCAAGTTTGCTGTTGCTGCAAGAATTTTTCCCCTTAACCTGAGAGTAACTGCTACCCTCTGTAATTGTATAGCGTGCATCAGGACACAAGACGGTAGTTAGGTATTGCGACCAGCTTGTTTCCAATACATTAGAACTACTTGTTGTTTTTAGAACGTTTCTTAAATCATTTACATATTTCAAAAAGTCCCTTGAAACTGAAAAAAAGGATCTTACTCCAAAAGGCCTTACTAGGTGGGGGTAGTTGATTTTATTATTTAATCCTCTGATTATTATTTATTTATTTAAACACTTACAGAGTACAACTGCCACATTTTAGGTATCCTAGCGCTGAAAAAATTACTTGGGGAAGGAGATAACAAATTCCTTACAGTCAGAGGAGAGACTAAACGATAGCTGTCTACAAGAAACCCTTGTTACTTTTTATGCCCGGTCCCAGGCAGACCTTGTCCAATAGTTGCAAGTAGATGGCTGAATTTACCACTGTCTAAAGGAGTGACAAGAATCATCATCAGACATTTGGGTTTTAGATGTTTGAAAGGGATACAAGACAGAATTTCTCTCCTTTCCCTCTGGACCAGTGAATCTTTTCTAGGCTCTGGCCAAGATGCCCCCTTAGGAGAAAAATATTGAGGGAAAGAGCGTGTGCACTGGAACAGAAAAAGCCAACATTCCACTTTCAGAAGCAGAATGAGGGAAAGGTGTCCCCTCGATTGTCATCCTTTTTTGCCAAGGTGAATATTGGATTGTAATAGATATCAAGAAACTTAACAAATGGGTGATGCACATCCTATTAAAAATGGAGACTCTTCAGAGACTTATTTCACTGATCCCCAAGAATTACTGCATGAGTTACAATAGATTTGGATGCTTATTTCCATGTATATTTGGCAAGTTGCCACTAGAGGGCCTGCATTCAAAATCAGCACTGAAGGTTATGGTTCTCCCATTCAGACTCAATTCATCCTCAAGGGTCTTTACAAAAGGGGTGGAGAGGACTTCATCTTTGTCCTCCACTTTGACACCAGCAGTGGTTTTGGTCCCTAGTTTTCCCGTCAGTCAAAATCCTGATTCCTGCATTACTGAACATCACGTCAGATCTTCAGTGGTAGTGGAAGCCATGGAAACAGTCCAAGGGGATCTTGACTCGTCCAGAATCTGAGATGGTGCTCACAATCAATGGCAGCTGTCTAGACTGGGCATGTGCGACTTTCGACTTCCGCACTGTGAGAATCTGGGCTGTTGGTTGACTTGGACGTAAGCCTTGGTCAGGTAATAGCCACAATCCCTTGCTCGGTGAACTGCAAAAAGTCACTAAATTAATCTGTACTTAACCCTGGGTAGCTTGACACAGTAAGCAGTCAGGCATAATTTAGGAGCAATGTGTAAAGTACTTGAGCTGTACACAAACAGTAATAAAGTGAAAACATCACACAAGAAAAATTCTACACCAGTTTCGAAAAGTAGTGTAAATTCTAATAAATTTACACCAAGAAGACAAACATACAATCAGTAGAACTGAAGTTATGAATTTTTATGTTTTTAGTAGAAACTAATGCCTTAAAGATAAAAGCACCAACTGTGGACATCTAGTCACATAAGACCAAGTCAAAGTAAAAAAAATATATATATATGGCTGACCGCGATGGAGCACGGTTTGGAGCCAAGAAACGGATGGGCCCAGTCAGCGTTTACCTTAGGACTTAAATGCAGTTTTGAGAAAAATCTTCTGAGAAGGCAAAGTTCAGTGAGGCAAGGCTGCAGGTGGTGTGTCCTGGTAGAGAACGTCGTCATCAGGGAGCACTTGGGTCGAAGCCTCGGTGAGGATTTCTACTTTTGGACTTAGTGTCATTTTTGGAAGTCGAAAATCTCAAGTGGGATGAGGTAGGAATCTATAGCTGAAGGAAGTTCCAGTGGCTCATATCCCCCTGAGGTGAAAAGCGCGGAACAGGATTTGGTGCTGTCGAAAAGAATGTAGCAGAGAAGCTGTGAAGTCAATCCAATTGGTGATGCACTTTGGGTGAATAGGTGAGCAGGTTGGTCTTGGTGTCCTCCTGGTTCATAGAGCAGATTTTGATCAAAGATCTTGTAAATTCTCAATTTGGGGTTTTGGCCATCTGGGCACATTTAGCACCACAACCACGGGTCCAGGGCTGGTCGGACACCACTTGGGTGTTCAGGACTCACACTGGCCGGGTTCAGGTGCGGGTTCAAGATGGTGGGAGACTTTTGTGTCTCTGTAACTCTGAACAGGAGGCCAGCAAACTAACCCTTAAAATCACTCTGGTAGTCGTGGGTTTAGGTGAAGGTGCAGGGCTCAACAGCAGGGCTGATCTGAGAGTTCAAAGCAGGCTCCAGGCAGCAAAGCAGAGCTTCCAGGTACAGCCAAGCAGTCTTGCAGGGTGTACAGTAGGTCACAGCAGCAGGCAGTCCTCTGAGAGTCCTTCTGCAGATCCAGAAAGTGAACTAAAGAGTGTATCTATAGCTCCTATTTTCATGCCTGGTGGAAGGTAGGAGGAGCTTCTTGAAAGTTTCTGTGAAGAGCATGGAATCTCCTGGCTCCCCTGTCCTAGCTCGAAGCTGGCTGCAGCTACAATATGTCGGAGATAAGTCCTCTGTGTGAAGGCACAGAATTTAGTTGCAAGTGGTGCAGGTGCTCAGCTGCACCATCACTCCTTCCCCCTTTTCCTACTAGCAAATGGCCCCTTCAGGCACTCTAATCACTCTATTGTGTGACTGTCTGGGAGGAATTCACAAAGTCTCTCAGTTACACCCAGTAATGTGATCTTAGACAGGCTGCAGCCATAAAAGGGCAAAGGACAAGAAAATGCCACCTTTCTAAAATTGCAATTAAAAATCAGACTATACCATTAAGGAGGATTTTGTATTACAATTTCATAAGTAACAAACATGAACTAGCTACCTGGTCCAAATCAAAAGTGAGCACCTATTAAATTTAGGAGTTTTTCAGTACCAGGACATGTAAAACCTAAAAGTACATGTCCAAGTTTTTGATTATAATGTATCCTGCCCCATGGGCTACCTAGGGCCTACCTTAGGGGTGACTTATATTCAATAAAAGGGGAGCTTAAGGCTTGGTAAGGGGGTTATATTGCTAAATCGAATTGGCAGTTTAAATATTGCATTCAGGCAACAGTGGCAGGCCTGGAACGTGTTTTAAGGAGCTATTTATGTGGGTGGCAGGCCCACTAGTAGCATTTAATTTACATGCCTTCGTTATATGGTATTCCACTCTAGAAGGTACTGTACTTTAAATATATCAGTTAGTTATAAGCCAATCAAACCATGTTTATGGGAGAGAGCACAATCACTTTAGCACTGGTTGGCAGTGGTAAAGTACACAGTCATCCGGTCAACACAAACAAAATCTAGCACAAAAATTAAGCAAAAAAGCAAAAGATTTGGGGGTGACCCTGCAGAGAGGGCCAGGTCCAAGATGCACCTTTCAAGCTTAGATGGTTCCCAAAAGAGTGCTGCAAGTCATCAAACTGGACTGAGCTTACAGCCGAGTTGTGAACTTTGCTACATGTTCTACCGCAACTACTTCAATGCAGTGTCTTAGTGAGATGAGACAACACTGACGGTAACATATTCCAGCCATCAGGGGTGCACACATTGAAAATCTATGAAATCTACCAGCACAGTTGGGAACTTGAGCAGACGTTTAACTCATTGAACTTCCAGAATTCATATCAAGAAGCAAGATAATGTTCAGATGATTTGGCCAAGCAGATTATTCCATCTTCTCAGAGCTTGCCCTTATCTCTACTAGTGTTTCAGAACAGGTGCATGAGTTTTGGTACCCCATTTTTGGACCTTTTTGAGAATAGTACTCATCTGCACACATTCTGCTCCCGCTGACCAGGGGGAGGAGCTAAGGGATGGATGTACTTTTTTGACGTGACCAAGCAGATTAATGGATGATTTCTCTAAATTCAAAGCTCCTTGTTAGATTCATGAGCAGGGACTTGAGGTGTGAGCAATAGTCACCCTTAGACCATGCAGACCTTGGTTCCCCCTGCTTCAGCATCTGGCTGCCCTTACTCCATAGAATCTTCCAATATCTTAGTCTCCTCGTAGACTCTCCCTCTCAGACTGTCTCTATTGGCCTACCATTTGACCGTTCGAGCTTACAGGGTCTTCCCCTCATCTGGCGTAGGCTATGCGGGAAACTAGGAAGTCTTCTCCCTTTAAGACTTATTTCAGGCACTAGGATTCTGCCCTTCACATTCAGAGTCAGCAATCTTAGGTTCTTTTCCATCTTTCTACAGTTTCCTGTGGGATGAGTTCCTCTTTATCTATCTTGAAGCAATGGTGTTTTGAGAAATATGCTTCTCATGAGTTGCCAATAAAGCAGATGGATTAAATCAACCGTAGCATTGGCCTAGATGGGATAAGAGAGCTGTATTCTAGAGAAAATTAAAGTATGTGAGCGCTATCTCCTAGATAATTGCATAATAGTCAGAGTACTCATAGCACCCAGATGCAGGGTTGGGGGCTGTGTTGTCCTCAAGAGTAGATGAGACCGCATGTGCCTAAATACAACATTCAAGACAGCATTTCAAAACAAAATTGAAAAGACTGGACTCGAAACGTGAAAAAATGAGTTTGAGACCATTACGTTTTACTGAAACAATAAAGTGCAATACAGAAAGAATAAAAATAGTAGCATTTCAATAATTCAGTCAAAGGAAAAGTTTACTAATTGCCTAGAAGGCTCTCGGGATGCAAAATAAATGCAACATGAATCAACATCTGCAAAATACACTAAGGCCCGTATTTATACTTTTTGACGCTAAACTGCGCTAACGCAGTGTAGCGTCAAAAAGTTTAGCGCCGGCTAACGCCATTCTGAAGCGCCATGCGGGCGCCGTATTCATTGAATGGCGTTAGCCGGCGCTAGCAGACCGGCGCTGCCTGGTGTGCGTGGAAAAAAACCACGTACACCAGGCAGCGCCGGCGTTGGGGAAAATGGCGTTAGGGCGTCTTAAAATGGTGCAAGTCAGGTTGACGCCAAAAAATCGCCTCCACCCGATTTGCGCCATTTTTAACGACGCCCAAACGCCATTTACATGACTCCTGTCTTAGTAAAGACAGGAGTCATGCCCCCTCGCCCAATGGCCATGCCCAGGGGACTTATGTCCCCTGGGCATGGTCATTGGGCATTGAGGCATGTAGGGGGGCACAAATCAGGCCCCCCTCTGCCAAAAAAAAATATAAAAAAAAATAAAAATTATACTTACCTGAACTTACCTGAATGTCCCTGGGATGGGTCCCTCCATCCTTGGGTGTCCTCCTGGGGTGGGCAAGGGTGGCAGGGGGGGTCCCTGGGGGCAGGGGAGGGCAGCTGTGGGCTCATTTTGAGCCCACAGGTCCCTTAACGCCTGCCCTGACCCAGGCATTAAAAAGAGGCGCAAATGCGGGTTTTTTTGCCCCGCCCACTCCCGGGCGTGATTTTTGCCCGGGAGTATAAATACGACGCATTTGCGTCGCAGTCATTTTTTAGACGGGAACGCCTACCTTGCATCTCATTAACGCAAGGAAGGTGTTCACGCAAAAAAATGACGCTCTTTCCTCATACTTTGGCGCTAGACGCGTCTAACGCCAAAGTATAAATATGCCGTTAGTTTTGCGCCGAATTTGCGTCGAAAAAACGACGCAAATTCGGCGCAAATGGAGTATAAATATGCCCCTAAGACCCCAAAGTGCAGCAAATCGACAGAGATTTGGGCAGAGACCTAAGAGATCCTGTCTCACCCCCAAAATTGAGGGTGTATTTCAGCAATTTCACCTTGATGGTAATGGAAACAGAAATGTCAGCATAATAAGAGAAAAAATAACATTATGTCAGAAAATCATATTTTAGCATTATGAAACGTCATCTAGCCCTCTAACACTGTCCCACTACATTGATATTGACTCGCTCCTTCTGACCTAATTTCATTCTGAGGTGTCCGAACAACGTAGTTACATGACCAACAAAAAAGCTCATGAATGAATACAATACAGTGCACTAACAGGCAGAGCTTCGGAAAATAGCTAAAGGCTTCCTCCAGAAAGTTCTTAGACCTGAACGATTTATCACAAAGCAAGCAGTACACATTATGCTGCAAGTGCTGTCAATGAGACATGTAACCACATGGTGAAAATTATGAAGTCAGCAGGCGTGTTTTACAAAATGGAGCAGAACCCTACTTGACATTACCCATAAAAACAGTTATACTCATCATAGTCTTTTGGTTTGAATTCATATTAATAAGCATGTATATTTCTATTTAAAGAAAACTCCAACAAGGATGATCAACAAATGGCATCTCGGATGTTTTGTCCGAGTTTCGTGGTGTGTCATTTCAAGAGATATGTAAAGTGGGAACATACCTTGGTGAAGCATTACCTTGTTCAGGGAATTGTTAATATTTATGAGAATTTTGGTTTAGCTGTTATATAAATTGCATCAAGATATAATATTTATGAGTTGGTGTGCTCTCATTGTTTAATAAGAATGAATTTAATAATATTGCACACAAATTAATGTTTCTTGCATTTATGGGATTCTGATTTGTGTCTTCTAAAAGGCCCTTAGTTTTGGGATGACACAAAAGTAATGATGAGAATGAGGGATGTGGAGGTAATGGCTTTATTTCTAAATCTTCATTACTCTTGGCCTACCCCATCATATCCTAGTGATTACGACATGCACCAACTCCATCTTTTCTGGACCCGTGACTGTGCTTGGGAATGACAAGATGCTGGAATTGCCTGCATTTTCCGTACTCCATGCGCTTTCTGTCTTGGAGGTGGGATTCACCTCCCAAGTCATGAATAGGATGAGTAGGACTAAGAGTAATGTGGATTACCATTAAGCACCTGTGCCATCAAAACAGCTTTTAGGGAGCCACATACCATTGGTACCTATCAAAATTATCCTTTCTGTAGGAAGCGTGTCTCTTTCAAACTTTTCATTTCATCTGGTGTCTCCTGCATGGTCATGAGAACCACCCTCACATGTGTTACAAGGAGCTTGTTTGTACATGGGAAAAAAATTCAACTACTTCCCTTATTACAAAGGGTTTCTGTCCTCTGTTGTCCTCCCAATGCCAGGTAATTTTTAAATGCTTACTGGCACATTCACTTTGAATTTATGTTTTGCGTTTTTCATTAAAAGGATCTTACAGTACTTTGCATGATCACTATTTAGCAAGATTGGTTTGTATTAGTACTCCAGGTCGGGTAGTTTCTTTTAAGCACATAGAAAAACAGACAGATTGTTGTCAGCGGCAGCAATAAAAAGTTAGAAGATTTTTTAAGTATGTTTTTAACTTTCAAAATCAGGCAAAGTGTTATAGATACAATCTGCTATCAAAATAACATACTCACTTTGGTAACAGGTAGCCAGCCGGTGACCATTCTCCCGTTTTGTTGGTGACTAGATACAAGCAAGAAACCACATTTACTAAAAAGAAAGCACTCTTAAGGGAGCGCTTGAGGCCTTCTCTCTGGTCCTGGGCAGTCTGTGTCTACTGGACAATATCCAAGTTGGGCATTGCCGTTTACCACTTGTCTGAAGGCCTTAGGCAATTTTGCCTTCATATACCCTTCTGATGTAGCAAGGTGGAACAGGCAGAGTTTACTCTGCTAGTTGCTTCAAAACTTGGGTTTTACAGAGTATGACAGCGCAGTCACACACAAGGTCCATGAAGAGAGAGATCACTAACAGTAACTAGCTTTTGTGTAGCTCATTTTTACTATTTGTACAGCCATGGCACTCTCGAGTTTAGGCATCCTCTACAGGTCTGGGACTATGTCACAAAACAGTATTCACTGGCAATATATCCTCTTTGGTGGTATGTTAAAGCAGTGCTTAATGCAAACAGCTTTTATCACGATATAACGACAGCAATTTTTTAGAGTTGGTAATGTGTGACAAAAATGCTTTTATTTGTTTGCATTTTGATACGATGGTGTGTGTTGTACTGTTTCTTTGTGCTACTGTTTTGTGTTGCATTTATTATTTTTAGTACTGTATTGTACTGTGTTAGTTGTGTGTCAGTGATTTAAGCACATTAGTCGATAGTGCTGAAAATGCTTTTACTTTTTGGTTAAACAAAACATGCAATTTGTATGCTCTAAAGGCAAGACGTTTTGTAATAAAAACATCGACACCAACCCCATGGTTCTCTCAAGGATGATGGAAGCTAAAACTGAACTACGTAGTCTGGAACATCAACTATGAAACATGGCGAGGTAAATAAAGACTACAGAACGCCAAGACAGCCTCTCCTATTAACAAGATGATGAAGCTTCTAAAACCCAAAAGGAAGGCTGCAAAATTGAAAATTTCCTTTTTTCGTCATAAAGAGCATCTCCAGGATTTACTGCATCCCAAGAACTTTGTGAACAGTTAAAGTTAATTAAAGAACCAATTTAAAGGGAACTACTAAGCAGAGATTTTAATAACAACCCTTTGTTAGGATTCCGTCGCTAGACATAACTTTAAACATTTTTGTCCTCCTTGAGTCATGAAAAAGATTCGCATCAATGATTATGGAACCACTATTGACTGTTCTTAACAACTCACTCGCATAGGAATTTTTCCAAAATCTTTTACAAGTGCTATTGTGATCCCGCACTTTAAACAAGCATTGACAAAGCCAATAAGTTGGGTCTGTACAAGAGCTATTGGCTCTGGCAATGTTTTTTGCCATGTTGTACACCAGTGTGGCTGGTGTTCAGAATGTCTAAAACCTAGTTGCGTGGAGCGGGCAGTAGAGTGTCATAGAGTGCATTTGTTGGAGTGTCGTAGAGTGGAGTAGGGGGGGTAAAGTGTCATAGAGGGGAGTACAGTTCAGCAGCAGAGAGCATTATAGAGTGGAGCGAAGTGGGGTGGAGTAGGTTGGAATGAGTTGGATTGGATTGAGGTAGTGGAGAGGATTGGATTGGGGTACAGTGGGGTGGGTTGAGTGCAGTGGGGTCGATTGGTGTGGGATGGATTGGATTGGACTGTGGTGGATTGAAATGGGTTGAGGTGGATTGGATTGGGGTAGATTCAAGTGGGTTGGATTGGATTGTGGTGTGTGGTTTGGATTGGAGAAATAGGGGTGGAGTGGATTGGATTGACGTGGGCCTGAGTAGGGTGGGTAATATTGGACTGGAGCGGGATGGATTGAGCCAGAGTAGGGTGGATTGGAGTGAGATGGAATGGGGTGGATTGGATTGGTGTGGGGTGGGCTGGATGGACAGGAGTCGGGGACTGAACTGGGATGGGATGGGGTGGATTGGATTGGGTTAGAGTGGGGTGGATTGGAGTAGGGTGGGCGAGCGAGGGGTGGATTAGGGTGGGGTGGAGTGGGGTTGATTGGATCTGAGTGGGGTGGATTCGAATGGGGTGTGGTGGGCTGCAGTTGGATGGATGGGATTGGGGTGGGGTAGATTGAAGTGGGGTGTATTGTATTGGAATGGGCTGGATTGCATTGAGGTGGGGTGGATTGTAGTGGGGTGGATTGGCATGGGGTGGATTTGAGTGGGGTAGGCTGGATGGATTAGATTGGAATGTGGTGGATGGACTGAACTGGGACAGTGTGTGATGGTATGGGGTAAAGTGGATTGGAGTGAAGTGGATTGAAATGGGGTAGGATGGATTGGGGTGGTATGGACTGGAGGGGGTGGATTGGAGTGGGGGTCGAGTGGATTGGGGTGGGTTGGATTGGGTTTGATCAGATTGGGGTGGATTGGATTGGATTGGGGTGGGGTGGTTTAGAGTAGATATGATTGAGGGTGTTGGATTAGATTGGGGTGGATTGGATAGGGGTGGGTGGATTGGGGTTGAGTGGGTTGGATTGCCGTGGGGTGAAGTGGATTGGACTGGAGTGGGGTGGGTTGGAGTGGATTGGATTTGGGTCGATTGGATTGGTGTGGGTTGGATTGGTGTGGGGTGGCTTGATTGGAGAGGGGTGAACTGGATTGGAGTAGAGTAGATTAAGGTGGTTTGGAGTGGGGTGGTTTGGACTGGGTGGATTAATGTGGACTGGATAGGACTGGAGTGGGGTGGATTGAAGTGGATTGTACTGGAGTGGGATGGATGGGGTGGTGTTGGTGGATTCGATTGGAGTGAGGTGGGTTGGGCAGTGGTGGACTTTGTTGAATTGGATTGGTGTCGAATGAATTGGAATGGGTTAGAGTGGAGTGGATCAGACTTGAGTGGGGTGGATCGACCTGAAGTCTGATGGATTGGGGTGGGGTAGGGTGGATTGGGGTGAGGGGGATTGGGGTGGATTGGATTGGTGTGGGGTGGTCTGGATTGTAGTGGGGTGGATTGGAGTGGGCCAGATTGTTTTAGATTGGATTGGGTTGTTTGGAGTTGGAGTGGGGCAGATTGTTTTGGATTAAAGTAGGACAGATTGGATTGAGGCAGATTGGAATGTATTGGAGTGGGGCCATTGTTTTGGAATGGAGTAGGGCAGATTGGAGTAGGGCGGATTAATTTGGATTGGAGTGGGGCAGATTGTTTTGGATTGGAGTGCAGCAGAATGCAGTGGGGCAGGTTGTTTTGGATTGGAGTAGGGTAGATGGGAGTGAGGCATATTGTTTTTGATTGGAGTGAGGCATATTGTTTTGGATTGGAGTGGGGCATATTGTTTTGGATTGGAGTGGGGCATATTGTTTTGGATTGGAGTGGGGCATATTGTTTTGGATTGGAGTGGGGCATATTGTTTTGGATTGGAGTGGGGCATATTGTTTTGGATTGAAGGTGGGGCATATTGTTTTGGATTGAAGTGGGGCAGACTGTTGTGGATTGGAGCGGGGCAGACTGTTGTGGATTGGAGCGGGGCAGACTGTTGTGGATTGGAGCGGGGCAGACTGGAGTGGAGCAGATTGTTTTGGATTGGAGTGGTGTGGATTGAGTGGGGCAGATCATTTTGGACTGGAGTGGAGCAGATTGGATTAGGAAGTATTGGAGTGGGGTGAACTGGAGGGGGGTGGATTGGATGGGATTGGGGTGGATTAGAGTGGATTGAATTGGCATGGAGTGGGGTGAATTGGGATGGAGTGCAGTGGATTGGGGTAGAGTAGATTGGAGTGGTACGTATTGTTTTTATTGTTGTGGGGTGGATTGCTTTGGGACACATGCTTTTGGATTTGAGTGGGTGCTGGATTGGGGTGGAGCAGGTTGTTTTGGATTGTAGTGGGGCAGATTGGAGTGAGGCGGATTGGTGTGGGGCAGACTCTTTTGGATTGGAGTGGGGATGATAGGAGTGGAGCAGATGGGAGTTGGGTATATATTGTTTTGGATTGGAGTGGGGCATGTTGTTTTGGATTGAAATGTGGCATATTGTTTTCGATTGGAGCTGTTTTGGATTGGAGTGGGGCAGATTGTTTTGGAATGGATTGGGGTGAATTGGAGAGGGGCAAATTAAATTGGGGTGGGTTAGGAGGATTGCAGTGGGGTGGGTTTGGAATGGAGTGGATTGGGGAGAGTGGTTTGGGTTGGAGTGGGGTGGGGTGGATTGGTGTGGGGTGAAGTGGGGTGGACGCAGTAGATTGTGAGAAAAGACGATTTGGCAAAATAAAAGAATGTTAGGTATTACAAAAAAAATATATACTTTGCAATTTTGTTTGTCCTGGTGGGCATGTATTTGCCACTCACAAGCCTTCTGTTTGCAGGGCACTGGAAGTTAAAAAGAACAGAATAGTTCCTCAATCACGTCGGGAGCAGCAGGCAGGCACTGATTAAGTTGAATCAATCAGTGCTTGGTCGCTGCTCCACACAGAGGAACGGAAATGATGCTTAGCCTGCACTGATGAATTATGAGGCTGTAAAGAAGAGTGCCACACAAGGCAACAAATAGTAAGTGACAGTGGGCTCCAAGCCCTTTACTCTACACAACAAAGTGTCACAAGCTAGACGCACGCGCTAGCAAATGCACTTGCAAGCTCAACCCTATAAAACAGGGTGAGGACCCATTATTCCCAAAAAAACACAGACCCATCTACCCTGCAACTTTACTGTGAGAACACCTTGGAAGTGCATGTTGTGAACAGCCTATGTAGCCATTTCAGGGATCTACGCATCTCAATAACTTATAAGTTGGCTTTCACCCAGGTCATAAGACGGAGATAGTTCATTTATCGGTCCCAGATGACATAGGAAAGGACACTGACCATGGAGACATAGCAGCACTAGTGCTTCTTGACTTGTCAGCTGCATCTGACAAGGTTGATCGTGGTCTCCTGTTGGACGGTGTCCCGGCCAGGAGGGCTTCATAACTAGCTGAGTTCCTTTATAGAAGACCGGGCACAGGCTCTGAGCTGACACCATTTATAGTAAAAAGTGTACCAGGGAAGTATGGGGTCCCAAAGGGATCTTCTAATGGGCTACCTCATGTTTGTGATATCATCCTGACATAAGTATATCAGGAAGAGATGGCAGATTTTCTAGGAACTTGGAGGTCATGTGCAGCATTTGTTCAATGAGTGGAGGGTTATGCGTGTGTTTGAGAGACGTGATTATCTCTCCCAGTTCTTCTATAGCTGCACAGTGTGACCTGACCCTGTGCTTTGGTTAGTGGCATAGATAGAATTGGCCTGTGGATGTGTTCACAGTAGACCAGCTAAAGCATACCTTCTCCACAACATGTCCAATTCATAGCAATAATTGCAAAACAAAATGAATGCACAAATATAACTGAAAGGCAACGTCGCTAGATATAAAGGGCCTTCCATTTTTATGCCTGAATCTCGAGAAGTAGGCAAACAGGAAGTCAATGCAAGTGCTTATGCTTTTAAGGGAGGAACTAAAGTGCTTCTTCACCAGATTTATATCTCTAGCTGAATTTATTGTCAATAATGGTCTAGTTTGCAAATAAGAATGTGTGGCCTTAGGACTGGAATTTGGCTCCTATGCATGAATGGATTAACAACTTTGCTGTGGTCCGTCCACATATGGGCAACCACAGTACTACAAAAAAGATCCTATGCAGACCTAACTAGGGTGTACCTTGCTTAATTTTATTGCAAGGGGCTCGGGTAATCAGTGAAATCAACATATTAAAGGAATTCATCTTGGACATAGGGTACTGCTCTAGTCAGAAATAGTTTCTTAAGAGCTTCCAAGAAGCAACTAAATATGATACCAATCCAAAAGCAATCCAACAAAGTAATCAGCTGCAGTTTTGTGAACTAACAGCCCACATCTGACTAGTTCAGTACCCTAAAAATACTTAACCCTCATCAAGTCCACAGAATGGACCTAGGAAATGACATGAGTTGGCCTGAAATGTCGACAGATCATAAGTCCATAGGGCATTATAGATTTGTGATCAAGGAGTATAGTGGGTCATCGCATTGAAACACAAAGAGGGTATTGTCTCCTTTAATCTTGGACAATTAGGCCCTCTGGCTTACTCACTTGACCTGCTTTTTTTAAACATTGTGTTATGTGTATTGTATGTACGTTTTGTAGAAGGGAGTTCGGATGGGGGGGTACTGTGACTCTTTCTATGAGGGCATGTTGGAGGCAGCACGTTCTGGTTGGCTGCAGCAAGGCCCCAGCCAAGCATTATCTCACCACTCCCGTCAGCGGTGGGTGATTACACTCCCTGATAACCTGCACTCACCCTTGGGTAGCTTGGCACAGATCAGTCCGGCTTATCACAGAGGCAATGTGTAAAGCAATGACAGAGCACTAAGGAGACTTCATAGACCGTGTAGGAATTTAAAGATTGTATTCAACATACACGTTGTCCTACACATTGTCAACACAGTATGAGTTTAATGGAAATCTGGTCATAAATCATATTTGACAATAGCGTTCACAATATTCAGCCTAACTGTGAGTAACACCAATGACAGTCTGTACAAGGGAGAAAATGTTACATTCCCTCCCTGCACCCTCATAGTGTGCCAAAAGTTGTCAGCACAAGACCTACCCTATAGTTTTACCCACGTTGATGTAACCATTTAATTCAGTGTGCACCCCGGTTCCCAAAGCTAGAAGCAATATGTAAATACACCGGTTGAACACTTCCACATAGCGCTGGGGCCTAGGCCGCCCTAAAAAATGCTAATTTCCAACCTCAGGACTTTCCAGGCAGACAAACATGACCAGCACCACCCCAGTGCTGCCCTCGCATTCACCCGCACTCACTCCTTCACATTCACTCTGCACCGCCAGGCGGTGCCAGTGATATCAGTCAGCTTGGGCACACACACACTTGTACGTATACACTCCGGGCACCCTAATGCGTGTCCTGATATCCGGCTAGTGGATGTCACTGTGTTTGCAGGCATCTCAGGTCCGAAACTGCCATCCACCCACGAACCAGCTTCGGCTATCCCGCACCACCTCGAACTATAGATTGCATCAACTTCCCCCCTGAATACTAGGCTGCTGTCAGCTCTAGTCACTCTACACAGGATCCTGAGAACAAAATGGGAGGGGAAAGGAAAGACAACAGCGGATCCAGCAACAATTAGCAAGGAGACAGTTGAGCTCCCAGTAGGAGAGTCACTCAGAGGTCTGCAGCACACAGGGGAGAGTTACTGGGGCCGCCCGATAGCCAACACGGCGCCCAGTCCCGCCAGACAGTCAGCATTACAAAATAGTTTCCAATTTCTGCCCCTCTGGAGCAGAGGTGCACCATCGGGGCAAGTTGACATAAATCACCCTCGACAATTCCGGTTGCCCATAACGAGTTACTAGGTCAGTGCCCCCTTTACAAAGAGGTGCTGCGTCCAGTGCACAAAGACTAGAGTTGCACCAGAGGGTTACACTCTAACGTGAAAAGTGCTCAGTGCTGTACCTCCATGTAAATGAGGCACAACGTCAGGATCCAATGCCCTGAATCAGCCCCAACCCTACGATCACTCCAAAGACAATACCCAATGTGGTAGCACCTAAGGAGGAGGTACGAGTCTGGTGCGTGAAGACTTGAACTGCACCACACACACCCGGGCGCTTCCACGAAGAACGTAAATCATTGCATCTCTCTGGAATGAGGCATAACATCTAGTGCTCTATGGTTTGAGTCGGTCTAGACCCTTTGGTCACACAAGGAACTTTGCTTCCGTACCTCTGTGGAACGAGGCACAATGTCTCGTGCGCAATGTCTTTAGTTGCACCAGACTCCCCAGTCACACACTTCAACGCTAGTTCAGCCGTACCATATGAGGCAGTGTGTAGCACAACTCCGGTTGCACCCCACCACCGAAAGGTCGCAACCTTATGAACAGAGCACAGCATGCAATGCATGTACAGCTGAGGAGCGCATGAGAGAAATGCGACTCACTCGACAACAGCAGGCCACTCAGGGTCCAGCAACGCGTAATCCCACTCACATCACAAGATGTCTCGGCATGCAGTGATCTCTATGATGATGGGCAACTCACCTGAAGTGTGGGCAGTTCTTGCAGGCTCCACACCAGGTCACTCCAGTCTCCAGACACAATACTTTGTCCATGCTCATGCCGCTGCTGGCTTGTGGAGTCCAGCATATGATGTAGGCGCAGAAGAGGGCACCGCTTTCCACATGGTACCTGCAGATGATGTAAATCACTCACAGGAGGTTTTTGATGTCCCTGAGACCTCCACAGAGAACAGGGGGCAGCCATCCTGCCCTTGAAGAGCACTCCACTGGTTACGGCACAGCAGCACAGTCAGCTCAGGCCAGGCACAATACAGAAAGGGTGCGCGGATACCATCCTTGGACAGTTATTCTTCTGTACACAACAGATTCCTCTGGCAGTGCTAACCACTCGGTCTAGCAGCACCGGTCCTGCTTTGCCATAGATGGAACTCTTCCTTGCAGAAGGATAGTACCCTTACTTGTACTAAAGTGTGCCTTTGAAGGTATGGGTGGTCCAAAGGGTTCTCCTTTGAACCACAGATGTCTCCCCTAAATGTATTCCTCATCTGCCCAAGTACTTGGAATGTAGATCTTTATTGGGGCTGTGCTCTGGCTCAGAGATGCCAAATGTCAGAAACCTCTCCCTCCTATCGATCTATCCCAGTCCCCAGGCACGGTCTGTCATTCTGGATGCCCAAGTTTTATAGCTGCCGCTTGGGGATTTTATAAGACTCACAAAGCATTTTAGAATCTAGAATGACCAATTCCTAGAAGTGGCATTTCTAGTGCATTATTAACAAGCATCGGCATAGGCAATAAGTCTAGCCTCTGGCACCGTATAAGTATTTAGCCATGCAACACATTAAACCTTTATCAGAAATAAACTGTGTTTGTGCATTCCTCCATACACTTGACATTAGACTGTTATGGTCTGAACAGCCCCTAGAGGGCATAACCACATAAAAAGAAAAGGCAGAGAGCACTGCGGAGTAACCATATATTTATCCCCTATAGGACATAGTGCATTACACATTTTCTCCCAGCTGTAAAGTAAAAGCTCCAACCATGAGAGAGCTTAAAAAGACATTGAATGTTGGTAGAGGTTATGATTTTGCTCCCCCCAACCTAGTGTGGGGACCCAGAAGATGGGCCGGAAAGAAAGAGCATGTGGTGCTGAATGATTTGATGGTGGTCCCATTTTTCTAGAGCCCACACAGACTGAGTTAGGGGCAAAAATGTGTTGTAAGATGAATGCCCCGCAAAGCATTATGGGATGAGTTTCCAGAGTGCAATGAATTTTGTAGAATCGGTTCTCCCGCTGTGCCAGGGACAGATGCATTGAGGGTTTCCCTTGTATTTCTTCTATTTAAGAGGTGCCAGTTTTTATATTTTTCAACTGCTAAACTTGGGAGGAATATAGGAATGGGGCTGTAAATTTAACTGGTACTCATGTAAAGCGCTCCATTCTTCAGGTTGAGTTCCTGCTATATGAAACTGCAAAAAAAGAATCCCTCTCCAGCTTGGAGCCTTTGTCTCACGTAGACGCAAAGAAACAGTGAGATACCCAAGGAAGAAACAGCGTACTGCCACAAGCGCGAAGCGGAGAAGCGAAAGAAAAAGAAGTGCTTCGACACAACGCTATATGGCCGATCGTGCAATAACCCATGTCAGAGGGTCAGTCTCCAAGGTGGTAACAAAACAGCCTCAAGGCAGAGCAAACCGAAACAATTTACCTAACAAACCAAACGAATTTTGAAAGCCAGGCCAAGGAACGAATGAATGTGATGGGTGTTTGATGGGCATGTTGAAAGCCCACAGAAGTAGATTACAGCATGTCGAGAGACAGGATATGCGCGCTGCCTACACTCGACCTAATAAAACCACCTTTACCTTTAGAGGGTGTTTGTCCAATGATACCTAACACCATGGGGCTGCTCCTCTGCAGTCCACTATTGCAGCCAGACCTAACAGGACTTTTGTCTCCCATGGCAAAGCAGCTGTCATAGACAGTGCGAACATGCATGGGTGTTCCACACTCCCTGGGCGCATGTGCCCGAGCGCACATACGAGCCTGTAGAGGCATGTTGGATGCTTTTGCTACAGCCAAAACAGGGGGGCAGGTGCGCCCATGCTGGGCTGCGCTATTAGGCTCAGCCACAACTTTAGATACCTGCGTTCAAATGTGATACCCTGGCAGATGAGGCCAGAAGCAATATATACATAGCAAACCACCTGTGTGCTAGTATGGCTAGCACCCTTTCCAGGTTGATGGAAGGATGGCGATGGCACTTGTAGACTGTATTTACAGTGAGAAACTGCCCCAGGCCGGTGGGACCCTTGCGAGAACCAACAAAAGCTCCTAGAGAAAAGCAAAAAACTTGGGGGAACCACTGCTGTGGGTGCCAGGTCTAACAGGGCACATGTAGTGTATTTCTGTGGTTATTTGGCATTCTTTTTTCTGAATATTAAAAAAATTATATTGAGCTGCTTTCCTTTGATTCTGTCTCAGTTTGAACGAAAGATAAAATGGGATTGTTTTTAACTCATATATAAATTATTGTAATGTCCAAAGGGCATTCCCTTAATGTGTTGATTACAAGAAAATATCCATGTACAGGGCTGTGCCTGCACATCGACACCCACAGAATTCTACTAGCTTCTTTGTTTCTTACTTATACATCTCACTTTCATAAAGCTGAAACTATGACGAGCAAGATGGACAAAGTAGGTGTGCAGATAATGCATTGCTTTCATTTTAAAGGCTGAGATATCATACCTAATTAATGTGTATACTGGGATACTGGGATTCTGGAGTTTGCTAAGAAATTATGGGTACGAATTAGGGAAAAGTATTGTGTTGATTACAAACAAAATTCTACTAGCCCTTTTTTTTTGCTTCTTACTAATACAACTCACTTTCATAATGCTGGAACTCTGACAAGAAGGTGGACAAAGTAAGTGTCCAGACGATGCATTGATTGTATTACAAATGCCTAGATATTTCATCTAGTTGGTGTGAATCCTGAGATTCTGGAGTTTCCTAAGAAATTATGGGGAGGAGTTAGGCAAGGTCAAATTTACATTGAATTAGCTCTGTGTGGGTTTGCAGCACTTTATAAAACATTATATTTTATGAATCCAGAGCTTAAAGGACTTGTGCACAATGGTCCAGTCTAGAATCTGTACTAGTAGTATTGCAAATGATTTAAAGATAGTGGTTGCAGGATAAATTAGTTTTCAGATTATTATTATAATGTTGTAAGTGTGAATTTAAAAAAATACAGAAGTTATTTGAAAGATGTGGAGTATCAAATTGAAAGTGTGTCCTTTCTTCATATCTTTTACTTTATCTTCTCAACGTGGACAACATTAGACTATTAAATGAACAATTGAACTTCTGAGAAAGTTTAAAACAAAATGAGAAGTACGTTGTGAAATGGTAATATTTAGGACCCGTTCTTGGGTGTCTACAGCTGTCTATGCCATGATTTAGCTTTATGGAATCCCTTTTTTTCTTCTAAGAATGGCAGTGGCAGTAGTTGTATGGTCAGTGTCCTGGTTGCTTGCCGTTCTTAGATTTTTCAGTACATAAGTTTGTGATTTTAGTAATAGTACATTGCTGATAGGGCATTTTATTGCTATTTTTCATCTTAATAACTTACATTTCAAGCCCTTGTTTGGTTCTTGTTAGGTGGATTTCCTGAAAACACCTAATTCAGAGAATTGTTGTTAGAAGTACAGAGAAATCACGTGACTTGGCAGTAGTCAGAGACAGAAAATGCATACGTGAATAAGAAATAAAAAGATATGTACTTGGGGCAACTAATTCTTTGAAAATGGAAACCTTATCAGAAATGCAAAACACAGAGCACTCTGTCCACTGTAGAAAAAGTGCCATATACAGATGTAAAACATTTTATATGAGTCCGTAGTTTTTAAACATTGTTGTTTTTTTTATCAATTCCCTTTTGATGTTTTAAGTTCTGTAGGTGAAAGTATAGACTGTGGAGTTACATGAATATTGTATAGAATTTTATAGTTTCATAAGTCACGTATAAATATTTTGTCATCAAAACAAATGGCAAGACGTTTGTTTCAAAGCAGCTAAGTGGAAATGGCTGACAGTATATGGGGTTGCCGATGGGGGCTGGCATAATTGCACAAGGGGTTTAGGTTCTTCTGATATGTCATAAGAGCCACTGTATGATGTGTGATGAGCCTTAGTCATATGGCAAATGTTCAAAGTAGCTTCTGATTGGTATCGCAACTACAAAAGGTGTAGAGGACAGAAACAAATCAGGAAAAAGATATCTCTATGCCTAATGCATGTATTGGTACCTTTCTCCTGCTCAGTCCTCCATGACCTGTTGCGGGGTGGGATTAGTAGTGGAATGGTCATAAAAAGTACAACAGGAAAAGATGGCCTGTTGGGTCTAAAAAATATACTTGGACAATGTAACAAACGTTTTTGTATTTGTTTTTAACAGATATCTTATCACCTCTTTTTGGAACACTGGTGTCTTCTGCTCAGGTACAGTATGTGTATGTTTGCGGACAGTGCAAGAGTTTCTCTAAATAGTGTAAAAAATATTACCTTTGGAAGGCCAGCTCCAAAAGCTGATACAATTTACTTTTATTTATATTTACTATTATTACAAAATGTATTTTTATTTATATATTTTTGTATAATGTTAGTCAACTACCTTTTCGATTGAAAGCAGGAGACAATATGTTTTATGTTGTAAGACCAACTGCATCTGCTGAGGAACATTATTTTTTTGCACATTTCCTACATCTACAATGACATTACATGCAGCAGTAAAACACATTGGAATCAGTGGTGTAACAAAAACATCCTATCATTGTTTTTATTAAAAAGGATTGTAAAGTCTTCTTTATATCAACCACTGGAAATGTCCCAGATATTATTTTTCCGGAATTATCTCATTTAGAACTAGCTCAAAGTTTTGATTTGAGTTTTCAGGAATCTTGGCACATGAATTATTCCTTAGCAAATACATGTTGTACTCACTCCACTGTTACATTGAATATCTAATTGCTAGTTGATAGAGTTAATGTGACATCTTTTTTACAGTCAACTGAAGTAGCAGATGTTCCCTATTAACAGGTAATCTAAAATATTTCATGTGGTATCATTTTGATCAGAAGCCCATATGTCAGAAAGGGAGGTATCCAGGGTTATGCCCTTCAAGTTCTTAGAATTAATTTCCATTATGTCTTTTATTGTAACTTACACACTTTGCTTAAATAATTCATTGAAAGGGCATGCAGACAACCCCGCTAAAACCCTGAATAACCGATACTTGGGCAGAACAGAGCATTTCTGACATTTGTATAAAATAATAAGATAATCCAAGTATTGCAGACAGTCTGTCCAGATTGCACTGAGCCATATGTGAATACCCTCCATGCTAGCTAGTCAGGCTGACCCAGATAATGTGTTTTTCAGGAGGTAATATGCTAAAAACCACAAAAGGCACAAATAGATGGAACTACAGGCTATCACAAATTTATTGGCGCTATTCCTTGGTTGGAAACTCTTTGTGCACCAGTCTTTCTAATCCAACATAAACATCAAACAGTAATGCACAAACATTAGTTCCTAGGGGTTTTAAACACATTAGTGGTCTGAGTAGAACGAAAATGGCACACCTTTTATTTTGCCAAAAACGTTAAAAAACATAAGCTGATTAAAAACTGATGGATCAATGCATGACACCAGCCTCTTGACTTTTCTTTGTTAACCAACTCCAGGATGTTAAATCTTAAGTATGAAGGACTTTTAAACCAAGATTTTCCAATTTAAAAAACAGTTGGGAGCATTCCAAATCAAAGAGAGGCATTTACTCAGTACTGTTTCCCTGTAAAATGTGTGATGCTCACTGAAGGATGAGTGCATCTCATGAAAAAGGATAAGTAGGAACAATTACATCTTGTCACCTCTTTGAAGACCCGACACTACCGCTTCTTCAGTGATCCGTCCTCCTTTTTTGTCCCAATATCTTCAAAGCAGAGATTTACATTAAGAAGTTGTCCGAGTTTGTGTCTGTCTCTAGGTCCCTTTCAGGGTTTACCCAATAAATCATGCCACTGTCTTTTTTGTAAGTCTCAGACTATCTAAAGCAAACTACTTGTTGTGATTTTAATGTTGTCTCACATTCCCTTATATAATAAATATATATGTGTGTGTGTATATATGTGTATATATATTTATTATTTATAGATGTATACCTCATTATTTTAGGGTTGAAATGTATTAAAAAAATACTAATATCATTTTTTTCCTCTCTCAAAAAGTTCAACTATTGTGTTGATGTGGAATGGCTGGTGAAGCAATATCCAAAGGAGTTCAGGTATTCTTTGCTGATTTTTGCCAATCTATATGTTATAATTTAGAAGAATAAGCATTACTATTTGTTAATATAGGTGGTAATATCACACCAGCTTCTTATCACAATACAGTAAAAATGTGAGACATTATTAAGGCAGTAATGTAACATCGTTTACTGTAATACCCACCCTTTATCAGTTTTAACAATGGGTCATGAGATGCCTTTTACGATGGGATAACATTGGATCCCAGTTTTGTTAAACATTTTTTCATTTACACAAAAATGTTCGAGCTGTATTAAAACCCTCCTACAAATATTTAGTCCACAGTTGAATAGGCCGGGCAAAATAAAACAATATGTTCAAAGAGCCAAAAGTGCTTTCATCTTTTCCTACTAAGTACAGTGTGGTATTCTCTTTAAGATATTCATAAAGTAGTGTTCTTCTCACAGGACACACATGGTCCAGATTTTGCATTGCTTCTGGTCACTTTTCAAGGAGGCAGTGATATTGCTCAAGAATATCTGATTTAATTACAGCTTGGGTGGATGGGTTACCCTTTCTGCTTCAAATAAAGTCTGGGAAAATAGTAGTAAATGGGGCATTTAGATGAATAAATAGGGTAAGTAACACTAACAATCATATTGGCTCATTGGCAGACCCGAAGGGGCTTCATAAGGAAATGTTATTAGAAACGGGAATGCATTTCCCAATGGGACACATATTCTGTGCTAGTTACCATAACTCTGCTATAACTTAACACTGCAGATAATTGCCCCATAACATCGACACAGTAGGAGAGATCCATATTTTATACTTGGCATTTTAGACCAGGTGCCAAAACAATAATGTCAAAATATATCTCAGTCAGCCAGTTTGGACTGACTAACAGAGTAATTATTTCTACTGTGCCAAATGTCCAATCCTAGATTATAAACCGATATTTTCAAATACTTGGTAATGTTTTTAATTTACCATTTTCATTGAATTCATTAAGTATTTGAGGCTTTCCTGTATGTACCAGTTTCACCTGGGAAACACTTTTTTTTAAAACATTGCTTTTATATTGCATAGCAATAGATTATAGTGTATAGGGCAAAGCAGTCATTGAGATGATCTTACCCATCGTAGAGAACCCATAAACAGTATTTTACTTATTAACACTCATAAAGGAGTTCTCTGAGAAAATGTGTTCCATTAAGGGTGTTTGTATTTAAAGGGTTCACTAAGTCTGTCATATGTTTTAACATCAACATAATAAAAGACCAATATTTGAGTCACGTTGTTCTACTAAGGTGTAGGAGCAGTGAAGTAAGGGATCACAAGGTTTGCATAGATGTCCCTCACTTCTGGCATATTTACCATAGTAGTCTGTAAATTAAGGTTTAAACCCCCTGACAGGCACATCATATATAAAGAAGATAAATCCTGTATCAAATATTCAAATAGTACTTCTCGAACTTTAACTCCTATATTCATTTTAGTATTTGGAGAAAACTAAGCATTCATTAATAGCATAAACAGATCTCAATCCCTTTGAAAACCTGCTCTCATTCCTTGAGAGACCTATTCATTAAGATCACTCTGGTCAAAGCTTGTCTAACATCAAAAAGTAAGATAATTGTTCTTTTGATGCTCCAACAGCTGGTACACTGTGGCATGCTAATATGTATTTTCTTACATTCAGGCCTCTTCAACTCTTATAACCAAATATTCAGTCAATAACACGAACTAGTGTTTGTGTTTTTCAAGTGTGTGTTTTCAAACAGTCCTAAATCCCAGAAGGACCAGAGAGCCTGCCCTCTTCTTATGATTGAAGTGCTCATTGCTAAGCCGAATATATTTAAACAACACTCTTATTCTCACTAAGCACCATTTTCAATCAACAAGGAGGAGTCTAGCATCTAAAATATGTTTGAAGTTTGTAATTCAATTGTGAGCTTAGTCTATTTTTATGAAAATATAAAACATTTAAAGGTTCTGTTGATACATATTCACAGATACAATTTAAAACTGATACAGTATTATCCCAATAGATTCAGTGTCTTCCAAATGTTCCTTTAATGTTTACTGACAGAACTGGTAGATAAATTATTTACAGTATTCATGGAGACTACACTCATTACCGATATTTCACGTTTTAATTATTTGTCACATTCCCTCTTGCATGTCTTGCAATCTGTACAAACCTTTGATTTCTCTTCTATCAACAACTGGTTGCTTTATGCATTGCATTTAAATGAACAAGTCCTTAACTACCTTCGCACTCTGACCCATTTCCTCGCCAGCCAAAACTGAAGGCCCATTATGGAATCAGGACTGTTGCCAAAGGCTGACCGTGTCAGAGGAACACCAAATCCAAGGGAAAAACATATATAAAAAAATGTTAAATGAGAAAAAAGATAAGTGCTTTGATTACATAGCTAGACTGCAATTATAGTTGCTAGTACCAAGACTTAGACAGCACCTGGCTTAAATCCTTGGATTTTCTTTATTGTTGACTGCTTTTATTGTCAGCAAGCCTGTCTCGGTTGTTCCGATGGCCATGCGGTATTTCAATCTTTGAGGGACCATTTTCTGGCGAGCTCATTCAAGTATTTAACCGCTGTTCGCCCCACCCCCCTCCAAAAGGCAATTGAAAGGTCAGGTGCACTGTTGAAGGGACACAATGCATTTGCCCACTTTACCAACGGAACAGAGAATTGTCCTGCTTTAGCCACAGTCCAAGCTGAATCCTCGGAATACTATAGAATTGCTTCAATGGAGCATAGTGGGAAACATCCACTAAAGTTTTAAATCACACTCTGGCCCCAATTACGACCCTGGCAGTCATGAGACCTCCAAGGCTGTCGTGGAGGTCAGACCGCCGCCAAAGCAGCAGTCTGGCCTCCCCATTATGAGCGGTGCCGGCGGTCGCAATCCGCCAGGGCAGCGCTGAAAGCAGTGCTGCCTTCCAGATTACAAGTCCCCTTTCCGCCAGCCTTTGCATGGTGGTCCCACTGAAAGGGGGGTGCCGGGGGGCCCTGCTCTGCCCATGTGCTTTGCATGGGCAGTGCAGAGGCCCCCATCGACAGCCCCATCGCGATTTTCACTGCCCGATTTACGGGCAGTGAAATGCACGATGGTTGCTGTCGCACCCGACACTCCGCAACATTGCTGCTTGCTCGATTATGAGCCGGCATCAATGTCATGGTGTGTTTCCCGCTGGGCCGGCAGGCGAAAACGCTGTTTCCGCCTGTTGACCCAGAAGGAAACTCTTAATATGTAGTGTGGAGGGACGGCCGCATATGCGGTCATCCTGATGCGGGACTTTGGTGGGCGGCCTCCACCGCCCGCCAAAGTCAAAATGAGGGCCTCAGTGTTCGTAAAAAATAAATAAATCACCTCTGAACATATCTTAATGAATATTGTATTGTATTGTAATAGTATTTATATAGCGCTTACTACCCCTGAAGAGGCATCAAAGCGCTTTTCGGTGAGTAGCACGCTACTCTGGTACCCAACAAGATATAGTGATGGATTAGTATCGGGAAATAGGAGTACAGTTTTAGTATTATTATGAGTTAATTTGAGCCACGGATAAGAGACTTTGTTAGTTAGATTGACTGGAGTAATGGAGGGGTGGAGGAGGAAAGAAATCCATAAGTGTTAATTGGGAGTATATCCTTCATTAACTCAACCCAAAGGCTTGGGATGAGTAAAGGGGGATGGAGGAGGGGAGAGTCTGTGGAAGGGTTAGGGAGAGCATAGTAGCAGGGTGAGATAAATGAGGGAGAATTTAGTAGGGTTGTGTGGGAGGTCATGGTAGTAGAGTGAGGTTGGGTGAGTTAGATGTGGAAGCGGAGGGATAGCTTAGGCGGAGTTATTTAGGAGATGAAAGTAGTAGAAAGGATTTGGGATGAGTCAGAGTGGGAATGGAGGATAGTTTGATAGAGACATGACATATGATGATGGGTAGATAAGTGTCATAAGATGAGAGCAGGAATTCATAGATATCTAGTATAACAACCCACCCAGGAGCCATGCAATGACCCACGAACATGCCAAGCACAGAAACAACATATACACATACATACATATAAATATATATATATATACATATACACACACACATACAAACACACACACACATGCACATACAATACAATACATAATTAGAACCATGGGTAAATATGCTTAGTCAAACAGGTTTAAAGAGTGAGTGTATTTTATTGTTATGACATAGTAGCGATACATATTTTCTAAAGAACTATACACAACTAGAAATATACACATAATCAGAAAAAATATTTATCAACATAGGCATATGCAGTCCATAGTTGTTTGAATATGGTGGTTATGAAGGAAAGAGCCAACTCTTGAGTAGTTTTCTGAAGACAAGAAAGTTATCTGTGGCTCTTATAGTTGGGGGTAATGAATTCCATAGTTTGGCTGCTTGAACGGAGAAGGATGTACCACCTATAGTCTTTTTCTTGTATGGTGGTGTTCTAAGGTGGGGTGCCAATCTTGAGCGGAGGTTTCTTTGTTGGATGTATTTGGTTATTTTGTTTCTGATAAAAAGCGGTCCTGTTCCATGTATAGCTTTGTGGGTGATACAAAGCAGCTTGAAAGTGCATCTTCTGTCAATGGGTAACCAGTGTAGTGCTCTCAAGGCAGTGGAGCTGTGGGCTCGTGGCTTTACATGTAATAGTAGCCTGGCTGCGGAATTCTGGATACGTTGTAGTTTTTTCATAATAGACAGAGATGATCCATGGTAGAGGCCATTGGCATAATCCAGTTTGGATAGTACAAGTGAGATAGTAGTTTGCACCTTGTGTGGAAATCCGAGGTGGGGGAAGATGCGTCATAAAGTCTTCAAGGTGATGAAGCTTGTTTGTGCTAATTTGTCCACTTGGCCATTCATAGTTAACTTGGAATCCATGGTGATTCCAAGGTTTTTAACTTCCTTGGATAATTGAGAAGGTGGTCCGAGAAAGTCAGGCCAGACGCACAGAGGGTCATAACTTTTCCAGTCACCACAAAAGAGTATTTCTGTTTTGGAGGTATTTAGTTCTAGATGGCTCCAGGTCATCCACTGATCAACGGCTCTGAGGCAACTGAAGATTTGTGAGTTTTCAATGTTTTTGGGGCATTCTAATTCAAGTAGTATTTGTGTGTCATCTGCATAATTGTAGCATGTGAGATGGAAATCATTGATCTGTTCTGGTAAAGATATCGTGTAGATGTTGAAAAGCAAAGATGAGATGATTGATCCTTGGGGGTCCCCTGCTTTTGTGAGGTAGGGTTCGGACGAGAAGGTGGGCGAGTGAATGATATTAGATCTTTTTTGAAGATAGGAAGTAATCCAGTCGAGAGCAATCCCTTGTATGCCGGCTTCGTTTGAGTCTTTGAATTAGGGTGTCATGGTCAACCGTATCAAAGGCAGCCGAGAGGTCCAAGAGAAGTAGTGCAGCAACTCCATTGCGGTCGACTGTGTTTTTAAAATCATCCCAGATTGCTATGAGTGCCGATTCAGTGCTTCTTCCTGGGCGGAATCCATTCTGGAAGTCTGAAAGTATAGAATTGTCTTCAATGAATTGTGACATCTGGGCCAATGCTGCTCTTTCTATCAGTTTGCCCAGGAAAGGTCCATTTGTAATTGGTCTGTAGTTGTTGGGGTCTTGCGGGTCTAGGTTTGTTTTCTTTAATAACGGTCGTATGTATGCCTTTTTCAGATCTACAGGAAAAGTTCCTGTAGTTAAAGAGTTGTTGATGATTCTTCTTACAGGTGTGGCAGCAGAAGTAGATAGAAGAATGTTCTTGAAGATTTGTTGTGGGCAAGGGTCAGAAGGGCAACCGGAAGGTCTGCTTGCTTTGACCAAATCCATAAATTCACCTTGGAATATTTGTTCGAAGGACTGTAGAGGTTTGGTTGGTTGGTTTATTCTTAGAGGGTATTTTAGGAAAGGGGTTGGTGCTGATGGTTTTCTTCTGTTTTAAATAGGAGTCCAATGTGTCTGCCTTGGTTTTGTAGTGAGTTGCCAATTTGTTTGTGAAATCTTGAGTAGTGGGATGACTTCCTTCCATACATGTAGGTTTTCGAAATTCTTTGAGAATTTTATAAAATTCCTTGGTTGTAGATTGAGCATTTTGAATTCCGTCTGAGTAGTACCTTTTTTTAGCTTTTTTGATTGATGATTTGTATATTCTGTTAAGTTTGTGTAGCTGCAGTTTGTCTTGACTGTTGTTTGTTTTGAGCCAGGTCCGCTGCAACTTTCTGATTTGTTGCTTTATCTTTTTAAGTTCTGTGTTTCTCCAAGGTGTTGGTTTTCTTTTGTCGTGTTTAGTTTTTCTGAGTGGTATTAGGATATCAAAAGCTTCCTGTAGCTACTCATAAAGTTTTGGCACAGAATGAATTGTATCTAGATCTGTGTTGGCTGTTAGTTGTGTTTCTAAGTCATCCAAACTGAGTTTGCTCCATGGTCGATAGGTGCATGTATGTAAGTAGTTGTGGGGTGTGTTGATTTGTGGAGTTGTATGTCGGAAAGTTATCAAATGGTGGTCTGACCAAGTGATTGGCGTGATGCTATGAATAGTAACTAGTTCAGACTTGGCAAAAATTAAATCTAGGATGTGTCCAGCGATGTGTGTGGGATTGTGTACAGTCTGATGTAGGTTCAATGCGACTAGGCCAGTGGTGATAGCTTTTGGATGGGGCATATTGGGTTTGTCAAACCAAATGTTTAGATCCCCAAGAATGCATAGGTTGGAGTATAGCGTAATAAAGTTTGAGACTGTGTCTAGAAAAGCATCTGGGAATGTGGAGTTATTAGGTGGAGGTCTGTAAAGGAGGAGAAAGTTACAGAAGGAAGTTGGAGTAGGGTGGCATCTGGTAAGGAGGGCTTCACAACCTTCTATGGAGATGTTGTCTGTTTTACTGAGGTTCAATGCCTGTTTGAATATAATAGCTAGTCCACCTCCTCTCTTGCCTATACAGTTTTGTGTGATGGTTTGATAGCCTGGACGAACGGCTTCGTGCAACACTGGGGCCATGTCATCTCCCAACCAGGATTCAGTTATGAATAGTAAGTCAGGTTGTGTGTCTGTGAGCAGGTCGCAGATGTGGTGCTTGTTTTTTTAGAGTGATCGAGCATTTAGAAGCTGGCAGTTTAGAAAAAATTTGTTAGTGGTAGTGTTGTTTTGTTTAGGAGAAGGGTAAGTAGTATAATATGAGCTTGAAGCAGGAGTGTTGCTAGTTGTGATAACTGTTTGAGGCTCACAATAGTCTTGCTTTTCAATATAGTGTTCCTCTTCCAGCAGGTTAAGGAGCATTTTGTTGGGTCTGTGTGTGTGGGTGGTGGACTTGGTGGCTGAGAGAGCCATGAAGAGTGTACTGTTTTTGTAGGGTAGTCTTATTATGTAATAGACAAGGGGATGCGAGGTTGCTAAGAGTGGCATGTTTTTTATTTTGTTTGCGTTTGTTAAGTGTGGATGGAGTATGGGTTGGGGTGGTGGAGGAGCACGTGGATCATGATGTAAGGCTCTAAAATGTGCAATGGAGGAGAGGGGAGTGAATGAAAGTTGCTGGGTTGGGGTGCTTGTGGTAGGTGTTAGTGAAGAGTGAGAAAGTAGGGGTGAAAATAGGATGGAATTTGTATTCTTTGTGTAGTCCTGAGGGTGGGAGTGGGTATGACAATAAGTGTAATGTAAGTTTGTGTTGATTTGATGTGCTGATGTGTGTGGTCTGTATTGTTTTTGTGGAATAGTGAGAGGGGATATTGGTGTAGTTGTTTTGGTGAGGGATTTGTATGTTAGTGCTGGTGAGTGGAATTTGAGTGTTAGATGGGGTGTTTTGGAGATGAATGTATGAGGTGTGTAAGAGGTGATGGATGTGTGTCAGGGGAGTTAGTCTTAGTTGTGATGACTGGAAGAGGTAATATGTGTGGTGGAGTGTAATGTGGGTATTGTATGGTTGTGTGTAATTGGTGAAGAGAGGGGAAGAGTGTTTGTAGCTGGTGTGTTTGAAGGCAGGGTTTGGGCATTGTTATGATGACAGGTGGTCTGTGTGAAGCAAACAGTGGTTAGTGCTGTTGGTTTGTATGAGGAGAGAGTGTGCATTTGGAAAGCTGAGACGGAGAGAAATGTATACTGTAGTTTTGTGTTGTGTGGGTGATAGGAGGTTGTGTTAGTGGGAGTGGACAGATTAGTGTTTGCTGTGAGAATGAAGGTGTTTGACTGTTGTAGTTGTGGAGGATATGTGTATATGATTTGTATAAAGGGTATTGTGTTGGGTGATGAGAACATTGCAATCTGTCTGTGGTCAGTTTGTGATGCATGAGTTGGATGTCTTTGTAGAATATGTGTTTGCATGTTGAGGGATGTGTAGGGGCAGAAACCATTCCTGGTCAATTGAGAATTGGGCAGCATTTCTGGCCCTAGTCCCTACCTGTCCTGAACAGGCCCAAACAGGCAACTGCCCTTGTCCTCTCCGCCCTTTAATGAGACGCCCTGAGTCCTAGGCTTAAATAGCCCTACTGGCCAATAAGAAGCTGGTCCTAACCCTAGCCAATCCAAACAACTAATGGGAGACCCAGCCCTAATCACCAATCATAGCCCTATTCCTGACCACCAATCACAGCCCCAGCCCTAAAACCAGCAACCAATCAGAATCCCAGCCCTATCCACCAATCACAGTCCTAGAAACCAACAGCCAATCAGAATCCCAGCCCTTTCCACCAATCACAGCCCAAGAAACCAACAGCCAATCGGAATCCCAGCCCTATCCACCAATCACAGCCCTAGAACCAACAGCCAATCAGACACAGCCCTGGAACCAACAGCCAATCAGATTCTCAGCCCTATCCACCAATCATAACCCCAGCCCTGGAGCCAGCAACCAATGGAAAGACCATCTCCCAACAACCTATCACAACAACATATGCAACAACCAATAGGAACTTATATAAGGAGCAAGTTAACTGAAGTCCAGTCCCTGTGGGCAGGGAGAAAGGCAGCTGCTGCTCTATTCAGAATCTCCTTGGAAACAGACAGGCTGAATCCACACTTCCAAGCTAGCAGAGTCTACTTTCCAGGTAAGGGAGAGATTGTTTAAACAACAAACACTGGAATACTGCTGGGTGCGCACTCTGAAATCAGGCTTTTTTTAAAGCAAAAAACAAGGGGTGCACTCAGTTTTTAAACACAATTTAAATCACAGAAACAAATTAAAACAGTCTCCTAAAAACACCCTCTGCAAGATATATGTAGGCTTTTTACTTAGAAGAAAAAAAGGTGGGGGGGGGTTATGTGCCACAAACTAGCACGGCAATTCACACAGTCACAGCAAAAACGCATTTAAGAAGAACACCACTTTAAAAGAGGCCAGGCTGCCTGAAATACAGAGTCCACAGTAAAACAGACACAGGTAGCTGAAATAAACACTTTTGAACAAATAATACTATTTACCCAGAAAAATCTCAGGGCTCCTTCCTAGGTCTTTTTGCAGTCCTTGAACACTGGGCTGTATTGTGGTTGGCCCTTACCTAACAAGAGTTTTGTTGCAAACTTCACAATAAAGAAAATAACATTCTTCCTTAATTTACTCACTCTGTTTTAACTCACTGGCTTATAGTCTTCCAGTCTCAGTACGGTGACACATAACATCAGAGCAGACACCGGGTTTGCATTTCATAGACACAGTTAAACAGGTACACAGATACACTAAATAGTATTGGGGTGAAACACAGATAGTCGGACACGATACCTGTGGTCTCACATACCTATAGTGTCTGGCACAGTTATGCGCAGATTGATGTATACTTGTTCTCACCGTCTCACGTGCATGCACAAATTTACATATACAAATGAATGGAGTCACATGGCACACTTGCTAACAGTTAAGCAATCCAGGAGGAGGATACTGGGTAGCGAGCGCTATTTCTCTCTCTCTCTCTCTCTCTGTATGTGTATATATATATATATATATATATATAGATAGATATAGATATATATATATAGATATCTATCTATATATATGTGTATATATATATATATATATATGTGTGTGTGTATATATATATATATATATATATATCTCTAATCTCCTATTTCGAATCTCCAATATCCAATCTCCTGTCTCTAATCTCCTATCCCAATGGTTAATTACAAGATTTGAGAAATGTAAACTCTCTAATTTGTCCCTTGGAAGACACTAGAAGACAGTATGAACCAGATTATTTTTGTATTCACATGTAGATTGATTTAATCGGATCAAAGATCACCTTGAAGCACTAGTACCAAATGTGTGATACCGTATTCTGCATGTATTTGGTAGGCCTACTTCTTCAAGGGGGCTTTGGGCGTTTTAGGTTGATTAAGAAATATGATATGTATTTTACTAAATGAGCCATAGATGTAAAATGAAGGAAATTGTGTGGTACGGAGGTGGGGGGCTTTGTGCTTCTATTCAGAGACATGATTTGATCCGCCTTGGCTTTTCTGCGGTGAAATGTAAATCAAATGATCCGGGTTTGTGTTTCTCTTTAGGAACAAACCCTTACTGATAGTTCATGGAGAGAAACGGGAATCCAAGGCGCGGCTGCATGAGGATGCTCATCCGTATGAACATGTTCGTCTTTGTCAGGTGATTATGATTTCATGGTCTCTGCTTTTTGGGCTCATTTGTTTTCTTTTGAAATAAATACAGATTTCTGAAGGAAGGAGTACTTCAATACAACACATGGAAATTGGAATATTTAATGTGCTTCTTGTACGAACTCACTAACTATCATGTCTTCAAAATGAAGTCTCCTAAATGTGGTGTAAGGGTTTAGTACTTTTAAACTAATGAATGCAAAAGAATAAGCAACCCAAGAACAAACAGTCACAAATTGCAGACATTTCTCTTTTGCTTTGCTGTGAAATGTCCCTCGTTCACTTCTCCAATGTTGTCACCCAAATTGTGTTGCCAGGTCTGCACTAACAACTGTTTTTCACAGCACAAGTCTTTCCATCTGTCAAAGTAGCAAGAAGAGTCCTCTGACACTGAACTGAGGGCCCTCTATGAAGATTTCAGATATGTGATGAGATGTATTGACACGAATGACTATTTGTAGCCTCACTGCATGACCATGCAAATGTCCATAAGGAAGAGTCCAACGTAGGCTTCTTTAGGAGCAATGCAAAATAGGCTCACTCAGCATAAATGATGTTGCTTGGATACTGAAATGCTGGTCAAGCTTAAATTCATTGTCATATTATTTTTGCAGGGCACACAACTATCCTTGCAGTCATCCTGGTGCTGAAATATAAAAACAGTACAGTCAGGTTGGCAAAAATATTAGTCAGAGAAAGCAAAGGTATTCTGCTGTTTTCATAAGCTCAAGAGATCAGGATTGAGATGATTGAAAGAGGACAGAGCGTTCTAAGCATGACAGCTGCAAAGGACCATCTGCCACTTCTGTAACCACAAACTCTGAAGGGAATAGGTAGGCAGATTGCAGTAGGGTACAGAAAACGGACTGGCCAATGTATAGTGATGACATTGCGAATAAATCCAGAGCTTTAGCCATAAATGACTTTGTAGCAGATGCAGAGAGATTTGAATTTAATCAGTAAACAGTAAAAATATTTAAGTTGATGAGAGGTAGGCCCTGTTTGAGAGTGACCCAGTAAGATTCTGGCAGCCAAATTTGGAATAAGTTGTTTTTCTTGATGGTACGTAAGAAGGGTAAACTAAAGTGAACTGAATTAGTCTAATCGGGACCTGATAATTGCCCGAAAGACATACATAAACCAAGTTTCCAAAGGTAAAAGAGGAAATATTTTTCTTAAACGTCTTAAATGAAAAAAAAAAAAACATAAATAAGTGGGTTTAGCAGTTTGGGGCAGACAGAATTTTCGACTCA